>NW_026294742.1:0-1200000 GCF_026119805.1 Tympanuchus pallidicinctus | reverse complement strand
TGTACCCTAGGCGTTATTTAAGGATGGGTTGGATAACTGAAGCTGTAACTTCCGTTTTTCAGCCTTTCTTGGTTAATACACGTTGCTTAATGTATTAATGAGTGTCACATTGTGTTCTCTGTTTACCAGAGTTGTTTCTAAAAGTAACAGAGGTAACATGGCCCCAAGTACTCTACTTTCCTGGTTTTGGATCCCGGGATGCAGGAAGCACTCACTCAAACATGGCAGTCTGAGTACTTTGTCAGCTTTGCTGCCTACCAGCTCAGGTCTTTCCCAGCACCTCTTTGTCACACTGATTCTCCTAAACCAAAGGGAGGTGAAAGTCTCTCCTTACCACGAGTCTAGAGTTTGTGTGGCAAGTTTGTAAGTTTGAAGAAATAAACAATTTTCATCTGCAATCCAACGTGAATATTGAAACAGTCTTTGGAAACCCTGATGCAGTGCGGTGCTTGTGACACGACATGAACGAGATGCGATGAACTGCACTTGTCCAGGGGTGGGTTGGGTGGGAATGTTGGGCCCAAAGTCTCTCACACTGCGTGCACAATTTAGGTAAGCGGCAGTGATGTTTATGTCAGAGATCTGTTACTGTGAGGTAAATCCAAACTCCAGTCCGTCATTAGAATAGATGCTAATCTTCTTAATTTATTGCAATGCAAAGTGAATTGGAAAGAAAAAAAAAAAAGATGCCTAGGTAAGATTGAAGCCACGATAAGGAAAGCTGCCACGAAGCACAGAGAACTTTTTGCCCGTGAAGCAGATCTCAGTACGCGCGCTGCCCCACGCCAGGAGTGCCGCCCAACGTCGGGGCAGACACGATGCCTCCGTGCCAGCCGGGTGCTCCCAGGTGCACGGGAAGGCAGCTCCCAAAGGGCCCGGATGAACCATTACAGCAGACCCGGCACACCGGGGCTGCCAATGCGTTCCTGTACTGGGAAACGGTTCGCGGAGTCCGCAGGTGCTGCGGAACCCCGCCGGCTAGAAGAGGCGGCATAGCGACGGCGCGGAACCCAGCCCGCAGCGCGCTCCGCCCGCCCGCCTCGCAGCCCTCTGAGGGCGGCGCCCACCAACTTCCCCCCGGCACCGCTGACGGCCGGCAGCGCGCAGCGCCCCCAGCGGCCCGGAGGTTCTTCGCGACGGAGGAGGGAGGGGCCGGGGGGAGCCCCGACGCCTTGCCCCCGCCCTCCGCCGCGAGTCACGTGGGGAAGCGCCGGCCAATGGCGAAGCGAGCTGCGGCTGGCGGCCGCCATTGCTGTCAGAGTGGAGAGAGGCAGAGGCGAGTGTGTGAGGAGGAGCGGGTGAGCGGGGCCGCCGTGCGGGCAGCGCCAGGCGGAGGGGGGCGAGGACGGGCACGGGCACGGACAGCGCTCCCTCTCCGGGCCCGGGCCGCCGCCCGCCTCCCGCAGCACCGGGAGACCCGCACGGAGCGTAAACAAGGCGGCGGCAGCGGCAGCGGCAGGAGGAGGAGGAGGAGGAGGAGGAGGAGGAAAACACCATCCACCCACCGCCAGCGGCGGCAGCAGCGAGGGGCGGCCGGGCGGGGCGGGGAGGGACACGGGCTCCGCACAGCGCCCCCCGCCCGCCGCCGCCACTGCCCTCGGCCCTCCCCCGCCCCGCAGGGACCGCCGCCGGACCGCGGGAGGAGCCCCGAGCCCCGCCGCGGCCGGGGGGGCCGGCGCTGGACGCGGAAGAAGGGCCCCGGGCCCCCCCGCCCCCCTCCTCCCCTTCTCCTCCTCCTCCTCCGCGGCGCTGAGGCGGCCTGGAGGCCCGCGGGAGGGCCGCCCCCCGCCGCCGCCGCCTGCTGAGCGGCCCCCGTCGGATCGAGCCCCCGCCGGAGCCGCCTGAGCGGCCGCCGCCCCCCGTCCGCCGGCACAGCGGAGCTCCCGGGGCAGCGGGCAGCGGCCGGCAGCGCCCGCAGCCTCCCCCCGTCGCCGGGCCCCGCTCCCCAGACATGCCCCGCGCTGGGGCTCGCCGAGGATCATGACTGCAGCGGCCAACTGGGTGGCGAACGGGGCCAGCCTGGAGGACTGCCACTCCAACCTCTTCTCGCTGGTGAGTGCCGGAGGAGGAGGAGGGGGGGGGGGGGGAGGGTGAGCCGGGACGACGGCTCGCACCGGGCGCTGCGGGTTTGGCGCCGGGTGCGGCTGCCGGGGGCTTTATAGCCCGGGCCGTGGGGCTGCTCCTCCGCTGGCCCCTCCCCCGGCGCGGCTCCCCGCGGCCGCGTCGCTCCGTGCGCGGCTCCGCTCGGTGCCCCCGGGCCGGTGCTGCTCTGTGCGCGATGACGGCGGGGCGGCAGCGGGAGGGCGCGGGGAGCTGCACGGATCTCAGTCAGCTCCCGATACGGCCACGCCTGGCACAGAGCCTGCCCCGAGACACGGCGAGTGCAGAAATAATCGTTCATTCCTTCTCTGGAGAGAAACAACCGAAGATGTTGTCTGCCGGATAGTGTTGATGCTGTATTTCTGTATCGTTGGTAATTGGCAACTTTTGTACTTGGGCTGATTGTTTGGTTTAATGGTGCGGGAATTACGCTATCGGTTTTGGCCAGCACGGGGTGCATGGTCTAAATTTATCAAGACTCTTTCCACTCAGGGGCAGTGTCCATTAGAAGCCAGTTTACCAGCAGGCTGTGCACCTGCTGCCCACAGCCCCTGCCCCGGCTGGGCATGGCCGTGCTGGGGAGCCTGGCAGCCGGGGGAGTTGGGGGGTCTTGGTGTGTGCATGGGAATGCGTAGTGCAGGGTGGGGATGGGGGGGATGTTGGGTCCTTCCCCATGTGAGCACTGGAGGTGGCTGCTGGTGGCATCTCTCATTTCCAGCAGAAAGGAGGAGGGTGCTGTTGGCTGTCTTGCAAGAAGGAAGGGGAAGAATAAAATGGACTGGAAATGTGAATGATCTTTTTGTTTGATGTCATTTTGCCTTTCTTTGCCCTGTGTTGATTGTTTTGCCTCCGTCTGCTTTCTTCTCTGTTATTTTGTTGCCTTTATTTGTTATTTTGTTCATACCTATGGAGAATGTGGGGCAGGAGCCCTCAGTGCTCAGCTGCTGGGAAACAAGCCCGGAGCTCCTTCTGTGCGAATGAATGCTAGACTAATTTTGGCTTTTTCATATACTGTTCCATCACCTGGCCTTGTGCATGGGTTTTTCCTTGGCGGTGCCCTCTGAGCAATAACTGTGTGTAGGAAGCAGTGCTGTGTGTGCAGAGGTGCAGGAGCTGTTGCAGTGACTTTGAATGTCCTGCTCTTGCATGTGAAGGAAAAATGGTGAGCGTGAGAGATGGACAGATGGACAGAGGAACGGAGTGCTCTCTGCTCTGTGGAAGGAGCAGTGAGATCCCCCTTTATTCGTGGAAAACTGATTATTTTTGATGTGTGTAACTTTATGTGGTTGCAAACTGCAGGTCTGCCTTTGGTTAAAAAACATAGTGGCATGCAATTAGCATACATCACAATATGAGGTTACTTCGCAGTGACTGCAGCTTGGTCTGTCTGCTTTGTGTTCCTCCCTGCTGGGCAGGGGAGTGGGAACTTTTGAAATAGGGCTGTGATTCCGTCAGAATGCAGGTGAGCTTCATAATAATTATGAGTTTAATGTATGATCTTTTCTTTTCTCAAGTAATTTTGTGGAAGGTATCCATACATGTAATGTGGTACTACGCATCCAGCTGTAATGATTTCATTATTTTCATGGTCTACTTGCAAAAAATATATATATATCCATTTTATATATACTTGTATATACATATACAAATGCAGTAACTGTCAGTGTGATTTGTTTTCAGTTGAATTGGTATTTGTTATGGTGTATGTATCAGTGAAGGATACCAAGGAAGGAAGTAGGGACGGAGGGTCTGTGGCCAGCAGAACTGACCTTATAACCTCAAATTGTCACATTCACGTAAAAACGTACAAAGTGTTAAAGGTACAGTAGTAGGGATTGCTAATTGGAGGAAGTTTTGCTCTTCATTTACTCTTGCAGTGCAACAGAACAGAAACATGCACAAATGAATCAGCTGTTGATGGGAACTCATTCATCCCGTAGGAGTGAGGTGAATTACTGAGCTGCCTGAAACCCATTCTGCCATGATTATTACAATTCATTTTTAATCTCCAGCTTCGTTTTGGGCTTGAATCAAAAGGTGATGTTCTTGCCTGGAGAATGACAGCTCAGAAATAGTTCTTCTGTTTGCTGGTGTTGGAGCAACGTTTCTTCCCACAGACGTTCCCTTTGTCTGAGGAGGAACAGCAGCTCCTGTGCCAGAGGAGCCGGACTGTGCTGTGTGCCTGAGGTTGGCAGTGGCTTCGGGGTGTTTGGCAACCCATCATTTCCAGCTTGTTTGTCTGTCAGCTGTAGACATTCTTTAGAGAGATGGTAGTCGCTGCTGTTTGTTTGGATTTTCTTGGGGAAATATTTTTGAAAGTATCTTGCTGTTGTGAAAAACGTTTTCCAAAGCTTTCTAGTAACTGGTTATGTTTTGTCAGTGATACCCTGAATGTGTAGAGGCTCTTAGTTTAAAATATGTCACCTGAGGGGATGGCATAGTCTTAAGGTTATAAAATGAGCTCTGATCATGCAGGTGCCAGAAGTGATGTCTGGTACCTGCAGTGGTGTTCAGGCATGGTGTGAGTGGCTGCTCTCCGTGCTGTGCTGTGCTGACACAGGAAGCAGAACCACTGTGGAAAGTGAGTTAATGTGCGTGCTTGGTCAGGCAGGCAGAAGGGAACCTCAGTGTCTGCCCTGAACATGAAGCGTTTCTTAGTAAGGCATTATGAGGGTCACAGCGTGCCTCGGATGGCAGCCTGTCCGTCCTGTGGTGTCTGGCAGGTCGGTGGCCGTGCTCATTAAGAGCCCACATTGTCTGAAATCTGTTGTCTCCCGCAGAGCAATGGAAGGAGTTGTATTTGTCCTAACTCTGTTTTTGCAGCAGTAGTCAAAATGTCTGCTGCTGGAGAAGAACGCCTGTTTGTCAACAGTGCCTAATAAGCAGTTGTTAAGGGGCAGTTTATTTAAATACCGAGTGTTGGCTAATAACTACTTAGGCCACATGTTCTGAAGTAATGCCCTTTGTACTGAAACTTCAGTCCAGCTGGCAGACAGTCTTCCTGTGTAAATCTTGTATCATAAAAGTAGTTGTACTGAAATTAATTTGATTTTATTTTTTTCCTGTGAGTAAGGGCTGACGGTATGGAGGTGAAGATGTGTAGGGAACGTGGGGCTCTTAGCTTGCATGGCCAATTGAAACTAGTAATTATCTGGACAGTCAAAGACATTCTGGAAAATGTTGTGGATGCCCCATCCCTGGAGGCATCCAGAGCCAGGCTGGATGTGGCTCTGGGCAGCCTGGTCTGGAGGTTGGTGATGCTGCACATAGCTGGGGGTTGAAACTACATAATTGTGGTCCTTTTCAGCCCAGGCCATTCTGTGATGATAAAGGCTGTGATTCTGTGATTCTTTTGCCTGCCTGTACTGCAATGGTGGATCAGGAGACACAAGACAGCCCTGCAAAACTGGGCCGAGGTTGCATAATGTCTGCTGGGCCAGGAGGAAGAATGGAGCCAAGGGTGTCAAGAGTGACTGTGAATTTGGAACAGCTTTTGTGTGATGAAAGACTGGATGCTGTAGGAGTCTTCAGCCTGGAAAGGACTTGGTTTTGTGCTTGAAAAGTGATACGTGTTTGTATAATGCTTTGTAGAATCTACTGTCAAAGAGGTTGTGAGCAGGTGTTTAAATGCATTCTCCCAGGATCCTGCTGCAGGAGAGCTGTGAGTGGCAGGAGTTTGTCTCTGCTCCACATCGCCTTCCACTGCGATTTACACACCCTGAGGGTCACTGGGGTTCTGCTTCTAGTTCCCAAGCAGAACAACAAACTTCCATCAGCGAGACTTGCTGCCATTTTAGTAGTGAAACTGAAAGGAGCCAAGGGAGTCTGAAATGGCATTTGAAATATCATCTTTAAGGGTTTTCAAGGCATCCTGAAGTGAAGATCAGGAGTGCTGTAGAGGCACTCTTTGGTACCTTGCGTAATTGTCAGTAAAAGACTTCATAGTAAACAGTTGATTGCACAACCAAATCCATAGGCAGTAGTAAATTAACCTGGCCCTGCTCACCGGATTATCCGAGCAGCAGGCTGTTACTGTGGCTGTGTCACGTTGTGGTCAGGATATTGCTTCTTTCAGGCTTTATGTAGATGTGAATTTACATAGATGTATTCACGGAATAGACTTAACCTGTCAAATTTTCCGTCAGTATTTGATTCTTTAGTTACCTTTTATCCCGAATTTTATTGGGTAATGGGATGGAAGTGGAAAAGTTCCCTTCAAAATCTTTTTGGAAAGCAGTCAGAGAGCATTCAGGAGTTCCACGGAGCCTATTCAGGTATGAGTTTAAACAAATGAATGCAGATTTCTAAAGAGATTGGGACAGAGCAGCATCCAAAGTGTGTCACATCCAACTTGCCCAACTTGCCCACCTTTGGGAGTGGAATTAATGACTGAGTTAGGTAAGTAACCTTTTCTGCATGCTGCACAAGGAAATTGAGTGTGTAGGAGTTACATTTGCAGCTCGGGACCGAAGACCTGGACTAGCTGGTGGGAAGTGTCTGCGTGAGGCTCTGTGAAATCCTGCTTAGTTCTGAACCTGCACAGCTCCTGCAGCTGTGAGTCTTCCAATGACCACGTTCTGCTGCTGGTGACTGCACTGTGCCTTGGGGAGGGAGCTGCCATGAATGTGGACATGAGACTCAACTATTAGGCTGACGTGTTTATAATAAAACAAACAAAAACAACTGCTGATCAAAAATTGTAACTTTCACTTGCTTATCCGGCTGAAAAGATTCAGTATTTGTGGGGTGTTCTACATAATTGTGCAATACTGACATCACAACCCTAGTTATCAAAAACATTTTGATCTTGAGTCTTTTTTTTTTTTTTTTTCTTTTTTCCATTCTCTGCTTCTGAGAGCACTTCCTCATGTGGAAGCATTAAAAGGAGGAACTCTTCAATGCTGCATGTGAAGCTTTCTGCCATTATTTTCCTTCTTTGCAATGCAATTGTCTTGAAGAAATCTATAGAAACGGAAATCTTTGAATTTTAGGGGAGAAACTTTTGTGAGCTGAGTGCTGAACTAATTGCCTTTGGTCACTGGATGGAGAGACTTTATGGATTTCTTTTTTTAAGTATTCATAACTGTCCCTTTGGTGTGGGGTGTAGATTACCCTTCTGTAAATGCTTGGAGGTATCGGTGTGACCGGAATGGCATGCTTGTAAGAAGTTAAACGCTTAGGCCTGTTTGATAAGCTTTCTGGCTATGGGGTGAGAACTCTCCACCTTGTTTCCCATCTCCCTTGCTCACTGCAGGGAACCCGCTCACCTCATGTGTACCTCCTTGGTCAGGACAGCATCCCTCTGCTGAACATCCCTGCTCATCTCAGGAGCGCTGCTGCAGTTTTCTCATCCTGTGACTGGGATCATTCTGCTCCTCTCCATTCTTCTCTTACTGCTCCATCTCCTCTGGTTACTGTGATTTTGCTTCCAGAGGCTTTGGTCCTGTGCCTTCTCTGCCTTTTATTTTTCATTCTGCATTGACTCAGTGCTGTCTCCTGCAGTGCCATCCAATACTAACAACTAATTCTCATTGTGGTTTTGTTTTTTCTTCTAATTGTTTCTTCCTAATGCAGGAATGTTACCAATGTTGCCACTCTATGCCTGCACGCTCAGAGGTTTGTAGAACTGCATGGCAGTTTTCTTAAACTTGTGAGTGTGCTTCTGCAGGCAGCCCAGTAACATGGGTAGGGAGGTGTCTCTGGGGCTGACCAGTATAGCATTACAGTCTTTCAAATCTCTGTATTCCTCTACTGCTCTGTGTGAGCTGTGAGCTGCTTCTGTACTCACTGCTAAGTTGTGGCTTCATTCCCTTTCCTGAGCGGAATCGCAATAATGTGTATGGAAATGTGCTTTGAGTGCTCGGTGGCATTCTCTCCTTTGTTTCTTTGAAACAGGAAGTTTTATGGTGCTGCTGCTACATAATGTACCTCTAGGCAATATTTACATCAACGAGGTCAAACATGCAAATACCTCATCCCTGTGCTAAGAATTAGATTTAATCATACAAAACTGGAGAAAAATGGACAGTCCTCACTGGTTAAGGCTTTTATTTAAAATAAGACACATTTCTATATCACTTTTCAGTAGGAACTTTCCTCTGCTTTCTTTTATCAGCCCCTGTGGCAGTGCTGTGTACTGCTCTTAGCTTTCTATGACAAGTCAAAAACATTATAGGAAGAAGGAGCGCTTTTTCTCCCCCAGTGTTCCTTTCCCTGCCCTATTGCCCATGGCAGGACTCAGCTCCCATGTAGACCTGCATCAGGCAACTCCTGTCCCCTCTTACCCCTCCAGCACTGCACCCCTCATTCCCTTGCCCCCCCCCTGTTCAGGCAGCAGCACGGATTGAAGCTGGGTGTGAGTGGCTGTGCAGGAGAGGAGACTGAAAGCTCATTCAGTACAACTTTATTTAATTCATCCTTTAGTTTTAAGAGACTTGTGCTGCAGATGTTGCCTTGTTGACTGTTCTTATGGCTCCATGTTTGCCCACAAAATACAGTATTTTGACAGAACGGCGAATTGAGAAGAAAATTTATAGGAAACTTTTCTGTGCTACTGATCCAGGCATTGAAAACCTCCTGCCTTTTGGTAATGTATTACTGTGTGACAGTATAAAACCATGTTTTTTTTCCTCATTGGAGCCTTTGGTTTGCTAGGAAGTGCTGAGCCTGTTTTGTCCAGCTGCAGTCTCTTGCTGGTGGGTTCTTGTAAGTCTCAGCTCCTGCATGGCTGCTGTGTTCCACAACTTGTAGCTGATTCTGGGGAAGCTATAAAATCCTTTCCAGGAATGCCTTGTACTAACTGTGCCAACACCTTTGTACAGAAAGCAATTTATTTGCTGACAGAGGAGGCTAATTGGTTAGGTTACCTTATCCTGAGTTTGCCCAATGTTTCTGATGATCAAATTTTGTCTTTAAATAACATTTTGAGCTAGTGAATTTCCAGAATTTCCTTCTGGGAGGAGGTGCTGGGTTCATGTGTGCGCAGGAGTGACAGTAAGAAAACTGGCAAAAGAAACCTGCATGACCAGTCATGTAGTGGATTTATTTGTACTTTCTGTGTTAAGGAAGATTTGTATAAAAGAGTTCTTAAGAGAGGTGTGTTTTTTTCTCCTCCTGGTTTTCCTTTTTTAAGGGGTTGTGGCAGGCAGCTCAACAAGCGGGGCTTTGCTTGGTGCTCCTGCTGGCATTGGTGCCGTGCGGGTCGGGCTGTGCGTGGAGCAATCCCTGAGCTGCTGTTCCCACAGCCGTGGTGCTTGGTGGTGGTGTGACAGCGTTCTGAGCTCCCGGTGCAGATTTATTTTTTTATTTTTTGCATAAAAGAAGGAAAGGAACTGCATTCCTGAACTCAGTGGGCCAAAGTTTACTCTACTTTGGTTGTTATTTCCTTTCCTCCTCCCCCTTCTTTTTTTTTTTTTTTAACTGCTCATGTGTTAGATTACTCTGTTTGGGAAACATCTGATAGTCCATTGTAAGACTCTGATGTTTGATATTTCCTTCCTTCAGTTAAAAATAAAAGGTTGAAGGAAGAGAGGAGAATCCTTCACTTTCATATTTGCTTGTAACTTGGCTCTCTTGTGGGTGCTGACATGCGTTCTGCTTTCTTTTTTGAATACGTTGGATAACTTCTCTGTAAGAGAGGTTTTATTTTTTAATTTGGAACATGGGCAGTTCCTTAGTGCTGGTGATGGCTTTTTGAAGGGAGCTGCAGACCTGATCATTCAGAGTGAGGGAAAGGATTCTTTGGCAGTCCGTTGCACGTGGGTTTGATTTCTGTGCTGTTAGAAGCGGTGGAAAAGCGCAGTGGTGGTTTTCATTTTCTCTGTTCTCAGCTATATAATCAGAAGTTAAAACACAGTTGATTCCCCTTGTGAAGGAGCTGGTCGGTGCTCTGTGGAACTGTGTGGTTCTTTAGCCTGCTCTGTGTAATTGCAGCCATAGCCTGACCTGCAGAAGTTCAGGGAACACAATATTAGGGAGAAGTTACCACAAGTTCTTGTTTAAGGACGTGAACCGCTAAAGGAGAATTTTACAAGCTGTCAGAGGAGCTGGATTACACATTAGTAAGTGCCTAACCCTAGGGTTGTTCAAGTTGAAATAGGGTATTCAGTTCCTTCTGTCTCTTCTCAGAGGAGACATTTTGCTCGCAGACATTGCGGCATACAGCAGTGTATCTGTATTTATGCTCCTTGTTCAGTTCTGATATAGGTGATTGTTTCACTTCTTCCTCTCTATTACATACAAACACCCAAAACAGAAGCAAAACTCACCACATTTTGTTTTTGAGTGCTTTTGTCTGCTTTTATGTTTAATGTGGGTCAGTAAGTTCTCTATAGACACAGGTAGATCTTGTCCAGTAGCATCCAATGAGAACTATCTTCCTACCCATTCCGCACCTGTTTTGTTGTTGAAATGAGCTTTTCAATTTTCCTTTCTCACACTGCTGATGACTCTAGTGTGGCTGCTTGCAATTCATGGATCTGTAAGGCCCCACGGAGCAGAAGGAACAGGTGTGTGCCCCCTGGGTTTCAGTAGCACACTTACTTGAGAAGATATTGCTGTCATATCTTTAGTATTTCTGACTTGAGAGCATCTTTTCAGGTAGTGGTTGAATCTCTGCCCTTTGGCCACTGGCTGGGTTTACACGTTATCCTTTCTGATCTGTCTGATGAACTTGGTGCAGCCCTTCCTGCAGAGAGGAGCTGGAGAGCCGTGCTGAGAGCTGTGTGCTGAGTGCTGCTGGGTCTGCTCGGGGCTGGAGCTTTGTTAACCAAAGCCATTCACTGCACTGAGATCTTGATGGAGCCTGAAGGTTGTCTTGCACGAATTCCTTTTTGTTCTGTTTTTCTTGTTTGTGTGCCTACACCCTCGATTTATGTCGTGTTTATCTATGCTGAATTTCACATGCTGGCTTGATTTCTTCCACGGTGTGCAATTTTAAGTTCTTTGCAATGGGCTCTTATCCTCCCATCTCAATTTTGTAAGCAGATTCTGTCAGTTTGCTAGTCTCCTCCTTCATTTTAGTATCTGTGGAAAATCTTGTGAAACACTTTCCTGTACACTGATTCCAGGTGTCCCCTTTTACAATAGCAAATGTGTTCTCTCCTTTTCCCTTTTGGTGGGTGTTAATCTGCAGCAGAACTTTTCTCACTTGACCTGTAGCTATTTGACTAGTAAAAATCTTCTTTAATGCAATTAGTATGTGCTTTATTAGTCTTCCATTTTCACACATTTTTGCACTACAGCACAAGATCAGCAGATGCTGGGCTATAGCTGTCTGAGAGATCGGACTCCAGGAAGGTGCTGTTGCTCTTCCTGTATGTCAGTGTGTGCCTGTTTGTCTTCCTTCTGCTGCCTTATTTTGGACTTTTATTTTGGTACTTAACCCAGAAATTGTATGGCTCTTGGGATACAAATCAGCAATTTGGGCCTTTGTATCAGATTATTTTTTTTATGCTTGCCACTCAGAACTTCTTTGGTAGCTCCTACATCTGCCAGAACTGCTGAAACCTGAGCATTCGTACTGGGATCCTTTTATATTTTCCACCTCAAATTCCTTCTGAGACTGCTCTGACTTGTGTTTTCTGAAACAATCCCTTAATCTTCCTAGCTGCCTCCTCTCCCTCGTACATGGGATTGTGCTGACAGCTGGGAGACAGAAAAAACCCTCCTTCCTGTCACTACTGTTTACTTCTTAAGCATGATAGCTCACTGTTGGTTTGTGGCTCTTAATAATGGTATGTGTGGATGTTTTTAGAAGTATTTTGGTTTCTCTGGTCTTAAGCACTAAGATGCAGTATCTCAAATGATCCCAGGTATGAACTCCATCGGGAATCCTTCTGATAATAGGACCTTGGTTACCTGGAGGAGATAAGGGCTGGCAAACTGTCACACACGGCTCTGGGGCAGCTGTGTGCAGTGGGGTACAGAGAGCAGGGCTGTGTGCTGTGGGGCCAAGGTGCTGTGCTGGCCTCTGGTGCTGCATGTGGGGGCACTCAGGTGCAGTCTGGCTTTAAGAACAGGTGGGCAGAGGGGCTGACACTTGTTTTTCTGGGATTGTTGGTGGCTGTTCTGTGTCCCTTCTCCGCTGGACTGTGCCCTCGGGGCAGGGCAGGAACCAAGTCAGATGTGTTGGGTGCAAGATGAAGGAAATGGCACTCAGCTGAGCTCTGCTCTTCAGAGCACCGAGCATAACGTGGTATTCCTGTCGGCCATGTAGATGCCATTTCAGTATTGGACTATTATTTTTTTTCTGATCTGCCAGTGTTTTTCCTTTTTTTGAATTTGAAGCATGACTAGGTTTGGTACAGATCGTTGCTTATGCGGTTCTTTTCAGGCTGGTCTGCCAGTCAGTGCCCAGCAGATGCCATTCTGGACTCAGTGCAGCCCATTGAGCACAGTGCACTTCCCTTGGGAAAGGAGCAGTGGGGATGAGCCCTGCGGGAAGGATGCACAAACCTGTCCTCTCTTCCCAAATGGAAGGGGAATGGTAATAAGTAGCTTTGTAAATGGTCTGATTTTGAGAGACTGCATGGGGTGGAGGACGTTTGTTTCATTATTACTTTTTTTTTATTATTATTTTAACTGCAAGAGTTAAAAACCCAGAAGTAAAAAAGGTGGGAGGGAATGTCTGCACACGGCTGTGTGCTGCTGCTTGGCTCCTTGCTGGAGGAGGTGCTGCTGCCCCAGTTGTTTCCTCTAGCAAAGCAGTCTCCGTTCCTCGGGGTGTACGTGTGTTTTCTTTGCCTTTGTTCTTCCTATTCACTTGACAGGGACTTAGGCAGATGTTACTAAATATTTTATTTAGATGGGAATGGGGGATAGGAGTTGTTATCAGCGTGTGCTGTTCACCTCCCTGTAAGCACAGGTTGCTGCAGCCTTGTTTGGTCCTCCTTTCGTAGTGGGGATGACATAAATGTTATCTGGTGTTTGAATGGCTGAGTAGAGTGTGAAATGATATTTTGTTGCTGTGTGAGAATGATGTAGTGAAATGGAACACTCAGAACCAAAACAGATGGTGCTAATCTTGAATCTGTCTGCAAGATCTTATAGCATTTAATTAAAATGGTGGTGTAATTCCCATGGCACCTTTAACTACAGTTTAAATTCCTGGACTATGAACTAAGGGCTTTCTTATGCAGATTTCTCCTCCTGTGAGTAGTCCTTAGTATGAGTCTCCAGTGGCTTCAGCACAGCTACTTACTTGAATGGAGCTCTCTAAGATGCGGCTAATAAAATTGGCAAATATATTTGAGACACTTATATTTTCTGTATTCCAATTCAAAGCATAAATTGTAGATTAAAAACACTCGTCAAGTACAGTTTGACATAAAAGTAAGCAAAAATCAAGACTAGAGAAATGGTTTAGATTTCAGCCACCTTGAGAAGCTAGGAAATAAATCAGGATTCTGAGACACCCTGGACACCTTAGCATTTTTCTTACAAAAAAGGATTTTCTTTCTTTATTGTCCCACGAGCTGACAGTAACTTGTTTGTAGAAGTGCCATTTAGACAGGTAGTTGAGAAGTATTTTAATGACCTTTTTTTTCTCCTCTTTGAATCGGAGAATTGAGAGGGATGAAAATGACCTGAGCAGTGTCAGACTGAAGGCCTTTGGGGAGGTCAGGGCAGAGCTGAGGGCTGGGCTGTGTCTGCTTCTCTTCGAGGGCTTTCCCTGCCTGTTCTGTACATCTTTGTCTCCATTTCTGTATGTCTCTCCTGCTTTGGAGGCTCTGGAGTGCTGATCTCCCACACTCTGGGGCCTGAATCTGCCTTAGCTTTTTCCACCCATTTGTGCTATATGAAGCAGGAAAAAAAGCCACGTGGTTACATAACTTCATCTGAAAGCTCTGCTGTATGCTTAGCATGCTCAAACACAAGGTTTTGCATGCCTAGTGCTTCTCTTGCTGTGTTCTCGTGCGATCTGTCCAAGCTCTGTGATAGAACAGGTGGACTTTAAGTCTTCTGGGAGGTTAATTTAGAATTAGTTTATGGTTTGGACTATCTACATCTTGTGGGGAAAAAGCATTAGATGGCGATGAGCACAAGAAAGAAGTGGCAGAAGATCTGTTTTGTTTGTGTTCCATCTGCGAGGACTGCAGAAGAGGAAAATAGTCACAGTGGCTACACAGCACTAATTAAATCCTCAGGGTTGCTGGGAGCGTGCCAGAATCAAGTTGTGCCGTGTGAAATGTTGCTGGGGAATTGTGATTTTTTAGCAGCCGAAACTCTGCCAATCTGAGCACTGTGAGATCAGCAGAAGACCCTGCCTGCCTGTTGTTCTGATCTAAGCCTGAGGGGAGGGGAAGGAATCAGAGCTTAGGTTTTATCTCTACTGGGGATTTACGGAGCTGAATGCTGTCTTGGAGTTAAAATGGCTCCAGCCCTCAGCTGCTGCAGATCGCGTGGAGGTGTTGTCTGTATTTAAGGCTGCAGAGTAATGGCTGCAAGAGAAGGTGCAAATTTGCTTTCTCTATCTCTTCTCCCTTGTGTATATAGGGGGTATCAGAGGCTTGAATCTTCTTAGGTCTTCTCTTTTTTCGTTCTATTTGAAGCTGTTCTGCCCTGCAGAGTGCAGTGATTAAGGCAGTCACCCACAAAAAGGGAAGCCTATGTTCTCCTGCTTTGCCAAGAGCCGTGTTGCACTCTCTGGCCACGTGAATGAAAGCACTGACATGGTTGTGTTCTCGTTATTACCTATTTCTTGGGTATGTTTCGAATGCGTTCAGCTGCCTCCATGGAGTACTGGGTTGGAATGCTGACACTTACCCAATAGCTGCCTATGGTTATATCAGCAGCAGATCTTCGGTGTCTTGGGAATTCTGTTGTTGCAAGCTGAATGTTGGAGATTTGGATGTTGTTGTTAGACAGAGGTCTGATTTCGTTGTTTCCTCACAGGCACATGCAGAACAGCCTTCTCACAAACTCTTCATTCTGTGTCCAACTGCTGTTGACAGAGAAGAATTATATATATTTTTTAATTTGGTTGAGTTGGATGCTTTGCAGCACAACCCTCCAAAATGTTTCCTTACAAAGCAAACAGTCTTCTGCATAACGTGTGATTTACTAACAATGTTGGTTAATTGTAAGTATTCCTAAATTCCTCCTTCTGTCCTGATTTTTAGTGTTAAGAAAATTGTAACAACTGTAATAAGCTGAAACTGCATGTGGGAGAAGATGCAAGAAACACAATAGATTGCATCACCTGGCAGGACTTTGGCTTTATGCTGCACTCATTTCTAAACAGTTGTGAGCAAAAAGCTGCACGTTCACAGTTCTGTGCTCAGACAGAAACCAGGGCTGCTGGTGTCAGTGCCTGCCTTGGGCTGCTTGAAACCTGCAGCAGCGCTGCCCTCCCTGACCCGCTCTGCTGTCCTGTCTTAGTGGTGTAGGCATTTCCCTGGCTATTTAATGAACCTGGCTTAAGGACTGATCTGAGTGGAGGGAAAAAACTGTTCAATAAATGCTTCTGATTTTTAGTCAGCTCCCCCTGGTTATGAGTGCATGCAGACAGCAGCTCCACCGTAAAGCAGGATGGGGCGAAGCCAGGCGCAGGCTGATGGGAAGGCCAGGCCTGCTTTTGGCAGCTCTGCTCGTGTGTGCTGCCCCAAGGCGATCAGCAGCTTCTGCACAGAGTGTAATTCCTGTTCTGTGTGATGAGGGCTGTCCCTAAGGGGACCCCCTGCTGCGCTCAGCTGTGCCTTTCCCTCCTGCCCCATCTGCACTGCTGACCGTGGATGTTTTTCCATTCCATCTCCAGAGCTATGGGCAGTCTGGGTTGTAACGCCCAGCCTCAGATGGAGGGCTTAGAACTAGGGACTAATGCTGGTTTAAATAAGTGAATATGAAGAGCCTCAGTAAGGGTGCAGGTACCTCAGTGGTGTTAGTGTTAATAGAAAACTGCCTGCAGAGGCACAAGGTGTATGCTGTCTGCTGCCATCTTCTCTTCTGTACTACTTCTGTATCTAGATTTTCTCTTGAATTCAGTTCTAATTAACAGGGGGCAAATTCTGGAGGTTCTGAAGGAGGAGTATCAGTGCTCACTTAGTACAGATTTAAACAGAGGGATACATCCAAATAAATGTGCCAGACAGCTTCCCTGCTTTGACCAGGACATGAGATGTCTGAGATAGTGCTTTAAGATGCCAGCCTCAGCACCCCCCAGACTTCTCTCCCTTTTCTTGGGACTTGTTGCTCTTGCGAGCACTCACTGCCAGCCTAACTCAGCTTGGGTCATTGGCTGTACCTCTCAGCCTGTAGGATTGCTCCCAACGTATGTTGCTGTGATGTTAAATCAGTTGCAGCTCTGGTGGCTTCTGTGCACTTTTCTTTCTAGAGATATTTCATCTCTGCTATGGATGGATTGTACTGGGTGCTATTCTGGGTCTCTCTGGGCGCCCAGAAGCTGTGTATGTAAGAATGTGCCCACTACTTTGGCAGCTGATCTCTGGTTATTGCTGCGCTGACCAACGTGGTGCTATCGCGTAACTTGATTTTGGTTTTGTTTTTCTGTCATCCTCCTATTTGTGTGTTCCTGGTGGATGGCAGCATAGAAACACTTAACGTAGTTTTTCCTTGGCTTCCCTGTGCTGGCAGTGATCTCTGAGGCTTTGTGATCTGTGATAATATTTGCTGTGCTGTTTCAGAAACTCCACATGTTCCTTTTCTATGCTGTAGATAGGGATCCATGTAGAACAGATGTAGACGTTTTGGAGAAGCATGTGTAAGTGCTTTCTTTTAGAGTATTATGTCATGTGTGAAGTATTCCAGCACTACACTGCATCCTACTGTGGAAAAAGTAGATTTTTGCCCTTGCCTTTTCCTTGTCCTCCTGCTCTCCTATTTGCTTTCTTTGTGCCAGTAACATGGTGTGTGTGTTGTGCATATCTTCTGACCTGCTCTCCCATTGCTCTCCAGCACTTTGAGGATGGGCAATGAAGTAGGTGCGTGGACTTGAAGATGGAGAGCCTTCCATATGCGGAATGTAGCGTGGCTTTTGTAGGAGTGCTGGAGGCAGTAGCCTGAACTTCCATGTGCAGAATGAAAGAAGGAGCACTGCATGATTTGCAGTTTTTTGTTTTCTTTAGGAGTAAATGTTGGCCCCAATTTGTGTTCAAGAAACATTTAGACATTGTATTGAGGGATGTGGTTTAGTGGGAAGCATTGGTGACAAGCGGATGGTTGGACTGGATGATCTTAGAAGTCTTTTCCAACCTTGGCGATTCTGTGAATTCTGTCTACATTCTTCATTGGTATTTCTGCCCACAGAATGCTTACTGTGCAGATGTAGCTCAGTGCAGGGTCACCCCACTCCTGCAGGCAGTGCTTCCACTGCCGTGCCTTTCCTCTCCTGCCTGGCAGCAATGTGTCCTGTTGGAGGAGCAGTGGCTGGCTTGGAGCTCCTGCAGCGTGCTGTGTAGGCCAGCTGGCTTTTCCAGTAGGACCATTTGAGAGCTGAGCGCACCGGCTATTTCTGAGCCGCAGAGTGAAGGGTGTGAATGCTTTCAATGAAGCAGTAAAGGTAATAACAGCAGTGAGAATGTGGTGACATGGTTAAGAACTAGAATACAAGCCCACTGTGAACGTGGAGTGTGTATGTACTGCTCTTCTCCTTGGTAATGTGCTCGTGCTGGGGTGGCTGTGGGGGACGTGAGAGTCCTGCTTGTGCCTTGGACAGGCTCTGGGCCTGTGATCTTGGAGGGGGGAGAGAAGTCCAATGGGCAGGGCAGGAAACAGACGAACAGGTAGCACACAATGAATTTGGAAACAAGATATATGACAGCTTGGAGCCTCTGCTATTAAAAACAAAAAGGGGAAAAAAAAGATTAAAAAAATGAGGACCTGCTCTGCTATCCTGGTTCCAGGTACCAGCTTTTCCATGGTTTGAGTACTCCAGCTTCTTTCTCTTTAGCAGCTGTTTTCACTTTTCTGTGCAGTGCAATACCTGCATTCCTTCAGATTTTGCCCTCTGCAGAGCAGCTTCTTCCCCAGAAGCCTGGGCAGCCATCTTCCTGTTCTTCTTTTGTGGTTAATACAGTGCTCTCGGGTGGAGAAAAAGTAAATGGCAACAGTTCTTGCTTCACATCTGGTCACCTAAGCAAAATAAATAGCATATATATTACACTTCCAACATCACCAAGTGAAAGTAATTTCTTTGCTATTTCCTGTAAGTCCGTTGTTTTCTGACATCTCATAGCACTTTCTGCTTATGGCTTTGATGCTTCCACTTCTGGGCTGATACTGGAATGGCTTCACCGCCAACCAGCCAGAGGGCAATGGGCCTTACTTTCATCCTTGGCTTTTATTTTGTTTTTAACCTGTTGGATAACAATAAGATGACAGTAGGGCTAGAAACTCTGGAAATAAGTTTTTGTGGGAGAAACTTAAATGCAGGGATAAGCCAGGTTTCTATTCAGTACTGTTTCTAAAATTGTTTTGATTTCTTTCTTGGCAGAGAAAGTGGAAAATAGGAGTTTTTAGCTTTGGCTGCTTAGAGCTAAATTCTAGGAATTAACAACAGAAAAGAAACAATATTATAAATACAACCAAGCTCTGAAATGAGGTGATTTAACGGCTTTTTTTTCTCCTTTCCCCAGGCTGAACTCACAGGCATCAAATGGCGTAGGTACAATTTTGAAGGTCATGGGGACTGTGGCCCTATCATCTCAGCCCCAGCGCAGGATGATCCAATTCTGCTCAGCTTCATCCGCTGCTTGCAGGCCAACTTGCTCTGTGTGTGGCGCCGAGACGTCAAACCGGACTGTAAGGAACTGTGGATATTCTGGTGGGGGGATGAACCAAACCTGGTAGATGTGATACATCGTGAGCTGCACAGTAAGTTGGTCTCTCTTTGTTTCTTGTTTTTTTTTTTTGTTTTTCTTTTGTTTTGTTTTGTTTTTTGCTTATACCGTCTAGTGGTGAGAAAGGAGCGCTGTTGTTAAAGGCTTTAACTTGCTACCATTCTGTCACAACTTATGCTTTGAGAACTAAAGAGGAAAAAAAACACAGCAGGTACATTTGACTTTTCCAGTGCAACTGATCTGCAGATGAAGTGCAAAATAGCACTTGAACTTAGGGGAATAATAGAACAATACCTAACGTCGTTATATGACTTTTCTTGAAAGCTGAGGTATGCTTAAAATTGAGTGTTATTTGAATGGCAACAAAAAAAAATTTGATATAAGGTAATAGTCAGTAGAGTGAAATACCTCTCCTGCAGTGTTAGGCAGACTCCATGACACCACAGATAGGGGTTCTACAAGGCCCAAACGTGATAAAGATCATGCAACAAGAGTTGAGCGTAAATGGAAGCTGCAATAATTGTGTGTAGTAAGTAAAAGGAAGAGGAAGGTACAGTAAGTGACAGTGATAAGTTTATGTGACTGTAAGTTTTATTCTTGATTGTCCTTATTGACTCCAGAATGTCTAGCCATAAAATGATTGTACAAAATTAACTTCACCTGATGTAATGCATTGTGGTTTTGACTCTGCCCACTCGATCCATCCACCTCTGTCTTTTCATTAATGTATTGTTGCTGTGAGCAGACGTAGGTTGCCTGAAAACTCTTAACTTTTGAAAATGTATTTTACTGGACTCCATAAACACTTTCTCTTATTCTTGTCTGAGATGAAAATGAGGAAAGTTGAGCGACCCTGGCGTAATAACAGTGGTAAAACAGTAAGTTCAAGGGTCAGTACTGGAGTTATGCAATAAACTTTCATTGTTGTAGCCTATAATACTGTCTGGATGCCTGCTGATACAACTTGTGTGCCAGTTCAAATGTATACCGTATGGTGTTTGTCAAGTGTGCTTCAGCTGACTGCTGTCTGCCCACCTGTGCCCCGTGGTGCTCTGGTTCTGGGTTAGATAGTTTGTTCATATTCTTTTGTAACCACCTGTCTTTGGACAGTTACAGACTTCATGTTTTCATGAATTCCAGGCTGTTTGATCGACAGTGCAGCCTGTGAAATCAGGTATGAAATGCTCTCTGAGTATCTTTAGGAGTGTTTCATGCAGGTAGCCATGTGATCATGTATAATTAAAGAAGTGGCTCTGAAGTGCTGCACTAAGCCATTTCACTGATGTGAATTTTTTATGAGGCTCCTGTTCTGAATGAATGCATAGATAATATTTCTGTGCACCCAGCAAAGCTTTAATAATATATGTTTTTTCTTTTTGTGAAATATAATTTACTTAATATTTCAAATGCACTGTATGGGACCTAAATACCTTCTTATTAAAGGGCAGTTTGGCAGTGGCTTCCATTTCTGCTACAGCTTGTTTATATCGAACATTTTGGTTACAACAGTGTAATGCTGCATCCAGTGATAACTGTGGTGAAACACTGAGATGGATGAAGAGCTGAACCTGCTGGAGCAGGAGGAGATGGAGTAGAGCAAGTAGTGAGTAGTGTCACTTTGTGCTTTGACCTGGACCAAAATATATGAAGCATCCAGGTGTTGCCTTCAGTGCAATAGCTTCTAAGTGGAGTTAAATCTGCAAATTGGCTGCAGGAGCCCTGTTCAGGAAGTGTTAACAGCAGTAGCATCGCGTAGATGAGAGAGCTCGGGGTATTTCTTGAACACTGCAGCTAGCTGTACAGAAAGGTATGTCTGCCCTTGCACAATAGCACTGTCATTGGTATTAATTTGTAATGTTCTCACAGATTAAAGTGAAGTAATGTCTCAGATAAAATGTAGTGGGATGTGAAAAGGTGCAAAGTTAACTTTAGAGATGGAGAAAGGAACGTTAATCATAACTCACTTGGGGGAATGGAAAAGACATTATAATTGAAAGAAAGAAGAAATATTCTCCCACTAACTGTCGTGACCCCAAAGAATCTGGGAAGTAATTTTCTTTCTGCTCCTTTCCACTGCAGGCTTTGACAAAAATTCTTAATAATGTGTGTAAGTCATGTAATTGCTTTACTTTTTATTTATTGAAACTCTTGTACCCACTTACCAGGTAATAGTTGAAAGTGATGTAAATTGTAAGAAATGTTACCAATAGTGCTACTGATAGGGCTGTCTTGCTTCAGTGGCTCTTTATTGTTCAAACATCTGTATTGACAAATTATTGAACATCAGATCCTGCCAGAATGAGACATTTATGTACATTGATTCCCTGAAATATGACAAAGGACACTGTTTAATGTTTCCTGTGGCAGCAAGGCATAGGAAACAAGGTTATTTTGGCTTCTATTCAGTAGACAGCAGGTACTGAAGTATTTAAAAGCTCAAATCACTTAGTTTGAAAATATAGTTTAGTTTTCTCAGCTCTTGAAAATAAAATGGACTTTTGCATGTGGGCATGCAAGCAGAAAATAAGTTGCTGAGGCACACTGATTTACTCGTCTGTCAGTTAAGCTGTGATAACAAACCATGTTTTTTACTATAGCCTTGAGATAAAGTAACGAGCAGTAGCTTTGAGTCCCATTCCTAGGGGTTGGGTTATCACTGTGGTCAGTAACTTGTTAGTTCAGCAAGCAGAGCTTTGTTTTGGGATCGTCCTCAAATGTGTAGGAGCCAGAAATGTGGAACTGCAAATGCCATTGGAAGAACATACTCTACCCGAAACATCTCTGCTTTACAAATCCTGCCTTTATTATGTATGATCTCCAGGATACACTGGCTGTAAATAAGATCATGAATTCTTGCTGAGTATGAAGTTGTTCGCAGTTCTGCATTTGTTCTTTTTTGCCTAGGGATTGTGTTTTGCAAGTGAATTTTTGGTTAGATGAATAAAAATACAGCAGCAATTTGAATTCTGTGTTTATTCATTCAGGTCTAAATCAGAATTGGTTACCTGGAAAAGGCACTCACACGCTTAAGTATAAAATCATATTGCATTTAGTGCTTAAGTTAAACAAGTGAGTTGTCTAGACCAAGATTTTTTTTCAGAGACATGATTTAGTTCTGCATCTGAGCCATGTGGGTTGCCTTATCTTTGTAGCAAGATAGATAATTTTGGTGACAGCCTGCTTTTAATAAAAAGAGAATTTGAGGTAGTCATAGGGAGGACAACCTTAGAAGTTATGAACAGGACCTACTGCGAGCAATTGTTTATGCAGCAGCTTTCCGAAACCGTGTAAGTAATTAAATACTGTCCTGGGAAATTAACTAAAAGTAATGATTAGTACAACAGCTATGGATGGGGTGAAGCAGCTGGATTGGGCACGCAGCTCAGAACCAGGCGTTTTTTGTGGGTGTGCCTTGCACTCAGTGCTGAGCTGCTTATTCCTGCCAGCCTCAGCTGTCGTGTTCTGTGTTGTTTATTAGGTTTAATATTGGAAGAAAAAAGGTGAGAAGTCTTTATTTTGTCCCACGTGAAGGAAGCCGGTGGGTACAGGGTCTGGTGGGGGAAAAACAAGGTGATCTCACAAGTCTGAAAAAGCTGGAAATGCTCAAACTGGAAGTGTTACTTTCCCAAGGACAAAATGCCGTTAATGATATTACTGCCTGCAGAGGCTTGGCAGGTGTTGGAGCTGCTGTTCCTTTTCACATGAATATTTTTTGTAAATTCTATGGAAGAAATAGAATGGAGAAGAGGTCATGGCTTTTTGCAGGGTTTTTTTCTTTTTTGGCAGCAAAGATGTAGATTGGCAAGTCTCTCTGCTCTCACTTGCATGACCAAATACCTTCTGGAGCACTACACAGAATTAATACTTGACTTCTGTTGAGATATATATATTATGTTACACTTGCGTTGTAAGCAGGTGATAAGTATTTCTTTGTTAGTCGCTTGCTTTCTTTTTGCTAAGAGTACTTGTGTGACATTTTGAACTCTTTGTTTGACAGTTTAGTCAATACATTTGTCATGTGCACTTTGAGTTTATGGATATGCTCAGCTTTGTCTGTTCCATCTGTGACACAGAATGCTTGAGCTGTGAGGGATCAGGCGGAGATTAGGATGTGCTTCACTACTGAGAGTACAGTTCTGGTGGCTGTAAACATGACCCCTGGGGATGGACTCTGGAATTCTGTTGGAATGTTAGGCAGCATCATGAAAACGAATAGCGAAGCCTGTTAGGCGTTTGGTAGGGTGCAGTTTCCTTTAAAGAACTTTCCAATTAATAGCTTGGTTGCCTACAATATTGATTCCTGCAGGTGTTTGGAATTGCCATCACTTGTTCCTCTGTGATAGACAGTAAGTCAGGGCTGAAGCAGTGATTGAGCACCTGGTGGGAGGGCAGGGCCAACCAGGGGAGCTCAGCCGCATGCAGTGTACCTGAGTGATGGAAGGCTTGGAGCCAGGATGCAGCCCTTCCCACTCCTCATTTAAGGGTTGGCAGTAGAGGCAGTCGTATCTTGTTGGAGATCCCTGTGTACCTGAGGCCTTCCAAAGGTAAGCAGCGCTTTTCCTTCATTTCTGCATCTGAGGCTGCTGTATTTGGGCTCGTTCTCATTTGCTGTAATGGAGGAATTTGGCACCCTGCTATTGTTGTGGCACTTTCCATCCTATTATATAGCATCATACAGACAGAGCAATGGGAGGAACTGGGGGCACTGGGAGGAGCCTTTGGGCAGTTCCTGCAGGCACAGCAGTGGGCTGAGCTGTCAGTGCTGCTGTACTCGCCTTCAAAACAGGCACTCAATCTTATCAAGTCCATTCAAAGGAAATATACACAACATCAGCATTTTGCTGTCATTCTGTGATAGTAATTTTTTGAAGTTCTGGCAAAGTTGTAGTGCAGTCTTTGCTTGCTCTCATTTACACCTTACTCAGACATCTTTGTCCTGTTAGGAATCCTTGCTCTGTTGGGCAGCCAGTTGTAATTGTGCTGATCAATGATGAGCCCAAAACCACCAGCTGTAGGAGGACAGTTTGTGATGCACTCATTCCCAGGTTTTGAAGTTGATTTTATCAGCAAGCATGTACAGATCAAAGATTTACCTAATTCAGAGGATTTGAGTAGATGATGTTTTCCAGTACTTAAATTAAATTAACTTTAATTTTGTATTTTTGCTTTTGCAAAAGTAGAAGAGGATATAGAAGCAGTAACACGTCTCCTTTACTGTGTTTCCATCATACACTTAAGAATTCTTTCAAAGTGCTGTGATTTACTGCAGTTGTAAGGAACTGGGAGGACTCTTCAGGGAGCTACGAAATACGTTCTTCGCTGCTGTGTAGTGATAAATGTTAATTATTGAATAAGATGTTCCTGTCTGTCTGAACATATGAAGTAATGGGTGAAACCAGGAGTAAGCACTACTTCCTGTGAAATGGGTATACAAATTAATAATACTGCTTTTAATGAAAGTGCTCTTCAATCTTCCACTGTTTTATTAGCTTATAATAACTGAAAGTGGGAAAGAAGGGAGTGTTGGCTGCTGGAATTGCATTATGGCTGGCTTTGATACTTTCCTGAAGGTATTGGGGGGTTATCTCCTTGTTTCCTGCTTTGGTGGGCTCAGCTGAACAACATACACACATGAAATACACATTACAGTGCCTTGTTTTCTGTACGCTAGAAAACAGAAACCTCATAACTATTGTCACACAGAGTATTATTTGGAGTGACGGCTAAGAAGTGGAAAGGCAGTTTACTAAGAGAGAATAAAAGGGATCTCACTGGAGCTGCCTTGGAAATATTTTTGAAGGCTTTCGATTTGAAAAGCAGTTATGAATATCAAGCAGCTGAGTACCACTTATTAATAATTTGAAATTAAATCTGAAAATGGTTAATTGCCAGTTCTTGAGTTGAGAGTGGAATTAACAAGTAGGTTCATATGACAGAGGACTTTGTTGGAATATTAAGCTACTGAGAAGTCTGTTTCTGGGCTGATGATTTTCAATGCGATAAACCATTTGCATTCCCTTAATTGCCTAGCATAGACTATTTGCAGAGGCGTGAAAACAAAGTTAAAATTGAAAAAAAAAAATACATGTTTTGGAGAAGAAGATAGTATAAATTCGCTTCTAAATCCTTTCTCTGCTTGCAGAATTGTTCTGTGACCCCTGTATTTGACACTGTTAATTGGTGTCTGGTGATCGCCAGTTGAAGTTTAGCTTAGACAAAATAAACTTGTTCTTTTAAGGAGGCATTTGAAGTGAGGTTATTATGCCATCGTTTGGGATTAAGGAATTGCTTCATGGGAAAGTGCCAACTCCTTTTATATACAAGAAATTGACAAGAGCCTTATTGTGTCTGAGCAAAATGTCTTCATTTTATTCTGTTATATTTTTTAAACAGCTATTCTTTCCGGCACCCCAACTCCTTCCCTCTCTCTGCTTTCAATTTGATTTGTGACCACAGACGGCGTATGAGTTCTGTGAAGATGTCAGATCCAGCTCTTCCACCTCGCTGTCAGATCATGCTTCATCCTTCTTCTGCAGCATTTCTTCTCTCAAAACTAGCAGTGAATTGCAGTGTAGTATAGTACCAAATGAATGCATATGGCGGCCATGAATTCATTATCAGTTCTAATCCATGGCATATCACATGAGCAGTCCTCATTTTTCCTTTTCACAGTCTGCAATATCTTAAATAAGTCTTAAATGTATTGAGAATAATGAGGTTACCTTGGGGCCCTGAGTAAGTTAGCCTAACGCTTCCTCCACTCCTGCTGTCCCAAGAATTAACTTCTTAAATCTTTCCATGTTTGGGAATTTGGAGGTTTTACTGTTAATTGCAAGAAATACCACCACAAGTAGCTTAAAGAGCGGGTGCTGGTGATGGAAGGAAAAACCAATGAGTTCTCTATGATACCACAATTTTCTTTCCTTAGTGCTCTGGCTTCCAAAATATAACTCCAACTGACATGGTTGCAACTGAGAAACTAATCTTTGTTTCACTCGCTGTTACGCAGCCAGTAACTGCTGTGTTTAGTGGAAAAGTGATTTAGCATTTCCTGTGGAACACGGCCGGCTGCGTTGTGCACTGGCTGGCCGTGATTTGGGTGCAGAGCTGTCTCACTAAGGCTGGGGTTCATGGGGAATAGTTGGTGCTGCAAATTTGTTAGTGCACAGTAAGTGCTGGCAATCCAATGCAGGATCGCAATAGCTCAGAACCCCTTTCATAAAAGCTGGCGTGAGGAATTACTATGGAACTGGGGAGAGCTGTTGTATAAAATGTGCTTGGAATTAACAAGAGTGTTGGGACCGAACTGAAGTCCAACTTCTGAATGTAAATAAAATTGATGTGTTACCACAGGCAACTCAGTGAACCACGTAATTAGTTTTTTTCCACGAAAAATGAGACATTATACTGCAGCTGCAGCAAAGCAGTATGTAAAGGATTTATATTCTAGTTATATGAAAATTAAACAACCATTAAAAGATTGTATTTTTAAAAGTGTTGCCTGAGGGGGGAAAATGGAAAAATGCAATCAGTAGAATTTATTTTTCAGCAATGTACTGGGCAATATCATCTTTTTTTTTTCTTTTTTTTTTTTTTTCTTCAGGGAATCTTTTTTCTTTTTGTTCCCTCCAGTGAAATGAAGTCACTTAACTTACGAAGTAAATCTAAGTTAAGTTCTTGGAGAGAAATCTACATTAACAGAGCTCATTACTGACGTTTGTATTTTCCTGTACTGAGTAATCCTGAGAACGCTGGGTAAACTTTACTGGAAAAAAATCACCTTTAAAAATAGATGAATTGCTGCCTTTAAAAAGAGGAGAAAAAAAAACCACCAACAACAAAAAACCAAAACCCACCAGCCCAAAAATGTGTACTCATCCAATTCCATTATGGTAATGCAATGTATGGAATAATTAATGAACTTTTAGTGATTTATGCATGCTAGTGCATTGCAGATAGAAACATAGGAACGCGACTCTTGTGAAGTTAACCCGTACTTTCTCTTGAGGGAAGTATGGTTTCCATTACATAAGTTACTTACTTTAACGTTCCTATTAAAGGTTATAAATCTCGGTGCAAAATTCTTCTCAAACTGGCGAGACTTGTTTCATTTTAAGTGAACTTAATTATACATGTGCACTCACTTACCTGTGGATTTGATGGTAATCTGTATTAAAGTGCACTGGATACCTGAACGTGTACATATAACAACTTTAAGGCAAGATTTGTTGCACGGTTCAGTGTGTCAGCAATCAGCCATGAAACGTGAGAAGCAGTGTGGTGCACTGGGGGGAGCTTTGGAACATGAGGTCTGTTTCCTGAGGTTTATTTGAAACTACAGGGCATGGTATGTCTGTATAGTATACATCACTTCTGAAACAGCAAGCCATAAATATACAAAGCAAAAATACACTTACTTAGAAATAGAGAGAGGAGCAAATGCAAAGCAGTTGAGTTCAGTACGTGGAATAGTTGAAGAATGAGGCTGAATTCTTTGTTCCTTGCCCATGAGAGTTGTGGGTTTCAATAGGATGAGAAGTGGGTGGAGTTGTGTTGCTGGCTGAGTACTTGCTTCCTGTTGAACAACAAAAACAAACCAGAGAACTGTGGTGTGCTCATTCGTGTAGTGGCAATTAGAAGGTGAACTTCAGTGAAACAATATTAAGTTGTTTTTCAGCGCTTAACCTTTAAATAATTTGAAGGAAAACTGTACAAAAGAGGAAAAGGCACGCTGCTGAAGTGTTCTTACATTCATGTTGGTCTAAGCTGTGTGTTCTTACTGTTGCCCTCTTTCTCCTTCCTCCCACTTTTAGCTAAGCACTGCAAGGATAACTCTGAATGAAGGTACCTGTGCTCAGTTTCTCTGCTCTCAGAAGAGTGACTGTTGTGTGCCTTACTGTTGTGGATTGCACTTGCCTTTGTACTCTGCTCAGGTACTGGCTGATGAGGGCAGGCACTGGATCTGTTTTTGTTGCAGCTCACGATGAGGTTTGGAGCATCACAGCTGTCAGCCAGCTTAGTGTGCTCCTGCCTGTCTTCTACCACCCACGGTGCTGACATACTGAGAGCACTAGTGCTTATCCTGTGCTTTGGAACTCAGGTATTCTCTGATGGCCCGCTGCCACCGTTGGGAGTAGTAAGCAGTGGATGAAAAAGCTGTGGTCTTGTAGGAACCGTTCTTGCAAGAAGACTTTCACAGTCCTTAGCTGTGCTTTCTCTTTGTGTGCTGTGTGCCAGTCTTTTCCTGGGTTTTTACTAAGCCTTAGGGCACTCTTTGCTTGTGGGATAGTTATTAGGACAAAAGGATCGAATGGAAATAGTACGAATTTGTACATTAAGTTGGTAAGTAGTAACTGATAACCAGGCTAAGTTAGCACCTCACCTTTCTGGTAGTGCAGAAAAGTCTCTCCTGTACGTGGCAAATTGATGAAAACTCTTTACTTTAAAGAATAGACTTCAGTTCCACAGTGAGAAGTGTTCTGCTAAAGGCCTGCCTGGGACCTTGTACGTTTGAATGTTACTCACAAACTATCTGAAAAATAAAAAAGGAGGAGAAACTAAGTGTTAAAAGTCCATAGTTGATGGAGTAGAAACAAGTCTAATGGTCCTAAAATGTGGTTTTTAAGGAATTTTAGTAGTTAGGACCAAAGCTTTGGACAGGCAAAGCTTCCACAAATTCTACAGAGGGAACAAACAGAACAGAACGGCTCTGAGGAGCTGCGGGGAAATGCCTAGTTCCATGGCTGCAGTCATCCTTAATGTGACTGTGTCTTATCTCTGCAAATAGAAATGCAAGTACATTTCTATACTTGAAAATACTGCTCAAAGGTGTAGAGCGTTGGGAAGAAATAAAAAGTGGTTGGTAAGTGTCCTGACAGGAATGCTGGGGCAGTGCGTTGGTGGAATAAGGCTGATGTCATCTCATAGAGAATTAAAAAGGTGTTCTGGGCCAGTATAGAGGCTTTTGTGACTGGGGCAGTGGGTTATTAGAAGTATACCTGGGTTACTGCGTGCAGTTGTGGTAGCTGCAATCACAGCTGTGGGAATTTGGGTGGTGCAGTCTGAACAGAGCTGTTGCCTTGTGAGTCTGAGGACAAAGATACAGCTGAGCCTTTGCTGATTCTTGCAGGTGTGTTTTCACATGGAAAAGAAATTTGGGAATATGTTTCATGTAGCCTGAGCTTGACAGTGCTTGGCCGCAGCGTGAGTCGATGTGCAAGATCACAGCAGTTCTATGAGCTGGGAAAGCTCTCCTGGGCTTCCAAGAGCTGTGCTTGTGGCCCAGTGCATCCTTGGGGATGCGCCCTGCGTGCAGCAGGGCTGGCTCGGTGAGTGCAGGGAGCACAGCAGCAAAGGAGAAAGGGGGGAAAGCTTTTCTTTGGTTGGATGATATCTTGTGACAAGCAGCAGAACAAAGATGGGACCGAAGGAATGCTTCTGTGTCGTTTACATGTATTGCTGACATGCAGACAGTTATACAATGGCAATGCAGCTGCACAGAAATGTTCTTTTTTGGGGAGGTGAGTGCCTTTTTCCTGGAACTTTCTTTAAAAACAATTCCACTTTCTCTGACTGTGTTGAGTTGGTCTGTTTTCTCTGGAACATAATTGAGTTCATAGTGTCCAGGGAGGCTTCAAATCCTAGATCATGAGAATATCATTGTATCTTGGCTTCTATTTTTCGCTTGAAATTCTTAAAGAAATTCATATATATTCCATAGTGCTTTCTGAAGAAATGGGAAGTATGAAGATTATTACTTTGTCTGTGGGGGAAACAGGAGAGCACATAGTCTTATGTGTTTATGGTTCTGGGAGTTAGTTGGCCCACTGCAGAATGGAAGTTCAATGAAATTTATTCTGTGCGGTGTTTTGTATCATACGTCAACAACGTTTACCAGCATCTCCTTCATAAGGCAAAATGGGAGCCAGTGCGTATTTTTTCTTATTTTTTTTTTTCTGTCCTGTATGAAAATGATGTTATTTTGGATAATGTTGTGCAAATAAGTGGTGTGATTATAAAGCAAGTACAGCTTTTGTATTTGATTGGAGATCTGTGCTGCAGGTAAGCAGTGAATACCATGTTGGCCTTTGCTGCATTGGGGTAATTAATGAAAAGCTTAATGTTATTCATGAATGGACCTGAGAGTTGTGCTGCTTTGAAAGGCTGCTTATCAAAAGGAATATCCCAGGGCTCTGTCTCCGGACTGGTGCTCTTCAACATCTTTATCAATGACATCGATGTAGGAATCGAGTGCACCCTCAGCAAGTTTGCTGATGACACCAAGCTGAGCGATGCGGTCGACACGATTGAAGGAAGGGATGCCATGCAGAGGGACCTCGACAGGCTGGAAAGGTGAGCCCGGCTGAACCTGGTGAGGTTCAACACGGCAAAGTGCAAAGTTTTGCACTTGGGCCGGAGGAATTGCAGGCATCTGTACAGACTGGAAGGAGCGGTCCTTGAAAGCAGCCCTGCAGAGAAGGACCTGGGGGTCCTGATAGATGAAAAACTTAATATGAGCCAACAGTGTGCTCTCGCGGCTCGGAGGGCAAATGGTATCCTGGGGTCCATCAAAAGAGGGGTGGGCAGCAGGGACAGGGAGGTGATTGTCCCCCTCTACTCTGCTCTTGTGAGGCCCCATACTGTCCAAGTGTGGAGCCCGCAGTACAAAAAAGACAGGGAGCTGTTGGAGAGGGTCCAGAGGAGGGCCACTAGGATGATCAGGGGACTGAAGCACCTCCACTATGAGAACAGGCTGAGGGAGCTGGGCTTGTTCAGCCTGGAGAAAAGAAGGCTGCGGGGTGACCTCATTGCAGCCTTTCAGTACCTAAAGGGAGCCTACAGAGGGGAGGGGAGTCAACTCTTTGAAAGAGTTGATATGTGTAGGACGAGGGGAAATGGTTTGAAGTTGAGGGGGCGGAGATTGAGGTCGGACATCAGGGGGAAATTCTTTACCCAGAGAGCGGTGAAGTACTGGAACAGGCTGCCCAGAGAGGTTGTGGATGCCCCGTCCTTGGAGGTGTTCAAGGCCAGGTTGGATGGGGCCCTGGGCAGCCTGGTTTAGCATTAAGCGTGGAGGTTGGTGGCCCTGCATGTGGCAGGGGGTTGGAGATTCATGATCGTTGAGGTCCCTTCCAACCCTGGCCATTCTGTGATTCTGTGACAGAAGTTATGTATATTTGCTTGGACCCCTTGCTAAAGTGTTTACTGAAATATCATGTTTTCATTACTTGCTGGATGTGATTTTTTTTTTTTTTTTTTTTTGTTACGTTTTGTATAGATGGGGCCAGTGGCTCCTTATTGACATGAAAAGGATTGTACTGTTGGCTTTGCTCAAGTGTAACATCCATTGAAGGCTGTCAGGTGTTTGTACTTGCATCTTCTGTGGTCTGGTCTAACTTCCATCTCTCAATCATTTCTAGTTAGTTTTTTTTAACTAGTAATTACGATTTCCTTTCTAAACTATGTCCTTCAGGTGCACAGAAGAGGACTGGCATTAGATTAATTCTCCCAGGGATAGTTGCTTGCTTTCAGGATGCTGAACTTTGTGTATTGCCAGCCCAGAGGTAGCAGTACTGTTGGAACAAGCTGGAGAGCTGTGCAGAACTCCTCAGGTGTTGGTTCTCTTGGTGATCTGGATCTTCTTATGCTTGACCTTTGTATTGCATTGGATGACGCCATTGGCTTCGTGTGGGGGAGCTGTATTTCTTTATAGAGATCGCAGTAATGCGTATGCAGAAAGTGTATATTTGAGGAGTGAGTTTTATAATTATACAATGTTAAAAAAGATTTCAGTAAGTGAAAGGCAAAGATACGTATCACAAGATGCTCCAAACACAGAGCAATACCTTGTTGAAGCATCTCTGCATCCTCGCTCTGTGTTGAGCTCCCAGCCCTCGGGTCTGCCTTGCCTGCTTGTGCCCAGCAGAGCTCTGTCAGAACAGAGGAGTTTGCAGTCATCTGCTTTCTTCCCATTCCTTGGGAAGCAATTTGTTCAGGAGCTAGTAAACAGATGAGGTAATGCTGGAGCACAAAGCAGCAGTGCATCACAGAGCACTGCAAGGATTTGGTTCCTGGGAGAAGCGATCCGTGGAAACGCGCAACTTGTAGGCAGCTGCCTGCTGTCCCGCGTCTGTGGAGTTACTGCCAGTCCTCAGGCAGCTTGGAAAGACTGATCAGTGCCCCTCCTGAAAGTAAAGCAGGCCGTACCAAGTGCTCTAGTGCTTTTCTTGGAAGCTGCAGTTAAAGCTTGGAAAGTGCAAAGAAAATGTCTTGCCTGTGAGACTGGTGCTGCTTAGTTTCAAAAGGAAAGCTCTGTAGTACTCAGCCTGGTGGCTCCTCCCTCCCTGCAGCTCCTGCCTGGGCTCTGAAAGCATCTCAGCCCTCAGAATGTGTACCATTCCCTGCAGGGAGTTTGCTTGCAGGTCCTGTCGGGGTGTGGGGCTGCTGTCTGGCTGACCCTGTGTTCTAGTGCCTTCTGAACCAAAAGGCTCAGGTTGTTTTATATTATGTAAGAGAAACATTGTAATGATTTTATTTATTGCCTGTATGAAAACTAATAATAATACAAAAAGCACCCTTTGGGAGGTAATTCTTGAGTTGAATGGGCATCTCTGTGGGTTCAGCTTTCAGTTTTTTGTTTTTACAAGTATTTCTCTTTAATTTAATTATTCCTACTAGTTCCTGTTAGTAAGGTTACCTATGCAAACCTGTGTAATTCCTCTCAAAAATGTTAGTTTTCTTTCTGTGTCTAGTAACTGGGTGCAGTTTACTTTATCTGTTACTGTAATACACTGAATGAAGTTGAAAATAAGTTCCTGAACTGAAAACTGGCCCGAACAAAAGATCTGTAGGAGGGCCTGGTAAATCAGGAAAGGAGAGCAGGAGGAGGGAAAGGGGAAGAAAGGCCACCTGTGTGTGCTCCCCTCCCTCAACCTCAGAAGAAGCAAATGACTTGTCAGTATTTTTGTCTGACTTCAACGTTTAGTTTAACTGATGTGTGCTCATTACCAAGAAAGTAGAGACCTTGGATTACCCATGCATTGGAAAATCTACGGTAGCTGTTTGTTATCAAAGGTATCACTTCATATGGCTGAACCATATATGCAAGAAACATGGTGCTGATTTAGCTGAAATAACAGGAATGGGGAAGGAGCTGCACACTGATAAGGCTGCATGATTCATTATTATGTTAGTTCAGAATCTTTTGCTGCTCAAACTGCTGAGCTGTGTAGTTTTGTACTGTCGTTTGTCTTTGTTTTAATGGGATTAAGTAATTATGTGTGCATTTTCTTTCGACTAACTAGCTTGATAAAAGCATGCAAAACTGAACAGCCTATAAATCGTCAGCTCTTCTGTTCTAGAAAAAGTGCTTTGATTGCAGTGCAGTTTTTAAATCTTGGTGCATATATTTAGATGACCTACTGAGGTGAGTAAGACTACAGAAGTAGTTTATATAACTAATGGGCTAAGAGTCTCCCCTTGGGACTGTGATGAGGGCAAAGCAGAGCTCAGCCTGCAGTAGGAACTTCTGAAATAGCAATCCCTGGGACTTCAAGTGGGGAGTAATGGATGTGTAGCCTAATGCAGTGGCATAAATGCTATTCAGCTGCTCTCCTGAACACTAGGATAATTTTCTGCTTGTATCAATCGTGTAGCATGGACACTTGTACTTCTGGTACATAACTAGTAGTTTAAACACAGATTTTACTACAGCTTTGGAAACCTGTCCTGCAGGTGTTACGACCTTCAGTAGTGCCCTGTGCTAGCACTGGCTTGATGCTCATCTGATTGTCAGCTGTTAGTTGTGCCCCAAGACTCCTACTGCTTGTTTCATGCTGGAGCAAACTTCTGTGTGTGTGTGTGTGTGTGTGTGTGTGTGTTGGAGCTGTAGCTTCTTGTTCTGGTGGCTTGAAGCCCTGCTGTCAGCAGGTATGTTGCTTCTTCTCTGGAGCTTGATTCATACACCGGGCAACTCAATTTCTGGATTTTGTAGAACTGTCACTATTTAATCACAATAGCCATTTAAATTAACAAGTTAAAATGAATAGTGGATCACTGCATGCTATGAATGTTTGACAAGTTGTACAAGTAAAAAGGATAAAAGACACTATATCAGAATAGCACCTTAAGCAGTGCATAAGGTCTCCTGAATGATGGATCTCCTGTGTCTTTATGCTAACTCTCACCTGGTTCTTTCTGGTGGTTTATAAACCCTTTAGCTGATTGCTGTGACACCAGAAGGTACAGGTGGTTGGTTGTGCTCTAGGACTTGTAGCTGCTGGGACCAGGAACCATAAGGTACCTTAGCTGAGCCAAATTTTCTGGTTTCCCATTTAGCAATTTCCTCCTGCCACCCTTAAGCCCAACCTAAGTTTCCTCAGGGCTTGAACTTGAGGAGTTATCCCAGATGTGTGCCTGGGATTTGGTACCAAAGGGCAGGAGGGACTTCTTGTCTATGGGTGCTTTTATGTGCTGTGATGGAAGAGGGCAGTGCCTGATGGATGAACGCTAGGGTGTGCTTACTTGGCACTTGGCTCTGACTCCTTCTGTTCTGGTAGAAGGGGCAAACCAGGGTGGGGAGTGTTGCAGACAGTCAGTCCCATTTTCTTGTGCTCACTGAGCCCAACTATAAGTCTTCATTTTAAATCCCATAGGATAAAACCATTGGGTGATGGCACAAAGACCCCTACAGAGTAATACTTCAGAAAGCTGGCCTGCTGAGTGTTTGCCACATCTGGGTTGTGACTGTAAATGCAAATAATCTACCACCCTGACATCCCATGAACTGTATTATTTTTAAGCCAATGACTGTATGGAGCTTGAAGAGAATCAAAGGAGTAGAGATACTTTGCATATATATATATATATATATATATATATATATATATATATAATATATATACACGCATGCACTAGAACAAAATGCAGTGCGGAAGATTCAAGTTTCATTTGGCATGATAGTTGTCATTATGTGTAGAAATAATTTGTAGTAATTCTTTTAATCTGTTGCTGTAATGCACTGTAATGTGTACCAATTGTAAATCCCCATGGTAGGCCAGAAGTGAGAAATGTTGCAAGTTAAAACATACAGAAACTGTGGACTTAGAAAAGCTCCTTCAGTTTGCAGTGACACTAGCTTCTGTTCAGTGTTGTGGCAGGCCATAGCATGAAGGAATTTCCACAAATGTATGTACTGTGAAATGTAACTGTGTTTATGTAATGATAATTTACTTAATGGATACTTAGAAAAGAATTTGACTGCTCTGTGCAGTGTCTGAGAGGATGAAGGCAGAGCATGTGCCAGGTGAAGGCACCTTCAGCAACCTTGTGCTCTGGTTCTTTGAGTGCTCAGTTTGTCAGAGGTGATGGAACTCAGTGGAGTGAAGGCAGCTCAGTGGATAAGGCAAGGCAGATGGTTTTGGAGGTCCTGTAGTCCACGCTAATTGAAGTTTGCTGTTTGGGTTCAGGTGGAGCAGAAGGCCTTACTGTGTGTGGATCTAAATCAGGCTCAGCAGACTCCCTGTCTATGGCAGCTGTGCTGTGTGGATGGCATTAGCTCCTGGTGGCTGCTTTGCAGTGCTGGCCCTTGGGGTCACCCATGTCTGCAGGTGGCAGGGAGCCCTTATGTTTCAGGCACAGTTTCTAGGTATGAGAAGCAGACATGGCCATTGGGGGTTGGCAGTTCCTTGCTGTGGATGTCATGTCTTTGGTGGTGCCCTGTATGCTTGTGCTGTGAAGGCCAGTGTTGTGCAGTGTGTGAAGCAGTGTCTGTGCTCCCAGCCTTGCAGAGCAAACACACCCTAAGAACACACCTTCCCTTCTTTTTTAAAGTAATGTATCATCAATATCTGCTGAGTACTGCAAAAAAAAAAAAAGTGTGCTGCTGCAGAACTGAAATGTGGAGAGGGGTTTAGCTGTCCTGTGGTTGGCTGGGGGTGGAGAAGGGCGAGAAAAGCCTCCATGTCAGCAGCTCTTGAATTTGGCCTTGCAGCTGATGTGGCAGTGGTCAGCTTCATGCTGTTCTGGGTTAAAGCTAGAACGCGAGAGTGTATGATGTATGTAACTTTAAGCTCTTCTACTGTTGTTGTATTTACATTTCTATTTCCTTGTATTTTTGTTCAGAAAATTAACAAGAAATAATTTCTTGTTAAATATTTGTGAAGAGAATTTCGAAATACTGTCATTAGTTCTTTTATTTTGAAAGAAGTAAATAAGAAAAAGCTTTTGGGAGTACTGAATTTCTGGCAAGTGCCAGCGGTACAGAGTGTACTGAACTGTAAATATTGCAGAGTTAGCACAAACTGTCTGATATAAAAAGCACGTTTTTGTTATAAACACTGCTTGGCTAGCAGAGCTGTTGGTCTTACAGAACAGCTTTAAGCAGTGACTGTTGCTTTTGAGTAATATTAAATATTTGTCTTCTGGTGAATGTTTTCTTAGGAAAAGTTGCTGCAGATAACAAACTGGTCTGTTCTACTATGCAGTGTAACTGCACGTGAACTTCCTTGTTTTATCTAGACTGTTCCAGCTAAACTTACATTTTTGAGAGGTTATTCTTTCCTTGAACAAATTAAAACTGAAGTTTATACAAGTCTTTTGTCACTTCCGAATCAGCTGTGTCCTATGAAAGCTTAGTCTTGTTTTCTTTCTGCGTGTGCTGAGACTGCAGCACCTTGCTTTCTGGATGCTGGGAGTGACAGGAGTCACAACAGTAATGGAAAAAACCAACTTGAGTAAACACTCTCAGGAAGCACGATGCAGTGTGAATGTGTAAGCCCTCCCAAACTAAAACTTGTTAAAAATGTTCTACGCAATTCTACCCCTTCTGTGCAGACTGAATTTCTGCAACTTCTTAATACTGAATGCCTAGAACATAGAGCATGTGACGTATCTAGACACTCTATCTTATGATTGATCTGGGCTTTGTTGACTTACAACCTGGATCAGCTATCCTTTCTTCTTAAGCAGTGTGATTTGTACGTGCTGAACTTCAGGCTTTGTGGCCATTCCTTAGTTCATCCTACAGCTTGTATTTCCTTTTCTCCAGCAGTCTCTGTGAACTCGGGTGGAATGGGGGGAGGGGATGATGCATCTTAATTTTTGCAGTAGTCCATACCAAGAACAGAAGGGAAAAACTGCCAGTTTCGAGATAAGTTGCATTTTGTTAATTGCAACAGCTGGTTTACATTTGAAAATGGTGATTTATGAGCTGTATGCGAACTCCTTCCTGTTGGAAGAGGAGGACAGAATATTATGTGATCATTGAAGTTTATTTTGGTTTAAATGAGTTCTCATACGCTGTCATGATTATGCTAGAATTTTTCTTGTAGGGCTGTAGATAGCCGAACTTAATCTTACTGATCTTTGCTGGATGTGATGTAATAGGTGTCTTCTGGGCCTTTAGGAAGAGAAGAGAAAAAAGAAAAGGAATTACAGGTTTTGTGTAAGGCATTTGGATACCTTTGGTACAGCAGTTTTTTCGGGGAAGGGATTATAGCCATCTTATCTCTGATTGAAGCTAGATGTCAAGGACATCTTTCTAGAGAGGCCTGCCTACACCTTAATGCATCTCATTACTTTGAAAAATCCCATCTTTATGCAGCAGCCTGTCTTGGGTCTAATGCAATACTAAAGGTTTGGCTTGAAGGTCACAAAGAAGATGCACATTGAACTGCATTCAAAATACCTGAGATGTTCTCACCCTGACACCTGGAGCTTTGGTTATTGGAAGAGGTTTCCGCTACGAACCAGAGTCAGCGCAACAGTCTGTGGAGTGATGACATGTGAATTCCCCCTTAAAGAAAAAGTTTAAGATTCAGCCTTCAGCACATGAAGTGATGTGCGCTGTCTGTTGGGATAGGAAAGGGATTGTCCTGCTGGATTTCCTGGGACCTGGACAAATCGTCAGCTATGACTGCTGCATCACAGTGCTGGCTAACCTGAACTTTAGAATCAGTCCAGAGAAGATGGCAGCGTTTTTCTTACACCAGGACTCATAGCAGTTTGAATGCCATGGAGAACATCGTCAGTCTTGGCTGGACTTTTCTACCATGCTCTCAAAACAGGCTTGATTTGGTGCCTTCTGGCTTCCATCTGTTCTGGCTGACAAATTTTGGGCTGTGTGGCCAGTGTCTTCCTAGCATGGTGCCATCATAGCCCTGTGGAACAGTGGGTCACCTGCACTGGGGCAGATTTTGAGGAGCATAGTATGCAGTTCTGCTTCATCACTGGTGAAACTGCATAACTAATGGTTGTGCTTGTGTTTTAAAAACCAAAATCACAAAAAAAACCCCAAAAAACAAAACAAACAAACAAAAAAAAAACCCCCCAAAAAAACAAAAAAACAAAACCCCAAACCAAAAAACTTTTATAGCTGAGAATTTGCTCTATCAGATGGTGCTGTTGTGCTCTCTGTAGCTGTTACGGCTTTCATGGAAATAAATAGGTGACATTTCTTTTTGGAGCAATGTGTGTGTGTACATGCATGTAAGACATTAACCCATAGAAACTGCAGTGTCACAGAAAGCAAGTGAGAATGATAAAGAATGACACCAATGTTGTAGATTTTTGTAATGACTGAGAACCTACTGGATGGTGTAATGCTGTAATGTGGTGGAAAACACAGCAGGAGCAGCGGGGTAGCGGAGTCCCAGGTTGCAGCAAGTGAGGATAAGCCCACATGCAGCAGTGGATGTAGGAACAAAGGAAGAAAGCTGCTCACCTTCAGAAGGCTTCAGGTAGGCAGGGATCTCCAGCAAGATGCCCTCGCCTGCACTGCCAGCCCTGAAATGAGGTCTGGGAGGCGGTGGTGGATCCTGGCTCCCTCCCATTTCTGGTCATTCAGGTGCATCGCATGCATTTGAGTGCCTTTGGGTTGTCCCTGCCTTCCCATCAGGTGCAATCACCACTTTAGGCTGTGACTTATCATTTCTGCTACAGATGATGTATTTGCTGTCCTTTTTCCTTCAATGCGATTTAGGTCTGTGGTGTAATTCATTAAGAGTACAATAGTGGGTGAAGGCCCTCTTCAGTCAGCAGTGCTGGAGGAGTGTCTGCTTGTCAGCTTCTTCCACGCTTGGCAGTGGTATGAGTACACCTCTGTGAGAATGCAGGCTCTCCTGGTGTCCAGACTGAATGATTTGGTGGGTGAAGAGTGTGCTTGTTGGGATCTGGCTTCAGATCACAAATGGGCAACCTGTTTATCCCTTCCCTAACAACAAGAAAAGTCTAATTGCTTAATGCTTAACAAATGAGTCAAAGCAAACCTTAATCCAGTCTGTTTCTTTTTAACAAATTAAGCGTGCATGTCATTATTTAAGTATCTAATGAGATTCTGGAAAATTAGATTAAGCCTACTAAGAAAACATTGTGAAATGTTGCAGAGATGAAGTAAGAATTGCACTGAGGTTGAGCATATATAATTAGTTTTATCAGTCTGATGGTGTCTTTAAAGCTCACTAATGGTGTATGTGCTTTTGTTTGCCTGCTATTTTTTTTCCTTCTTCTTTGAGTGTCAATCTCTTGCTGTCTGTTCTGGGAATTCTGATGGAGGGGGATGCTATATAGGTTTGAGAGTAAGGAAAGAAGGAACTGGTTTCTTGCTGATAACCTTTCCAGACATCAAGGAAAGAGAATATCCAAAAGAGGCTTTCTTGAGCCAAATGGATTTTGGTTGGAAATGTGAGGTTTGGAAATACAAGGCCAGTCTGAGGGGAAGATGGAAGCTTGACAACCTTCCTACAAAACTTGGGCTTTTCTCCTTGTGTGCAAAGTTCTGAGAGCATTGACCTGCTCCTCTCATTGCTTGTTTGTTCTTGCGCACTTACCATGCATAGTAAGTTTATGTGCTTTTAAAATACCTGAACTTGGTTTGTCACAGGGTAGATGTTTAGCAGTGGGAAAACATTAAGCGAGGAATACTTGGAGATGCTGGTTGTGTTGAATGTAATGGCTTACTTTTAAAATGAACCTTATGTAAAATTCTGACCGCTGTTATAAGGAAGAGAGAGATGTGGGATCATAAACTAGGTCAAGCTTGGAATAGTTGTAAGGGGATCTGAGCATAAAGGTGGCTTTCCATTGGTACTTCTAATGCATTTTGGTGGTACTTTGCAGCTTATGATGAGGCTGCTGTTTTAGTCATTGTATTTCTCCTTAGATATGGCTTTAATCTCGGAGCTTGGTTGGGATAACAATACCTGTTGGGAGAGTGCAGGTGGCACTGCGCAGTGCGGGGAGCTGCCATGTGGGCTTCAGTAGCTGCTCAGTTCTTGTTTGAGTACCTGGAGTGCTGTGTGTATGCTGAGAGCTGCTGATGGTAATGGGGATGAATAAGGATCGTCTTAATTGGGTTAGCAATCATTCCCCTTCAGTCCCTTTAGCATTTGATATGTGAAAAGCAGACTGTGGACTATCTCTTTGCCCTCACACTTGGCCATTGCAAACAACAAGAGAAGTTGTCTGCAGTGAATGACACCTTCAGTTGCTTTCTTGTGAAATCCCTTTTATTTACAAGCTGTATAATCAGTTTGTCTTTTTGAAATAATGATCCTTCTATCTGCATTGCGTGTTTCCCTATGGCTGGTCCCTTATTTGTGGAAGTTTATTTTTGTAAGAGCTTTTTCCAGCTTTAGGAGCTGCATCTGATGACTCATAGTGGTCTTTCCTTTGCTTTATGCCAGGTATGAGCAGCTGTGTACTTGATAATTAGCTTACTCTGCCTTTGCTTAAACACAGCATTCTTTTCAGTGCGTTCTGGCTGAAGGGGGGAGAACGTGGAATTTTTCTCCTGTTAGCTTTTTGTGTTCTGCCTACAAAAGCCTGTTTAACTCAGCGGCTGAAGCAGCCAGAATATTTAAATAGAACATCTGACTAAAAGGAGGGCTGTAGAAGTGCTGTAAATAATCCTCCCCCGACCCCTGCGCTCGCTTTCTCTGAACATCATAGCTCTGAATAGTATTGTATAAGTGCAGAGGCAACAAAAAGCAGATGGTTACTATAGCTTCAGTTAATTGAGGGCACAGTTTTACTTGGCTGAAGGCATTTTCTAATTTCTGCCAGCTCGCCTGATGTTCAAGAGAGGCTTTTATAAATGCATCGGGGCACCGACTGTTTTCATATTCGTTTGATCTTCCCCACCTATAAAAGCAGAAGTACTGTCTCTGAGGTTTTTAAGGCACATCCTTACGCTAACGGTTTTATTGCTGCTATGGTTTACTCATAACTGCCTTTCAGCCTTCTGGACAGCACAGGTCGTTCTGTTACACCGTGGCAGTGCTGTTCCTCTAAGAGCTGCTCCATTGGACCAGAGGTGGCTGTAACTTACAGCAGGTTTGTGTGCCTGGTCTTCACCAGCAACAAAACTTCTGGGTCTGAGCTGAGGTCCTGGTGTGGGAAGTCATCGGAATTAGAGCTGCAGAGGAAGCAATCAGATGATATCTTTATGAATCTGCAATATCTGTTTGTCTGCGGTCATATAGTGGATGATTTGGATGTTATACGTGAAATGTCTATGATAAGAGACATTCTAAAATATGAAAGGGATTCTGTTAGTTTCTTGTCGTATCGGTAAGCAGATGTCTGCCTTGTGGAAAATGTTTTGAAGTTGATGTTGCTGTGGCTCAATCCGGAAGCTCTTCACAAATTGCATAAAGCAGAACTGTCTCCTTGAAGGTGGATTCTTCTGTTGTCAGATCTTTCTGCTTTGCTCCGTGCTCCCGAAGTATTTTGTCACGGCTGCTTGGTAGCTGGAAGCAACTGAAGCAGATCCCAAGATAAACTGAGTTCCCGTTGCTAAGTGACTTCATTAGGAAAATTATTCTGCAACAGGCTGATGGCCAAATAGAAATTAAAAAGAAAATCTCCCCCAAATCAAAAAAAACCACCAAAACATACACCAAACAAACTGTGCTGTACATAAGCTTTGCAGTGACAGTAACCGTTTTTGCATGCTGTGTGAGATTGTTATTTGTTAAATGGGAAAAGTGCTTCCAGAGAAGGGAAGCATCAGCAGAAGCACCTTGAGGGGGTCTATGTGTATGGCTGGTGTTGGACGCAGGCGTGCTTTGTTCTGATTTCATTTGTTATTGAGGGTAATTGGAGGGAAATGAGTGGTGGCTGTGAGGCACAGAGGTAGGAAGCGCAGGGTGGCCCTGTGCTGTGTGAGCTGCTGGCTGCCTGCACGCCGGCTCCCACTGCAGGAGCTCCTGCTGCTGAGGCTCATCTCTGTTGATCAGGCAGAAAAATTGAGTTGCTGGATGGAGTTGTAGAACTGTCAGCCGGCCTGATGGTATTCTTTTCAAAGCTGTCAGCAAATCAGTGTTGTTTTTATTTTTAGGCCTGAATTGTACAGTTTCTGTTTCTGTTGGTTTATACGGCTTGCTGGTAAGAATGCAAGTATGTTCAGGTCTGAAGGTGGGCTTTTGAGAGCACTTAATGCAGCACGTTGTCATTCTTGTTCACAGTGAGGGACTGTTGAAGAGTTATAATGCATCACATCAGTGGCTGCTGATAACAGGTTGAAAGAGTTGGTGAAACCAGAAAAGATGTTGATAATGATAGCAAGTAATAGACAAGAAGGCAGGGAATGCCTATGGCAATCCAGCCAGGTAACCAATAGGAACCTAAAGTGTATCATCTTCCAAAGATTTCTGAGTAGTTTAGGGTTCTTGTAGACTTGCTTACAGAAATGTGCAGGATGAAATGTGCTGTAAGACTTAGCACTCCATGTGGCTCTGCAGTAGTGGTGGGCCTTCAGGAAGGGGCCCTTTTTGCTCTGCTCAGAGAATGCTTTTCAACTTTTATGTAAAGATTTTATTATAAATTCAGGTGCTTTGATCAGAAATGATGCTTACTATGGCACCAGTGAAATGTATTTCCTCTATGGAAAGACTTCCAGTTTCTGCCTACATATACCTATGTTTGGGGAACCAGAAAACCTTAAGCTGATCTTTTTTCAGTTACTTTGGGTAATTAAACAGTTTGTGTTATGTTCTGTATAAAAATAAAGACTGCATTTGAATGGAATAAAATTGGTGACTATCTTTATAAACATACAGGACTGTTCACTTCTAATGATGATTTTAAGATGCACGCATGGTGTACGTGTGGGCCTGTGAATCTGAAGCATGCCTGCAGATTGCTGTGTTATGAAGCAGCAGTCTTCATGTTTCTCTGTGCTGTGTTGTAACGCTGACACTTGTGAGGTGCTCGCCTTGGCAGCATTTCTGCTTCCATCGTTTGCTCAGGATTTGGAATGGCAGCAGAGCTGAGGAGGAGCGAACAATCCCAGCTATTTTCAACTACAGATACCAGTTGTTTTTTTAAGATTGGATGAAATTCAGCTTAAAGTTTTTGTGCCAATGGTGGAATAGCAAGTCAGGGAGGAACTACGGCTTAACAAAGTAGTAATATGGGGAAACTACGAGTGATTACTTGTGATTAATTGATTCTACCTTGAGCTGATGGCTTTTAAGTTCATCCCTTTTCACAGGAGTTGTTTTCTTTGTATTTGAACAAGCAGATTCTTTACTTATTTTCACCTCGCTGCATGCTACAGCCTTCTCAGGCCAACTTCTTAAAACTCCATTACTTGCAGGCACTAGCAGTCAGCTGCCGTGAGATGGTGTCCATTGGAACTCCCACTTGGGAAGCCACCTCTGCTCTGAGCTCCAGATCTGCCTCTGCCTGTAGGCATCCTGGGCTCTCCCTGCTCCTGGGTGGCCTCAGCCACAGGTGGTTCTCTAGAGAAGATCAGTCCTGCCCCAAAGCCTGCTGGTTGCTTTGTGCTGGCACAAACACCTTGCAGTCATCCCTCGGTCTGGGCTGAGGATCTGCCTTCTGCCAATTCTGTGATGTCAGGAGCAAGGTCCCCAGTCAACGGCAGGAGAGAAACAAGATGAGGACCAAACAAAGGTTTCTGAGCAAGGGAGAGGAAAAATCCTGGCGGTGCATTGTGCAGCTTTTTACCTGCAGACTTCGATTGCTGTCATGAATTCTGCCCCTGCCTCCTCTTTCCCCATCCCTCACAATTTGGTTTCAGTTAAGGCCTTTTACAGCTTTGGCTATGAGCCAGGTGGATGATTCTAGGAGAAACTAATGCTGGGACAGGAAAATCTCAACTAGAATTCCTATTTCTGGTTAAAGGGCTGGTTACGCCAAGAAGGCTTTGCACAGTCTGTTGCAAGGAAAAATGAATGATTCAACAGTGTTTCCATTTAAGAAATTTATTAAGTCTTTCTGGCACCATCCGTTCATCTTCAAGGAGCAGCTGTTCAAATTGGAACAGGCAAAACTTCAGCAGCTTATCTAAACCAGGTGACATAAAAGTAACTTCAGTCTGTTTAAAAAAAAAAAAAAAAAAACAACAAAAAATGTAGGTTTTGTCTTTAGGCAAACAGATTGTTGCTGGGTTTATCTAAACTACGTGTTCCTGTAGAAACATATCAGGTGGGTTCACCAATCGTAACTATCAAAGCAAGTTGGAACCTAGTTGAGAAGCCTGTTGATAAAACAGAATAACAGTGTTTTATTCCTGATGAAAATTTATGATATGGCTTTTGAGTAATAAGCCTCAATAGTTCAGCTTTAGCAACAGACCTTTGTTTTGAAGGAATTGTGTGTTGGTGGCGTTCAGAACTGGTGTTCTCTTATTTTGGAGATGTCTGGTTTATCCCTGGTAACCTGGGGCAGGGTGGACTGGGGATGGCTGGTGCAGCTGTGCCATGCTCTATGTGAGCTGTGAACCTTGCTTTGGATTTCTGTGGTCAGCTTTCTCTGCAAGGTCACCTGGTAAAACAGAAATGAAGGTAATTGGTGTTAACTAGATTCATGAAAAACAAAGGCCCTGAAATAATGTTTTTCATTCTGGGTGTCAGTGTTAAGAAGTCTGAGATCTTCAGGCACACCAGCTCTGTTCTATTTAGTTATGTGGTGGGGAGGTCTGAACCTTAAGCATTCTGATCTCTTAAAAGGTGTCATAAGTGTTCTGGTAAAATCTGAGAGATGCAGTTTGTAAATACAAGGGGCTGATTGCAGGGCACTGTACTGTATGCAGAATTTTATCATAGGTGATAACAATACAGTTAAGTCCAGATGGGAGCATAACTTGCTGGAGGAAGAATTCCCTGGGCTACCAAGTCATTCCCTGCATCTGCTGCTGCTGTTTACATTTGATGTTACAATGAGGGTGTCTGCACAATGAAGTTGATTTCTGCTCCTGACTCTGTAAAGATTCATGATGTTAAAAAGAAAATAATTTACAAGCTGTTTTGCTTACCTATTTCACAGAATCCTCGAATGGCTGGGTTGCAAAGGAGCACAGTGCTCATCCAGCCCCAACCCCTGCTGTGTGCAGGTCACCAACCAGCAGCCCAGGCTGCCCAGAGCCACATCCAGCCTGGCCTCGAATGCCTGCAGGGATGGGGCATCCACAGCCTCCTTGGGCAACCTGTGCCAGTGCCTCACCACCCTCTGGGTGAAAAACTTGCTCCTCATATCCAACCTAAACCTCCCCTGTCTCAATTTAAAACCATTCCCCCTTGTCCTATTGCTGTCCACCCTTGTAAACGGTCACGATTTACAGAAGTCTGTAGTAGATCCAGGGATTGTGATGCTTGGTGGGTTGGCATTCTGTAATTTTCAGATATTTCTTAGGGAGAAAAATGGAATAATCTGTTTTCTTAATTTTATTTGAAATGCTTTTATATAATGAGTGTACTACTTGAATTTTTGTATTTATCCACTAGAAACTAGAAAATCACTGGAATATCAGAAATGCAATCTGGAAAGCAGACTATAGGGTTCTTTCCTCTAATTTACTCCATGGTCAAAATTCTGAAGTGTAACTTCTTGGACACAAAACTCAAATTGCCTACAGATGTTCAGAAGTTCTGTTTTTAACATGGTAATACCATTTTTTTGTAGAAAATACCCATGTAACACGTGCAGCTGGAGGTATGTTGGGCTTCATATTTCTAAGCAATGCTGCCTTGGTTGCAGGAGGCACAACTGGGCTCCAGCTCTCTGCTTCCCACCCTCTGAACATGGGGCTTTCCTTCTTTAGTGCCCTGCATTTTGTATTGATGTAATGTACCCTGCCCTTTAGGATCACAGCCATAAGCCAACTCTGTTTTGCTGTTGCGTTTCAGGTTTCTGTTAACGTCCTCCTTCTTCAGATTGGTTTGCTGTCTTCATTTAATTATTTTGCTGTTGCTGCAGAATGCACTCGAAAAGTAGAGCTGAACAGTTGTTGAAAATTATCAAAGCCTAATGCAGCTATGCTGTTTTTAACCTTTTTTTTTTTTTTTTTTTTAAAGCTTTTACTCTCTTTAGTGAAAGCATGTATGAAGCATTAGGAAATTTTAAAATATAGATGGAGCTGCTTAAAACTTGGAATGCCCAAAATAACTTCAGACTTTCAGAATGTACTTTGCAGCTCCGTCACTATTGAGTTTGTTGCTGAAGATCTCAGTGCCTGCAGCAGTGTAACTGTTTTCTACAGAGATGGAGGAAAAAACGTTGAAGAAAAAGAAACATTGAAGTGTAGTAGGGGGGGATTTGTCAGGAAGCTGTAACGAGTGCTGACGTTTGGTTCTGGTAGCTGAAGGTCCTTGCTGCAGCCCAGGTTTTCCAGCTATGCTGCCGTGTGCTCTGTTCCAGGTGAGCTGTGCTCTTTGCTCATACCATACAGAGGAGAAGGCAGTTGGGAGTTGCTTTGCACAGTGAAGCTGCTGCCCCATGGAGTCATGCCTGCTTTGGAGCTTGTGGGCAGCTTCAGTCATCAGCCAGAATGGCACCGTGAAATATTCCCACTTCTGGGAGCAGACTGATGGATGTGTCCTCAGCCCACGCCAGAAGAGAGATGAGGGCTGGGTGGTGTTTGAGATGCTGCTTTCAAGTGCTGAGTCTGGCAGGCGATTATTTACAGTTGGGAAGCTGGGAGCACTTAATACCCCCATGCATTCCCACTGGTCCTTTTTTATTTGTGTTTGCGTGCTACAACATTGTTCAGCTTTTTTGACACTCCCGAAATTAAAAGACATTCCTAGCGCAGCCTAAATATTGACCTCTCTGATGATAAAATACCGGTAAGTAAATGGGTTTTCCAGCTGATCCCCAGAGCTGGTAGGTGGGTGTGGTGGTGTGAGAGCAGCACTGCAGGGATCGGGGCTGTGCAGTGCGTTGCCAGCAGATGCCCACTAAATAACCCCCGGTGCTTCTGGCCCTGATCTGCTCTCCCAGAATGTGCTGGCAGCGTTCTGTGGAGCATTCGTGTTTTTTCTTCTTTCCATAAATTTGATCAATCTTCTTAAGCTTCTTTAGAAAAAGCCTTCCCGGTCATTTTGCTGCTTAGAGTTTCTTAAAGCAAATCTGGGTTTTGTCAGTCTGTTGTTCCCTACTGGCTTTTTTTTATGAGGTTGTAGTCTTGTACGGTATTTAGCTTCATTTCTCACGGTGAGAGAGAGAAGCGCTCTATCAGCTGTGAAAATATTGACTATACTTTAGGAATATGTTTATGTTTTAACAAAGAAATACTGTTGCTAGACAAAAAAACGGAGTGGAAAACGATGAGTGTAAAGTGATACATGGCTGTGTTCTGTCCTGTCAGGGCTGCTTGTGCCGGTGTTGTAAGCTGCCGGGTTAACAGAGCTTGTAGATAGTGTTCCAAAAACCGTTTTTTAAAAACATGTCATGTTGATAATAAGATAAATGCATTGAAATAACTGTCTAGTCTGAAGTCATTCAGCGGAGGGATAACATCTATTGCAAAGAGGCTGGGGTTTGTTTCTTTCTTAAAAGCAAGAAATAAAAATTCTGTGGGTTTTGCTGTGCTCTCTTCTTTCCTGTGCAGTAGAGGCCGTGCTCCTGCCTTCTGTCTTTCTGTTGAACCCTTTGGGGCACGCTGCACCTCCAGCAGCAGCGTGAAGTGAACCACTGCTGTTCTCAAGTTTGTGTTTGCAGACAGGAGTTCTGTGCCTCATGAGGGGCTTTGGTGTATTTCTGGAGCACGGGCTTGGCTGCTTTCTGAAGGATTTGTTTCATCTAAACATACGGAGGTTCTGGCAGCCAGCTGCAGTGAAGCAGTGTGGGTCCTGCACCGGGGAGCAGGGGTTGGTGCTGCCTCTGCAGGGCCTTCCAGAGAGGGACCTGCATTCCTCCTGAACTGAAACAGACGTGCTGCCATTGCTCTTCTCAGATCTAAGGAACTTGTAAGAATCTCTGGGCTGTGTCGTCACTGTGGTTATATTGAATGTGTTCAGGGTTCAAATTTCTGTAATTTCTAGTTAATTAAAGCCTTGAATCTGTGAGGTAGTAGGAATTCCTTATCCCCCTTATCTCCATTCCATTTCACACTTTAAAGGAGAGAAATAAGACAACTGATTCGTTGCATAGCATCCATTTTCCTGGGTTTTCCCTTACCGTGGCCTCATTCTGGTCTCATGGGGCTGCCAAAACTCACCTGTTGATTTCCAGCAAGCCAACATGCAAGTGTTCAGCTTCAGCTGTCCTGCTCACACAGCATGATGGAGAGGTCTTGGTGTGAAACGCCAGCAGGGAGAGGTTTCTACTCATCTGTGTTTTAAATGGTAAAGCCTTAATCACAGCCATTTTGTGACAGAAACATACTTGTTTCAAGTTCCAGTCAGAGGAACAGAGGAAGGCCTGGACAGAAAGGGTTTGTTTTCCCTGCAGTGCTGAGGGCAGTACAGTTTTGTGAGACTGTGTTTATTGAATATATTATATTCATTACCTGCCTTTCAGGAGGTGTTCTGAGTTCAAACTGTTAGAAAACTAAGAAGCAGTCAAAGTAGCAGCTTAAGTACCTCCAAGGAGCATTCATTAGCTCAGACTCAGTAATGCCGACTAACTTGGGCTGAATTTGGCTCATAATTTTAAATGGAATTACTGAAGTTTGGAGTGTTCTTAGCCAAGGGCGATAAAGGTGAAAGCTAGATTTGATCACAACACCTGTTCAGGGATGTATCTTGCAGACAGTAAGCAATTGTTCGATTTAATGGGATCTGTTTAGTAGAGTGAACAGTAAGTGCAAACATATGGAAGTTATTCCCTTGACGGTCCGTGCCAGCTTTATTTGTATACATAATGAGCTGTGTGTAGCTTCGGAATTGCTTACATTGTAACCAGCGCTGTGACTTTGCTTTGGCTGTTTTTGTTCTTCTTCTTTTGCTGTTCTTCCATTATTCCAGCCCGGCGTGGATAAGTGCGTCTATCAAAGTTGCAAAGCGTATTTTTAGATGACTGAGAGGCCGTAATGCTGGCTCTGATCCCTTGAAGCGTGGTGCTTTTCTTACTGCTTAATGCTGTTGCACGTATTTCCATGCTGGCCTAAGGCTCAGCGTTACACGTGATGCTCTGGTTTATGGAGCTGTGTGTGACTGAGGAAGGTGCATTAAAACAGTAGGATTATTTATTTTCAAATTGATTACAGAAGTGCTCTCTTCTTAGAGGGAAGGCAGAGCCTCGTGATAGTTTTGTTTGTGGGAAGAGGCATTTCCAGACACTAGCATGAGTCAAGTGGGTTTGATGAGGGGGGGGAAATAAATGAGAGCCCTTCACAAAATTTTGTCTCTGTGGAGACAGTAGGTGTCTGTGAAAGAGGTTTTTCTTTTAATGGGGTAGATTAACAATCAAGAAACCACAATCTTTTGGAAGAATGATAGATTTCTTTGTTCCAAATACATGAGGTCGTTATCTCAGGTTGTTTTTGATTTCCTGAGCTATATGTCTGATTTGATGATGAAAACAGAAAATCACTGCAGGTTCTCTGCCTTCCTGAAGTCTGCTTTCCACTTGCATTAACAAATTCTTGGAAAAAAATAATGCTTAAACAATTTCACAATGTACAGTCACATTTAAGGGAGTTACCATCTAATAATAAATCAGAGCTCCTGCCTGTTTTCTGCTCGTGGAAGCCTTTCAGGCTCTGCAACATCTTTGTACCAGACATCATTGTCCGCTCCAGCTGAAGAGTGCTGTGTTTAAAGCTTGCTGTTCTCTTGAAAACCATTGCAACTGAAATCCTACTCTCTTGTGATGGAGCTTTATGTATATCAGCGTTGGAGGTACTGCTGATGTGAGCTTCATATCAACCCATGTTTGGGCTGGTGCAGGGCTAGTGATGTGCATTTGGCCTCAGTGCCAGGAGGGTTTGGCATTCAAGCCCTGTGAAGACAAGGGAATCTAAGCAGACAAACTCTTGTAAAGCAGTCCCTTGGGTTGAAAGCCTTCAGAGTCCAGCCTGGTCTCAGCTAACATGTCAGTGTCAGGGAGGAGTGACCCCATCCTCTTGGAAAAGCCCTCCAGGAAATGCTTGGCTTTTCCTCTGGAAATGCAGTAGGTAGCTCAGTACCCCTTTGTCTTCTGTGCTGTAGGGGATTCAGAGTTGAAACTAATTATTTTATGCACCAATTACATTATTTCAACTTTTTGCCATTCTTTGGAGTGCTAGAGGTTAACATGAACTTATATGAATTTAGGATTGATGAGAAGAAAGCGTGTGCAGAAGATCTTTAGTCTTACATGAGCGTATATAGTCTAGATCTGCTCATTGAGTAACGCTTGTGGAAAAAGTGGAGCGGGTTACCTCTGGTAAATACAGTGATATAACTTATTAGGAATTTAAGTGCTCCTCGGTATTAAAATAGAAAAGACCAGTTTGAACAGGCACGCACTTGATTCAAACAGTTAGATCATCTTTCGGAGTTAGCAGATCCTGGTCATGTGTAGGTGGACTCTTTAAAATGTAAATCAGCAAGCTGTTAAAAGCACAGTGTGTGTAAGGGCTGCTGGGTGTGCCGGTGATCAAACAATGCAGGCAGAGAATTGGGAAGCAGAAGAAGCAAAAATTCCTTTTTTGTGGATAGCTTTTGATACTCAGCTGAAGAAGTAATACCTACTTGCTTCTCAAATTCTCCCTCCCTCGGCTTTTAATATTGTACACCTGTAGTTCTGTCATAGCTGTAATACAGCACAGTTGAAAGAAGGGATCCATGTGTTTACCTACCCTGCTTTTACTCTGGAGGGGAAAGAAAAAAAAAATACAAAGCAAAACTTGAAAGGGGGCCAGTTTAGTATTCTGATTATCCTTATGAAAACCCAGGTATCGTGCTCCTTGGTCCTGCTGTTAGGAAAGCCTAGTGCAGCCAGATGGGGTTTGCCTTCTACAATAAAGCCATTTAATGACCTAAGTTGCTCCTGCCCTCTCAAGCTCAAAATGTGGGGCTTCTAAGGGAAAGCATTAAGTAGTTTATGAGACACTTTCATTATTAGTGTTGCTGTATGGCAGGTGGTGCTTTTAAACTGAATTTTTGGTTTCATGTTAGGTGTGCTTAGTGCTTTAGAAGAGGGGAATAAGATGAAATGATGAATAAAATCTATTGCTTTCAGTAGTTATAGAAATAACACCATCAGTTGGACAAGAAAAATAAGACTGTGTCCTGCTGAGCTGTAGTTCTTGGCGTTCAGGTACTCAAGAAATCCTGTGTGTTGTGCTGAGCAGTAAACCGAAATGTTTGCTATAGTGCTGTTCCAAGGGGAGTTCAGTGCTCAAATGGTGTGTGTCTAATATAACAACGGTGAAAGGATTGAGGAATAGGATAAAAGCAGTAGGACATAAGGGTAGGAGTGTTAACAGTGTCCAGGTCCAAGGAGTTGTCTGCAATTTGCAGAGTAACACAGATAGTGTCATAGTTCTCTGAATCGTTTGAGAAATTAACCGAGAAATGTCTTTGAGCCTGTAATAATATAATGTTAACATACAGTGTAATTGTTTAATTTTCGAATTTAAATTCTGTGTAGCAGGTGTTGCTTAGGGTGCCAGATTAATTGCTTCTTAATAATAATCTTCTCAAGCTGTAATGTTCTGATGAGCAACCTTTGGTAGTGCGTCAGGCACGCTGGTGCTGGGTTGTACCCGTTCGGACTGTGGCTCTAGCAGAAGTCACTGCTTGGGGCAGCCTGGGGACCAGGCGGGAGGTGCTGCTCAGTCACCCTGCGTGAGCAGAGTGCACAGCTGCCATCTCCCAGGAGTGCTTCCTTGGAGGTTTTTACTCTTTTGCTTCACCTGTGTCTCATAGCTTAGTGCTTCATGGTTTCAGAACTGCATTTTTCCTCCCCCGACAAAATAATTAAGATGTGAGAAAGTGCATTTGTATTTTGTTTCAAAAATAGGAAGGTGATGCATTTTACCTTTGCAGGGAGAACTGAGTAGAAATATTTGAAACTCTGCATTTCCTGCCAGTGCTGGTCTGTGTGTGATTCCTCTCCATGGTGTAGGAGGTGGAAGATGAAGCGGTAGTTCCTGAGTTGTACAACGTGTAGTCGTTGTCCTGGCTGGCTTTGTCTGGTCATGCGTGCTTCTGAGCACAACCCCTTTCCTTCTCTTTCTCCCACAGTGGATGCTGTTCGGGCACTTGTTGCTGGCTTCCCTGTTCTCTGTTACTTGCTTGGGGACCGGAGCCTGAACTCATGGAAGAAGTGACTTAAGATCCCTTACAGGAATCTTAGCAGGAGTGTAAGCTTTGTAGTGGTTAATCCAAAGGTCTTCTGCCTTTTTCAGGCAGTGGTGAACAGTTCTAGGCAATGCTTATTTTGCTCTCTTAAGGTTGAAGCTTCTCCTCCAGCAACCTCCAGAAGTCCTTCATTTCTCAAGAAGCAGAGACTGAGCGTAGTGCACTGCAGCCCTCGTGCTCTGTGCAATTACTCTATTTAAATAATTCTTTCTTGAAAGCTTAAAGCTTTATGTTAAGTGGTACAGCATCTGTGAGACGCAGTGACTAGCATGGTACTAATGAAACTTGGGAAGCAATGGGCTTTCCTGTGTTGATTGAAACGTTCTCTGTCAGTTCTGTCACTCCACTGACTTCTGCAGATTTCAAGCTTAACTGAGGAGTTTCTAGTACTGACACTAACTTGCCTCAGTTGTAATCTTGAAAGTGATTTCTGAATGATTTCTAAGGATTTAGCTGTCATACCTTTATTTAAAAAAAAAAAAAAAAAAGGCAGCAAAATGCAAGCTTTCAATAGGAGTGAAGGTGATTCCACTTGCCAGCCTGCAGTGGTGGCCTCCTCTGTCCTTGCCTCTGCTTTCCCTCTGCTGTGTCCTCTCACTGGATGACAAAGGAGCAGCTCAGAGTGCTATAACAACAATGTGAAACCCTGCAGGCATTCATTTAGTCATTCATGATTTGTGGGATTGGAAACAAAGGTCTTATCTTTCCTCAGAAGTGAAGGAAAGCAAAATGAGCAGAAGTGCCAGAAAATAAACAGTAGCATATTTCTGGTTTTAAATCAAGTTACAAATCAAGAAAGCAAAACATTCTGTACTGATCTGAAATGGAGTTTCAGCCGTTCTCAGATTCCTAATTTATTATGCTTTTATTATTATGCGGTGATTATTCCTCACTTATTGTGTATGTAGATTTCTGATGAAGCTTTTTACTGCTTTTTTTCTTTTCTTTTGCTTCCAAAAACTGGAATTACTGTTTACAAGAAAGCGAGTGAGACTTCTTCCAACTGTTGTTGATCTGGTTGCAGTTTGGCTCATTACAGATCGCTGCCTGCCAGCATTTCCAGGCCTCTTTGTGCTTGGTTTTCTTCAGGCGGTGCTTAAGAAAAGTAAAAATGCTATTGTTTGAAGCGTTTCAGCAAGGGATTCTTCTTGGTGCAGAGCAGACCTCTTGTCTGCCGTGTGCCCCCCCTGCTCCTTGCATGCTTCCCTGGGGCTCTGCTCACAGGCCCATGCAGGAGGCTGGGCCAGGCCGGCTCAGGCAGCAGCAGGATTCACCCATGCGCAGGCCTGATGCTTCCAGGAGGCAGGGCAGTGACAGTGCTGGGAGAGGGCACAAACCTTGCCAATTTCCATTTGGTAGCACTTGTGTGGCTACCTTGGCAGTGGGCAGCTGGGCTGCTGCTGGTAGCTGGGGGCAGGATTAGGGCTTTCCTATGAATGTCTCACATCCATTGGAGAATTGTCAAATCGCTTTGAACATCTGTGTTGCTGTCAGTGTTGAACAACAGTTTCGTACCTGATTGTCTTAATGGATCTCGCAGGGTTTTTTGCTTCCAAGTTAGGCTTTCATTTCTTCTGCAGAAGCATATGTTTTTAATACAAAGAATGAAGTTGAATGCTTCTTTAGGGCTATACTCTATTACAAATATCTTAAGATATTTTCTCTTGTTCTGTAGAAAGTTATTTCACTCTAGAAATTCCTTTACAATTTCTGTGTAATTGGAGCCTGTAAGCTTATCTGACAGCCTGTCACTGTTGATTAGAGCTATTTTTATTGGTTATTCTTTCAAGAATTAACCAAAGATTATTTACTAGAATTTTTTCCCACAACTACGGAACTTAAAGCTTCAGAGAAAATCAGTTATTTTTTTCCTTCAGGCGGTTTGTGACAGTCGCTGCATTAGTGGCTTCCAGCACAGTTGCACATGCAGCACGGGCACCTCCAGGAGCCCTCAGCAACCTGGTGCAGGCTGTGCCCCTCCAGGTGAGCAGCCCATAGCAGCTCTGGGCACTGAAGCCATTAAGTATGTGAGGAAGCAGGAGCTGGAGTCAACACCCCTAGCCCCGAAGAGCTGTGTGCAGGCCATGCAAGTCCTTGCTACTTTCAAGGGGCTATTTGCTGTTTTTTGTCAAAGAAAAGCCTCCCTCTCAACTTTTTTTTTTTTTTAATCTGAGGCTCTTTGTGCCCTGTGAGTTATTGAGATCTGTTAGCAGCCAGTTGCTCTTTCTTCTGGAAATTGGCTGTCAGAAGTAGCAAGAGAGCTCTTACGAGTTTCTTTGCTTTTGATTAAGTGGAACAGTTGGATTGGTAACAGATTCCAGATTTTATATGACAGATAGTCATTTCTTCACAACCTCTGTGATTCGAATGAATTCCCAGAATTTTGTTTGTGTATCTGCATGCACATGCATATGTAAGGACAAGATTTTGTCCTAATACACACACAGAATGCAGTTTATGTTATGGTAGCATGCTCTCTGAACTTCTTTGAGCACAAAGTGTGGAGAGGGATCTCATATGGATCTCGTATCGATGGCTTTCTTACCAAGTAGAATCTGCACTGATACAGTAAGTGCTGTGCTGCTTGTAATGTGGCATAATTTCTATCTGCTACCTCTTAATGAAGGTTTAAGTAAGCACCATAAAATTTTAAGTGCTGATTTTGTTTTATCACCAATAATAGCATTGTCATAGCATTGTTGGAGTTGGAAGGAACCCCTATAGCCAATCTGCTCCAGCTCCCCTGCTCTGAGCAGAGATATCCACAGCTCCATCAGGTGCTCAGAGCCCTGTCCTGTCTGGCCGTCTTCTCCCTTTGCTGAGGACAGATGGATGCACTTTGTTCAGTTCTCTGTTAAGGCCATTTTCAATTGCGCTGTGCTGTGGTACATTTAACTGTGTGAAGGTGGCGTGTATTTATGTGGGAAGCTGCTTTTGGTTAATATTTTGAAGCATTTCTTTCCCTCTTGAAATAGGTCTGCAGCTCTGAGGGTTAGGTTACTGAGCTGTTTGTATTTCTATGGATATAGGGACAAACAGGGTGTGTTGTTTCACTGTGTTTTATAGTCCATCGCTACCTTTCACAGTTAGGAGATGAAACAACCCTTAACAAACTTGTCTGTGTTGATCCGTGGGTTTTACAAGGGCTAAGATGGCTTCCTGGAGCTCTGTCTGGACTTACTGCTTTGGTTGTCTGGTTAGTTTAGTTATGTTTTACAAACTTAGAGTGATCCTTGAGCTTGCCTGGCCATCTTCTGCTGAATCAGGTTACGCTATCTCAAAGGAATGCCCAAAAATTTCCCATGGAACAGAAGAAACATAGAATAATACAGCAGCATTCTCTACTTCATTAGTTGTAAAGCAATTTGAATGGTTTCCTAAAGGCAAATTTCAAGCAAGTGCAGCAAACAAGTTGCTACAAACAGTGAAACTTCCGTGAGGGATCAGTCGTGTTATTTCCAGCAGGGGTGGTCAGACACCAGCACAGGTTGTCCGCAGGGCTGGGCACATTCTTGTTGCTGGAGATGCTCCGTGCCCTCCTGGAGCAAATCAGCCCAACCTCAGGTGTGGCTCTTGTGTGAGCGGGGGTACAGGTGGCCTCTGCAGCCTAAACTGTTCTGTGATCCCTTTGCTTAGCGGTACTGTTTGAAGCTCGTCTTTCTCGAGGAGTTGTGTCCCTGGATGGATGTTGATATAGCTCTTGTTTATGTGAGGAAGATTTCTCTTTAGTTTCTAGTTAGTGCTTCCTGCCGTGCAGCTTTTGCTCTATGGAAAACTCAGCCCCGTTTTTTTCCCATCTTGATTTGTTTTGGGAGGTAGAAATGTTTTTTTATTTCTATTGTATTTCAGTCTTAAAGAAATAGAAGTTCTCTGAATGAAACATCTGTTTTGTTATTTAGATCAGTGCGAGCCTTCTGCCAGTCGTGGTGATGAATTGTGCTATGACCTTTTTTTTTTCCTATCCTGAAGAATATTTAGTTACCATTCCATAGTACATCCTCAAAAGAGTGTTCTCCATAAATGCAATCCTTTATTCTTGTTTCTCTTTTTTTTTTTTATGGGTCAGTATTGCTTTCTATTTAAATTGACCACTTCTTGATAAATAGTAGTCAAGACTCGAGATGATGCGAGTTGAACAAAAAGTACTTTTTGCCCAGTTGTACAAACAACATCTGAATGAAGACTCCAGAGCACTGACAGCCTTCCTTACAGAATCACTCAAGTACTGAACTGCTATTCCATGGAATTTACCTGGCTGTTTGCCTCACAGGTGCACGTCTTTGTTGGAGCTCAGTGTCATTTTCTTCTATTCTGTAAGAAAGTCTATTGCAGTTGGCTTCAGCTTCCAGCCACCTTCCTCCTCTTCATTGTGATTCCAATGTCAGGATGTTCCCAGGAGGTACCTCCTTTGCCCAAAGGCTTGCCTAGTGTGTTCTTGGAGGGGTCTTGTCCTTAAGGGAAGGCAGGTGGGCTCTGGTGGCTGTGGTTCCTGTGTGAGATGCAGGGTGGCTGACATGCTGAGCAATCAGTTTTCCACTTAGAAATTCTGTTTTAGAAAATGAGAGGAAGTTGATAAGAGGGAGTGAATACTTTGTGAGATACAATCAAGCTATTTTTTAGCATGTTATCTACTTCCTCTCTTAGAAAATGTTTCCTCCAAACTATCATCGTAGAAAGGTCTGTCGTGCAATTTTATACTCTGAAGCCAGAGCCAGTTGCATGGGGAAGTGGCTAATTAGATACAAATGGGATTTAACCTGTCTTATCTCAGATGGCCAGTTCATCCTGTATATTTATATTCAGATGTTGAAGTACAAGAGTAGCATGTGTTAATTCACAAAGTCAAACCCTGGCTTTGTTGTGCTGAACAACATTTTTGCTAATTTCTGCGAGCCAGAATTTGTAGCCTGTTACCAGACAACTTCTGGAGTATCCGAGGAGAAATGGTGCGCTGGTTACTGTAAGATCACTTGATACAGAGGTTTGCACTGAAAGTTAATGAAATGATGATGTGAGCTATCTGCCAATGTACATAATTGTTTCAGAATGCTTGTTGTCTCTTAATGTGAAATGCCTCCAGTGCATCTTCAGCATTTTCCCCTTGCCTTGTAGTCCTTTGTCCTGACAATACAGTTTTCTACATTCTCCTCTACAGAGCACAGAGTTGGTGCATGGCAATACCTGTGTTCCAGAAGGGTTGGGGGGGGACATTGCAGGGTGGCTGCTGTGTTGAAGGAGCGAGTTTGATTTCAAACAGCAAGCAGCCCCAAGCATCTTAGGCTCTGTATTGGTATTGTGTGTTGACTGAAGTAGAATTGAAAGGATTCTCTGCTTTGAGAAGCCCGCTCTGGCTTGGAGGATACAGGCAATGTCCCAGTGCACACACTGAGGTTCCTGAAGTCCCCGGAGCATCAGACGGAGTTGTGTGTTTGCAGCTTGCTCGAGGGCATGGGCTGAAGGAGGGAGCAGTGAGCAAACAGCCTGCAGGTAGCGACAGCATGTTGTGGCTGCTTGAGTGGAAAACAGTGGCTTGAGATGGCTCTGAGGTTTTAAGTCATGCAGTGAAGCATGTAATATTCCAAATCACTTGTTTTACATGAGAGTAGTTTTGAACAGTAAGTTTAAAGAAATAAAAAGCTTCAAACGTGAGTGGCTGCTAAATATCTTTTGAGCTTGATCAAATGTTGGAAGTAGTAAGAGTGGGGTCAGGTCAATGTAATAGCAACTGCTGAGGCTGAGTGAAGATGAAATTAAATCCATTTTTGTGTGTAAACTGTATCTATAGCTACTGAAAACACAAACATTTTGGAAGGACTGAGCAAAAGCTGCACCAGGCGAGGTGAAAGGTTTCCTGTGAAGTAACATGCAATTGCAAAAACAAGAGCACTGATTAGTGAGCTGTGTGTTTATTTTAGAGAGGCAAGAGAAAATACTGGAGAAGCTGGATCAGGAGGATTGGAGCCATGAGGAGGGTAAATTTTGGAGCAAAGCCTTAAGAAAACTTCAAACAGTTTGGGTCATTTGTTATGTGGAAGGAAACTTGGAGCTGTGACCAGAAGTGTGATTTCTTGTTGCTTGATTTCAACTCTGTTCAGGGAATGGGGAAGAATCTGAAGGTGCTGCCATCCTCTTTCAGTAATTAAAACCTCCTGAAGGTGGTGTGCCTGGGATTGATTTAATGAGGCAGTAGGTTTTCGAAGTGCAAAGTGTGCAGATAAAACTGGATTCAAGTCTGGATCCATATCCATAAGTAGGTCTTAAAGCTTTTAAGATCTGTGATTGTGTGTACATCCTGTGGTGCCTTGGAGGACACTGGACTGGTACATTGAGTAAAGCACAAGGTTAAAAACCAGAGAGCTGTTGGATTTTGTTGTCAGGTAACTTCCAGTGTGATCTGTGGCCTGCCATGTTCCTCTTCTCATATATGTTACTCCTTGCAAGTAGAAATTAAAAGTGAATACACACGGGAAGGATAAGGATCACATTTTTCCTGTCCTTCTAATGCCATTCAAAGGATGATGTGTTTGAAAATATTGCAATTAGTAACGTGAGTATGTAGTACAGGGAAGGGGTGGTGAGAAAATGGTAATGTAAATATAGGCATATGTAGGTATAGTGCATTCGGTTTCAAATTAGATTGCTTGGTAGTTGGATGTGGGTGACAATTACTTTAAAAAAAGAAGTTTCCTTTGTTGCTGTGACCCACAGAACATCTCCAAGACCTTCAGAATAATTACATGGTGTTTAGGAAGGGAAAGAAGTCCCCTTTCATTCACATTTATCAGTGTGTGTTGTCCTCCAAAAGACACTTGCAGGTGATGCTGTGGGTAGTGCTTACAGTGGTTTCCATTCCAGAAGTACAGAACACAGGCAGCACACACAGTACTTGCAGTAGGACTTAGGATATTTTGTTCTTCCTCAGTTTCAGCCGTTCTGTTTTCACTGGAGCTGTAATGTAACATTACAAAACTGAGAAATAGTCAATGTGAAACAGTAGGCCTGATTTTGAGAACCTTAGGTAGGGAAAAGCTAGATGTGGAAGTTTAGGTAATGATGCTTCTCAATCTTATTCTGGAATTCTGAACATACACAGGGGGGTCTTGGGGGGGTGATTGGCTTTGTCCTTTCTGTAGGTCAGCTTTAGGTAGTGTTGCTCTTAAGGACTGAGATGCTTGTTGCACTTGGTTTTATGAACCATGGGATAGTTGAAGCATCTCTTCCTTGGATTACAGATGAGGCTGTAAAAACTGATGGTTAAGAACAAGTAGACAGCACCAAAGAAACATGAAAGCAAAACTTTGAAATAATACCCTGTAACTTTAAGCTAATTTGAAGGGCACGTGCCTACACAAGTGCTGGGTTTGAATAGTGGCGCTAGCGACAGGGGAAGATTACATTTGAGGTATTTTCTTATTCTAGTTTAACTTGAAGCTTTCTTGAAACTGAATAACAATAGGAGCTGGGTGTACACTTGGCTGCAAGAATTGAGCAGCCTTTTGCTGTGAGTGTACATCTAATTGCTGCCTGTTTATTTGCCTGGCAGTCACCAAAATTAATTTCATAAATAAGTTTATTTTTAGATAGGAGTTAAGTTTATCTGGAATGAGTGAATTGCTTCTGAGTTCATTGGTATTCTTTCAGTGGTGCAAAATAGATTAGATGACAACTTTAAGTATTGTATCAAGTCTTAATAGTAATGCAGGTATCTCTATAGGAAGGAAGCAACAACTGAATGACAAAGTTTACTTTTTGTTCTCCAGGAAAGGTATATAGCAGCTAATAAACATCAGTCCTTAAGATCCTTTGATTTGGGGAACGGTTCTGAATTGGAGCCATGAGAAGGATTAATTTTAGAGCAATCATCTTGTAATTGCAAATGCTGGTTAGCTCTCAGAATGGAGGGCTGTTACAGAAGCAGTCAGTCAGTAGATCTGATGCTTTGTTTTCCAGCAAGTGAGACACTTGATAAGGCTAAAACAAATGAGGTTAAAAAAGAAAAAACAAAAAACCCTACAGTAAAAAAAGCTCTTTATTAGATTAAGTATTTTGTTGTTAAACAAACAAAACAATCTCTGATCAGGTTGACACCGTATTCAGTTGCAATTGTAGTTTACCCAGCTTGTCATGTTTGCATGCATGTTGGAAGTGCTGTGCTGCACTCCTTTTGCTTTCAGTAATCAGTATTCTGTTAAGGATCAGGAGTCAAACAACATGGTGATAGAGGTGAAACCATGAAGTAGAATGCTGCGTTATCTAACAGGAGCTCTAATAGTGGTTGGGTGGGGTATGGTAAGAGCACAAAGGCAGACGGGCTGCCTCGCAAGGAGTGTTTCCCAGCTCATGGCAGAAGATCAGGGCATTCACCCTTCATTTAGAGGCTTGTTTCTCTTTCATCCCTGAAACCTCCGAAAGATTAATGGATAACAAACAGCGTGGCTTCAGGTATCTGTCAGAAATAGTGTATGTTATAGCACATAGTGAATTTATTATTACATCAGCAGTGTGAAAATGTGAAATAACGTGAAACCTCCGTTTCTCCGGCATAAAGTGGATAAAGGAACAAAGAGAACACAGGATTGTTGTGAAGTCACAGTGCTGCTTTGCCAATCGGAGTGTGTAGCTGCTGGCTGCTGCTGTCCTGGCAGTCTGTGTGCACAGCGCCCTGCTGCTGGGGGGCACTGGGAGCAGACGTGGGCACTGCTGCCTTGCTGAGTGCTGGCCTCTGCTGGCCTGTGGGATGGGGATGTTCTCTCAAAGAGCTACAAAATACTGTAACGTAAAATGGCCTCTTCAGGTCTCTGGGGATGTTTGGAGGAAAAGTTATTTATGCCTCATGGCCTTTTGCCACCAAAACAGTACTGCAGTGCTGCTATAGAATCGCAGAATGGCTTGTGTTGAAAGGGACCTTTAAGCTCATGTAGTTCCAACCCCCTGCTATAGGCAGGGACGCTTCCCATAGCCCAGATTGCTCACAGCTCCATCCAGCCTGGCCTTGAGTGCTTCCAGAGAGGGGGCATCCACAGCCTCACTGGGCAACCTGTTCCAGTGTCTCACCACCCTCACGGTAAGGAATTTCTTCCTAGTATCTGCCTTCTTCCAATTTAAAGCGATTTTCCCTCATCCTGTTGCTATGTGCTCTTACAGATATTAATGCAATTGCTTTTTAGTCCTTTGGGCAACGGTGAAGCAGGATGCTATGTTTGTAATTACATGTGTTACATATGTAGCTACTTGAGATTTCTAGGCAGGACTGTGCTGTTCGTGGTGTGTGAACCCTCGTGTACCACCGTGAGCATTTCTGGAATTGTATAAACCATAATTGATTATGTAATGTGTTGTTTCTGTAAAATGATTTCCCTGAAGTCTGTTCCCTCAGGTGGTCCTGCAAGTGTGTGGCTCCTGCAGGACAGGAGCGTGGCTCCTGCAGGATGTGCTTCCAGCCCTCTGTGGGATCTCCTGCCAGGAGGCAATTTATCTCCTGTTGCCCCAGTGTGCTTCTCTGTCTTTAGTGGCTGCCAGTCACTAGGTGGCCACGTGCTTGTGGATTCTGAGAGAAAGCGGGATTGACGGAATGGAGAAGAAATGGAGGAAAGTGGCATAGAGTGGGGTTATGCAACACAAGGCAAAGGTGAATGCAGGGCAGTGTGGGGAACATGTGGGCCTTTGCTGCGGTACATGGCTGCACTGCTGCTGCCTCTAAACTGAGGGGAATGGGGCATCAGGTGGTCGTGCAGCACTCACACAGCATCATCACTGTGTGTGCCTGGTGCTGAGCCACAGCTACAGCTCAGTATCTACAGCACTACTGGATCAAAGGTGTGTGCTGTCTGAGGAAAGCTGTCTCAAACCCAAACTGCTATAAACACGTTATGTGAAATTCTGAACAGTCCTGAAGCCATCTGCATTTAGGGTTCCTAGGGTCTGAACACAGTGTGATGTCCAGACAGCCCGCATGGCTGCCAGTGTCTGCTGCATGGGGCAGAGCTGCAGGCGCAGCTCTGGGCTGCCCCAGTTGGCTGCTGGCAGCTGTCTGAGCACACCTGGGATCTGGCCTGGAAGTATTCTTGGAAACTGGCTTCATAGAAGTACACTGATGTAGTTAAATCAGATTAGAGTCACAGCTGCTTTCTCCTACAGACAGTGCCTGGAAGGAAGGGATGCTTAGATGGAAAGGAAGGAAAATGGCGGCAGCCTGAGGAATTGATCTGAGCAATTTGTTTTATTTTGCATCTGTAAGAAACAAAGTTCTCAATTTTTCTTCTGCAAGATAAGCTTATTTTTTTTTTTTTTTTGCTTGTTGTTGTTGTGGTTCACTTTCTCTGCCATTTCTGAGCTTTATATAAAAATGTGATGAACACCTTGTTTGCAGTCTAGGAAGAATAATATGTCTGGTTAAAAATTAACTAAGGGACAAGAGCTTATAAAACAAATACCCTGCAAAGCCCAAACTGCAGTCTTGAGTGCAGTTACAGATAAAAATTTTGTAATGGCTTGTTCTCTTTCACTTATTGCTTCTGTAGCATGTAACTTGTTTGCTTTTGTATGGAAGCTGAAATTATGCCGTTGAAGGAAGGGCCTGCTTCCTAGTGATATTAACATAAAATGTTAGGAGAACATCACAATAGTAAAACTGGTTAGTGGACTTTTTTGATAACCATTTTAAATCAGCACTGCATCAGAATGGTGCATCCACAAGTAGGTAATAACATCCCTGATTAAAGGTTAGAACTTCCAGTAGAGACCTCACCACCACCTCAAATAATGAAGTATAGATATGGCAACATGTGTACAGCCATTACTGAATCGCTGTTATGCAGTGGGGAAGGTGATACGAGCATGTTTATGCTTTTGCCTGCAATAGATTAAGTGCTGCCTGTCTGTTCAGGCATTGATACCATCTTAAATACTGCCTTATCTTTTTCAGGGTGTTTACACAGAATGGCAGTAACGTTTTCCTCCCCTTTATTCCAGCGTTGATTTGGTGGGTTTCACCAGCATTCCCCTTCCACCTTGCTGGTTTACTGCAGAATTGTGCTGGTTTACTGACAGAATTTCAATCTGCATGTCTCAGGGAGCTTTAGTCAGAACTTTGGTGGGCCAGCATGCGTGTGAAATCAAAGCAAATTGCAATGTACACCTCTTGCAAGGTGTAATTCCTCCTGCTCTTGCAGGATGGCATTCAGAGCAGCCGTTGTCCCATAGTGTGTGCACACGTGTGTTTGTTGATGACTTCAGCTCACTGGGGGCTTACTACTGCTCCTGATCCATGAGCTGTGTGTAGTTGCTTCTTACTGCTCCACAAAGAGCCCAAGCAGGAATTGCTGGCACAGGAGCCTGTGGCCATACAGCTGAACGTTGGCTTTCCCTTTGGCCTGGTGTTGCAGCTAGAATGTAGTTAGGCTTAGGGTGTGTCTGAATTCCTGTAAGGAACCTCATACAGTAAACATAAATCATTTTATGCCTGCTGACTTTAACTTTCATTTCATCCAAATATGGAAGTAATTGGTGGTGTTCTGTGCAAAAATATTACGGATCTGAATTCAGATACATTTTCACTTTGTTAAATGAGGACTCCTTACATTTGCTAAGAGGACAAATGATAGCTATGGACACTTACCTGGTTTGGAGCTGGCTGTCGTGAATTACAGAAATATGAAGCATAGATTTTAGATAGCTGTCCAGCCTAGCAGCTTGCTTGGTGGATGCTGTGTGCAGTGCTGTTGCTGATAGAACAGTGTGGAATATGAACAGGGGTTCATTGTTCTTTAGTCCCTGTCACTTATTTCAGTCAGATTTGAATCTGTTATTTAAGGCCCAGACCCCATTCTAAGTGGTTCAATTAAAGCAGCTTGAATTGCCAGCCTCATACATGATCTGTGCCAGTCTTACATCCTTAACGCTGGTTTGTTTTCAAGTGAATGAAGGGGTCTTTGTAGGCAGTGGTGCTGACTTAGGAAGCTGAGTGTTTGTTGAATTCACAACTTTATGAACAAGAGGAAAACAAATAAAATAAAGGATTTCTCATTTTTATTTATTTACAGAGCTCTATGCAATGCTTCCTACCAGTTTTTTTTTTCTTTGTATCTGCCAGAGGAATAAGTCTGGAACCACAAGCTTTTTTTCTGAATTGTGTTTATTTGCTTGAACAAATACTCAGAGTAGAAAATATTCCATTGCTTTGTGGAAAAACAGAACAAACATGCTTAGTAAAAACAAAACCACCACCCTGCCCCCAAACAAAACAAAGCAAAGCAAACAAATGCAGAAAAAACTCACTCTCCTAAGTACAAGACAAAGGCAAGCAAAAATGTTTTCATTTCTATTTGAAGCATTAGTTTCTGTTTCCTTGTGGCTCTGGCTTAAAGATGTAGATAAAACAGGGTATCTAGTGCGACTTGAGGGGATTGCAGAATAAAACTGCAGTGCATTGCTTGAAACCTTATTTTCTGATCATGAGTGTTATAAAATTATTTTTTAAATATTATAATTACTTTGCTATTTTTTCTTCTTTTTTTTTTCTTCCAGATATGGTTATTGTGCTGCATGATAAATGGCAGCAAAGAAAGAAGGATTTTTAATTCTAAAAAGTTAAAAAGCTCTTTTTGTTTTTTGAAAATCAAATCATTCTGGGTAATTTTTAACCTAGATATTTCATACTTGATTTGGTTTGATAGAAGCAGTTCTGGGAATGCTAACTAGAAAATATATCATCCCTCTGGGCAGATGCCATTAAATAAACATGTGTTCACTACTACATAAGAATATTATTTTTTCTAATGTGGCATATGCATGACAAGCACAGAAGGCTTAACTGTCAAACTTGAAAAAATATCTGTATAGCTAATTCTGTGCTTGCTCTCAAACTAGCTTTTGCATATGCTGTAAGTGTTGTTTTTCTGCATAAAATTCTTTACTTTTCCTTTTGAATATCCATTATGATACTGGGACTATCTATAATAAGCCACCAAGTAATAGAACAGCACTGAACTCCCTTTGGGGAGATTATTTAAAGTAGCATATATGTAAATTGCATGGCATTGTAACACCTGACACTTGTCAGCATCATTCCTGAGTATTTTGATTTTTAAGGAATAATTCTGGAGATGTTTCTCTTCTCCAGCCATTTTGAAAAGGATGAACAAAGTGGAGGAAGAAAATCTCCACCCACTTCTCTGAAAATGAGCTCAGTTGAACTGCATTTATTTAATGCAACTTCTCTTGGTTTTAACACATTTTGAGGAGAAGGCCTTCTTGTTGTTGGCACAAAATCCATTTCACTGGGCATCGTATTTTGTGAATAAAAAGAAACCTGACTTTTTAAAATTGAAAGGTATTCAGGAGTCTTTGCTTTTATACACCTTCTGAATGTCCTGAATGAACAAGGTGGAAGAGATGCAAGGCTTGCTGAATATAAAGATGTTTAACTCTCCACTGAAGAGTTGTAATTATCCTCTATTAGTATTACCAACAACCTGCCAGAGACAGAACAGGGCAGAAATCCTCTGTGGTTAAATAATCAGATTCTCATTTCAGCTGTTGAAAATGGGCTGCTTCTGAATCAAAGTTACCGGATTATGATGTTGTGTTGTGTATGTTGATGAATGTATGCAGCAGTACTCTACTGGGATGTTATAATGTTAATTTTTCAAAAGTGCTGCAATTTACATTGAAATTAATGAGAAGAAGGAAAACATTTCTTTCATCTGTGTGGATCCAGGCAATTATAGATGGTGTTTTTCTTCTGTTAGATGTTGTTCTGTTCTGGGGTTTTCCTTGCACTGGTTCTTGAAATCAGAGGTTTTCTCCTTGTCCTCTCCCTTCTTCTCCCAATTGCTGCCCAAATAATTTCTCTAGAGAGGTTTGCTGCCTGCTGGAGGCCTGCACTCGAGGCAGCAGGAAGAGGCTACTGGAAATTATTTAGCTGGAGGACTGCTATCCACCCCTGCTCTAAAAAGTCACCAAATATTGAAGACTTCATGTCCCTTGGAAAGATGTTGAAGGAATCGATGGTGTTCTCCTCAATCCTCCTGGTTGGATACTGGGACCTGAGAAGGAGGAAGAGAACGGAGCAGCTGAACAGATGGCTGCGTGGATGGCATCAGGCTCAGGTTTTGTGTTCTGTGGTCTAGGAGGCACCTTTGATAGACTGAACGTGTGGATATCAAATGAAAACAACTGCCCAGAAGGGGTAAGGATGTTCTAGGCAGCAAGCTGGCTGGGCTGATCACCAGAGTTTTAAGCTATATGTGGTGCGGAAGGAGATGCACTTCTGAGTAACAGAAGAGCCAGGAAAGCAAGAGGGGGAAACCTCAGATGTGTCCGAAAGGAATTTAGGAGGGCTCCATCAAGAAGGTAACGCAACTGATGGCCTCTACATAAATGCACGCAGCATGAGAAATCAGCAGGAGGAGATGGCAACTGTGATGCGTATGGAAATCTGCAACCTGGTTGCTATTGCAGAAGCACAGTGTGGTGTATTGCACAACTGGAGTGGTACAGTTGAAGGCTGTGAGCTTTTTAGAAGAGATAGGTGGGGCAAGGAGGATGGGGGAGTTGTCCTCTATGTTAAGACTGGGTGTATTGCAAAGAGCTACCTCTTAAAAAAAGGACTGCCATGATAAGGCTGAGAGCTTGTGGGTTAAAATTAGGGACCAGACCAATAAAGGGCTTCTCATGGTCAGTCTACTGTGAGCTGTTTGATCGAGGAGAGCCCGTTGATGAGGCCTTTTTGCTTCAGCTGCAGGAAGTTCACACTTGCAGGCTCTCATCCTGGTGGTGGTGAAGGCGCTCTTAATCGTGTTTAAGAAGTCAGGGCTGGCAGGCAAAGTCTCTTGTGACAGAAAAAAGGGAAACATCGCTCATATTTTTAAGAGAGGAGAAGGGAAGAACTTGGGGAGCTGCAGGCCAGTGAGCCTCACTGTGCCTGGGAAAATCATGGAGTGGATCCGTCTGGAACAGATGTTAAGGCACATGTGAGATGAGGAAGTGATCTGAGATGTGCAGCATGGCTTCAGCAAATTCAAGAAGGTTAAGGGAGCTAGGCTGCTTCATCTTGAAGAAGGGAAGGCTCTGGGGAGACCTCGTTATGGCCTTCCAGTACACTTGAAGGGAGCTTGCAAGCAGGAGGGAGATGGACTTTTTACACAGTCTGATAGTGAGAGGACAAGGAGGAATGGCTTCAAACTGAATAAGAGGAGATTGTGGTTAGAGCTTAAGAAGAAATTCTTTACTGTTTTTTTACTCTTTTACCCTCTTTTAGAGGGTGGCATTGGCATGGATTGCCCAGAAAGGTTGAGAATACCCCATTTCAGGAGACAATCAAAGCCAGGTTGGATGTGATCCTGGGCAGCCTGATGTGGTTGTTGGCAACCTTGCCCATGGCAGAAGGGCTAGGACTAGATGATCGTTTAGATCCCTTCCAACCTAAGCCATTCTGAGATTCTCCAAGTTGGAACGTGCAGCCCTGTGGAGCATGGCATGAGGTTGCACAGCGTGCCTGCGGGGCAGTGGCTGGGTGCCGACCTCCTGCTCTCCTGTGATGAAGGAGCCCCTGGCAACTCCATTCTGCCTTTCCATTCTGGTTTCAGATACGAAGAAATTGTTCCTGCCGGCATGTGCCCATGAATGTCCTCTCCATGCAGTGGCTGGGAGCAGCGGGGAAGGCCCTGCTCAGGGCAGCCTTCTGGGGACAGCTGCTCCCATGGCTGCGTGGCAGGAACAAGACATTGGAAATCCAGATATAACTGTCCACAGAGGTTACGTTATTGTGTCTACCAAATGCGGAACACGAATAATCTAATTATTTTGTCTGTTTGGAACTGTTTAACTAAACAGTCCTGTAGTGTCTGGAGAGGAGGATGGGATGGTGGCTGGCTGTGGGCTGGGCTCTGTGTTCCTCATGACCTGGGTTTGTAAGGCGGTGTCTCCTGGGCCCCAAGTGAAATGGTTTTGGTCACAGATTCGTGTGGGGCTGAACGTTTGTCCATGTCGCAGAGCCAAAATGGGATTGAGCACATTTAAATTGCTGGAAAGCTTTACTGAGGAGATGGACGGCAAGAGGAACTAGATTTGCAGGAGCTTGTGGTTAAGACAAGCTGCTGGGAGTGTGTGAATCATCTTAGCCATGTGTTTTGACCCTACTAAAGGCAACTGATTTCAGATTTTAAGTTAATTAGTTAAAAAGATGTTCAAAAATAAATATAGCCTGTCAGCAATATTTATTCTGGTCGCTTGTTGTGAGCCCTGCTTATAATCAGTTGCATCTCTTTAACGCATTTTGAGAAGTCAGGGCCTTTTGACATTCGAGATATGGTTGATTACCTCTTGAGGCATTAAAAAAAGAAAAAAAGCAACTTTAGTAATCATAGTACTGAGAATTGTCTTCAATTGGTACACGTTGTAGATTTTTCTAAGTATTAATCCCAGGGCCTGCTTAACTAACTCCATATGGCCAAAAGCATGCAGTCAGCCTTTAAGTGGGACAAAGAGTGGTGGAGTCTTAATGAAATATGCAGTAATCATCAGGGCCGTGCCAGCTCTTTACATTATTTCACACTGCTGCCTTGAAACAAAGAACAGGATGTGGCACATTTAATGCTTTCCCCTTGAGAATTAGTTGGAGTAAAGTTCAATTTTTAATTCAAAAGGCAAGGAAAGCTGTTACAGAATTAAAGATGTGGATGCTGCCCAGATGAGCTATAAATAACTGATCCATGAACAGCAAAACCTCTCTAATGCTTGAGAAAAGATAAACGTATGCTGCTACAACAGCACTTGATTGTACAACAGTACAATCTTAAACCTGTTCTCTTAGTTCTGTTGCTTTTTTTCCTGCTAATTTAGCTATCAAAAAATGATAACTAGTTAAACTGGGAGTTAAAAATAAGAATTGTTGCTTGTAAATACAATTGCAACAGCATTTAGTTTTATTGCTAAATGAACCTTTTCCTTGCAGTGTATTTTGCTGTTGGCACTTTGTGTGGTCTTGTGTGACAGCATCCAGTGCTTGTGCTTTCAGCATACGCTGCTGTGTTCTGCATGGAGAGCAGATACCAATATTCGATTCTCTGGATTGAGTAGCACTCCAGTTTACTCTTTAGCTTCAGGTGCTGAGTTTGTATGACTAGTGGATGTTAAATCGACTCCAGTTGTTTCAAGGCAGGTGAGCTAGTGAGTGGGACTGTATTCTTACTCTAATTCTTGGGTCAATCTGGAGAATGGAATGGCAGAAGCTTTTTGGCTGGTGGAAGGATGCTTCTTGTCAGGGTTCTGCAGGTGGGATCTTCCTGACATATTTGCTTATGGTTCTTGCAGATGCTGAATTTCCCTATTCTAGCTTCCATTGCTCACTGCTTAAAAGACAGCTCGCATCCATAAGGTATGTTAAAAATAACATACCAAAGAGCAATAGTTGCTGTAGGGCAACTATTCTTTTTTGGCAGAACTCCCAAAGTGAAAATGTTGTTATTGTATTGAGGTAATATTTCAATCTTGATAGATTTGAAATTGCTTTTGAGCTTCCTCACTCCCTCCCATTCTGTTGTTTGGATTAAAATGTATTCTGGTATCCACTGGGCAGGCAGCCAGTACTAAATTAACAGCTTCCACTGAAAAGCCTTTGTGCGTTGCAGGGTTCCAGCACACACGTTTGATGTGAATATCTCAGAGTTTTGAAGGTATCATTCCTAGGCAGTATGAATGCATCATGTATGTTTTCAGAATGTGTTTATAGAGCTTTCTGTAATACTTTTTTGAATCTGTTTGGAATTTGACTCAGTATCTTTAAAAGCGGTGAAGAGTAGGAGACCTTTCTTGCTTGGATGTGTGTGTATACAGACATACATACACCTTCTTTTGCAGCACGGCATTTAATGAAGAGCTACTGGATGATGGCTGTCACTTCCGCTTCTTTCTTGATTTACAGTGTAAAAATAAACAGAACTAAAAGGTGATTTGTTTTTCCTCTTAGTTAAGCTCATGTAAATCAGTTTCTGCAACTTGTACTAAAAAGCTCATTTGCAAACACCTGTTCTTATACATCAGCATCTCGGGTACCTCTGCTTCCAAAGTATTCCTTTTAGAACATCTAGCAAAGCAGGTGAATAATGGTGCTGTAGCACATCACTTAAACTCAGACTTAATCCCTTTCTCATTTCATAATGACTTGTAATGGGGTTGGTCATCTCAAAGATACCCATGTCGCTGTGCAGATGGCGCTTGGCTGTGCTTGTTACAGAAACGTGTCGCTGCTGTTTTGAGTTGATGACTTGTAAGAGTTGCTGAGAATTAAGCAAGCAGTAAGTTCAAAGAAACTTGGATTAATCTTGTCAGGGCCTTGCTTTCAGCATCTATCCAGTCATCCATTTGGTGTCAGGGCAGTGTCTCCTGCTAACAGACATGGGCACTGTCTGCTGTTCTCAGTGGAACTCGTGCTGGAAGGCATGAATCTGGAATCCTGAAACAGAAATGGGGTATGTGAGGGCATCTTTAAAGGCTAAAGTGGGGATTTAAGCCATTTGTATTTCATAAGCACCTGCCACCTCAATTACCTTCCAAATATTACTGTTCATACAACTATGCTTTTTCCCCTGAATATCTCTGGTGTGAATTAACATCTCTATGTTGTGCTGGTGTAAGTTGTCCTCGGCTGGGGATGTGGGGCAGGAGAGGGCATGGCCTCATGCTTCTGAAAGGATTGGGGAAAAGAGCTGCTAGCCTAATTCTGTGATTAGGTCTTAGCATTTCCAGTGCAGTAAAGTCTGTGAGGATGGCTTACAAGGTTTCTGCATGCATGTGTTTGCAATGTGCAGCTGCCAGAGGTGTCTTGAGCTGATGTTGGCAGTGTGCAGCGGAACAAACAGTGCAGCAACTTTTAAGTCTTTTGGACTAATTTGTAACTGATGGTGTGCTAGAAGGCATTTTAAAATATATAGAGACCAAGAGTGAGATGAGTGGGGGAGATTTTTCTTAAATACAGAACAAATATATCATTCCTATGACACCTTGTCAAAAGAAAAGGCGCTCAAAGCAGTTCTTGTGAAATGCAAAAGATGACAGTAGTGAGAACATCAAGTATACACTGCCTTACAGATTTGCTGAGAACTCGTTGCAAATTTGTCAGGGATTAGGAGAATTTTAGGTATAAAATGCTGCTTTATCAAACTTGTTTTCCTATCACAGCATGAGTCTTACTTTATGCTGAAAGTTCTTCTAGTGGAAATTAAGTTCTTGTTAAGTAATTTGTCTGTCTCTCTTATGGTATTGACTTGAAAGTGATCAGATTTGGTGAAATTACTTTTCATGCTTAAAGGCAGGAACTTCATGCGTTTTGTAGCACAGTTCTGGTAAGGTCAGTAATTTGGGTGACTTAAATACTACATGAATGTACATAACTGTCCAGAATGATCCCACTGCCCTGATCTTAACTCCTTTCTGAAGTTGCTGATGAAGCCCACCACTGCTGGGACTGAGAATCGGTTTCAGGAATGCAGGGATAATGCTGGCAGTAGAGACTTTGTTTGCTTTCTTAACTCAGGTGGAAGTGGCGCAGTTATTTTAGATCTTTCCTCTATAGAGTTCCTCAATTTTAAGAAAAAGCTGCCTATTGACCCTTTGAATGTGCTGATGTTTCTGTGACGACGATGATGATGATACTGATTAAAAACCCGTACCTTGGATATTGGTTATGTGTGAAATAAAGGTTGTGCTTCTCAATACCCTTTCTGCAAAATGTTAGTACAGTCTTCACGTGTTCATAGAATTGAGTTTGTGGGAAGGAGTCACCACTGTGATGCAGAAATTTAGATGTGACTTGATTATTTTTTTCCAGCAGACTGCTGTGTGGAATCATTGTAAGGTTCTCTGCTTAAAGACAAAGGCCTTCCAGACTGTGTAGATCTCAGATATACAAGGAAGAAGGAGTAACAGAATAAGTGTAATTATCAGCGGTGTTAATCATTGATTGATCTGTTGGTTATGTTTGATAATTGCTTTGGACCAGAATAGACAATATGTACTGTAGGAAATATCCCAGCAGGGTACGTTTCTGGTCCCTTTAGACTCTCCTTGGGGGAGAAAGAAGCAGAGCTTGGCCTCGCGGTGCTTTTCAGCTGTCAGCCTCCATTGCTGTCAGCTTGTTTAAATGTTACGAGGCAGTGCAGTGTGTTGGCCAAGGCGGATCCAGCTGAGCGGGGCTGCCAGCCTGACGCTGGGTTTCAGATGGGGACTTCTCCATGTTAATTTACAGTTAAACAGAGCTCTGCGAGTGTTATTTAGCAGATATAGCAGCATGTACCTGGTAGGAGTTGCTCATTACGTCTGTGGCAGTGTCAGTTTGGGGGTGGCTTTTCTGCTGTAGGTGAGAATTTCAGATTGGCTGTAGGCATGTACTGGAGTGAATGATTTATCCTTTCTTTTGACATAAATTCAGCTGAGTTTTCCTTATGTGAAGAGCAGGTATGGTTCGTGCCGGCAGTCTGTTGGGTACATAGCTGAAGATGTACTTGTTTCTTTGTCATTAAAATCTTTGACAGAAAAGAAAAATTGCATCCGTTACAGTATCTAGATGTCAGTTAAGACATTCTGACAACAGATTATTCTTTTTATTTTTATTCTGTCCTGCATTTGGAAACGATCCCGCAGATTCCCTGTCTGAATTGCTTGTGAGATTCCTGGGGCACCCAGCAGGGTTGGGCTGATGCTCGTGAAAAGAGGCTGCAGCCCAGAAGCAAACACAGAAGGATGCAGCCCCGAGCTGCAGTGTGAGCTGATGTGCAGCGACGTGGGCTACATGGGCACAAAGGGACTGCTGGGACCACTGTATCAGCTCTGATGGCAGTGAAGTCTCTGCAAGCAGTGCCGTGCCTCGGTCCTTCTGCTTGACAGCTGAGGTCTTTCCTTGAGGACGCATAAATGCGGCGGTTGTTTATCAAAGTGCTGGGAGAACATTAATGAGGTAGAAGGAATTATAGTCTCTGTATAGCTATGCTTTTGAAGTAGGAATGCATTTTTATTAATTAAAATAAAACTTCTTTTTTTTAGTAACTTCTTCGGGGGGGGGGGAAAAAAAAAATAGCGTTTTGTGTTCACATGTGCAGTGGGACCCTGGAGCACTGCTGTGAGCAGGGATTGCCCTGACCCTCAGATGGCCACGCTCATCTTACTCAGATCCATTTACTTCCAGTGTTTCAGCCCAGTCTACGTTGTGTTCCTATGAGCTTGGCGTCTGCCATGTAAGCCTTCCTGCTTTGTATTACCCTTTGACCTTGGACTTGAAGTATGTGGCATTACATGGGAATAGGCTTACCTTTGAGGGAGGATCCATTCTCATTTCCTGTTGCAGTAGCTGTTGCTGAGCTGTTTTGAGCTTGCCAGTGTGGCTGAGCTCTGCCTGGGGTTGGTGGCACTACTTGAGTAACACCTACAGCACTTAGGAATCTAAGTAAAAAGTTCTGATGCCCCAATGAAGAGTGGCTTGAAAGCAAGAAATTGATGCATGTCTGCACCCTTGATTTTGCTGAACCAGGCTGGTGGATGGAAGGCAGGGCTTCAAAAGCCAGCTCTCTTTTCCTTGGTTGTATTCCTCTGTGGGGCACTTCGCATCTATCCATTGCTTTCAATTTCCAGAATGCTCCATCTACTAGAGATGGCAGTTTGGTGTTCTGCCCTCGAGCTACTGAATTAAAAACAGGAGCAGGAATACAGCATACATTTGCCCCATTCAGAGCACTGCAGCAGGATCCATGCCTTGCTGCATGGGCTGTGCTCCCTGTTGGATCCAAGAGTTTGCTGTTCTTTGTTGTTCTATTGGTAGCAAGTGACATGGCCAGGTAAGGTGAGGTGTTAAAATATCTTTGTGAGTTCAGGGAAGCCATAGCTATGGAATAACTTTCCCAGTTCCCAGTAAGATGTCAAGAAAAAAGATTGGTTAGTGCTTTCATTCAGCTATTCAGTAGCCATTTGAGATTTACAGAGATTTGAATCGCGAGTGCTGCTTTATGTATTACCCCTCTTTGCATGCTCTCCTTTCCCCATAAGTGCTGGGGGCATAGGAACAGAAAAGTACTTAAGAATGATGATGGAGAGCAAAGTGTGCAGAGACTGTAGGGAAAAGGTTAAGGCTCCTCATTAGATTGAACAGGAACGCAGAACCACAGATAAGACTAGGGAAAATAATCTTAAATCATGAAGGATCAGATCTGTCCTGTTTTCTGAACCTGTGTAAATATTGGATGGCCAATCTGAATGGAAGGGTGTGGGTTTTCATGTGGAATTCGAGTTTGAAGAGGGTGGGAGCACTTCAACAATTTACCAGATATGTGTAAGATTTTCTCATATTGAATTCATAGGCTTGGTAAAAAAATTCCATAAGACATGAGAGAAATAGGGCTGTTCTGAGGCTTCTCTTGTCTGAGCTGAGGAGAGGAGCACTAAGGGGCCCTGGTTTTCCCAGCAGGGCAGGGAGCATTGTGTGTAGGCTTGGGCTGGCAGCTCAGCAACTCAATGTGCAGAAGTGCCAGCTGCATCCTTGGGTGGCTCTTCTCTGTCCTGGGGGCTGAGGTGGCACCAGAAGGGCTGTGGGCTGCATCCTGAGCCATGCAAGGGGCCTACATCCCAAGTGGAGTATTGCTGGCAGGTCTCCATGGGCAGAAGTGCCTGCTTGTTCGCCAGTTGCTGTATGCTTTGTCTTGGCTTAATCAAAACCACTTGGAGAAAAGCTAAACTGTTTGGGAAGAAGATTAAACGAGGGTTTGACTAATTGAAAATGAGAACAATCCTGGTTTCTCTTCATCCTAAAGGATGTAAATTGCCTGTGAAGTCTGGGTGTGCTTTGTACTGCACTGTACTTCTCTGTCAGCTGAATTATTCTTTCCTTCTGTCTTAGCACGTATATACAGATAAAGTAGATTAACTTCTAATCTTAACTGCTGTTTTAATAAAACAAAGACAAATTTTCTCTCAGTTCATGGAGTCCTTGAAGAGCAAGAACTTAAAAATGTGTGTAATAATGTAAGGGCAATGGGTAACCCTGATTTTTGCAGATGTGAAGTCCTTGCAATTTCCATGTTTCTGATGTGGCTCATTTTATACTATAAGTGTAATGAGTGAGCCACAAAGTAGCTTAAATAAAAGGAGGAGGAAGAGTTGCATAGGCATTGCTGGGTGGCTGGCCACTACCTGCCTGTAAGGTGTGAGCTCAGGAACGTCTGAGGTATTCTTAGCCATGATGACAAGATGAGCTCAAATCCTGTTGTATTTGATGCTGGGAGGTCCCTCTATGCAAGGACCAGTCCAGTAAGATGAAATGGATGCAGTCTTTAATGAGGTAGTAGTCTTTAATGTAGAGAAGCATTCAACAATTCTCAGCTGAAGCATAAATTGATGCCTTTTTTCTGTTTGAGATTTGTATGGGAGTTGCTTGTTCTTAAGTGGGCTTTCTTTGACGAGTTCCTATTCTTCACAGCTCACAAGCCCGTTCATGTTGTTTCTGCAGTGAAGATTTAACAATTTATGACATCACATTAATATCCATGGCAACAGACTGCAAAGTGAACAGCATCTTACATTTGCATTGCAGAATTGGCAGTGAGAAAGATGCCTCCAATGGAAACATGGGAAATAACTCCAGCTAGGAATACAGGAAATCCCTGTAAAAGGATTTTTTTATTATTATTTTTATTTTATTTTTTTATTTTTTATTTTTTTTGTAGATGCTTTCTCAAATCTAATGAAACTGACTTTTTAAAAGCAGTTCCAAGTATGAAGGTGAGTCAAAAACTGCATCACGTTTTTGGTTGAACCTAAAGTCATCCTTTCTCCTTCTCTGGCAGCTTCTGCCTGTACCTGCACTCACTGGGGCATCTTCCTCAACTGCTGTACGAGTTGCAGGGATGTTCGTAGGACAGGCCTGGCTATAAATAAGTAATTGCTAAATAAGTTACCTGCTCAGTCAGGCTGTCAGTGACAATCTGGTGGGCTCGGGTGGTCTGTAAAATCTTAGTTTGTAACTGTGAGTATTTCAAAGGATCTGTGTGTTTCCAAAATGACTTCGATCGACAGTAACTTGTTGGTTTTTTTTTTCCTATTATTCTGCATTGGCGCTAAGTTATGCCATCTTTTCTTTTGGTTGGTTTTGTTTTCCCATAATCTTTTCTGTTTAAGAACAGAAACGTGCACATTCACAGTTTGTTTTTCCATCTCCATCAGAAAGAGCATCTGTAGATTTCCCAGCTCAAGTGCTTGAAAAAGCAGATTGGAATGGATGAGGGCAGGGATGCAAGGCCCATTTCTCACTGGGGGTTATTGGCAGCTGTGGTTGGGGCAGTCCCTCCCCGCAGACGGCTGTGTTCTGCTGTGTGAGGCTGTGGAGGACTGGAGGAGCCCGGGCACAGCTGTGCAGAGGAGTTGAAGGGCAAAAGCTGGGACTCTGGAACCTTACAGTTGGTTCTGGAGCTTTGCTTCTTTAAACAAATGAACAAAACAACTGCAGACAGTGCCAGCAGGGCTAAATTTGTTCTCACTTATCTTTTTCAGTTGCTTTCTACTGGTGTACTTGGGAGGGGCGGCAGTGTTCTGGAGATGTGCTGCTCTTGCTGTGCTTGGCTGTGCTTTTTAAAATGAAATTGCTTCAACTTTTCCTTCAAGTTTTTCAGTAAACAAATTTGAAAGCCAATCTTGTACTTCACTGTGTGGAGTATTATAGTGAGCTCCAGAAGCTAGGTAGGAGAAACAGCAAAATAAGTTTCAAAAGACTGTTTTCAGGTGGTGTGTAAGCAAGAATCAGATGTTTCAGAATCAGATGTTTCAGCATGTCACTTTGAAAATAGGGGAGAGACTTAGCATGGATGTTCTGTGTATCATGGGATTCATGCTGCACTTTGCTCCTACAGCCACCAGTTACTTGTCTACATGATGTGATTTGTCATTAAAATGGGAGAATACTCTATAACAGCCTCCTGTATTCCTTAATTAAATAAAAATGTAGTTTTCTAATAGCATAGTGTTACAGAAAAGGCTTTCCAATGGAAGTTGTAAATTCTATTAGCATCAGATTAAAAGCATAGAGGAAAAGAAAGGAAGTAGTAATACAGTCTGTAAGCACTTCAGCTATTGCAGGAAGTGTGAAATGAGAAGAATGGGCCCAACTTCAAATTTTATGCAAAAGAGTGAACTCAGATTTTGGATAATTGAAATCCCCATACTGGCTGAATAACAGCAGCTGGGATGGGAATGTCACAGCATCTCCAGGTACAGACAGCAGTAGGGGCACCCAGCACTGATGGTTTCGTTGGGACTTCCCGTCTTTCTTTCCATAACTGTAAATTATCAGGTAAAAACTGTGGCAGCCTGTAAGCATATTGTAAAGCTGAAAACAAACGTAAGCAGCAAGCTGTCTTCATTAAAGGTGATGATACATTTTCTCGTCTGCAAATGCAGTAGTGCAGCAGGAACGCATGAGCCCCAGCAATGTGTAAAACTGAAGGGCTGCACGAAGCGGCTGTTCTCTCCCCAGCTGTGCCCAGCAGCTCATGCATCTGTGTCCTCATGGCCATGTGTGCAGTGCCCTTAGCCAGGGGCAGCCCTGCATGGACCCCATGGGTGGCACTGGCTTCAGGGTGCCTGGGAACACTGATGGGGTTGTGTCCAGGGGAGCTGGATGGGGAGAGGTCTGGGTTTGACCAAATGGCATCCTGTGGCTTGAGCTGTGCGGTGACTTGTTGGGGATGGGCAGCCTTGTGGTTGCCTTCCCTTTTTTTTTTTATATACTTTTTTAAAGAGCACCTTGGTGTTCTTGTACAGGTGCTTGGCCCTTCTACAGCCCCTCTGCCCTCGTGCTCCCCTTGCATCCAGCAGAGCCTCTCTGTTGGGCGTATGGGCAGCGTAAAAATATCTTGAGAAAAGAGAAAGAAAGCCCTCCCCCCCCCCCTTTCCCTTTGAACAGTGCAGGGAGGAAGGGTTCACTGATGCAGATATAATTTGGTAGTTTTATTTTCTTTGAACCTGGGAAGATCAAAAGGCAGACATGGGGGAGTTGCAGCCAGTTTGGGGAATGAGGGCTGCTGGAAGTCACTGAAAACGGGAGCAAAGGAGGAGGAAATTGGGAGCAAAGAAAGGAAAAAATGAGATTTGGAGGGGGAAGAAGAAAACAAATTGGATTTGGAGGGTGTAGAGATGACTTTCTGGGAGGTTCCTTTGGCTTGCTTCTGGGATTCTCTGATAAACTGCTTTTTAATGATCTTATGATGAAACGCTGCAGAGGGAAATTAGATGTAATGGGAAGTGAAAAGTTCAGAAGTACGGGAGGAAATGTGGGAAGCTGCCCAGAACCAAGGAGTGGTCAGGGAGTGGAACGGGCTGCCCAGGCAGGGCAGTCACCATCCCTGGAGGTGTTCAAGGGACCTTTAGATGTTGTACTGAGGGATGTGGTTTAGTGGGAAATACTGGTGCTACATTGGACTTACTGGTCTTAGAAATCTTTTCCAACCTAGATGATTCTCTGTGTGTATGACGTTCACAGCCAGGGCACCAGGCATCCCTCCATCCTTGTAGGCCATCTTCACTAAGGTCACATTGGGAATTGGGGTTTTGGCTCTTTGTGTCTAGAAAAGGGCCTTTATGACAAATATGAAGTAGTTTGAAAGTTAAACTACCAAAAAAAAAATGGGGGAAGAAGTAAACAAAACGTTTTAGATCAGGGATTTGTCAGAGTTTTATGGAGCGTGAGAGCAGGTTTCACACTGAGCAGTGTAAACAGCTTAAAAACTGCCCTATTTATGTTCGTTGTACTCTTTCTTGGGACAGTGCTGGTGACTGTGAAAGGCATTCAAAGCCGAACCACAAGCAAATGGAACTGTTCTGTTCGGAAGCACTTCTCTGAAGTGAGCAGCACAGCTCGCTTTGCATTCCTACATGGAAAGCTGAAATGTTTATACTGACTGCATGGATAATAATAATAATTATTATTATTATCCTTGGTTTTGGAGAAGTTGGATATTAGCCTTCATTTTTTACAATATTTAGAAATGGCCATCTATAGAACCAGGAGGTACTGGGTGTTCTAGGAGTGCAGTTTGTTCCTGGGGCTGTGAAATGCTACACTGGTAACCATGATGCTGAGCATCCCCTGAATATCTGATCTGTAATGTCTGACAAAACAAACAAACATAAACAGAGAAGCCTGTGCAGGTGTGGAGGAACCATGAGAGCATGGGAGAAGAGGAGGGGATGATTTGAGACTCAATCAATGGCTTTTTAAAAATTTAAAAAAAAAAAAAAAGTGTGGAAATGAAGAAAGCATTGCTTTTAGTAGCACTAGCACAATCTAAGTGCAGATACTTACCTACCATCTGTTTTTTTCAATAGATAGTTAGTATGCTAATTTCTGTTTCAGTGTGCAACAACTAAAATGCCGTAGTATTCCTATGATATCCAGCAGCTGTTGCATCAATTTTCTTGTGATTGTTGGCTCTGCTAGAAAACTGTCATTTTTACATAGCAACCTGTGGGCCATTGCAGTGCAGATTTGGGCTGTGGTGAGCAGCAGCCCTCACTGGGTTTCCCATCTCCCTGGGCTGCAGGGCAGCGCTCGTGTGGTTGTGGATTCCTGACTGGTACCTCCAGTCTGAGCACTCCTTGGATGGACCCCGTGCATTCACAGAGCTACAGATAAGTTCTGTTTGTAAATAGATTAAGACAAATTGATCATTGTGGTGAGCGTTTCATCTGCGCTGGTTCTCTTTGGCTGATGAATTGACTGCAGGCTGTGCCAAGATGGATTCCCCATCCTGGCCGAGTGAGCAGTACAATTTCCCTACGATCATAAGCAGTGCAAGGAAATTAGATCTCTAAGTGGGTTGAATCTGATTTAGCAATAAGTCAATTTAATCTCTAATGACTTCAGACACAGATTTTACAAGGTGATCAATGGCAGTGTAACAATGATCAATCAATAGCGTTGCATTTAATTGGATTTTTATGGGAGTAATATAGTTTTTCAAAATTAATGTACCGTTGCATCACTCTGTTACTCTTTCAACTCAATTCTTCAGAAGAAATGCTGGTTGCTCTCTGAAATATTGTTTGAGGACCACAGTTAATAAAAATTAAAATGAAAAATGAAATGCTTGGTTTTAGTAATTGAATTTCTGATTTTGTTTGAATTGTTTGGCAACGTGTTGTTAAAAACTGCGTCCGTGTGTGGCAGAAAAGCTGTGCTCTTCATATTTCATGGCGCACAGACAAAATACCAGAGTACCAAGGAGCATGCACTGCTCTGAATAGCAACCCCAAGTAGCTGAGTAGCTCCCCATCCTCAGCAGTTTGACACAGTAATCTTCCCTCCAAGTAATCTCCTTGTCCCATGCGTCCTGCTTTAATCTATCAGTATTTCTGCAGCGTGCAGCAAGAAATTGATTTTCAGTAATTTTAATGGCTGAATAACTGGCCCTGTCCCAGAGTGTTTTTTCATATTTGCAGTGGCCAATGTGGTTACCGAGCTCAGTGTTCTGGATAATAGGTTTCATTAGTTTTGATGCCTGAGGTAAAAAAGCAGTAGGTGGGAATAAAGACTGTTTTTGATGTCTAGACGTTCGTTTCAGCTGTTGCTGCAATACGATACATTAAAAGGAAATATGTAACATAGCTCTGAGGAAATATGTGTTCTTTGAAACTAATTCTACTTTTAAACTGCATAAGGCGGTGTGACCTGAATTATTAAAATGTGGGTGGCTGAGTTTCTTAAAGGTATAACTATCTGTGCCGTGCCAGCGCAGTCTCGACTTGCTTTCTCTCCTTCCTTCCTCTGTTTCTTTTAAGTAAAATATGTCAGTTTGGTCACTGAAGCAGAACAGAGTTCTTATTATCTTTGCAGTGTCTCTGCTGGGAGACCTAAAATTATTGAAGTATTTGCTTTGATATTTTGCTGTGACTTTTCTCCTTGAAATTTTTATAATGGCTCTTTTTTGAGAGCGTGGCTGGCTTCAGAAAAGTCGCTGGGCGCTTTGAAGACCTTAATGTCTGGAATCTGAAAATAAAAGGCTGCAAGTGCACTCAGTTGCTCATTAATATATGTTTAAGTTATATGTATTTACGGTACAAGTCTAAGTCACTGTGGTTGCTTTTAATTAGATATCTGAACTGCAAGGGTAAATTTAATAATCAGAACAAATGTCCTGTTCATTTTTGGAGCTGATGGAAACAAAATGATAAAAATGATAACAAACATATTTAAGAGCCTTATGTGAAGACTGCTGATGAGTTCCCGTTCTGTTCCGAGTGGCAGATACTGAGCAGCTCAATCACCATCCATTATGATGAATGTCAAATGTGCCTTGTTGCTTTTTGGGTTTTCTCGTTAATGACTTGGTAAGGAGAAAATGAGAAGTACGTTCTCTGTGGAAACTCTGTTTGCATTTGGGAAGCAGCGTATTGTATTTTCTTTCAGGTAGAGGAAGGAGAAGGTTTCTGACCTTCCTGTAAGCACTTGTGTCCTGGAGGATGGGGAGCAGCAGGTGCTCTGCTGGAGCCTTTCTTATTCTTCTGCAGCTCTGTCAGTTTACACAGAATTATTTTTTTGCCATTGTAACTGTTAACAAAACATCACAGAAAATTCAACTTTCATGTGAGAGTTCTAATGCCTGTTTACCTTTTCATTTTCGTTGCTTTTATGGGATGCAGCAATGAGGCCTCTTTGGATACGAACAGAATGTTCTCGTAGGAAACAGGCCATCTCAAATCACTTCTTTTAAGAAGCTGAAAAATTCACACTTCTCTTAGGATCCATATGCTTCTTCAGCTTTTTTATCTCTGCTGAATTTTAAGAGTGTATAGTGAGAATAATATAGTAGGGGCAGCTTATCAAGTAAATGGCAGAGATAGCATCGTAGTATCTTCTTTTTTCCTCAGAATCCAGATTTTTAGAGACTGAGTAATAATAGATTTAGTTATAGATTCAGTGGTTTATTTTGGGAACTGATTTCACTTCAACAGAACACATGCAGCAGTTGCTTGTCTGTATAACAGGCCAGCAGTGGCTTTATCTACCCAGGTCCTGGGTAATGTAGACTCTGAAAACAATATAGACATTTAATTCTGTAATAAGGAGGTAATTTTATGCTACTGTCAAGCTGGACACTAGCTATTATTCTGATGCTCCAGAATTTTTAAAGTTATTGGAGAAATGAGACGTTTAAGGTGATGACAGTGTTAGTCACTGGAGCTGGAAGGAGCAACACACAGAGTTGGAGACTGCTTGGTTCCAGCAGCCTGGCTCTGTGAGCACTGCCTTCTAAAGCAACTACTGGGCAGTTTGGTCCCACTGGATTTGCTGCTTCTCCAAACTCTCATTTCTGTGGCAGAAGCAGCAGGGCAGTAGGCACCTGCTCTCCTATGCTTTTTCCCTTATTCAGACTTTGCTTGGCTTCTGCCTTAATTTCTTTTCATATTTTTTTTTTTAATAAAATGGCTTTCACAGCTGTTGTGTAGTGCCTTTTTGGCTGCCTCTGAAGAGAAATGTTTTGGCTCTGGTAACAGAATGCACATTTAGGACAGGACCTGGGTGCTTGGTGCAGATTTGTTTCTGAACTGGTGCAGCATCTCTGTTCTGTTACCTGTGGGCCTGAGAGTACTGCCAGGCAGTGCTGAGAGACTCCTGGGGGCTCAGGTTGAAAGCAGTGTCAAGAGCCTTACAAATCATTGTGTAGACAGACTGCAACAATTATTTCCTAGTCTTCAATCTGCGTAAGGGACTAAGAATGTTCAGCTTCTAAAATCTAAAGATATTGTTACAGTGTGAGAAACCTTGCAAACGGTGCAGATAGTGGAAGCCAGAGCACTTTGCCAAGTTTATCTCTGCTCTTCATTCGCAATTTGGAGTTGTGATCTGTTGCAGTTATTTAAGGCCTTCTGTGATGAAGAGTGGATCAGGAAGCCGGAGAGCAGAGAGGAAACGCCATGCTGCAGATCTGATCCCACCAGCCCCTGTTTATATGGTGACAGACACGTGCAGCTCTCGTTGTGAGATGAACATTTTCAGTAGGTTGAGGAGGTATTAATTACAAGATGCACAATGTGTTAATGTGCCTGAGAATCAAAGGTAGGATTCATTAAAGCGAAATGTCTATAAAGACATTGTGATATGCTTGGAGTGAAATTTACATGATTGGTCTGGAAAACAAAAGTGTTAAGGGATGATGCCATTTCCTGCTCACCAGTGAACCCTGTCCCACTCCATAGCTGCTTCCCAACCAGCCCTCATTCATTCGTGGTGGTTGTCCTCATGGCATTGCTTTATCCTACTGTTCCTAGGCTATGGGGTGTGCTGCCCTGCCTTCTCCTGAGCATACTGTAACAGGAGCACAGCCAGGTCACTGTGAAGAGATGCGGTAAAAGAGGAACAGGACTGCAGAGAAGCTGTAGCAATGGGGCAAAAGAGCACTGGTGATGTCTAGCACCTCGTGAGTTGGTAGTGATGTTCTGTAGGGTTACATCAGTTTTGTCTTGGAAAGCACAAAGCGGCGCAATCTGATCTTATTTCTTCTGGAGACAATGGCAGCATTCAACTAGCAGAACGCAATTTTGAGAGGTGGAAAGAGCTATTCTTTGAGTCCCATTGAGTCTGTTGTGCGTACCTTGGACTGGGGGGAAAAAAAAGAGGGATAGTGATTGGGAACATCAGAACTGGCTGCAGGAAGATCCCTGGGATGGTATGGAATAGATTCCTGTCTCTCATTTTGCATGAAGTTCTTAATGCAGATACAGAGCTTGTTCTTGGCACAGATGTTCTGAGGTGATCAGTGTCAAACTTGAGAACCTCTCAGTGCTATGTAATAGTAAGTTTATTTTGCCTGTTGTTACAGGTTCTATTAATTTCCTGATAATGTCTAAAAAACCGAACTTTATTGAAACATGGATTTGCATAGAAATGAAATCATATCGTGGTATCTCTCATACTTTACCATGTGACTTCTTAGATTGTTCACTTGAGAGCTGCTCAGTTTTGGAGTGCAGCTCTATACCAGTAGCTGTTCCATATAGAAACTCAGTTTCTTGGGTTTCAGGAGCTGTAATCAGTGGTTCTCAGAATGTGTGGACATTCTGAAGATCCTTAAGAATACTGTTTCAAAAGTGAAATGTGAAGATCTGTCTTGTAGACGTCTCTGGCGCGCTACATGTCTGATGTTAGTGAGCCTGTGTAGGAGGTAAAGAGGCTCTGAGGGAAAGAGGTTTGGCTGTGCTTTTGCCCAGAAGCCCAAGTCTGGCTCTGCTTTCTTCTGAGACAGCAACTGCAGAATTCAGTAGGGCGATATGGTGCTAAGGCCTTGGTCATACACTCTGTACAAGGAGAGAGATGCCCTTACCAGCACACACTCATAACATCCCATGTTTGCAGTCACCTGCCTATTCTTGTTTGAGCTGTGTGCCTCAGGGTTAGTGAGAAGCAGAATACTGAACACTGATGTGTTTTGGGGCTTTGAAGCTGCATTTTGGAAACTGTAGGCAATAATAATAGCTTTTATAGAGAAAAAACTCCTTAGATACTTCATTTAAATACGAGTTTAGAGTAAGCTCTACTTAGATGATAATCTCTGCGAGGCAGACGTGCTGTTGTAAAGTTCCATCCTTTCAGTTGGCCGAGGAGGACTGTTAAGGATGCAGTCCTTAACACGTTGCTGAATTTTGTTTGCGTTTTGAAAGATCTACAGAGTATTCCCATTCAGTTGAGATGACAGAACTCAAACAATTAACAAATTCATCTTCCTTGACAAGGTTATTTCATGGTTCGCGTTTACTCTGGCAGAGATGAAATCCTTTTGCAGTCAGGAGGTGCAGGTTCTGGTACAGATTGCCCTTTACTCTTGGTAGTTCTAGAATTCAGCAGTAGTGCCACAAGAACAGCAGGTATTGCTGAGGTTTGTGTATCCTTCATGTTCTCATTCCAGTGAGCAGTTTGTGCTGCACTCGGCTGTGAGATATCAGTAGTGTTTTCTACTCCCATAAATCTCTGCAGTCGTGAGATGAAGCTTTCAGATTTTATTTTGGAAGAAAAAACTGCTGTGTGTTTTCACTGCAATGTTATCAGTCACTGGAGTGGAGGAACTTCACCTGAGCGTGACTCTGAAAATTCAGTAGAGTTCTTCTATTTACACAACTTAAAAGCATTGATTTTAAACCTTTAACGATTCATTTTGTTGTCTCTATCGGCACAGGAATTCTAAAGGATCTGTCAGCAGTTGTGGCAAAGTACGATCATGAATTCTTCACCCCCTGCTTTTAATATTGAATCCTTTCCTACTGACAAATGCTTGCTTTATGCAGTTCTGTTGACTTTGTTTTTCCCCTTTCACCATTTAAATTCAAAGTTGTTGTCTTTAGCTAGTAACATTTGTATCTCCTTTGGTGCTATGCTCAATAGTTGAAATAACTTCACAAAACATGCTGCCATGGGGAATTAAAACTGCTGGAGTTATGTTTAGTGCAAATGTCTGTCCTCTGTTCTGAGCATGTTGATGTTTGTTTTTTTGTAGTGGTGGAAGAAGGACTGTGGGAGAATGGTCTTTCCTATGAGTGTAGGACCCTGCTCTTCAAAGCGATTCATAACCTTCTGGAAAGGTAAGAAACACTTTATTGCACTCAAATGTTTCATTTTTACATTGAACGAGATTCAGGATATTTATGTGCCATTTATATTATCGATCTTAAAATAGATTTTTTAGAGGTAGAACTTCACTACAAAAATGTGAGAGAGAAATGGATTTCTGAAGTCATTTAATCTGGTAATGCATCATGAAGGACTGTGCAGACTAAATACTCATACAGCAAGTAATGTGGTGTGTTTTTCTGCTTGTGTTCGTGCTGGGGAGCTGTTTCAAGAAGGTTAAAAAGTTTAGGGAGTGGAGTGTTTGCAGAGTATAATTGTATCTGACCCCTAGCTCCTTTGAGATTAAATAGTTCGTCTCTTAACAGCTGTTACTGAAAGACCTTAACTCCATTCTTCCAATCACCTTAATGACATGCATGTTACAACTTGGCTCAATTTGTACACAATATTCAGAGGGAAGCTTCACAATTCTGTCTCTGGCTGCCTTAATGTAATCTAGCATTGGTTCCTTTTGTCTTCATAATATGTGTATAATTTGGCTGCAGAGTCACTGTATGATTAGTTAATACATTTGAAGCTTTTTCTTAAGCCAGCTAGCAGCTCTTAAGCATGCTGAAGACAAGCTTCCTTGTTAGTCCTTCAGTGTTTGACACTGCAGCCAGACTGGTGCATTTCATTCCTTCTGTTGTTGCAGTTCTTCAGGTCTTCACCACCTTCCTGTGTTACATTTCGTGTACTTTTATGTATTTTTAGATCTTCTCAGGATTGTGTCATTAGACTTTTCCCACATTTTTTGAATAATAAAATAGAATGCATCTTTCTTGTTCCACTGTGTTACAGTTTATTTGCAGGATGTAACAAGACATATTTTTCTTGGAAAGTAAGCTAATTGAAAACACTTTCATCTTGTCTCATTTAGCATCCTGTTTGCTTTGATCTGCTTACTAGTAATCAGATTTGCATTATGTTCCTGAGGCTGAATTTCCATGAGCATAGTAACCGTGTCCCCTTGACAATCAGTACCTGTTTGTGCCCAGAGCGCGTTAACTCCTACATGCACACACAGGTACGGAGGCCAGACGTTGCACTTCTTATTTCCTGCTTCATTGCTCTTTGGGGGGATTTTAATACAAATAGCAGACTGCTCAAAGTGAATAAAAATGAACAAATAGAAACATTCTCAGCTTGGAATGGTCACTAGTTCTGTTGTCACTTTGCAGAGTGTAAGTGAAAAATGCATTTTACACATGCTTATTGATCTCTGGTACCCATCCAGCGGTTTTTAAAGTAGGCTCCTAATGGATATTCTTATTTCTTGGAACACTTGAAGCTCGTGAAGTAGAATTTACGAAGATAGCCTCATCAACAGCAGCAAACTGTACTGGGATGGGGTGGCAGAGCTAGGAATATCGTTTGTGCCTTGGCTGAGCGAACATCCCAGGGGCACTCTTTCTGTCAGCAGTGGTTGGTGGCATTCTGTTGGTCAGCATACACCTTTGGGTGCTACTGGGAGCATCTCTGAATGCCTCGGAGGCCCAGACTTGGCCTCTTACCCTATGGCTGAGGCTGCCTTGTTCCTCTCCCTGGGCCACAGGTGCTCACAGAAGCATGGGGGTTGGAAGGGACCTCAAGAGATCATTGAATCCACCTCTCCTGCTAAAGCAGATCCCCTACAATAGGTCACACCAGCAGGTGTCCAGGTGGGTCTTGAATATCTCTGTGGAAGGACACTCCAGGGGGCTGGGGCACAGCATGGTGGCCTGCTCCTGGTGCAGCCTGCTCTGGCTTGGAGGCCTTTAGCACTAAGGTTTATAATGCACATGTTGTCAACGTGACCGAGAGGGCAGGTGACCAATTATCTATCACTATCAGCACTGCAGGCTGCTGTCACCATGGGCCTGAAGCTCCATGGCCCTGGGCGGCACAGTGGTGCTGCCTGCTGTCCCCAGCAGCTCATTGCCTTCCTGCTCAGAAAGCGCTGAGAAGATCTGAGGAAATAATACTGATTAAAATAATACTGTTTTATAATCATTTGTATGCCCTCATCGGATCACTTTATCTTAGAAAAGTAAAATCAGGAGTACAGGAGGTCAAGTGGCAGCGCGGTGTTTTAATAGCTGTGCTGCTTAAGAAGAAAACAGCACTCAATCTTAACGAGAGGAGCAAGCAGAAGAGTTCAGAGTATTTTATGTTTCCATGTGATTAAATAACTGCTTTAAAGTGTCTACTCATCTGGGGTTTATGACCAGCGTTTTTTTCGCTCAAGTTCATTGTTATGGCTTAGTGCTAAGGACTCCAATTTCTGCTGGATGCTTATAGAGCAAGACCTAATTCAGCGCTGTCATTAATTGTTCACTCGGCCAAATCTTTGAGACCTGTGCCTCTGCAGTCATGCTTTGCATTTCATATAGGATTATGTCTTGAGCAAGCTGAGGTTCAGCTCAGCATGTGTGAGGGATGGCTCATTCCTAAGGCCAGCTCTGCTCACCAAGACTTCTTTCTGGGAAGTTAACATTTGTTTGAGGCAGTTAAGCCAGCTATCCCGAGACATGATGATGTGGCATGAAATGTGCATGTGGGGGGAGTTTAAAATTGTACTTCTTGCTGGTACAGATTCTTTTCTTTAGGCATCTGATATAAACTTTACTTCCTTTGTTTTTATGAAGCGTGGTGACAGTGAAGGGCTTTCAGACAGCAGCTCTTTCCTAGGGAACCACTTACTGAAGAATTCCTTCTTTTCTACCAGCACAAGAGCAGTGTCTTGAGATGCTTGGTGACCTAGCTTCCAAATTCAGTTTAAGATATTGAAATACTCAATGAACTGGATTATTTTAAGTTGAATAGAGAAATGGTGTGGTTAGAATATTCTTCAGCCTAGTTTTAATTTTGGAAAACCCTGCCAAGTTTATACAGAAGATCTATGAACACGCTGGTATCTACGTTGTCGTCCATTTCCCATCTGTTTTAGGTGTGCTTTTAAAATATACAACACAAAGATTTTCTAAGTTTTAAAGAATGTGGTTTCTCAGAACGTGAGGTGTGATTGTTTTTGGTTTGTCTGTAATTCTGCAAAAGAAATAAATGGTTGGAAAACTTGGAAGGATGGAAGAGTATCCTTTTTCCATCCAACGAATGAAATACTATTTAGATGTGAAACATAGAGAAAGCTTGCATATTGCCTTTCATTTGTAATCATATTGTAATATGAACCACTAGCAAAAATCAGTTTGTCATTGTTTTCAGAACTTAATATTTATCTTATTAAAAGATAAGCCTTCCTAACAAATCTGTGATCACTCAGGCAGTTTGCTCAACTGCACATTTAATGTACAAAGTGTGTTTAAGTTGTGTTGACATAATGCAAGTGGGATTTATTGGTACGGGTGGATGTAGGAAGTCATCCAGCACATCTTCAGCTTGTCAGCCGAAACTGATTATTGATCACTTTGGATTCTCCCTACTTTTTTCAAAGCCACAGAGCCCACCATTTCTGGAGTATGTTTTGCTGGAGAGAAAAATGCATGTTTTTCTGAGAGAAAAAGCTCTATCATAGTTACAACACCTGAAATAACGCTGTGGATTGTGTGAATAGAAAATGGTTCATTGATAATTTTCACTGTTAATTTTGGGTTAATATAATTTCCTGTCGTTCATATTCTATTGTTAGTTCACACTGTCGTTTTCATGTGGCAAATAAGGAACGTGTGTTCTTTGTCATGAAGTGTCAGAGAAACACAGAACACATTCTGCAAATAATCTTTGTTCAAGAAGGGGGGGGGTTAGAAAAACAAGGCAATGGATCATTCAGCAAACAAAGTTGGTGTGGAAGAGGAGAGATTCAGTCAAAGAGGAGGGCAGAATGTGAATATCTGCAGTAGTGCCTGTGTGTGGAACTGGACAGTGACTGCTGTGATAGTGTGGGATTTACATGGAGCTCTGAACCCAGAGCTGCTGAGTTGGTTTCAGACGAGGGAAGACCAGCTGTTTAATCTCCTTCTATTTGAGGTTTCAAAGACTGCTTTTAATTACATCCTAGGATGTAACTAGTAATTATTGATGTAATTGTTTTCTAGGTGCTTGATGGATAAAAACTTCGTGAGAATTGGAAAATGGTTCATCAGACCCTATGACAAGGATGAGAAGCCTGTTAACAAAAGGTGAGGTGATGTTTATAACAAGTACTGTTCTTGTCAGTGTTTTGTTTCACATGCCAATAAGTTGATACTGCCTTTTGTGGATTGTTTTCCATTTTATTTATCATATAGCAAGTAAAAACATAGACACTGTTCATATCAGTAATACGTGGAAAGTAATTAAGTAATTTCAGAAGCATTGGTGATGATAATTTAAGATGAGAGGTGAGCATGGTGTTTGACTCTTGATTTCACTTTTTCTGGATATTTTTTTTTGTGTCTACTTGTTACACTCATTATCCAACAGCATTCCAGGTATTTGCTACGAATGATTTGAATTTCTGGACCCCTTCCCTCAGCCTGAAATTGTAAGCAGAAAATTAAGTATAAGCTTATTGAAAGTTGCCACCCTTGATATATAGCTTTCAGTGATGGGGCAGGCTGACTTTGGCTGATGGATGTGCTTCTCTTGCAGCAGGACAAGCATGGGAAGGGGTAGCTGTCTGCACTTGCTCTCTGCTATTTCCTCTCCCAGCGTTAAAGGTTACAGTGTTCTCAGATCTTCTGGTACTTGCATTTATAGTGTCAAGAATAATCTGAGTTAAGCTGAAACACAGATTTTCTAACGGGAATCATTTTGACAGAACTGGGTTAGGAAGTGACTAAACATGCAGTTATGCTGGGAGGTTTGAAGGTAATGAGCAAGCGGAGATGAAGTGGGGTGGCAACTTCTTTCAGTGTAGCAAATCACAGCAGCGTGTCTGAGGACAGCTGTAGGTAAGGTGAAAATTGGTCTGGAGCTCATATACCCTCTGCCTGTCTCCTAGGTATTGTACTGTTGCTACAGTGGAATATTACAAAGCATTGCCTGCATTCTGTGACAGATTGTGTTAACCATGGACATGGAAACAGAAGCTGTTCTTAAGATACAGCATAGTAATTAGACGTGAATTTATCATCTTTGTGAAAAAGGAAAGCTTCAACTTAGTGTTGGGATGTCTCTTTTGTGCTGCTTGGACTCTTTGTAGCTAAGCAGAGTTGTGCTTTAAGTGTAACTTCTGTGGCTTTACTCTCAGCTAATGACAAGAAGCCATTGAAATCTCCAGTTTTGTCCATGTCTTCCTGTGCTCTGGCTGGACATAACCCACTGCCCCCTCATGTTTCTATGCTTGTTTTCTGATCACAGGAGTATCTAATTTTCTGGAAGATGGCAATGGTTTGGTACTGGATTGGTGCTAGGTACTTGGTTCGGTATTACTGGAAAAGTGAGAGAGCTCCTTTCAGCAAAAGCTGTTTGTTTTATCAACCTCACTGCAGCCTTAGAGCACAAATGAAATGCATCTGTGATTCTCGTGTTTATTCCTGGTGTGCGACAGTCTGAGAACTGAAGCATCTGATGCAGCAGACAACATCTGTCAAACAGCAGCAGCACTGACAGAGGGGAACGTTGCTTTAGAATGCTGGGAAGCTGGTAGGTTCTGTGCCTTATTTACATGTGACACCAAATTGCTCGTACAGTGAGGTGATCTGAGGGGATCTTCCTGTTGGTTTGGGATGTACGTACAGTATGCACGGGAAATCATCTAGAGAAGGCAGAACTATGGAAATTAATGTAGAACACTGAAGTGATATTTAAATGTCTACTGTATATAAAACGGCATTTTTATGGGGAGTTTTAGGCTTAATGAGTGGATGCTTGATTTCAAGAACACAGTTGTTGTTGGGTTTTAATTAGTGAAACTAAATGTCGTTATCAATCCTATGGATATACAGAGCTGTGTTGTTTGTTTTTTTAAGAGCATTTATGGCCCAGTTGGAGATGGCTTTGGGGTTGTTTGAGGTTGGTCATTTCTCTGTTGCAACCATGTCATAGGAACTGTCTGATGTTACTGGGAGGTGGGGTGCTGGCTGCAGAAGATGGCAGTAGGATCTGGTTCAGACAGTGGCAGTAATAGCAGGAGGCTTTGAGGATGAATTTGTCCTGACTTTTAATTTAATCTCTTGTACTTCTCTTTCTGTGTCTCAGTAAGCACAGTAAACTATCTTTACATAAAAGTATTAACATTTGTTCCACATAAATTCATTGTGAAACTCCTGCTCTAAGCAGCAGCTTGCAGATAGCACAGTAAGGAGCAGTTGTAAGATGAGCAGGCCAGCTGCAGGGGGGTAGGTGTTCTAGCACTGCTGGTGGTAATGCCTTCATGGCTACAGAAAGTTGTAAAATATGGTAACTAAACCCATGTAAATGTGTGAAATACCAGAAATACACTGGGATCTGTACACTGATTAGGGTGGAGTTTGGGACCATGTAATCACATTGAAAATGTATACAGTGTTGTCCTTGGCTGGAACAAGGTGTATGTACATACACATTTTAACCCTTTCTGAATGCATGGGAAGCTGCTCAGATGTCATTCAGACAGAGAAATGCAGGCGGTTCTGCAGTCTGGTTTTATGCCTCAGGTGAAGTTAGTTGTCTCCAATTTTGGAAATCCTGGACCACCAACTTCATCTCAGCAGAGCACTCACTGGGTGATGGCTGGCTTTGAGCACCCAGGGAAGGAGCAGAGCTCGTGCAGCTGGCGTTCACAGTGCAAATCCATTCAGGGCCTGTGATTTTTGTGAATGGCATTAAGGGAGAAGGGTGGGGAGATGTGTGAGTTTAGAATGAAGTCAAAGATGAAGTGGAGCGTGGCAGTGGCCGTGACCCACTTAGTCCTGAGATGTGAAAAGGAGGCCTGGGAACAATGGGTGACCTTCTTGGGCAGCGTGAGGAACAATGTGCCAGATGAATTCTTCTGCTCTGCTCAGACATGAGGGAACAGCAGAGGGAGTTACAGATCCACATGCGATTGTTTTGCTTGCAGGGGGAACCAGATGCTTTTGACAGGAGATTTAGTGCGGTGTTGTGGGTTTTCTTTCCCAAGTATCCTTTTTGTTGGTAGCACCAGCTAATAGTATGTGTTGCTTGCTGAACAACGCTGCGTGCTTTATAGTCTGTTCTACAGCAGTGTGTGTCTGAAATATGTTTCCAAGCGACTGCTGAAGAATGCTAACCTTGCTTATTTATTGTCACAAATGATAGAAGGAACTGATATGCTTTCCGCTGTGTTCGCAGTCACTTCCCAAGTTGTGCGTGTGGATTTTGGATTGTGGATGCACTGCTACAAATCTTGAGCATGCTATCGAAGGGAGAAAAAAACTCACCATCTTCTTTTGAGGTTTTAACTAGAGTGATTTCAATGTCTGTTTTGTTGGTGTGTAGTAGAAAATTGAGAAAGAAATCAGTTTATGTGGAATTGCATGAGCAACTTAATGTAAGTTAAACTGTTTTTTAAATGACTTACATAGCTGGTGGATCCACTCCTCTGTTCCAAGTTTGAGTTTTCTTCTCTTTAAGAGGAATAAAAAGCAAGGAAAGTTCAGTCAGTAAAGTACTTGGAAGTACTTACCTCGTTACAAGAAGTACTTTTTCAGCTCTCTCCTAGTAATAAGAAAGGTCAGTGATGTTTCAGTAGCAACATTGCCTTTCATGCACTTGAAGCAGTGCAGGTGGAAGAGCAAAGTGCATCTGGGTTGCTGTGAGACAATACAGTTCTTCAATTTCGGTTTCCAGTCAAATTTTTGTTACTGTTCCATGTAGCAGTTGATCCTCCTGTGGTGCTGGTAGAAGTCTCTGTAAATTACAAGCTTACAGTATCCCAGTAAATAAACTATCCTAAGCTTTCACCTCAGCTCTTTCCCCTTTAGTCTGAGCTCTTGGAACATCCATGGTTTAGCAGAGTTCAGTCAATACATCCACACCTCTGCTTTTTGCAAGCATCGGAGTGGGGCACAGAGGAGTGCCTTGGAGGGCTGAGTGCTGCAGGCACTTCAAGCACTGCTTTGAGTTCTTGAAAATCACCGGTTTTCTGGGAGTAGCTGTAGGACTTAGCCAAGGAATATCTGTCTGATCAGCGATGCCTCTGGTGGCATTGAGCATCGTTTCCAGGTAAGGCTGCAAGCTGCATTCTCTTCTTGCTGTGCTAGGAACTCGTGTCAGTCAGTTCTTCATCTGAAGGCTTTAGTAGGCTCTGGGGGAAGCTGCAGTGCAGGGCCAGGAGAGCAGCGCCAGGCTGTGGTGTGTGGCACTGAACAGATAATGTCTTCTGGCAAATGTTATCAAGGTGATTCATTAAATAATGGCATCGTTCAGTAGGAGCACGGCAGAGCAAGTTTAACTGATCTAGTTACAGTTTTTTAATGGGATTTGAATTCCTCAGCTGAGGAATGGTAATTGATTGTGCACATGCAATGCTGTGAGAGCACGAACCAAGCCATTTAAATTGTTTTGATTCTTATTTCTGATCTTGTATCAGAAATCTTATTTCTGTACTTGTATTTTAGCAGCGAAGATTTCAGTGATGTGATCATATTCTTGAAAGCGGTGGTGCTGCAGTAATTTACAATGTATGGCATGCTGTAGCCAACCAGTAGCTTCTTGACTGAGGAAAGGCTTGCAAGGAGAACAATCTGATTTAATTCTAAATCAGGTATGATTTGTTCCCAGCTTCTTAAATAAAAACTACAGAAATATTGAGTAGTGAGAAATACTGCATATTTTTCAAAAATTATTCCCATACTCAAAAAAACAGGCTTTTCTATCGTAGTTGGAGAAGAAGCTTAGTTCCCAGCCAGAGGTTTTTATACCTCTCAGGTTTAAATTCTGAAAAGTAATGCTAATCTGAGGTTCTTTCTCAGTCTTACGGTTTCAGCAGCAAGCTCTGGTGTGCGTTTGTTTCATTCAAACCGGCAGCCTTGTGTACTAAAGCTGATTTTACCTTCCAGCGTTGGGGAATGCAGCCGTGGGAATGCAGTCTGTGTTCATGTTTAGCTGAAGGAGTTGGTGCAAAACACGGAGTGCAAACTTCAGTGTTTTTAATGCTTTCTCTTTTTGCAAGACCTGATATTGCTGATATCAGTGTGCTTAAACTTCTGATGTCTTAGAGCAATTTAATATAACTACACTAAAGTGTATTAATGTGATATAATTTGTAAATACAATAAATGCTTTTACAGAGACAGTAAAACATTAATAATTTAGAAGTACTTAAGAATGTTAAGATAATTTGGAAAAATTGTATTCAAACCTGTTTAAATTTGTACGACCTGCTGTATGCTACTGGTAACCTTGGAGTGTTGGTGCCAAATTTCAGGAATCCTGTATGTATAACTCTTGAGGATGCCAGCACACACTGTGCAGGAAAAAGTGGGGACTGCTGGCCCTGAGGTGCATTATTAGCACAGTAAATTCCTAGATGAGCTCTAAATTAAGTAGGGGTATTCTCTATTCAGTGGCTTAGTATTTTTTCATTCAGTAATGAAAATAATAAAACAGTGTTTTGGAAAAGCTGGAAAGGACTGTCACCATGCTGTAAAATTTTCATAGAGCACATGAAATATCTGCCTGGCTTGTGCTCTCCGTGCTGCCGTATGCTGTGGCACGTAGCCACGGCTGGTAGGTTTTATGAATGTCCTGCAGTAAATGAAACCAGAGGCCAGATGGATGCACTTGCAGCAAGTATTGCTGAGGGCTGCTTCCTTCCCGGATTGACCCAACCTTTTCAACTCCCTTTCCTGGGGTAAGAGCATTAAAAAGACAGTGGCAAAGTAACCCCAGGCACCAATTCTTCAGATTTGTTGACCCTTGCCAGTGAAGATAAAGTCCGAGGAATATCAGAGGGGCTCCCTACGTGGGGTCACTGGAAGATGTCACAGGAGCAGTGCTTCTAGTATGCTGTGTGTATCCACTTCAGCTAATTCAATTGATGCTGCAGAATGTCTTACACAATTGTTTGCTGAAGGCTTGGAGCTGAGCCAGACAGCTGAGATAGAGTGGGTAGGCTGTTGTTAGGTGTGCCATTTGTTCCACCTTTGCAAACTTACCCCTGTCTTGATAGCTGGGGTTATGCTATTGCACCGGCCTCTTTGTATGGATGCAGCATTATCTCAAAATGAGACTGCTGCTTGCTTGCCAAACAAAGTTTATTGTGCTCGCATACCACAGTGAGTCCTCTGTCCCTGAATTCATGCAGAAACTGTAAAAGGTGGGCATTTGGTGGGAGGGGAAGGGGGGAAGGGTGCAAGCAGCAGAAGTGGTGGAACCTCCAGAGAGGATTTTTGTAAGCTCCAGTGCCTTTCCAACACAGTGCACTGCTGGGCAGTGTTTGCCACGTCAGAGTGAGACGTTAGCAGAGTTCTTTCTCACAACAGCAGAGGATAAGAACAACAAGCTCTTGTCTGTTAGGGTAGCCCCTCTCCTGGGCTGTACTTTGAGGAAGTTGAAAAATTCAAGGTGCTGTCACTAAGCATGATGGAGCGTGCATTTTCATACGTTTTCAACTGCTGTTGTAAGGATTTTGAGGAAGCCAGGAAGTGGTTGGTGAGTGCCTGGGGAGGTATTTCCATCAGCAGCCACTTGCACACTCGAGGTCACTATTTTTGCTGTCTTTGGGTATATGGTGACGTAAACTGGAACCCCCAGAAGTCTGTAATGAGTATCCGTTACATCTAGGATTCTGAGATAAGGATCATTTTACTGACGTAATGAATACAGATGAACAGACGTGTATAAAACTGCTCTTCTCATCTTTTGTTCTGGGATTCTGTACAGCTTTGTCTTGAGCTTCTTATTTGCAGGCAACGTTTATTTCATATTCAAATGCTTACCCATGTAAGGCTATTGGCATGCCTACATGTGCATCAACTATGTGCATAATTTAATATAATTGAGGCACTGTACTATTTTTCACACTTGTTCGCTTTTCAAATGATTATTTGAAGATCAGAAATGTTTGTGTCTGGGATATACAAACAGCAAGTTGTTAAAGAAAAGCATGGTTGTGTACTTCTGTTTGCTGCTTCTTTGTAGTTATTTATGTTTATCTAGTTTAGAAGTGACTTTGTATCTTTGTGAATTGTTTGGAACTTCAATAATTGTATATGAAGCCTGGCTTAACCAGGACTTGGTGACCAATTAGTGAAGTCCCACTAATGTTTAAGCTCCTTTTCTCATTATGCGTTCGCTATTGGCACTGTATATAAAGGATAAACCAAGTGCCCCTGATGTGCTGTTAATTAGATTTGTCAGGGCTCCCAGTTGTACTGTCTGCCAAACACAAGTGTTGTCACTTACTGTATCAGTAATGAATTGACTTAAGGGCTTTTGTAGATATTTAGAGGGCCTTAGTTTTGAATACTTATTTTGCTGTAACTCACATTGTAGTTACTGCTACAGCTCTGCTTCCTGCATTCCAAAAACTTGCACAAGAGGTGTCAGCTTCCTTGAAGGTCTGAATATCAAGCTGCATTTTGTGCTTAGACTGATCTAAAATCCTTGCAGGCAGCAGGTGGCCTTTAGAGTTCTGGGAAAGCAGTGGCACTGTATGGATTTGTGTTGAGTCCAATTCAGAATGAAATGCACTTCTTCGTCTTCCCAAATGGAGCTGATGACTAAAGCCAAAAATCTTCAGTTTTTCCCCAAAAACAAGGAAGAAAAATTCAAATGAAGAAATTCCACTGAATTATTTCAGTCAGCAGTGTTACTTTTCATTTGTTCTGGTGATGTTTTCATACCTTTGTAAAATTAAGTTAATGTTGAACAACAGATTTTGAAATACAGCTTTATTTCAGAAGGAAGTTATCTAGGTTATTCATTTCTGAAAGTGCTCTTTGAGACTTGCTTAGTTTTTTTTTTTTTGCTAACCTTTAATGTCTGAAGACACAGACTGAAATGAAACTGAACTACTGTGGGTTTGATTGTATGTTTGTTTTCCCCCTTATTGCCAACCCATTCTTAGTTAATCTATCTGCTAGCAAACCTCCAGCTATTAATGACACTTCTGCAGTCTTGCATGTTGCAGCTGGCCAAAGTGACAGTTTCAGTCTCTCTTCTCCTCTTCTTTCCCTAAATCCTTTCCCCAAACCTCTCAGGTTTGCCTGTTTACAGCTCTGAGGAGTTCCCTTGCACGCGCTCGGTGGCAGGCAGGGCGCCAGGCCGTGCTGTGTGCTCTGTGCAGCCAGCATTCCAAATGCTGTCATCTGTGCTCAGTGCAAGGAAAACAGTGCAGAGGAAAGCTACCAGGCTGACACAGTGCAGTCACGTTGTGTGGCTAGGAAATCACGTGGCGATGCGATGTAAGCGGTCTATTCTGTGACTGATGTTGCATCAAAAAAGTTATGGAAACGCTTGTCTTTTTGGAAAATAATTGGCTGGAGCCATTTATAAAGAAACGAAAACTGAATTACGCTCTTTGGAATCCCTTTAATGTTTTGGCTTATTGAATTTCTAGATTCAAGGTAGTGGCACTCTTCTAAAGTAGCTTCTCTTTTAGTTTTAATTTAGTTAGTTAGTTTGGGAGATGGGGAGCTTGAACGAACACTGGCTATATCATAATATAAATAAGGCTCTATTATTCTTCTCTGTAAAACTAGTAATCTAAGTAAAGCTGTCCTTACTTCTAATAATGAGCTGGTGAGCTGTAGGCCATCCCTTTCATGACTAGAGCGAACATTGCACAGGACCAATCTGCTGATATACAGTAATTAGAGTGGATGCTTCTTAAAATATATCATCATTAATGAGCTTTGTTAGCTTCCACTTCCCTGGCAACTGAGTAAAGCAGAATTGGAGTATGTCACCAGTCCATTGCTGTAAGTACAGAAATAATGCTTGCTGGGTGTTTTGAGTCCACTCTTCTCACCTCTCCCTCTATGTTTGCTTCTGAGGGTTGTTCTTTGTCCTGTTGCTGTAGCTGAGTTCTGTTCTGAGCTCAGTAATATGTATCTTTTAAACCCGTCCAGAAAGGGAAGAGCTGCAGCTGGAGCAGTTGTGCTTGGTGGGATGAACTTGGTTCGCAGGTCAGTGTATTAAGAACCAACTGGTCATTATTTTTGGATGTTTTACCCAAGTGCATTGTAGCAGGTATTGACTGGGGAGTAGATTTTTACTTTGTGTTTGATCAGTCACAAAGTGAAAGAGCTTTTCCTTCAGTAGAGAGGTGCAGATGGGTGGGGAAGATGTGGTTTCTGCAGGCAGTACAATGAGCTGCCTACATTGTACACCTACCTCAGATAGATTTGGGATATGTTGTTGAGGAGTTTTGCATTTTGAGGTTTTCAATCTGTCCTTTCCTGTGGAGAAGCTTCCTGTCATCCTGCTTGGAGGTTGTCCATCTGTCTGAACTCCAGAGAAGTAAAACCAGTTCTCAGCCTAAGGCTAGAGGGAGGCAATGCGTGGAGCTGGTGGTTTCTCAAGCACAAAACCTGGGCAGCTTCCAAGTGCTCTTACTTTGATGAAGCAGCTTTGGATGTTCTGAGAGTGTTTGTTTACGGAATTGAGAAACCCTGAACAAGTGAGCAAACAGTGGATAGCTTTGAAGAAGGAAAGAGGAGCTGCCGAGCTCTCTCTCTTTGGGTTGGGTAACTCCACCTGCATGGCATTCTTGCTTCTGACTTGCAGCATAGACGATCCTCCTTTTCACTGTCAGTCACAGAAGATGCTGTGTTTGTGTCGTTTTCTTTCCTAAAAAATAGTAAACAAAAATAGCTATAGTAAGTCAGACTGCATTTAGTCTTTCTTTCTGGATTTTACTCTTGATAATAAAGCTGAGAATGAGTTACCATGAAGGAAAAATGTTTTTTGCCAAGTGGCAAAGAGCTCAGCAAACTGATCCTCTTTACCCATAATGTGCTTCATACTGCCATCTACTGACCTCATGTTTTGTCCTTGCAGCAGGGATCCAACCGTGGCTAACATTTGTGGTAAAGTGTGTGGTCCAAAAACTCCTTTGTCTCGATTATACCTCTGCAGCTGTGTCATTACAATGCTTGGATCTGGGTACTGTTTTTCAGGATTTAATGTACTGCTTTTGGAAGTGCTGATGTCTGTTCCAAAGTGTTTGTGTTGGACTCTAAATATTGAAACTAGAATCACAGAATGGCCAGGGTTGGGAGGGGACCTCAACAATCATGAATTTCCAGTCCCCTGCCACATGCAGGGCCACCAAGCTCCCCATTTAATACCAGACCAGGCTGCCCAGGGCCCCATCCAGCCTGGCCTTGAACACCTCCAGGGGTGGACGGGGCATCACAGCCTCTGTGGGCAGCTGTTCCAGCACCTCACCACTCTCATAGCAAAGAACTTCCCCCTGACATCCAACCTCAATCTGCCCTTCCTCAACTTCAAACCATTTCTCCTTGTCCTGCTATTATCTCCCCTTTCGAGGAGTTGACTCCCCTCCTGTCTGCAGGCTCCCTTTAGGTCCTGCAGGCTGCAATGAGGTCACCCCGCAGCCTTCTTTTCTCCAAGCTGAACAAGCCCAGCTCCCTCAGCCAGTCTTTGTAAGGAGGTGCTGCAGCCCCCTGATCATCCTCTGGACCCTCTCCAACAGCTCTTTGTCCTTCTTGTGCTGGGGGCTCCAGACCTGGACGCAGTGCTGCAGGTGGGGCCTCACAAGAGCAGAGCAGAGGGAGACAATCACCTCCCTGTCCCTGCTGGCCTCCCTTTTGATGTAGCCCAGGACATCATTTGTCTTCAAGCTGCAAGAGCACACTGCTGGCTCATGTTAAGCTTTTTGTCTATCAAGACCCCCAGGTCCTTCTCCAGAGGGTTGCTCTAGAAACTAGAGTTGTGTGGGTTTGCTTCAGCTGATGTTTTGGTCAGAGTTCATCTGTGCAGGGAACTGCAGGTGGAAGATACTGTGATCTCAAACACTCATGCAGCAATTCCTTTGGGTGTGTGGTAATTTATAAGAACAAAACCTCATGTGCTGTTGGATTTAATAACATCTGTGTGATCCTCCTCTGTGTCTGTTTTCTGAAGATATTTTCTTCCTGCACTAGTAGACCTCCTCCTTTTTTCCCCCATCTCTTCTTGACTTCTGGCTTAAGCTCTCGGTGGATTTTGGAGAACAGACTCAGGTTTGGACTGAAAAGCAATTTGAGGTGCGTTCTATAACGATTGGCGCCTTTGAGTTCTGCACTGTGTTACTGGACAGAGGAGCCAACAATACCAGGATGTTTAGGCGTACGTTGAAACTTGCATGGAGAACACTTGCATAGCCTCTGCTTATTCAGTCTCAGTGTCACCATGGCAATTGATTTTTCAATTTTCATCTTCCTCTGTTGGTGGAGTGTTCCATGGGACGTGGGAGTTCCTGGCAGGAGGTGTGGGCTCCCAGGATTTGTGACATGGAAGGGCAAGTGGAAAGCTTAATGCCCTTATTGGCACTCATTGGCAGAGCTCCTAGGAGAAGAATCTTGGAAGAACAAGATGGTACTGCAAGCTAGATGGAATTTCCCACCAGATAAGAAATTTTCTTTTTTTTTAATTCCTCTTTTTAATCTCTTCTTGTTACCAACTGTTCATGACCAGAGGAGCAGCAAGCATTTTTGGATGATGATATCAATGCGTTTAATGATATAACTTCCATCTGTTGACTAGAGAGAAAATCCCCACTGAAGGTGATAGAGAAGATCTGAAGAAAGATCTTAAAATGAATCTGACAATCTAATTTATGGAATTGGATTTGTAATGCATGGAATTACCTTCTTATTACTCTTCATATTACGCAGAAGCGCGCAGCTCTGCCTAAGCTACATTTTTGATCTGATTTTTTGAAGAACGCTTCTCTATCACAGGGAGATGTAGTTGAATGATTTACTGTCCCATCCAATTCCTAGAAAAAGATTTAATTTAGGAGGGAGCGGAGATGCTGCCTGAAGTGTTTCAGGTCTTGCCTACGTTGGGCACAGCCATGAGACAGATGTGACATCCAACAGAGCGAGTTAACAAGCAGTGTAATGCAGTCACTCTGGATATTGCAGGGAGCTGCCTGCCATTATATGCCGTTAGTTTCTTCTAGAGAAATATGCCCAGCTCCTCTTCTTGAGCAATCCTTAATGTAAAAATCATCTCCAGCAGTTGTCAGAAGTGAAGCAGCTTAGGGAAGACCAGAAGGTCATGCCAGGGATGCAGTGATTTTTCTGTACGCTTGGTCAGCTTCCTGCTGATCTTGGCAGTACAACTTGACATATTTTTCTGTTTAGTAACTGCTGGTAGATTTTTCTTATGCAAGTTTAATTGAGTTTGAACACAAATTTAGCATGGACAAATATTTGTTGCTAATTAATACTGTAGTTAATCTGTGCAATCAATGGAAAAAAATCTGTTGGTTTGTTGTTTTTTTTTTTTTTATTTTAAAACTTTTTTTTGTTCACCAGTGTAGTTTTGTCTCCTACTCAAAGCACCAAGTGGGCAGTGTAACCAGCTGGTTCCTTTCTGATCTGTCCGTTTGGTTTTCCATGCCTCTTCTCTCTCCTTCTTTAGTTATCTCCTTTGCAGGGAGGACTCCTGTATTTAGCTGCTTCTTGTGTGGATGCCATTCTGTACTTTTCTTTGTAATTAACTTCTGGTGCATTTCTTGTTCCTGCTGGCATTTCTTTAGGTTGAGAAGATTCAGAACGATGCCTGTTGTTATAAGAGTGCTTTCTGGTTTCATGGGCTGCTGAAACAGTTTCTTCTGTTTGCTCTTTATACATACTCAAATTCTCAGTGTTGTGTTGGTGGGTTTTTTTTTTTTTTTTTTTTTTTTTTTTTTTTTTTGGGGGGGGGGGGTGGATTTTTTTTCTACACAGATATTTCTCTGTGGAAATGTTTTCCATAGATCTACTGGGTTCTTTCCTGGCCAGTAATACCTTGGTCAGAGCCAAAGTTCCTAAGAAAGAATATTTTATACATATAATCTAAATATAGATTATACAGAAGAATATCTATCTATAAATTTGTTTTGGACTCCTGCCCCTTTTCTGTCTTTCTAATGAAGTTCCATTCACTCTGAACATGTTCTGTAGTTCTTTGCCTTAATCTACTTTTGCACGTTTTTCAGTGTCATTGCAGTAGCAGAATTTCTTACTGCTTTTTCTCATTCCTCCTATTTTGCCCTGACAATTGTGATGTTTCTTTCTATATGCAAAATGAAGGCAGGGACCACGTCTCAGTACCTGAAGCAGTGCCAGCAACAGAAGTGACCTCAGGAGTGCTGCTGATGTAGCTGTGCTGTGTGTGTAAATGAAGGAAGTAAAGGAGTGATCATAAAAAATAGAGAAATAAACATCTTGCTGATGGAAGTTGGGATAAAAAAAATTTCGTTCTAATTTAAGGAGTTAAATATTGTAAAACAGTTGATGAAGAAATTGTACTAGCAATGGGTTTAATTATCCCCACCCCCATTCAACACTTCTCTTTACAAGAGATGTCAGTGATACAGTTAATGGGACTACATTTATCTTCAGTTGCAGAGTGTTTTCTTAATATGCAAGTGTGGCAATTTTCTGTTGTGCTTAATCTTCCTAAAAACAAACCCGTGTGAACGTTCACAGCCGTGTCACGCTGCTCATTTCAGCTGTGTTCCATTTTCCCTTTGTGTAGCATTCGTGGTGTGTTTGAAGTTGCATTTTGGTTGTGTCAAATACAAGAATACTCAAAAATGTTTCAAATTTCAAGTCGCTGTTTTGTGTGAGATGAGTTATTTAGAGTTTAAAATAAGCTAGTCAGTCCTTTCACAGTATGTTGTTGTAGCAGATGTGGGAGTAAGAGTGTTAGTTCAGGGATTCCATTTAATTAAATCTTTCAGTTGAAAACTAAAGCACTGTTGAGACCGACTGCCTTTGTGGAGTGGTGCATTTTTGTGGAAGTGCTTTTGACTTATGTATGTTTTTAAGAGTAGCTTCATACAGCGCAGCGTCGTTTGAGCAGCATTGCAGAAGGAAACTCCAGCATTCCTGGAGAACGGATGGGCTAACTTTATCAAACCTCAAACTTACTTTAGAATCTATTTCTGGTACAGTGTGAGCAACAGCAGTATAGAAGTTGCAGTGCTGCCCTGGGGCTTCCTGACAGCATGATGTGGCTGCTGCTGTCCTGTGTGCTTTGCTTCCCTCTCCTGGTTTTGTTGCAGGCTGTGTTAATGAAGCTGGGTGTGTGCTTCCCCTGATGCATAGCTGAGGTGCTTGAACTGAAGAGTACTTGGTTTCACCTCTTCCTCCTTTTATAACTTCTTTGGGAAGCAGTACTTGATCGTGGAATCATAGAATGGCCTGGGTTGCAAAGGAGCACAGTGCTCATCCAGTTCCAACCCCCTGCTGTGTGCAGGTCACCAACCAGCAGCCCAGGCTGCCCAGAGCCACATCCAGCCTGGCCTTGAATGCCTGCAGGGATGGGGCATCCACAGCCTCCTTGGGCAACCTGTGCCAGTGCTTCTGTGTGAACAACTTCCTCCTAATATCCAACCTAAAGCTCCCGTCTCAGTTTAAAACCATTCCCCCTTTGTCCTGTCACTTATCCACCCAAGTCAGCAGTCTTTCTTCACATTATCTCACATTAAGAGTGTTTTGAACTGGTTGTTACACATTCAAAAAATTCAGGCTTCTTTTAGAGAACCAGGCCTTCCTTTCCTAATGGATTCTGAAGTTTGACCAAATTGTTTTTAAAGTAGCAGAGTTTGCTAAAAGCCCCAGTGAGCATCTACAGGAGCCCAGCTGGATGTGGGTGCCTGGCTGCTTTGCAGTGCTCCAGCAGATTCCACCTGTCTTTGCACTTTGTAGATGCATACCTTGCTGAAATTCCAGCACTTGGTTTCCTCAAGTATGAAGTTAATTTTATTTGTGACTTTACCGTTAAAGTTTTAAATATTGCTGATTATACAAGCCTCTATAAATGCCAGTCAAATTAGTTGTTATATACTGCATGGGTAGCATATTAAAGCAAATAGATTAAAGCATTTTATAGGAAAAAGTACAAATATATATTAAGAAAGCGAAGGTTAGGTGCGTGAAACTACTGGAAGAGAGTGAGCCCTGTTTGTTAAGCAGCCTTATGGCCCTGCAAGCTAATGAGCTGAATGTTGAGCTGCTAAGAGTGAGCAGATCAGCTCTTCTGCCTCTAAATCCACAGGGTCATTTTTCCTTGTATTTAAAAACCTTGAGAAACTTGATTTGGGGGCAGTTATGGTGTTTCCATGATTTAATGGGCAGGTAGCTGCCTGTAGGGTTTGCAGACGTGTTTGGACACCTACTCCATGCTCCTTCCAATTGGTATGAGGCATAAATGGATTCTTCAGGATGCTGCTCGGTGTTCTGTCTTAAAGCAACTTTGAGAAGCTTTTAAAACAGAGTTCCAAAGTGATTTGGTGCTCTAAGTTCCATGTTTAGCAGTGAGAGAAGGCTATTGATGCAACCCAGGTTTGGGGAGGCTTAGTCCTCTTATTACCATTGAAAGAAGGACTTAGACATTTTGTGGAAAGCTTTAGAGTAAAACATGACTTTTGTCATTTACTCCTCTTATCTTGCTTTCTTTGACACAAACAATTTGTGTTAAAGGGGGAAGGTTCTTCAGTTCTTGAGAATGGCAATGTAAACAGACATTTGTTAGTAACTTATTGGCAGAGGCTTTTAAGTTTGCATGCATATGTGCGTATAATTTTGAACTTAAGTTTGTCTTTGTGTTCTGTCTGTATAGTGGAGAATATAGTCTGGGAGGAAGGGAAACCACCCTCAGCTGATCTTTAGGCTGCCTTTGTTTTGAAACAATTCTGGAGCATCTGTCATTGTTTCACACAATTTCCTGTAAAGCTGCCTGTGGCAGTTGCACTCATTCTTCATTACCCAGGGGCTTTGCTAGCTATAAAATAATGTATCTGACTGCCTAATAGCCTAATATTCAGCCTTCCCTGGAGAAGTGGAAGTGGAAAGCTGTTTTTACTTTTCTTTTTGCTGACTGTGCAAAGCTGACCCTCAGTGAGCAGCTTTTATCTGTGCTGCGAATGAAGTAGAAGGGATTTCCTGGGATCACGGTGTGTTCAGCTACTAGATGCACCAGAGGATGGCTGTGATCCTTGGTCAAATTGAACTTCTGCCTGAGTACAGATGACACATCTGTGTGTGATCATCGTTCTTAGTAAGCCCTTGGTCTTTGGCTTTGTTTGTTTATTAGTTTAAAATAAACTGTAGAAATGGTTCAAAAATGATGCCTGGACACTGCTTGTAGGATCACTGCAATACGTGTGTTCTCCTCACATCCTTGCGTGTATCTGTAGGTACGTTTGTACCTCTGGTGTTCTTCACATAAAAACCTAAATCCGAGCAGTCAGTTTAGAATTCCTAAGCCAAACAGCATCGCTTAAGGATCGAGCTGTGCTGAACAGTTGAGAGTTATTTCTTTTCATGTGAACTGGGATTACCAATAAAATAAAGGTGTGTTTGAAGAATGACATTACGCCTGCATCTGGCAGTGCTGGGGAGGCAGTGTGAGCCTGCTGGACTAGTGTGCCCTGTAACAGTAATTCTGAGCTAGGGTAAATAGTGAGGTGAGAAAAGCACTTGGAGTACTTCAGTTGCAGCAGCATGTAAAACACGGTGTGATGCATGCTGGTTCAACACCGCTCTGACTCCTCCATCGGCAGTTTGATTCCTTCAGGTTCTTATTAAAACACACTGGAGCTGCACAGAACTTCAGAGCATGGCATTCCATTGAGGCCATTGTAACCACATGATTGTAACGTCCTTACTTCCTTGTCTGGCTGAATTAGGATACAGTCTGTATTTCTACATTCCAAACTCATGAACAGCTTCAAAGAGATTCTTTTCCCAGCCAAGCAGGCTGCCAGGGCTACTTTCTGATCTGAATGTGGGACTGAATTCTCCATTTTAAATCGAGTAACTTTTTTGGACTATTTCCTAAAGTAGTTATTAGCTCGCTTTGGAGTATAAAATTATGTGATGCACCAAAAATGCTTTGACTGGCGTATCAGCTGCCTGGTTCAGCTTTAGACTTCCATGTGCAGAGCAGTCCAGCTAATCTTGAAACTTCTCCAACATAAATGAGGTTTTGAAGCACACTGTGTGTCTGCCCTGCTCGGTCTCTCCTGTGAACCCTTAGATTTTGTACATAGCAAAAATGTGTGGCTGTATCTTTGTGAATGTATTAAAAACGTCTTAATCTCCTCATCACTGTTCTATCACTCTTTCTCTACTTAAAATCCCATTTCATGTGATCATTTTGTTGGCAAAATGCACACGGTACAATTTGTCTTTCAAGAAACACTTCAAAAATGTCATATTTTTAGGAGCCTAATTTTAGATTGGAATTTTTGTGGCTGGATAATTTATAATTGAATTCAATACTTTGGTGTTTTTTGTTTGCAGCTCGGTCTGTCCTGTCTTGATAGTAGGTAGCAGCTTTTTTTAGATGCATTTAAAAACCTTTCTTGATACAATTTTGTCTTTCAACAGTAGCGTTATGAAAACATTTGCTAATGGCTGAAAAATGTTAGCTGAGCTGTTCTGCCCACATCGTTTTAATATTGGGAGGGCGTTTGTTGTTGCAACTCAGAAAGGAATGCAGGTGGTCTGATTTCTTTCCAGTGGAATAAGTTGTTCCCATGTGAAGTTCGTATTTTGTCTGCTTTTTCGAAAGCAGATACACCACAGTGTTACTTCTTCATCTGCTGCGATGCCCCTGTGCTGGGCTCATCCATTGGATGCAGCCAACCTCCTGAGCATCTGCCTCTGAGATGATAGAAGAAGAAACACTGAAGCCTTACAGAAAACCCGCAGTGCTTCATTGCCCTGCTGCTAGGAGCTGTGCTGGCTGCATCCCAGCAGCAGTGTAAGGCTTGCTGGGACCATGCATGTGATACTTTGCCCATATGTGTTACACTGAAATATAATGTAGGCAGGGAAAAGTGACATGGACTTCATTCTGCTCCTACTTTGTAGTGCGTTCTCTCTTCTGCACTTCAGTACAGCTGAGCACAAGGCAGCCCTGCGAGGCCCTGCCATATGCAATGGCTAGAGCTGCTTCAGTCCTTCAAGGTCCCAGTGCTGGGCACTGGTGAGATATACTTGTCATTAAGGAATTTTTCCTTGCCTCCATCAAGAGGAGTTGGTTACAAGCACGTGCCTGCTGCAGTCATCACAGGCAACGTTTGCATTTGCTTGTCAAGTATTTGCAATGAAGCCAAATCCTGTAAAGCATTTCTTTGAATGTGACTGTATGACTTTACGTAGGTTTTTTTTTTTTTTCTGCTGAAAATCTGCTTAGAGTTCTGAAATTGGGCGTGGACCCCAACAAGAGAATTATTCATTCCTCAGCTTTGTATTCCTGGTTTGAGAAATGAAGCGCCGTGCCCTGAGGTACAGGATGGGAATACATGAAGTGTAATCTTAAATCTTTTTCTTTCCTCTCCTAACACATCTATGCTGTTGACCAGAGGAATTCTTTGTTCCTAAACTTGCCTGTGTGTTCCTCTGTGTGTGCAGCATTTGATAGGATCAGATAATATTGAAGACTTGTGGTTTGGTCATAATTATCTGTTTAACTTTTTGATTAAGAGTAATGCGTCACCTCCATTTGTTACCAGTGTAGCAGAAGTAAAACTGGTTTGTTTGGAGGCTGTTGGCTTAAATGCTGACGAATAACTGTGAGAAGCCATGAATAATGCAATTAATTGACTTTGAATCATTTTTAAAGGTAAATGTGGTTTTTGGTGCAGGCCACCGGAATGAATTCTAGGTCAGAAAGTTTCAAAGCTTCCTTAATTCTGATGGATGTGTTTTAATCTACACATGTAATCGTATCATAATCAACGATATGTAATCGTTGTATGAAGGAATTTTGTAGATACTGTTTCAATTTCCATGTTCTGAAACTCATCACTGCACTTCGCGCTAATGAGCAGTCTGGGGAAAGAAGCCAGGGAATTAATGGGCCATAGAAACTAAATTACCCTTTCAACCCTGAAGGAAGTCTTCTCTCCTACTCAGCTCATGAATTGATCCAAACACAAGCAAAGCAGAGCCTGCTAAAACCATTTGATGGCGATCTCTTGTCTCAATATTCAAGTGACACAGTTTTCACAGAAACAGGCTGTCTTGTGTGTCTCTATTCTAACTAATTTTCTCAGATTTAGATTTCTTTCAGAATCTCACATGTTGAAATTTGGTGTCTATCCAAACACTTTTTTTTTTTTTTTGTCTGCACCTTTGAATTGCTGTGGCTGCTGGAAAATTGAAATCCTTTCTGCCTTACCAAGTGAGTTTTAGAAATGGAAATTATAGGGCTCACTTGGATCAGCCTTTGTTATGTTATGGAAGCACAAACTGCAGGGGAAGGGGGTGATTAATGGCAAAGTCCTCGTGAGCTGTGTTTTAGGTACTTCAAGAATCTTGGCATTGTTTGCTTAAGAAAAAAATGAAGTAGTAAGAAATCTGATCTGTATTGGTTCATGCATAGGCATTAATAATTACATACAGAACTTGCTGTGAGGTGCTGTTCTTACTGTCACTGCTAATATTCCCACTACCCATCCTTCCCTTAATTCATTACATATCTTAGTGCAGAAATTTAGTATTGCAAGAAGATACTTTCCTTCTCTGAACATCCTAACAGCCGTGTAAATAGCTGTGAAATACTGTCTGTTTTTATACTGAAATGACCTTATGCTTACAATTCACGTGTACTCTGTATGATAACTGTATGTATACTTTTACAGACGTTTTGTAGCAGATGTGCTTGGTTGCCTTGTTTCCAGCAGCTGCTACTCATATGTAATGAAAAAGATTGGCTTTCGGTGTGTGCGCCTCAGGATACTCACCACTAAATGTTGACTGTAGTGACTCAACCAGAACTGCTGGAAAAGTCTTTCTCTGCTCACTGTGTGAAGAAATGAGCCATCAGGCCTTGCTGATCCTCATACAGCTGAAATGTGCAGGAGTTACTTCATTAAACTGATGTAAGGCAGTTCTCGAGAGAAATTATTAATGCTAGCAGAGAGTAATGCCTTGCTTATGTAGATTTGTGACCAGCGGGGTTTAGCCAGCATGGTGAGGTCTGAGGGGGATTGGAGCTTCCCTCTGTGTACCAGCAGATGCTTTGAAATGTTTTTACACCTGGAAATCCTATCTCAAAAATCCCATCTCAATCTTCTGCACTCTTCAGCTTAAGATAAATAATCACATTCGTTCTCTTGGTTCTTTTTTTCTTTCCTCCAAGAAGAAATCGGTGAAATGGATCAGGTGAGCTGACTAGATGTACTGAATGAGATGAGCTGTTTCCAATTCACAACTCTTTTCAGGGTGTTTATAGAAGTGCCAAAAAGATAAAGAACAGCTTTTATTTAATCACATGAATAGTCCTCCACTGAGCCTGAAATAAGAACAGCATCTTGTCCCATCACTGCATACAGAAACTCCTCCTGGAAGGGCACCTGTAGTTGCCTGTTTCTGGTCATAACTTCACCACCAACCTCTCAGCTTCCCCAGCACTTTTGCTGCAATAAAGCAGTAGAAGATCAATCCGGAATTTTCCATACAGGTCTCATTTTGAAACTGACTGCATGTGCAACAAAAGTAATTGTCACATATGAATATGTAAATATATATATTCACAAACCTATTTTGGTTTTTATCTTTTTCTTCCTCTAAGCAGATACTTTCTGAAAGCTGTACTTACATGAGGTACAAATGTGCAGCTTTTTTGCATAATGTTACTCATTTTGGTGTAATGCATGCACACTGACAAAACAAATTGTCTCATTACTGATACTCATTGCAAGTTGCTGAATAATAAAAAATCACAATATAAGATGTTCACAATTCCTGTTGTATTCTCCAGTGCAGCAAAGACTCTTGGAGCACTAATTTTCAACCTAATTTTAGGACAGAAGTATTCTTTTGTATCTCTGAAATCCTGTCTTAACTAACAGCATCTTAAAAATGGGCAAAGGAGCATGCAGAATGCGCAGGAAACTCGTGGCCTTCCATCCTTGTGCACTTAGCTCAGTTGGACCGAAAGGTTCTATGGTGATGTGAATTGAGATTGCTGCCCTGCTCCAGGCTCTTGACTGTGCTGTCATCCTGCACGCCCTTCAGGTCTTTCACCCATTGAATCATCAGTCCTCTGTCTTGCAGAAAGTTTGAATTCATTCATGTATTCACTGTTTTCTCTGTGATGGGTGGAAATTTGATTCGCAGCTCCAGCATTTCTTCAGCCAGTTGCTCAGGCGCTTTCTTTAACTTCACCAACCTTCAGCATCTTCCCTTGATCTGTGCTGTTATTTTTCATCATCGTTTCATTCTGTCAGTTTATTGCAAAGTGTAGGAAACTAAGGGTACTAATAATGGTAAGTAATCATTCTCTGTTCCTTCTAGGTATGTGAGGAGATGTAATGTTGGGGTGTGTTGGAGTGAGATGTGTTTTCCTGCCAGCTGCTGACACAGGGCATTGTGAAAGTTTTATTTAAAGTGATGACAGGGTTACAGGGAGATAAAAACTGCTCTTAAAATAACATTCTATTTCTTCTACTCCTGTGTAGTTTAAAGTACAGAAAATGAATTTCTTCAGTGACATAGGAGGTATTACACTGGAATTATTTCATCTCCCTTGTCAAAGAGGACAGGAGCAGTACCAGGGCAATGCTTAGCTTACTCTGCTCTTGTTGGAGAGTTAATGAAATAAGACATAAATGTCTGAACGCTGTGTCGAGCAAGCTGAGTCCTCATCAGGGATGCAGGAAAATCTTTTATCGCTTCTGACATCTCATCTGTTTTCTGCTCTTGGACATAAAGTACCCGTGTGATTTTCTTTGGAAATACATTACCAATAAACAGTCAATCTGCTTGGAATCTGCATTCATTATATTCATAGCTAAAAATATTATCCATAAACCTGCCTACCAATATTGCCCTGTGATGTAACAGTGTGTTTTCAATCTGTGCAATGCACCACGAGTTCCTGATACTTCAGTCAGCCTGATTGCATTCCTATAGTAGGTGTGCACGTTTTGCAGCTCTCAGACAGCTTGCGCTCAGCGTGCACACATGGACTGAGACACTTAGCAGGATTTCTGCCCCATACACACACAAACACTCAAGCCTTTCCTTCAATAACATGGGAGTGCTTGAAGGGCAGGGGGATGTGGTGGGAAGTTAAAAAAAAAAAAAAAAAAAAAAAAAAAAAAAAAAAAAAAAATCCTTTTTATTTTCCATCTAGAGAGGGGAAGATCCAATCTGATTTGAAACAACATTAAAAGTTCATTATTCTGTTTTGCACTCCAGTATTATCGAGGTGGGAAGAAGGAAGGAATGCAGTAAGGTGATCTTCTCAGAATCTGCTTGTAACTAATTCTGATGCTAGGAAGATCTGGTTGCATTAAAATAAAGGAATAATATATTTTAAAATTCAACCCAAAGATTAAAGATATTTAAAGCTATTTAAGTCTGACGATGTCTGTCTGCACTCTGCTAATGCATTAAAAAAATAATAGAAGGTAATGTTTTGGGTGGAGCATAGGACCTCTGCACAAGTGAAGTCCACACTGTGCTCTGTGTTTGACCAGATGAATGGTTGGCTCCTGTCTTCTCTGCACAACTGAATTCTGTTTGTATCTCACGTGCAAAGAGATCTCTTAAGCACTGATGATAAATGTGTTGGATTTGTTCTGACAGGATGCAGGGTAAGGGCAGGAAGAGAATTCCAGGGCTTCGAGCAGTAATTCTCTGTGGAGACCTGCCAGGCTAGCCTTAGAGTCAAGGTCTCAGAAACCACTGTACAGAATAAGAAATTAGAATTGTATTTTAAATACTTATTATTTTCCTTTTCTTTCTGATTAATACATTTAAGTAAGAAAAAATGGGGAAAAAATAAGAAAGATAAAATTTAAATAAATGAAAATATTTTCTTAATTCAGTGTGCTGTTCAGAGCACTCCCCAAGGCATTGTGTTGAATTTCAGATGTTCTGAAGGTTATTGCTCTTCTGTGAAATCAGCTCGTGCTTCCCAGCTGTTTTGTAAAAGAACGTAAAGCCCAATCTTTATTAAGTGTATGTTATTATTATGCATTGGTAATACAAAAACATTAAAAAGAGTAATCAGCCATTTGGAGGAGTCTGTTAATTATGTGCACAAGACAAATACCTATAGCCCAATCCTGAAAAGCACCCAGTGTGACAATTTCCAACAGCTTTAGCCTCGGTCGGATGCCCACTGCCCTCATTCAAGTAGGTTGTACATCTGACTGCATCACCCAGAAAATTACGACAGTTCCTTGCTAACGAATTTTGTGCAGGCCATCCCAAATCCATTTCCTTCAGTGAACTACTTTAAATTTGAAGCACGCACACAGATCTCATTTTAATATTAGAGTCGTTTCATGAGTGGATACATAGATTTTAGATGAGGAAAGTTTGCTGAGTATTTTCCAGTCACTGGTGGTTCCATCTCTGGACTAAATGCTTCTAGGAGTTTTGTACGAGGGTGTTTGGTAAGCTTTTAATCTCTTCTGAGGAAAAGATTCACATGGGCAGGAGTACCTCTGTTACCCTTTAGGGTGAGAGCAGAGGGAACTTGCAGTGTTGTTAAGCAGCACTTTATAGCTTCGTCCTGTGCCAATTTAGGACAAACCATTACCTCTTACTCTAGAATTTAAATCTACAGCATGAAGTGCCAGTTAGGACTTGTTTTCTGCCTTCCTACACATGAGGATTCTTCTACGGGCTGGTTCTGTCATTGCCACAGCAATAAGGTCAGAGAAATTAGGATGCAACAAATAAGTGCATTAGAACTTTTGGTACAGTGCGTCCATTGCTATCATTAAATATTTCCAGTTTTCAAGCCCCCATGTTTGCTCTGACTTCGCCCCTCCTGCCCACAAATATTTGCGTGCCCTTACTGCTAGAATATTTGAGTGTATCTCATGCAATGGGTGATTGTGCTGGAAGAAGGGAGCTTGATAAAGGTTTTTGTGCAGACAGGTATTCAAGTGTGTGATGGAAGCGCGGGGTCTCTGTGGAAACAGCACTATTGTGCTTATTCTTCAAAAGCTTTCTTGTGTGCCTTGTTTTTCCTGATAGAAATCAGATTCATGAACATCACTACTACTGACCAGGATATTTTCAAAAGGAAGCAACTTGTCTCTTTCATAAAGCATATGAGCACAATATTGCACTGACTGCCTGCAGATGCGAGGGGTGAAAAAGAGCAGCTGAATGTTACCTAGAAATTTCTGTTTTCCACTGCATGGATGTAGAGAGAGGTGTGGGGCTGGGCTGATTCCAGTGTGCAGGGCATGGAGCAGCTCTGCACCCCAAACAACTACAGGAATTCTGGATGAGGAGCAAAGAGGTATTCCTGAGCTGTGGAGTACTAACAAGCAATAGGGCTACAATTAGGGCCAGCCAGCCCCACACTGCAGCTCTGTGAGTTCCTTTAGAGGGGCCTATGGGGAGCAAACCTTTGTGTCTGTCAGAGTAAGCATGGCTTCTTCACTTCGTAGGCGGTGAGGCTCTGGGACTTGCAAAAGCCAGAAGCTTAAAAAGCAAGAGTCGAGGATCTCGGATCCCGAAGCCACAAATTATACTGAGGGGGATGGATGTGATTTCAGTCTAACTCAATTCCCTTCTCCCACGTTTACTGGTGACACCTGCGTTCTCTGGGCTTGGATTCTTCCGGAACAGGATGGCAATGGTAATAGCTCTAACAGGGACTTGAGTTGAAATGGTCAGAGATTTTGGCAGGCTGTCAAGTTGTACCTGGGGGATGGGGAGACAGGAAGGCGGAAAGAGGAATCGGAATTGGGAAGCAGTTATTTATTTTTTCTTCACCCTGTAATTCAGTCAGAATTCAGCAGGATTTAATTGAATGCATGAAATGAGTGTTTTGACCTTGAGAAAGTCTTGCCAAATTTCAGTGACTTGTTGGAAATAATGAAGTCCTTGGGGTTTTCAGAAAGCTTTCGTAAACTTTGTGCAATCTAAGTGCTTCATAGGTCTGTGGCAGTGTAGCTACTTTTCCTTCCAATAACATGCACATCCAGCGTGTGGGTGTCAGCCTTTCTATTTGGATTGCTTTTCAGGGTGCTACCTGAGGCTGGTTTGGAGATCAGGGCAAACTCTGTCTTTTCTCCATGCGTGCTGCTTTGTGAGGATCTCAGAGCTGCAGCTGTGCACATCTGCACACGATGCCTGTGTCTGTGCAAGAGCAGAGCTTTCTGCATGGTAAATGATGGGTGAGGATGGCTCTTCCAGTTGGCGTTTTACCTTCATTGCCCTTTTTGGACTGTAGTCAATACTGCCATCCTCAGCCAGCAGCATGGAGGCAATGAGGAAGCCTGCTTAGGGCTTGCACAAAGGTTTGCATTTCAGAACGGGAGGTTCAGAACCTGTTTGCTCCTCCTTTATCATAGCTGAAGGCTGAGGATCAATACATGGTACGGGGCTCCTCTGGGGTCACTGCTTCACTGTGCTGTCCACCAGAGCCCTGCTTTGATCAAGCACTCTGCAGCTCTGTCCGTACTTCTTGTAAGGCTAATAGCTGCTATGCCTGGCATGCATGTAAAATGTCACTACAGAAGTTTTCTGTGTTGCTGTGCTGCTTGTTTTTTTCACAGAAAGTTGTTCTTCGTACAAGGGAGAAACTAAGGGGGAAGTAATTGGCGTTATGAGATTACCTGGTGCAACAGAGAGCAGCAAGTGTAGCAGTTAATGCAGCAGAACATGCAATTTTTCCTTCTTGCGTTATTTCCTTGTGTTCATAGAACAATTTTCAGATGATCTGTTTGTCACACATCTGTGTAGCTGCTAAAAATGTTATAAATCTTGGACTGATGTACAGAAATGATATCTTTAATCTGCTTAAGTTCTGTTCATTTGACCTTTGCATACTTCTAGGAGGTGTTTTTAACGGTGGTTCGTTTGAAATATTTCTCCTTTTCAAATTCTTGGCCTGCCTGGGCAGCTGATAGCACTGGTGAAAACTTTGACCCACTTTTAAATGTACTTCTCTGGTGTGGCAGAGAAATCCCATGTTAATTCTGTTACCATTTATTGTGTTACATTCAGAGAAAGCCAACGTCCTGTCCAGTTCTTATATGAGTGAGATTTTGAGTCATTTTAATAGGCAAAAAACCCTACATATATATATGTATGCATTTACCCTCTCCAAAACCAACTTACAGGATACAGGTGCTGTCTCTAGTGGTTACCTATCTGAGTAATGATGTCCTTGGATGACAGATCCAACTCTTCTTAATATCATCTTAATATCAACTATCTTAATACCAAATGATTCTCAAGTCGTGGTATTTGTGAAGCACTGTGGAGTGAAGTGGTGGGACTGATTTTGTTCAGCTAGGGATGTGTGCTTGGCAAGAAGAAAAGCAATTCTGATTATGGAAGGGTAATTCTAGAAGGAAGGTGGTTATTAAAGGACTTGAAATCAGGGGGCTTTTAAGTTACGAAATGAGATGGCAAGGAAGGTGTTACCTTCTGGAGATAATGCAAGCCAATTTAGCAGTAGTTTAAATGTACAAAAGAGGAAGAGGGGAAGACCAGGTGCCATGGAGAAAAACACTAGAACTAATGAAATTGTCACTTTAGAAAGAAAAAATGAGGGATTTGATTGGGAGTGAGAGAGGTAGAAACCGGGCAAGGAATACGGTTGACTAAATTCTAAGGCTTTCGTTTTAATGCTTTGTATCCCTGTTAATGCGGTTCTTTCTCTATTGCTAAACATGATTTGTGTGCCACCTGTTTCAGCTGCATTCACTCCCCAGGGACATTGAGTGGGAGAGAGCATGGAGAAGCTAAATTATTTGGAGAGGATTCAGTGATTGACTTAAATAAAAAGGGATTAATTGGTCTCTAAACTAGTCAATTAAAATGTACTCTGAAAGTGGAAAGATCACAGGCACGTGGCAGTGAACAAATTAATGCATTTCTCATGGCTTTAGTATTTTCTGCTTGTTGTTTAATATGGTTTTGGATCATAAAATTTATTCCATGAATTGTGAGCATACTGCATCATGGTTGCGTATGAAATAATTTTGCACAACCATCTTCTTGAAGGACAGCTGGTAGCAGGCTGCCAGCACTGAGCCTCATGTGTGTCAGTGGGTGTTTACATCCCGTGCAGCCCCTTTTACAGGTAATGCAGTGAAGGATGATCAGTTTCTCTGAAACCGTGTTGGGAACTGAGTGGGGGTTCAGCCCTCCCCAAATCTCGGGCCCCTTTTGTGCAGCTCATTAAGCCTCGTGCTCTTCAGCAGCAGTGTGAAGGGCATCGCATCCTTCTTCGAGAGAGCACTGAGCTCCTTGCTCCTTGATGAGGTGTGCTAAGAAGAGCAGAGGGATTTAAGTACTTTGCTGGGGATTTTTTTTTTGTTGGTTCAGTTCAGTCAGGGTATAGTGGGGTTTTTTTTTCCTTGTTAGGGGACAAAAAAGGCATTCATTCTCTAGCAGTGCTGTCCTCTGGCGAAATTTAAGAGGTTAGCTGCAAGTCCTAGGAATATTAAAGCTCTCTGTCAAGTTTCATATTGCTTCATGCTCTGTAATTTAAAACGCAGGCTTAGCATTGTAGCTTTATAATTATGTAAAGGTATCAGCAAATTTGTTTAGGGAGAGAAACCACCACAGAGGGGAGTCACGTCTTCCCACGTTTGCAAATCCTATTTCCAGTTGTCACTGTTAAATTGCTTGGAGGTGATCAGGAGGAGCTGGGCTGAGTGTATGGAGCTCAGTGCCAGCGTTCCCCTGCTGGAAGAGCAGCAGCAGCCGGCACTGGGAAGTGGGTGCATGGATTTAATAGCAGATGGCTTCATTGTTGGTTTTGTTTTTTGTGTGAATGTGGTGCAAAAATGATAATGCCGTTCATTTACTTCCGCCTCGTACTGTTGAAGTGAGAAATGAGAAGTGCATTGGTCATTGTTAGATTTTAAGAATAACATTTTTTCCTGGTTTTTTTTTTTTTGTTGTTGTTGGTTGGTTTGTTTTTTGTTGGTTTGTTGGTTTGTTTGTTTGTTTTTGTAGAGGGAACCAACTAGCCTTGTTTGATGTACTTTCTGTCAGTGAGACTGATAAATGTAATTTCATCTTTGGTGACATTGATGACAACCAAGTGCAGGCTCATGTCCCTTCTTTCCCTTCTAGTTTGCCATATTTGTTCAAGAATCCTTTCTGAATGGCCTTAATCTAATATAATGCTACTTTGGATAATAGCATTCAGCTTTCCTGGGGGTGAAGGCAGGAAGGGTGCATTAACCTACATTAGCAGGCAGCAAAAAGAAGCGTCTGCTCAGGAGCCTTGCTGCAAGGGGCAGCGGTGCCCGATGCTGTGTTTGTGTTGGAACTCAGACATCACAACGAGCTGCATTTCTGTGCTCTGCTGTCTTCACTGGGGGCATAGCCTGCGTGCAAGCCTGGAGAGCATATCTGTGACTGATTGAAAAAGTAATTTAAATTGAGATACAGCAAATTAATTGTAGCGTCTATTAGCTTGTAAAATACTATGGATTGATATTACTGTGCCAGCGCTGCTTAAATTAGTCCAAAAGCAATGACAAAGAAGAGAATGTGCTTTTTAGAAAATTAGTTTCCATTATTATTGGGAACATTTGTCTTCTTTTATGAGATCTCAGATTTCATTATTTTGAGGCCTACTTTTAGGATTTATGTATAACATTCTTATCTTTGAAGATATGGAAAGCAGTCCATTTGCAGCTGGACACGTCTGTCTCTTGAAACACGTGCCGAAGTGGCAGTGCTTCCAGTCTGCTTCGCATCGCCCTCGTGCTGACAGCAAGCTGAGCATCACCTCCTCTTTGGGTGTTATTGCCCCCCACACGGCGTGCATTGTGCTGAGGTTTGTTTTGGAGTGGTTGACAGCTGCTTTTGTTCTTTCTTTTTGACTTTGTGGCCTGCTCTGAACAGTGGCTGGGTGTTCGCACACTGAGAAATGTTTTCTTGGGGAGTGAAAAACAGAGGACTGTTACTTGTATGAAGAGGGACGTGTATTGATATGAGAAATAACGTGGGATTTCAGTCTTTACATTCAAGACCAGGATGGATGGGTCTGTGAGCAGCCTGGTCTGGTGGGAGGTGACCCTGCCTGTAGCGGGGGATTCGAGCTACCTGATCTTAAAGGACCCTTCCAACCCCAACCATTCTGTGATTCTACGATAATCGTACAGTACCCCCCTAATATACATGCAGTAGTGTTTATTAGCATCACAGTATTTTTCCTATTACAGAGCATTGTGAGTGATCATTTTGTAACAAATTGCTGTTAAGATAAATGTTGGACACCTGAAATTTGCAGCTTTCAAAGCAAACTTTGACATGACCATTGAGATAGAATTTGAGTGATTTTTTGTATGTATCTATACACATGCATGTATGTACATATATATATATATAAACCTTTTGGTTGATATTTGGAAGACATTCTGTATTCTCCCATATAATAAAAACTATTTCAGAAACGTGAATCTTGTGGAATAAAGAGCAAAACGTGGTGGCAGATGTACATGTGCCTTGGGGTGAGTCTGTGCAACAAGGATGTGTTTGACAAAAAAAGAGTAACCCAGGGCTTTACTCCCAGAGTAGCAGGAATGCTGCTGGTCCTAGGCAGTGTGAGGCCATTGTGGAGGTGAAGGACGCCGCTTCTGTACAGCTGCGGGCAGCACCTTTGTGGGGGATGGAGGGCAGCCACCTCTTCTCAAGGTTTTAGCTTCCCTGTGGCTCTGGGACACCACGATGAATCCTGTTACAAATGTGCTGGTTGATGATTCTAATGCTGCTCGCTTGGTGAGACTGAGTGATTGAGAGCTGCATGATATGTGATAAAATCAGCAAGGAAAGAGTAATTGAGGGAGATCCAGGGTTTAAACTTTGCAGTCCTGAGCTGCTGAGAAAAGGTCAGTTTATGCCTTAGGCTGAAAAAGAACGGAGCAGTTGGTTGGCTGGTCTCCATCAGCATTAGTCAGGCTTGTTCTTGATTTTAGGTTATTAATACTCAGAAGGATGTTTTTCAGTCCTGGTCTGCAGAGCAGAACTGCTCATAACCATTCGGAGGTGATTTTATGCCCACTTTTATTGGATGAAATTCCAAGAGCACAACACAGATTGCTTTTTTGAGTTACGTGTAACCTAACGTGTAGCTCAGTACCTCGGCACTGTGTGTCATTTTGGATATATGTGCTTGTCCAGCTGCAGTCCCACTATATGGAGCATTAGATCTGCTGTGGAAATGAATTTTCCAGTGGAATCTGTTTCATGCTCTGTCTCTAAATCCAGTAAATCATGAGGGAGGTGAGGTGCTAATGAGACTCGTCAGAAGGATGATGGCAGCAGCAATTTTGGAGATTTTCAGTGCAGTTTTTCCTGTTGTTGTTCTTTGAGTGTGCTAGGGCAAAAGGATCGTGTCCTTTCTGACAACTCTGTGGTTAACATAGTTCATTTTGTAGCTGTTAACAACTGTGCTTTTGTTTTCAAAATATCTGCTGAGAGTGGTACAGTTAAGAGCAAATTCCTGACATTGTTAAGGGCGTACACATTTTTTCCTAAGGAAGTTTATAATTTCCATTGAAAATGAGCACCAGCGTGGATATCTCTTTAATCACCTTGGTGGCTTTTTTTTTTTTTTTTTTTTTTTTTTTGTATTTTGCTCTACAGACTGTATTCTTTCCTGCAGTGGAAGTGTTGGAAGAGTTGGAAGAGACCCTTGAAGGTCATCTAGCCCTCTGCACTGAACAGGGACACCTACGGCTCAGTAGGTGCTTACAGCCCCATCCGGCCTGACCTTGGGTGTCTCCAAGATGGGTGTCTCCAAGATGCCCTCTTGGAGATAGGATGCCCTCTCTGGGCAGCCTATGCCAGTACCTCATCACCTCAGTGCCAGGCACCGAGCCACTGACCACCACTCCCTGGTTATGGTCTTAAAACCAGTTTCTCATCCACTGACCAGTCCAGCTGTCAAATCCATATCTTTCCAATTTGGAGAGAAGGATATTATGGGGTACCACATGAAAGGCCTTTCTGAAATTCAGAGAGATTGCATCACTGGCTCTTCCCTTGTCCTTCCCTTGTCCACAGATGCAGTTACACCATCATAAAATGTGACAAAGTTGGTCGCTATGAATTGGTATTCATAGTGAACGAGATAACTAACAAGATCATTTTTTGATATTGCAATATTAAATACTTGAAAACAGTTTTGGTTCGAAGTCGGCCCTATTCTGAACTGCAACACGAATAAAAACAAAATGCCTTCAGTAGTCACCAGAGCCTGAAGCTTGAATGAAAGGTGGAGTTAGGTGAAATATGAGCTGTAGTGAAACTGTTTCTCTGACTTCTAACAGGTTGGTGTCTGCCAGCAGGCGCACTGACTTGCCTTCTCCTGTTGCCTGTCGTTGCCCTGTATTCCCATGTACATGGCACAAGTGCTCAATTTATTAGTAGTATTTATTTATTATTAGTATTATTTGAATAATTAATTAATAATTTAATTATTAGTAGTATAATTTATTATTAGTATTATGCTGTTTCATCCTTCATTGGATGAAAGGAGTAACTCTGCTACTTCGGCTGTGCATGGCCCCAGTGCAGCAGGCTGGGTGGGCATGCTACTCAGAGAGGCTAAGCAATCCATTCATAATAAGCCAGATTAATGATAAACTGTTTTAATGCACTGTTAAAAATTTGCTTATTTCTATATAAGTATAGTTTTAAGGGAGAGCTACTGTGGCAAAACAAGTTCGTCTGTGCACAATTTGTATGGCAAAAGCCTGGTGATTTTCTGTCCAAAAGGGTGAAAGCTTCCCTCCTGAGCTGCTGTAGTGTCGCAGTACAGTGCTCATAGGGCGTGGAAGTGCTGCTCTGTGTATAGCTCAGTCCATCCTTATTAAGGGCATAAAAAAAAGAAGAAAAGAATGGAACTGTCTTAATCTGAGACCTCATAACCAGGCAGCGTGGAGAGCACAGAGCAGTTTATGCTGTGTATAGAAAAGGTTATGTGCGTTGGACATGACCTTTCCTCCAGCAGAGACTTGAAGTACATCTTGTACGTAAAGACTGCAATATAATTACTCCTCCAAGTGTTGGCTAATGGGATGTGCAGCAGTTCCCCCGACATGGGCCAGCACTCGTACCGCCGTAGCCTTGTCGTGCTGCAGATTGATGTTGTCATTCGGAGTACAAACTGCAGATCCCCTGTGCCCCCCTCATGTGTTGTGGGAGGAGGGAGCAGGGGCTGGTGAGAGGATGAGGGTGGAGAGTGAGGGATGTGAGCCTTGCTGAGAGGTGCTGGAGACAACCGAGGAGGTGTTGAGTTAGTGAATCTGTAATGCAAACAGTAAATATATCTCAGGCATTAAAAAAAAAAAAAGCAGCAGAACATGTGAGACAACATAATGATGTCTGAAGTCCAATCATGAGGAGGCCTGGGCAGTTCTGGGAATTGCAGTACTCTGGATGCTCCTCCCGCCTCAAGAGAGAAAGCAGAGAGAGAGCAGCTGCCCGAGCAGCATGACCCAATCTGCAAGTTGGCCTCCTGTGTTCTTACTCTTTGCAATATGAAGACTGGTGACTTTGGGCAGAAGCAGCTAAAACAGCTACAGACATGTTCATTGTTTTCCCTGTATATCCAGAATTCTCTCAATGTCAGTTTCCCTTCTTCCAGGAGAGCATAAAACATGCTGTGGGCTGCAGCTGAACAGCACTCAAAGCCATGGCGTGCAGCAGCTGCGTGAGTCTCGTGCCTGCTGCAGAGGCTCTGTGCTGCCAGCCGCTCACTGGGAGCTGCTGCGTCTGAAAACTCGGCTTGTCTCATGGCTAGGAGTGCTTTCTGTTCTGGTTTGATTGTGGTTTTTGCAAAAAAAAACCTGATGCTAATTCTACTACATTTCTTAAATGTTTGCATGTTGCAAACTACTCATGCTGTACTTCCAAATAACATACTTGATCTTATTTCAGATGTGCAACATCCACAGTCCAGCTGGTAGGCAGAATATGTCACGGGTTGTTTGTGAGCACAAGGAGTGCCATGTGCATGCTGTGTCCCACACTGGAGCAGCCAGATGGCAGTCCCAAGCACTGGCCCACAGTCAGCCAACCCTGATGGCAGCAGAAGGGGTTCTTGGGCAGCCCTATGGCTGTTGCCAGCCCATCCATGTGAGTAACATTAGCTTTCTGCTGCCCTTCGGTGGTTGTTGCAGGCTGTGGAGTGTCGGGGTGCTGCCATCTCCTGCCCACACCACCTCTGTAACTCACCTGCTGCATGAGCAGATCCAAAGCAACCAGTGGCATTGTGTTCTCCCTGCTATGCATATTGGTGCAGAGTATGTTCATGCCCTCCTTTTTTTATAGTCCACTTGAAGCAAGTGATTAGTCTCATTGTGATGGCATATTTTCCTAATGTGTGGGGCTTATTGCTGTTTCTTTCCAAGATCAGACTTTATTATGTGATTTTAAGGGGTACTGGAAAAGCAATAGAGATTATTCTTCATATATTTAATTATACACAGACAGTGATTTTAATAATGGCTTACAAATGAAAGAAGAGAACCAGGAGGCTGCTGACAGCATGAAAGGAGCTCAAGCTCAGTGTGCTGGTGGCTGTTGTAGGAAGGGAAAGTTTTAAGTATACTCCAAGAAAGCAAAAGCAAAATACCAAAGTCTGAGATTACATTTATGATGATGAACAACAATTTCAAGAACTGTACTGGTGACAAGAGGACTTTGGAACAGTAATATGTGCAGTCTTAATTTATAGTGAGAGAGATAATAACATTTGTCAGAGTGCTTGATCTGTTCCTCATGTACATGTTCCCGTTGTGTACGTGCAATCAGAACTCAGTTATAAAATGCAGTTCTTTAGCATTTTCTTCCCTGAGATTAATTGTGTGGAAGTAAGCTCTCTAAAGTTTGAATGCAGACCAGCTGAGCTTCCATGGGTATTTATATAAACCTAAAATATAGAGGAAGAGTAAGACAATAAATCCGTCAGATGTTCTTTCTCTGCCAACGTTGTGTAGTTTAAACCTGGTTGTGTTTTCATAGTTCTTGTCTGATTTTTATACGTACATAAATTTAACTTCATGTATTTCCCTTTAAGTCCTTTATAGTAACCTAGGGATTGCTGCTCAGAAAGATTATGGGAGGTCCTAAATATTACATGAACAAGCAACTCGGTTACCTTTCTGGCTATCTCCAAGGTTATTTAAGGTAATGAAGGCCCAGAGGAAAAAATCCGAAAGACAGTTGTCAGTTATGGTGATGCGGTGCCAGATTGAAGGTCTGATTCATGCAAATGCTCCTTATTGAAAGGATTTTCTGTGTTACGCATCTTGTTTCCTTTATATGACAAATTGAGGAAAAAGACACAGAAGAGCTGATAACAGTGAGGAGAAGAGCGCAGGCATTTGCTTGTGTTACAGGAGATTACATGGCTTCGCTGTTTCTCTTTGGGGCTTTTGCTTATCAACTTCCTTGCTCTTAAATGTTAGAAACTAAACATAGAGGACAGGTTTGAAGTACAATTAAGTGAACTGACGTGGAATAGCTGTCACTGTGGAACTTGTATTTCTATTAATAGAAGCCTCCTATTTAACTGATTATTTTAATTTTAGCAAGTCTCTCCCTCAGTAAACATAATAGAAATAGTCCTTAAAGTGTATGCTGAAGAATTTGCTGGCTCAAGGCTGCAGTGCTCAGCGTTTTTGGAGCTTGATCTAAATGCAGCTCTGGCTGGAAATAACACCAAGCACGCTGTTTGGGAATGGCACACGTAGCCGTGGAGGCTGTCAGTGAGCTGTAAAGGAGGGAGAAGTTTCTGCAGGGAGACCACAGAGCCTGCATAGGGTAACACAGGCACTACTGGCATTCCTTTAAGATGTGTTTGTTACAAAGGTAGAATAAAAAACACAGGTCTTACAGAAACCTGTATTGAAATTCTGTGCTGGAGGACTACAGCAATGACTGCTGTCTCTGGTGGCACTGACTGTGCCTAAGCAAAGCCAGCAGGAGTTACACCTCACACCCTCAGTGGTGGTTAGCTGAACGCATCCTGCCAAGGTGTGCTAAGCTCATGGGTATGTCACTAAGCATTTTGACTTCACGCTATGCCCAGGGCTTAAATAAGTTTAAATACTTCCAACTGTGTGGTTTTTTTAATCCATCAGACGCTTAAGTGGTTGTCAGCTTTCTGTTTCGGACCCTGGGGGGATGGGCCTCGGGCAGGCTGCTCACATAGCCACAGCATGGAGACCTTCATCCTTTCATCTGGACAGCAGCATAGGCTCACAAACAGTTCTAAAGCTGGTCACCGTCTTCCTGTCATCGTTAATTCATGCAAAGAACATGTTTGGTGCAGCAGTTCAGGTTTCATAGCACATCTATGACTGTGCTTGCTGTGAGCAGGCACCATGTGGGGCCCGGCAGGCTTTGTGGAGCAGGAACCGCTGGGAAGCCATCTCACGTGCCTCTGGTGGTTTCTGATGCTCGGAGTGTCAGGGAGATAGGAAAGAAAATGTACAGGAATGAGTAAGTTCAAAAATCTGTTGAGATAGTAGAGTGGGTTTTCAACAGCCTCTCGGCTGAGGGTTTTGAACAGGGTTGAGATAGCTTTAAATAAAATATAGAATATCTATCTGAACATCGTGCTGCCCGGTTGGAGCAGTCTGATCTGCATCTCACGTTCAGCCACTCCTCCATGCCTCTGCCGGCTCCGTGAGAGTTCGAGCTCTGCCACAGGCGCAGGGCGTTGTAACACAGTGCTGTAGGGCCCCGCTGAGCTCCGGAGCCACTCGTGCAGCTCTGATGTGCGATGCATCTGAAGAGCTGCCGCTGCTCCCAAAGGCTGTGTGTAGCTGTGTGTAGCTCATGAGCTTTGTGTGAATCCTGCTCAGCGACGTCTCACATCCGCAGCAGGAGTGATTTCTGCAGCTTGGCATTTGAGGAATTGTGTGAGACGCGCTGAAGCCAGGAATGTCACTGGCTGGAGCGCGCGTTCCTGACTGGAGGACATCACAGCACTCTGATGCTGTTTTCTTGAAATAAAATCTGTAGTTGTTACTAAAGTAAATGTTTTACTCAGAGTCTGCCAGAAGCTTACTGGGAATGTAGGAAGTCCTCAGGCCTTGATCATTATTACTTTTGGTCCTGAAAGCAGAGCTTAAAGCCTTCGTACTGAGGGAGCACAGCATCCCATAACTCTGCATTCTCCTGCAGCCCAGGGGCAGGAAGGCTGGGGGGCACAGGAAGGCACAGACCATGAGGGCTTCAGTGTGCTGAGAGGCTGGTGATCGTCCTCCTGCACTGGTCAAGTATTTAATGCTGGTCATGATCATTGCAATTATTCTTGGGTCATATTTTCAGGAAATTAGAAAGGACTTAACACTCTTTTTTTAATTTATTTTCCCCTTTGATTTTCTAAACGTAACGATTAACTTTGGCGTTAGCTGATTTCTGCAGGAAAAGTCACTGGGATGCAAAAACTTCCCTGCAAAAACAAACATCTTTTGTCTTTTAAACTCTTGATGTTGTCTGTCTCTTACTCTGGCAGCATTTGTGGTTAGCTGTGAATTTTGTGTAGGACTGCATGTGATTTGTTCACACCAGACCACTTGAAAGGGTCCTGTGTGTTCCCAGAAGATCTTTTCCTTCTGTTCTGTGGAAGACAGGCAGGACTCTTGCAGCTCAGTACTGCAGGAAGCTTGCAGAATCGGGAGGATTTCTGTGCAATATCCTAAAGATGGGAGCTGAAAATGACAACAAACAGCTTTGCTCTCTCCTTTAGAGAGGCTGACGTGCTGCACACAGATTTCTCTGCTGGGATTAGCCCCGCTTGATCTTAGACCAGATTTCTCATCCCTTTTTTTTATTTTATTTTATTAGAGTCTTCTTTATATTTGTCCTATGTCAAGGAAGTAATGGATTTTGATTAAATAGTTAATTGTTTTTTGTTTGTGTCATGGATGCTCACAATCTGTTCTCATTTTTGTTTTTCCTTTTACGTGGGGCAAGAAAGGTAGATGGACAGAAACACCTGTAGCCATTCTGTTCCTCACCTGCCACTTGCTGTGTAAATTAATGAGCAATTTACTTCTACAATACTGATGACAGAGCTCAACGACCTGAAATTTCTTTCCCTTGTGAAAATGAAAATCTAATAAAACCTTTCATTTCACAGTGTTAATTGATTGCTACAAAGTAGTTCTAAGGACAGAATGATAGCACCCATCTGTAATATAGGTAACCTTTTCTCTCTGGATTTTCTCAGCTGACCATTTTCTGTCTCTCTGTGGCAGTGTTGTAGGCTCACAGTTGAGGGCAATATCTTGTTCTACATGACGCGTGGAATCATTCAGAGATTTACTGAGATTAATACAGCTTCCTGTTCTAGACCATCAGTGCCTTTGTTTAAACATAACTGACAGTAGTTGAGCACATGGTTGTCTTAAGCACTCCAGTGGAATTGCTGCAGTTGGCTGTGTATCTTTCTGGTGAGGGTAGTTAATGCAGGCTGCATCATGGCCGGCCCAGTGCCAAAGCCAGCAGCGACTGCACGCTGTGTGCAGCTCTGTACTGGGCTGAAGAGTCACTGCGTAATTGCCTCTTCAGCTTTGGCAAGTTTTAGGTGATTAAAATGATACATAAAAAGCATGAAATGTGTTTTATTTGTGTGACAAGGGATTCGCCAGCAAATGGTTAACAGTGATGGGAGGTTATTTTGTAAATAGAATGAAGTCAAAAGTTTTAAATGCCATCCACTTCAAATCAAGTGCAATAGTCAGTGACAAAACCACAGTTCATTTTAAACCATTCTCAGCTTCTTGTAATATGTGCTCTTATTTTCTCTACAGTAGAGTCTCATAAGGTGTTGATCAGGCACCTTTCCTGTTCCTTTGCTGGTTGGTGAAATACTGAATGCTGAATCTTACTGGATGCTCTTCATCTCTTGAGGCCTAGATAACCCCTTTTGTTTGCAGAGATCTTACTAATTGAAACAAGCAGGGAAACAAATCTTTGAGATAGGTGCCAGCCCTGCTAAATAGCTGTTTAGCAATGGGTGCTGCAATTGTACCTGGTCATCAGATGAACCTGTACTCGGTGGCCACAAGTGACAAGAGTGTATTTTAGCTTCTTAAAGCTATGGAATCACTGACACCTATGAGTTCACTAACGTTAATAAGTTCTTTTCTCTTTTGTCTCCATCATCTCCAGTGAGCATTTGTCGTGTGCCTTCACATTCTTTCTTCATGGGGAAAGCAATGTGTGCACCAGCGTGGAGATTGCTCAGCACCAGCCAATCTACCTGATCAATGAAGAGCATATCCATATGGCCCAGTCCTCCCCATCGCCGTTCCAAGGTAAGGGAAGTGGTTTGGGAATGTGGTCCATTTAAACCTCACTCCTGCATGGGAGGAACCTGCTCCTGGTGATGTTATCTTCAGAGATGAATTAAATTAAGTAACTCTTCCAACAGCTCCGTTTCTGTTCGGGAAGGTAGAAACATAAAGGAAAAGGTTGATAGGACCTCAAAACTATAGCTAGACATAAATGATGTGCAAATTTTCTAGAGCTTTCTGTTTATGAGCGTTATCTCTGAAAGCATGCATGTGTGGCAATTCTTTTTTTTTAAGGTGAATTACGTGCTATTTTAAAAAATGAATGTACTTCTTGAGTGGTGTCTGCATCAGTGACTTCAGACCTGTAACTCAAACAGTAAAGGTATACAAATATTAAGTAGGGTTGAAAATGCACCAGAAAGAATGAAATGTTGAAGCATCTGTGACTATATATTGCCCATGTAAGCAGTTCGAACTGTAGAATCATAGAATCAGGGTTTTACAGAATTAAGTGAAAGCTGCTAAAATGATGCAATTGCAGTGCAATGCTCTACCTCTAAAATTCAGAGTATTTCAGTCATTGAGTCATTACAGACTGAAATTATGATTTCAAAGTAATTAAAGCAAGAGATCTTTATAAAATTAAGCACTGAAATGAAGCAACACCCAGAGACTAGAAAATGAGTGTTTGAAGAAACTTGGTTGAAAAATATTTCACTACAAGATATGAAGTTTTGACAGAACATAGACTCGTAGACCACTTAAGATTTTATTCCAGCAAACTAAGTTCCTTGCTGTCTTAAATCAAATATAACTAAAAGCAAAATGAAGTTCAAATGGAAATACTTGTGCTGAGCAACTCGTTATCCTTATTTGTCACAACTGTAGTCTTCTTCAGGTTCTCTATCCTTTTTAACACTGAGTAGACTGTAGTACCACGTGTTGCTGGTAAAAGCTATTGTTAAATGTCTGTCTCCTATTACTTCCGTGTATGGGCATCCCTTCACCAGTGAGTGTTGTTCCAGAACACGTAGATAAATTTATTATAGATATTATTAATCTAAACTGCAAAAAGGACTGTTTTTAGCTCAGTAAGGACAGCCATAGAAGAAGCTAGTGCAGTGTAATGAGGTCTTAAATTCCCACCCTTGGCTGATTTTCCAGTGTTTTTTCCTTGAAGACAGCATACAAAATCCTTAAATCAGCATACAAACAGAATAGTGAGCCAAGCCAGGCATGGAATGGCTGACAGGTAATTGAAATGTACGTACTGTAAGCACTGCTATTCTTATTTTGCAGTTTTGGTCAGTCCTTATGGTTTGAATGGTACACTCACGGGTCAGTCATATAAGATGTCAGACCCAGCAACGCGTAAGCTGATGGAGGAATGGCAGTATTTTTACCCTATGGTGCTGAAGAAAAAAGAAGGGATGAAAGAGGAAGAAGAGCTGGGATATGACAACGATTTCCCTGTGGCAGTTGAAGTCATTGTTGGTAAGTTTCAGTATTCTGCCTGAAGCATTATTTTCTTCCTCATCCTTTAAAAAAAAAATCTAATTAATCAGAAACAGCTATTATAATTTTCCTATCTTCTCTTGTAGCTCTCTTGACGCTGGAACATCTGACTAGTTATCTTGCCTCAAGCTTCTTTTCTCCCTGTATCCCATATGCTATTATTCACATTATCAAGCTCCTTGTTTTATCCCTGTACTGGTTATAGAGGGTTGAATGTTTATTAGTATGTAAAATTCCTTAGCTCTTTGTATTTCAGACAAGTTTTACCTAATTGACATTGAAAACGAGTGGAAGCAGCTAGGGCTGCTGAATATTATATGTTACGGTTAAGACTTCTGTTTTTCCGTTTCATTATAGGTGGTGTAAGGATGGTGTATCCTTCAGCCTTTGTTCTCATCTCCCAGAGTGACATCCCCATGTCACAGAACGCTGCCAGTGCTGGAGGCCATATGAATGTGGGTCAGCAGGGGCTTGGAAGCGTGAAAGATCCTTCTAGTACCTGTGGAATGCCTCTCACTCCACCCACTTCTCCAGAGCAGGCTGTTATGGGTAAGCAATAACCCTAATAGCCTGGAGTTGCTGTTTCATCTTTGCGTATGTGAAGATAAGTGTGTGAACAGTAGCAGATTAAAGACAGGAAGTAGACTGAGATTTAAGACAGAGCTTTTTCCACAGGTCTGTGATAAATGACGACTGATCTTCTAAACACTCCTGAAGAAGACACACTTTTAAATGAAACTTAGGAAATTCTGTCCACCTTTATTTTCTGTTCACTGTAGCACCACTGAAGTGGTGGGTTTTTTTTGCATTGAGATGAGTGTGTTGACTTATTGTTGTACAAGGGTATAGTGAACATACAGCAGTATGTAGTTCTTTTTGTACAAAGCTGGAAATACTGCGTTTAATTAATTCGTCATATTTGTATAACAATAATAATATGCTAATACAAGCTACTCTTTCTACCTGCCACCATTGGGTTTTAGGCTCCACTGCCTCTTCTGTCTGCACAGAATGTGCCCTGATGTGCAACTGATCCATAGTGATTCTTAGCTCAGAAGTCTTCTTCATGCTTCATGAATGGGACTCAAGATCATAGAATCACAGAATGGCCTGGGTTGCAAAGGAGCACAACGCTCATCCAGTTCCAACCTCCTGCTGTGTGCAGGTCGCCAACCCACAGCCCAGGCTGCCCAGAGCCACATCCAGCCTGGCCTTGAATGCCTGCAGGGATGGGGCATCCACAGCCTCCTTGGGCAACCTGTGCCAGTGCCTCACCACCCTCTGGGTGAAAAACTGCCTCCTAATATCCAACCTAAACCTCCCCTGTCTCAATTTAAAACCATTCCCCCTTGTCCTATCACTGTCCACCCTCATAAACAGCTGCACCCCCTCCTGTTTATACACTCCCTTCAAATATTGGAAGGCCATGATGTGATCCTCAATACCTCACCTCTTCAGAAATAAATGTGTGTATTGCCATGACCTTGCCATTGTTGGAGGGGTTATATTGTAACTAACTGTGGATCAGTCTCAGGTGAGGATGGAGGAACAGAGGAGTCTTAGCCATAGAGGAGTGAAATGCATGTTTGTGTGCCGGCGTCTAAGATGGTAAAGGGGGAAAAAAAGTGAATTATCAGATACAGCAAAAAGAACTCAGTGAATATTGTTCAAAGAAACATTTTGAAGGCATGTGAAAAATTGCCATTGTATTTTTAAAGTTTTCAGATCCCTGTTAAATTTGTATAATATCACAAGGGAATTCTGTTTTACAGTGTTCATAACTATTAAAGTCTAAAAAAATGTTAATATTGTTCAATCTGGCAGCCACAATTTCTATTTGATCTCTGCTGTTGTTTAAGAGAGCAATATGAAACTGGTGCTTCCCCAGAGAATAATGAAAGGATTCCATTGTTTTGTATCATTTACCATTTTAAAAGATCTTGACAAATTGGAGAAATGGATCAGAAAAACATGTCATGCTGCGCAGAACTGGTAAATGGGTACATAAACTGGGTTAATCTGAAGCATGTGAATAATCCTTCAGTTCTGCTCCATGCTGGTAAAAACATGGGTGTAGTTCCACATCCAGTTCTGAGCACTGTTATTAAGCAAAGATGTGAACAAATTGAATGGAGTCCAGAAAAGTGCAGTATAAATGATGATAGATTTTTGCAAACAGGGCCCACAGGGAAAGATGGAAAGAATTGAGGCTGTTTAGTCTAGAGAAGAGAAATCTGAAGGAGAGACAGTCTAACAGTCTTCAGAGACATGAAAGAGGAAAAGTAATAACCTTTCCTCTGCAACCAGTACGTAATGAATCTAAACTAGAGCAAAGCAAATCTAGGTTAAACATTGGGAAAAAACTTTCTCTGAGTGAAGATAATGAAATGTTGGAATAATTGGCTGGTGGGAAACTACCATTAGCAGAGAGGTGGGTGGGTTGGTTTTTCTTCTTTTTTTTTTCTTTCCTTCTCTCTCCTTCTCCTTCTCTCTCCTTCTTTTCTCCCTCCCTTACCTCTCTCTCTTCCTACCTTCCTCCCTCTGTCCATCCCTCTCTCTCTCTCTTTCAGAGTGGGTCAGTCAAATATTTTTTCTGAAATAAGATTGCAGTTAATCAGGGACAAAGGAGTGGATGGGCTTCATGATCTCTTCAGATCTCTTCCAACCACACTTTCTGTGGTTGTCTCTAATTGTATGTAAAGAAACAATTTTGCTGGAAACTATAGAATGGGATTTTTTCAGGTGTAGAACCAGAGTGTAGTATAGAAGGTATCAATTTGGGAAAAAGTAGTTAATGCACTCAAAGGTCAAAAAAAGTGTCAAAGCTCTGGTAGGCCTTTGGTTATCCACCCTTACCTCCAGTTCTTCCCTCTCCGTCACTTCTTTCACACTGATGGTTACATCCATCCTGCTGTTAGCTTGAAGAGTGTGTACGTGTGTGCATGACGTTTGTTAGCTTACACACATCTCCCTCTGAAAAGGAGCACGTGTGATGATTCCAGAAGTTTTGATCTGATTTTTATGGTTTTTATTACCAAGACATTGAATTCACGAGCAATGTTGAACATTTGAAAGCCAGTTACATAGATTGTTAGTCACTGACCTCAGTATGTGTAGGAATATCCTTTTGATTGCCTCTTTTTTGTTGAAATTCTATGTGAAAAGAGAAGCAGGAAAGTTCTAAGTGGAGAAAGTAACTGTAAGTGTGAAAAATGGAAGAAGATACAGGTTAGGCAGCTTGTGTGCAATTGTAGAAGCTGGGTTTTGAACATCACCTAATAGAAGTCAGCAGAACTGCCTTGTTAGATGTAGCAATGTATGGCAGTGAAACTTCCAGCGTTTCATTCTTAAGGCTTTCTAAATTGTGTCAGGCAGAAGGACAAAGTGTTCTGTACACTGATTTGACCTTGTTAAGATGCAGCATATCCTTACTTAGGTTTCCATCCAGAGCGCAGCAGTGCTCAGCGACTCAGCCAAATGAGCCTAAAGCTCCCTCTGCTGTTCCAGGTTCTGCTTTTAAAGATGACTCTTGGATTTCCATTAATCTGAACAAAACCCTACTGCGTAGTAGAAAAAGAAACATCTGCTTATAAACAGCTGATAAGGTTTCTGTCTCACAGACAGAAATAAGTGAAGTGCAGAGTATAAATAGGAATTTTCAGATTATTAGTGTGTTGAATAATATTTTCATTTCTATGAAATATGATGCTAATCACACAGAATTGCAGAATGGCCACGGTTGGGAGGGACCTCAACGATCATGAATCTCCAATCCCCTGCCACAGGCTGGGCCACCAAGCTCCCCATTTAATACCAGACCAGGCTGCCCAGGGCCCCATGTAACCTGGCCTTGAACACCTCCAGGGGTGAACGGGGCATCACAGCCTCCCTGGGCAACTGTTCCAGCACCTCACCACTCTCGTAGCAAAGAACTTCCCCCTGACATCCAACCTCAATCTGCCCTCCCTCAACTTCAAACCATTTCCCCTTGTCCTGCTGTTATCAACCCTTTCAAAGAGTTGACTCCCCACCTGTCTGCAGGCTCCCTTTAGGTCCTGCAGGCTGCAATGAGGTCACCCCGCAGCCTTCTTTTCTCCAAGCTGAACAAGCCCAGCTCCCTCAGCCAGTCTTTGTAAGGAGGTGCTGCAGCCCCCTGATCATCCTCTGGACCCTCTCCAACATCTCTTTGTCCTTCTTGTGCTGGGGGCTCCAGACCTGGACGCAGTGCTGCAGGTGGGGCCTCACAAGAGCAGAGCAGAGGGAGACAATCACCTCCCTGTCCCTGTTGGCCGCCCCTCTTTTGATGTAGCTCAGGATACCATTTGTTTTCCGAGTTGCAAGAGCACACTGCTGGCTCACATTCAGTTCTTCATCCATCAGCACCCCCAGGTCCTTCTCTGCCAGGCTGCTCTCAAGGACCGCTCCTTCCAGTCTGTATGGGTGCCTGGGATTCCTCCATCCCAAGTGCAAAACTTTGCACGTAGCTGTGTTGAACCTCATTAGATTCACCTAGGCTCACCTTTCCAGCCTGTTGAGGTCCCTCAATGGCATCCCTTCCTTCCACCATGTCAACTGCACCATTCAGCTTGGTGTCATCAGCAAACTTGCTGAGGGTGCACTCGATTCTGTTGTACCCGGTACAGCTAAGAACCTCACGTTATGTTAATTGTATATATGAACAATCAGCTGTTAAACTGGTCTGTAATAGTGTACATTTAAACTGTAAGACTTCACTGAAGCAAGTTTTGATTTTGGTAATTCAGTTCAGGTGTAATGTAAAGAAGTCATGTTCCATTCATTTCTTCACTGAAGTTTTATCTTGAGTATAATAAATGATTCGTGCTTTCAAATAACAACTGCTTAATTTATCTTGTAGGAGAAAGTGGATGCTCTCAGAGCAGTATCAGCCATTCAGCTATACAGGAGGGAACAGTTAGTGTACACAGTCCAAAGAAATCAAGCAAGATTACTCCAAAATTTCACAATCGTATGGTTCACCGTGTCTGGAAGGAATGCATTCTCAACAGGTCACAGTCCAAGTAAGGCAGCAGTTCTTATTAACACCATATAATACATAGTAAAAATATTAATAGTTTTGCCTTTAGATATTATTCCTGATAGAATTATTTTTGCCACTAATCAAAGCTAATATTGCAATGCAGCATTATCAAAGAAAATTTGTTGCTGTATTCAGTGGAAAACTCTTTAGCACTGTTCATGTTGCATTTGCAGTCGTGTATCTTAACGGTGTGAGACTTTGAGGTTAAAAATCTTACAAGGTGCCTTTAGCAAGGTGTTTTCAGATTCAGTGACTGCAGTTTCTAGTTCCACTTGTAGTTACTGAAAGTTGGGTGACTGAAGATCCGAGAGGGTGTATTTGATATTTAGAATTCCAAGAGTAATCTTTAAGGAACTGGACTGAAATTCCCAGTGATAAGGATATGGGTTGTTTTTAGCATTACAGGTCTTTATGACTTAAATTTTTACTTTATTACTTAAAATACATTCATGGCACGAGATGCCCTGAAATCCTTATTTTTTTATTGTTTCCATGCAGTTTCATATCTGAATATGCCAGATGAATTTTCAGATTCAATCTAAATTGCTTGAATCTTATTTTCTGTTCTTAAACGTCTATCTGATGTGGAGCTGGTACCATCCTCCCATAAAAGGTTTTAGATGTATTAGAAGGAAATACTGTTAAAAAAAGAATTATATTTCAAAGGGGAAGCAGTGATAGAAAGGAATTTTACTTGAGATTAACAGATGTGAATTTACACATGCTTGTTTATTTAAGGTTTTGTTATACAAAGCGTAATAATTACTAAAGCAATTGTTTATTCTTTAGGAGGAGTCAAATTACAACTGCAAATCTGGAAGAGGAACTTCCTAACAATACTGTTTCTTGGGATTTTGTGGATCCAGTCCAAAGAGTCAGTTGTTCTTGTTCCAGGTGAGCTTCAAAGACAGGAAGCGTTTCTCATGATGAAAGAGCACTGTTCAGTTAGGTAGAGGTACCCTTTAAGAAGTGAGTTATGTTTTAGCTGAGAAAAGAGGAAGCTCTAAAACTGTGCACATCAATCACATTCAGGTGATTAACAAGCATCTCTTATCATTGTCTACTTGTCGCAGGCAACTTAAGTGGAAAAATGATCCCAGATTAGAGAGCGAGGTCTAGAATCACTCAAACATTTCTCATTTGCAATCAACCCATCCTTCAGGCTTTTTAGAGATGTGAGCTTCAAAGCTCCAAAATTTGGAGTGCTAAAATTATGGTGAAGAGGAGCAGAAACTCAGATGGCAACTTATGCAGAATTGGCTCAGAATTAATAAACATTTGTTACAGATCAGTGAATGAATTTGCGTCTTGCCTGAGTTTCAGTGCATCCTGATTTGAGGAACTCCTTTGGAGAAAGATGAAAAATTTCCCAGAGAATTGCTTTCTCTCTGTGTACCCTCCAGTCAGTCTGCCATGACTCACCAGACACCAAAAAGGCACCAAGGCAATGGAGCAGCTTTGCAGCACTGCTGTGAATGGATGAAAAAGAAATCACAACAAGTAAAGGAGCACTTTAGAAGTTTATTCAATTATCTGTCATTTTTGGACACAGGAAGTTCCAGTGCTACTCACACAGGAGAGGCAAACCAGCAGCACCACTTGTACTAAACGTTTTATAGAATTGCCAAAGGTGATGTTCTGTGCCTGACATGGCCAGAAGGCCAGCTTCTGGTAGAACATTCGTATGAAACAGTTTCAACTGAAATTCCTAATTCCTGGGATCACCATCTATTTATTAGGCTTGTAAAAATGTTTGTATGACCTAATGAAGTTATTTTTAAGTATTCAAACATGTAAATGACATTCATGTGCTCAAATAGAAACGCTGCCATGCTAACCAAGCCCCTGTGGTATTGTGCTTGGTTTTTTTCTGTTTTCTTTTTTTTTTTTTTTCTTCTTCTTTTTTTTTTTTTTTTTTTGTTGTTTGTTTATTTGGTTGCTTGTTTTGTTTTAATACTACAAGAAGGGGTTTTTCCAGAATTTGTGGTCAACAGCTGATGATATGGCTGAAATGATTCTCCTCTCTTTTGGCTGATGGAGGCGTAGCTGATTTTCTTCTTTCCTTTTCTTTCAAAAGTGAGGCAAGCTCGAGAATAATGCTGTAGTTAATGATAACAGTTGTCTAACCAAATTCTGAAATCTCTGACCTGTCACAGTACTCTGTGCAGGGCTTTCTGTGCACATTTGGCCGCACAGAGAAATTTAGGAATACAGCACTCCATTGATCACTGGAAGGTTGTTGTTTAGAAAATGAGAAAGCCTGATTGTGTCCCTGTGCCTTGTGCTTGACTTCTTACAAAATAGTTTCTTGTTTGTGTATTTGGGAGACAAAGGAATACAAAGGGGTTGTGTGTCACACAACAGCCTGTGCTGTGTGAAATGAAGATGTTGGTCCTCTGCAGCCTTACTCTTACTCTGATTATTTGTTGGCTGTATGTATACTCAGGAATGTGGAACAAATGAATGTTTTGTCAGGATGCCAAGTGTTCTGTATAGAAAACTGAAGTCAAGCCTTGCCTGGAAAGCTTAGGGAACCAATAGTGGAAAAAGGAATTCTGAATCTGTAGAGACGTTGAGCTGCGTTTGTTTCAAGCAGTTTCAAACAACAATAAATGTGTGCCATGCGACTTCTGTGTAGGTGAAGAAGCTGGACGGATACTGTCATATCAGTATAATTGCCTTAGTCATCACTGTGCCCTTTGTGAGCACTGCGCAAATGTGGGTAAAAATGTGAAGATAAGATCTCATATATGGGGTTCTTTGATACTCAGCATCAAATTCAATCTTCTATAGACCCAACTTTCTTTCTTGGAAAACAGACTGTCTGGTGTCAGTCAAGTTCTGTAGTCGTGTTGGTGTGGTACATGATGGAGAATGAGTGCAATGAAATGTTTAAGCCATGCTTAAGGCACACCTGCAGTTACGAGGGCGTTAGGTCCACATGGATACTGTGCTAAGGATGATTTGTGGTGGCAAAGAACTTGTAATATTTCCTAGTAACACCAATAAAACAAACACAAATAAAGCCAGGACAACGGCACGCAGTGTAAGATGGTTATAGGAAAAAGATGCAGTACCAGTAGTTGTATTTGTACTGTTTGACAGCTGCTCTGCAAAACTTGGGTGTTTTCCTAACTAAGTCAGAGAAGCAGAATTAGTTTTCCCCAGTCCAGTAGTCCACTTTATTTCAGATAATATAGTTTATCTTAACATTGTAATAAGTTTTCATGTTAGTGGATTTCTGGTTTGAATGCTTTCAAATATTTATTCATACATCAATTCTTAGTTGCTTATTCTTTGGACTAATTATGCCTCTTTTTTTTTTTTTTTTTTTTTTTTTTTAACCATATCTGGAGGAAATTGACATGAAAGCATTTTGCTGTATTTTGCCTCAGTGAACATAGCCAAACCAATTCAGATCTGTATTTTGGAAGTGTACAAGAGTAGTGGTTCAATTCCCCAGCAGTCATTTCACTTGAAAGGCTGTACTTCTTCAGGGTAATGAAAACAACAATAGCCTGATTTATTTTATTTTGTTACATTAGATTCCATATAAGCAGTGATCAGCTTTATATAAACATTAGATCTTGTTTGCTTTGAATTCTGTTTTTCCCATTCTCCATTTTATAGGTCAGACATACGCAGTCATGTTGGGCTCTGCCTAGTGCAGACATGTGGCATTTCCAGAATCTCTTAAAAGACTGACAATAGACATAAGATTTCTTTGGGATTCTTTCCATTAGAGCAGATAATAGGATGAACCATGCAGTGACTTGCTTTCGTCTCTGTTTTCAGGCACAAGGTTTTCAAACAGCGTTGTGCTGCCGGTTCCAGCCGCCCCCCAACGATAAATCAGCCAGGATTCAGTGTGGGAACATCATCATCTTCATCGTTGCCACCTCCTGCCTCTTCAAAGCACAAAGCAACAGAAAGACAGGACAAGGGAGAGAAACTGCAAAAAAGGCCCATGATGCCATTTCACCATCGGCCCTCTGTGACTGAAGAGCTATGCGTGGAGCAGGACACATCAGGGCAGAAGCTGGGATTAGCAGGCATGGAACCCTCTTTAGAAGTCCCAAATTCCAGAAAATATGAGAAGCCGCTATCTATACCTGCTAGAAATCCAAGCAAGCAAATTAATATGAATCCTATGGATTCACCCCATTCCCCTTCTTCCCCTCTGCCTCCCACACTTAGCCCCCAGCCGAGAGGTCAGGAAGCAGAGAATCTGGACCCACCTTCTGTACCTGTAAACCCAGCGCTCTATGGCAGTGGGCTGGAGCTTCAGCCGTTGCCCAGCTTAGATGAGAGGACAGTTCTTGTTGGACAGAGGTTACCTCTGATGGCAGAGGTTAGTGAAACAGCATTATATTGTGGGATAATTCAGAACAATGAGTCACTAGATATGTGGAGGACCTATAGCGTCCCATCAAGTGATGATCCAGAATTCAGGCCACCAGGTCTTCCATGTGAGAGAGATGATGCCAAGATGGAAGTGAACTCAGACAGCACTGCACTGAAAAGGTAAGAACGCAAATTAGCCTGAATGGTGCTTTTATTAACTTCTAACCATGATTAAATTCTAATTTCAGTAGTAAGCTTTGAATTCAGTTGTGGTATCAAAACCTGAGGGATGATGTGAGTGTAGAAGACAGAACTTGTCTCTGATAGTTTTGTTTAATGGGGATTTTTGTAGGAAGGTGACTAACGAAGAGAGATTTTTAACAGCAGTATTCTCATGTAATTTATGCACTCCCCCAAAAAATTATGCAGCGAGTAGAAGGCTTCCCTGCAGCATTAAAGATGGTATATGCTGGAGTTAACACTGCTTATGTAGGAATGGGCTATTGTAGTATGCTTTATTTTTTTCTTATCTGGATTTCTGCTGGACGTTGTAACAACCGATGCATCTTTTTAAAAACCTTCATCAAAGTAAATGAACAAATATAAAGTTCTATTATGCTTGTGTCTTTTGATCATTTTAAAAAACGAAAGTTGTGTTCAGTTATGCACCCTTACAGCTACATAAGTATTTGGTTATAGCAAGTGAGATGCACTTTATTGCACTGTAGAGGCAATTCGGTGTGGTTTGTCCAATTGTATGGTTTTAAAATTGCACTTTCTAGACATAATAACAGATACAGTGTTATAGAATGATTCTGTTTTGTTTTGTTTTTATAATGGCATCTGTGTTGTGAATCCAGTACCTGGTCTTTGCTCTTGATAGGAGTTTACTGTTTACGGAATTACAAGGTTGAGGAGGGACCTCTGGAGATCATCAAGTCCTACCACACTGCTAAAGCAGGTCCCTACAGGGGGACAGTGTCCAAGCAGGTCTTGAATATCTCCAGAGGAGGAAACTCCACCACCTCTCTGGGCAGCTTGTTCCAGCGCTCTGTCGCCTCATAGTAAAAAAGTTCTTGTTTGTGTTTGTATGGAACTTCCTGTGCTCCAGTTTGTACCCATTGCCCTGTGACTGGGTACCACCAAAAAGAGCCTTGACACTGCCCTTCAGATAGTTATAAGCACTGATCAGATCCCCTCTCAGCCTTCTCTTCTCCAGGCTGAACTGCCCCAGGGCTCTCAGCCTTTCCTCATTAGGGAGATGCTCCATGCATGCCTCTCATCATCTTTGTGGCCCTCTGCTGGGCCAGATCCCTGCCTTTTTTGAACTAGGGAGCCCAGAACTGTACACAGTGCTGCAGATGTGGCCTCCCCAGGGCAGAGCAGAGGTGAGGAAAACCTCCCTTGACCTGCTGGCAATGCACCACAGGACACCATTGGCCCCCAAGGCACACTGCTGGCTCCTGGTCACTCTGCTGTCCACTCAGGTCCTTCTCTGCAGAGCTCCTTTCCAGCAGCTCACCTCTAACCTGTACTGATGTGTGCAGTTATTCCTCCCCAGGTGTGGGGGACGGTGACATCTCCCAGCAGCCTTATCTTCTCCAAGCTAAACAAGCCCTGTTCCCTCAGCCTTTCTTCATAGGAGGGGTGCTCCAGCCCTCTGATCATCTTAGTGCCCTCCTCTGGACCCGCTCCAAGAGCTCTGCATCTTTCTTGTGCTGGGGGCCCCAGGCCTGGATGCAGTATGTAAAGATATGTGAAGATATTTCATGTCAACTTTAGCCTGAGAATCTGAATTGATTTTGTGCAGGCTTAAAATTACTTCTGCATTTTGACAATGGAAAAGATGTGCAGCAAAGAGGATTTAGTGAAAACGGTTAAGCTAAAGTTGATTGAGGCAATCTTTTTGAATTATGACAGTGTTAATTTTGGTAATTACTGTGGAGCTCCCTAGGCTGAAAAGGTCATGTGTACTTCAAAGTATTCTGATTTAGTGACAGATTTTACTCCTTTCTCATTGTCCTGAAGTAAATGTTCTTGATACAGTGCTGGGTTTAATACTGAACTTAGGCAAATGCATCCCCTATTTGAGGAAGAAGATATTCTTTCTCTGTCAAGGAGTGAGACATGGGCTGTATTTGTGTGTGACACCTACAGATCTTAAGAGCTGCTATTTTTGTCTGCTGTAAAAGATATGCATGTTTTGTTTTGTGATGGATTTGTTTACTTGCTTATTTTTGCTTTCAGGCTCTTAGCACAACCTAATAAACGGTTTAAGATTTTGGAAGAACAGAAACCAGCGCAGACACTGAGCTATCTTGACCCCTTGCCTCTAATACAACAACCAGGAGAAGGTTTAGGAGATGCTAGTGATCCTTACACTTTTGAAGATGGTGATATAAAGTACAGCTTCACTGGCAATAAAAAATGCAAACTTGTGGCTGAAAAAGATCTGCTGAAAAAGAACAAGGTAACATGGAAATCCAGTCTTTATCATTAACGTTGTAATGATCACATAGCACAGTATTTGTCGTGCAGCTCTCAGGAGGACACAGACCCATTGCACAGGTCAAACTTAAAGGAGTTGTGCATTTCTTTCCTGTACGGGTGCACAGGAAAGAAAGTTCATTTAAGTATGGTATTTTTGAACCTCTGTTTGGCTGCCATCCCTCTGAACCTTTTTTTGTATGAAAACTGCTGCTGCAGGGAACACATCCTCTTTGTATATATTCAGCTTGACCAGCGGTGTGTTCCAGATTTAAGGCAAGAAGTAAAATAATTCAAGCCTTATATTCACTTGTAGAGACAAAAAGATTTGCTGGGCATTTTTCTTACTTTCTTCAGCTTGACATATAACCTCGCTGCAAAGCTTAGATCTCTTCAGCCCAAATCCATCTTTCTTCCCTTGTCCAAAATTAGTTTAGCTTTTTACTTTGTGATGGGGGTTTGAATGTTTCCTTAGAGGTCATCTTCCAAAACAATTTGATCACCATTTACTGTCCATCACTTGCCCCATAAAGGTGGTATTTCTTACATATCTTATCCATTACGGAGCTGTTTCATTCTCAGGCTATGCACTCATTTGTACTTGTAGGTAGTGACCATGCTTAACATTCGAGAAGATGTATTTTCTAGAGAAATTGAGGTGGCTAAATGTCTGTACAGCCTGTTGAAGTGAACTGCTGTGTATGGAGTCCTTTGTACATCACGATCAATACTACATCGTGTTTTTCCTGGTATGCAGATAAACAGCAGACCAACGTGTTCTCTTCCCTCTTAAAACATTCTGTGCTTCATAAAATATTGAATCGAGAGCTCTGGGTTTAGCTTGACATAGGAAAACCAATAGTGGCAACATTTCCTCTTACATAGATTAAATTAACGTCCATTAAAAAAATCTGTGCATTTTTGTATAGTCAGAAGATGGAATTGGAGCCAAGGAAATCCCCACACCAGGTCATTCTACACCAGTTCCTGATGGAAAAGATGCCATGTCTATTTTCAGTTCTGCTCCTAAGGCTGGTGAGTAAAAGCACTCTGTAAAGCAAAAATACTCAAGGGTACACCATTAAATTTCAAAGGAAAAGATCATACACTGAACACTTTTATGAACGGCTTCTGATATGGAGCTTGATTCCACCTGTCCTTTTTATAACAATATAATAATTTTTAGAATAATAAGGCTCAACAATAGCTACATTTGTAGCTATTCCAAATTGACTCTTTGTCACTGCTTAAAACTTGCTGCCAGGCTATTTGTAGGCTACGTCGTAGAAAAGGGTCGTCAGTGATTCTTGATTCTTTCTTTAGAGTGAGATTTAAAATTTGCCCCTGTTTTTCACTGATTGTTTCCTCTCTTTCTGATAGATACCCGGCAAGACAATGCTGCGGGCCGAGTAGGCTCTGGTAGCCTCACACAGGTGACAGATCTTGCACCATCACTCCATGATCTGGATAACATCTTTGATAATTCAGATGAAGATGAGCTTGGTGTAAGTCTTTGTTTGACTGAGTGTTCTGCAGACTAAAATCCTGACAAAAGGAAAAATAAAAAGGCAGAAGGATGCTGCAATCGTAGCATGGAGCAATTGCCCCTAATAGATAGGACAAGCTGTTTCCAGGCAGGCAAGCTTGTTTTGTTTGTTTTGTTTTAATCAGGAAGAATTGAAAGCAAGCGGAGGAATCCTTTAAGGAGATTCTATAAGGAAGATAAATGGTTGTATACAGTTTGGGAATATTAGAAGATCTCTTAGGTAACATCAAAGCTTGTCTCATCTGATGGTTTTTCAGTCACTTGGGGAACCAGTACACTCTGAGGAAAATGCAGCTAACTTGCTGTCATAGTCATGCAGAGACAAGCTGTAAGATTGCTTCCTGAGGTAAAGCAGTGCAGTTGCCTCTTAACTGTATTAAATCTAATTTAGTATCATCAAGTTTTGTCAGTATTTTCTGTTTCTTAGAGCTATGGAAAAGATCCTAGTTTCATTATCCGATGATTTGTTCTTTTACCTTGTTTGAGAATGTGCCCAAATCAAAATAAATTCAACTCTATGTAAGTAACTCTTGGAAGCATGTTCCTTTCTATGCCTGTAAGCAGCTTATGCTTTGCAAAGAGGAAGGAAATCAGCAGATACAAAAGGAAATCAGGAAATATAGAGGGAAAAGCAGATTTACATCAATTACCAGAAGAAAGTAATCAGGATTCTTTGTAAGCTTAATCTAATATGGGCATAATGTTACAAAGCAGGATCCTACATGGACTGATAGTAGATAACATGGCTTAAATCTCTAATGTCTGGTTCTCGGCAGTACTTTCCAAGTACACCAGTTTATTTACATTTCTTCCTGTTCTGTGGTTTCGCAGAAACTGCACTTAAGCTGTTTTTTGTTAAATCTCATTGGGAGTGTTTTCAGTTTCTAATAGCTTTTGATTTCTGCTATTGCGTATGGTTTGTAGTATGGTATGTAATTGTTCTGCCTTTAGGCTGTATCGCCAGCTCTTCGGTCATCAAAAATGCCTGCGGTGGGATCTGAGGAGCGCCCAGTGGGGAAGGATGGTAGAACAGCAGTACCTTACCCACCAAGTAAGTAGCAGCAACTGATTTCCACTTTTTTTGGCAGTTAAAATCTTCTGGTTAGCTACCAAGCTGCCTTTTTTGTAGAAGGTTTGCAGGGTCACTTACTCACAACTCAAAGCCAGTGTGCTTGTTTTGTTCTGTGATTGCTAGATGCTAACAGTAAAATAGGGTAGGAGTATTTTAATGGAAACACTGGGTGGGTGTATGTAGACATACATTTTTAATGTGCCTACAGAGATTTGAGATGCTCTGCTTCCAACAATGTGGTCTTATAATACAATCACAGAAGGGAGCTGTTAAAAATCTTCATTTAGAAACTACCCTTGTATTCTCAAACCAGTGTTTAATCTCATTTGTTCATTCACAGCAGTACGTCATCTTTTAGTGTAAATAATTCCTTAAACAATTATTCAGAATGTAAGGTATGGTATGCATTTGATGTAGGATGAATTCAGGCTAAAATCACCTTCAGGATTTAATTTAGGTGTGGAGGAACCTAGAGTACAGTAGAAGTACTGGCATCTAACTGAGGACACATTGTAAACCTCTTGGGGATGTTAATGGTAGAAATGGTGCTTGTGCAGGTGTTACATATGTAGCACAAACCAGGTGAAGTGCAGGGAATGCAGAAATAGAACTGCATACTGAAATATATTATGCAAATTAAAACAATAGGGCTCTTTTGTAAGGACTGTGCCAACAGGTTTTGAAAATTATAGCTTTTACTCTCTTGAGATGTATGGGTTTTCTTGCATTATTTCCGTAGTAGCATTTCTCCTGAGATTTTTATATGTATAAGTGTTTGCATGTGTGGGAAGAGGAAGATGAGAATTTCGGTGTGATACCAACCAGTCAGATAATGAATTACGGATTGCTTAGCAGCGAGAAGGAAGAATGCTTGATTATTGTGTCCTCTACAAGCAGAAATCAAATCTCCCTGCAAATCATTCTTTAATGCTTTCTCATTAACTTTATCTGGTAATGAGGACAAATTGAGGGGAAAAAAAAAATAACAGTGTGAAGAAGATGAGTCAGAGTTTTATGCACCCATAAAAGCTGTGCTGATTTACTCAAATGTACAAGTCTGGAGTATACAGAGATTGGATTTTGACAGGTTTAGTTGATCCATAGCTTTTTAAAATATGCAAATCTTTTTCAAGCATGACACATGAAAATGAATAATGAGAGTTAGCCTGTTGCTGTCGGGTTTGGGAATTTTCTGTAATTAAACTTTTTTATGACTCTGCACTGCAGAATTTTGCTTAACTGGGGCTCAAATATGAGCGAAACATATACTGTAGAGCTGCATGAAATAAGTTAGATAGATACACTCCACTTCTGTTCTGTAGCCCTCCCCCCTGACACCAGCTGTCCAGGCACAGCAGTATCTGCAGGGAAATGAAATGCGTTATACACCATAATAAAGTCCTACTGACTACATTGTGTTCTAACCCTTTTTCCTGTCCCATTTCTCTGCTTCCTGAAGCACACTTCTCTTTGAGAAGCAGAGGCAACACTTCATCCAAGTGGCATCCTGAAGATTATACTTCGTACTAGCATTGGATGGAAAATGTTTTTTTCCATTCCACTTAAGCTGTTTTCAACATTTACTAATCCTTTATCAGGACAACACTAAGTTGTTTTCAAGTCTTCATTCACAGTAAGACTGAGAAAGAAAAAAAGGAACCGAGTATGAACAAGCCATTGCCAATTAATTTACTCTGCTGCTTCAGGCTGTGGAACAGTTGGGTTCAGCATTCACTGCTGTTTCCATCAAAACTCTATTTCTGGGGGCACTTCACCCATTCAAACTGTTCCATATTGTCTGAAGAATTAAATAGGAGGCTGGCTGTCTCATCTCTTTGCACAAAAGAACAAAATTAAGATTTTTTGGTTCTGTTAAGAGCAGAGACAGGACATCTGGTTGTAGCATCCTACAAAAACACAGTTTGCTTCGTATGTATGTACTCATATACTCTATTTAATTTTAATTTCATTACTTTATTTGTTATTTCCAGTTAGTTTTTGAGACTATGTTTCACTGGTTTTGATTTCCACAATTGACTATTTTCCAGTCCAAAACGTTTGTGTTAGCAACAGTAGCCTATCTTTTTTGTCAGGAGTTTTGTTGCTATGGACCAAATAAGACTGCAGTGACTGTATGTCAGTGGAAAAACACAGCTAAGTGCATGCTTATTCTAAAAGGCACTGCTTTGAGATTCAGTGTCAGCCCTAAGGGGAGAAGAAACTATTCTGTCTCCTTAGTAGCAGTTCTTAGGATGAACTTTCCATTCACATCACTTAATTTTTTCTGCTAAAAATATATGTATATATATTTGTGGGGTTTTTGTGTTAAAAAACCTGTATGTTTAAAGTTGTGTGTCTACCAATTTGCTTTTTCTGCTGAACATCAAGTTTGTAAAGCAACCCTAGGAATTTTTGGAATGCATCCCTAGGAATTAACTTCTAAGCCTAGAGTTATACAGGTGTCAGAACTGTACTGAGTCTGTAGAGTCTTTACTAGGCTTTAACCCACAGAACAAGAGCCAGTAGTGAGTAACCCCTTCTGTTTTATTGGGCTTTCTTGAGAATTGGTATTGTAATGATTAACGATGCATTTTTTCATCCTATTTAGCTGTGGCAGATCTCCAAAGGATGTTCCCAACACCACCTTCTTTAGAACAACACCCTGCCTTCTCCCCAGTAATGAGTTATAAAGATGGAATAAGTTCAGAGACAGTAACCACCTTGGGAATGATGGAAAGTCCCATGGTCAGCATGGTTCCAACACAGCTTGCTGAGTTCAAAATGGAGGTGGAAGATGGATTAGGTAGCCCTAAACCTGAAGAAATTAAGGTAACATACCACACATAGGGTGTTTTCATAATCTCACCTTCATATGTTCAGATTTTTATAAAGAAATCACCTGTAGTGTGCCTAGCAGGCTACTTTAACAAGTGGGAATTAGAGCCATATAAAGTTTGTATTGGTCTTTAGTTGGAAAAAAACCCAAAAACTTCTCTAGTAAAAGAGCTTGTAATTGTTTCTCTGATTTTAACTGTAGGTACTTTTCTGTTCATATAATAGGTGTAATTTTAAGTCTGTAATGCTTTTGGGTGCTCTCAGGAAACAAACAGTATTGTATGTGAAATGAGCCCTATGCCTAACAGAAAGAGTACACTTATTTGAAAAACATGGTACTTGTGACTACATAGCTTTTAAATGGTTTGTTTCTTCAGATAATTTTTCTGTATCTTTTATGTATAGCCACTCCTTGCTGCCAGTCTCTGGGGATGCAGCTAGGATAAAATCATGCATGTAGAAAGGCTGCCTTTTTCTCTCTGAAATGTTGCCTTTTTTGGTTAGGGTTGAAAATCACTGAGAAAGCCCAGGGGTTGAACTTGCTCTGTTTCTTCTTCAGCTGATGTTACTTCACAAGTTTTAAGGCCAGATGGGACCATTCTTATCTGACTTTCTGTATAACACAGGTCAGGTAATGTCACATAGTTACTCCTCTATTGAGTCCTATAGTATATCTGAGTAAAGAAGTATTTTTAAATGGGGACTCTGCTGTGGGGTACTAGTACTCACCTCCCCTGCTTTACATATCCAGATGTATCCATTTTTCCATAGCATCACATGAAAAGACTTAACATAAGCACCTGGTCTACATTGATTTGTATTTCATTGTTCCATCCTTAGCACAGGTCAACAGGTAGGTTAAAATCATTCTGCCTGATTGTGTACATTCTGCATTTCTTAACTTCTTCGGCCAATTTTTTATCAGAAGTTATCTTTATCATATCTCCATGCATACAGGCTGAGAGTTTTTTAATTTAGAAGCGCGCTTTTCCTTGTTCTGCAGCAGTGCAAGCTTGTTTCAATTTTCAATAGGGAGATACACACAAGAACTGTCTTCCTGGTATTCCCTAACCTTTGATTTTAAAACTTGATTCCTCTCCCTCAGGCCCAGCCAGTCCCAAATCTCCTTCTCTTTCTGCAGCCATTTCTTTCCTCAGCAGCAGCTCCCCCTGAGTGCTGGCAGTAGCTGAGGACTTGCTTTAGTTATTGGCACTGCTGAGTGAGGTATACACACACAGAGCTTGTAGTTGCATGGACTAGAAGTGGCTATAACTCAAAGTGAGAACACTGAAACAAAATCTTGCCTAAGTGTATATGATTTAGTCAGCTGTGAATGAGAAATTTTTCTTGCATGGCACCTCTGACATAACTTAGACAGACTGAAAGTAAAGCACAGGTGAACCACAGGGTGACTTTCTGCATTCAGGTATGTCCTTGTTTGGAAGTAAGATTGCTGTATTCGAGGATTATTTCTATGTATAGAAACAAATTGTGACCAGTCAGAAGTGTGAGAAAGTTAGTTGTAGTGTCCCCCTTGTGAAGACAGCAAGCCTGGAAAGTCTGCTTTGTTACTGCAAGACCTCTTCTTCTTTCTGTCCTGACTTGATAACTTGAAGGCATGATGAGAAAAAGCTTGTTCCTAAAGGCTTTGCTGTTGTCCACTATCTTTGTGTAGTTCGGGTGTCTACAGATTTGTAAACAATTATAGAAGTTTAAAGTTTATGGCAGGGTTTGTAACAGACCTTGCTTTGTTTTATTCTGTTTTCCAAACAAACTACTTTCTAAAACTAGAATAATTTGGCCCTGGAAATAAAATCTGCATTGTGACTTGGACAGCTGAAAGCTTTTGAGTGGGAACGGATTTTAGGGTGTCATTGCTGTTGGAAGTGCTTCAGTCTCCCTCACAAAGTTTTAGGAGTATTGAACTATACATTTTATTTCTGCCTGATAACATCTCCAACAAGCACAGTTTACTCTGCTTTTAAGTGTGTTCACACCTGCTCATATACACCAGTGGGGGAAACAAGCACCTAAACCCATTGCTGATCATTTTGAGAACATGTAAGTAGATTTCTTCTGCTGAGTATTCAGCAGCTGGAGATAGTAATCCACACATTTCTCATCTCTCAACGCTGTACAAGGTGTAAGGGAAAAATGGAAATATCTAATGAGATGTTAAATGCTGCAATTCTGAGAGACTGCTGTTACTTCAATAATTATTTTTACTTTGCAGTAGTGCGTCAAAAGGACTAGTTCTTTTCTTCTGAAGGAAACATGGCATAGCTTTAGAAACTGGCTCAAGTTCTTGTCATCATTGTCTGCAAACAAGCATAACAGTCACTGGAAGTCCAGTTTGACTGAACTTCATTTATATTCATACTTAATATAATGTTTAGTTGATTATTTCTGACCAATACTAGGAGTGGTGCTAGTGTTAAGAGTGCACTGTTACTGGTTGGATTATCTTAATTCCCCATGTGGGGGTTGTTCCAAGAGGCTGACTTAAAGGCTGACTTAAAGTTTTCTTCACAATGTGACTCAACCTCTCCATTGTGAGTGTGGAAGTCTTGAAAAGATCAACCTCTGAAGTGCATAAAGTAGATGCCTTAAGTTAGATAATGTGAATATTTCAGTGCCTTTCAAATGTATCTCATCCTTAATGAGTGTAGTCCAACTGGGAAATGTGCTGGCATTAGTTAAAGCCATACAGTATCTTAGTGTACCAAGGAGCTGAGTTTCCTTGAAGGATCAGCTCTTGAATGTTTCGTAGAATGAATAAATATAGTTAATGATGGGGAAAAATGCAATTATAGAGGGTTCAAACAGTACAGCAAGTTTTAAGGAAAGATAGTTGTGTAAACGTAAAGTTCAACCTTACCGTGGTGTTGTAAACAATGTCACTTGGATGTTACAGGATTTTTCGTATGTGCACAAAGTTCCATCATTTCAACCTTTTGTGGGCTCCTCTGTATTTGCTCCACTGAAGATACTGCCAAGTCAGTGCCTCTTACCTCTGAAGATACCAGATGCCTGCGTTTTCAGGCCTTCTTGGGCTGTTCCTCCTAAAATTGAACAACTTCCTTTGCCACCAGCCACTTTCATTAGAGATGGCTACAAGTAAGTACTGTGTTGTTGGGACTTACAGAGTTTGTCATCCCCCATTTCAAATAGTTTGTTATTGAAATCTCTTGAGTATATTAATGAGTATTTAGCTAAGCACCAGAACCATAAAACAGCCTGCAGTTGCATTTTAAACCTTTAAAATCTGTTATTCTTTCAGATCAAAAAATTGTGATTGTGTGAACATTTGAATTAAGAACATTTTCTGGAAATTGTTAGGACAGTATGTGTTCAGTGCACTCTTACAAATGAACAAGAATTAACTGCAATTTCTGGGACAGGAAAATACTGTAATGCAGTGTAAAGCTAGGAAATAAAATGATCAGGTGCAGTTTATCTTCCTCTTTCTAAATACCAAAAGACAAGATACCACATCTTTCCAGAGTGCTATGACCTATAAGCAGTCACTGTTATTTAACATAAAAGCTTGTGTTCCTTACTCAGTTCTCAGAAATTAGTAATGTTTGTGGAAGAAATTATTTGCTGGAGATCTTCAAAGCTATGAAGGATTTCCACTGTTAGGTTTATAAAATCTTTTAAAAGGCACGCTGTGGTACAAACGTCTCCTTGCTTGCACTGCGCTGCTTTCTAGAGGAAGTAGCCTGTGTCTTTAAATCAGTCTATAAATCTTTAAATCAGTCCTTTTCCAGCTCCAAAGGATCCTTCAGTGTTCTCAAAAGAATTGCAAAAAAGAAATTGTAAAGTCTTGGTAGTGCCTAGGGAGCAATCTAATTCTCAGGGTTTTTTCGTAATAGTGACTGATTCACCAGCCTGAGCAAGTTATTAATTTCAGGTATTTGTTGAGGGAAAAAACCTTTCATTTTCAATAAATCCAATTAGAGCGAAAATTTTTACTGCAGGCTTCCAACAGAGTGGTGATTGCCAATCAAGGTTTCTAGGTCATCTTTTTTTGTTAGTCTGAGGCATGCAGTATACTTCAGATTCAGAGCTCCTTCAAACCTTTGTTCATTTTTTTTCTCCTCTTGCTTGGAGTTGGACATGCACCAGTTCAAGGTAATGAAATGATCTAAGAAATCTGGTCTTTACTGTTTTCCTTTTCAAGTTGCTAATGACATGAGAACATTACAGGGGTACTCCTTTTAAATAACTCATAAAATACCACTGAAAACAGACGTGAAAGATCTGTTTTCATTCTTCTATCGAGAGACATACTGCATCCTTAGAATTTTTCCTTGCCCTAATATGTAACGAAGATGTTACAAGAAAAATGAACAAATTGTTAGGAACTTGGGAAGAGCTAAGTAAAGATTTTTGTTCTGATTGGCTCAGTGTTACCTGTTAGTTGATATAAAGAGTCACTGCAGAGAGAAGGTGGATGTCAGGGGAATATACAAACTGTGCTTTGGTCACTTAAGTTTGGCAGCAAATGACAAAAGTAATAAAAATCATTGATGACAAGAGGTAACCCGAAAACACGATTCTTAGCTTTACTGGATTGAAGGTTTGTAATGGAATGTGTCATTTTGTGCTGTAGACTGTGTAGTTCTGAATGGGCATTTGTATCTGTAGTACCTGAAATGCTATTATCAGTTACCTACTAGGCAATACCTTATATAAATGCCATATGCTGCATTACTTCTGAAAACTGTTTCAAAAATAAGGTAACATTTCCATTACTGTGAAATACTTCCTTAATTTCCACTGCTGTACATCTTTTTACATATAATTGTGCTTAAAACAATAACAAAAAGTATTATTTTTTCTCTTTTTCCGTAGAAGAATAAACTAATATCCTGGAAACTTAGTAATTTATCTACAGGTTCTATTAAAGAGCATTTGAGTTTTATCCCACGAGAATAATCTTTAAGAGGGTTAAGTGCCTGAGGTGATCCCATTTTATCATACTGATAAGAAACAGGCGAGGATTACAGTTTTAGTTGAAAGAGACATGAGTATGAAAAGTTATGAGCACAACATCTGACGGTGTTCCTTTACTGCAGTTACGGTGAATCCTTCGGGTTTTCATCGACTTTCTGTATGTAAAAATAAGTTTTGATGAAACCAGTCTTCACAACCAACCAGATTGTTGCGTATGACTGTTTTTCTTGTATTCCTTGTAGCAATGTGCCTAGTGTTGGGAGTCTGGCTGACCAAGACTATCTTCAGATGAACACTCCTCAGATGAACACACCAGTGACGCTGAATAGCACTGCTCCGGCCAGCAACAGTGGAGCAGGAGTTCTGCCATCACCAGCAACTCCCCGCTTCTCTGTCCCTACCCCACGCACTCCCAGGACCCCAAGGACTCCCAGAGGTGGGGGGACTGCGAGCGGTCAAGGATCTGTAAAATATGACAGCACAGATCAAGGTTCGCCTGCTTCTACCCCTTCTACAACACGACCACTCAATTCTGTGGAACCAGCCACTGTTCAGCCCATCCCAGAAGCCCACAGCCTCTACGTGACGTTGATTCTTTCAGACTCCGTGCTGAACATCTTCAAAGATCGTAACTTTGATAGTTGTTGTATATGCGCCTGCAACATGAATATTAAAGGGGCAGATGTTGGGTTATACATCCCAGATTCATCTAATGAGGATCAGTACCGTTGCACCTGTGGCTTTAGTGCTATTATGAACCGTAAACTAGGCTACAACTCTGGGCTCTTCATTGAGGATGAGTTGGATATTTTTGGCAAGACCTCGGACATTGGCCAAGCCGCAGAGAGACGACTGATGATATGTCAAAGTAATTTGATCTCTCAGATGGGAGAGGGAGCTAGAAGGACCCAGGAACCTCCAATGAGCCTCCTTCTCCTCCTCCAGAATCAGCACACGCAGCCTTTCACATCTCTGAGCTGCTTGGATTACATGTCCTCCAATAATCGTCAGACGCTCCCATGTATGAACTGGAGTTATGACAGACTGCAGGCAGACAGTAACGATTCCTGGATAGAATGCTTCAATGCCCTTGAGCAAGGCAGGCAGTACGTTGATAACCCCACTGGTGGGAAAGTGGATGAAGCCCTAGTAAGAAGTGCCACTGTGCATTCTTGGCCTCACAGCAATGGTATGGATCCAAACAGATTTCTTTGAACTTTAGAAGTGTGTTTGACAATAGGGATTTAAGTTTATGTGGGAAACAAAGTGGGAAAACATTCTAGAATCAAAGTAGGTTTTTGAAAGCTTTACAAATGACTTAGAAAACCACAGTGGTCCACTTGTCCTTAGCATTTAGAGACAGTGATCTAAATCTCAGAACTTGCATCAGTTCACAAAGCTAAAGTGGAGACAGCCAGTGTTAACTAACATTGAAAGGTATGTGAAAAGGACTGTTAGGACAGCTTTATTTCCGTAATGGCTTCATAAAGCCCCACATTAAATTCCATTAAGCTAATTAGAGTTATTCAGCTTTTATGGGCACTGTGAAGAGCAGTACAAAGGAACAATAAATGGAAAAAAAATGCTGTCAGCTCAAAAGGAATCTTTCTGTTCCTTGCTGGAAATGATGGGTGCTCCGTTGTCTTTTGTAGTGTTGGACATCAGCATGCTCTCCTCCCAGGATGTGGTGCGTATGCTGCTGTCACTGCAGCCCTTTCTCCAGGATGCCATCCAGAAGAAGCGAACAGGAAGGACCTGGGAGAACATCCAGCACGTGCAGGGACCACTCACATGGCAGCAGTTCCACAAGATGGCGGGACGAGGAACCTATGGTATGTATGCTGTGTGGTATGCTTAACAGATAAAATGAAAGTATAGTTTTCTAGAAATGGATGTACACTTTGTTCTGGAAAAAACATTATGAACAGCAGGCTCTTTGGTTAGATTTTAATGGTCTTAAATGCCATCTGCAGCACATTGCTTGAATACTGCAGTGGAGGTTTTGTCCTTCAAGACAATAAACATTTACACTGTGCAGAGCTGCTGGATGAGAGCTGAGTCTGTATTTTGGCTTGCACTGTATATACGTAACACAAAGAGAGGAAGCTGTTAAAATTGCACCAGATAATAAAGGAAGAGGAGGTTCCTGAGCCAATGCTCAAACCCTCCAAATACTAAAAATGCATAGTTTCTCCATAGAGGTATGTTCATTCTAAGGTTTCCTGTTTACTAAGGTATGGCAGTTTCCAAAGTTGTAATTCATACTTCTCAAAAATAGGCATTACAAAATAGGTTCTGTATGTGCATGTTTGGATAATAATGACTGACCTTTAGATGGGCATTTCTTGCTTGCAGTTTATTTCAGTTTTGACACAGTCTTGCTTAGGTGTTTTTTTTCCTCTGTTCTGTTGTCTCATGTTCCCTCTGCTAATGTTTGATGTATTGCTACTTCCCTTTGAGGCTAGGACAATTTTGTGTAACTGCAGTTCTCGTCTTAAGCTGTTTTGCTTTATGAGAAATATTTCTAATCTAATGTTTTGTCCAGCATTTGTAAATTTAAGAGTTAGTTAGGATCTGCCAACTATTATCAGAGTACAAAACTAGAATTGCTATATAGTAAGTAGCAGAGCCTTTGATGCAGATTCAGCAATTTTTATTGAATGTTGACTTTTTAGTAAAGTTGTTTTATAGCAGAAACTATCAGCTTATTTTTGTTTGGGTTTTTTCAATGGTATCTTTTCTCATGAGCAGTGACTGGAGGATAGTATGCTGAACTCAATGGTAGATCTCTGAGCTCTGACAGCAGAGTGCCTCAGTAGGGAGAGGAACAGAAGACAATTTTTTAAATTAGGATAACTTTGATTACTAATATATGCCCTAGGAATAATTTTTGGCTAACCGTTTTGTTCGGTAGTATTGCACCTCCAGCTGGAGACTGCTCCATAAAATCAGATTTTATTGGATTCATGTTACTGCTTTTGGTTGAAGAGGCACTGGTGAAATGTGGTTACGGTTGTGACAAAGTGAAAATTCTTCCAAGTCGGCAATATTAAGACTCAGGAGGGGCATTTAGAGTATGGTATAAAATGTAGCAAGGGATTAGGGATTTCCAGTATTTCATCAGAGAACCCACTGCAGTTAAACCAGTTGTTTTAACATCATCTTCTCTTTCCCTTTTTTTGTTCCTAAGGCTCCGAGGAATCTCCTGAGCCTCTTCCAATCCCAACTTTACTGGTGGGATATGACAAGGACTTCCTGACAATCTCTCCATTCTCCTTGCCATTCTGGGAGAGGCTGTTGCTTGACCCATACGGGGGCCATCGGGATGTTGCCTATATTGTGGTGTGTCCAGAAAATGAGGCCTTGCTCGATGGAGCCAAAACTTTCTTCAGGGACTTGAGTGCTGTATATGAGGTTGGAAAGAAAAGCTTTGTTGAGTTATTTCTTATTTATGTATCATTTCTGCTTTGCTGAATGTTCCTTGCAAAACATCCTCAGTTGTTAAACAATTATTTGTATACAGATTTGTTTTCTTTGAGGACTTTCTGCACTTTCAGAGTCAAGAATGCCTAATTGAGTTATACTGTTAGGATTTTAATTCCATTATGAAAAGGAAATTCAATCTTGTAATACAGCCATGTGCAGTGGTGGTTGGTGTTTCAGTAGTATCAACTGAATGTTTTTGTGTGGCTTGTCTGGATAAGCTAAATCTGCTTAAGACATTCCTCAAATATCATTGAGATGAACAAACTATAGAAAGCTAAAAACACTGTTTCATACAGGGTGCTGGAATATCAGTGCAGCAGGAACTCACTATATTCAGCAGTAGCTCATTATAATCAGCAGAAGAATATTTTCTATGTAATGTATTAATCTCTTTGCTGGCCTCTTGACCATTGCAGTAAATGGGATGGGGAACATGGCTTGGGAACATGCCTTATTTTGATTGAAATTTTCAGAGGGTGCAGTACCAGTATTGATACCATTGCAACCTAACACACTGAGACCCAATCAAATCTACAGAGTAAGGGATTGATGAAAGCAGCTGTTTTCTTTTTCCTTGTTTAATCATGGTCACTGCATACTATTGAATGACAAGATTGCTTTGTAACCTTCCGTTCAACCCTTTGTTGAATTATCTTTGGGTTTTATGTTTAATAGGACATCACCATAAGTGTGCTGGTCATACAGAGCTTAAGCTACAAAGCACTCTGCATAACTCTGTCAGGTGCTCGGCATCCACTGACAAGTATTTCTTCTTTCCTCACCAGATGTGTAGGCTTGGCCAACACAAACCAATCTGCAAAGTGTTACGCGATGGAATTATGCGGGTGGGAAAGACTGTGGCACAAAAGCTGACGGATGAGCTGGTGAGCGAATGGTTCAACCAGCCCTGGGGCACTGAGGAGTGCGACAATCATTCCAGGCTCAAACTTTACGCTCAAGTTTGCCGGCATCACCTAGGTAAGTGGGCCAGCGTGCCAGCAAGGCTCTTCTGGTTGGCTGAAGGTGTTTTAGAGGGTACCTGCAGCTATTGGAAGGGAGTTTCTCTTAAGATATGGATTAAGATCTGCTTAGAAATAGCATGTGATCGTGCTGTATCTTCCCTTAATCGCTTCTTGGTTAAATTTGCCTATTCAGAAAGTTGGCTTTTATTTATCAGTCTGGTGGTCATGTTAAAGATTCAAAAGCAAATTATTACTTTTTCTAAGAAGTCAGTTTGGTGTAAGACATTGTGTGTCAAAGATGTTCCATAGCTGACTGAATTGATCTCAGTTATATGCTATTCATATGGGATATATCACTGTAGAGGGATGTGCCTGGTGTCTTCAAACATAAGATTTATTTAAATTAAAGATGAGATCACTAAAACTGCTAAGGAAGAATGAGTTAATGCAGGTGGAAAAAAAAAAAAAAAAAAAAGAGCCTACAGTATCCTTTATAAATGAGATACTTTGAACAGCTTTGTGGGAAGGCATTGTCTCCTCTGGACCACATATAGGCTTATTTCCTTCCTGAAACATACTGGTACATTCTAAAAGACTAAAAAGGAGGTGTTTTATGGCTACCTGCTCTGCTGTTGTGCTTTTATAGCATATCAAAATTGCTTGTTGGGTGACAGATTGTGGAATGAAGTAGAAAGAATGTAGAAGTTTGCTAGGTTATCAGAAAACAGGTCCTGACTGAGCAGTCCCTGGCATCATCTAACATCTGTATTGCTCCCAGTTTTTGTCTTCTTCCATTCCAGATAGTTCTGCTGAGACGGTGCTGGTTAGCAAGATAGGCAGTGATCACAGAGCACCAGGAACACTTAAACTTGAGCTGAAATGCACAAACCACCTTTTGTTTTAAAAAGCTGGGAATTGTGAATGGTTTTTGGAACAGCTCTTACTCCCTTCGTTCTGGGAAAGGACTCACTGTGCTTAAGTCTGCTTACTGAGAGCTCTGGTGACCTGGCGTTGGAAAAAGGAAGTTTGTGAAAGCGTATGGAGATGAGAACTGTCTGCTCAGTTCCACAGACTGCTGGATGCCTCATCCCATCCTTTGAGAAAAGTTTGGCAGAGCATGATAGGGCTTGTTTATCTCAAATAATCAAGTTTTTATATCCATTCTGCTTTTAGTTTTAATTTACCACAAAACTGAGAGGGAGAAGTTACTCTTTAACATAAGAACTCAAGGCTTACATGTAGAAATATATAGTGTGTGCACAGCAGAGTGATCACTCTGCTATCTTTTTCTGATGCTCAGGAGCAGAAATAACTATATTAAAATTTATTATTGTAGCTCAAGTAAAAAGGTCTGTTAGATCTTCAGTCTGATGAAAATAACGTGTGATAGATGGCACAGCCAAACACCAAGTAGGGTGTTATCCTAACGTGGTCAAAGCGGAGGTAATAACATGTCAGTACCAACTCAGATCCACAGAGCTTTGCAAAGTCAGTCCTGTTTCTACAGACATCTGATTCACATCAGTTGAACTGAAACTCTGAAGAATGGACTCCAAACTAAATATTTATAATGGAGATTATATTCACTTAGCTTTTGTACATTCTTAGAATACTCTGAAGACATAGAAAAAGTTGTATAACTTCACGGTTAATCCAGCTCACTTTTATCTAAGACTGTCATTAATCTCCTTTCCTTTTTATATGCCATTTCAGCACCTTACTTAGCCACTCTGCAGCTTGACAGCAGCCTGTTGCTACCACCGAAGTACCAAACCCCAGCGCCAGCAAGCCAGACTCAGACAATACCTGGGAACACTGGACCTGTACCCTCAAACTCAACATGTCTTTCCACTTCTGGGGCACCACCGACAGGCAGTTCTTTTAACTCCACACCCAACGGTGGGACCACTAGCCTTCCTGCAGGAAGTAGCTCATCCTCTGGATCCTCTGTGCCACAGCTGTCAGCATCTTCTGCAACACCTGGCGTTAACCAGATGAGCGCTACCCCTACCCCAGGGTTTAGTGGGAACATTGGTTCAGGGCAAAACACCAGCACTGGGGGAAATGCAGCAGATCGCTCACAAGGAAGCACGGGTCCTGGGGGAGACACGGAAGCAGGTCAAAACTTATCACAACAGCAGCAAGAAGGACAGGAAGGGTAAGTGCTCAAATTGCTCAAAATACAAATAAAACCAATGTTTTCCTGCTTTCATACATCTCATAATCTTTATCTCAGTCCTTGAAAGAGCCTTGGATGTGTGCAGTACTGCTGTCCAGATGTAAATGAAACAGGACTCTTTTTTAATCATTTCTAGTCATAGCACCATAGAATTTTTAGCGTTGGAAGGGACTTCTAATCCAACTCCCCCGAAGTGAGCAGGGACACCTACAGATCAGTCTGGTGCTCAGAGCCCTGTCCAGCCTGACCTTGGGTGTCTGCAGGAACGGGTCATCCATCGCCTCTGTGGACAGCCTGTGCCAGCACCTCACCACCCTCACTGTAAAGGGCTTTTTCCTTATACCCAACTTAAATCTACCCTCGTTTCTGATGAGAGAAGTTGGAAAAAATAACTTCCTTTTTTCAATATAAGAAATTAAGCTTGAGTTATGAAAATGGCTCTTGTGGTTCTGTTTGAGATGCCCCAGGGTACCCTACCTGGACTGTGTTTGCACTTCAAGAAAAACACAAGGCGTCTTAAGTTCTGTGCCGTATCTGCTAGCTCCATTTCTCTGCTGTCTGGTACTGCAGGATATATCATGTTGCACCTAACACCTCTTAGATGGGCAACTCTAGCATGCCTATAATATTAACAGAAACAAAATAAGATTCATAGTGTTGTTTTCTTTCCCTGAATATCTTGTATTGCAAGTGCTTTATGCATTGCAAAACCCATCTGAAAGAAGGGTTGTATTCCTGTTACTTGAAAATGAGGCCCTTATTATAGTCATCCATCAAACATAAAAATTAGGAAAATGTTTCTTAACATCTTATGTGACTTCCTGAGTGAACATGTTTTTCATTACTCATGTAATAATGCATATTACTAATAGTTATGATGAATGTTGTGCAGTTCCTGAATCTTAAGTGAAAAGCCCACATCCTGTACTAGTTTGGGTTATTCTTAAGACATCTGTTCACTAGATCTATGCAAAATACCTCTATCAATTGCAGTGGGGTTTCTGACAGAATGAGCCTGAGCTGCTTTTATCACTTACAGATGTTGAGCCTCCCCGTCATGGTTGAGGCATGGAGGAGTATTTTACAAAGTTAAAAACGTTCAGTTGCTCCCTCCATTGCCAAGGGAACCTTTTCTGTAACGAATTAGAGGACTTCAGTCTCCATGAATATTTCTTTGGTACTCAGTTCTCAATGTTTTCTCTCACAAAAGAAAACCCCAAACCAGCACCAAAACCGAGGCGAGCACAAACATGAGATAACTCACAGACTTAATACTTAGTCAGCTTTTCCATATTCCTCAGACCTAAACTACAGTAATTGCATTCAGTGATTTTGTATTAGAATTCATGGTGTCTTTAATGCATCATTTCCAAAGGGCTCGTTGAATTAAGTGTCTGTGAGTACGAGTCATCCTTCCTCAATCACTGTTGCTGTTTTTAGTTTTGTTTCTGAACACAAGAATCACTTACTACTCCCCTGCTTCGACCTCACAAGCTTTTACTCCAAAAACAATACTTAACAACTCTGATTTACCTCTGAATGTAACAACATACATCTCTCTAGTGTTACAGAGAGAGAGAGAATAGGGATTCCCACTGAACCGGAGTCTGCAGACAGCAATGCCTATCCTCCAGCAGTTGTCATCTACATGGTGGATCCGTTTACCTACACCGCAGATGAGGAATCGGCCTCAACCAACTTTTGGCTATTGAGTTTGATGAGATGCTACACAGAAATGCTGGATAACTTGCCTGAGAATATGAGGAATTCTTTCATTCTCCAGGTAATTCTACCTCATTCTGCATCTTCGTATGTGGGAGTCATTCTATCACAGCATTTTTGTTGTTGTACTGAGGGAGACAAAATGCAAGATAATATATAAAATCTCAGAACTGGTTAGAAATTACATAGTTAGAAGCACAAAGCTTGTACTTGTTCTGGTGATGAGATTAATTTAAAGCAGCCACTGTATCCTCGCAACAAATGTGTTGCGTGGCTCCAGCAATCACGTGCAGTAGATGCTTTCTGAAGAGGGATGTCTGTTATTTAACTTGCAACTTGAGTAGCCATGGCCAAGGGAAAAAAGTCCATTTTCTCCTTTAATTTCTTTGCATGTTAAATTGTTTGCTTTTTATATTCACTCTGAATTATATTGTTTAATCCAAAAGAAGTATGTGCAACCAGACATTTAATGCATAATTTAACTGTAGTATTGTTATTATCTGCTTCTTAAAAATAATTTACCATGTAACTTGGCGTATAATAATAATTACTTACTATGGAATTACTCAAGAATTGAATTTGCGTAGTCAGAAACAGAGCTTGGCCTAATGCCCAGACTGGCTACATTTTGCCATGCCTCTTCTTTCAGGGCTAGAAGTTCAGCCTAAATAACTGCAGAGGAGAATGGGAAGCTAGAAATTATGAGCGGTGCATGCATGTGTGCTGCACATGCAAGAAGCAGCATGTGAAGAAGTTTTGAATGCCTTTTTCACTTATGCTCAACTTGCCTTAAAAATATTTCATTGTAATTAAAGGATGAATCAGGAGCTTTTGTAGCATCTCAAATTGGGCATAATATTGGGCAAATATTTGTCATTTTTGACTGTTTTGGTTGGGATGAGGGAAAACTGTCACCAAAACACTTTGTGTGTGGGAATGAACTGAAAATCAGTCACAGTTGCAAGTTGTGGCAGTCTTTTGGCAATTTAATTGATGCAGAGATGAAGATGCTAAAAACATGGATAGCTATTGACACTGCAATAGCTGAAAAAAACCAATAGCCTGCATTCTGCAGTTGTATCTTAGTCTGTGCAGGACAATGCTGAATGGGCTTGCAGGCTTCTGAGGCGCGCTGTTCATTGTCTGGGCACCTACAGTTTGCTTCCCAAAATATGTGGCGTTTTACAAATCTGAAGTCAAAACAGTGGGCAATTTTTACTAAGGGATGTATTCACCAGCCCAATATTCTCACAGCTGTACGTGGTATGTACTTACATCGCTCCAAAAGTAATGCCTCCTACTTACTTCTGTGGAAGCTACAGAAGATACAAAGAGCACAATAGTGGTATTTGATACAGCACATTCTCAGCTGCAGAGCACTCTTTTTCAACACAGTCACTGCCATTAGCTTTGCATTTTCACCAGCAATGAACAAGAGCTGCATGCTGTTTCAAAATTTCTTTCAAAATATACCAAAACAAATTATGTATACGTATGTATGACAATTCACAGTGTTGGAAAAGCCCAGCTACTGAAAGGTTCTCAGAAAACCTTGTAATTTAAGTTCTGCTCTCTACAGTAATAAGAATGATGCTGTAGTGCTGATTCACGTATGAACAGCAAACAAATCTTGGTTCTTAGTTAATATTTCCCAACCTTAAAATATATCACTGTAATGGAAACAGCACTTCTGCATGGCAGAATATAGCCAGTGACTGGTGCCATCATTCATGCAAAAAGGTGGCAGCCCTGGTGGGAAACAACTGGCACAATAATGAAAATAGATGAATGCAACAGGCCAAGCATCGTGGACTGATGGATGTGTTAGTCTGGGTGAGGTTGGTATTAATGAACAGCTCTTTGAAGACATTTAATCGTGTTTCATTGTTTATATGAATTACATAGATTGTGCCTTGCCAGTACATGCTGCAGACAATGAAGGACGAACAGGTTTTCTACATTCAGCACTTGAAGTCTTTGGCATTTTCAGTGTACTGCCAATGCAGGAGGCCATTGCCCACACAGATTCACATCAAGTCTCTCACAGGCTTTGGGCCAGCTGCCAGCATCGAGATGACCCTCAAAAATCCAGAGGTCAGTATTAGTGTCAAGAGAATAAAAGCTTGCTAATAAAATGTAACCACTTAGTAAGAAAAAAGTATTTTTTCAAAGGGAAAAGGTAAGGTGACGCTAAATAGAAATTAGTAAGAAATATCCCAGACTGCTGGCTTTCAAAAAATGTCAAGCTTAAGGTCTTGAATTAAAGTAAGAGGTTGAATTTAAACTTTGAGTAAAGAAAAAGAAAATATATGTTCTTTGGGATTCTGAGATAGTTTGTAATTTTTGTCTGTATCAGACCTACAAGAAAGCATTTATGTCTATTGTTTGTATATGTGTGCATATATATGAAATAATTTGCTGTGCATAATTATGTATATTTTACTAATTCTCTGAGGTAATGGAGAAATCCCCCTATTTCAGCAGGCTTATCTTTCATCTGCTTTTTTAAACTGTAAATATTCAAGCCCTGTTTGTGGAATATCAGGGATTTCAAAAGGTTAATAACCCATCCTACTTTCTGTGAATGTTTCTCATTCTTCGAAAGATAACGATGACTGATTCATCTAATTTAATGAGCCAGCACAACACTTAAGCACTTACCTTGGGGTCAAGATGTGCTTGTTAGAGTTTAAAAACCTCGTTTCAAAATAATCATAAAACCAAAATATGAGTATGTTTCATTACTGATATCTCCATTGACTGCTTCTGGTTTCATGTCTGAAAGCAGCAGCACCCCAGGCATATCCTCTTTGCACTCTGACCTCATTCTTCCATCAAGGATGGATTTTGCATCCCCAGGATGAATTTTGCAGCAAGTTGCAGTGGTCAGACATCAGTGTAGCTGAGTGTAAGGAGAAGAGCAATAAACTTGCAAGACCTCTGCAAGTGTCTCCCTCCATTTAATGAACGCTCCTACACTGTTGCCAAGGTATACTTCTACAAAATGACATAAGCAGAAATGATACCCCACAATGTGTACAATGTGTACAGGAAAGCAGTGTAAACTTTATTTTTATGAGCTGATTACCTTGCACTTTGATTTTGCATTTCGTATTTAAATTTCTGAAGGTCTCTTCGGGAAAAAAAAAAAAAAAGCCAGAGGAATAGGAGGGTAAATGTTTTCATGAGCAGCTGCTTGCATTTAGCATCATTAATGAATGTCTCCTCTCTCCATTTTCCATGTGCTTGCTCTCCATCTGCACTGCAAACTCCAAACTTTGCCTGAAAATTTAGGAAAATACCCTGGCTATTTCTGTATAGTTAATTATGTCTTGTCAGGCCCATGGTGTTTTTTTTCCAGAGAGGTGTTATAAAGCAAAGGCAGATTCGGGGCTCAGCATCTGGAAAGCAACTGTGCAGAAGATGACCTGGGGCCAAGTTTATTTAAGTTGAATATAAGCCAGCAATGTGCCCTTACAGCAAAGCGAGCCAGCAGCACCCCGTTCTGCATTAGCAAGGGTGCTGGCACCTGAGCCACGGAGGTGGTTATTCCCCTCTCCTCAGTACTGCTGGGACCACACCTGTAGTACTGGATCTGAAGCCAATCCAGCAAAAGGCCACAGAGATGATGAAAGAACTGGAGCATCTGACATCTGAGGGGGGCTGAGAAGGCTGAAGTGGCAGCACAAACTGAAATACAGGAAATTCAGTTTAAATAAAAACCCTAACCCTAAAACGCTCAGTCATTGCATTGGTGATCCAACACTGCAACAGGTTGCTCAGGCAATTTGCCTGGCCAGAGCCCTGGTAATCTAATCTAATTGTCCCTGCTTTGAGCAGGAGGTCCCTTCTAGTCTAAGCCTTCTATGATTTGGTGAAAAAAAAGGAAGATTTAATGATTTACTGCTATCATGGTCAGTAGGAGAACTGTACGTGGTATTATTTACAATACTAATTTGCTTCCTCGTATCATTAAACATTATGAAATGGCCTTGATTTCTTATAGACTCCTACAGGTTAGTTTTTTGAGGGGCTGCTGGTGGCTTATTTCTTAAAGATAAGCAGTATAATGCATACAGAAGGTCTGATTAATTAGCAGGCCAATGTTCAGCTGTATCAAATACCAAAGTGTTTCTGAAAGGAAACTGTGAGATGAAAGAGACAGAATTTCAGACATCATGCCTAACGTTCATGAAAGTATGATATACCTCATGCCCAGATAGAAGGAAATAGTTTGAGCTCTGCCTTTACTGTTTTTAACTCCCTGATACCTCACATCAAATTGCATCCATACTTCTGCAGTTAGTATGTGAATGGACAAAAGTGAGAAGGTGCCATCAATTTTAGCAAATAATATATAGAAGTACAGGTTTCAGGTCCTCCTTGTCTTGGTGATTGATAGCAGCTTGTGCAAAGGCTGCTTCATTCCATAGTTTCCCTATATATAAAAAGAAATCCTTAGATAAGTAAGTTTTGAATTACATCAGTTTTAACTAGCAGGAATGATTTGTCTACATCACCCCTTTTTCCAGAATCTCTTTTGACTATGAATGTCTTCAACCTATACATTGTTTCAAACTCATTTTTTTCTGTCCTTGCTGCCAATCTATGTTGTATACTTCTTGCACGAAATAGTTATATGTCTGCTGATTGTTATGTTGACTTTATTGCAGAGGCCCAGCCCAATCCAGCTATACTCACCTCCTTTCATACTGGCACCCATCAAGGACAAACAGACAGAGCTGGGAGAAACATTTGGAGAGGCCAGTCAGAAATACAACGTGCTTTTTGTTGGCTATTGTTTGTCCCATGATCAGCGCTGGCTTCTGGCATCCTGCACGGATCTTCATGGTGAATTGCTGGAAACCTGCATCGTTAATATTGATTTACCAAACAGGTAGAAACCTTGATTTTTTTGCATTAAATCTAGTTCTGTAGTTATCAAACCTCACCATCATCCCTCACTGCATTTCTTTCTTGCACATCTCATTCTAATTGTATTTCCTGTTGTGATCATGATAATGTTAGCAGTGATCATGTTTAAATTGACATTTTATAGTATAAACTTACAAATCAGAGAGAGAGAAGTTGTTGTTGTATTACACTTGTTTCACAAATGCTACCTACAAATCTTACCTTTAAGAACAACTTGTGTGTTGCTCAGCATACTGACACCTCTCATTACCATTGCAATACCAGTACTGAAAGCAGACAGATTTTCTGCTTCATATGAGGAAGGTAAGGTAGACACTCTACAGAGCTGCAAGAGCTCCTATAGATGTTAAGCAGTGACATAACTGTACAGTAGAAATCTGGATATTATCCTTGCTTCTCTGCAACTCGTATTGGTTTTTTTCTCTGTTACTCTACAGGTCAAGGAGGAGCAAGTTGTCTGCACGTAAAATCGGTCTGCAGAAGCTGTGGGAATGGTGTATTGGTATTGTACAGATGACATCACTGCCTTGGAGAGTTGTCATAGGGCGGCTTGGCCGCCTCGGCCACGGGGAGTTAAAAGGTCTGTGATGCCAGCACTGTCACTGCCAGTGGTCTTGGTTGTTTTGCAAAGCAGGGTGTTTTACAGAGTTGATCACCAACCTTTAAAGCTGGGAAAATTAGATTGATAATCCAATCCTGGCACTGGATTTTTGTAGTGCTTTTTATAAGCATTTGCTGCAATCTGTCCATGTTTGTACGCTGGGCCTGATGCTACTCTCACACATCTTGTAGATGTTGTGTAGATTAACATAGAATCATAGAATCACAAGGTTGGAAACGACCTGCAAGATCATCTAGTCCAACTGTCCTCCCATCACCATCACTACCACAAGCACTAAACCACATCTCACAGCTCCTCATACTCTTGAGCACTGCCAGGGATGGCGACTCCACCACCACCCTGTGCAGCCATTCCAGTGCCTGACCACTCTCTGAGAGAAAAAGTTCTTGTGTCCAACCTAAACCTCCACTGGTACAACTTGCAGCCATTTCCTCATGTCCTGTTTGTTGCCTGGGAGAAGAGGCCAAACCCTTCCTCATCACAACCTCCCTTCAGAAAGCTGTAGAGTGCTAACGTAACTAACATTTGCAGAGGATATTTCCAACTGGAAGTCAGCACTGGGTTTGGTCGTGTTAGGAATAGATTTCACAGAATCTTAGAGTTGCTCAGGTTGGAAAAGATCTTAAAGATCATCGAGTCCAACCACAGCCTAGCAATAGTTGCCCTGTCACAGAAAGAGGATTCAGTTGTGATTCTTCACTTTCAAACAGAAATACTTGGAAATGAGGTTAATGAGTCAAAAAAAATCTTTTTTTTCTGTGGTATACAAAACTAAGTGACGATGGGCATTAGCCAGCAACAAGGCTCCCTGCAGTCCGCAAAGAGTTCCCAAGATTTAGCATTCCTAACAGCTCAGATGGAACAGCAACCTCTGGAGTGCTTTAGGTTCAGATCCCTTAATGCAGCAAGGGAAGGAAGTGCCTTGCTTCATTTCAGCAGTGATTCCTCTCAATAGTAGATGCATTTGGCAGCTCCTCTTTCTTCTCTAATGACCGTGGCCACTAGTCAGCTCTTGGCTGGTTGGTCAAAAAATGGGGTTCTGAGAAGGTGCTCTGCATCTTCATTTGTCTCCTTATTTCAAACATGAAGAGAAATTAGGCAGGCAAACACAGACATGAGTGAATGTCCTTTTATCGTGATAAATGAATGTGATGTGGATTCCTCTTCTTAGCTTATTGTAAGAGGTTCTGTATTTAAGACAGGAAAAAAATAGAAAAACAGTGCATAATAAATAACAGTTCAGTCTAAAAGCACAAAGAATTACTCCGGGGGCAAGAAGCACCAATTCAATGCCTTCTCCCATCCAGTACATGTAGGGAAGAAGGGATGTTGCCTGCCCTGTTAAGGGAATTTGTTATCCCTCATATACCTGGGAGTTAATTGGAATGAAGGTAGGACGGCAAACTCAGAGTTTAGTAAGCAGCTCTCTTCCTTTGTTTTCTGAAAGTCAGTTCAGTGACTAAATGTAGTTTCTTAAAGGTATATCCACAGCATTGAAAGACTAACAAAGCTTTCACTTTGTTTTGTTTAGTGTATTTTATTCATTACAAGGCTTAACAAAATTCCTTTTGTGTTCGGTGTGTGAATTCATACCTATTTGCTTACATTTCAAGAGTTATGGTTATGCAGCATGCCAGGTGAGAACAGATGTGCTTTTTCAAAAAAGAATCAGTGCAGTTCCTAAAAAGATTTCCATGTAGATGAAAACACTGGAAAAAAAAAGAAATGTTATGCAAGCAAGTTATGGATTTTTAGAAACCTCATTATCTGTTCTGTCTAAATTTGCTTCATTTCAGACTGGAGTATCCTCCTTGGGGAGTGCTCCCTGCAGACAATCAGCAAACAGCTGAAGGAGGTGTGCCGCATGTGTGGCATCTCATCAGCAGACTCTCCTTCTATCCTCAGTGCCTGCTTAGTTGCCATGGAGCCACAGGGGTCATTTGTCGTCATGCCAGGTGAATTTTATCCAGCTGTTCTAACTTCTTTTATCTTACTTAGCGCATAAGAAGCATGTCAATTCTGGGACACTTTTGAACCCAACAAGACTAGCATGGCTGAATGTGGTAGAACATAAGCTGAGCCAGCAGAATTCCCAAAATATGAGGAAGGGTTTTGTTGTCTGGTGCCTTAACTCCTAGGAGAAGAGATTACTTTGTGCCACTGGTAATCTGATGACCTTTTCCTTGGGGAAGTCATGTTTCCAAATTGCCCAGTGCTCATTAGCTGAAATGTAGTATTGTAGAAACCATTATGCAAGGAAGAATGCAGACACTGTTACAGTCTATCATATGAAAGAGTTGGAGGCTAGGGAAGTAGGAGTAAGGATAAACCTGCTTATATTTAAGAATGTTTTTAGATAATTCTTCTGTAAGCATCGATCTATAGGCTTCAGTTGAAAGGTTTCGAAGCTTGAGGCCCTTCCATGCTGCATTTTTTCCCTTTTCCTTATTTTGTGTACTTCTTAAGCACATATTTTTTGTGTATATGTTGAGATATCCTTACAAACTACTCTGGCTTTTAGTTTATATAGAAAAGTTTACTATGTGGAACAGAAAGTAAATGAGCTTGAAAAGTTGAATAACTTTCAAAACAGAGTTCTGTAATGTGAGAAAGTAGATGGCAAGTTGTGTCTCTTTCAGTGCCAATCAAAGTGGGGTGTATTGCATAATTTGGAGTTCTATAGGTGTGCCTGTCCAAAATAAATTTGCCTTGCTCATTTAACAAGCAAATCTTTGATTAAGGGGCAGCAAAATGGAAAGGAAAGGTGGGGTATTGTATGGGAATTCACATAGCTAAATGTTATCTATGTGACTTGTGATCTTAATTTCGGGCTTTTCTGGTAATTTATTCTTTTTAAGATAAGAACCTTTAAACATTTTTATTAGCATGCAAATCAAGATTAGATCCTTAGAAATGTAATAGGACATTGAAAGCATATTTTGAAGATGATGCAAATTAATGCCTCTGCCATTGCTTCTTTTCTGGAAGATGCTGTCACTATGGGATCAGTGTTTGGACGAAGTACTGCACTGAACCTGCAGTCATCTCAGCTGAATACCCCTCAGGATGCCTCCTGTACACACATCCTGGTTTTCCCAACCTCTGCTACTATCCAGGTAGCACCAGCAAATTACCCCAATGAGGATGGGTTCAGCCCAACTAATGGTAAGTCAGCCTGTGTCTGGTGTCCTGTTCAAAACACAAGCAGAGCTGTTCCCGTTAGCAGTAAGATCTGAATGGATCTGTCTTCTCCCATGGACCCCATACCACTCTAATTTAATGTAGAGAGCACAAACAATACCTACGTGATAAAGAATAGTATACTATGTTTTTATAGTGTGTGTTCAGAGAATCCTGCTGGTTTATTCCAAAAGCAATGTTGGCCAATCAATACACAAAATGGCACAGACTACAAAATGCTTTTTCTTGTCATTGTGATTAACTTGTGACTCAGTCAGGCCAAGTTGATCTGTAGCAGTTGTTTGCTTCGTGGTCTGTGGAGTGGAAACCTCGTGAGGAGGGAAGATGTTTGTTCTAGAATTTTTATCTTCGTGTAAAAGAATGCAAAACAGACCAACCAAACTGTGAGATCTCTATTATTAACAGTGTGGATTTTTAAACATACTTAACTCTATAATTTATATCTCCAAGACTCAGCTTAATACTTCATAATAAGTATTTTCCTAACTGTTTTGCCATAGGTTTTTAAAAATGATTGTAAAATAATTCAAACTTACCAGTCACTTAGAATAAAGACGTTTCACTCAGGCAAATTACAGTAGAGAGGGGTAGAAAGGCTCACTATTTTTAATGAAAGAATCTGCTTTGATCTCTTCCTCCGGGAATTTCAGTGGGCCTCAAAGAAGGGAAGTTACCCCTCTTAATACTTAAGCAGCTGTCCTTTCAAAGCCCCAGAATCCTGACTGAATGCTGTGCTGAGGAATATTTAACCTGCATTAACCTGCCCTTTAGTGCTTCAGATGCTAATTAGAATCAGGTACAAGAACTGGCGTTTTCCAAAATGGTGTTAAATTTAATTTTCTTAACTCTGTTCTACTTAATGATTAAACTGCTTCCTATGCTATTAGGCGTCTCATTTATGTTTTGGAGGCTAAGCAGAGCATGACATTAGTTCTGTTTTGTTCAGTGAGGTTGTAGGACAGAAGTTAATAAAGTGAGTTAATTCATTGCTTTTGAAATCCAGTCTTTCTCTTCAGAAGATGAAGAAAAACAACCACCTGCCTGTTCCAGCACTAGAGCTTCAGGTTGAAATAAATTAATTCAAAACACACATTCCTTTCCATTTTCATGTCAAGCAAATTCTTTTTCAAGAGAAAGTATTTATTGTATGGCACTTCTTAAATTATGTAGAAATGTACTACTCGTATTTAAGGTCTCTGCATTTTACTATAAATCTGGCAGCAATTCTAATTCAGACAGCTACCAGTGTCCCTTTCTGTCCCCCCAAAAGGTACTTCAGATGTCATTATTACTGTTTAAACATCTTTGCTGAAAAAATCTGGATGAGGAAAAAAACGTTTAAACTGTACTGTGATGTTTGTAGTTTTCTGCTCTGTGTTCCCCACATCTTCGCTTTCCATCATGTAAATTACCCATATTATCATAACTTGTGTTCCAAATGACTGAGCAATGGAATGTACTTCTCATAGAATGCAAACACATTTTCTGTGTATCTTTACTGCCTTCCCACAAATTAACATAAGGCAAATTAAAATAGCAAGCTATGATAATAAAACCGCATTTAATTTCTGAGATGAAAGTAAAACGTTAAAAGCTGAATTGTAGGAAATTTGAAATGATCCTGAAAGTACATTGCATGTGAACGTGGCCTTGCTGCCCTTCTGCTGGATGCTACCTGATGCTGTGAGCAGCTGCCTTGAAACTGCTGAGACTGCTCCTGGAATACTTGGGGCAAATGTGCCAAGCTGTGTAGCACAGGTCTGGAGAGCAGCACCTGCTGTGGGTAACAAATGTAGGTTTGTTTAACCTATTTCAGCTATATTTTTAAATGGATTTCTGTGAGTGACTGCAGAGAGGTGACATTTTGTCTCAGTTTGGATTGTTGTTAGATTGGCATGACAGGAGCTTTGTTCACTCTCTGAGTGTTGGTAAAATCCGTGATTTTAATAGATGTCAGCCAGCTTCTGCTTCCAAGTCCGTGTGGTTACAGTCAGAGGAACGAGGAAGGATTCAACAGTAAAATAGTAAAATGTTTATCACTGCTTTCATCTATCTCAAGAAAAAAAAAAAAAAAAAAAAAAAAAAAAAGACCATAAATTACAACAGCATTGTAATAGAAATGGACACAGCAGATTGAAATTGATTTTTTCTTTCTTTCCTTTCCAGATGATATGTTTGACCTCCCGTTCCCAGATGACATGGACAATGACATCAGAATTTTAATAACAGGGAACCTTCACTCTTCACCAAATTCTTCCCCAGTTCCTTCCCCTGGATCCCCATCTGGCATTGGAGTGGGATCTCACTACCAACACAGTAGGGTAAGGCTGGGACACTTCTGAGCTACTTAAAATAAAACAGAAAGACCCAAACTTTCCAACAAAATCTTTTTTCCCACTGTTAATTTTCAAGCATTGTTCGGTCAAAATTAATTAAATTAATGAAATTGATTAAGCTGAAAGTAACGTTAAAATTGGAGAGACTGGCTAAATACTATTGTAAAAGATGCCAAGACCATTTACATCTCCAACTTTAAAGTTAATTGTTGCATACAAGATAACTGAGAGAAAGAGAGGAGGCTTTGCTTTGTTGTGGCAGAGCTGTATTTAATCCACTTGTATAAAATTAATTTCAATTAATCCTTTTTTCTCTGGAGGATGGGAAATCCCTGCCACAAGGTGACAAGTCTGTGGCATAGAGGTGACACGACAGCGCTGATCGCATGAATTTCTAGGGGAGGGAGAAGGGAGATAATTGTCCTATTAATAAAACCCTATCAGTTTAAACTTCACAGGTGCTGCATGTTTATGCAAATATTGTTTTCTTAGTAAAAATTAGCCCAGAGCATATAGTGCTTGTAAGTTACTTTTGTTTGAAGTGGCTTTTATAAAGTTGGTTCCAACATCAGTGGTTACTTAAAATGCAAATCGTTTTTGATAAATCAAGGTACTTCTTGAATCAGCCTTAGTTTGATGGAACTCTTACTCATGCCATTTAGCTGTGGAAGAGAATTAGTTCTTCTTCAGTTTTCCATTAAAAATATGGAGAAATTTAAGGTGCTTCATAATTTCCTGCAGAGGAATTTTACTCTAGAAGCAGTGCATTCACAGCAGCATATCACTTCTGTTATAAATAACACAATATTTTAATAAAGAAATAGGCTTTTCTGGAAAAACTGGATAAACTTCATGCATTTAAAAGTTCTCATTTAGCAATCTGCAGTAACTTAAGCAACTGGATCTGTATCTGTGACTGTCACTGGTGGCTCAAAACAGTCTCATCAAGATAAATCATACATCTGGTATGGAAGGAATTACAAAAAGGTGTACATGCAGCTAACATATTTGACAGTGAATAATGATGTTCCTAATGATGCTTTCTGTTTAAAAAAAGAAAAAAAGGTCATTTTTCTAAATTTAAATATCCTATATCCTCTTAAGAATTCTCACTCCCTGAAGATGACTGATTTTCAGGATTACAAAATGTCACTTTCACTGCCTGGAAGGAGAAAGTCCTCCCTGTGTTTTCCTTGTAATCTCTGCCAAAGTGTTTCAGTGGTCAGCTTAATAATGGATTGTGAGTGAAAGATCACCTTTGCATCAGCCACAAAAATGCCAGTACTGTATTTTGTGATCACAGTATACAACCACCTTGCTTTTTGTTAATGCACCAATCCACTTTTCAAAGAGTAACTAATTTCTGTCTCTGGTTACTCCAACCTGGTATGTGGGCAAATTAAAAGTTTTGAATTCTGTTACCAAACCCTCCAACCGTAAATCACAGCTCAGCGCTCATTGCATTATTTAGCTTGTTCAGTAATCTCTATTCTCTGCCACATAGAGAAAAATGCATTTAAAAAACTTATTCTCCGTGGAACTCCATCCAAGTGCCTTAAGAAAAGCACTGAAAGGTTAATGACCAAAGGGCTCAGAAACTTGGACGAGCCATTTCTAGATGAACCTGTCACAGTAATTCGGTTTAACCATTAACGACTGCCTGGTAATTGACGTGTAATTTTTGGTTTTAAAAAAGCAACAGTGTGTGATCATTACCTCGTGGGGCAGGGAAGGTCGAGCCTTCGTCCATGTAACCCGTAATTGATTGCTGCACTTGAACAGTGTAAGCCCTGACTGCTCAGCAGCCAGTTTCAAGGTCTGCTGTTACGTTTTCCAACCGCCCACAGCCAGGTGAGCTGCAACCTTCTCTGGGCTTTATGGACTGTTTAACTTCCTCTGATTACTGAGCAAGATACTACTGGTGGAGAAGGACCTGCTTGAAGGGCTAGCATTGAAGGCTTTGTGATTAAGCCAGTTTCTGTTCAGTGAAATCTTCTTTACCTATTGACTTAAAATGGATTAAATGGACTGCCACCTCAGTTCTTCTGAGATATGTTTCTAGCTAAAATACACAACAGGCTTTTTTTTTTTTTTTTCCTCCCTCTCTATGAAATAAAAAATGAAAGCAAAATAATAAAGGTTGATTTTAGGAATGTACTTTATTGTGCAAAGGCAGTCACCTTTTATTTCTGATACCCAAAGAGCCCTTTGTAGGTTTAGTAATGGAGTTCATGATACGTAAGGCTTTATGTCTTTCTCTACAGAGGTAAATAAGTTCATACCCAAGTGTTCATATTCAGCAGCCTCAGGTATGGAAGGTTCATCTGTCATGCTTTTAGACTGCAGGAATACAATCACAGATGTATATCCTGACAGGCAGCAACCCAAGTTTGATAAAATTGGTATTAAAGCCTTTTAAAATCGCTTAGCTCCTGTCTCTTAGTAACTGTTTTGTCTCTATGCAAGAATATGAGTAGCTAATACTACAAAATACAGTATATAAATAAATGATGCAAATAGGAAGGCAGGACAGCTGTGTTTTTGTTTTTTTTTCCTACACTTCATCTCTACTTGGCAATACAAATATAAAACAGTTTCTAGTTTCTTCTGTCCAATACCTCTAAGCTGCTCTGTAGCAGCCAGCTCCCCAAAGCTCAACACAACTTGCTGTTGGGTGATCCTGCAACACCAGCCTGGAGAGCCCAAGTGCAAGAGAGAAAGGAAAGCACAAAGATTCACAATAATTACAGCATAGCTCCTTCATACCAAGACAGAACCTGATGATTAGTAAGCAAGATGAAAGTCATTGGAGGGAGATGTCATGACATGAAGTGACAAATGTACCTTGAATTCTTATTTCAGAGCCAAGGGGAACGTCTCCTCTCCAGAGAAGCCCCTGAAGAACTGAAGCAGCAGCCTCTTGCTCTTGGATACTTCGTGTCAACTGCCAAAGCTGAGAATCTTCCACAGTGGTTCTGGTCATCCTGTCCTCAGGCACAAAACCAGTGTCCTCTCTTCCTGAAGGTCTGTCTTGCTGTTCTTTTTTGGTGGAAGGGGAGGAAAAATTGTGTTTAGATCCTATATGTTTCCTTTGAAAATGACAGCTTTGTTTACCTCTACTGACAGTACTAGAAATAACTAAGAAATCTAGGATGTAAATTCACTGAAGACAGCTGGCTATTAGCATTTAATCTCTATTACCTGCAAATTGAATAGTTTGGCATCTGCTAAATACAGAATCATCAAAGCTGTATCCAGTGTTTCCCCAATTTTAATTTCCTAAATTTCAGTCAGCCCAAGACAGGAGAGGCATACTTCTTATCCTGCCATGATCCAGTCATAATACAGAGATTAAAAAGTTAGAGAGTAGCACTCCTGACAGAGCATCTACTGTCTTCTGGTCCTGTTTCCATAGATGTAGAATTTGCATGGTGTTGTCAGTGGTGTCAGAGTGTATATAGAATTTGCCAATCCAGAAGGTTGCTATTTCTTGCAAGAAGTACTGGTGTATTGCGTGCAGGAGCTGAACTGGTTCAACTACTACAGATTCATTCATCCCAGTAGAGTGACATGCAGTTTCTTACTGGGATGTCAGGTAGTGAGTTTGGAAAAAAGGTGAAAAATCTGCCTTGAATAGAGTCATGTAGATACTCAAGCAAGCAAAATATAAACTAATTAAGATAGTAGATTTTCTTCATCCATTCTCAGCTTAATTAACAAATACAAAGCAAGTTAATTAACAAATACAAGACTTTCTCGAAGTCTTGTAGCTAAATTCTCTCATATGTGTCTATCAGGCAGTTATCAGAATAAAGTTGTTCAATATTTCTCAATTCTGTTGCCAAAAATCCATTTTAGGACTGATTTAGGATGATTGTTGCAGTCTGTATGGTGGGCCTTATGTTCAGTATAGCATCCACTGGCAAAGTGCTGCAGTACTCAGTTAAATGAGATCACCTACCAAATTCCTCACATTTTCATGGTGACTTTCCAGAATTATGTGCTTTGCTCCAAACATGTGGAATAGAGCTCTCAAACTGACATGAAAAATAAGCCACCGTATTTTTGGAGCTAGAGATGAAGTTTTACCCTAAACTTAAAACTGCCTTTCTTTGTGAGTGAGTAATAATGCAAAAACTATGTTTTGGTTCCAGCTCTAAAAACACAGCAGAGCTCTAGGCAACTCCATGAATTCCTTCTGTAAGCCTGTGCTAGATTTTTGTACTGCAGAGAAGGAGCCACCACCCTTCCCCCTTAACCCAATGCAATTGCTTTCTCAGATCCAAGCTGAATTAAATGTTTAATTTGACTTGGAACGTACTGTTTTGGTTTGGACAATTTTTTAATAAAAGCAAGGGGCTGAATTCGTGCAGTAACTTGTAACAGCTCAGAGAGCAGCTGGTGCTGTCTCCTTTGTGCTGCATGGTGCTGCAGTTAGGAAACCTGCACAGCATGTGAGAAGTACACATTTAAGTCATCTCTGTCTGATTTGGATTAAGCCTTTTTGAGCTGAAGCATTCCACCTCTGAGGTGCATGCCATAACTGGAGGAGCACAAACTCGAGGTTTTGCCCCAGCAGGCCGTGTGGTCTATTGAGCTACCCACTTGAAAGGCTTGCATGGTTGCCTCTGCCCCTGGCACGTGATCAATATGAAATCCCTTTTCTGCTCCTGTGTAAACTAATGCACAAACCTCACCCCAGAAAGAAAGACGAGAGCTATTCAGAAAGCACGGCAGCAGAGAGCAAGAGGAAGGCTGTGCTGTGTTCTGGTTGGGCATCTCAGTGCATGATGGGTCCGGAACTCTGGGGTGGGTCTCCTAAATGGGAGAGTTTGAAGAATTAGAATGCTATGTTGTTGAAATGCAAAAAGAAACACTGGCATACTCCAGGTGTTTTCCTTCATCACTCCTTCCCTGACTGAAATTAAGAGTGGAATTCAGCATGCTTTTTAAAGATCCTTAATTCCAATCAGACAAAGAAGTCATTTTATTTGAAGTTTTGAAGTCATTTTATTCATTTATCCATCATTACAGAACTTCAAAATACACTTGATCCTGCTGGGTTCTGCAGAGAATTGCCAGCTGACAGTTCACAATATATTTGTTCGCTGTGAATTTTCCTATATGTTTACTATGTGAAGAGTTAAATTGTTTTTTTGTTGTTAATTTGTTGGTTTTTTTACTTTCACAGGCCTCATTACATCATCACATCTCCATAGCGCAGACAGATGAACTACTGCCTGCCAGAAATTCTCAGCGAGTTCCTCACCCCCTTGACTCTAAAACTACATCAGATGTCTTGAGGTAATGCCTTCTTGCTTTTGCATTTCATTCCTTGGCTCGTGGAGAACTCAAGAATGAAATTTCACAGGGACCTTTTTTTGGGCTTATCAACAGTTTACACCTCTATTATGCCCTACACGTGTGTTTTTTATTGAACAAAACAACATATACCACAGATCCCAAGGCCACAACAAAAGAACTGGTCTTTGAGGGTTACTTAATCACTCTTCTGTCCTACTCTGCAAAGCAGTAGAGTAATTTCTGCCTTACAAAGAGGGCACCTTGGTTTGCCTCCCAAAGATGATTTGGTTTAGCTGGCAGTCTGAGCTGGCCTGTGTAAATAATTATTTTTACTCACCAAATGAAACCGAGTTATCAAAGGAGGTAGAGGTACTCTCCTGATACTCACTATCTTAGGAGGTGGAGTGTAAAGGAGACACTTCCTGCATCAATACAGCACTATATGTCCATCCTAGTGCAGAAGATAAGTAGAGGGCTGTTTGCCTCTATGTCACCTGTCAGGCACTGAAAATAAATTTTAATGAGACAGAATATAAGGTCAGACCCACCAGTGGACAAACGTGTACATTGCTACCAAGCAGAAAATACCAACCAGTAGGAACCATGAAAAACAACCTATTTAACTCAAGTTGGGGGTATTATGTAGTATTCTAGATCTCAGTTTGCATCCTCTTAAATAAAAAGGTGATGCTTTGGGAGATGCACAAGGAAAGAATGAGATGCAACGAACACAAATTCAGACATAGGAAATTCTAGTCCGACATAAGGAAAAGTAATTTTGTTTTTTTTGTAAATTGTAATCAAACACTGGAACTGTCTGTGGAGCCTCCATCCTCAGAGATGTCCAAGAATCAGGTTTTTTAATACAGCAGTAGAATAAACTTCCAGAGGTTCAGTCCAATGTAAATTTCTCTGAAGATTCTGTAATCTCTGCTGTTTGATGGGAAAGGGCCTGGAATCAAACTGTGGGTCGAGTACAAATAAACTGAGAACACAACTTACCCCCCACCCCTACCTGGCACGCATTTGTGCTCAGTTTCCTACTTTCCATGCACCACAAGCATTAATATAGTCCCTTCCATAATGCATCACCAGGAAAAACAGAGATAAGTTTCAGTCAAATCTTCCAGAAAAAAAAAAGAGAAGTAAAATTCCAGGTTCATTTTCCCTGCATTTCTCTTCCACAGGTTCGTTTTGGAGCAGTATAATGCACTGTCCTGGCTTACGTGTAACCCTGCCACTCAGGATCGCAGCTCCTGCCTTCCTGTCCACTTTGTGGTGCTCACTCAATTGTACAATGCCATCATGAACATACTTTAATAGATAGAAAAGCACTTGTTCTTCTGGCTTATTCTCCCCTTAACCTGAGAAACGTGCCACAGTCTGCAAAGATCACAGTTTTGCTTCTCTTCAGACCAGTCCTGTGCTGTGCTTCTGTTCCTCCAAAAGCACATGTGAATTCTGCAGTGTTGAAAAGTAAAACACCCATTAACATCTCTGGCAGCTTCAGTCCAATTCTGGGAACATCCAAGAACAGTGAACACAGAGTAACCTCAAGTCGGCGTTAGTTTGGCAGCCCAGTAACTACTGGTCAGTCTGATTATTATTTTTTTTAAGATTATTTTATTTTTTTTTAAGGAAGACTTCAATATCTTTTTGGATTAGGAACTCTGCTGAACAACCATAAGCAGTTTCAGCCCCACAAGTGAAACCATCGTGTAGTGACTGCTTTGGGCTGCCCAGAAGTTCTTTGTTCTTTGGTCATCGTTAACTGGGACTTGGCAGGAAAAGAAAATGCACACCGTTGTGGTCTTGTATGAATATTGCAATTTTCAGTCTACCTGGAGTTCCTGTCAGAGTGGATTGGGATGAATGCATGCATTTGTTACCTGTCCATGTAGATATGAATGGTCTGGAGATATTTATTTTATTGTTAGGTTTGGGGAGGGGAGGGATTAAATTATAAAGGACCAGGAACAGTAGGATATCTTAAAAACCCAACTCCGTTCCACCATTTATCTACATAAAGGGTTATTTGTCTACATACCTCTCGCTCTTCTGACTTAGAAATCAAAAAGCTAATAACAATCAAAGTCCCACGTGGGAAGGGGAGCATGTCCTGATAAGGATACACTTGTGTTTTAAGGAATTCTCACCTGCGTTTAGCCTGGTTAAAGCAAGGAAAGGCCAGCATTTAATGAAGGATAACACTACCTAACAGAAGAAGAGAGGTAGGGAGGAAAAATACTTTAAAGCCCTTTAAAGGGTGAATGGAAAGTGGTAAATTAATCTATTGTAGAGCTATGATTGAAATATATTTCCAGTAAATTTAGTGATGCTAGAAAGCTATTTACTGAAACCCAAGTCGCCCTGTAATTCTGGGCCGACTCGTCCATGTACATATCCAAAAATGTGCTTTTTGTTTACACGAAATCAGTGACAAATCTGGTGTATTTTTTCTGACTATAGGAATATTATTTCAAAGAAATAATTTTAAAAAGAAAATTATATCATTAAATTAGTACTTGAAGTTCTACCGCTGCGGTGGAAGAGTTACTTTGTGGAGTAAAATGATCGCCGTTCGAAAGGTCAATGGCTAATTGAAGTATTTTTACGACTCCTTCATTCCAGGCTCCGAGGGGTTTATATTTAAGCTCCGTTTTCTGATGTTTGCTGTTGCAGTGTGCAGCAGGCAAGGGCTGCTGTGGGCGAGGGGTCGGGCACTTTGATCAGGTGCTGTGACCCATAGCTGTCTATGGCGGGGGAAAAACCGACACGTTGTTAAAAGTTCTTCCAAAAGACTTTCATGTTCTGGTGGGGAAAAAAATAATAATAATAATAATAATAATTAAAAAAAAAAAAAAGAAATTCTATGATTTTACAAAGTATTTTTCTTGAGATAATGTAAACATTTAAAGCAAATGATATAAGTATCGCTTGTGTCATGGAAGGGTGAAGTCAGAGAAGTAACCTGTAAATGGATGATGTCGTTCTCTGCACCGAACCTCCCGTGTGGGCATCCTCTTTGCAATGTATAGGTTTAAAAAAAAAAAAAAAAAAAAAAAAAAAAAAAAATCTGATATCAAACCATTTGTATCTAATGTGTGTACAGTGTAAAATTGACTTTAAAATATTGCAGTACTATTTTTTCTTAATCAGAAGAGAAAATTCTCAAGGCCTTTTGAAGAGCATAAAAAGATGAAGATTGTAAACTTGTATAAAAAAAAAAAAAAAATTTAACTTGGGGAGGAAAAATGTAAAGTAGACATTTGTAATCTTTTACCATTTGGGGGTTGTTTGTTCCCAGGATTCATCGGGACTTTGGATTATGATTGAGTTTGTTCTTTTTAAATGGGCCGTTTTTATCCGGGGGCATTTCTTCCCCAGAAACCTGGTTCTGTGCAGACATGGAAAATCCAAAAGGGCAGCGAGGAGTAGTTTTCATCTGGTGTCTTTTATTTAATTTTTTTTAAGTTAAGAGAAGCTGGTGACATATTTATACGTTTTTGTGCAAAATAAATGAATGGCAATAGATTTTAAAGAAAAATCTTATGTACTTCAGTGTGAAAAGTTCTGTATAATATTTCCCTTAAATATGCATTATTTTACTTGTGAGTTTTTTACTGAATTAATCTGAAATGTACAAGCCCTGGCTTTCCTACAGAGTGAAGAAAGTTATTTTATTTTTCTTTTTATTTCTAACTTTGGAAATTCATGCCTAAATCAGAATTATTATTACAGTTGTTTGAGCTAAAGGGAGAGGGAGGGGGGCAGGGAATGTCCAGCATGCTTGTATGTATATTTCAGAACCTTTTTTAAATGTAAAAGCTGTACATTTCTGGGGGAGTTCTGAATTTCTTTTTTTTTTTTTTTTTTTTTTTTGGGTTTTTGTTTTGTTTTGTTTTTTGTTTTTCCTCTGAGCATTTTGCAGTGAGCTTCTTTTATATATAGCCGACAATTTGAAAGAAAACAACAAAAAAAAAAAGTGAAGTTCATTTTAAATCTACAGTATATCGCTGGTACAATACACTAAAAAAAAAAAAAAAGACTTTGATAAAAAGAAACAATAATAATAAAGACCTCCATTTTAAATGTCATTCATATATACCTTGTGGATGAGAGCTATATACTTTTACACACTTTTTTAGATGAATAAATTATTGAATTACTGAAACTACTGGTGGAGTTTCATTCTTGTGTTTTCTGTAGCTCCTAATTTAAAGCATTGCTGGCACAGAGGGATTTGCTTTACCAGGTATTGGATCCGTGTGATACAGATGGAACTGAAATACATTCGAAGGCTCCTCAGCGCTGGTTTGCTTTTGAGCACTTGCTCTGTACTCCTGGGTTGGCTGCATGTCCATACAGCCATGGCTTCGCCAGTTGCCTTTTCACTGCATTGAGGCTCGTGTTAGTGTCTAAAGGTTCACAGTGCAACAGTGCTGTTAGACTGGTATCTTGCCAAACAGAATGCTGCTTCTGCTGAAAACCTTGCCTGTGGTAGAAGGAAACTGGTGCCACCGATGTCAGTGTTGGGATAAAGAGCTGTAAGTCCGGCCAGCTGGGGGGGGGGGTTGCTTTGGTAATCTGGTGTCACAGTAGCAGCAGGTGGAATTACAGGCAAAACAGGAGAAGCACCTCGAACTCATGTAACCTCCTCCCCCTGTGATAGGATTGCAAATAAGTGACGAGCTGGCAGCCCCAGATGAGAAAATGCAAAACCAGATCAGATCTGCCACAGCAGGCTGTGCAGAGAAGCAGTAGAATCCCCATCCTGGAAGTGCTGAGGTGTGCACTGAATGTGGCAGCCTGGTCTTGTTATACCCAGGACATGGCTGGACAGCCTTCAGGAGGTCCCTTCAGTCCTAGACATTCTGTGTTCAGCAGGTTCAGAAGTGCAAAATCTGACCAGCTTACAACTAGAACCCAAGCTTCTGTGGTGCTACACCTCAACAAGCCTTTATATAAAATGAGAGGTCTTTCGTGTCATCTCCTGTAGGAGCAGGTCTGGGAAAAACTTCAATGGAATCTTCAGATAATCCATAATTGCCTATACTTCAAATTACAGATCTGTGACCTCCTGAGGTACTTTATAGATGCCATGACTGTTGCTTTGCTTTTAAGTTAGAACAAAAGCAGGCTAGCACCCACCCCATACATCATCACCAGTTCTGGCTGCACCCTGCCCACAGCCAGGCTGTACTGCTGCTGGGTACAACCATCATCAGAATCAGGTGAGACCACTTCCAGAGGACCAGAATGCTTTTAAAATGCTTTTAAAAACCGGTCTTGTGGCTCTTTCTTGTGAAATACACTTCAGAAGTTCATTTTCCATGGGGAAAGTTGATGCCACGCTCACAGTTCTGTGACTGTATCAAGGAATTACCACTCAGTTTCATGGCTGCTGTAGTGACCAACAGGGATTTCATAAGTTTCCAGTCTACTTTAATTGTTGATGCACCCAATTTCTAAATTTAAAGTCCTACGCAAAAATAGTTCATTAGATTGATAACTTTCAGAAAAACTTCTGGAAGTTTGTGTCTTTTAGTTCACTTTGCTGTTGGTTCACTGTTAAAGAGCTACATTGAGTGAACTCACGTGGATTCTCATGGAATCTCTCCACTTCCACCTTCCCTGGAGTGCTGTGAATAGGGGAGGGGCTGCTGTGGAGCAGTGTCTTAAAAATGGAGACTGCTTTGTGACCAATTCATTGGCTTTAACAAAAACAAGACGATAAAGAACTACCAGTCCGCTATGCTGTTCCATGGGGAAGAACTGAATAAAAGGCAGTGATGGATGAGTATGTTACTGTGGGAACAGACTTTGGGATACCAACGAAGGAAAGATTTCTAAACATAAGGCTGAAATCAATTTATTTTTTTTTTTCCAATCACAATTTCTATTCTTAGCAAATATCATGGCCACCTGACAACAGCTTAAGCACGTGTAGAAAGCATCAGAAGCCATGGAAGTAAGCATTTGGTTTATGTTCTGTCTCTTTATTTATAGTGGAAATGGAAACAGCCCAAACAGGAAATCTTTGGTCTTTAGCAACAAAGCTGTATTTATAAAATGATGCTGCTTCCACTTCCCTGTTTTGAAACTGAACCTTAACACAGTAACAAATGTTTATGTGGGCAGACCCCATTTTAGTGCTCATCTACCAGGTATCAAAGCAGCAATCCCCATTGGGTTTTCCAGAGGATATATAAACCTCAGTGGTATTTTAACAAAATCTGCAATGCTCTTCAGAACCGTGGAGCAAGAAGACATCCACTTCCATGGCAGGGCAGCTCTGAAGGCAGAGCAGTGCCCTTCCTGGTACCTCCCTGGCCAGGGGTCTGGGCTCTTGCTGTGTTTCTGGATGGGTACTGGTCAACCAGTGGGCTAACCAAGCTGTAAGAGCATGTCTTACATGATGCAGTGAGCATGCCTTGCAAGATACATGTCATGTATCACTTTGATAAGCATATAAAATATGTTCTTATGTCTGTGTTAGTCTTTTTTTTCTTCTTTAAGAATTGGTTGTTCAGAGAATTGGCTGTTTCAGAAATGAATGGCACTATCTATAACAGCCACAGTTCACTGCGTAGACTTTGAACAAGCATTTCTCTCTCACTGTCCTGCAACCAAGAATCTGGGGAAATACCTGCTTGAATTCACAGGCTACCTTTGCTTGCATCACATAGGCTGGCTTACATCTAGGGTTATCACTGCTAGGCTCCAGCACAGATGTGGGGGCACACAGCCCTGCTGTTACCACCTGTTCCACACCAGGCGTCTCATTTTGCAGCTCTTACGGCACCTCCACCACCACTTCCAGCTGCACTTCCCAGGAATGGGTGGATGCACAGGTTCTGTGCATACATAGGGGTTCACCAGACAATTCATTTCAGAAATACCTTCTTCCATGAGATATTTGTCAGCTTCACAACCTCTATACCAGCAGGCAGTGATGCTCGTTCCAGCTGGCTTCTTTTAACCAACGCACACCAGCAGAAAGCTGCTCCAACCCACCTGGCCCAGACAGCAGGCCCAGATCCTTCACAAATGAAATCTATTTTCCTTACAAAGCAGATAAGACATAAGTTGAAATCCTCCCATCCCTTGCCAACCTACCAGTTCTACCTACTGATTGTTTTTATTTAAATATAACTCTAACAAGGCAATGTCAAATGGTGGTGCAGCTCTGGGCATGAGCAGTGTTGGGAAATGCATCACAGCCACCTCAGGTTTTGGAGAACTCCCCACCATTGGCTTCTAACTTCCTGACCCCAGCTTTACAGAGCAACACATACACAAGAAAAAGAAACTGTATTTATAAACTTTGTAGCTGGGGCAATACTTCACACAGCCTTGGTAAGCCAACCATTTGGGTAGGTTTTTTTTTTTTCATTCCCTGTGGTTTCCTGCAGTGACAGCTGTGGGCTGGTCCCATTCATCACATCTATAATATTCTCTGCGCCAAGCGGTGTTGTCCCCAGCATGAAAAAGCGAAAGTCATGCCCTCTTTCTTCCAGCAGGGGTCACGTTTTGATGGCAAATAAAACTCCGGATTGCTAACGGCGCCGGCTCAAACAACCCTGAATGAAGCCGGGCGCTTAGCGAGCTGCTCATTAAAGGTCAACCACGCGAACAGGTGCGGGTTCAGTGGTCAGAGCGTTCCACCCCTCCTTGTAATCGGTTTCAGTGGTAATTTCATTAGTGCCTGGGGAAAAGACAAGCGCGAGAGAAGCAGGTGATGGGGTGAGGGACGTCTGGTGGGGAGAGAGAGGCTGTTAATCCCGGCGGGGTAATGACCCATGGAAGTGCTAAAAGAAAGGTGCAGTGCACGGCGCTCCTGGCTGCTGGGTTAAGCAGCGCTTTGGAGTTAGGAGTAATTGCCCTTGTGTTTCTTTCCTGCTTCAAAAGCTGAGAGTGCATAGAGAAGACGTTCTGCTGCAACAACACATACCAGTGTGCAGCTGGATTGTCCAGCAACGGGTGCTGGGCAGAAAAAGAACGTGCAGGGGAGCACTGGTGAAGCAGGGCTGGGTCTGCTCTCAGGCTGACTTTAGGCATAAATAACACGGAGCCCAGGTGGAAGGCAATGCATAGTTTGGAGTGGGCTCGTCTCATCAGGGCTGGTGCTGTTCTCTAGTGCAGAGCTATGGCAGAGGCAGACTGGACATCCCTCCTGCTGCTGGCAGTGGCACTGGAGGTTTCCCTATCACTTGGAATCACAGAATGCTTTGGGTCAGAAGGGGCCGTTAAGATCATCTGCTTCCAACTCCCAGCTGTGGGTAGGGGCACCTCCCAGCACACCAGGTTGCTCACAGCCCCATCCAGCCTGGATTCACCATTCTGTTGGTGCTTTGTACTGGCTTTTGTTTTGATGCTGGGACTTTTTAGGTAGTGAAATGTTGCTTCCACTTGAAAGAATCATTCTTCCTCTGGCTCTCTTACCTACACATGCAGTATTTTTTCCACCGGTGCATTTTTGCACTGAGGTGGCAAAACATTACCTCTCTAAACAATTTTAACCAGAAGAGGAGAGAATATTGAAGGGAAAAAAAAAAAAAAAAAAGCATATTCCATTAAAATGTTTCAATTTGAGAATACTCCTGCTGGGGAGTGGGAGATAAGTTTCATTGTCCCAGAACACCACTGGGTTTCTTTATGAAAGCAACCCCAATCACGGAGTCGTCTGTCCATGTAGGCAACATAAACACTTTGCTGTACTCTACAGGCTCTTGATCAGTAAAACTTAGGGTGTCCTCTGTTACATTTGCAATATCCGTAGAGTCCTCCACAGAAATTCTTTTCTCATTGCTTTTGATCAACACTTGTTGATCTCTGTTCTTTCTAAATACCACAGTATAAGAGCCAAGGCCCAGATGAAGAACATTCACTATTTCTAGACAATTCACTGCAAAGGAAAACCTGAAAGCAAAATCTTGGTACAACTGAGAAACTCAGAAACTGCCCTTTTTTTCTTATTTTATATGTATTGAGAACACAGTGGTTCTGTACACAAATGCTTAGCTGTCAAGTTGCTATGCCAAGTAGTATCTTCATCTTGTTCACTGCAGTTATCAGACAAGATAAGACAAGACAGAGCGCTGGGCCACACATCCACCATTCCTCTCTTTCACATCATACAGAACACATCCTGCTTCTGTCCTGCAGTCCCATGCTGCTCTGTGTCCTCTCCTGCTTCTCTCTTTGACATTTAGCAAGCGGCAGGGCAAATGATGCTATCTCAGTTCCATGGGCACCACCACCAGCACAGCTAGTGAGGCACAAGCATGAGGCACCAAAGTACTGATGGAGATGAGGGGCATGAAGCATTAATGCATAATCCCAGTGTGCCTGAGGCAAGCAGCTGTAGAATGGAACTGCTGTTCCAAGTTTCTGTGCAAATGCAGTCCACCATTTCAGCCCCCTAAACAATGTGTTTCCAGTTATTAAGTCCACAGTGAGACAGAAGAACAGCTCTAGATTTAATAAGCAAATAAGCAAGGCAGAGAGGAAAGATCTCAACTCTATTTCTAAGCCTGCCAAAACAGATGTATGGTGCTGGGCAAATTGTTGGCTTAGTTACGCTTTGTCTGTGTAAGTCACACTGCTATTGATACAGCTGTCTGCATCCCAGACTCATTGTAAGTGAAAGACTCCAAGGCAGAAGAATGCAGAGCGTTAGTCTGCAAGCTTCAGTCAATATAGTAAGCTGATATAAAATTATTCAGGACGATGAAATCTAAAGCATCCTGCAAAGATTTACTAAAAGATCCCAGAATGCTCAGTAAGTGGTCAATAAAATGGCAGCAGTAATTCAGATCTAGGAAACACATGGCATGACAAGAAAAAGAAAAGCTGACAAAAAAATAATGCCAAATGCATGCTCTAGACTACAGTGTAACCTAACATACAACACAAACTGGGATGAAACATTCAAAAGATCTCAAAGTTGCAGTAGATATTTCATGGGGGAAAAAAAGCAGCACAGTGCCTGTGAGACAGCATGGAACAGCTGATAGGATGGGATGTGAGGGCATGGCTATGGGATAGAGGGCTCAGCTGCTGGGATGGGAGGCACAACCTTTGGGGTGGGAGGAGTGACCACAGGGGCATGAGGCTCAGGTGCTTGTGGAACTGAACAAATGTGTTGGTGCCAAATGAGAACCTTGCTTATTCATGATGGTGAAGGCCTTCCTGCCCAAACAGCTTCATCCTGGACACTCCAAGCAAAGGTCTTGTAACATACAGAGAGCCACCACTGTGCTTATAGGGTGGCGGTGGGCAGGTGCTCCTCCTTTACTTCCCCCTTTCAGGGGAAATTTCCTCTGGCTGTGCTGCAGGTAGAAGTGTCTGTTGTACATCGGGTCCTGATTAACAAATGAGCTCTCCCCATTCCCAGTTCAGACTAAGAAGGTTGGCTGAAATTTCACCATCATTAACACCCCATCAATCCCATGTGAAACATGCCTGTAGGCCAACAGTGGGGAGGTGTCCATCTGGAATCCAGCCCTGGCATGGATCAATGTCACCCAGCCATTCAGGGGCTGTGCTGTGGGGAGTAGACCTGGGCTAATGCAGAGCATCAGGGAACTCCAGGCAGGTCTTGTGAACTGTAGCCCAATCCTAACCATAATCATTACCATAACCATAACCCAGGTCTTGTGCTCTGTAGCCCAACTCATCCCATGGGCCATGCACTGGCTGGGAGAGGGAACTGGGAGCAGAACAATCCACTGCAGTGGGAGCTTACTCATCACTGACCAGAGCAAAAGTGGTAAGCTCTCATTGCATGACATGATGGTACAGAGCAGAAGCTTCCAGCGATAAGCAAATATGAACTGATGAGGGGAAGTCTGAGCCCTTGCTGCTAATCTGAAGAGGAAGCAGAATGGGCATTCAGGAGCTGGCCAAACAGACAGAAGCCATACAGACATAGGGCAGGGAAGGAAGGCTTTCATTACCAAAATGTTACCTTGTAGAAAGGAACCCGAGAAAAACATGTAAAACTTAGGGTATTTTCCTTGCAGCCCCAAGCCCTGCTTGAGTGCTTGAAAAAAAATGCAGGCCATGACCATATTACATCCGTAATACCATGACCATATTGCATCCATCATACATCTGTAGTGCACTCAGGGCCTACACAAAAGTGAATAGCCATGCTTATCCAGCCAGGAACATCATAGCTGCAGTGCACAATTTCCATTATTAGCCTGAACCAAATTCTGAACTTCTCCAAAAAGAGATGTGGGGTTTCCTCTGACCAGGGCAGCACAGAAGGAAGGGAGTCTCTTTGAAGATAAGTGCCACATGGGCTCCCACACAGCGAGCTGGCTGAAATTTAAACTGTCTACTTCAGAGCAGTGAAAGAATGATGTGCCTGAAGTCTCTGAGGTTAGAACTGCTCACACTCTCTCTGACTTCAAGACTTTGCAAATAAATCAGAGGGGGGCTGGTTAATGCTAGCCTCTCAGCCACTCCGGCTGCAGGCCAAAAGGTGAAGCATTTCTGGTCCAAAGGAAGACCTTGCAGTTGTCTCTTGTGCTGTCTCTCAACAAACAGCCTGGTCTTCCCAGAGATTTTCACTCAGGCAGCTCTTGGCCCCAAAGATCCATATCAATGGATACATAGCAGTTATTTGGACACATTTGGACCAGTTCTGGTTCTCTGCCTCTTTCTTCTCTCCCCTGCTTTCCAAACAGCCTTCCAGGACTGTTTACTTTGGCGATGCCTGCAATAAAAAAAAAAAAAAAAGTAACAGTCTCAATGAAAAGGAAAAATCCATTAGGAAAAGCCAGCTGAGTGCTAAAAGGCCCCTAATCAGTGGAAAGTTTAAAGAGCACCGCTCCGAGAGAGGCTGCGGTGCCTTTCCAACACCTTCGCAGCAATGTGTGAGGCTATGGCATGTCAAAGCGAAGCCCCAAACACAGGCCCTGTGCCAAAAGAGCAGGCTTTGCTGGGGCTGAGCAGAGCATGGATGTCCGTGGAAAGTGGTGGGCAGGCACTTGCTGTTGTAGAAATTACTGCAAACAGAGCAAACGACTGCAGATTCATAAGACTTCTGGCTGGTTTCAGCACATGGATTTGGCTTTTCTTCTCAACTGATGTGCAGGCAAGGGCTACAAACTGCACTCTGCACTGTGTGAAGCAGGAATCCCCGTTAGAAGTACCAGTGCAGTGAAAGCTGAGAGACGGCAGCAAAGCAAGCTGGGGCGGGAGGTCAGTGCTATTGAGGGATGTGGTGCTGTGGAGGGAGAAATGCCTTCAGAACTGCTGTCTTCCTTGATGACTGTAGAAACGAATTCAGCCAATGGCTGGAGAAAGCAGGAAATACAATTCAAGCTTAACTGCAGAGGCTCAACAACACTGCCAGCTGCTGATCCCAGAGTGAGAGCGACTGTTTCCTCAAGCTGTTCCCACTATCTGGGCTCTGGTTTCTCAGTAGACGCACTGCAATGAGGCTGCAGAACCCTCTATTTCAGACCTCTTTTCAAATCCATCATCTAACATTTCACAAGCCCACCAAATTACAGGTCTCGAAGCATCTCATGGAAGTCAGTGAACCGTTCCTTTCAGTTCCCACCTGAGGAGAGAAGCACATTCTTCTTTCGGGGAGTAATTGAAATACCTGTAATGAATCTGCTGTTCTGCAACCTGTTTTTTTTTAAAGCTTTACGAACTCACTGCACTGTGATGGCAACAGGCAGAGTTAGGTTTGCTCCCATTCCCTTCACCTTCTGCTGTTCTTAATCCAATATGTAAAGAAACTCAGGCACACATTTAGCTTCTAGAGAGTATCAGTCTTTGCCATGTGTTGCAATCCAAAGGTGAGCTTACAGCTCAGGAGGATGTACACCAGGTAACCATATGTTGTTAGTTCAGCCTCTTGTATGCAATGCACAAGCTGGTTTACAGGCAAACACCTGTATTTATAGCCTGAAACACTGCCTGGACAGCTTTCAGAATCTGTGCAATGTTGCTGAAGGTACCTCAGTACATCCATATAAAACCCAAACATGGGCCATAGCACAGTGGTGTGACAAAACAAGCCCAGAAGTTCCAATTGCCACCAGTGAAATATACAACTTGGAAAGTGCTCTGACTATTGAAACCAATACCTTTTGTTTTCCACAGAAGACAAAAAGGGTTGGGTGAAGGGTTTGGATTGGTGGTACAGTGCAGTATTGCAGCAAAGGGGATTTCTTCTGCTTCTCCAGATGGAGAAAGGACGATCAAATGTTAGTGCTTGAGGTAGAGCCAAAAAGAAGGGTGTTTTGACACAGCTCGGAGCTATTCTTTACCTCTCACATACAGTGGGCTCTGTATAAAGCCATATGAGAGACAGAAGCCCTGTTGTGTTAGGGGCATTGCAAGTCAGATTTGTTTAGAATGGCAAAAACCTTGTGTCCTTCTATGACCTACCTGGAAACTTTCAACAAATGTAGACACTGTCTGCGGGCATTTAAAATGCCTTATTCAATGCAAACTTAAAAAAATAAAAAAAAATTATTTATGCTGAAAAGGAAAAAGAGTAGTCACATCATTTTTGTTGTTGTCTTCACATAATCTCAATTTTTGTTACAGAGCAAATGCTTCGGAGCGGAATCTTAAACTGGGAAAGCCACAGAATTTCAAAAATGCATCTGATATTACAAAAATTTCATGATCAAACTCTAAATAAGATTCGTATCATTCAAGACAATTCAAGCTCAAAAAGTGCAGTGAAAACAGTTTCCTTTCTAGCAAATAGAAGATACACTGTTATGGAAGTTACATCTTGAATGCTTTTATTATTGATAGCAGCTGTAGAAAGAGCCATTACACTCAGCCAGGCAGACCCAGCAGATAGAGATGAAGTGCCTTTGGGCTAACAACTGATTAAGCTTTTTGGAACAACAAGATACATGCACACACCTACATAAGCTATATATGCATTCTGTGAGACCTTCTTGTTTGGGCTGTGGTCGTTGGATATGTTGGTGTTATTTTATTTAAAAATAAAGCAAAAAAAAAAAAAAAAAAAAAAAAAAAAATCTGCTTGGGGTTTGTAAGTAGTCCTTGTGTAAGTAACTGTGATCCATGGAGTTCATTTTCAGCCACAATAGCTTGTAAAGGAAGAAAAATTCTCCTATGCTGATAAACTTTCCTGTTCTCTTGGCATTCTTTTTTGCTGTTCTGCAGTGAGGCATTACTCAGTGGGCCGTGTGCCAAAGATGCACCAGCCTTGCTCTCTCACAGGGACCTGTACAGGGATTGTAAAACTGTATCAGATTGCTAATAGCTTGTTGTTTTCCTTGTTAAGAGCCTGTTTTAGCTGGGGCAACTGCTGCACACATCTTAGCCTGCCTACAATTCTTCTGATGTAAAACCAAATCAGAGGTATCTGTAGGGCAAGTCTTGGGCTCCTGCTGGCTTGTAGAAATTGTATTTGTTGACAAATGTGCAGAAGGAAACAGGTGGCTCCTGCGCCCTCCACATTGCTTTGCCTGCAACGCTGTAAAAGTACTTGACAATCTCCTGGATTGGCAAATGGGATTACTTAGGAAACCTCTCTCTGAATTCTGATGGAGGAATCAAGAAAATAGCTGAAGCAAAGGTATGTGAAATCACTGATCTGCTGACTGATCATTTTTTCTAAATCCCTGCATAGGAGACATCTTGCACATCCGTCTTGGATGCTCATACCCTGTTCTTTGTGTGTTCTTTCTTTGTTAACTCTCTACATCTTCTCTTTAGCTACCATAAATCTATTCTTTCTCTTCCTTCTCCAGACTGACAAGCCTTCTGTTTACTTGCATTTCAGTACCAGTGGTCCTGCTACCTCACTTCTTCAAGTACTTTCTTTTACTCCATGTCCATTTCTAGGACACACATGATCTGAGTTGCAATTCTTTGACTGAATATGTAGGATGGGCTTGAATTTGACTGCAAATGTAGTCAGATTTCAAGTTGTGTTGTGTTTTTATAACAGGCTGTGTTAGATGCTTTTAATCTTCTGGAAGAAATATGAAAACATTTGGAAAAAGAAGAGGTCATCATGGATCTGTATAGAATGGGAAATATCTTGGGTCACACAATATTCTATGTGACAAACATTTCAGTTCTCATAATACCTTCCAGTCAGGGTTGTGAAAATCTGCAATCAGACAATGATTATCACAGGCTTCAATTTTAATCCAGCAATATTTTTAACCTCCCTCAAGGTAGAAATCAAAGCACAGAACAATGGAACTGACTTCTTGCAGTGGCAGTGCTAAGTCGTGGCCTGAAGCAGCCATTGAGCACCTGGTGGGAAGGCAGGGCCAACCCAGGGGAGCTCAGCTGCATGCAATGGACCTGAGTGACTGGAACAGTCAGACCTCATTTAAGGGCTGGCAGTGGAAGTGAGGGTGTTTCTTGCTGGAGATTCCTGTGTACCTGAGACCTTCCAAAGATAGGAAGCAGCTCCTTTTTCTTCATTTCTGCAACAGTGGCTGCTGCATTTGGCCTTGTTCTTATTTGCTGTAGCTGAAGACTTTGCCACCCTGCCGTTATCGAGGTGCTTTCCATCCCATTATAGCATTACACTTCTTAAGGAACTCTGAAAGGCCTCATGAGTGGTGGGCAACCTAAATTTCTGAATAACAGACGGCTTATGCTTCCTTTCTTACCTTCATCTATAACAAAACCAAAGTAAGGGTAAGCATTTGTTCTTCACCTTCCACAGACTGAAACTTCAGTGTAGTAAGAAAAACCCCTTTTGCTGTAAAGAATTATTTGCTAAAGAATTGTTGATGTTCTCAATGGCACAGAACTGAGGAAGACCAGCTATAAATTCCATGACAAGATGCTTTCTTTCTTTATTGACACCTCTTCTGTAGCCCTACTTTGCCTTCAAGTGCCAAGTATGGACATTCCAACCACTGGAAATCTGCAAAGAGTCAAATTTGAAGTGTTTTATAGACTTACTGAAAAACCTACACCAGGATGGTACAAAAGGAGCAATGGTTCTCATGTAGAACTGAAGGGGGACAGAAGGAGAAGCCAGAAAGCAGATGTCTTGCTTTTTTTTTCCCTAATTTTTAGGGAGCCTCACCACCTTTAAACTCATTACTTGTCTCCTACCAGGACCCAGGTTTTGAGTTTTCTCACCAGTTGGGAGTGAAACATCAGAGAACCACAACCCCGGCAGCAAGCTGGTCTCTCAGCCAAGTTCAAATGAAAATCTGTCACTTTGCAGCAGCAAGAGTCTGGGAGACTGAACAATTTGTGGCTCGTGTACATCTTGGGAAGACCGAGGGTCATAAATGCAATTCTAAATGGGCACTTTACCGACAGCGCTCACCTTTAATGGCCTTTTTGTGAAGTTACAGCTTGGCTTTTAGGCTCTTTTTGCAATTCATCACTTAATCCATACACACTACCTTGGCCAAGAATTGGACAATGGGGCCCACTGTGTCTGGTTTTGTTATGGAGCAGCCAGAGTGGCTTTTAACTAAAACAATGTATCTGAAGGAGAAAAATGTAATCACCTTGAATTCCCAACTGAGTCAACTTACTTAAGGCAGCTTTGCAGACGTTGGTGTGCGTAATCGATGAAATCAGAACTGAGGCTACATAACTATGGCAGAAAGGGGTAAGAATGTTTCTGCATGTATAAAATTTGGGGGGAGAAAATCTGCAAGGGAGAAGGAAATGACTGCACGCAGCTAGGTCTGTGAAAAGACTATTTTTTTTCTATGACACAAAATCTTTCTGGATTGACTGCTGAGGGTATCTTATACTGGCAAGAAAATTGTGTTATGTGGTCCTGAGATTAGAAGGGGGCCCTTCTGAAGGGCTTTTCAAAAATCGTGCATCTCCTGGGATCAATCCTGCAATCCATCTGTCGGTTTCTTTTGGGAACTGGAGCTGAAGAAAGTAAAAGTGACAACTCAGCCCCTGTCAGGTCTTCTAATGCTGCTGCACAGAAGAGATGTGCTTTTCCTAGGAATGTCGAAGTCCTTTGACACACACACACACACAAACAAACAAACAAAAAAGCAACTCAACAATTGTATACAAATACAACAGGTGTATGCACACCCTTATTTTGAGGAAGGTGGAAGAATTCCTTTCCTGGGCACCAAGAAGAGAAGTAACTTGCCTTTTAGCACTACTGTCAACCTTGAGAGAAATGCTATCTACAGGAGAAAGTGCTTCACAGAAATCTACCATGATCTTGGGTGTACTTTCTCTTCCCAAAGTGCCTACTGCTGTAGGGTAAGGGCAGCTGGTACACAGCTAGATTTGTGGATGTCTGTGATTGTGAATGAATAACTGCATTACCACCATTTGGTTCAGGAAAGCCTGTAACTTGCCACTCCCAGATGGAAAACTCAAACTTGAGACCACTTCTGACAGAGGTAATCTTCACTTTCCTAAAACTTGAGTTGTCAAATCAAGATTTATTTTGTCAAAATGAGATGGCATTTTTGGCATAGGTTTCAGTTAAACTACAGTAGAAAGCTATGCACCTGTAGGAGCTTCTAGAGGCAATTCAAAAGATGAAAGTAAGCCTTTTGAAAGCAAGCAGGGAACATTATGCCCTTCCTTGGAATTTATCTGACCTTAATTTGTCTCTAAGTACGTATAGAAAAGCTCTAAATTTGGCAACTAAATAAGTGAGAGGGCCAGTGCAATGCTTCATAGTGACAACGATTGACTTCAGTTAATTTTCTCTCATCAGCTGGTTCCTTTCTACACTTGGTCATTCCAGCTATGTTCCGATCCTATTGAGCCTGCAGTCTCCCAAAGAATCTCTCACAAAGGGAAACAGGACTCCTCAATGCACCTTAACTTAAATGTATCACAGAAACCAAAGAAGGCAAGAAGAATTTGGCTGCAGTGATGTTTTCCTGTTTGGAGTGAAGCTCCAATGACTGTGCGGCATGATGAAGCATTAGCTCCATTTGCTTTCTGTCTCTTAGACCCCCACACCTGCCTGCCATTTAGCTGCCTCTGAAGGCCGGCCAAGGGACATCAGATCAAATAATAAAAGCCACATTGAAGCAGTGTTTCAGCTGAAACGCTGTGAGTGGAGGCGAGATGAGGATTGGAAAAGGCTCCCTATAAAAGAGCCCACACATACATGCGAGAAGGTCATTAACTTGTGCCTTGTGCTATCTTTGCAGTCTCTGCTCCCTCTCTCAATTATTACATCAGAAGGAAATGAGAGAGCACTTTGCCAAATACTAATGGACTTGATGTTTTCATAATCTCAAGTGTGCAACAATCAGAGCTGTTTATTTTCCAAAGATGGGAACCAGGGGAGGAGGCTGAAGACTGTGAAGAGGTTCCAGAAAGCTCAAGCCAGTTCTATATTCATCTCTTGCTCCATCTTTAGCTGCCAGGCTGATATTTATCTGAATCATTTGCTAGATGAGGCCTTGTGCTTCCTGAGGAATGTGTCAAAAGCCTGTAGAATCACAAAGAGGCTTCAAAAGCTGTTCTGTTGTTCTGTTAAGTCATGTGTGCTGTTCTATTAAGGTGGGGGGAAGAGGGGTGGAGGGGGGGAACTTACAGAGAAAAACTGAGACTGAAAAACAAAAATCTAGCAGCTCTTAATTTTTTTTTTGGGGGGGGGGGGGTAGGGGAGGGGATGGGAAATATAGATATTGCTCTATAGCTAGGTATTATTCTATATAACAACATCAGCATGGACTGAAAGATGTGCAGAGCATGGGGTCTCTGAGTTGCTGTAATCACCTGGCTGTTCCACCTGATGGGCTCAAACAGAAAAGACTCATCCCAGTGTGTTTCAGGGCTGTGGAAGGCACTTGCTTTCAAAAATGAAGCCAAAAAAATTGCTGAAGAAGGAAAGGACCCTTGCTGCTCACACTTCGGAAGATTTCATCTTTGACAGGGGCCTCTAATGCTTCCCTGCCATTACGGTGCAACTGGCACAGGGAATGGTGATGTGGGGATGTGCACGTAGGGGACTCATATAGAAATGACTTAGTTGCAACACAGAGAATGCTCAAAGGATGGCCAAACAGCGTCTTACCCTCCCATGTATCACCATATATCAAAGTTCTTAACAAGAAAAAAAGGCTTTGCACTATTTAGGAGAAATGGGGGCTGACCTGAGATTCAACTTCCTTGTGTGTGTTCTTATACTTACGTGTATCTACAGTCACTTCCCAGGAACTGCCCACATTCATCTATATGAGCATGCAGCTGTCTTGTACAGAAAAGATCTTACCATGAACAGATATTAAAAAAGTGTGGCCAGCAGGTCAAGGGGGGTGTTCCTTTCCCTCTACTCTGCTGTGGGAAGGCCACATCTGCACCACTGCGTTCAGTTCTGCCACTTAAAAAATGACAGGGATCTCCTGGAAAGAGCCCAATAGAGGGCCACAAAGATGATGAGAAGCATGGAGCGTCTCCCTGATGAGTAAAGGCTGAGAGTCCTAGGGCTGTTCAGCTTGGAGAAGAGAAGGCTGAGATGGGATCTGATCAATAATGCCTATAAATATCTGAGGGGTGGTGTCAAGAGGATGGGGTCAGGGCTCTTTTTGGTTGTGCTGTGTATCAGGACAAGGGGCAACAGGCGCAGAGTGGAACACAGGAAGTTATATCTGAATATGAGAAATAGCTTCTAAACTTCAAGGGTGACAAGCTTCCCAAAGAAGGCAGAATCTCCTCCTATGGAGGTATCCAAGACTCATCTTTAACCTGCAGAAGGGACCTGCTAAAGCAGTGGAAATAGACTCGATGATCTCAAGCCCCTACGACTCTGTGATTCTCTGCTCTTCTATCCTGCTAGGAAAACAAAACCTTGCCTACCCTGCTTCTCCAAAAAAATCGAATAAAGAAGATTTGAAACAGGAACGAAACTCTCGCACCCTGTGTTAATAACAGAAGCTGTCGGAGGAGCAGCCCGGCAGCGGCGGCGGAGAGGAGGCTCAGCGCCCGCAGCGCACCGCGCACCGCCGGCAGGTGGCGCCACAGACCGCGGATGCGCAGCGCCGGCGGTGGGAGCGCTGCTGCGGAGCGCGTCCTGTGACCCGCCGTGAGTCCCGCTTTCTGACGGCAAACCCACGCGGGTCCTGAACTTCGGATGCTGGAACTCGGCTCCCTGAGGTGCCTCCTCGGTGTTGCTCGCAGCTGCGGGATGAAGTTTCACGCGTAAATCTTACAGGCGTGCATCCACAGTTCGTGCTGCCTGTGCGCGTGCAGGGTCTAACCTGCCAGTCCGCAGGCCGAGGTTGAAGGTGGGCACGTGGGTCTCTATCTGCTGACTGCCAAACCTACTGCCTCTTGTGGGAACCCTTGTGTTAAAGCCTAACGAGCTCTCGGCTAAGGATGGACTTGGCATTCGATCTGACAAGATTTGAGAAAGGTCTGTGGTACTTATATTGAAGCAGACAGAAAATTAAAGGACTCTTTCACTGAGGACGCAGCTGTCTTAGAATCATGGGACCGCATCATGAGTGCAGAAGGCACGATTGTGCATCTTGTGGAGCATCTCTGTAATTCCTGAATTTTAATGAATCAAAGAATTATTCAGGTTGGAAAAGACCTCTAAGATCATCTGTTACAGCCATGCACTACCAGTGATGTTGCCCACTAAACCATGCCCCTAAGTACTACATTTACCCCTTCCTTAAATACCTCCTGGGATGGTGACTCCACCACTCCCTGGGCAGCCTCTGCCAATTCATTACTGCTCTTTGGGAGAAGAAATTCTTTGTAATATCCAACCTGAACCTCCCCAGCACACCTTGAGGACATCTCCTTTCATCCTATTGCTATTACCTGGGAGCAGATCTAAACCCCAACCTTACGACAGCCTCCTTTCAGGGAGTTGTAGGGGGTGACATTGCACTTCAATAAGAATTTGCTACCGGTGCCTTCCTTTTGTTGTACTTGAAATGCAGCACCCAGAGCTGGGTGGCATTTTCCAAGTGCAATCTGGGCAACAGCAAACAACCAAGGGTGGAGGTGATTTAAAATCATACACATCGTATTGAGAGGTTTTTCTTACAGCTCTTTGATGGTTGCATTACAGTGGTATAGCAGACAACGATTATTTAAACATCAAGTCTTAAACATGCTTTAAATCCCAAACAGTAATCATAGGTTGCTGGCATACAGGAAGAGACAAATATATAGGAAGAGATAAATATAGCTGAGATAGGAAATGATGATTACCCCCTGCCTAATGTTGAACTGTGTATAGGAATACTGAATATGGGGGAACTGTGTCACTTTCAGAAAAAGGAAACATCCTAGACTGCAAAGGCTGCACTTGGAGGAAAGGAGATTAAGAAGAAAAAGCAACAAAGCAAACAACGAAAAAAAAAGGGAGTGGGGGTGGGGTTGGTAATCAGTCTAATCCTATGAAGCTGCCAGTAGCAAACTATCACATCATGAGTAGAAAGTCCGTTCTCCAAGACAGAGCAGAAGGGGATGCTTAGTGCCCCCCACTGGGTCTTCCTTGTGTGTTTACTTCTTAAGTGCCATAGGAATCTAGTGGCAATCTTTAATCCAACGAGATAAACCTTGTCCTGCTCCTCGGTGCAGAGCTCTTTCAACCAGAACTGAGGGTGTCTTCATTTCTGCAAAAAACACACGTCAACGAAAGGGGGGCATTGCAGCACCGCTGAGGCATCGGCAGCAGAAGCAGTGGCTGCACCAGCAGGCATGCTTGTATGCGGGCTGGGGGCTGGTCCTGCATCGTGCCTGTTGCTGGTGTGCAGCACCGTTGTACTGTCACTTCTTGTTCTTTTCTCGAGCAATCCTGCAAGGATACATCTGATTTTCCCACAAATATTTAACGGTGCACTTCAGTCCTTGGTATTTGTGCAGCCCCACTGAGACAGCAAAGAACCTTTTACTCTGTTTTTAGATTCTTTCTCCTAATTCTTTCTGGATGCAACGTGCAGAAGTTCTTCTGTGTGTTTTTCTTGCATCTTCTTTGCTTGCTCCCTGAGGATTCTCTTAACTTTTCCCCCTTTGTTTCCTCACTTAAGAATTTAAGTACATAGTTCAGGCTGGTACTTGCCTCACTATAAGCAGTGGCCAAGGGCTATTTAATTTATACAAATCACACCGTCTGCCTAAGGAGATAAGTACCTTTTATACATGGTAAAAGCATAGATTTTTGTTTGTTTTTTATTCTTTCCTCTTAGGAAAAGGTTTGTGTTTAAAACAGACAAATGTACACCAGGTATTTCCTCAAAGGTGGCCACACAAAAGCTGTCCAGCCCACATGAACCAGCTCCAGGCTGTCAGAGCTCTGCTTCTCCTTCAGGCAGTTGTCCTCACACAGTATGTGTGTGTTCGTATGGAGAGGTGGGGGTGTTAGTTTTTATATCAATATTTTGTCACATTCAACAGTGAGGGAAAGGAGTGATGTTATTCCTAGCTGTTTGGTCTCCAGCTACTTGAGATCATAGTGGGTTTTATGTACTGGAGTTTGTGTACTTAAGACTCCCATAGCCAGAACGTTCCTCACCCATATTACCATGATCAGAATAAATTCCTGAAAGAATACTGAATGGTTGCTGTCACTCAGGACAGTTATGCCACCCTTCAAATCTTTATTGCACCTTTTCTTATTGCATCACGGGGGAAGATGCCCCAGAACTGGAACAAGTGTATAGATTTTAATGCTGGTGACAAAATGAGGTCAGTATTTGCAAGCAGTGTCCTTTCTCTCGGCACTTCACCATTCTAGTGGCAAAGTTTAACTCTTTCATTAGGGGTTACGGGATTCTTTTGTCTGAACGTTCCTGAAGGGATAAATAAAGGTGCCCATGCTGCCTGCTAGGGCTCACGCTATCTTCTGTGCTTCCACTCGTGGTCCTCCTGCACCACAGGGCTGGATACAAGCTTGTATCTGCAGAGGAATCCTGGGAAAAGAAGGGAAGATGACCCAGCTGTGAGATACTGGAGCTGTGGTAGGCTGCTCCTGGCTGGGAAGCTGAGGCTGTGCTGTCTTCCAGCAGGACCAGCTGGTTGGTTGCCTGTTAGTACATCTTACTCCCATGAGGGAAAGAAAAATATTCTAAAGAGTCATCCCTCCCTTTGCACATTTCAGAACCAACCCAATGTTTCTTGTCAGCTACTTTCAATGAAATGATAATTCTGCCTTAAAGTGACTCACAGACTGTGGTTCCACTTAAGAAGCATAAGTGGAAAAAGTGAAAAATGCGTAATAGAAGACACACGGGTTATACATTCTGCACCGTTCTGCCCACTTTGGTACAGGGTTGACCAAATGAGCTTCACCCCACAACAACAGAACGTTCTGAAGGTCACATTTTCAGCTCCTCAGAGCCCTTGAATCCAGGGCGAGCTGTGGGGATAGCTCCAGCTCCAGCTCAGTGCTCTGCAAGGCGTTCTTCCTTTTGTGCATCACCATGGTAAACAGTCAGGGTTGCCAGGAGCTTGGGTGCATTGTTTGTCTCACTCCCTCATCCACTCTCCCCCTCCTTCACCAAATGCTTTCTCAGTGATTAGTTACTGAGTAGAAGGGGCTCCAGTTACCGTGCCGCCTGCCATCTCCCCTCATTTTATTGGAACTAATATCCCACCTGCAATGATAAGGTTTAAACTTGTTTAATCTCTCAGCTTAGCTGTGGCGTTTTAATATTTTTAAAATGGTTGTTTCGGGAAGAAAAAAAAAAAAAAAAAAAAGGGGGAGGGGGGATTTAAACAGGTTTTGAATGAATAATAAAAGCCCTTCTCACAGGTTGCAGTGCAGGCCGGGAGGCATGAGCCATTTTCATCAGGTCAGATTTCACGTTGGGTTATCCCAAGGTGGCCTGACTTTGTGGTGATGGATTTAAAATGAAACAGTCAGATGCAAAGCAGTTTATGGAGGAGAAACTGCTTTAATAATGCATTTCCTGCTCAGCAAACAGCAGATACGGTGACATTCATGGGGAATGAGAAAGGGAACAAAATCTCTCCGAAAAGAAACCGGTTTCTCCCTGGAGTTCAATAACTTTTTTCCTCCTACAGAGTATTTGGGGAGATAAAGGCTGACTTGAGAGACATCAGAATGCAGTTTTTAGATGAGAAATGAGAGACAGGTCTGTAACATCTTCGTCCTGATAAGCTGAAGCCCTTTCTGTATATTTTCAAAATGATGGGAAGGCAAGCAGGTTCTCATTTTTGTAAGGAAACGTCCCTGTCATAAATGAGACTCCCTGCACAGCAGGCTAGATAAAGCACATTGTGCTGATGTGCAGAGCACCTTGGTTTGCTTTTCACTCCACGCTCCCTGGGTTGGAAATGCTGCATTTCTCCTTCAGAGGCAGAGTGCTCCTGATTTCTGAGCAAGAGCAAAGCCATAATACCAGAAGTGTCTTGCCCTTTTAGCCTAAGGCACTAACAGGCACTTTGCAGCCTTACCAGTGTCTATGGTTGAGATTGTAAAGCCTGTAAAATGAGGCAAGACTTCTAGAGCATCATTCAAGGCACTTCCCACTTCTGCTTATTTAGACACCATATTTGGTTGGAATTTGAGTAGAGTGAATAGGATGGAGATGGCCTATCCTCTTTTAAGGCAAAAGTGTGACAGAAAGCAACCAGCTAAGCTACTGCTTGGTTTCAGGAGAGTCCAAGCAGCATCAACTCCCATGCAATTCTTTTCTTACAGCTTTCATATGGTGGAAATAAGCTGTTATACAAATGCTATCAGTTAATATTATTTCTGTTTGGGGAGAAAGTCATTCTCCTGTGTCCTGTCTATTGTAACAGCAGAGAACTTGACTGCAGTCAATGTAAAGTGGAAAGAGAACCATCGTTTCTCCAAGGCAGATGTTACCTGGTGGATCTTCCAAGCTTTGAGTTCATGTTTTCACATATGAATGAACAAAACCAGCCATAACAGTATGAGTTAGCCCTGTCACTGCAGATTAACCCCTCATTAAACTTAAGAAGAGGTGGACACACAAGTCATACTGGGGGGTCGTGAGGACTCTGAAGAGGATAGAATCTTTGTTGGTGCATAAAAACTCTTTTACGATTCTTAAAATTACCTTTGTGCTTCTCCACAAAGCTTTCATGGACAAAAGAGCAAACATTTCACAGCTTATAGTCATATTTCCAGTGTTTTTTCTACTCAACATAAACATATAAAATCCTGATCAGTCTGAGTAAATAGACAGCACTGATGCACCAATGCCTCCATTGCACTTCAATTTGAGGGGAAAGAGGCTGTTTCAGCATGCTTTAAAAAGCACTACTTTAGTTTTTGCTTTGGCTTGAAATACTGAAGTATTATTCCTATCTTTTTTAGCAGTGCCACAGAAGTCAAGTAGTGACTTGCTACATAAACTGCTAAAACTTTATAAAAAGCCCTATGGGCAGAGCCTAAATACCCTGACCTGCAGGTGTCTGCCTCAACATAAAAGCATCCTTCTTCACCAAAGCTGAGCAAAACCCACACCTAAATTCTTCGTGGAAAAGAAGTGGTACTACAGGCTGAAGGGAATGCATGGAATGGGAAACATATATTTTTTTAATGGGGGGATGACAATAGAATTGTGACGTGTTTTTATAGGAAAGGAAAGGAAAGGAGGAAAGAAGGAAAGGAGGAAAGGAGAAAGGAGAAAGGAGAGGAGAGGAGCTGAATAGCGTATGTCAATGAAAAATGGGCAGTTTACTCTGAGGATCATAAAATATGAAGAAAGGACTTAGGACATGAATAGGAGGGTGGAACTTGAACTGCAGATCAACTAACTACACTCCCAAATGCTCACAATATTAAGTAAGAGGTACATCCATTCCTTTAGTGCTCTCACATTTATGGAAGAGGTAATTTCCTCTAACCAAAAGAACTTGTTTTTCAGTTTCTTGGATTTTCAGGAGAAAAAACAGCATATAGAAGGGCAAGCATACAGGTAGTTGGAAATTCAGTTGTTGAAGAATGAGGTGGAGCTTAATTTCAGTATAAGCATCCAGTTAAGCTCTATAATTACTCTGTCACTAGATATCTATTTGAATACTGATTATTTCCACTAATCACAAATAAAGCAAAAATCTAACTAATCTAACACAAAATTTCAGGCAAGTGAAGCACTTCTAAAGCCCCTGTTTTTCTATCAATAACAGTTTTTCAGAATGCACCTGTTCACAGAATCACAGAATGCTTTGGGTCAGAAGGGGCCTTTAAGATCATCTAGTTTCAACTCCCTGCTATAGGCAGAGACACCTCCCAGCAGACCAGGTTGCTCACAGCCCCATACTTGAGTGCTTCCAGAGAGAAGGCATTCACAACCTCTCTGGGCAATCTGTTCCTCCACAGGGTTTTATATCCTGGTTTCAGAGTATACGAATTGCAATTCTTTGGTTTCAGGTGTATAAGGAAAGACTGTAGGATGAGTTCAGAAAGAGCTTCTCTGGGCTTTGTACTCATATGTGCACCTGGTTAAATGAGCTGTACGCCAAACTGTTCAAGGCCTTTTTGCCCCTTTCAACACTTAGTAGAGTACAGTAAGATTTCTCTCTTCTTTGCTCTTCTTAGCACATTTTGTCCAGAAGAAAATTTCAAAAAACTGGCCTTCCAATGAAGCCCTATTTCCAGCCTCAGGTTTACTGTATCAAGGAGAAACTTTGGCACTGAAGAAAAAACAATAAACTTACTACCACTATGAAGAATTTTTAGAAGCAGCAAAAAAGTTGTCCTCTTTCTCTACAAAGTACAAGATAAGCAATGCAGAAAGCCCTGAGAGAGACTGAGTACAAACTGAGGTCTCCAGGGAATAATTTAATGATCAGGACCAATAAAGTTTCTTTGGAGGAAGCACAAAATTTCTCCATTATGCCTAATTGGGATAAAATTCACGTAATAACCAAATTATTGGTTTTTACTGAAGGATTTGTCAAATACCACACCATAGGTGTTGATGGAGACAGGGAAAGCAGTGATTAATACAGGTGTGCTTAATGTATTAATGTGTTCTCTGGGTGACAGTAACATAAACACACAGAACAGTTTGCAGGCCTTTAAGGTTCTGGTACACTCCAGGGTTCCATGAAGTAATACTAACAGACATGCTTCGGGTGATAGGGAGCAACACTTGATGAGATGCCAAATGTAGGTTTGCTGGTCCTATATGATGGCATGGTCTGAGAATGCCATCCATGGAGAGAATTTTTGGTTTCTATTTAAATGAATCCCTACTGAGATTGGTGCTCAGCACAGTGTCACTACAGGACAGTCTCACTTCTGATACCTGCCATGCTCATGTATTTGGTTTCATGGGGATGAATTTTGTTTTGTCATGAACAGGGGAGGGCTGTACACCAAGGAGATGAGTCTTGTGTGCAAAGTACAGTTGGCAAGTGGTAAAGAGCATGCACAGCAATTCCACTTTTTGGAATTGTAAAGAAAAAGGATTTTTCCATGTCAAATGCATGTCAAACCCCTCAATATAGGAGCAGTCCTGTGGGGCTTGAGGGCACTAATTATATACAATGAACCCCATTGCAGTTATTGGGTAGTGATCATTGCCAGCCCTGATTCAATAGGAGATGACCAGAGAAGAGAACAAAACTCAGTGCCAGGATAAGAAACACAATTCCATTCTGATCCTTTTCTCCTTGCTGCCAGCAAACTGCACGTGGCTCCAAACAGGAAAGAGGAAAAACCAAAGGAAACAGACATTTGTGAAGCAGTAATTATTCTTTATAATTCTGTTATTTAAAAGAAAAAAAAGCCAATGGTCTGGAAGGTGGTAAGTTGCATGTTCTATTCAGTGAAGTAATATGCTGCGCTGTCTTTGGTGGTGAATCTGATCTAGTAGCATCTTATGCCATGGGTGGACATCCCTTGCAATCATGCTGATTAACTGTTTCTGGGGCAGCAGAAGAGACTGAATCACTGAAATATCCCCCTGTAAAGGTTACTTTCAACCAGAAAAACTTACCTGCTTCAGCTGATCACCCAGCCCTGTGAATCGTAGCACTGCTATGATGGTCTATTTCCAGCAGCTCAGATAAGCAAGCAGGAGCAGAGGGAGCTAAGGAAAGACCTGTCCTTTCCCATCTTTAGCATTCTGATCTGTGAATCTCATACTGTAAACCCTATGTGCAAAAAGATCTTGTTGACTTCAAACATCTCTCTGGGAATGCAATTTTTAATAAAAATGGAAGAGACTTAAACATCAGCATCAGAGCACTTCTCTCCTCAGGCTTTGCATTTTAAAATTATCACAAAACTATATCTTTTCATAAAACTAGCCCATTGCCTTTCCTGTCATAACATCTGCATTATATTCGTGAAGAAAGCATCTAGCATCTCCCTGCCAACCCCTGATGTCCTCAGGTGCAGGACATGCATATAAATTGCTCTTGCAATCAGTGAGCAAACAGAAAAATAGAGGAAATTAATTTCTCTCATTCCTTTTCCCCGTGTCCTATTTTATTCAAGAGCCTTTTAAAAACATTGCTTACTATATGATTATGCACAACAGGGGTTTGAAACAACCTCATCTTAACTCTACCTCTGCCCTTGCTGTGGAATGAACGGTTGCCTTGGCAATTTCCACATGCAGTGCTCAGGAGCTACAATTACAGTGCTCTTCTCAATAGTGATCCTCTTAGTTCCTTTTCTTAGAAGTTCATGACAAGGAGATATAAAAGTACAGGTATAATGGATTGTATTGCCCCAGTGGTCTTTCTCCTCCATCCCTGAAGGAAGCAAATTTACATTATCTAAACTTGCTTGTTCTGCAACAAGAAGAAAAGCCCATTTGTGAAGTATTGCATTCCCTGAGTGTTACAACCAGATAAATTAAGCCACCTGAGGTGGCAACACTGAGTTCCATATAAACCCTAAGGACTAGAACAAGGGCCTCTAGGGCCATTCTACATTAAAAGAAATGGAAGGAAACCTTGTCTTGTATCATGCAGCAAAGACACTGGATGAAGCCTGTTTACTTCGCAAGTACTATTATCTCACTTCTGACTGCTGGCTCTGCAAAACTGGGAGAAGGGTTTAAGCAGTGATTTATATGGGAGGGTTTGTTGCATCAGCTCCTTATCAGCTTAGGCAGTTTATAGGCCAAAGCTTGTGGCAAACTGCATCAGTTGCATTTGCTCTACATGCAGTAGCAATGGACAAATCTAAGACAGCTAACGTCAGCTCTGTGTTGTGAGCAGGAAACACTCAGATCCAGTTCAGCTTCCTGACTGCACTAGCTCTGCTGGGTGATCACAGTAAAAACAAACTCCTTGTCTATGAAGCCGATTAAGACCGGTAAGTGGGGAAGCACTGCTGAAGTAAACTCCTCTGACATGGTAGATTACTATTTCAGAAAGAAATCTGAGGACAGAAATGAGATGAGTTGTATCTCTGCCCCCAGTAAGCAGTGGATGGATGCACAATAGGGTCACACGTTGTTTGAATCTGTGTGTGGTTCTCCGTAATTCATACTTACATCTGTAGGAAGTATGAGTACCTGGAAGCAAAACTATCCTTGGAAAAGGAGGGAAAAACAGCTGTTTTTCTTACTGCTGGGAAGGGAAGGCTATTGCATTGAGGGAGGTTGTTCTGACCATGCTCAAACTGTGGGACTTCATAACAGAAATGCTTAATTTCAGCTGGCATTTTGGACACTTCAGTGCCTGTGCCTGTGGGCACTTGGCTGGTGAGAGACATCATTTCTGACACGCGCAACGTGAAAGCTGCAGAGGAGACTAAAATGCTGAAGTGCTTGTTCAACAATTAAGAGGCTAAAAAATTAAGTGGCCCTGAAGCTTGAAGAGTTCAGTTCTAACAGATAAAAGAAGTTTTAAAATGGAACACGGGTTTTTAATTTTGTAAACATGGGCTTTCTCTCTCTTTCCTTCCCTGCTGTCAAGTAGGACCAGAGATACTGGTTTTGAACCAAGATGGCAGTCACCAGTCACCATGGCTGAGAGATGCCACTGTTAATTAAGGCTACATTCTCTAATGCTGCTTAGATTTAGGAAAGGGTGAGAAATATCACATCTGAGAACAGTACCCTCAAACACAATTACTAATGCTGAACGCTTCCAGGCAGATTACAAATACTTAGCATTTACAGAACAAATTCAAATTTGGCTTGGAGGAATGAAACTATGCATACCATAAAAATTCTTGCCTATCAACTGAGAAGCATTACGAAGAACGTAAGAGTCAATTCTTCATGTAATAAATGCTCCCCCAATGCCGTTTTGAAATGTCACTTCTCTGAAATAGATGCGCAGGTTTTGAGAAGGAAAGCAGCAGACCCTTCAGTGCCAGAATGCAGTGATCACGCTCTGACTGAGAGAAATCACAAATCACACCACCCATTAAAATGTTGACTCCATCTCCGTATGCAGCATTCAGTACAGTGGGACAACTTCTGAAGCTCAGCTGCATCCTGATTTGAACCTGGCCGTCTGCAACTGAGGACTTTTCAACTCTACAGCTACTAGATTTGAGCAGTTGAAAAACTGTTGCCTCCTTGCGTATTTTAAGGGCTGTTTTTTATTTTTTTCTTCCCGCCTTGCTACACATATCAAATAAAGAACTGTATTTTTGTTTGGTTTACAGTAGAATTTATTCAACATCTTCATAATAAGTATCAGCACACTATCCAAATGCCATACAAAAAAATCCCTGTCAGTCTTGTCTTTGATGTCTTTTCAATATCAGTAGCTCTTGCGGTGAAAGTTTAAATCTTTTTGTTTGAACGTGAGTTTGTTACACAGGTGTATGGGAACTGTTGAATCATGGCCTGAAGCACTGATGGAGCACCTGGGGAAAGGACCGGGTCAGCTCTGGGAGCACAGGTGAAGGCAGTTCAGCTGTGTGACAGGTAGGGATGGAGCCTGGCTGCACCTCTCTTAGGCCTCATTGAAGGGCTGGCTGCCACTGGGGAAGTATCTCCTATTAGAGATCCCTCCTTGGTGTAGCTTTCCCCTGTAAACCTGGAATCTTCTGATACAGGTAAGCAATCTTCTTCCTTTTCTTTATAGCACCTTTCTTTCATGCTGGTACTTCCATCATCACACCTCTGCTGTAACACCCTTTCCATCGTAGTGATCTGTCTAATTGCTGTAACAACCTTCCTTGTGTTTGGCTGGTAGTAGCATTTATCTAACGCCGTTCCCCTGTGCATCACTTCACAAGGGGCGTCTTCATTCCTGGCCTTGCATCTTGGGAAACCAAGTCACTCATCCAAGTCAAAGCATTTCAGATATAAGCATTTTAGATGGTGTTTTGTTCCTTTGTACTGCTAGGCATCTCACTGATCTTATACACAACAACAGTGAGTGCTCGTTCTTGCTTCAGCCTTAAACTAGATTGAAGGTATTACAACTGAATGAGACAGACCAAATTTGTATGGGAAGCTAAGGAATACAAGCCGAAATTCACTGAAATATCTTTGAAAGAGATTTTAACTCCTGCCAGTTTCAAATAACGTGATGGCCTTCAGTCAAAGAGCAAATGCCATGGATAGGTAATCTTGATTTTCTTGGTACTATACCACTGTAACCAGTTGGGGAAGTCCAAGTTTATTTTTCCTTCTAAGAGCTAAACAGTGCAATAGAGTATTTGAAACAAGTTTGTTTCAGCAGGAACCTAAGCTTTGTTTTGGTCAAACAAGAAGTGTCACTAATCCACCACTTAAATAAAGCCACCTTCAGGGCAGAAACTGGCAGCCATTCAGTGTGATGGGCTAGTGCTGCACAATAGCTTAGTATCCTTTGAAAATTCAATGATGTATTAAGGAAGATAATATAACTACAGCTGGAATTTGGATGTAATGTCCGGATTAGCACCTCTACACTTACAAGGAGTCTGCAGAGTGTTTGGAAACCATGTCACAGAATGAACTGCATGATCTACGTCACTTACTGCAATGCTGCATTTACTTAAAATTCTTATCATTGAATGCCCTGTAATTCTGCTTAAATGTCTGGAATTTGACAAAATCTTGAGATGGCATGCAATCTACAACTGCACTTAACTGAATTTCGAAGAATCCATGCATCTTTATCTTTTGCCCTTTACTTTGCGTGTGTGTTGTTGCACAGTCAAAGGAAACAGCTTTTTATGTGAATGATGATTAATAAGCAGCCCTGTTGAAGGGTGAATGGAGTTGGTGTTAAGAACAGGCTCTTTTAATAGACATTTTAAAATGTGTTCTAACATGTGAAAATGATAGGCTGTCAAATGGCTGTTCAGGTGTACACCAAGATAATAACATGCATTTGAGAAAAATGATAAGGTAAAATACACGTTTTTACTGTATGAAGATAAATAGTGAAATGCACACTTGCATTCCCCAATGTAGAACAAGGGGGGGGGGGAGAAGCGAGTGGAGGGGGGAAGAATTCATTTAGAGTGGAATTGTGAGTAGCACAGACATCTCCATCACCTTGTGCTTGAAATATCATCAGCTGAAAGAGTCAGATCTGCAGTTGTGTGTTTGAATTAAAGCATTTACAGTTTCCATATATCAGCTGTTAAAAAAATCTTTCTACAAAACTGAAGGAATTTTAAGGCAAGATACTTTTTATTTGGTTGTATTTTCAATATGTGATTTTTCTGGGTAGAAACAGAATGGGATCTTTTTGCAAACAGTGCAGTGAGTGAGAAACTTACTGAAAACAAAGTATTAAGTCTTCTGGTTTCCTTGAGATCAATGTCAAAACATCACCTTTCTTATTCATGTGGGACTTTGACAGGTAGTAATTCAAGTTGTGGGCTAGTGAGAGGATAGCTGTCTTTTCTTATTTTTTTGTAAGTATACCACAGTCCAGAATCCCCTTCCCTGATTGCTGTGTTGACCTCTAAAGAACAAAGTGCCCAACTATTTGAAGTTTAACCTGAGATATGTGCAGTGAGCTATAGGCATTTCCCCATTCCCACTGATGTTGCTGTTTCCTAGTATTTGATAAATGTTAAGTCCTCTCCCTTTACAAAATGTTTTGATATTCAGTTCAGTTCTTGTTTCAGCCTTTAATCTTTGTTGTGTGCCTGTGTGCTCTGAAACAAAAAAGGTATTCAAAACAGTTCCCTAAACCGCGTGGAAGTCCAAATACTGAATAGAGTACTTGGAGTAGTACGAAGAGTAGTTGGAAGAATTTAGACTGACCAAAAGTTAAGCGCGTGATGAAGGGAGTTATTCAAATTCATTGAGAATACTCCCATGTATGGAGCATCAACCTCTCTTAAGGAGATGATAAAAGAATGAACTTTGAGACTTACAGATGGATTGAAAAATCTTGTGAAAATTCCTGATTGTTTTCCAGGTTTTCGTAGTTAACAAGGTAATCTGAAAGTATTTCTCATAGAATCCTTCTGTTAACCAAGTTCCTATGAGAAGAATATAGAGCCCTGTGACATTCGTGCTGCAAAGAGCTACTGCATCTATCAAAGAAACTAAGTGTCAAACCAAGGTTAAGGGTTTACATGTACTGATAGTACTCGAATTTACTAGAGCACAAATGAAGCAAGTCCTTGGAGGTGTAATTCAGGTGTGTGCTAGACTTTCACATAACTCTTGAACTGATGATCCAGCTGTTATGGCTTTCTCCTTTTTTTTTTTTTTTTAGGTTACTCTAATTCCCCAGCTTTCTAGACTTAGAACAAAATGAAATTTAGAAACAGGTCCCAGTGTTATGAATAGCATTTATCTGTGTTAATAGATCTAAACCAGAGCTAGACTGGCATACTTCCAGCTGAGTTTAGAGACAGCAATCCAAGTCTGAACCCCAACCCTGAGTTTACAGCTAAGAAGAAATCCTGAGAGTTACTTTAAAATAAGCTGATGGGAATTCTGATTATGACTTCAGCTACTAGTTTAGTTAAGTACAGAATTGATCACTGGTAGGGAGATCTGTCATATTGTCCTTTTTGGGGATAACTCCTTTTAGTTTAAAAGATTGCATGAATTCTCAACTGCATTCATTTAGGACTTAAATAATCAGGGTTTTTCCTGTTCTTTCCAGAAACACTGCTTTACTTGCTTTGGGTAGGTCCAGAATCTTCATACAGATTTGTTCCAAAATGAAAGGCTCACATCCTTTTGTTTCAATTGGAAAAAAAAAAAAAAAAAAAAAAAAAAAAAAAAAAAAAAAAACCAAAAACAAACAAACAAAAACAAACAAACAAAAAAAAAAAACAGCCAAGAATGCCAGTTTGAACCATGTAGGACACTTTCCTCAGAGGAGTAGATCGCTCAGGGGAGATAGGGTAGAATACCCTAAGTGGAGTCTTTCCAAGCTTTTCAAACCAAGCGTCAAAGAAGCAACCCTTTGGCTTGGTGGTGAGAAAATGATGCCCTGAGGTGCAGCTTCTGTGTATTCTGTGCAGATAGCAAGCAACAGGCTCGTAAAACAATATTTGAAAAAAGACAAAAATGAGGGAAAGGGGAAGAGGTTCTTATTAGCTGCAAAGTAAGGCTTTTCAATCACAATCTCTGACAGAGAACAGAACTATTCGGACAGTAAATCACTGTGGCCCACTGAGAAACCTGCGCTGATAAAAGAGAGTCTGACAGACAGGCCAGAGAAGAGGTTCAGGGTGGCTTGCAGGGAAAATCTTTCATTCCAAACACACACACCAGACCAGCAGAGACAGGAGGAGCAGGTACAGGCAGGCAGTCCTGATCAGGAGGGTGAAATGGGATTTCAGTTCTTTATTTCTACACAGAGTATAGGAAAGCCCCTCTCTGTTTTTATTTGTGGGGAAAAGGACTGGCTGCCCTCCTGAGATTTTTTTTAACCTATGTATTTTAATTTCTGTCAAACAAGCTGTAGTTTCAAACTCGGTTGTACTCCCATCAGCTCCTGGGTTTAGGGACAGAGCCCTAAATGACAGGGCAGCAAGGCAGATCTTCTCGTTTTCTGGAGCAAACCTGAGCAAGCACCACTCGTTTGGCAGCTGAGTATGGCTGGGGAAGGTATTTGCAAATCACACGGAAGGATGCTTGTTAAAAAGCCTTTGAGATAGAAAATAAAGTATGTAGGAGCTGGATTGACTTAAACAAGATAAGTGAGCTCAGTCACAACACAATGACCACAAAGTGCATTCACAGAGATTGCTCTGTATCATGTACATAGCTAGCAGGGTATGAGTGACTCAGAACATTGTACTTTGCTTGTAAAACCTGCAGTGCTTTGAACCTGCTTCCTTTTTAATGACAAGAATATCATATTCTTTCCCTTCCTTCTTCCTTCCCACTTTCTGCCTTATGCACTTCAGTTTTACTCCCAGAGCAACAGGGAGTATAATGTGGTGTAATGTATATATCTCTTAGAGTTAGAATGAGGGAGATAAGAGGAAAAGCAGCAGACTGAACAGTTTAAACTGTATGTTCCCTTCTGTTTTTTCTCTTGAGTCTGCAGCATTGCAGGTATAAAATTTCACTTTTCTGCAGAATTTGTAGGAGATATCTGTAAGATCTGAATTAAAGAGACAATTGGAAAGGAAAATAACAGGGAAAGTTTTAAGATTAGCTTAGGTAAACTTTTTGTTCTTTTGGTAATGGAGAGGTTGGATATGGAATACTACACAGTGCCCTTGATGTTAGATACTGATCTTGATACTAATATTCACATTATTCCATTTTAGCTATACCTGCTTGTTAAAGCCCCCTTCATACCGCTAGTGTAAAACCAGCTCAGTACTTTCACATCATCCTTTCTAATGTTGTGCTTATGTTCCATGTCTCTTACATTTCTGTGAGCTAATTTTAGGGACTGGATGATGTGGAAAAAGACCTCTCAAGCAGCAGTTTCTCTCTGGGCTCTTTCTGCCAGTTCTGCAAGTATGTTTTATACCAGGAAAGCAGCAGAGATGGCTTAAAATGCAACAGAGATTCTACAAGGGTTGCTCCAAAAGCAATGTTTCTCACTTTATTATATTGGCCCATGACCGCAGGGGGAGATGTTGGTGATATGGCAATGGAGCTTAAACCAATATTCCACTACATTTTGTTGCTGTGTGACAGACTGGCATCTGACACACATGGAGTGTATATAGCATCATAGAATCATGGAACCGCTAAGGTTGGAAAAGACCTCTAAGACCTCCAAGTCCAAATGTCATCCCATCCCCACCACGATGGCTAAATCATATCCCTCAGTTCCATATCTCCATCTGTAGGCTCCCTGGGCAGCTTAGTCCATTGTCCAAAAAAAGCAGTTCTGAGATTTTTCTCTTTTTCAGGCTTACTTTCCACCATCATAACATCCTCTCTGTAATCAACAATTGACCAGAACATCTTGCAGTGTCCTGGTTTTGGAATTTTACTGTTGGTCCGTCTGACTCGACATGCACGTAGTAAGTTACAGCTTGTGAACTTTTTTTGTACATTTGTGGAAATGGGAAGGGAGAAAATGTAAATAGTTGTTAAAATACGAGATTGCTGCAAGTAAGCAAATGTACATTTAGAAAGTGTTAAACAGTATTGGGAGGGGGGAACTTTTCCTTTCCTACTATGGAAAGCTTGAAAGGGGAATTCCGGCATCTGCCATTATGAATAAATCACCAAAAGCAAGGAGGTACTAACTAGTTAGACACGGTACTTTCCCCAGGAGAAGAGTATCCTGTTATATCACTGAGAAACATTCTAACCTGAGGCAACTGATCTTAACAGTTCAGTGTCTTAAATTTAGAGAGTGAGAGAGAAAAAGAACCATAGCACTTGCATTGGAAGAGAGGCCTCCTGATTTCACTTTAGATGAACAAAGTCACTGTCCTTCTGTGGAGAGCTTTCATGCAACCCAGCCCAATAACTTCCATGATCAAAACTAAATTTGGTAAGTGTTTTAAACCCTCTCACTGGAGATATGGGGATTTGGACACAAATGGAGGCAAGCTTGATCACAGCTGCATCTGTTCCAGCATCCTGTCTGTTACAATGGTTGTTAGTGGATGGTAATCATAGAATCATGGCTCAGGTTATGATAGAATCATTTAGGTTGGAAAAGCCCTTTAAGATCATCAAGTGCAACTGTTAGCCTAGCACTGCCAAGTCTACCATTCAACCGTGCCTCTAAGTGTAACATGGCTTACACTACTAAATAATCCCGTGGATGGTGACTTAAATGGAAAGGTGATAAGAAAAAAGATAAGCATAAAAGAATCTCATTGCAACTCATTCCCTTTGGGAACTGATGTTACAAATAGATGACAAAAGCTTCTATTACAGGCTTTTACCTGAATGAAAGCCACTTCTCCCACTTCCCCTGTGTCTAAGTTGATACTGAAGTATTACATTCAAGATGTGTGCAGCAAAATGTATCTATAAATAGTTAAAATTGGGTTACTTTCACTAGAAAGTTCCTATGTGTTGACAAAATATAATTATGAAATAATAAAATAACATCAGTTGAAGGGAGGCTTTGAAATAGAGTTGGCCACCTGATGAATTCTTTATCCTTAAGACAATGATGTGGCTTAAAGGCATTCATTCACTTCTTAAGCCTGTTTTTTTTTTTTTTTTTTTTTTTTTTTTTTTTTTTTTTCTCTTTCTTATGAAAGCACTGAGACAAGGCTATTGAATGTTTGGGATTAGAGATGCTCTTGGTCATTCTGGTTTGGTTCTGTTCTTTAAATACAGATGCGTGTATTTGTATACACGTAAATATATGTGAATTCAGCCTACGCACAAGAAAATCTAGCTTAGCCCACCATTCAAACCATTCAGTTGAGTGAGATCAGATGTGGGTTCAGATTACTTCAGGTAGAAAGGGATAATGAAAGTGGGCCTTCTAAACCCTTGGTGGATGTATTCTGTAAGAAGCAAACAAATAAATGAGCAATGGCAATAACTTTTTATGCATGTAACTTCTGGTTTCGTTGTTTCTCCTATGAACGTCCACTTTCTTTCTCCTCCAAGAAACTGTGAGATCTGTTTTTGAGTTGAATGTGTTTTTTCTTAATGCATAGAACTTTCTGCCTTGTATTAGTAGCAAAACGAGTAACTTATTTAATGTAGTCTGAGCCTACTTTTTTGTTTGGATTTAGCTGTCAGACTAAAAAAAATATAAATTAATTACTGAAGGATTTAATTGTTGGAGATACTGTGTTTTCTAATGGGAGCTAGAGGCTATGAAAATCTCCTCTCAATTGGTAGTTTAGTGTTTTTCAGCCAAGAAGTACTGAATGGTGAACTGTTTCTCTATGCTAATACTCAGCAATGAGCTTTCAGTTACTGATCCCAGCAGTAACGACCATGGAGAGAACCCAAATCTGAATGCACCCTCGCAGGTAGTTAGCAAAATGTTCAGATGGGATCTTTCCATTTTCATGGGACACTGAGGCTGTAAGAGGAAATTTTGAGAAATTTCTGAAGTATCCACGTGCTGCTTTTACGTGTTTGGTGTCATGTAGAGTAGTATTCCAGAGCTCATGTTCCAGAGACCTCTTGGAAGTAGCTCAATTAAAAGTATATGACCATTCTCAGTGGCTGCATCTGCTGGAGCTAATTGTTTCATTCTGTTTCAACTAAAAACATTTTGTGTGAGTGTTTTGAGTGTTGTTTTTTTTTTTCTTCCTTATTTAGAAGGTGCTGAGTTGCAGCCATGTATAATAACAAAAAAAAATTTCTTGATATTAATTCTTGGCCTTGGATAATGAAGGGTAAAGTATTTAATATGGGTATGTGTTTTGCTTCCAGCAGGTTGCAGCTCTGTTCTTTTGTCTTGCTAACTATACAAGTGTGCTACTAAAGAATAGAGGCTTAAAAATGAGAAGCGATATCCTTTTGATTGACGGTAATCAGAAAATGCTAGTTTCAGCCGGGTTGTTTTAAAGTGCATACAGCTGCTTAAAACTACAGACGGAGGACACTTCTGAAAGACTTGCTAATCCATTGTCTAAAAATTTCAGTACTGTGTATGTCATTGGTTTCTAAATCTGGTCTAGGATTTCCTCATTTTCAACTTGTGTAAATTGCACAAGCAATTTATTCTGATCTAGAACAAGAACTAGAACAAGTCCCTTTTTAATGGAAGTGGTGAATGCAGCTAGGCAGACTGTGAATTATTCCTCACATTCTAAATTTAGATGGAGATAATGGACAAAATGAATTGTTAGCCACAATACTGAGATCATGAAAAAAATTAAATGTTGCAACGATGCAGTGATTAAAAAAAAAATATATAGTGCTCTTACTCCCCTCTCTTACTGCTATCATCTTTCCCCTACTCACTCTTCTACTTGCTCCAATAAATGTTTCAAGAGCAACAAGCTGTAATCTAGAACCAGGTGTGTGGTTATCTGGGTCACTGTGCTGAGGGCAATTAGTGCAGGAGAAAGCAGATGGACAACATCACCTGAAATAAAAAGTCAAGAACTTTCTGTTACTCCCTCTCACTGTGGGGCAGAACCTAGCAGAGAAATTTCTTTTAGTATCACTATTGCACGTAGGGAGGCAGAGCCAGGCTGAAGAACCCAAGATGCCACTGTTGATCTTTCTAAAGCAAACAACTACAAATTGATCAAATTAGGCTGGGTAAGAACAGTGGGTAAATAATACCATGCTCTAGGCTTCATGCTTAGCTACTTGAAGACCTAATTTTACATGTAATTACCTCATTATCAGTTTCTAGAACTTATTTGCCAATTAATCATCCACTGTGGGAGGCCCGCATTTGAGAAATGGAGGTTGATTGTCTCAATCTCTCTAAGATTCTCCAACCCATGTGTGCACTGTAGGATGTAGACTTCTGGTTATCAGTACATTCACGTTTCTCACAAGAACGCGCATATTTACTGCCCTATAGGCCCTGAGAGTTGAGAGCAGGTACAGCTGAAAGTCCTCCTCAAACCCTTCCAAGGTCAGAATGCGGAGACCCCCTACGGCGGCTCTGACCTGTCTCAGCACAGTACAGATCCTCCACCGTTCTGACAGGCTGGCAGTTCATCATCCAGATGAAAGGCTCTGATCTCCCCTGTTTGTCAGCAGAGCTGTCACAGGTGAGATTTTGCAGATTTCCAAATGCAGGTGAATTACAGAGTCAGATGTGACTTGGGGGCAAAGGCAGATAGGAGGGCAGGGAGTATGCAGTTACAATTTCTTTATGTCTTCAAGATGTCTTAGACATGGTGCTTGGTGCTTCTGTCTGGCTCTTGCCCGTGATTGTGTTGGAAGAGGCCCAAGGGACAGTTCTTGGAATTCTTCAGGTTGTCAGGGACCTGCTGCTCAGGCAATGGGTTACGTGGGGATTTCTCACCTCTAGGAAGTAAAGATTTAAGCTCTGTATTCATTCATCTTCAAGACTTTCAGACTTCCAGTAGTCACATAAAGAAGGGCCTTCCGGGGCCCCAGGGGGCCTTCCGGGGCTTTCTCATGTATGAAACTTATTTTATTTTTCCTTAAATCTTACATTTTGAAGTAGGATTACGGACGCACAAATCCTGTGCGTCCTGTAGAGCCCTGATGCTCCACAGGGCTCTGTCTGAACCTGAAGATTGGGCCAGTGCTACAGATCAAAGTTTTCTTAGGACACAGAATGAGACTTTGTTTCTGATACTGAGCTTTGAATAACAGTAGTGAACATCAACCAGTCTTGTAAATTTTATGTAGTTTAAATGTGGAATTGGCCATAGACAAACTATCATTTGAAGGATGTCTCGCAGAGAAGCAGTAGACTAGTCAGAAAAAGCCTAACCATGACTGATGGCAGAGAAAGGAAATAGATAGGTTACAGGTTTATCAAGCAGGAAAACTAATCATACTAAAAGTGAGAAGTACAGTAAGCAGAACTGAGGGATTTATACATCACTTATGTATTACCCAAATAATATCTTGGATATTCCAATACTATTATGACAGTTTTATTTTCTCTTCAAAAGAACAAGCATTTAGCAAATAAACTACACAGCAGATAGCAGTGAGTTTCATTAAATAACGCTTTTTTCTCCCCTTCCCACTGGCATTCAACCAGCACAGTGGCAAATTATGTTCTGGAGTGGGGGAGGGTGGCTAGAAGGATTTATTAACACAAAGCTGACTGGCAGCGTGTGAGGGCTGAGTTCAGTTCATACTAAGCAGATCATTTAGTGATAGCACGAGTGGTGAGGAGGTCAATATTCTCTACAGAGGAAGTCAAGGGTCAAAATGCCCTGCTCTGAGTATTTCCATTTTCCTAAATGTAATATATGCTGTGTATAGACATGATTCTCACTGTCCTCCCCCTATGCTCTTCTTTCTCTTCTCAGTACTTGAGCACACTTTCTTCAAGGGTTAAACAAAAAACGGTGGAAGTGGTCAAAATACATTTAGAAACCTACAGCAAATATCAGTACAGGAACTGTCTCATAATTAAGCCATTGTTTTAACTCTATGAAACAATTTTATTTAAACATATTTATTATTCAAAGCATTTCCTGGGTGTTACCTGTATATATACTGCTTTGGTCAGTCAAACACCATGAATTTAGGTTTCCCTCCTTTGCACCTGGCACATCCCAATTACTTGCCTGAGAGCAAGGCAGAAAATTCTCAGTGACAACTCTAGTCATAACTTCATGTGAACGCAACCTCTGCGTTATTGATGTCATCCTAGTGTCTCAGAGGAAACTAAATCATAACAGAGGTGGCTCAGGTTTATATCATGCACTGCTAAAAATAATGGGGAATGTATGATACTACGCATACAACTGCTTCCTTCAAGTTTATTCTCTGCTGTCTACTGAACTGCCCAACTGGAATATCTATAAATGATAGTTGTGATGTTTGTGTGAGTGGGTACAGTGCAAAATACCGTCTTCAGAGATTCTGTTTTCCTGGTGTGTTCCATTTGGGCACATGATATATCCTCCAGGTGAAAATAAATGCTGTTCTTATATAAAAGAATTGGCACACAGAAATTCATTTCTAGTTTAGCTAAGCCAAGATTCTTTATCTGAGAAGGACTAGTATTAAATGCGAAGATGAAGGGGAAATAAACTCAAAACTAAAAGCTGAGGCCAGCTAACCCTGATGAAAGTTCTTCCTAACTATAGAAAGTTAAAGAATGATTGGGAAATGAGTTCAGGCAATACAAAGTGAAATTAATATATTAATAAAAAAAAAAAAAAAAAGCGCATATGCAGGGAGAGATTATGCCAGTCATACAACTGCATGTAAGGTTTTTTCATACAGTTGGAATAAGCTTCCTTACTGCTTGTGCAATGGCTTTTTTGACACGGTAAAAAACCACATGCTTGGTTCTGAGAGAACGCAGTAGAGAGCTGTAGTCTCATGATTATGAGATTGTATAGGGTGAAAACTTTCTGAAGGAGTCCCCAGGTTTCATGGCACAGCCTATCAGCAGGGTCACAATGAAGCCTCATGATGAGCAGCCACAGTGCATCTGGAAAAGGTGTCTGGTTTCTGAGCTAAGAGGAAGAAGCGGGACCCCAAGGGAAGGCTCTGTCCCTGACCCCCTTTGCCCTCCCTTGTTCTGATCTTTATTGGGCCGTCTGCCTTGTAGCATCAAAGGCAAAAGCAGGCCCGTGATTTGTCCTACAACAGCTCTATAAAAAACATAATTGCCCAATAACCCTCTGTCTGCAAACCAAGCCATCTTCCTGTTTCTTCTCTCATAAAGACTATTTGACAAGCCTCTTCCATCAGCTTATAAAAACCTAGAAATAGTTGCCTTCCCTGGAAAGAAAATTTGGAGAAAAGCAGAAAAGAAACTCATTTGTGAAACTCATTTGTTTTTCTTATATGTGTGTGTACACATGAACACACGTGCCCTAAGATTTCTACGGCAAGTAAATAGTGCAAGCCACTCAAAGTAGCCAAATAGCCCGTGGTGTGACAAGAAAAAAACACAAAACTACTTAAAATAAAGATATAAAGCACTCTATTGAATTTATAGAGTCAGAAATGTTCTAGCCTTTAGCTGAACAAAATTAGAGGGGAATATGTGCTGCTAGACTGAAAAGAAAGCATTCTGAAAGTATTGCATTAAAAATTATTCTGAATATCCTAGCATTTTTTCTGAAATTCCATGTGAGGAGAGATAATTTAATATTATTTTGCATTTCAGCCGCTGAAAACTGAAATAACTGCGAATCTCTTGTTTCCTCTTCACTCTCCTTTATTCTTCATAAAGAGTTTGTTTTCCTCCATGACAACATTGCAGCAAGACTAACTAAAAAGATTTACCAGTTTTGCCCTCCAGAAGGATGCTTGTGTCAATTGTCCAATCACCTTCTGGATAGTGTATGGAGTAGCTCATTCAGGAGGCATTCTGTCTTCAGGCTTTGAGAAAATACAGAGAAACTCCAAACTGAAACCCTGTTGTAACTAAGGTTTAAATCTAAATCACGTTGTGTTTCAGCCACTAAAAAGTAATTTTAGGTAATTTGACTGAGCAGTCTTTCTTCTGAAAAGTTTGAAAAGATCAGTTATTCACCAACTTGTCTGATTGTCCCAGGTCTCACTTGGAATATTTAATGCAAATAGCATTTGATCTGCGATGCTGAGATTTACAGCCCTGGCAAACATAAGGATACTGCATTTTAATTCACTTACAATACAAAATAGTTGCTTTGATATTCCTGAGAACAAACGCCTTGGGATCTGCTCCTCCCAAATGACGTCAAATAAGAATTTCTCTATTAACACTAGTGGATGAAGGATCAGACTCTTCAAAAATGAACAGTAAAAATTTATGACTACTGCTATGGGCCAAAGCTTGAAGTGCTTATTACGCAGTCAAGACTGTCCTTGAAATCAGTGAAGGCTTTGCTGAGAAAGGAGGATGTCATTAATGGTATGGGAAGATTTCAGATTCTAGATTCCAGTACTGTGCATCGTTGGATGTTTCAGAATAACCCATGTCACACTGGTGAACCTATGACCCGGGATTTGATTTTCACAGATCTGCATAAATAAAAATACCCCAGTGATGAAACTAGGAACTGTGAGGAGTCATTGTAACAAAAGGCCATCTGAGAAGATGCCGGAAGATAAAACCTTGCAGCTCTTTTTGCAGCTGAGGCCTTTCCAAATGGTCTGAACTCAGGAGATAGTGGGCACTGTATCCATTTTTTCTTGCCCTCAAACTCTGTGACAAATAACAGTCAGAACAGGACTGAATAACTTTCTATCTGAGTGCCAACCACTTCCAGCTCTACAGGCAATCTGTATGTTCAAGATATTTATCAAAGGCATACCTAGATTTCCAAGTCACAGCATGCAGCACTATTTACTATTTATCACTAAGCTGGTGTCCTAAACCAACTGTATCACACCTTAGCTACAGGGAAGCCAGGACTGGAACTGTTTCAACTACTTTGAATATGCCAGTTCCCACTTAGTTTTACCATCAGCCTTGAGACGATTTCTTCAGTATCTCAAATTCAATCATGGCATAACTTCAACACTGCTGTCATACTGAACAAAACGCGTCAGCTAGATTTATTTTGAGGAATGCTGCGGATGAGTAAGAACTAATAGTTTCTTGGACTACTGTTCAAGTTCCCTTGTCTGAAGTCAATTAAGCTCATGTGATTCAACTTTCTTAAAGCAGACTGGCAAAGTGGGATCATCCTTCAGTCCCAATTAGCTCCCATACCTATAACACTGAATAGTGTAACTTAAAACTTTTAGGTAAAATATTATTTCATCCATAGTTTATAGGAAGTATCTTCATATATTTTTCTAGCTTTTCAAGTTAGCAATCTCTGTTCTCTAATTTGCATCCACATAACTGTTGCTGTGGGACTGAATCTCAATTACAATTATCTGTCTCCAAGTTTTACACATTTGCCTGTTGCTGTTGGCAAACAATCAAGCTCCACCATCCACTCTTGATTTTTATCATGCATTGATTCACCTGTGTTTGGTGGCTTCCTGTGATTAGACAACTGAGTTGGTAAAAAAAAAAAAGGATTATTTCCCAAGTCTCCTCTGCATTCTTTCAGTTCACTACAAGGTCAGTATCTTCATGTGGCACTGTGCTCTACACATCTCCAGCAGATACCTCTGCCACTTCTCAGTTGTTATATTTCTGAAATATCTTTTAACTTTCTGCTTCAGGCTTTTTTTTTTTTTTTTTTTTTTTTTTTTTTTTTTTTTTTTCCCGGTGGAAATTCAACACTTCTCCATCTTTTCACAAGTTGAATGAACTGATCTGCAAGGTGAGCTACATAGTGTGACCTCCATACTACAGGCATTGAAAGTATGTGTGCCAAAGCACTCTAACTGGATTGTCCTACAATGTGAGATGATAAAAGAGTCCCTACTTGTATGCGCCACTGTAAATCCAGGCTTAAACAAATAAGCCAACTTTAAAAATTGACAAGAAGCCAATCACCTAAGGCCTTTTGTTGCCTCTTTTCTCTGATGTTCCAAGTCTTCTCACCAGTCCCATTAGTTTCTCTCTCTCTCTGAATAATTTGTTCTCTGAGTTCATCTAAGTGATGAAGACAGTCTTAAGACTCTTTCAGAAATAATGTGTACCTACACTGAGATAATGCTGAGCTCATCCTGTGTTGAGAAGGTAGCATTTTTGGTCCATGTAGACCAGGTTGTCTCCAGCTCATACAGGATAACAGACAGATTGTGTCAATTCCATATCTTGGTCATTCCAATCTTATTCTACCTCTTACACAGTTTAAGAATTCCCACATACTTGCCTCCACCTGTACTCCTGTCTTCTGTTCAGGGGCCAATTTATTTTCCATATATTGTCTCAGTGACTACCCATAGTGATTTGTGCCCTTCTTTGCCAAGGAAAATCATCAGCAACATTTTTCCTATTCTGTTTCTGTAAAACTGAGAGCCTAAGCGTCTTGCTCTTAGCCCTACGTGCCCTCTGGATCACAGAGGCTGTGCCAGTCTTAAAATCCAATTGCTAGCACAGATACCTCCACCTGCCTCCACCTGGGGGAAGCAGAGAACCACAAAGCTCCTTCCTTTTGGAATGGTACTGGAGTACTCTTCTGCTTCAGACAGGAATAGCAGGAAGCCAGATGCAAAATAAGCATAAACAAAATTCAGGCTTAACAGCTGTGCCAGGTTCAACACCACTGTTGAAAAACCAGAATTTGCTCTGAAACCTGCTACAGGTGGGAGTTCTCATCTAATAGCCGCACTGTGTTGGTTTGTGTTATCCTGAAGAACTGGATGGGCCTGATCCCTGGAGGACTGATGAACCTATCACTGTGAGCACTTTCTCTAAAAGAAAGTTACCACACAAACACCAAATTCTGATTCTTGTCAACCTCCACTTCTTATCTATCAACCTTGATGGTTTCTCCCAAGGAATAATAGGACTCAAAGGTTGGAGTTTCACCTCTGGCTTTAAGATTGATGCAATAGGGTAAGATTATAAAAAGCCAATGATATGATGCTAAATAAATTGCTCCTAAAGTTGGAATGGTAAACTTGTCTGGGCCACCATGCTGTAGTGTCTGTATTCCCTTAATGAAAGTTGCACAGTAGTAATTTTTAATTATAGAGTATTGGAGGAAAACAAAATGTTATTTTTAATAATACAAAGTATTAGTATGAAGTACGTATAAAGTAAGCTGTGCTGAGCTCTATGAAGAAAGCAGAATGTTACTGGATACAGCACTCAGTGTGGCAGACTGAATTTTGAGCATGAAAGTAGAATTAATGCCAGTTCCTATAAAAATGAACAAATTTGTCAATGGTGGAAAGAGTCCATTTTGGAGCAGCAAGAACCTGATTTTTTTTTTTTTTCTTTTTTTTCCCAGTCTCCTCCAAAGATACAAATGTAGTAAAACAGCAAAACCTAAAATAATAATAATAAAATCACTGCTACCTTGAAGCATTATAAAAACTTGGTCGGCCCATCTGATATTAAGATCTGTTGCCTAAGGCTTTCAAATCCAGTGCTTAACCTGTAAGATTCCTTGCCCAGCAACTGTTCCACAAAGTTGTTTAAAATTAAGGTCTCAGTCCTTCTTAGCAAATCTGTGTGGTAGAAAGCTGAGCTAAACCAGAGCCTTGTTAAACAGAATAAGCTTCAGTGCTGGCTTGAACAGTGCTCATGCTGCACAGAAAGGACTTGCGCTCAAAGTTAATGCAGCAGGCTATGAGGAAACTCACTAAACTGTTAAGTAGGAACCTTTGGAAATGTTTTATTGACACTCATCTCCCTGGCAGGAAAGAAAGCACTGGGAAGAGACATCTTAAACAAATAAATAAGAGTTTATTAATTCACTTGTCTCCACAACAGGAAATAAACCAGGAGGTGGGGAAGGAGGGTGATAGGTGAAAAAAGAAGGGAAACAACGTTACCCTCACAATCCCTATGCTTCAAGAAGCTGTATTTATTTAAAACACTCTTCCACTAATACAGATGGAAAAAATAATTAAACCAGCCACCCACCCCTTTTATTAAATTCTTTTGTGGCCACCAGGGATACGATTAACATGGCCACTATAAAAACTCAGTCCCCTACCCTCAAAATAAGTGAAAAATATAAAAAAGAGTAAGACAGTGCAGAGCAGGAAGCAAATTAGGAACTTGCCTCTAGGGTAGTGAAAATATTTTTTAGAGTGCCTACTGGAAAATTAGACAGGAGAATCATAAGAAAGGGGTAAGCATTCACTTTATCTCAGCTAGGCCTTGAGGGCTCACTCAAAAGAACTTCCCTGTAGGCAATCACCTCGGCGTGGAGACCCTGTAGAACAGCCCAGCTCAGTGACAAAGTAAGCATGGATGTCACAGCCCCTTCTGAGGAAAGAAAGGTGAGGTACTAGCTGTCCCAAATTTGCCAAATTTTGAGGCTTGCCCAGATCCTCTGATGTTCCACACCTGGTGCTTGGCATCTCCTTCAGTCTTCTCTATGCTTTCCCATTGTGCTTCTACTGCTGCTTTAGGGCATTCCATGCCTACAGCTAGGCGAGATTTCCCTATAATTATTTTCCTTATTTATACATTGCAATAGAAGTCTGTATTTCTCCAGCTGATATCATGGCAAGTTTAGGTACATGGAACACATGTGACAGATATTTTTCCCCCCTACTAATGCCACTGTAGTCACTGGCACCTCAACCTCCAAAACCAGTCCAAACCAGCCCTCCTTCCATGAGACCAGAAATACTTAGGACAAGCAACTTTCATCCCTTTGTAATAAGTCTTCTGTCCTCTCTTAAAGTCTGCTATCCTATCTGTCCTCAAGACATTGGAAAACCAGGAGATCTTAAAGCTATCTGTGGATATTGACATGCATTCCTATTGGCACAGTAGCCTCAAAAAAAAAATTGAAGAATGCAGAATAGTTAATATAAGGTTATAAGAGGTTTTAGTGTAGGAGAAATCAGTACTGAAGGTGTTAGGGTACTTAGATACAGAGTTTACTGTGTCATTTCCATGTTATCTTTAGTAATACACCTACCCTTTCTGAATGTGTGTATACCAACATCTGCTCCTGACTGCAGCGCTTCATTTGTTAGGATTACCCTGGAGCAAAAGGAGATCAGCCAGAATATGTATGTAGAAGGCTTTTCATCACAGCAACCTGGCTAGAAAATGTTATGCACAGTGTCTATTAGCACATAATGGTAATCAGAAGCCATGCCAAATGTGGCAGCCTAGAACAAGAAGCTGCCAGGATAAAATGATAGCCATCTCTATGGTAGAAGATCTGACAGCTTCCCAAACCAAGGATTACTTTATTGTGATTGCCAAGGAACCTCTTTGCACACTGTCGTTATTAAATAAGGAAATGTTGAAAAAATTTTGAATATCTTCTGAGATGTTCTCAGAAAACAAGAATACAAAATATCCCCTGTTCCAAGCTGACCAGGGAAGCATTTTGTTCGTCTTCTTTCAATTCCAGACCTGGATGTTTTATTCTTCTTCATTTCAGAAAAATAGGAGGCTTAATAGCTTAGTTGTTAATTTGTTAATATGGAGCAGGCTTGTGATTAATATCCCCTGTGATGTGGTAGATGTTAACTGTAGGAGGGCAAAAGGATGCCAGCTCAAGTACAGAACGAAAAAAGCAGTGACAAGTGTTCAGTTTTCTATGAATACAGAAAAGAACCACACCTGGTGTGCATGTAAAGGGAAGAAGTGGCTCAGACTAACAACTTGCTATAAGGAAAAAATCTGGAATAGATGACATTCCTACTTTAATAAAGCACTTTGAAGAAAATAAAAGGGAAATAAAATAAAAGAGAATAGAACAAGAAAGATAACACTCCCTTCTTTTTCCTTTTTTTTTTCCTTCTTATTGAATAATAAAACAATTAATGTGGATAATTTAAACCAGCTTGTACTAACCAATAACAGAATCATAAGGATTAGCATAGAGAAAACTGCTTATCATTACTGCTAAAATGGCCATCTTCAGCAAGATAGGGTTCAGAGTTGTGTTGCCATAGACATTCTGTCACTAGAATTGGTTTCTAGCTACTGAGAGGTGATAGTCTACATAAGAAAATCACCTAAGTCATTTCTTCACATGATTTAGGTTAAAGATCTCAAAAAGCAGAAAATTATAGAACTGTGAATTTATATATGTTTTTGTTCCCAATGTCATTTTAAAAATTATTTTGTTCTTATGAGTTTTTTAACTTATGTCTCAAATTAAGGTAGTTCACTTCTACATAGGCAGGCCTGCTACTTTGTGCAACTGTGACTTCCGCTCTTAACTAGTATATCTAATTTTTTTTTCTTAATTTTAGTTTCTTAATTTTAATTTCAAGGAGCTGGTTCAAATATTTCAGGAAATCGTGCTTCTAGGAACAGATACTTAACCAAAATTAGTTGAGCACATCAACCAACCATTTGCCCGTGAAATATTTACAAGTTTTCACAACATGCACAAATTTGAATTTAACAGTATTTTCTCTTAATTTTTGTATCACCATGTACAATCAATGAATATACAGATGATATAGTATATCCGAGAACATATCTGTTCTTAGGGAAAGCACGATAAGCACCAATATCATATTTCTCATGAAGATTCCTATCACAGAAAGCAAAAGTAGGGTGAGCCAGTTATGTTCGTACCTCAACACTGCCTCTGACAGCAAAAGAAGAAAGGTAATTGACATAGAGGAATCCTTTCTGAAGGAAGCTGGTAGAAGTCACACAATCATTAGCCCTTGTACTTACGGGGCACTTCAAGTTGACCTGACAATTGCTGGAAATACAATCCAGCAGGAGGAAGCAGTCTAGGAGTGTGTGGAAGATAACTTCTACACACAGCTAGTAAGAGAGCCTACAAGGGAATGCACCCCGTAAGATCTGCTGTTTATGAACAGGAAAGGACTGGTGGGAGGCGTGGTGGTCAGAAGCTGTCTTGGGCAGTTTGACCACGGAATAGTAGATATTGCTATTCTTGGTGAAGTCAGGAGGGGGGTTAGCAAAACGGTTACCTCGGACTTTGGCAGAGTGGACTTTATTATTTAGGACATTGGTAGGTAGAATCCTTGAGAGTCTGTCCTGAAATGCAACAGGGTCCAAGAAGGCTGGACGTTCACCAGGAAGTAAATCTTAAAGGTGCAAAAACAGGCTGTCTTGTACAATAAGATGAGCTGCTGTTGTGAGTAGGCTGTCTTTGCTTAACAGAGAATTGTGCTGGGATTCTGGGAAAAGAAGAGTTTACTGTCTTTGGAAGAAGAGTCAGGAACTTGGGAAGAGTACAAGATTGCCTGGATATGCAGAGAGAAAATTAGTAAGGCAAAAGCCCAGAAAGAGCTCAATTTGGCCACTACTTTTAAAGATAATAAAAAAAATTTTTACAAATCTCTTGACAGAAAGGGAAGGACCAAGGAGAATCTCCATCCTTTATTGGATGCAGCAGGTAACATTACCATGGAGAATGACGAAGAGGCTAAGATTCTCAATGTCTTCTTTACTGCTCTCTTAAATAATTAGAAGAGTTATCTTCAGAATAACTCAGCTCCGTGGATTGGAAGATGGAAGTGGAGAGCAGAATAAAAGCTCCTCAGTGCAGAAGAAAACAGGTAGTACTGCTGCTCCAAGTCCATTGGGTCGGATGAGATCCACTTGTGGGTACTGAGAAAGATGACAGGACTGCTGGGAAGTGCTGGAAAGCAGCTTGGCAACTGGGGAGGTTTTAGACAGCTGGACACTTGTCAGTGTGATGCCCTTCTACAGGAAGGGTTGGAATGGGAATAGGAGGAACTGCAGGACTGTCAGCCTGACCTCAGAATCAGGGAAGGCTATGAAGCAGATCATCTTGGGCGTGATCACATGGCGTATGTGGGACTATAGGGGGAGCAGGCCCATCCAGCGTGGGTTCATGAAAAGCAAAGACCAATTGTATGAACTTCAAAGACTAAGTGTAAAGTTCTGCCCTTCAGTCACAACAACCTCCTTCATTGCTACAGGCTTGGGGCAGACTGCCCAGGGAAATGTCACTGTCTCCAGAGGTTTTCAAGGGAAGGGTAGATGTAACACTGAGTGATGTGGTTTAGTGAGCATGGTAGTAATGGGTTGATAATTAGACTAGATCATCTTTGAGGTCCTTTCTGTTCTTAATTATTCTGGGGAAGTAGGAAGCCCTGGTCCTAGAAAAATTTGACTTTTTATTCTTCGGAAAACCTGTGGCAAACTCAATTAGCAGTGAGGCATGAGGGGAGAAAAATCATTTTCTTATGCTTTTCAAGTACTGTGCATGGTCAGAAGTTCTTAAAAATAATAATAACAATTCAGTGCTCTACTATGATTAATCAAAACTGTTGCCCATATGAGTGAAAAATGCATTATCTGGAAAATAATAGGGATTTCATGCAAGCTACTCCAATTAAGTATAGAATGTGTATATTATGTATAGAATAATATGTATTTATATATACACCTCCTTTATACTATTCATATATTGCTTATTAATACCATTTGCAATAATCTAACTAATACACAGCTCAACTCACTCTTCCATAGGCTTTAGTATTTTCCACTGTTCATATTGTAATGGTAAAGAGTTCAGACATTAAGGTATTTAGTGCAAGAGAGGAATTTGTCACTGGACAGGGTATTGATATTAATTCAGCTCTTAGAAATCATAAAACACTGTAAGACATTAAGTATAATTAATACATTCCTTCTTTCATCATGCTAATAATTTGTTATTGTGGCTCTGTATTTAACTATTAAGTAAGATCCTAAAGCACACTAGGATCAAAGTGTGTACTTACATGGTTTTGTTCCACAGGGGTAAATTTAAATTAAAAATTGCAAATATCTATTTTGAAAACAGATGTCTAAATGCGAGCCGATACCACAAAATTTGTTATTTTTCTATATTTGCTCTTCAAACAAATGGAGAAAAAATGGACAAAGGTACCCAGACTTCAGGAATGAATTGAGATTGCCCATGTCAGTACACCAGCAGCGTACTGAGTCACAGACGTTTACAACAACAGACATGCCAGACGCAGTAATTATATGCTGTTGCTCTTCTACAGACTTGCTTGAGTAAGGAGTGAAAAAACTATTTATTAAAAAAAAAAAAAAAAGGAAGGGAAGATTTGTCTGGATTCAGAACTCAGGAAAAAAAGTAGGCAAGGAAATAGGATTTTCTTCCCATCTGAAGAAAATAAATGCATATCCTAAGCAAAGGTAGTTCACACAGTATTTCTGCTACTGAGTAATGGTGATAATGCAGCCATCTAATTCTCTTTGATAGCAGGCTCATCACTTTCCTCAATCACTGTCTATAAAATAACAAATACTATTATCTCTTGATGTAGTTATGTGGATGTTAGACTGTCTAGGCACATCACTGGGAAATCATTCAGAAAAAATTAGCCCAGCCAAAGCTACGGGGCAAACTATCTACTCAGATCCGATTTTCAAGCATTACAAAGAAGATTAATGATTCTCATCTAATTCATCATGAAAACAAGTAGGTCTTCATAAATATGCATTCAGGTTCCTCAAGAGAGAAACCCTAACATTCAGTGTTGGTAGCTTTCAGTCCTGCTTTAGTAAGTGTCTGAAACAGCATCTCCTGGAGCTGAGAGTTATTTAATCAGCATGTCAGGTGCACAAAAAGCCTGTGGAATCAATATGCAATTTATTTCTCCATATATTTCCTAAGAAGTACTTCGTTGTGCTATAGAACTGGGAATGGAGAATGTTAACAGAGGAAAAATGAGAGAATTGTACATGTATCAGAGAGGAAAAAAGAAAAAAGAAAAAAAAAAAAAGGAAAAGCAGTGGCTGTAGCTGAAAGATTTTGTTGCATATTTTTGCTTTGGTTCCTAGGACTGCAAGAGGTGTGATCCGATAGCAGGTTTGTTCCTTTCTAATTATGGACATGGCTTTATCTGTGAGCCTTTCTCCCCCTTCTCTGCTAACAGTGCCCCCCTCCCGTTTTTCCTCCTGTCCCCTGGGGCAGCACTGTGGTGGGGCTCAATCACTCTTTTATTAGTTGTGATATACTGTGGCTAATTCCCTTAATCTGGACCTTGCTTTCCTATAAAGCCCAGACCTCAGGTATTGAATTTCTCTGATCAAAGTACAACCAGTGTGGGACACAGCAATCTCCACTAAACAGGGGAGCTTGGGAAAGCTCGTAAATGGAGTAAAAGAAATACACACACACACGCACCCACAAGATGGTGCAATCAATTGGTAGAACAATCACGTGTGAAATATTACTGGCTCCTTAAAGTGCTGGTTCTGGGATTTACTGCAGTGTATTAATCTGCTATGCTTAATGCATTGACCTTTCACCCCTAGCAATTCAGTAGACGGTGCTTGAATTGCCAGAAGCTAATACAATGGATTAGGAGCAGAAAGAGCCCACCACACCGAAGGGCCAGGGCAGCCTTAAACCATATGACCAGTAACTTCTCCATCTTTCGTACCAGATAGCGCCAGACAATGTGGCTACTGCAAGAAAGCTTTTATTGACAGCAGAATTTCTGGAAAAGGAGATAGAGGAATAAAAACTTATTATAAAACAATAGAAAAGGACAGTCTTGTGACTGAGTCACAAGGCAGGGATTTAGATGCATTTGCTTTATTCCGTGCAGTCATTCTCTCTTCGTGCGTGACCATAGCCAAGTCAATTCACTTCTTAGGAATCCTGTTTTCCTGTATTTCCTATCTGTAAAACTGGGACAGTGGCACTTACCTAATTTTCCCAGGATCAGTGAGGGAGCTTTGTTCATTGACATTAAAAAGGCATTTGGAGATGACAGGATTAAGTGTTATATATTAGTACAAAATAGGATTATATTTGGTTCATTAAATATACATGGATATGGAGAAGTGAACGGAAGAGGACTTTCCCTCACCTGTATATCAGGAAACACAACCATTAATCTAAAAGCTTTTCATTAAAAGTGGTGTGTTCGTTTGTACCAAAATGCCCAGAACTAAAAACTAGTGTCACTCAGACTTGCAGAAATGCACAGATATAAACGATGTAAAAACCAATAGAGATTCAACAACAAAATGATCAAATGTCCTTTTCCTGCTGCCTTGCTCATTGTAAACCTCCACATCCTGTGTATGCAAAACCTTCTGGATGCTAACACTCAGTGTTTATTCAATATAATTTACAAACATTTGCACAATAAGACTGAATGCTAGAGGAGGGTCCAAAAAACTCATAAAGGAGATTATTCTGTTACAAGTAATTGCTATCAAATACTATTAAATTCTGAATAGCTTTAAGCCCCCTCCACCCGCCTGCACAGGCACTCTCATTTAGGATTAAAGCAACCTTTATTTGATTTGTTTTACTTCAATTCAAAATAAATTAGGCTGGCCTGAATTAGGTCCTCTTCAATACTAAGGAAGAGTGTCTACACAGGGATTTACTACACTTTAATTAGTCCACTTCAAAAGTTAATTTGCTTATTTTTTCCTGACATGTTCATAAATTACCACAGACTGCATAGGCTACATTTATAAGATGGCTCAGAACCTAGAGCAGGGAAGAGGCATCTGAACATGCATTCAGTTTTCTGCTTTTATGAGACTACTGGTGCTGCTGAGCACTCCTCAGAACTGGGATATACTTTAAGTGATGAATAATGGTGGGAGCTACTTCAACTACCCTCACTGTCTAATGTTAGATTTCTAGTCTAACTTTGCAGTCTAGGGCTAGTCAATGGAAAGAGACATGCAGCCCTAGAAGATGAGTCGATGGTTGGACTAGATGTCTTAGAGATCTTTTCTAACTTTATTGATTCTATCATAATAAAACCACCCTGTCATGCATCTTTGAGGCTGCCATTATACGATTGCTTTATGTCACCTCAAGAGCAAGCTGTCCACAATAAAGTTCACCTTGTATTCCCTTGTCCCTAGCTGCATGCTTTGCCATCTCCCTTGTGCCAGCAGACTTTCATACAGCTGCGTAACGAATTGTATCAAGAAACTGATCCAACCAAAACCAAATCTGAACAACAATAACAACAACAAGAGATGGGAAAAAGATTAGTTACAGAAGAATGGCTGCATCTGACTTAGGAAGGCTTTATTTTGATTGTGCAACCCTATTCTGAAAAAAAAAAAAGCCAGAATGAATTGTTTTTTAGAGATATTTCCTACATTCTAGCAGTTATAAGGGGAGCTTTGCCAGTTAGTTAATAGCAAAGACCTAACTGTCAGACAATTGAAGAGAAAAACCTAACCCCAAGAACCCAGACTGTGCAAGTTCTTATGAGTATAAATAGGTCTGGGTTTCTGAGCAATACTTGTACCTCATGCCTTGTGGTTAAACATCTTTCTTCAATTTTTCACAGCAAACTTTGTCAAAGACAGTTGGAAACACTGTCTTCTTTAAGTGCACAATTTTTTCTGCCTTATAGATAGCTGAAAGGAGCCTGTCCTGTGAGAGCCGTTAAAGAGCTTGTGTAATGCATTGAGAACAGCTAATCGTTTTTGGCCCTGTATAAAATGAGTTAGATTCATGCAAATTATTTTTCAAATAATAAGTAAATGTATAAATAGAATTTAAGTCAGCCATGTGAATTTTAAGAAATAATCTTCGTCTGATTGTCATTGCTGATCATGTGACAAATGGACCAGGCATCACACTAGGTGTTTCAAGAACATCTTGGCTCAAAGCGTTTCAGCCCAGCCCTTCAAGCCATAATTCAAGGACACAGAAGTAGCAAAGGGCAGAAGAGATGAATGGTGTAACAGCCAAGAACAGATCTGAGCAGAAGGGATGTCAGAGGGCTGCAATGGACAGTTGGGAAATCTCATTGCCTTGGTGGCTTGTGGGCCCTAGTGCTCACTGCCTGACATCAGCCACTTGGAATGCCAGTAATATAACACCCCTGCGACACTCGGTGCTCCTGCCGTACAGTTTTATTGCCCTGCTTCCACTCTCTCTGGTTTATATCGAATTGTGTTTTCCAAAGACAGGCAATAAAGAGGGGAGGAGGGGAAGGGGGGATTTATAGCCTGCTAAACTAAACTTCCCTGGACTTGCTGTCCTCTGTCCTAGCCTTCCTCTTGCTGCCCTGACTGCTCTGCAGGAACAGTGCTTATAGCAAGGTCTCAAGGGTGTGAAGGACAAGGCTTGTCAGAGGCTCAGTTGGGTTCTCTTCTTGGGAGGTCAGAGAGCACACACCGGTCATCTTCTGACTTGGTTGCTTCAATGCATCACGCAGCACGCATGGAAATGCATGCAGGCTTTTTCACATGCTAAGAATCTTGAGAGTAATCTTAAAGGACGTACTTAAAATTTATTGCATGGGACCCTTTCTGGTTGTGGAATGAGTTAAGTCTTACCAAAATCTGGCCTGATACATGTATCTATTAGTACTTCTGGGAAATGATTGTCAAGGTCCCTCTGCCTCGTGATATTTAATGTCAAGGGTAGGTATGCTGCATGTATCATTTCAAGCATGTTATTATGTAGAACGTAGCTTGGAATCTTCATAATACAGATCCAACCAAGCTGGGAGCTTTTAAAACGTGAAGTTCTCTGCCTAATTCTGATGAGGACATCCAAAGCACCACAATGTCACTGATAGTTATCCCATTAAATGTTCCATAAGGTACACGATATGAATACATACAGATAGAAACAATGGCAAACACGGTTTTCTCAAGCAGTGCCGTTCCTACGTGAAGCTGAAAGGCTGCAATATGGCAATATCTATTTTGTGACAGGCACAATAATACTGCAATGTCACTTTGACAAGATCTGTAAATACGGGGATGCTCTATAAATGTAGGGGGTGAGGCAGAGGATGGGGGAAGAGCTGTTCCTCCATCAGGGAGATGGGGGTTCAGGGTGATCTGCTTCCACATAGCAAATAATTGATGAAATGCTCACTGGAGGCCTAAGTATCTGAAAGAATGTTTTTTTCTTTTTTTCTCTGAGATGGCTACTGAGTGGATTGTTCCTCAAACTCTTACATTATTCACGTATTTTAAAAATCCAGTCTCTGAGAGTATGTTCTTACAGATGGGATATGAAATGGAATTCCTTCCTACTGAATTTCTATTGCAATGTGGCATTAAGGCTGAAAGACAACAAGTGCAAAGCAATTTCATGAACCAAGTCATTGCATTCAGGGAAATGTGGCAGATAAGTGTTCAAATAGATAGAAAAACACCAGTAAAATGCAAGCACATGCCACCATGTATTTAACAGTGAAATTACCATGTGCTCCACTATCCTGTGATAAAAATGTCAAGTGTTTCTTAACCGCCCATCACTGACAGAAATTTTAAACCAACTATTACTAGTGTGATCTCACCATGCCAGGTGCTCCCCTCCAGTTTCTCCTTTACTGCCTTCTGACTGCCTCTATCTTTGACAGCTGCCCTGGATGCAGTGGGTAAGTGGAACACACCAGCATCTAACCAAAAAGTCATGGAAGATATTGCCTCAGCTCCTTTGGAGCAGTTTAGTGAGTAGTGGTGGGATGAAATGTCAGATGATGAGTACACTTTACAAGGAATTTGTGAAACCATGCTGTTTGGATCGTTTAAGACAGTGTTGATCAAAGGACAAGGGGAAATACTGCACTGTGAGGAACGGCTATGCAATGGCAGGGATGTACATAAAAGGATGCAAGTGGACTTCTATCTTACATTTCCCTCACTAAAAGATTGCTCGTCATAGCTTCGAAGTCCAGTTCAGCTGTGCAGCATTTGACCTGCCAACTGATACCAACCAAAGAACTGCCCGTCATTTAGTGTAGGAAGTGTTTGGTTGGTTCGTTGTTTTTTTTTGCCTTAATCTTCCACCATGAATAAAAATGACATTGTGCTCAACAGCGTAACAACAGAAAAAGGACTTGGAACTTCACTCTCCAAACTGTTTTGAGGTGTGTAATATTACATGTATTACTTTCAGGTGCAACTTGGTTTCAGCTCAGTGTAAGGGTTGCTTTGTACAACATATAAAAAGAAAGGGAAAAACTGTTTCTGGACACTGGGCACTTTTTCCACTGCCCAACAATTTGCAAGCTCAGCAAATTTCCTCTCATAGAAAGCAGATACACTGCTTCCATTTCAGCTTTTCTTATCTTATTTTTATTTGTTCTGTTTAACAGAGGTAGCAATTCCTTGTAAATGGACCCCTTACAACTCTTGAAAGGAAAATACTGCTCATGTCAAGCTTTTATGCTCATGTATTTTGTTATTATCTGGTTTAAGGAGAAAAAAATCATAATGTGGGATGGGAAGACAAGGAAAACCTTATATTTGGAAAACATCATGACTCTGTCCCAGTTTAGTTCCCAGCCTCTCCCTCCCACACACTCAGAGAATCCCTTGTCTCTGTACATTCTGTGTGTACCTACAATTTACCAACACCTGTGTGATTACATTCACCCCTTTCTTCTTGCTCACTGACCGAACAGTTTGTGTGTCTTTGCTCCTGTGCAGCCATCCGCTTTCATGGGCAGGCTGAAGTTGTATGGTAGTATTCCACTACAGGCATTCAGAGACAGTGGGAAAAGTGTTGAAAAGCCAAGAATGACTTTATGTAAAGTTACCTCTTCTGCAGGTGACGGGGTGACATTCAGGATGCTTATGACATTGAATCAAGTGGAATATCTATGTGAGGTCAACTTAGAGAGGGAAATCATCATCTGTTAGGAAGGCAGCAGAAGGATACACAAAACAAGTGAATGCTACTGCAGATCCTCCTACTCTTCTGTTAAGTCCTGTCAAACTTCCAAAGCTACCATGTGTGCCGGACAGAGAAAATATGGTATGGGAGCAAATAAATGAAGTATAAATATCTAGCCATGTACAGTCCAGCAGTTTTAATTTTATGTCATTGCAGTAGTATGAAATAACATTTAAAATGCAGTAAGGATATACACACCTAGATATAAATAAATGCATTTTCATCCCTCCTTGCATAGCAAGGTTTTGACTCATTTTGGGAAAACAGTACATCTCTTTTGACATGAATGCCATGAGGTTCACTGTCAATTTGATCAATTATAGTAGCAGGTTACACAGTCATAAACAGTGACTTCTGACAACCTTGAACTTCATCACCCTTGAACTTCACAAAATCAATCTTATTAGCAAAATGAGGTCCATCGTCATCAAAACAACTCTTTCCAGGTTAAAAAGAATTTACCTCCTCTTCTGCCCTAAAACATTTGGGTTCTCTGGCCAAGCATGAAGCCAATTCCAAAAGAAAAGATTGTTCTTCCAGCCTGAAGACACCTCTATCTGTGCATTTTAAGAGTTCTTTTGGACCTAAGAGTACTGCAGTAAAGAGTATTAGATTTGTAGCTTTCCAGATTCTAACCAACATATAGAGCTCTGCAATTCAGATTCAATACCTAAAGTGAATATGACCATAAGCAATAAACTGCTAGAATTTCTAGAAAGCAGCAGGTTTCTGGAAATTCTACCAAAGTGTTTCCCCCTCTTTTTAACATCCAAAAGTTCTGGATTTAATTGGGGAGAGATCTATTTTGTGCTGCTATGAGAATTAGTAAAAGACTTTGATCAGTAGTCACATTCAAATTCAAACTTCACAAACTTTTAGAGAGTCCAACCTTATTATTCTGTACGGTGCATCACACATGCATGGCTAGAAACCACATCCAAAAATTCCAGAAATTTGGGAAAAGCAAGCTGAGTATCTTGGATAGTGCCTACCTTTTGTTGCTGAAATAGATCATGCTTTATCAGTTGTGCCACAAGTTATCTCAAGAGACAGTTTTCTCCACTGTACAGACCAGTAAGCATTGAAATAGATCAACTGAACTCTTTTAGAAGACATCAGCATGAACTCAGTAAGGGCTTATCTTTGTGCTTGTTTCTGAAGGAGCAAGTAACTAATCTTGAAACTTCTAATTAAATCGGCAGCTCTTCATTATTTAACCATAGCACATCTATTCAAGCCTTCTTGTTTTATCTGTTTTTTTAAGTTTTATCTTTTATCTTAAGTTTTATCTTATCTTTAAGTTTTAAGTTTTTTTTAAGTTTTAAGATAAGTTTTATCTGTTCAGAGAGACAGCATGAGATTGAAGTACCATTTACATTCCAGAGTTGTGGATTAAGTCCAAACAGCAGAATTCAACTTTCTCTCTATTCTAAAGAATTTCTCTTAGCACAGATCTCACAGAGATGCTGACAAACAGAGAAGCATTTTAAACAGTTATTGAACCTCAGCCTGTCTTGAAAGCTGCCATGATTCCAAGAAAAGCTCTAGAATACACGAATTGCCTCACTGTGCCCCACAGCTTCTCATATGTACATCCGACATGAGCACTACTCCCACCCTCACATTTTTATTTCTCAATTGCCCTGCATTTTATCTAGTGCATTTACCAATGACTTCATCTGATATATTTCTGATGGAATAACGAAAACAAAACTGGGATCCCCTCCTCCTCTATTTCTGCTGCTTATTAATCCAAGGTGATTTAGGACGTCCTTGAGCCTTACAGCAATTGAAATTTATTTCAGGAGCCATGTGCTTAGGGACATGTGGAAGAGGTTATTTATTCTAAAGAGCCATCCAGCAATGATGATGTCATAGGGGCCAGCAAAATACCGTATCAATTCAGTTAGTGTGCTACCAAATCATTGCCTGCAGTTTCCTATGTGTGATGGCACCTGCTGATATACAGGGTGTCTGAATGTAATTGGTGTATATATTGCTTCATTTTAATAAATGCTCAGAAATAGCTTTTGTCCTTATAACTTTGGCCTTTATAAACCCCTGCTAGTAAACTTTTGCAGTTTTATTTGCAACAGGCAAAAATCTATTGCAAACAAGTTCCCTCTCAACCCAAAATGAAATGCAGTTCAGTTATGGCAAGTTGAACTCTCATAAAATTCTTTCCTTCCTTTGTATATACAAATGACAGATTTGTGAATAAAGAAAATATTCCATAATTAGGATATTTTTCTATAAAACATTGCCCAGAAATAGTTAAGTTTAAATAAACTCTGCCTCATTACTGAGGCCATTTTCAGAGCTGCTTCTAAAATTCACAGCCTCTTCCTGAGAATGGCAGCATTCAATCTTTGCTTTTAGTTCTAAGGCAACAGATATTGGTGAAATCTATGCAAGGTAACAAGTTGAGAAAATCACAGACGGCAAGGTAGAAAATAATCCTAACAGTTCTTCTAATCCATCTCCTTCCACAGGACAGATAGACTTGGAATGTTCCTTGATGGTGAGTGAAGGAATTGGGCAGAGATGGATGTTGTTGTAATGTGGGCTGAACTATAAGTTCCCTGTACACAATCATCAGGAAGTACACAATCATGATGTTATTCAACACAGAATAAACGAAGCACTATATTTCCTCTCTTGTATGGGTACTAAATAGTTCAAATGCTATCAATAAAGGCAGTAAGACCTCTGCATTACTGGATTAGAATGCATATGCCTACTGAAGTGCCTGAAGTATTTCTGAAGTTTTGACTCTTTGGGGATCTGAATCAGTGGGATTTGAAGTCTGTAGGAAGACTCCCTATGATTTTAAGTTCTGAATTAGGTCCTTTTATAGTAGTGAGCTATTTGTAAGTGGTTGTGCCATTCTGAAATATTACATTCTGCATTGGCACTTCTAAATGTTGGAGTGCATTATTCTTCATTGCAAATAGCTCATAACTCTCCTTTTGTGAATATACCATCTGTAAATTTACCCAAGGTGGGTTAGTTACATGGCTCAGGTATTGTGAATACTGTACCCTCAGTGGTTACAAAGCAGTGCATTCCAAGTATGTTACAAACTGTACCTCTGATGATCTTTAAGGTCTTTTCCAACCTGAGCAATTCTATGATTCTATGATTCAGTGTGTGCTTCCTGAAATTGTTCCTATATTATATTCCTTCTCTGTAGATACAGTGCTATATAACTTGAACATCAATACCCTATACAGTATCTCACTATGTTTGAGTCCACAATTATTTCAACATTCGAGGTTATATTCAAAGAAATTTTGCTTAACGTTTAGTTATCATAAGTGCAGGTGTGGAGTTCTCTGTCGTGGAGGAAGCCACAACATTATTAGGACTTAATAGGAACATTAGGCATGAAAACTATTTGCTACTTGGGAGCCTGGAATGAAAAGAAGCAAATGAGAGTAAAGATGGACTACAGTTTCAGTATGAGGATGGATAGGTCCCACTGTGCTGCTGTTATCTTAACCAGTACAGTTGGCAGTGGGTAAGCATCCACATACTGCTGGCGCATTTCTTGTATGATCTCCTGAAGCCAGAAGTAGTCCCACTGGTCTACTTTTAATTTAGACTGATGCTTCCTTTATAATTCCTTCACTAGGATGTTATGTGCAATTACTGATGTCAGGACTCTATCCAGGCAAGTAGTTTTAACATGCTATTTCCCACAATGTTATATTTGAAAGTGCTTTCATTTTTTTCCCCAAAATGCGTTGTTTCTGACCAATTGCTCTTTTCCACTCCCTTAAGTTAAAGCAAGCAAAAAAGATTCAGAGTCCTCGCATAACAGGACAGTGTAATATCTGAGGAATCATTTGGCTCTCATGTTCCACTCCCATTTCTTTAGTTCTTTTCTTTGTAGATTTTCCTCTACAGCAGTTCCTAATCTGTTGCTCCTCGCTAATTCAATTCTAATTCCCTTCATGGATCGCAATCTTTTGTATATCTGCTGCAGACTTCTTAAAGTGTCCACGTACAGTTTAAGGGTCATATTAACAACGGGGATTGTTTGTATGACCTAATTAGATTTCCACAGAGACAGCCTTAATTGGTGCTTTTGGTTTTTTGGATTGTCCACAAAGTAATAGTGCAATGGCAGTGTTCATTTTGCTTGGCAGTATCAGGCCATATATCACATCCTTTTCCTTTCAGTCCTTCAAATAAGCTTGTCTCATTCTTATTTTGGTTTCAAATTATAGATTATAAATTTCACTTCTCTCCACTTTTCTCTCTAATTTGACCCCCGGCTGTTGAAACTACTTCTAGTGATTCCCCCTGCCCACCGTCTGCCCCTATTGCTAACAGTCTCATGAAAGACAGCCCTTGCTTTAGGAACAAATGACGTCCCTCAGACCAGCTGTGTCTAATAAAAATCCAACCTCCAACTCTCACTTCCCTTCCTCAAAAGGATAAAATTGATTGGAAAGTGCTGATGATAAGATACATGGGAATACAAAATCTCCTTCAGTCAACAGACCGGAGTTGTGCCCTGTGACATCATCGTATCCGGAAGAATCAATGCTGTCAGTTTCTCCACAGCCCTGTAACTAGAAGTTATTACAGTTATCCGGTGGAAATGATATTTGTTCACTTAATATAGCCCTTTTTCTAGCTTGGCTTCAGCTATTTTCATTCCCGAAGTGCCATAATAAACATTAGATCAATTTTTTGAAAAAACAAAACACTTACTGGTGTTGGATGACCATTTGAAATAATTTTACAGGTACGCTGCAGAGCACCTAAATGGGAAACGAGTGCATTGTGCTGCAATGGCTCTGCAGCACTTGTTCTACACAAGTACGGTATGGAGCTGGCAGGTGGCATGAGCCTATGCTACTTGCTTTCACACTATGGATATCCTGGCAGCTAGATGAAATTTTCTTACACTTGGTTGTATGGCTGAACATGGCCAGATCAGACAATAGATAAGATTTTGATCCACCCATTGCCTGGGCAACCTTAAAAGAGTGCAGAAATTCAGTTCTCATGTCTGAGTTTTCAGAAGTCCTCTGTACCTTTCTCTACATATCATTTGCCAAACTAGGGTAATATCTATTGCTGATGGCAAAAACAAAACCTGATCTCTCTCTTTCTTTTTCTTTTCCCATTACCATTGCAGTTTTATCTTGTTCAGCATCTCCAAATCTCTTAAAAAACCTTATCTCCTCTTCATGTTTTCTATATCCCACTTGGATGACTTTGGGTATTTCTCTGGACATCTTTGGTTGAGAGCACTCTCTGGAAGTCACATAACTCACATTCTTTTCATGAGATTCTGGTATACCTGCATCTTTGTTAATTCAGAGGTACCTTTCTTTGGCTTTTAGTTCTATTCTGTGGAGAATACATAACAGCTATATATGATTTGAGAAAAACAGTATGAAATTTTTTTTTTCAGTTCAGAAGTGATTTCTTGCTTTATTTATGGAATGAGGAGTTTTAGCTGATGTCTTTGTTATACTGCACAGCACAAAACATTTTGATGGCCAGAATAACATACATATCAATGCTCTATTTAAATCATGAATGAATGCTGTTTCTGCCCATTGTTATATTCCATCTTGGACCCAATTCTACAGATGTTGCCATTCTCTGTCACTGAAAACTCTTTAATCTCAATATTCAGTGACAGTCTGTGGCAATGCAGAATAACATACCCAGTGGTGAGGAAGGCAGTACTGTACATACTGAAAGAAATTATCTATTGGGAGTGGGAATTCTTTCATACAAGTACTATTATTTGCAGTTGGCTCTGAATATCTGCAGAAGTTACATATTTCTGCAGATAAATGGGTGGCTCAAAAATCAGATATGTTGACAAAACTTTATTCTCATGCTTACAGCATCTCTATCCCTGTGTTGCTTCAGGAAGCTCACTTCCAAATATCACACATAGTGAAATAAGTTGAAATCTAGTGGTTGGATGTGTTAGGGAACTCCCTGCAGCCTACTGACAACTGAAGAAGTCTCAGAAATCTGCTTCATGGTAGCATACTAGATTTCATTTCACAAAGTACAACAGTTTGATATTATGATACAATTAAAGGATTGTGTTCTTTGCAAAATCTGAAAATGAATCTTTTTCTTTGCAACTGTGACTTCCAGAAATTGATTAAGTCCTACATTTACTCATATATAGCTAGAATAGCAAAAACATATTTCAGCTGATAGGTAGCATTGTTTTTCTGCTGAGTAGCAGCAGTATTTTGGGCCTTTCAAAGTATTTTTGTTTGACAATGTTGAGAACAATCATAATCCATATCAGCCATTCTCACTCTTCTATATCAGCTCATCCAGACAAGTGGTTGGAATACTGCTTCCTGGCTTTCAGGCATCCAACTCAAAAATCTGATTGTGTCTCTCTACCAGATTTTAATAAGACCTGTCTTAACAGAGAAAATATCATTCACTTCAAAATCATGTCTTATTCATGTCATTGCTTTGTGGCATATGTCCATTTATGAACAATTATTGTCAAGAATGAAACACAGGAAGAATAAAATTTCATCAGAAATCTCTGATGAGCACCTTGAGAACTCACCAAGAATTGCAACCTCTTCCATTGAACCAGACTGAAGCATTAATTCACAAAAGCAAGGTGAAATGTCCAACTAGTTTTGTGTTTTTGTTCTTCCCATTTCTTTATTTTTAATAAAAAAATACTAATTATTAAAATGAGTTTTGTTACTTATACACATTAACTATACCATATATTTTACAGGGGTTGCTCTGAAAGCAATGTATCCAATTTTATTATGTTGGCTCACAATATCAGAGGTGAATGTTGATGGTCTGACAGTAGAGGCTGAGCCTTCCTACCGATCCCATTGTGTTCTGTTGCCATGTGGCAGGTGGCAGCAGAAGGGCAGTCTGACAAAATGGCATCTGACATGGAAGCATGGTATTCAGGCTTTTATTCATTTCTGGCAAAAATGCATAGCTAAAGGTGGTGAATGTGTTGAAAAACATTGTTCTGTAGCTGAGAATGTGCTCTGTCAAATAACGTTATTGTTCTCTTTTCATCGGTTTTAGTTTCCGTGGAAACAAATAGAAGGCATTACTTTCGGAGCAACTATGCTCACTCAGCATGGTCCAGGCATGCCAAGAGGTCGGACGCCCACGAGGTAATGTTTTGCTCCCCAGTTTCACTTCACGTGTTCAATGTTGTGATACAAAGCTGCTTCAGAACCATTGAATCACAGAATCATGGTATTATAGGGCTGTTCAAGCTGGAAGGATCCCTTAAAGGCCATCTTATCCAACTGCCCTTTAATAAACGGGGACACTTGCAGCTGATCAGGTGCTCAGAGCCCCGTCCAGCCTGACCTTGGGTGTCTACAGGGACGAGGCACTCATAACCTCTTTGGGCATCCTGTGCCAGTGCCTCACCGCCTTTATCACAAAAAACCTTTTCATTATATCCAGTCTAAATCTCCCTTCTTTTAGTTTGAAACAACTTCCCCTTGTCATTTCACAACAGATCCTGCAAAACTGTCCCCTTCCTTCTTACAATCCCTTCAGATACTGAAGGCAGCCCTCAGGTCTCCCTGGAGACTTCTCTTCTCCAGCACCAGCTGTCAGCCTGTCCTTACAGGTAGGTGTTCCATTCATTTTTAGTGGCCCCTCTCTGGCCGTGCTCCAACAGCTCTGTGTCTCTCCTGCGCTGAGCACTCCCCATCTGGACGCAGCACTGCACGTGAGGTCTCACTGCACACAGCAGAGGGGTAGATCCCCTCCCTCGCCGGGCTGGCTGTGCTGCTTTGGATGCAGCCCAGGATATACAGTTGGCTCTCTGGGCTGTGAGGGCACATTGCTGGCTTGTGTCCAGCTGCCATCCACCAGTACCTCCAAGTCCTTTACCTAACTCTTTCTTTTCCTCCTCCAGCTTGTATCAACAGGCTATACAGCTCTTGATGGCACCTCCCTGCCTGCAGGGCTGGCAGGTCCCCTACCTGGTTGAGCTCCATTGAATGCTCCTGCTGCAGCTGCCTGGTGATAGCTCACTTTCTGTGGGGCTGTGCAGCAGTAAAGCAGGGCTACAGGGGGCTCCTTGCCTGTGAGACACAGGTGAGAAATGAATATTTCATGCGATGAAACATTACTCAGCAGATGTCAGGTCGGAGAAACACAGCACTGATGGTAAGTTGTAGGGGTTGGGCGAGGCAGGTGTGACAACAAATGTATTGTCAGGAGAAGCCTGGCACATATCACATAACCTCTTCAAATCCGGGTTGAGGTAACATCATCCCTCATGCCTAAATTATCTGCCACTTCAACTGTCAGTCAAGTTTTGGTGGGTGTTTATGCATTAACTGCAGAGAGCTTGTCACTGTAAATAACCCAACAGAGCTGACACGCTTAATCTTCTGAGTGGGGTCACTTCCATTATGAGAGAAGCATTTGTTGCTATAGTTGATAAGAATTTTCCACTCTTCAAAATAAACACTGTAAGCAAAATGGTGGGTTTTTCCTATTTGAAGTGCACCCATTCTGGGGTTACTGGGGCAACTGTCTCTACACCAGCCAATGGAAACATCCACGCGGCACCCTTTGCTATGGACAAGATCTTTGTTTTCTATCCTAAAACATCGTTGTGTTCTTGTGTGAGCTCTGAAATCAGTCAGAATACATTGTTTTGGAAAGCTGAATGAACATCGTTTTGTTGGAAACCGGAATTTTTGACTGGACAGGATGATAATGCAACCTTTGATGGCAAGCTCTAATGTGAAAATATTAAAGCAAAATCACTGAAAGCCTGATGTTTCATCTGTGCTCCCAGATCAACGAGGCTTTGTTATTAAATGCTTTTGCAATGAAAAGAGCAGTTTAAATAGAAAAATCAATATCTGTAACAAAATCGTTACAGTGTCCTCTTTTGCTCTTACATTTGGTAAATATTTTTCCAATTTGTTTGAATTTAGACTACCCAGATCTGTTAAAAGAATTTCACTTAAATACTGATTCTTGCATAATTGCAGGCAACATGTGTTCTTTTAAGGAATATTATTAGTTGGGAGAAAACACTTCCGAATCTGTAACCAATTTTCCAACATTATTTGTATTTTTAAGGTGAGAAATATCAGTGAAGTCAGTACTTAGAAGTGTACATGCTGTAACAGTACTAAGAACAGTCGCTGGCTGCTTCCATTGGGAATAATTTCCAACTGAATGGTAACACCAATGGCTGACGAGCCTTGAATGGCATCCCTAAGTGAAGGGCATCTCATCTGTCACCGAGGGAGATGCCTGGCATTATTAGCTTGGTCTATAAGTTTAGTCTGTTGCTGAGCATGATGCTTGCATTCCGGTGATCTCTGCTGGGGGATCTTGATGTTGACATAGCCTGGTGCCACATGGTTCCTGTTGTGAGCCATGTGGTTGTCAGCCCATTGGGGGCAGAGCTTTGCACTACCCTGTGCTGCCTCCCTGATTGCCTGAGAGTAGAATAGGTCCAGTGTGCTGGAGAGTGCTGCTGTGCCGAGGCAACCACAGTGCCCCACAGAGGCTCACATGTTCTACTGATTATCCAGCACACTTAAACTTTGAGTTATAACGGTGACCCCAGCCAGTTGGCTGAAAAAATATATTTGACATCATTGAAAATGTATGCTGCTGCTGAAGCATGGATTTTAATTTGGGGAAAATGTCGGCCATAATCTAGCATACATTAAAAAATATATCTTTTTATTTCCATATGGGTCACGTTAAGGAAAATATTAAGAAAAAGAGAAAAAAAAAAAGGGAAAAAAAGCCAACTCTATTATATGAAGTCTCATTAAAGCAGCCTGGAAAAGTTTAGCCAATTTACAGGCTATACATCTTAATCTCCCCAAATTACAGGAACGATAGAAAAACGGGTGGCAGAGAGGGAAAGAGGGGCCAGCAGTACCTGGCTGGGGGCCAAACAATGGATCAAGTAGCCCATGCTTTCCCTTGACTGCTACCCCTTGTTATTTAAAGAAGAGGAAGGATTTTCAAAGAAAGGCCTTGAAATGGCATGGTATGGAGAATGCTTCCTTTGCCAGATAGAAACAAAGAACAAAACTCATTTATTTTAATGTATTTCCTTGCCCCAACTCCTCAGTGTCAAGTGCGATGGATTTCTGAGAGGAAGAGAATTTATCTGCAGCTCTGTCTATTATAGGATAAAGTGAAGGCAGTGGGAGACATAAGTATGGGACTTTTGTATTAATAATAATCCAGGCTAAATCTTACAGCTCAAGGAGATAGGGTGACATCAACACATCTTTCTGCTAGTCTAACTTGAGATTCACAACACCTCTCTTTCATCGTTGCTAGTAGGTGTTCTTAAGTGGACAGCATCTTGGAAATGAAGGGTAGAATGGATGATCGGATGCTGAAGTATACAGAGATGAAACAGGCAGATACAAAAGGAAAGAAGCACAGAGATATAAGATGGCAGAGATGTCACTGTCATTGCTGAATTCAGTAGTGTGAATGTTAAAAACTGCCTGATATCTTCTTTTGCTTCTCTTGCACTGGGTTACTGAGATCTACTCAAACGGCAGAAGATGCTCTGTGAAGGGAGCATGAAGAAGTTGTGAAAAATCATTGTCTTCTCCACTGGTTTAGTAAACCATACACTGCAGAAGGCATCAAAAAGAGGTAAGGTGTCCTGATATGAACTAGTGGGTATGTTTAATAGCCAGCAAGGGGAACTGACTTGACTATTAGAAAAACAAGGAAAGAAGCTGGAAGATCTTGAGTGTTTGCAAGTCAGCCTGCTCTTAGCTAAAGCCAAGGCTGGCTTAATATATGTGTCTGTAAATACAGTAAGATAGAGTGGGAATATAATGCTAGAAAGGCGTTATGATGGTCAAAACTGTTTTTTGTAGTGTTTTCAGAGAATAAAAATTCAAACTGCAACATGGGTCAAAAATGCATGACAGAAATCAATTGTTTTCCCCTTGTAGGTTTGATTACAGTTGACCAACGTCACCTCTTTCTGTGGTACCAGAAATCATGCTGGTGGCAAGCAGATTGGATACAAGGTACCAGGAACACTCTGTGGTTACTTCAGTGCCTTCTTAAGATGATTGTATGCATAACAATATTTATCTGCAGTGCATTTGCATATTCCTGAGAGAAGTCACAGTCGACAAAGAAGTGCTATACTTTTTTGGGAAGACTGTCTCACTGCAGTGTTTTATGCTTCTAGATCCAAATATTTACTGCAAGAGTCATTATTGGTAACAGACTTGGTTTTTGTTTTCTGTTGTTGTTTGATTTGTTTTGTTTTGTTTCTGTGCTCTGGTAGGCAGTCTTCCCCATGATATTTCATGGGCTGAATCTTGAAATCTTCTGTTACTGCCTTCCTATTCCTCAAGCCCTCTGGCCAGGGTTTGTCCCATTATGGAAGCTAACAACTAAAGGGAGGGGTTACTTCGCAGTAGACATATTCTGTGTGGCCAGCTCTGGCTTGTTTGAGGAGTTTCCTGCTGACTTGTTTGCTTGAGGAAACTTACAGCTTGGCAAATAAGTTGCACAACCTGCTTTCTTGTGCATCAGAAAGGGTTTTTTTGCATGCGCGTACGTCTGTGTTTGCGATGCCCTGCCTAGTTCTGTTGCATAGTACTGTGAGATGTTGCCTGTGGGTGCTAAGGCATTTTGTGTGCCTTCTGTGTCAAGCAAGTCTTGTATTCTGTGCATGTGGTAGTGTTAATATGGGTGTGTCCTGAGGGCAAGTTTATTAATACAACTAGAGATAATGGCCTTGGCAACATCTTGAAGCATCCTGCTCCATTAAATTATAGACTCTGTGGAGACAAAGAGATTAGGGAGAGCAAGGAAGATTATTCCACACAACGATTTATCATTGTAATTTGCTAGTCTTACAAAATTTGCAGAATTAAGTGAGAAAAATGAGATACCTTAAATATGCTGAAGTTCCTGCTGCTAGAACTGATATATAATCAGTTTGCCTTACTAGTTTGTAACCAAGGATACAGAAAGCAGTGTATGTTTATACTGCCATATGAGTAAAAGCGCTCATAAATTATCGGTGTCACGATTGAGAGATACAGGAATGCAAACAAAAAAATGAAACAACAAAGAAAATAGAGCACTGAACAATCCTACCGACTCAACATTTGTGAATTCCTAATATCAGTAAATACAAATACTTCAGGACAGGGGCCATGACTTCTTGTACAAAGGCTGCTCCAGAAGTAATGACTCCTATTTTTATTATGTTGACCCATGAGATGAGAGGCGGATGTCAGTATGGCAGTAAAGGCTGAACCTTCCCCTCAGTACCCCACTACATTCTGATGACAGGTGGCAGCAGAGGGGCAGTCTGACACGATAATGTCTGGCATGGAAGTATACATGAAGCAAAGGTGTGGAACAGATTTTCTCCATGTGGGGAAAAAAAAAAAAAGTACCACCCGTTAACATTAACCGGTGCTTGCTTAACACTCATGGATACTGAGCCATGGATGTTAGCCCTGTGAGGAGTGTATGGTGCATTCAGCAGAGGCAACAGTGGTAGTGGATCACCTTCTCTGGTATAGATCATTCTGAGTGCAGCATACAGCTCTTGTTCATTGCTGAAGAGCTAATAGTGGTGACTATGTTGAAAAGTAATGTTTTGTAGCTGAGAATGTGCTCTATCCAACAGTGTTATTGCATTCTTTGTATCTACTATAGTTTCCATGGAAATAAATAGGAGGCATTACTTTCAGAGTGACCAATGTATGCTCCTACCACACTGCATTTGGTGACATTTCAGTCTGGTCTGAATTTGGTTGCCTGGACAATGCGTTTCTGTGCATAGAGTAGCTGGTTATTTCTCATGAAGACTTTTTGGCTGCTTTGCCCATTTCTTGTGTAATCCATCTCTAGCCATCTTCTTTTTCTGGAGTGTCTCAAATTTTCCCATTGTCTCCACTGGATTTTCATGGCATATGCAATGCCTTCAGCCCTTCACATTATCCAACCGTGCTATGAGATTAGTGCCTTTCCTTTAAACCCAGCTGCTACCACCTCCTTTCCAGCAGACTGACAGACTTTATATATTCCTATTGACTAAACTTATTATTTAGGTTGCTTCTTATTGTCATTCCTTCAGATGTGTCTGAATGTGTGATGCGTTAAGTCTGATGTGGGTTTTCTGACAAAACAAAGAATCTTTGTTACTTTATTAGCATCCACACTGACAAAGCTAAGATTTCTGTGATGAATTTCTTTTTCTTTCCACCACCAGGAAGAGGTCTATGTATCTTCTACAAAATTTCTTTTCCTTTAACCTTCTTTCGCTGTTTCGTTGCACTCTTTTAAGTGACCTCAGACAACCTGCAATGTGTGGTTAAAAGGTTGAGATTGATGCTAGGGCTAGGGAATAAAGACACTGAAATTCCCCCTCTAAATTAAGTCCAATCTTAATATTGCTCTTCTGAAATGCAGACTTTCTTCAGTGCGATTTGGCTGAGGCTATCACCGTGTCACAGCTTCTGCTTCTGAGATTTGAAGTCTTGCTGAATGCAGAGGTAAAAGCTGGTAGTTGTCTGTCAAAATAAATCTGCACACAAATGTCACTGTGCTGTGAGCTATCTCTGATATTTTATGACTGTTAGATCTGATATCTTTGGGTAATTATGATCTATTTCACTAACACTTCTCCTGACTAATATTTGACTACCTGTCAATATTTGACTACTCATCAGAGCTTGCTAGCTCATGGTGTCTGCACAGACCTAAGTGGGGAGTTCAGGCACAGCTTCCTTTGTGCTGCCCACTGGGCTGCAGGGAAAGTTGCTTTCCCAAGCATGAATGGTTCCCTAGAACATGCATGCCAGGGTTTCACAAGGAAATAAAGGCTTCTCTTTCACTGAAATTCAGTGTGAGCTGGATAGAAACTCTCAGCAGTTTTTCTGAAAGATTCTGGTAACGAGTCAGACTGAGGAAGAATCAGGACAGGACTATGTGCACATCATTCAGAGCTCTCTGAGAAGCTGATAACATAGGACTGGAGCATTATTGCTAGTGGCTGTTGCTGACCCCGTGAGCATGCTTCTAGAATCTGTACATTCGAGAGCACAGCATCAAGGGATTCCCATTTGTCTTTGTTGATTCTGTAGTTGAAAGAAACTCCATTCAAAGAATGTGGAAGAGCGATACCTCAAGTCAGGGTTGTTTTATGAAGTTTCTTCCCCTCTGTAGTTTAGCTTTAACTCTAAAAACTGTAAGTGGAGGAAAAAAGTGGTAGAAAAAGAAGGAAAGAAATGCTCATTAAATGTTACTGCGCTAACTATTGCATGCTAGCAAGTTCAGTTCAATCATCCACGTGTATGTACTGTACAAATTGTTTCAGTCTCATTTTCTGAAAATCATTTACATGTGAAATAGACGTTTGAGTCCTTATTTTAGTTTTTTAGTACTGTCTATAAGGAGCTTGGCTGACACACAGCAGAACTTGAGGCTCTTGGAGACGATGGTTCTTTGACAGAACGTTTTCTAATTGTGAGAAACTTTATCTGAAGGAATGAGTACAAGTTTGAGACTCAGGAGCTGCAGTATTGGATCCTGGCTAACCTCTAGCTCTGCATATGGCACAGGACAAATCCTTTTGCTTCATTTTCTACTTTCCTTTCTTCAGGCCTGGGAATGACATACTTCCTAAGTAAGATACCAAAGGGAACAAGAAGTATTTCATGTGTTTGATTTCTGTAACTTTAAGATCCCAATATTCTTTTTTTTGTAAGATGTGAGAACTTTTACAGCTATCTGGGCTTCTAGAATCACAGAATCGCAGAATGGCCAGGGTTGGGAGAGACCTCAACGATCATGAATCTCCAACCCCCTGCCACATGCAGGGCCACCAAGCTCCCCATTTAATACCAGACCAGGCTGCCCAGGGCCCCATCCAACCTGGCCTTGAACACCTCCAGGGATGGACGAGGCATCCACAGCTTCTCTGGGCAGCTGTTCCAGCACCTCACCACCCTCTCTGTAAAGAATTTCCCTCTGACATCCAATCTCAATCTCCCCTCCCTCAACTTCAAACCATTTCCCCTTGTCCTGCTGTTATAAACTCATTGTAAGAGTTGACTCCCCTCCTGTTTGTAGGCTCCCTTCATGTCCTGCAGGCTGCAATGAGGTCACCCCGCAGCCTTCTTTTCTCCATGCTGAACAAGCCCAGCTCCCTCAGCCTGTCTTCATAGTGGAGGTGCTGCAGCCCCCTGATCATCTTTGTGGCTCCTCTGGACCCTCTTCAACAGCTCCCTGTCTTTTTTGTACTGGGGGCTCCAGACCTGGGTGCAGTGCAGGTGGGGCATAAAAAAAATATGGAATGCTGCACGAATTTGCATGAGTCTAATTTCACTTCTGCTCCTGACCATGTGGCTTTGCATGGTTCATGCTGCCACTGATTCAGGCTTTGCTGCTGTGCATAGGGTTCTAGAGCTCTTGGTGATGTTCTCTGTTTCAGTCTGACAAGAGTAGGTCATACCCTCTGCCTCTTTTCTCTGTAAACATATAATACTTGAAAATAAAAGCATGAATTTTTACATAAGCTGACTTTGAGAGGCATAAAGCCTAATCCATCCTGGTAGATCATCTGTATTTCCATTTGTGATCATAGCTCATGACTTTTATTGGACTTTGTTAGTAACACTTGCAGAGACATGTTTACAGCTGAAAGACCAGCATTTGGATATTTTTTTTAATCTCCATTACAGTTTTTACCAGCTTGCTTGTCTGTCTGACTGCTACCCAGTTATTCTTTCTAGTTAAAAGAGGGATGGAAGAAGAAATACCTAGAGTCCAATTGTGAAAAATACTATCTACTCAGCTCTGAGAAAACCTTTTTGAAGCTAAAAAGATGATACGGTCATTTCAAGAACAAAAAACATCACTTGTCCGTTTTTGATGGAGTCAGCTCATCTGTCCCTTCCAACACAAACTTTTTCGATTCTAGATTTGTTAGAGGTGATTAATATGGCAAAAATTAAGTTCAAAAATTTAAGTATGTTTTAGTTGACCTCTATGTGCCCATAATGTGTGGACACATTGACGATGTCAATACATCCTGCGTCATTCTCTGAATGTTTGTCTTTTCTAGAATGTAAAGGAGCAAAAACTACTGCTAGATATGTTTTTGTAGTGTCCATCAGTACCAGACAAACTCCTTTTCAGACTTTTCCGTGCCTCTGTCATGTTGGTATGCAGCACTTTTTGAATGGAACATTTACCAGATCTTAGGGGCACACTGTCTGGGCACCACGTTTGTGCAGAGCAAACCTGTTCTTGGATACCCTTCATCTCTGAAGGAGCTGTATAATCCTTCCACTGGATCTAAATTGGCTGGGCTTATGGGGCCAGCTTTACAAGGAGACAAAAGCAACTCAATCCATCCTGCGTAACAACAGAATAACCTCAGGTAATGCTGCAAGACAGCAGGTAGAGGACATGTTTGTGCTGTGCTGATGCTGAGAAGTTGGCAGAAGGAGTCAGGCACACAGTTCTTCAGAGCTTTTGGAAACTACGAGCAGTGAGTTTGCTTTCTTCCTTTTCTTCTTTTTTTTTTTTTTTTTTTTTGTGTGTGTGTGTGTGTGTGTGTTGGAGTTGATTCTCTCTTCTGCTTTATTCCCCCCCTTCCCCCTCTGCTCTCTAAGCCTGCTTTTGATTTGGTTTTATTGGCTAGTGAAAGGAATCATTTACTAGTCAAGGGCCAAGCAGTGACAAAGGAATGCAGGTAAATTAGTTTCAGTTCCTATTTCTCCCTGTCTTCCTCCTTTGGAATTTGAGCTGAAGAAAATAAAGTCTTTTCACCCATTGCACCCCTCTGGCCCCAAGCCTTCTTCTAAAAGGGTTTCCCCCTCCCCAGCAAAACTCTTTCAAGAAATTCTTTTTGTAGCTAAAAAAAAAAAAAACTTTTAAGTCTCTAAAATGTCAAGGTATCTGACACATTCAATGAAATCCAACTGAAATGCTTTTATTTATTTATTTATTTTTTAATGCACCTTAAAAATGCAGAAATAAACTGCAAGTGCCATAAAGCTTGTTTTAATGAATAACTATGTACACGCTCCGAAGTTTTACATGCACATATATCATGGTTTGAATGCTGAAATACTGTTAAAGTTTAAACATTTTGCTGGAGAAAATATGCAAAAGAACTTGCAGAGAATCAACACGGAGAAAACCTGTATGTTCAGTCTTTCATCACACAGTGTTATTGAAGTATTAAGCACTAAACTAATAGTGGTAGATTCAAGCTATCAATTCCCTTTTTTTCTTTCATTTTTCTCTTTGTTTTTTGCCTTTTTCTTCCTTTTTTTTTTTTTTTTTCCTTTTACTTGATTTATTCTTCTGGACTAAATGCTTCAGATGTACTTGGATGTTTCATGAACTGTATCCCTATGCAAAAATCTTTAGAGAATTGGGACCGTTAGTACATAATGCAAACCAAAATGCTACTGATGTTAAATAGTATGAGGCACTGTGCAGTATTAATGACAGAAAATCACCTGTTTTTCTTTGATAGCTATTGCTGGTCTTATCATTCCATGTTCTTGTCGCAGCAATAAAAATGATTTCTGTTTTCTGAAAACCATGTTAAAAAAGCCACTAGTTGGGTCTTTTCATTACTTCCATAATTAGGGAATATTGTGTTTATGCATGCGCAGCACAGACCCAAAAATAGAAAAGGATTCATTTGTGCTTGGGTAACAATAAGGTTTTGGACAGAGCTGAAAGAGTCCCAGACGTGTCAGTTAAGGCTGCTATTTCCTACTTGCCTCACACAACCAAAGGGTGATTTTGTGGGAAGAAGCACAGTGACGAGAGAGGTAAGAACATGGTATTAGTCCTAAGGCTGCACTTCCTGGCTTTTATTTGTTTGGGTCATAACCTTGAAAAATTGTCTTTAATGTCTCAAAAATTGTCCATAACGTTGTGCCAGCCGGAATATCAGCCACTGGGAAAACAGCATCTAAATGTGAGAATTTCTGAGAAAGATCTCCTGTACTTTCCAGCTGTCTTTAAGGAAAGTTTGATTTGCAAATGAACACTGGAGATCTCAGAATTCCTTCTCCTGGAGGAGCACTGTCTTTCATTCAGTCTTTTTGTACAAATAATTCCTAGGGTTCCGTGTCTCATTCTGCCTCTAGTCAATTTAGTGTCACCAAGGTCAGTTTTTTGCCTCACAGCAGATTTAAGGGAACTTGCTTGAAAGCTGAGTGCTCGGATGGTAGGAGCGAGGGAATCCGATCAGAACAAGATCTGTTATCTCATTGATTAGGTCAGAGCCAGATGCTGTTGCAGTACATTGGAAAATGCATGCAAAAAACTGAGGTTATAGTTCTGCAAAAGCTGAAGACAGAGTGCTTGCTTCTTGCTTAGCATGGAAGAAGAATTCAGGTAGTATTCTCAAGGTGGTTAATGTTGCTGTATGTGGGTATTTACATGACCGTCAGGCTGTACTTGCTTTGATCTGGCATAGCTGTTTCTTTCTACTTTGTGATTTTGTCTGCAGAATTTGAAACACTTTCATATGTGCACGTATTTCTACGTTCTGAACTTAACGAATTGCTTGCAAGGCAGACACATCCATTGATTATATATTAAACCCTGTTTAGAGTCCTACGTGCTACTGAAAAAGTATTAATGTAAGTGCAGATGGATGTTTTGCACTGACTTGTCCTATATAGATTGACACTACTAAGGATGTGCAGTATTTGTTGTCTCCATTCCGAGACTTTATAAATTTTACATAAGCGTTTTGAAATATCAGACAAACTTTAAAGTATCAGACCTACCTAAAGAAAAACACATTAATTATGAGTTAGGGAGGGAAAAAAAAAAGCTGCCAGAATGATCAAAATCACAGGAAATATCTGACTGTGCAACTCTAATGATGAACCTGGTGTTCTCTTTACCACTGACAGTGCATTTCTGTATATGCACCTGTGGTTAAAATAATACTGAAAAAATTACATAGTCGCAATTTGTGCTGATGTGATCTTCTACTGAATACTTGCTAGGGAAAGAAAAAATGATGTGAAATGGAAGAGTTTACACAATATTAACAATGCTGGAGACACTGAAATTATATCACAACAATAAGTGAAGAGTATACTGGGCTGCATTTGTGATTGGTGGTACATCTTAGAACACCGTAATGAAGTCTTTCTTCATTATATCTCAATTTCTATCAAATAAACATAAAACTGTACCAAATGACCTTCATGTCTCAGAGTGTCATGCCCAGCTTTGTCTTGCATCCCCTGAGATATCATATATAGTGAATTATGTCCTAATGAAGCAAAGATGGGATCCTTACAGTCTTCCAGGGTTTGGATATTTTTATTGCACAAAAAAAGCTCTATTTCGCCAATTTCAAATCAAAACTAAAAGAATTGGTTTTCTAATAAAAATGATGAGATCAGTGCATGACTATCGGTTCTGTATTCAGCACAAGTTTTAGAATGATTGTATAGGAGCATGACATGTTTGTGTATTTGGTGAACTCTCTCCCTGATTGAGTTTATTGGCACCACTGAAGGAAACAGTTGAAAAGATTATGAGCAGCCTTTGGCAGTAATAGTGAAACTATCAGGAGAACGAACCAGTTTGTGAAGATGTTGAACAACTCTGAGCAGCTCTCCATGCGCGCACATACAGAGCAGCTGAGACCCACAGAGCCAAAATCAGACCAGTCTAACGTGAGCTTAAGGGGAAGAAGAGTGTTTTTCTTATGAAGCAGCTCGTCCCTCACTCCCCCTCTCCCAGCTCAGAGCAGCGGCGAGCCGGATGCAGTGACACGTCTTGGCCGCCAGGGGGCGCTGTGACCCCACCGACTCCCGGACAGGCGTCGCGCGGAGCGCTCGTGGAGCCGCAAACAAACCCAAGTTGGAAATCCTTTTTGTCTTCAGATGTTCCGAGCCACTATTCCAGCAAAGGAAATGAAAAAGGGAAACTAAACGAGCTTTCTTCTCCCCCCTTTCTCCCCCCCCCTTCCCCCCCGACCTCTCTCTGGTTTCTATTTGTAATACTTTATTTCTACAACAAGCACAAACCACTACAAAGACACATAGAGAAAAACAAAATATGTTTTTTTCCCTCTTCTTTTCCCCGTAAACCTCTGTAAAAAACAATAAAAAGGATTCTGCTCTATATTAGATGGCATGTTTCTTGTTTCTTCTTCTTCCCCCCTCTCTCTCCCCCCCCCCCCCCCCCCCTTTTTTTTTTCTGTTATGCTGTTTGCATTTTCATTTTGAGAGAGGAAGAAAAGGAAATAAACCTTTGTAGAAATACGCAGTAATTACCAGTTGGGTTGAACTGGAGGCAACAAATGATGGCATCGAGTAATCATGTTTTCTGTCCAAATACTTCCAAACAGGGCAGAAAATTGTCATGGAGTTGGTGGTAAGAAGCTGCACGTATGGGGAATGGTTTCTTCCTCCAGAAGAAAAGAGTTCATAACATTCTAAAGAAAAATGAAATTCAATATGAGATAAAGATTTAATTTTCAGTCTCCATCAAACTTCATCTTAGATTCTGAATACAACTAATAAGTGAAATAAAAGAACTAGGCTTGATGGATACATTTAATTAGAGTTTATTTACCATGGGCTATATAAACACTTTTGTTTCTATAGGGGGAAGGATTTGTATCTGCAAGCTCTGCCTCGAACATTTCAAGTTAAAAACAAATGTTTTAAGAAAAGATACTAACATAAAACAGCCCAGGGTTGGCTTTTGTGTCTTTGTAAACGTCTGTAGCTTTCCCCTTGTCTGAAGGAAAGAGCCATTCATTAAATTAAAAGTGAACCAGTTCAACTGGACCTTTCATTGAAGAAAGTCTCCCAGTGATCCATGCTTTATTTGGTGGATTGTCTTACAATACAAATAAACCAAGTGTGTGTGTGTTTTGTTTTGTCTTTTTTCCTTCTCTTTTTCTTTTTTCTTTCTTTTTTTCTTTTCTTTTCTTTCTTTCTTCTTCTTCTTTTTTTTTTTTTTTTTTTTTTTTTTTTTTTTTTTTTTTTTAATCTTGGCATCTAAAAATACTAAAAAGAAAGGAAATCCAAGCAGGGCAGAAAATACTGGGAAATAATTTCCTATTAAACAGAACCTATTCCTTTCTCAAGTTAGAGGCAAGTGACGGAGGAAATCGAATGCAAAAGTGCCTCCAATGATTGCGGCGTCCGAAAGGAGACAGAAATAAAGATACACTACAAATCCACCGTGGCTGTTTGCTGGCAGCTAATTACTCAGTGCAGATGAAGTTGCCCCCTTTGAAAAGCAGTTGAGACCAAATAGGATCCGATGTGCCTAAGAATACTTACAAATTCATGGATATTTAGAGCAGGTTCAAACTGCTTTTCTCTCTTTTGGGGAGAGCAAAACACTTCAGCATATATTGAAACAGCAGATATTGAAATATCTTGTGGCCCATTTAAAACAAACTCGCACTTTGCCTTCCTTTTCATTTCAAATACTCTGCAAAGTTTCGCAGCGCTGTGTGAGAAAAGGCAGCGAAGCCTCTCACAAGAAGGGCTGCAAAAGCAGCACAACTCTTTAAGAAACACTATTTTTTTTTCTTATGAAATTGCAATCTTAAAATTACATTTTAGTTTTTGTTGGTGAGATTAAGCTCTATTTAACGCTGCGTAATTAATGAAAAATAAGCAGTGTAATGTACTCTACGTTGCAGGACTGAAATTAGGAACAAAATGGAGTCTCACACAGTGAAACCGTATGAGTGCATATTCTGAAAGGCCTCTAGTGATCTGGGGTAACTTATATTTTTGAACAGTGAAACTGGTACTGTAAAGGGCTCAAAGGATGCCCTCAAAGGTCTCTTAATGGCTGTGCTGATGGGCACCCAAATGGCACTAATTGCTTCCTTGCCTCTTATGCAGGCACATACACTCATGTGTGAACATCTTTATTTTCTGTAGGTGCTGAAATAGCCTTGCCCTTCGTCTCTGCCCATCAGAAGTGTCTGTACATAAATACAGCAAATCCTTTATAGCATATGTCCCTTTTGTGCCCACAATGAGCCTCTAATTAATATTGCCTATAATTCCATAGCATTTATTATTAATGAGCATTAATATAATTTTAAAAATCCAAACCATTCTCAAGATTATGACTCTGGCCTAACGTGTCCAGGATGAAAATGTGCCTAGGGTGGATAACTGCAGTCCTTGTTCTCTTGGCGTAATAATCAAACATTAAATGAAATGAAGCAACTCAATACCAGGACATTTTAATAACCATATCACTTTCCTGTGCATGTGATTGGTTTTAGAGATGTGGGCATGATTGTACTGGCTGTTGAAAAACAAAAAAATGTTACCAGTAGAACCCACTATTGTGTCTAGTGGTCCCAACTTTTAAGAACAAAAAGATTCTGCACATGTATGCATTTGGCTTGTGATAGAAAGAAGGCACCATAGCCACCCTGCATAGACTGGAATTATGTAGGGTAGTAATTGCTTGCTCCTTCTAGGGTGAAGCCAAGTAGTTAATGCTGCACTGAAAGAATGCACAGCAGTCTGAAGAGCTATTTCTCAATTTTTAACTTCTATGGGACTTGCAGTGCGATGTAACACAATGAAGTAGGAAAAGATTAGCTCTGCTAACAATTAATTTATAAAATCAGTTCATCTTGATGATTTATCTTGAAAAATCTGGTCCAGGAGAAGTTGGAAAATGAACTGATTCTAGTCAGGCCTAATTCAAAATAATTTGTTTTCCTTAGACCAAACCAAAGTACCTTTCTGACTGCAACCCAGTGTTAAGAAAGCAGATGTTCACAAGGTTTCCATTCTCACCTTGGTACATAAGTGATGGATTCAATGCAGTTTCTCCATTCAGGACATGTCTTCAGCTCATTCATAAAATTTCTCTTGTAATTCTGTAGCCTAAATATCAGCTAAGCCTGTCTGAAAATCTGCCCCTTCATACAAAATGGAGAAGATTGTAAGTGCATTTGACCCAAAAGAAAGTGTTGTACACAAGGGCTATTAATTCCTGGGTTGCAAAGTGTTCCTTCCGACAAGAGGCAATCATTCATGACTTGTAGCTGGGCAACTGCAGCCCACAAACGTGACTTGCCGAGAAATTTTGTTTATAAAAGAAAGGAACTCCATGCTTTGCCTGTTTGCCCAGGATTTCCTGACATTCAGCAATTCCAGTTTTGCTGTCTTTGCTGAATGTCCGTGGGTTCCACAGATGTGGCCTCTGTGCTGTGCTGCAGGCTGCACTGCGCCCTGTAGTTGATCCAAATACGTTCCGTGCATCCTGATCTGACTAAGCATGCTTGCAATTGATCATAGAGCATATTCAGATTCATTGCAGAATCTCTCTGCATATTGCTGTTTAGGAGCCCTTCCTATGCAACAGAAGTTGCTGTGAACAGTTAGGAAGAGAAAACTTCCATCTGCTTTGCGCACTTGAACTTCAGTTTCCTCATCCTAATTAAAGCCACTGAGTGCAGTGTGCCAGTCCTCTTTTGGTGTATGAGCATGATTTTCTGACTGATGTAGATGAGGAGGTTTTGGTGTAGCTTAGTGATGGTTACACTTGGAAGAAATGTGTGATTTATACAGTAAAAAGGGAAAAAAAGAAATGTTTTGTGCTGTGAAGACCTAAAGGGCGTAATCTGCACTATGTGATCCATTTGTGTTGCAAACTGCTGCATGGAAGCACAGAACAACCACTTGATTTCTTAAGCACCTGAAGAGAAGGGGAGAGAGGCAGGGGAGGGGGCTCGAGGGTGTAGAAGAGGGAAGCAAACAAACCTCAGCCAAAGCTTTCACAACAGAAGTTTAATTGTTTTAATTTAGAAACAGTTCTATGTGTAAAAATTGTGTGATTCTTTTTTTCCCCCCAGCATTTCCATTAGCACATTTCAATTGCAGTGGGTAGGAATCCTGTTACAAACAGAAATGCGTTTTCCGTAAGCTCTCAGAAAACAGGGAGGGAAACAAAGTAAGAAACAAAACCCTTTTTTCTGATTATTTTTTTTTCCTCTGCAAAGACAAGAGTCACCTAAAAATGAGGGGATTAACTATTATGAATCAATAGGAGGCACTTTTGAAAGAGGAAGCATTGCCATCCAGATTTGAAGGAAATGAAGCGTTTATTGGAACAAAAATACCCTCTTTGTTCAAATGTTACTTCATTGAATTGTGTATTCCCTTCTGAAGAGCGTGGAAAGCAATTGAAGAAAATGTTTTATGCCACTCTTCTTTTCTTTCCCCACTCATGTCTTTGTCTTCCTGTTTTACCTTGCTTTCTGTGCGTCCATCTTTCTCATTAAATTACCAACCAATGCTTTTCTCATTGATGCCAGTTTAATTTAATGTTTAATGAAGCTCTGCCTGTGTGGGGCGTTTGATTTCTTTTTGTGATTCTGGCCCAACTATTGAGATTAGCAGCATCTACACAAAGCTGCAGAGTCCCTTGGGGGCACTGTGCAACATTTCCAACCCCTTTTCTTTTTACGAAATGAAACTAACTGGCATGTAGGATTAGCAGAAACCATACTTTTCATAAAGCCACAGCAACTGTTTATCTTGCAGCATTCTGAATTGGTTGGAATTTGTTCACTTGCTTGTAAATGATTAAAAGCAATGAAACTACATACACTATTGTAATGCAACTGCAAGATTGAGGTGGAAAAAAACTATCTGCAAGCAAAATGAAGTGCTCGTGGTGGCAAACTTTGACTGTAAATGCACCACAAGCATTTACACAATTAGACATGTTCAAGAAATGTCATGTATAACCATATTTCAGCCTGTGGGTTGCTTACAAATGGTTTTCTGAGAAGTTTCTCCTGGATGACTCAAAAATTTGTATCCGGTTGGTTTGTAGATCACATGCTATGCTTTCTGTTTGTTGATTACAGGTGCTCCCAATGTCAGAAGAACCTCATCAGCGAAGCTACATGCACACTGATGGAACAAACACTTGTACAGAGTACAGGAGCACAAGTCCCTATAACATTTTCCACACAAGGAATTTCTGGCACATGTGTTTGCAAAGGGTACTTTCCAAAGGGTAGTAAATACTGCTGAACTTCCCTTGTGTCTTCTTCTTGTGGATCAGGATATGCTAGCATTCTCCAAACAGCACAGAATGGCCTGGGAAGTGTAATTCTAGGCTAAACTCCCTGAAGTTTTGGAGTACTTGTATCAACAGGCCTCACAACAGCAGTGTTTTACACAGTCTTCCTCAACAGCTCGAAGCAGGAAGTTGCAGTGCGTGTCCTGAGACCCACAGGAGGGAGGGAATGAGTGTTGCCAATAGAATCTTTAAATGTCAGCTGGCATCACCTCTATTCAGAGAGTTTGAGGCGTTGTGAATAGGTACCTAGACTGACCTGGAACTTCATCTGCAGAGCAAATTCAAGCAGTTGGTAAAAAAGCAGAAGGTGTTGGTATTGTCTTGTAGACATATACTTACTGGTAAGATTCAAGGAAATAGTGTTTGTTATTTCCAATCACACAATTCCTATCCTTTGGATTGGTGTTGTGTTTGTTGCTCCTTTTCCAGTGGGATTGGGAGGATAGAGTCACTTTCAGAAATGTGATGGATTCTGTCCATCACAGTCCAACTCTTACTGAATTTATGGTTCCTCCTGTCACATTAATACAGTTCATCCTCTGATGGCACCAACACTGCATCATTTTGAAGAAGATGGAAAATTTTTAAGGAGCGTCCTAGTATTTTTCCTGAGAGACAGTGCACTGAAGTAGAAAATATTTACAACAGATTTTAACTTAATTTTGAAGCTTGTTTTTATTTCGGTAGAAAGATTTGCAACACGATTATGTCTATTTATATGGTAATGTGCAGGAGGAGGGTATGGATTACAGCATTTAAGAAAAACTGAGAAAATGTACATACTTGGAAGTCTGTATACGCTTCTTCCATGACCCTCACCCACTGCTTCATAGAACTGCTGTTTACATTTGGAGCTAGTGGTTTCCTAAATGCTCGGAGCCCACAATTGAGCCCAGATTTCCAAAAGTGCTTGGCACCCAGCGGTTCTCACGGAGACATTTTTATGGCCAGATAATCAAAATTGCTCAGCATGGTGGAAGCTAGGGAATTTAGAATAGCTAGCCCCTTACTTTAATGCCCAAATAGAGTCTGGGTTCCTCAGGAAAGCTGGTTCAAATATTGTGAACCTAATGACTGTGTAGCTATCCTGTAAATACATTTTTTCTTATAGAGTTTATCACATATATACCCTTCCAAAACTTTCCCACTTGTTCTTCCATATAAATTGCAATTACATTGGTTTCATTGAATTTGGAAGGTTGTTGGTACTATACAAAAGAATCAAAGTTCAAATGAAAATCAGATCCGGTAATTATAGGATTTTCTGCAAGCATTTTTCTTTTCAGGCCTGACTTGGAAATGAAATAAAGACAAGAGACACCCGTTTCCAGGTTAAGAAGCAAACAAAACCAAATTGTAAATGGCTGCTTAGATGAACTGCTTCTTATAAAGCAGTTTGACAGCTGAAAACAAAAACATTGAGGGAACTAAAGTGAATAAGCTTTTAGTTGTTACTTCTGCAATTTCCCACCTAGGATTGCCTATCCTACTGAGCAGAGGGAGTACTTGGTAGTACATAGTATGCCAAAAATAATAGTCAGCATTTATTTTGTACCAGGAAGACATTAGGTGACTAGCTCAACACCCCTGCAAGGTGAGGAAATAGTACAATTGCCACCCTGCCTCTGGCAGAGCAAACGCTAGTAGAGGTTAAAGTCAAGGGTTGCCAAGAGCCTTGCTTTTTGTCTTGTTGCTCCCTTGTTTCTTTTAACAGCTCTCAGCTCACAGAATCACCTCTCAGTATCCCAAGAGAAATGCTTTGCTCTCCTCTAAGGGCCTGATCCTTATAAATAAACTCAGAAGAAGAGGATTGCTTCAAATGTATGTCTAAAAGGACATCACTTAGCTAATAATAAGCAACACTGTGGCTAGCTTCAGGGAAAAGATGCAGAAGAACTGGCTTGCATCATGTGGATTGATTAATTCAAAGGAACTTGTGTTCTAATTGCTTTGCTACTTTTGAAAATGTATGCATAAGCCTTTTCTTCAAACAAAAGGAGCTTAATCTTTTTAGACAAAGAGGATTCTGGCTCTGACTTGAGGTGTTCTGATACTGTTTGTGAGTTCATTCTGTTGTTGGATCAGCTTCATTGGACACTCTTGTTAAGGAACATTTGCCAGAAATCATATGCAAGTCTGGCTTGACACGATGGTAAATGAACTCCATCTGCTTTCTTCCAGCAACAAGTGCTAGCTTAAAAATAATGTGCGGATAAAGAAGAAATATATGCAAAGACAGTGTGAGTTTTTAAATAGAAATGCTAATAGTGACTGCCACAACAGTATGTTAAAATATGTTGTGTGGTGTGCTAGAGAACACATAAATGGTTGGAGAAATTCTTATAGTATTCTAGCATGTCTTCTTCCTAAAGCATAGCTGAGTCTTTCTCCTCTTGCCCTTTTTCTCACTTGGTTTGCTTGCCCTATATTTTTTTGCTTTATTTTCTCTGTGTGTGTCTCAAAATTTAGAAGTCGTTGCACAGACTCTGACCGTGTAGTGCATCTTCCTTTGAATACAGCTTCATTTGTAGTATTGGTAGATGTTTGTTATGCTATGTTGTATTGCAAGCTTGTGAGTGTTGGTTGAAGCAGTGGTTTGCAAAGTAGATACACTTCTCTAATTTTTCACATCAGCTGCTTGAGAAAACACTACAGCTAGTGATTTGGAGATAGCTAGGACAGAACGTGTGCTTAGAAAAGTTTCCTATGGTTCAGAGAAATCAGCTGAATATAAAAAGTTTGTTTTTTTTTTAACATCAGCATCAATTTGCTTCTTGTTAGGAAATTTTTACTTCCAAATGAAAGATTCTGCTGATTGTCTTGCCCTCCCTTTGTTTGATTGTTTCTCCCCATTCAGTTCTTTCGCCTCATTACATGGACTTTTTGTTGCTAATTTTCAGTGAAAAATGAGTCTTGAAATTGGGCCAGATGATGGCAGGTGAGCGTTGAGGATTCCAAATGTAATTAGCACAAGATATGGAGGTTCAGAAACCAGTATTTACGTGAGTGTAATTTCTGATAGCATCTGATGCTCTAGATAATAACCATGTTAAGTACTCTTCAGGTCTCCATCCACTAACTCTGGAAGAGAAAAGAAACGTTTCAGAAAATAGTGTTGTTCATTTATCAAGTAAGTGAATTTGTGACAAAATACATGACTGGCATATTGCTACCATTAAAAGAAGATCTCCTCCAGTGGAGGAGAGGCTAAAAATCCATTAGCAGCTGCGTGTGGCTTAAATTTACTCAAGAGGTCGAGCTCTTGTATTCTAGTATTCTGCCTCCTTTTGCCCTTGTAAGTTTTATTGGAGAATTCAGTTCCTTAACTAAGGTGTTTAATTCATCTGGTGGGGTAGATTAGCTATAGGAACTAGAAAGTGCAGCGATAGAAACTATAGCACACTAACACCATCCACCTTAATGTCTTAATTTCCAGCTTCCCTTGTATTGCTGCCCCTTGTTTTCTTCCTTCTCCTACTTGCTTCCTCCCTTCTCATTAAGTGAGAAGATGACAAAGTTAGTAACAAGGTTACTGCTAATGCTTCAGACTCAGACCTCAGTCTATAACTTCCATCTGATGCCAGATGTGAATCTGGAATGATTTGATTACCCTCCAGTGTATACAGACCAAATAAAATTAAGTTGGCATGAGCTACTATCATCCCTACTGTCTTGACAAGAGAAGGTGATGTTAGATTTGCATCTGCCTCACTGTTATGAAATCTTTCAGTATTTGGGGTGTGTTGTATCCTGGAATTTCATTAAAATCTTATCAAAATAAAGAGTCAAATTTCTGGTCTTCAAGATTGTAGAGAATAACTTGAAAGTGTGATCCTTAAGGGTGATAGTGGCTAAGAAAACAGAAGACAAACAGAAAAGCCCCTGCATCTTTTCATTCTTACCAAAATTTATTGTTATGGGTTGATTTTTGTTTATATCTTTGGCTTTAAGATTTGACTTTTGAACACCTGAAACTGTGAATTTATGCATTGGTTTTGCAGGTGCGCGAAATCTAATTCAGGCCCTGACTGCTTAAGCTTGTATAAAGAATCATATTGGGAAGCATGGAAGAGAAATGGTGAGCTGAACTGCCACACTCATTCTAGGACAGACAGTCTGGGCACAGAATTTGTACTGCAGAGAGATCTCACATGGCATTTTCAGCAGTGAATGTAGATTAGGATGCTGAAGTTGGGATAGCCATGTTTGTGATACATCTTCAATACAGCCATTCCCTTTCTGTTGGACATGATTACAAATGCCTAGGATTCCATAATTCATCGAGAGAATGTATTTGCCTTATAATTCCTCATGCAGAACTCTCTGTCATGTTTTTTGCAAGCCCAGAATCAGCCATTGTAAAATGAATCCCTCCTTACGGTTGAGCAAACATGCCCAGGCCTTCTGATATTTCACTCACCATGTAACATCACAGGCCATGCTGCTCCAGAAGAGCCTGCTTAAGCCTTTTGTTTCAGCGAAATGCACACCTGCCAAAAATAGCACGAAGGTTTACCAGCCAATATTTCTTCAAATGTTGCTTCTGCCCTCCCACATCCCAACCAAAGAATATTTGTGTGTTGCTGCCAATTTCTGCCAACGGATACAAGAAGCACTAAGTTTCCAGAAGAACAAGCCTTCACATATTTTGGCCACAGTTCTTAGGGAACAAAGATTCAGTTTTCATGGAAATCAGTGGGAAGAGAAAGGCAGGGAGATGTAATTCTAATTCAGTGGGATTACACAAAGTAAGGCAAAAGAGTTTCTTAGCAGAAAGCAGGTCTTTGACCTTTGCCCCGTTAAGATACATCTGGAGTGTTGCTGGCTGCTTCAGTAGAGTTGCTGCGTGTGCCCCTTGTGAGACCAACACCAGAATCTGGCTCACAGCAGTAGCTCATCTGATTTTATCCACTGAGATTAACTCTGGATTTTGACGTTAGGGTATTTCCAAACACAGTCTTTTACACGTTTTCTTTTTTGAGAGCAGTAAGCAGCTACATCAGGGATTCTTACTGGCCTTTCAAATGGGAACAGTTTATAGGCAAGGAATGCAAATGTTACAATACAAGCCACCAGCCTGCTAGTCCTACTCGTAATACATCAATGGATGAATGTAAAAGATTTTCTTGTCTTACGATTTTGACATTCATTTCTTCATTGTTAAAATAAGATGTCTGGATACAGTCATGCAATAAAATTGCTTTCTCACTGATCTTGCAAGGTACAGCGTGTGGAGCACATTTTGAACCAGAGCTATGTTCTTCCTGCCACAACTTGTGCGCTTGGTAAAAGAACAGAAAGACAAGGACATCCACAGCTTAACATATTTGTTAGGGCACCAATGTGGTCATTTTATTTTAGCCTCTTCATTTCTCAAACAACTTCATAAGTGGAAGTTTAGTGGAAATCCCAAATGGATTTATTGTTTGATTAGTTATTATATTAGTAATATATATATTAATTTCAGTTCCCTGTCAGACACAATAAGTTATAATAAATTATAATTATAGTAAGACTGTGTTAATTTGCACCAGGGAAGTTTTAAGTGGGTCTAGATTTTAAGTTCTTGCTGGATCTCCCATTGGAAGTATGCTGGAAGTGCATGTAGACTGGCAAGGAAACAGTAGAAGTTGGCAGCTGTTACCGATGATCTGAAGTAAGGTCTGAATGTAAAGCTTGACAGAGAACCAGCAGTGTGAAACTCTTGAACCCTTTATCCTACACATCACAAATGACAGGATAGAATTTGACTTGTTAGAGATACATTAGTATCCCTCAGTCTTACAGATACTCCAGAACATGCAATGAACTATGCAGATATTTCTCCTGTTCAGCCTAATAGCTGATCATTTCCCCCCCCCCTTTGTCTCCTTATGGTAAGTTTTCATAGCATTCTCGCCACTTTCACATGGTGTTCAGAAATCTTGTTAACATCCCTGTTGCAGCAAAAAGTCAACTTATACAGCATCTTGTAATACCTTTAATTTGAAAATTATGAAACGTTACATTCAGAGATAGATATGCACACTGGATTCACTGGATTAGAAGGATAGAAATGTCCTTTGAATTTAATATTGATCTATGGAGCTGTGTGTTAACTGTTGAGTCACAGCTTGAACCACTGATTGAGCACCTGGGGAGCACAGGTGAAGGCAATTCAGCTGCGTGATAGGAAGGAGCCTGGCTACACCTCCCTTACACCTCATTGAAGGGCTGATTGCTACTGGAAAGGGTTTCTTTCTGGAGATCCCTCCTTGGTGGATTTTCCCCTGTGAATTTAGAATCATCTGATACAGGTGAGCATTCTTCTTCCCTTCCTTTATAACATCTTTCTGTCATGCTGGCATTTCTGTCATTTCACCTGTGGTGAAGCACCTTTTCCCATTGTGTTGATCTGTCCAATTGCTACCATAGTGTTAGTAGTGAAATACATATTCACAACTGGAGCTTTGCACTCAAGTACCATTATTTTTTTATGGTTCCATATACTTAAAAGTTCTGTTATTGTGAAAAGTCCTACTTTACTCAAAGGAACACATAATAATTCTTACTAATTCTTTCAATTTCAAAATATCATTGATTATTCTGAATTACTAGTTGTCCACATGCGGCTTTCTGGGTTTTGGAGGTGAGCATTCCTGTATAGTGAATATAGTTTATAAGAACTTGTGTCTGATTATCTTGGTTTTTTTTTGTTTGTTTTGGTTTGGTTGTTTTTTTGTGTTTGTTTGATTGTTTGTCCTGTGTTCTTTTCATCAGGCTAGCAACCCAACATGTAAAAATGTTGCTTCATATCATCTGCTTTATGTTCTAATAGGGGGTCCCAACTTATAGAATCACAAGATGATAAAATAGTTTGGGTTGGAAGGGAAAAATTGGAAGGGTTCATTTAATTCCAACCCTCCTGCTATAGGCAGAGGTACTTCCCTCTAAACCAGGAAAATGTGAAAACATCACTGGAGCATTCTTAAAACTCCAGTAGAATTTTGGACCTTCTTTGGACTCTTTATTGGAAGAGGAATGAGGAAAGAAGTAAGTCTTTGAACATCATTAATTTTCCTTCTTTTATGATTATTTTGTAAAATGGATTTTTAAAAAAAATCCTAACTAGGAAACGGGTTCATTTTGGAGGAGTAATTTGACTTTATTGTAAAGTCCTTATAAGTGTTCATAGTACAATCCGTGTATTTGAGCTTCTGCTTTGCTTAAACTCTACTGTCTATCACTTTTTATATAAAGAATTGCTTGAAAGTCATTTATTTTTTTAACTGTATGAGGTTGATCTGATTCTCTGCAGACAATATGAGTCAGTGAGAAAAACAAATGTGCTTAGCAAAACTATGGAGGCATAAGCACTTATTTTGCATTGTCATCCTTTCCAGCCGTTATTCTCAGCTGTGAATTTATGAGCCCTGACGTGTTGTTTTAAATGGGTAGTTTTTCAAAAGTGTAACATCAGCCATATTTACTTTCATAATTATTACTCTAGATTCTCCTCTAAAAAATAAATAAACAAACAAACCCTCCCCAACAAAACCAAACTCTGGTCTTTTATTAAAACATCTTATAAAACTAGAAAAATCATTTGAACTTGAAATTTGAGCATTGGGATCTGAATTTTACTGGGGAAATCAAACTCTCCATTCAAGGGGGGTTGTTATAATCTAATTTTAAAGTTCAGATTGCATTAATTTAAGTAGCATCAGTTCTAGGTAGGACACTCAGTACATTTGAATTGTTCTGTGATTTTGATATTTGATAGGTATTACAAACACAAGAATGCAATAAAAAAAAATCTGGAAGTAAGAGTAATGGAGACTCTCAATATTTAGAGGATGTGTTGAAAGTGTGCTTGAAACCTTGAATCCAAAGATCAGATTCAAAAAGGATAATCAGGAGTCAGCGTAGAACTGTTGCTGTTTCATCCTTCACAAGATAAACTCAGCTGATCTTCATATTCTCAATATTGCCTGATGGAAGGTTTGGTAAACTGGGTGGCAGGAGAAATGGCTGTTGTACAGAGGTTCCTGTGTATTGAGTGAGAAGATACAATGGTAGGTAAGGTGTACGGAGATTATTTACCTTTTGAATGTGTCTGCAGCATGCCAAGCTTGGAAACTCTTAAACCACTGTAGTTCATAAAATGTTTTTGTAACTCAGTCGAAAGTAGTTTGACTTGGCTTTGACAATTATTGGCTCCACTGCCCACATGAAGGGGATGGGAAATGAAGTAGACGTTCAGCTGTTTGTTCTCCTTAGAAAGGAGACTCTGGTGTTGGTATAAGCAGTAAAACAGTTGGCCTTCCCTTCCCCCTGCATCATGACCACTTTTCCTTTGCAAAGCTTTTATATAGAGCGCAAGGGCCTATAAATAACAAGGGAGCCTATAAATAAATACAGCTGTGAGCCAACAAAGGCTTCTGACAAATGATGTTTATTGAATTTCTCACGTGTGGTCCAGTTTTTTTGAATCCAATGATGGGGCTTGCTAAGTTTTCAAAAGAGCAGCTTGTGCCAAGCCTAAGATTCTCCTCTCTCAAGCTTTCTGGCTAGATGAGTAAAAGAGGAATGGGGAAAGATTAGATTTTTTTTTATTATTATTAACTTTGGACTAACCAATCCAGGATCTCATGCTCCTTGTTTACACAAGAGTTTATGAGAGAAAACTATATCAGTGCAAAGTGCTGGCTGAATTGTGAATTCAGTAATTAATCCTGAAATCATTGTCCTATAAATACAGTCATTAATATCTGGCTTTAAGTGTTTCTTATTGAAGCATTCAAAAATAGTAATCAATGAGGTATGTATAGCATGTTATGGTGGGTGTTGTGTGAACAAGAAAGCAGCTTTTGTCCCAAAGAGTTTGAAGTCCTCCACTTGAGCAGAAGTTCTAGGTCTGTTGGGTGCACAAAATTGGTTGGATCTGACCCATAGCCACCATGGGAGCTCTATTCAGGTAAATTGACAAAGCATTAATTACTTCAAAGGAGAGCTAATGAGGCAATAAACCACAAGAGTGAAACTCAAATTGTTTATGGTACCATTAGTAGGCTGAAATGGAATTATAATTAGAGCAGGGCAAACGATTCATAGTCCACAATTTATCCAATGGATTTAGTACTTGTTTCTGTTAATGAATTATGCACAAGTAGACATATTTTAGGAATGTATTCATTGTTCGAAATTGCTCAGCAACCACTTTATATGGAGGTGCTTCTGCCTATAGGGTGCTTCTTGCACAAATTTCTTCTGCTTCTTTCTGCCTATTTGCTTGGGGACTATGGGTGTGTGTGTGTTCTGTAGTGTGCACTATGGCATTTCAACTTCCTGAACTTTTATTTAAAAAAAAAAAAAAAAAGAAAGAGTTAACTGTTCTGTAATACTATTACCTGATCTTTTTAGAGAAACCTTTCTTGGTCTTCAGAGGTGGCTCTTTTCTTTTGCTTGAGAAATGATTGCTTTGCAAATAGCTGCACAGGAGAGAAGCAACCTCAGCAATACTTGCACAAACAGCCATTTAAAAAATTAATGTGTCCAAACAAAAGCATGGTTCAGAAATTATGAAACAAGCTCAGAAGGTATTTGTTCCACTCCTCAGATCCTGACTTGAGCTAGGCACAGTAAAATTTGCACATGAATTTTGTTTGAAGGTTTGAGGTGGCTTGGAGTCGAGCTCCTAAAACTCCTGCACTGAGAGCAGTTCCAGTTTCATATTTGTGCAAAGTACAGAATGATCCTCTGTTATGGGCTATCTTTTCTGTGTTTGCTGCAATGAACTTATAATTACACAGGGGAATGATGTCGATGAGAGAGAATGTAATGTTTGGAGAGGGAAGTGTGCCTCCACTGGTGCTCCTTGTCCTGGATGATGCCCTCAGGTCTTTATCTTGCTGCATGCATAGCAGTATGCAGCAGGCTTATTGACCACGTTCAGCTTCTTTTCAGACAAAAAATGTCGGAAGTATTTCTGAGGATAGAGTCCCTAAATAATCCATTAAGATGTACTGGTGTGTCAGCTTCTAAGTCAAATGTCTTGAGGCCACTTTGTTTACCCATTAGAATCCTGTTCTCCTTTATGCAGACTATTCAGAAGAGACAGAACTAAGCCACAAACCTGTATCTTCTGAAGTTGCTGTATACACAAGCCTGTTAATCAGGAATTTACTACTGCGTATCTTGGGTGACTGACAAACTCAGTTCCTTGGAGTGGAGGTGCTTTGTGCTGCCCAGTGGTCGCCTGGCTCCACATTTGCCTGCCTGAATAAATCATACATTCTCCTTTTTGTATGACATGTTTAGGTCTGTGATTTAAGAGCTTTAACATATAGCTCTTGTTTGTTCTTGCTTTTGTTAGTAACTAATCATGAATTATCCATGAACAGGCTAATTAGGCATTAACCATATATTACATACCAACCAAAAGACCAGATTTTTCACAAACATCTACGTAGGTAGTAACTTCTTATAATATCCCTGGGCTAAGAATGTCTGCATGTATTAGGGAAGATCTTGCAAATTCTGTCCTGCAGGGTAATCACAGCATAGCTCAAAAATCAAAACAAGTCATACATGGAATGAATGCCTTGTAGGGGGAAAAAAAAGTCAGGATTCCAAATGATGCAAGTGGTGAAATATGGATCAAGGATCTGGTGACATATTATCCCTTCACAACGGACAAGGTTGTTGGAAATGGTTATTGTTTTCAGTGTTAAACTTTCAGTGAAGCTCAGGTAGAATAAGATGTGGAATAGGAAGACTGCTCACGTACTTTGTTTTGTGGATTTTGCTGCAAAGATTTAAAAAAAAAAAAAAAAAAAAAAAAAAAAAGCAGAGAGTTACTTAATAACAGCTTATTTTATTCTGGATATCTGTGAACACTGTGCTATGATAGCCTAAGATTTCTGTATGCATCAAACATGCCTGTATGCAGTGGAATAATGATCAAAAACACTTGTGTGCTGTAGAAATGAACAAAAATTCAAGGAAATAGTCCCAGAGGTGGCTTATGAGGAGACTGAAGCAAACACAAGTATTACAAACACCACAGAACCAGAATAAGGTGATGTCTGGGTGAAATGTTGTGTTGATGATGGAAGTGCTGTTGGTAACATGAGCGGTAGTTCTTCAGTGTTCTCACATGAAGCATGTGCTAGTCTAACTCCAGTTCTAATGTCTGACCACAGTGAAACTCGTACAGCTTTGTCTGCCTTCTGTTACCTCTCTGAGGAAGTTTGTGGCATCTTTTCAGCCTGTCTTCATCTTAAAATGTTTTCTCAGGTAACTGATGGGCCTCAAAATGACATTACCCATTCTCTTGGTCCAGTAATGCTTCTGAGTCTCAAAGGTTTCTAGCTGCTTAACTCCACGCTGATAACATTATGTGGTGCGTCCCCACATCACATCATACATTTTATGTCTTATTTTATGACTCAGAAGAACACAGTTCCAACTCGGAGTCAGTGTACAATAAAATAACCAAGTTGTCATTTAGATGTTTGAATTAAGAAGGTTGTGGAGTCTGTAACAAATGACTTTTTTCATCAAATATTAATAAAGGTGGGCTGTTTTATTTATTTATTTATTTATTTTTCCACAGAAAAATACCAAAAGGCATAAATCTATATTAAAGACTAAGTGCCTACCAAATGGAGCTTTGTACACATTTGCTGTGGTTTGTTGCTTTCTTTTTACTCAAGTGTTACAGAGGAAAGCCAGCAAAAACCACAAAGCAACTATTTTCCCCTCTTCCATCTCTTAGCTCCTAAATTTTAGTTTGAATGCTGCTGCTTTCTGTAGCATTTGTTTCTGGATGCCTGACTAATGTACAGATATCATGATGCATGACAAAAGCCAAAGGGTTAATCTTACAGGGACTGAGACTAATGGCCTGATAATGCTCACCCAAGAGGGAATTGTGGCTGTTCTGGGGCTCAGTCTTAGTCACTTTATAATCATTTGGAATTTTCCTCTACAACTTAGGTGGCAGTAAGGGTAGCCCTTAATAAGGGATAGCAGTGCTTGATGTTCACGTGCTGTATTCTGAATCAAAACCTTGCTCCTACCTCTCCTTTTTGTTCTACTGTAGTGGTCAGCCTACTGTGGTCAGATTTTCATCTCAGTTCTCCATGTATGTGTTTTTCAGTTTCTTTCAATCTCTGAAACTCTAGGAACTGTCAGTGAAAGCTGTGAGTGCTGATTTCCAGCAACACCACCAACAGTGTACTTAATGGCCGTGTGCTGATCTGTTCCTCCTGCAGTCACCCAGGCCCAGGACCCACTCTTCATTGAGATTTACTTTTTTGTCTTCCACTGTTCACAGGAGAAGTGGCTTTACTTTTCATTCAAAGGAGCTTTACAGTGCAGCTTTTGTCCTCAGTTGCTACCATTGCTGAAAACACTTCAGAAATATTCTGCTGTTCGTAGCGGAACTCTTGCAGCTGTAGCTCCTGAAAACTCCCATTACAGGTCTGTACATGGCAGAAATTCAGGAGAGACTGTCGGTCTATCAGCATGGCCTTACATTTTCACTAAATCTGTTCTTTGCAGTTCTCCTTTCTCTGTCTTGTTTACCTAATGTATAGGAGAGTACCTAAATGTCTTGAGGACGTCTGTATGTGGTACTAGGGTGTTGTTGTTGTTGTATACATACCTGTTTGCATATATATCAATACAGGTACAAATATGTATGTGCATACATTCTGACAAGTCATGGAAATTGTGCTTCTGTGTGCAGCGTGTGAGCAACACAAAGGTAATCATGTGGAAGGGTCCATGCTGGTCTCTATGTGCAGTGCAGGAGAACTTGTGCACATGTAAGATTCATCCCTCAGATTTTTGCTTCTGTAAAAATCTGACTTTAATACAAATTGTTTTGTGTGAGAGCTTTGGATTTGGGTTCTCTTTTCTTCACTAATGTGCTCTACCAATCTTTCTTTTATTAAAAGAAAGAAAAGAACGATGGAAGGCAGGAGAGAGAGCAGAGTAAAGGTCAGCTAGCATTGCAGCCTGATGCAGAGATTTATGACCCTCCAAACTCTCCCCCTCTCTGGCAGCATGTCTTTACAGACTCACATTATCTCTATTAATACCAGCCACAAGGTCATTACTCAGGCACTGAGTCTTCCTCCAGCATAAATATTTATACAAGGCTGACCTGCGGCTGCTGCATTTGCCTTTTATTTGATTTCTGCCGCCTTTTGTGTCTGTCAGTTAACGTCTTTAGCTGCTCAGTCTGGGACAGAAAGAGCTAAGAGGAGACAGGGAGGGGTTAAGAGGGGAGTGAAAGAGAATGAGAGGAATGGGATGTATAGAAGATCGATATTTTCTATGATCCCAGTGGATGGAGATGTAATAAACTATTTCACAGGAGGTAAAACTTTCTGAAGGCTATCTGATTCCCATTGCAAAATACAGGAAAAAGTGGAAATTCCTGAAATCTGCTCAAGAGGCCAGGAGTTCAATATCTAAGGATAAGTACAGTGTTGCTTTTGCTGGACATTAGTGAGATATTAGAAACCCACCTCTGCAATAAGGGAATAAGACTTTGTAGCTTGCAAGTAGACAGATGTGTGAGCGAGTATATAAGTAAGGTGTCTCAGTATGCTGTGTGTTCTATCAGGGATGATCTAATAGATGTGAATGTAACACTCCCTTTAACGCTTAATGCTGATACTGCTCTGCGACTTTGTTTCATAGCTTCTCTCAGAGCCACAGGTGCAGGCACCTCTGGAGAGTGAAAGGCAGTTAACATTGTATTCCCTGGGGATCTGTGTTCAAAGGAACAGCTTTAGGATCCATGCTACAGCTCTTCCCTCAGAGGAGTGTCACTTCATGATGGTCAGGTCTGCATGAGGAGGGAACAGGAATGGGGAGTTGAGAGTCAGACCATGCTGACGGTTACAAGCAGGTTTGTTTTGCTTTCAAGCGTGTTGCAAGCACAGAAGCTGAAGTTTCAAGTTTAACCATGTGCTAAAATATATCATGGCACAACTTTCCTTAATTGTACAAGCACTTGATACTTAGTGGCACATTTAACTGTTAATGCATCCCCATCTCTGCTAAGCTGAAGGTGCTCAGTACTATCAAGATAAGCATAATTAAACCAAAGGAATTTTAACATAGCAATGCATTAGCACTGTCTTAGCATTTGCTATTTTGAGTCACTTCAAATCTGGTAACTTTATCTAATGAATTGTACATTTTTGGTTTCCCTAGATATTGGATACTGCTAAAGGTCACAGACTGCATCAGGCAGACTACAGTTTTGACTAAGTACAGCAACTGCTATGATCCACTGGTATTTTTTTGCTGTTGAAGAAATACTGTTGAGTGTTTGCACAGGAGGATTCACTCTAACACCCTGTCAGATCTTGGTAAAAGAAATAACATTAGGCTAACTAAAACATGGCTTTTCAGATACATTTTCTCTACTTTCTGAAAGATTTCTTTATTTCAGTCTTTCCTCCTCCTTTTGAGGGTTTCAGAAACGTAACTTCTGCCTGTCATCAAGCTGCAAATCCTGCTCGGTGCTACCATGTCAGTGATGATTGGAGAGGTTTGTTGCAGAGGGAGAGTAAGGGTACTTTCTTAAACTAACATGTTGTCTTTTGTCATTATTGTAAGCAAGGATTTTTGAGCTCGAATCCCAGACAAACATCCCTTTGTGTGGTCTTGGCCTTCCAGCCTAACTGAGTTGACTGAACAAATTGCCTAATTCTATTTCTGAGACATTTTTAGGCTTTATTGTATGCAGCTGCCTACTCTCCCTTCCTGAATACACAAATCTTTGCTTTAAGTATTTGAACTGTCCTGTCAGTGATAGGAAAATGACTTACTTCAAGAATATCTTCCTCTTCTTACCTCACCTGAGGATATTTTTCCTTCATATTATTGATTCTAAAATATTCCATTTGATGACTTATTACTGTCACTGCTGCTTAGTTTCTGTAGGTGAGCCAAATACTGGTGGGGAAGAAGGGTCTGTTCTGGCATCTCATGCTGAGGTCCTGGCCTAGACTAGCACAAGCCATAAGCAGCCATGTCCTGAGAGATGAAGCTGCACCTCGAGTTCTGTGTTCACTGTTGAGCCCCTTGCTACAAGAAAGGCACTGATGTGCTGGAGTATGCCCAGAGAATGGCAATGGAGCTGTGAGGGGTCTGGAGGACAAATCTCATGGGGAGTGGCTGAGGAAACTAGGACTGTCCAATCTGGAGAGGAGGAGGTTCAGGGGAGACCTTATTGCTCTCGACAACTGTCTGAAAGGAGGTTGTGGTGAGGTAGAGGTCAGCCTCTGCTCCCAGGTAACAGTGACAGGATGAGAGAGAATGACCTCAAGTTGTGCTGGGGAGGTTCAGGTTGGTACTAGCTGTTGTCCATATGAATTCCCCTACTCGATCTGCTGCCTTAACATCCATGCTGGGTAAAAGAAAAGTAATAGGGAGACAAGGTGAAAAAAAAGAGAAAATGGAGAAAGGAGGAAAAGAACAGCATTGCTTTATTTTAGACTCTGCATAGAAATTCCATACCAGTTTGTGAAACCATAGTGATAGAATCGTAGAATCATTAAGTTTGGAAAAGACCTACAATCTAGTTCAATCACACACCTACCACCATGCCCACTTGCACCTAAGTGCTACATCCACCTGTTGCTTGAATGCCTCTGTATGGGAATTGCTAAGTCATAGATTGATCCTATGACTGAGCCCCTGGTGAAGGGGCATGACCAGCCCTGAGAGCACAGGTGAATGTACTTCGTCTATATGACTGGAAGTGGTGGCACTCTAAGCCTCATTCGAGGGCTGGCTGCCACAAGGGAGGGTTCTTTACCTGGAGATCCCTTCTTTTGCAGTATTTGGTGAGCCTTGAGCCTTGGAATGGGTGAGCAAATTTTTTTCTTTAGATTGTGGCCATTACCCTTTTTCAGTTAATTTAGGACTGGTTTGCCATCACCTTTCCATGCAACCTTCAAGGATGCTGACTCCACCATCTGGGCAGCTGGTTCTTTTGGAGAAGGGGTTTCTGCTAATATCCAATCTGAACCTTCCCAGAACAACTTGAAGCCATTACCTCTTGCTGTTACCTGGGAGAAGATTCTGACCCTCACCTCCACACAAGGTGGCGACTCTAGATGTAGGATGCATATCTCTACAAAAGTTTTTAACTAATGGCCAACAATGAAACAAGATAAATAACTAACATTTAAATTATCCCTTTGAGACTCAAGGATTAAAAGCAGTTGAGGTGAATAAGGATGGTTCTTCCATTTCATGAGATTTCATTAAGAAAATACTGCTCTGGATTTATTTGGTTTAGATTTCTGTAAGCAAAACGTAAAAGTAAATAAAATGCAATCTTTCGATTCAGAGCATAAAGCTGCAGAGCTCCTTGCTAGTATCATAGGTAGTGGATTAAAGGATCACATGCTGTTCTGCACACATAAAGATAGGCAGCCTTCATTCTGGTTGGCTACTCTAACTTCTTGTCAGCTCCACCTAATCATTTTGGTACAGAAGCTGTATCTTAAAAGGAGATGTAAAAGTCAGATTTCCTGACTGTTTCTGATGTTAGTAATTTATAAAGCAAAACTATGAAAGCTAATTATTGTTTCTTGAATATAAAAATTCTTGTTGAAACGAAGAAGTTTTAAAATTGTTCACACTTTCCCTATGATTTTATGTTTAGCTCTAGCTGATCAGTAAAATCATGGTCAGTAAAATCAAGTTTCAGTGTTCCCAAAATAAAATGCTGCTAACACAAAATGAGGTGTTATTTTGAAAGTTAAGTTAACTTGTATCATGATTTTATCAAGCCAGTACTCATGATTGCAACACTCAAGGATTTCTAATGTATGATTTAGCTGATCCAAGCAAGTTGCTTTTTGTTGTTGTTGTTGATGTTGTTGTTTTTCTTGATGACTTATGAAATTCTGCAAAAACGTAATCTAATCTGTCCATCTTTTGTTAGGACTGGAGTGGAAAAAGGAACCCTTACAACTCAGGTTATTCTATGATTCTTTACTATGAACCTGAGGCTTTTTACTAGATCAGGAAAACAGTTTTCTCATCTTCTTTTGTTTGCTTTAGCTCTGTTTGTCTAGTTGTAACTTCCAGAAGTGTGTTTGGTCACAGCCTGAAACAAGTGCCTCTGTGTTATCAGGTGATGTATCAGATTATCATAAAAGACTGAATTTCAGTGTGGATGAAATACTGGTTTTGTTTGGCTTACACTGGTGATATCTCTGTATAACATACATGGTGCGTATGTATATACAAGCATTTGGTTTAGTTTGAAGACCACTCTCCACCCTCATCCTTGCCCATCCATCCTTTGGATTCAGCGCAGAGTCTCTTGAGGGTGTTTATCTTACTGTTTGTATGGGATTTTTTGAGTATTTTGGGTTTTGTTTTGCACTTGACTGTTTTCTCTCTAGAAACTGAAAGTGCTTTTGCTAGGCCAAGCTGAGGGGCTCTGTAAGAAATGGCAGTGACTTATTTAGGGATCTTAGTTCTGGTTTTCATATCTGTTCCTATTCTACTCATTTAAGCAAGTGATGGAAATCCTTCTCTGTCTGCCTGGTAGTGTGTCAGTGGATGCTTTTCTCAGAATCAGAAAGCCTTTGTCCCATACGTCTGTTTCAAACAGGAAGACAGGATTGCTTTACATACCCATATGACAAAATTTTTAAATTTCACCTTTGCTCCCAAACTGTGTGTTCAGTGGCATTAGTGGGGGAGTTGGAAAGCACTGAAGAGTGGCTGCATCTTTCAAAATCAGGCTTTTCCAGTAACTGTGCCCAGTTCTTTGTTGAGTACAGAACAGGGGCTATGTACCTTCAGATTACATTCACAGTGCTCCTCTCCACGCACAATCACAGAATGGCCAGGATTGGAAGGGACCTCAAGGATCATGAATTTCCAACCCCCCCACCACAGGCAGGGCCACCGACCTCCACATTTAATACCAGCCCAGGCTGCCCAGGGCCCCATCCAACCTGGCCTTGTGAGTATGTGATTCAAGTCAATGCTGTCTGAGGTGTGTGCTCCAGAGCAACACCCAAATTACTATACAAGAGGCAATGAAGGAAACAGTTCTGCCCAGAACTATTAGGCATGATTACTTAGAAAATCTTAGCATGAAGCAAGCATGGAGCCTGTCTGTAACTTCCATTCTGTTTCAGTCTCAAAGCATTCCCAGCCAGCTGTCCAAGATGGTAAATGCCACTCACCACCCTTACCCCAGCAGGTGCTCTGAGTCTTCCCTCTCTTTGGAAGGAGAAATGCTAGATGTACTTCTTGCACAGCTGCATGGAACGGTGAGGAGCTGATGTGCAGTAAACACCTTTCTTCTTCTTCGTTCTTAAGTCTTTCTTTACCTGCTTATGTTGGAGGTGGTGATTTGCTGTATCTCCCAGTCATTTTTCTTTTTTCCTTTCTGCTTTGTTGAGGTGTCTGGGTTTCAGGTAGCTGGCTTCATAGGCTTTTTTTCTTTCTTTTTATAAAATCTTACAGGTTCTAAACCTGTTAATAGCACAGAACTGCATAAATCTGTTGCTGCTTTTTATTATTCATAATAAAATCCATCTGAAACTGATCAGAACAGAGCAAGAGTAGAGAACAGCTACTGAATGGCTGGTTAGTAGCTAGATAAGGTAGGTACACTTCAGATAACTCAATCATTTTAACTTAATTTGTCTAATTTTTATTATAAAGCTGTGCTTGTAAACTGTAGTGGCAGGCAGAAATTGAAAGCTTAGACAAGTCAGAGCACTAGACTTGGTCCCAAGTCTCTGTGCAACGAAGCAATTTTCAGTGCCAATATGATGAAAACTAATACTGACTTGTGAGCCAGGAAACATGAGTTCTTAACTTGCCTGTGGTCATACAGCACATTGATTTCCCTTTTTGGTATCTCAGTGTTTTCATATGTAGTGTGGTGCTAAGGATACTTTCTTTGCTCTGTGAAGCCCTTTCTGATCAGTATGTGTTTAGTGATGTTATGCCTGCATGGCACAGTCCACATCTTAACCATATTGCTTCTGGTTAATAAAATAGCATGGGAAAGAGGATTAAAACATGAACACTAAAAATCATAAAAAACCATGAAAGCAAATCTTGCAGCCTGGTGGTTAATTGAAACATGGATGTCTTTAAATAATAATTTAAAAAAAAAGTGAAATCATAGATTTTTTTTTGGGGGGGTGGTTCTTTTAACATGACATTTACTGTCTGTTTCAGGTAAAACCTTAAAACAAATTTCTCAGAGGCACCAAATTAAACAACTTTCTTGCTTTAAACATTACTCTTGACTCTTGTGTAATGTGAACCACATGCAGTTGCTTATGCATATGAGAGTGCATGTTATGTGTTTATCTGCACAATTGGAGGTGGTGTATGTTAAAAATTTGAAAAGGGGTTGGCTTATGTTACTGTAGGCAGGACGGGCCTTAAAGTGTTGAACATGAGTTCTGAAATCCAAATGAGATGGAAGACTTGAACAGCAGCTGTCTGTTCAGCCCACACAGTTGGTGGATGATACCTAGTAGTCTCACTGCAGCAATGGAAATCAAATATGCTTCAGTAAGTTTTAAATTTCCTTTCGTTATCTGAAGGGGGCTTATAAGAAAGAAAGAGACAGACTCTTCAGCAGGATCTGCTGTGACAGGATGAAGGGAAATGGTTTCAAAGGAAAAGAAAGGAGATTTAATCTGAATATAAGGGAAAAAGTTCTTTATGATGTGGGTGGTGAGGCACTGGCACAGGTTGCCCAGAGGTGATGGATGTCATGTCCCTGAGCAACTGACTGTGCTAAAAGTGTTCCTGTTCATTGCAGGGGGTTGGACCAGGTGACCACTATGGGTCCCTTCCAACTCAAACAATTCTGTGAAAATAAGACAAAGCCTTGAAATAGGATTTAGATTCTGTAACTGCTACAAAGTTTTTGCTCATCTGGTGAGAAAGTATTCTTTACCAGCTTTACCAACTTTCAATTGCTTCTTTAGTGTACAAGAATGACAGCAGCTAGTGTGCTTGCTCATGTATATGAGCAAACAGTGATCAAGAAGCACTCCTGTTCAGACTCGACATCTGTATTTCCTTACTATTTGTATTCTCCTGTACAGTTTAGAGTGCAAGCCCTAATATTTCTGAGGGTCAAAACTCAAGCACTGTTCTATGTGAGCTACAGGGGGAATTTCTGTGGGAAAACTTCCAGCCTCTGTAGGAAATTCTCTTCAGTATGCTGATGTGAACCAAAGCAACACCTAAAATTTATGTAGTTCAAGTAGATCTCTGACGATCTGGGAAAAGTGTATTTACAGGATTAAATTGGATTTAAGGATCTGAAGAGGAAACTATGAGACTAGAGAAGGAAGAGCAAGATGCACTGTAAAACTTCATTTAAGAGATTGGAGGAAATCCGTGTGGATGTGAGAGCTGAGATGCAAACAGTGTGCATCTTGTTGGGAAGACATGCACAGAAGCTTCTGTGTCAGTTCTTCACACTGAGTGCATTGACAGAGCTGCCTACATAGTTCCTTTTCTCCATGTTGTGAGCATGTAATTTTCACAGTCGAAGACCAGGTCTAAAACACTGCAACTGCTCAGTTTCCCCTATGCTATGAAATACCATCTTTGCTCAATTACTGGAAAGTCACCCTCCCACAGGGAGCCACGGAGCCATAATGGAGTTGAACACAAACATTTGTTTTGTTTAAAAGCCCTGGTGTAACATTGCTATGCAACTTTTGAAATGTCAGATCCTGTAAATGCTCTGAGCCTGAGACCAACGGTGCAGAAAGCCTGGAAGAACCCGTTGTGGAAGCAAGGTTTACCAACCTCTTCAATGTTTCATGCTAGCTTCACAATGATCTCTGTGGCTCCCTGATTCTTCGATGGCTTCTAGCTTTCTGGTTGTGACATCTCTCCTTATGCACCCAGACAGAGCGAATATGCAAAAAGACGGCTGCAGCTCTGTGTTCAGGAGATGTCATCTCCAATTGATGTCAGCCAGGGGAGCAGCAATTAAGGCTCCAGCCGACTTTCTGCTTGAGCTCCAGGCGCACTGGGGGAGGAGAGGAGAGAGTAAAAAGGTAGAAGGGAAAAGTGAAATAATGGGAAGGGGGAAAGAGAAAAGGGGGGGGAAAGGTAGAAGGGGCTGGGAAGGGAAACTTAAATGTGAAGGAATGGGCGGTAAGAACAGTATAGGAAAAGTCAGATGGAAGATGGGGGTGGGGAAATGTGAAGATATCTTAAGAAGAATAGTGAAGCTTAGAGGAAGAAATGACGAAGAATGAAGAGGCGTGAAGGCAATAAAGGAAATAGCATGTGATTGTGCTTGAGAGATGAAAGAGAGAGAAAGCAATAGAATGAGACAGGTGGCAAGAAGAGAAGTGAAAGCAGAAAGGTAAGAGAAGTTTGTGCACTTTTAGCTATTTGCTGCTGGCTGATGGGAATATGATATTATTGTCCCAGTCTACAAATGACAATACATTTATTTCTAATTTCAGTGAGCTACTTGTGTAATTAACTGCTGTTCTGCAATTACTGTCAATGGAGAAGAACTTCGCAGAATTGGGAGGAATGAGGGCAGGACCTGAGAGGAGGAGATTGCCTTGCAGTGCGGTCCCTGGTTGTCTGGAAAGCACCAATGCCTTCAGTTCTTTAGACATACCCTGGTTAGGCCCAACACTGTATGCGGACTTTATGTTTAAGAAGCAGAAGAGATAGAAGATTTCTCTGTATTCAACACAAAAGATGTTATGAGACAGGAGAAGGATTTGCATAAAGCTGTAACAGATGATACCTGTCATATTTCCCTAGGGACAAGGTGCAGCACAGGCATGCAATCTAGCAAATGTATGGCATTAATTTATTTCTTCTGAGACATGATGTTGCCTCTGTTAGTTTATCTTGAATTACAAAACACTCCCAAGTATCTCTTGTTGTGGTTTTGTGCAGAACAGTGTCACACATGTATTTTAGGTTGTAAGCCCCTGTTTAAAAATGCTCACAATGTCAAATGCTGGCATAAAATGTTGGATTTCTTTTGACCCTTTGACAACACCTACATAACAACCCTCATCTTGTAATCTTTAGTTTAGAAACTTCTGGTCTTGAGGCTATAATCAAGTTCTATGAACCTACTGTTGATCTCAGTGTTGCACACAGGAAGGAATAAGCTGTGTGGGGTTTTGTGCGCATCTCAGTTTTAGTCTGCCTCAAATATTTACCTTAGGCTCCTTTATGAATAACAGAAAGAAACACTGAGCTACTTTCAAAAGCCACTCCTCAGATACATCTAGGCCCCTGTTTCACAATGGGTAGTTTGGAATTAATGCTTAATTTGTAGACTTGGAAAGCCAGTGACGTGTGTCACCTGCAGTGCCATGAAAAAAAAAAGTGCTGCTGAGATACTAGAACAGATTTAGAGATCTTGATCAGCACCTTAGGATATCAAAGTGCCGAGAGATTCAAGCTTTTGAGATAACACCAGAATTATTAGTAACTTACACTTTTAAGGAACCAGGTATCTTTGCCTCAGAATTTTATTTCAGTAACTGATCTTGGCACAGTAAAATGTCAAAGGTGGCCATTGTGAGTTATTGGCGGGTCAGTCTTCCTTTGCCCATTCTGAATTCTGACTGCTGAAAAAGAAATCAAAGTCACAAAGATTTTCAAGAGTATTCTCCACGCACCAGCCATTAAACCTGGAAATACAATTTGGAACATAAACTTTGATGGGTTTGTTAAATCTACGAAAGTTTAACTGCAAATAGTTATGCTGTTGCCAAAACTCCATGCTTCAGCTTATTAATAGTTACTAAATTGGGGTGAGAGCTGGCAGAGGGCAAGCAGAGTGTGAGATGGAGAGAAGCAAAACACCTATACATTTGCTATCCTTTCTAGTGTTTTATTTTCCCCATCTGGGTTTCCCCCTGCTGAGCAGCAAAATGGGCATTTAGACCTGCAAGCAGTGCCAGACAGCTAACTAGGCGCTAGAAGTCAGCCCCTGATGATATTTGGCATCGGTGGGCCTCTTTGTGCCAATGGTTTAGTGCCAAGAGTAATTGAGATTTACACTCGCTGCCCCTTTGGTGGCAAAATGGTTTTGATTAAGTGCATACCACATTTATTAAGTCTTGCACAACTGAACACAAGGTCTTGGCTGGGACGCAGTAAAAGGCAGTGAGATTTACACATCTCGCTGCAGGATTCATTTAATCTCTTGGGGATTTACTGACCTTCAATTAGAACTGTTAAGTACTGTTTACTTGGTCCTTAAATCATGCAAGGCGCAGCTAGAGTTTCTTTTTTGTTTTCATTAGTAATGTTGTGATTAAATGCAAGAGGAGAAGGGAAAAGAACCCAACACAGTGAGACCCAGTGATCACACGCCCTAAGGAGAAAGACTTGGAAGGTTTTAAATCAAAATACCAAACAGACCAACCTAACTCACTTTTCCTTAATGATCTCTGATACAGAAAGCCACTGGTTCAACTGAAAGACGTAAACTTATTTTACAGTTGCATACATACTGAAGGATGCTTTCTTCTCGTTATGCTCACCTAACTCAGTGTGTATCTATTTGACTGAAGGGTAGTTTTTAAGTTCACAGAACTTAGAAATAGAAAGATCTCAGCTTGGATATGGACAACGTATTTATTCTCTTACTAAGGTCACTAAAGTTATCTGCAGTTAAGGTACTTCTCTGAAATTGGCCAAGTACGAGCAGCCAAATTGTGAAGAAGACGTTTTTGTTCTAGTTATGTTCCCAGAATGTAGTTGCAAGTCCTTGTGCTTTATAAGGAGAATCACTTCAGAAAGTCTCCCAAGGTGTAAAGGGAAAGGTCTACTGTCCTTCATTGCCACAGGCAGAACTGTAAGATGGCACAAGCAATTAAAAATACAAATGAAGACGGTCTCAGTCAATTCTGCAGAACATACATTTCAGCATTCCAGGCCTGGATAACTACTCAGCTATGTCCCATTCCTGCTGGTTAACGCTGCTGTCACAGACACATTTTGTGCATGTGGATGAAGCTCAGGTTAGTAGTGAGATTTTCTAAAAAATTACTTTGCAAATAGCTTCTGGTCTTTGAGAACTTTTTTTTATTATTATTATTATTTTTTTTTAGTTTTTAGTTTTTAAATAGCTGCCTGGAAAATGTTGGCAAATGGCAAGCATCTGGGTGTGAATATTTAAAGTCCAGAAGTGAACTCATTTGGTCAATTTTTTTCTTGGATCGTTTGATCATGTAGCATCTTTCTGTACTCTGACAAGGTGAACACGTACAACAGAACCAATTCCTTGAATGAAATTTGAGTAAGAGAACCTAAAAATCTCTTTTCCACAAGTTTTCTCTAAATGTTTCTTTAGGACTTGGCTGCTTCTGAGATTTTTCCTGCCAAGAAACTTGTTGGCTGGGCTGTTTGTGGAAAGTGAACCCCAAAGGAACAAGAACATAGGCAAAATGAATTCATGAGTTGAATAGCCACAAAAAATGTCAAGCATTTGATCAGCTCTCATTAGTAGCTGGTAGTTCAGGCTTCTCGCTTCCTCTTGACTACTCACATTAATAACCCAGCTCTCCATCCTTGTGCTTTCACTGGCATTATGTCAACAGCAAGGGAATGAGGTGTGGAGAGGTTCAAGGAAACCATCAAATGGTATGTGTCCTTTTAACTCAGGCTGTAGAAGGTCCACCTGAGACCTATAGCAGAGACAGCAAAGTTACAGCCACACACACACAGTATCTGAACCCAGGATACATGAAGATAATTCACTAAAGATAATTTTGTTGCTGAGTTAAGCAAAAGTCAGTTGTATTAAGGTACCTCAACTGATCTATATGTGAGTTTTGGACCTGATTTGTAGACAATCTTACTTGGGCAATGATTCCTATAGATATGCATGTGTTCATTGAATGGAAGGAAAAGGTTCTTAAAATCTTACTGGTATCGGTGGCATTAAGTATCTCGTGGTGAGTGTAAAACTAAAAGGCAAGCAAGAGAAACAAGAAGTCTCAACGTGATCATGGTTTTCAAAGATAGATTGTTAGCACACTACTTGCTATTTAAAAAAAAAGTATGCATTTCCTGTTCCAGTAACCACATCACCTGCTTGCGTTCTGGCGGCTGGCCTTAGGTAGGTAAACATGGGATCATTCACCTCAGAGCCTCAACATAGGCTTTATTGGGTCTTGTCAAACTTCAGGCTACATTTGAAATTGTTATTATCTAAACAAGTAGGAAGTATAGCAGTTTGTAAAAGAAAGTGGAGCTGCACCGGTGACCAACAGCTGCTGTCAAGTGAATGATACTGGAAATTGTACTCTCAGAATGAAAGCAGAATCAGAAATGAAGCATGTCCAAGGGGCTTAGTTTCTAGTACTTCTGTAGCCTCATTTACAACACCTTAACAGACGTTTTATATGCCTTGGTTTGCATATTTTTCTTCTTCTAGGAAAGCTACACCTCCTGCCATTATTTTTGTTTTGTTTTGTTTTAAACTGGAGCCTTTAAAAGCCCAACATGCAGGTTTGCAGGGCTCTTCTGTCATTCCAGGTCCAGTGAAGCCTTACTGCGTGCATCATGGTGATTTCTGAACAAGCTTTATACTTTCTGATTGTTCCTAGATCCATCAAGAGCCTGAACACTCATCCAGATCCTCATTCCTCTAAATACATCCGACGACGACAGCAGGGCAGGCATTCATTCGCATCGCTATTTGAGATACATCCGCAGCCCCTGGAAAGCTTCTGCAGCCGCAGCGCCTGCCGTCGGTCTGGGCTGGCTGCTGCTTGTTGATGAATAGGAGGTGCTAATCTCTTTCTTCCTAAGAGACCTCTTTGTCCAGAAGTGTCAGGATTTAATTGGCTTGTTCACACTTTCTCCAGCAGGGTCTGACTTGTAACACTTCCTTTTCAGCCCACCCCACCCCTCCTCTTTGGTTCATGGTGTCAACAGGGCTGAAAGTGCTTTAATTCCCTTACAGTCCTCCTCCTTGCCAGCAGCACAACTGGGCGGACTGTTGGGGGTAAGCTGTTAATCCTAAAGGCTGATTTTGTTGGGGGAGGGGGAGGGTCTGAAAGGATTTAGTCCTTAGCACCTTGAAAGCCTGAAAGGAGTGCAGCATTTTCTTTAAGTAAAGCATTAATTCCTGACAGAGGGTGGAACAAAAATGTTACAGATGCAGAAGGATGTAAATCTCTTTAAATTGTATCGAACGCGTTTTCTTTTTTAACTCATATTGCTCAGGTCTATTATAGCCTGACCTTTCCTTACAAATAGCGTTATAACAGCACATTCTGTCCCCATTGGAAGATTCACACTCCAACGTGCTAGGTGCTGGGCTCCAACCTAACGCAAACGGGGCTTCTCTTCTGTGATGTTTTTGTCTTCCAGACAAAGATGAACAAGAGTATTATGAATGAAAAAGAGCTTCTCATATGTCAGGGAAACGGAGCCATAGAGTGAGTCAAATGTATTGTTTGTTCTTGTACGTTTGAAAACAAATTGTCAGTGTAGTTTAAGCCTTATCCAAAGAGCTTCTTTACTAACTGCAGCCTGCCATGCTAACTAGGAAGGTTAGAAAAGCAGCTTCTGTTCTTGTATCAGCCACAGCCATACCTTAGGACTTGGCTGAGTCACTTTTCACTCTAATTTCCTTTTTGTATTTTGTCTTCATGGCCTTCCAGCTCCCTGAGATGGAACCTGTAACTTTCTGGGTGCTTGCACAGTGCATCCTCTATGGTCCATGGCTGCCATGAAAGAAGAATGACTAATAGCAAAAATGATCAAGTTACTGATGAGAGAAACCAGGGCAGAATGAGAAACTAAACAACTCCTGCAGCCTTGGATTATGTCAAGGGTGAGATGCTTTTCTTTTGGATGACATTCTATCTCTATTCTATTTTTTATTTGTGTAACATCAGCCATGTTGCAATTCTTTAAGCCATTTTCAGAAGGCATTGCTGAAAGGTCCTCAGTGTTACAAACATAAGTGAGTATTGTGGTCAGGCTATTAACAACAGCCGAGAAAAGGGAGGAAGTAGGAGTTCACAGAACAAGTAATGGAAAACGAACATGGGAAGGAGGCAGGGCCAAAAGAAAACCACAGAGATTTTTGGGGAGAAAAGCCTGGACAGACCTGGCACATATGAAGATTAAGGACCAGTGGGTGGAGCAGTGAGGAGCCAAGTAGCCGGTGCTGCTCAAGGCTGCTGAAACTTTTATCTCCACGAGCGTGGAACAGTCCTTAATTGGAGGGGAGATCTTGAGGGCTGGGGAGACTGTTTACAATGAATTTCAAGACTGACAGCGTGTCAGTGTATTTAATCCTTACACCGTAGGTATGAGAGGCACCACCCTCCTATTTTTGGAGCTGAGTCCTGAGACTGTTGAACAGCCACTCTACAAAGGCTGCGTTGCTATTAAATCATTGTCCCAAAGAGTATTGTTGTTGTTGTTTTTTGTTTTTCATTTGATTGGTTGAGTCATAGTGGACAAATAGAAAAATCATTCCTTGGTTATCTGAGAGACAATGTCATGTACAATGGCAATTAAAAATATTTCCAAAATTAAATCTCCAAAGGAGGAAGCGAATTACAATGCCAGCAACCTTTGACCCTGGAGAATCATAATGGCTTCCTGGATTTGTAGGTATTATGAGCTACAGCCAGAGAGGTACTGCCGCTGGGTCAGAAGAAGTGTTAAAATTAGAACACAATGTGGTAACCTTGGGTGTGTCTTTCTGATCTGAATTCTCCTCCCACCCACACCTCTGTTTAATAATGATGTGTTTTGAAAGGCCTGTGTCTGGCTGCCTTAGTGTCTAGGCATTCACACCAAGCTCATCAGCTTTGGGAGTTATCACTCTGCCAGACAGCGCGGGCTGCGATCCAAAAAAGTACAAAAGTACTTGTTTATACTTAAGCCTGGGAACAGTTCCACCAGAGAAGAATACCGTGCTGGGGTCCCAGGAAATTATATGTGGATAGATGTAAGCTTCCCATATCTGAGAAAACGTTATCTCTATTTCTTGGTTTTATTTCTTAATTTCTTGTGACATTTTGGCATGAGCTCTTGGCATAGACCTGCGTGTTAATCCCTTAGGGAAACGAGGATCTATATGTTGCCATATACTACCCCACACAGACCTACTCTTCCTACGACAGCAATACCCTGAGTAGGCTGGTCTCGTTGCACCAGGCCTTGTACTAATGTGTAGTAAAAGATGGCTTTGGCCTAAAAAAAAAAAAAAGAAAAAGAAAATAAAAATGGTAGTGTAAACAGACAAGGCAGACAGTGGGTCCCTCCTGGGGAGAATGACAGAGAGATAAGCTAGCCTAGGAAATGTTAGGACATTTAAAATCTTTTCCTGTTCTCTTTCACAGAAGAAAGAACATTATATTTGGCTACGTACATGAATCCAGATTTAAAAATAGCTAGGTTCCTTCCTGACTGAGGGAGAATGACAGAAGTGAGCCAAATTTATGAGCTGCCTAGCAATCTTGCATTGAATTCTTGCTTGTCAGGACTCCCTCAAGTAATTGTGTTTCTATATACAAGTTTGTTGGGGAAGTTTCGTGAGCAAATACTGTGATTTATATGTGGATATCTATATTTACTGGAGAAAAACAACTGACATGCTTGTGTGAGCAAATTCCAGTGACATAAATGCTTGAGAAGTGGAGCCAAGGGGGTGGAATTGCCATTAGACTGATTGGGAGCTGGATTTAGTGGAAGGACAACATTTTAAAAGCACCTAAGTGACATAGAGGCCTCAGGGCATGTCTTCACCAGGTGGGGCTTATTAGTGGGAATGTAGCAACCTACTAATGTAGCCGGGCTGCTTCTGGACTGCAGGGCACCTAGGCAGCCTTCTGCTCTACTGTGTGGTGGATTTAGCAGCTTAGGGACCTCTGCCCTGTGTGCTGTTGTGTGGTATTGACTTTCACTGTGTGCCATTTTCAAAGGTGATTTAGGCATGAGCACTGGATTTACAAATGTATTAAGGTGCCTATTTTCTACTGAAGGCAGTGGAGGCTGGGAGCTTTAAATGCCTTTTTGGAGGGTCGGAGCCTCGAGGCCAGATTTACAGAGCTTTCTAGGTATCTGAAATACCTGCTGATCTTTACAAAAGCACTGAATAAGTTAGACCTGTCTCCTCTTGACTTCAAAGTGAATAGTTGAGAGAAGAAGGTTGGTCCAAGGTGTGTGTCCTAGGCTGCCTACGTAGCTTTGTGGAGTTGGTCCTTGGGAGTCCATCTTACCTTGAAGCCAAGGTCTGTCAGGCTGAAGGTGACAGTGTTATGGGCATTTCTGAAATTGCTGCCTGACAAAACTATGAGTAAACATAAAGACAAAAGATACTGGTTAAATTGAAATTACTGACTTGCTTGAAACCCAGAATGGCCTACTTACACTTTGCATTTGTTATGCATTAACAAAACCAACAATGAAGAGAGATGAAGATGGCATTCCTGCCTTCCCTCTGTAGCAGAGGGGATTTAGTGGTGTGGCCAAAGTGGTCAATGTCAGGCAGTGTGAAAAGGCAAAAACAGCAACGTGTTTGGAATAAGAAGAAGAGTAAAGGAAGTATGAGTTATAGAAGTGCAGGGGAAATTAAAAAAAAAGAATGGGAAACAATGGGCCAGTGGACTTTTGTGGCAGAGTAGCTAAAGCAATTTTTTCAAAGATTCATCTCTCTGTGTAACTGGAGGCTTTGAGGGTAAGGGAGAATGTTCTGTTTGCTGCTAAAACTTTGTAAGAACCTTCAGGTCTCAGCCACCATGAGTCCTTACAAACTTAATGCCCAGGTTTGCCATATGGCATGGGAAGCTTCAGGTCACCCACTGCAAGTCATGAAAGAGCCACAGCACTGCAGTTCTTTTTCCTACTGCAATTCCACAGTCATATCTGGCCCTGAGAGCCTTCACAGAAGGTAATACTTTGTTATTCTGAAAGGATAGTAACAGGTTGCTATTCTGTTGGCAGAAGGGGAAAGAGAATACAGGTTTTTTAACCAGCTTCCTGCATGTTGTAAAGATCTTCTTCCTTCAGTTGTAAAGATCCAGCTCTTTGTCTTGCCCCCACAGCCTGGCTATCTCAGATCCATTTGCTGGAGAACTATGGAAACAGTTCCTCATCTAGGAAGGAAAATCCTTTCTCCTGGCAGACCTGCTGAGGGATTTAAACCAACAGGGATGGTAATCTGTGGAGCACGTTGCGCAGAGGACTCCACCATGCAGCAGAGTAGTGACAGGGATTTGCTGTAAACTGAAGTGGATGCGGGTAAGATTTAGACTGGTCTCCTCCCCTAAGGTGGGTCTGTGATAGGAGAAGAGCATGGTCTGTATAGCCACAAGGCTCCCTTCATTCCCCTGCAGCTGCACTGAAGTCAGAAACATTAAAGGCAGAGAGCATAGCAGAGAGGAAGGGGGGGCGCCTCCCTGCTGACCCGCTGGAGCCATCCCGATCTGACAGGCCTTTCAGAGCTGTGACTGTCCGGCTGACAACAGGCCACTGACAGCTCTGTGTGTTGCTTGCTCTCTCTTCCTCTTGCCTTGAGGACTGAGAGAACAGCCAAGGCAGCTGCCTGGAGTGGCTTCCTTACACATCCTGCTCTTTTCAATGCCAGTGAGGGCGTCTGAGTGAAAGAGAGCACAGCAGACAGGCGCTGAATGACAGGTGCCAGTCATGCTGGCTTCAGGGGCTGCAGAGGGAAGGAAAACAACTGTCTTATTCCATCCTCTCTTCAGTATCCCCCGCTGGAGAGCCACCCCCAAGGCCTGCCTCTTGATGTAAGCAGCCACTTGGTACATTCTCTTCCTTTCAAGTCCTTTCTCAACACAGACCTGTTTTGCTCCTGTTTCCCACTTTAGCTGCTTGCTGCAATGCCCACGATATTACTTCTCAGTTGAACCTTGAGATATTTCTCCTGCAAGTGCTCGCAGGCTCATTTCCACACAATAAGGGTAGTTAGCAATTTCCTCCCATCCCCATCTGCTACCTGCCTGCTCTGGGGGACCCTGTAAATAGCAAGAGGCAATTTTGCTTGATGCTTCTGACTATTTCTATTAAGGAAAGCTGAGAGCATATCAATTAAATAAATGTATTGCATAGACACAGGCAGCCTTTAGGATGTGCTTCTATTTTCTGCAGCACTCCCTTGTTATCATGCCTTGAAGATATCTTACCTCCGGTAGCAGCAGCTGCCAGCAGGATAGCTGTTTTGGGTCAAGGGAGCCTCAGTTCCTGAGAGAGAATGAGTGAAGCTGAAGGAAGAAGGAACGTGGCACCCCCTTGGGTGCTGGGTAACTGATATTGGCTCAGACTTGGGAAACAGCATATAGAAACCAGGCTAAATTTAAACAGATAAAGAGGCAGATAAAAGGAAACCAAGCAAAGCATTAAGGTTTCTGAAGCTAGAAATCAGGCTATTCTGCAGCTACTGGAAGCACTTCCCCATCATTTCCAAATAAGCTGGACAAAACACCAGAGAATGTACAATCTGGGCTGCCCTTATGGGTTTTTCTGAGCTGTGCATGTGAGAGAGATGTGGGAAAGCTTTAGGCAAACCCTTGGTATGGGGATGCAGTAGTTAGGCAGCTTGAAACACTCTAGCAAGAGCAGGCAGTGGGGCCAATTTGTGAGCTTGTCCTCTAACAAAGGGGGGCTGCTGAACTCCAAAAGGCAGCTCATGATGTGACTGCAGGCCTGGCAAGGTGTAGAAGGAAATGCAGATGCATACCAAGATGAGAGCTGCCTATAATCTCAAATGCTGCCTAAGGTGAGAGGAGAGGTTGCAACATTGAAATATGTGGGCTGAAGGGGCAGAGTTCAGCTGAGATCAGGTGGCTGATACTCTTGAAAGTCATCCCATGCTGTGTTTCAATGTGGACACTCTGTAAACAAAGTGACTTGATGTCTTAAGGTAATTCTGCAGATGTTGAGCCTGGAACACCAAGGCAACAATTTCTGATAAGCTTCACTGCTGGAAGTCCAGGGGTGCTGAGGGGTGGGTTTCAGGATGGGTACGTAAGAAGGCTTGTTTCTTCAGCAGCTTCAAACTACAAGGAATCATAGTAGTTTTTTCTCACTTAGTTCAGCCATGAAGGGCCTGTGTTTCACTGACACAGCTGTGAAAGGATGGGAAATGTTGTTGCTTGAAGATTTGAAGGCACTGTTAGAAGGATCAAAATCCTAATCAGCAAGAAGGTAGTATTCAGGCCCATTTTCGTTTCCTGAAGAGCCAACCTCTGCCCTCCTAACTTCTGTTAGAAGCAGAGTATGAGCAGCAGCAACTCCTGTAAGACCAGCCCAGGCCTAGGAAACAGATCTGATTATTGCTGAGCCAGAAGTGAAGGTATGTATCTGACGTTTGCAACTCAAAAGCATAGGTTTATCCCATAGCCACCTTTTCTGTTGGACTCTGAGATGACAGGAGAAGCAAGCAACACTTCCTTCCCTGACAGCTAGGTCATAGACTTCAACTATTTCTTTTGGTTGTAGAACTATCCTCTGTGATATCCATCCCTGGTACCTCTAGGCTAGCAAACAGAAATGCACTTCAGCTTTTCTGAAAAGTTCTGATTGCTGTTCAAGTAACGTTCTGCTGGCTTGGATGGAGTGAAAAATAGGAAACATTTGTTGAAGAACACCAAGTTTTTGGTTTTCTGGTGCTCTGTATCAGCTGGTTCATCTTTTGTGAGGTTAGTGCAGGGTGTCTGGTCTGACTCATTGTCCTCTGTGGGGTAAGATCAGTTATCAGTGGTTTCTTCACTTCTCTGAGTTGCTTACAAATGAGAACATCCATTCACTGTGTTCTTGGGGTTCAGCTACCCAGATGTGAGAGAGAGCTCATTCAGAGGCACATTCACAGTTGCTGGGGGGGCAGTTTCATTTTGTGAGATACCAGAACCTGTCCTCACTGATGAAACATACTTTCTTGATGAAAACTCTTCTGGTTCAAAACAGAGATCTGCTGTGGTCAAAGGGAAATGAAACTATTTGAATGAGTGATGGCAGAGCTTTATTATATTTTTAATGATTATAATGTTAATAATATGTTAATATAAATAGGATTGGATTTTCTCTGAGCCCTAATTCTGTATCTAAGTTGTCCAGGTTTCTGATATCGTTAGAGTATCTGATAATATTTCTCCTTGGATTTCTGAGATGTATCCTACCAGGTAGATAGATTCAGTGATTTTTAAGAAGTCTTATCATTTGTAAGTTTCTTCAAAAGGATTAAAGTATGAAATAACATTTTCACTGGATTAGGCAAGTAGAAGACCTTAACAGGGACAGAAGGGAAATCGCATAAATCTGAAGTAATTACAGGTTGAATCTTTGCTTTTGGAGCCTTAGATTTTATTCACTTAAGGCAACAGAGGAGTGTTTACATAATGTTAATGTGATATATATTATATTTGTCCTAATACACAAATATATCTATTTGTGTATTAGGACTAATGCCAGACTTCCTTTGATACAGCTTTCTTTAAAACTGTGGTGAAAGTTGCTCTCCTGCTGCCCCTGCTTCTCCATCCCTTTCCCTCCTTCCCCCTCCTTTCCTCTTGGATTCCTTGCCTTTCATGTCTTTGTTTGACATCTAGGAAAGAATCATGAGGTGCTGAATATTATTAACTTCTAAACACCTAAGAAATCAGTAGGAAATCGCAAACATTTCGGCCCCCTGACAGTCTCCGTAAATGACCTGTCCGAAATCCCTCCCCTTCTGAGATGAAAAGAGGGAGCCAGGCAGAACGGAGGAGAGAATGGGGAGAGCCAGGGAATGGGAGGGATACGCAAAATAAATGAGAAATATGATTAACTTACTTCCTTGGCTGGGTCTACAGCTGGTTCTGGGTATTTAATAAACAGGTTGACACTCCAGGTTCCCCTCATTAGGTGATCACTAAGGTCTGGGCTGTCATAAATCAAAGAGCCAGGTTATCAAGGCCTGTGATCTTTAACTGTACAGGGGCGCCCAACTGTCTGCCATAACGAGGGCTAAGAAGTGCAAGCTGTAAAGAATTAGCTGGCTGCGGCACTTTAATACGCACGCGGAGGCATGAGCGCTGTGCCGTCTGTGGAGTGATTGCCCAGGTATGGATGTGGATAGGCTCCTGTCTGTGGGCTGACAGCGGCTTCTGTCTTGAATGTGAACATGTGAGGTGGTTTAAGGAATGAAATGCAGCAGAATGCTGCCTGAGGTAGAGAGTTTCTGGCTATTCCTTGTTTCGTTCCAGGGTGACCAGAGGAGCCTGTTCTCTGCTCTTGCTTCAGGAGGCCAGGGACAGAGCATGGCACAGCCCAGTCCCCTTCTGTCTTTGTCCTTCTTGTGCTGGGCCTGGCACAGCAGAACCTATGTGTATGTTTTGCATTGTAGGAGGGATTGTTCTCAAGGGCATACTGCTTTGCTGGCACAGCCTGCTCCTGCACTGTCCTTTGTGAAGGAAGATAGCATCTGCATAGCTCTTTTTTTCCATTGCAGGTAAGGCCTGCAGGTAAAGCCTGATAAAAGTTAGGCTGCCTGAAGCCTACAGCCTGAGGCTGCATACCAAATCTGGCATATGAGCAAGTTATTGGAATCCTTCAGTGAGGCAGAGCATCAATCCACACAGGTTCTTGAAGCAAATAATAAAAGCTCTGAGTAGGAGCTAAGTGGACTTGTGGAGAGAAAAAAAGAGAAATGCAAAAAGAAAATACTTGTCAATCTCAGACTCAGTTATGTGAGAATGGCTTTCAGATGCTGGGAGTGTTCTGCAGTTCTTGGTTTTCCCCAGTTTTGAATAACCATTGTCACCCACAAAACCAGGAAAGACCTGGGAGGAGTTCCTAGGCTGATTCTGCTGCAGGACGCGATGCTTGCTGATACACACCAGAGAGAAAGAATTGAACTTTGTTCCGTTCTAGTGACTGTAGTATGTGTTAGAAATTGAAATGGAGAAACTGAGGAAAATGAAATCAGAGGACTTCCCACAGGATAGGTGTATTTTCCTACTTTACTAGTTGGTGAAAAGCGCAGAGCTCCTCAAGCTGTGTTAGCACTTGGAAAGACTTAGGGTTGGGTCTATGGACACAGCATGCCTGGCTGTGAATCCGCACATGGGCATGCAGCAGCTGTGCAGAGCAGTGTCCTGCAGTTGGTGCCTGTGTGCTATGCTGATGGCTTCTCCCTAAAGTATGTGGAGCAAGATAGATGCTATAAGTGTGTCTTGGGTTACTCATGGGAACTGTGAGTACTTTCATTGGGAAGCATGCAAGAACCTCATCGCATAAGCTAGAGAAGGAGCTTTGCATTGTGTTTATTTTCAAGATGATTTCTTGAGCTGGGGCCTCTGCTACAGCTTCTTCCCTTGGATGAGAAGGATGATTTTCTGTAGGAGACAGTCTTTGGGAAATTAGTTGGTGCAGAGATGACTGCTGTTTTCAGAGACTGAAGTCCCCTAAAGCCTTATCCCAGAAAATGTGGATTTGCTGAAGTTGCTGTACACCTTGTCACATCTTGTGTGAAGGCCCACATCTACCTGTCTCATAGATATTCAGCTGATAGGATAAGCGATGTCCCTGGAGTCAAGCCACAGCTGAAATTTCCTCAAGGGGCTCAGAATGCAGATCCAGCTCTGCTGCCGTCACTCCGGGGCATTCCGTAGCTATTTATAATGGTGTATGTATGTTTCCTACTTTACAGATTGTAATGCAGCTCACTGCTGTGGGGGAGAAAAATATAACACTGAAGCATGACATACTGCCCCTTGGACATCAAACCGTGTGGTTCATGTCAAGCTGTGAGGTAGAAGCATCTGGTTCACAGCAGAGATTTCAGGGTGTTTTCCTCGCTTCTTTCTCCTCCTTTTTCCTCATCTGTAATATGTAGCAGCCATATATTCTATTTTTAAATATAGAAGCATTTCTGTTGTGAAAACCAACTAAAGCTGTGCTCATAAAAATAAAATTAAGAAAAAAAAAAAGAATGGAAATAGGTTTCTACAAAAATCTGGTAATCCAAATGCATTATTTTTTAACTCCAGTCAGTAATATATGAATTTTGGAGAAGGTCGGAGGAGGATCTACAAATGTTTGCCTATGGAATGTTTTCAGTATGTCACATTCAACATTTTGGCAAGAGAGTAAAATGAGTATGTTTTCAGAAGAGCACAGCACTAACCCACAATTGCATAGTGAGTTCTTTTGAAAATGGTGTGTTCTTTGCTAACCATATAGGACTCATCCAGTTGGACTTAACCTTTTCTAGTGGGAGAAACTAGCAATTTTTTAAGTGCTTAGTAGGTTTGGGGTTATGCAGAGAAATTTTCCAAATGGTGGATAAATAACTTAGTACCTTAGAAGCTGACACAGGAGCAAGACGCCTAAATACTTCTTGTCTCCAAAAAAACATTCCACAGGCCTCTTATCATTCCATTGATTTTGAAAATCCCACCCTAAATCCTAAATCTTTCCTCAGCTCCTTCTTTGCACTTGAACATATCTCTCTTTGACTGTTATAGGTAGGTTTACCTGAACAGAGTCGGTTTCCTATGCTTCTTCCTCAATAACAAACTCTCTGAAAATGTCTTTAAATCAAAAATCTGTCTGGAAAGAATTTTTGTTATGCCTAATAGAGGTGTATGATGCGTTTTTTAATGTACAGTCTGTATTATTAATCATTGGATTGTGTGTCAAGACTTCAGGCTCTTGAATTTCAACCTAAGGATATGAGAGATCAACCCAACCAAGGAAGTGAAAACCTTCTAAGTTATTGCAGGAAATTGCCAATGCTACCAATTTGTAAGGTGTTTCCTATGTTCTTGTTAACAGATTCCTTTCTGTACTATATATTAAGGCAAAACATGAAATGCGTTTGCGCAGTTCTTGCTGTCCTATAAAAATCATACCTGTCAAACTCTGGTTAGTGTGTCAATGTTGCATATGCTTGGAGACAATATTTCCTGTTGTTAGCTATTAGAAAATTACTGCTTTACTTAATCCATTTTGCTCATCCTGTTTTAACACCTAGCAGAACAATTTGATTGTGAGTGATTATGTACACTGAAGGAATCAGAATTTAAATAGTTAATACATTATTTGGAGTCTTCGTATTTTCTGCTTAGTAGAACTAGGGAAATCTGCATCTCTTGTTATTTCTTAGCCTCTGCTAACTCAATAAACTACTGCAGCAGCTGTTTATGATCCTTTTGATCCTTTTGATGATTTTATATGCAACAACATGGATAAGAGAAAACCTTTTTCATTTTCATAGAGGCATTTGTTGTCGAGTGCCATTCTGTACAGAGGTATTGTCATTGTTCTGCAGACTCAGTGGAAGAAAGATGTTCTGAGACAGCAGAGTTCTCTCTTGGAGTAAGTAGAAATGTTCCTATAACAAGAAGCTTGAATGACAAAGCTCAAAGAAGACTCTGTAAAGTCTTGCATCTCTGTGAAGATATGAGCTTTTTCTGGGCCAAGTCAACCTGCCTGATTCTGGCATTCTACAGCACCATGCCCTTTCCAAAGGAAGATTACATCCGTTTGGTATTTCAGAGTTCATAAGCTGCATTTTAAATGTTGGTGAGTTCTCATTATGAAGTGCATTCAGCAGTGGGGTGAAGAACTGCTGACATATCGCTTGTCTGTAGGCTAGGTTAATATCATAGAAACATAGAATAGCCTGGGTTGAGAAGGACCACAGTGATCATCTAGTTTCAACCCCCCTGCTATGTGCAGGGTTGCCAACCAGCAGACCAGGCTGCTCAGAGCCACATCCAGCCTGAATCCAACCTTGAATGGCTCCAGGGATGAGGCATCCACAACCTCCTTGGGCAACCTGTTCCAGTGCATCACCACCCTCTGGGTGAAAAACTTCCTCCTGGTATCTAACCTAAACCTAAACTTTTCCTCAACCTTTCTTCATAGGAGAAGTGCTCCAGCCCTCTGATCATCTTAGTGGAATATGCCAATTATAACAGCTATCTATATCACTCAGAAAAAAAAAAAATAAATCAGATTTTGGTTTGCCATGGCTGTTTCTTTTGAAAAACAAACAAACAAATAAAAATATATATATATATGTATGTATGAACTCATTTGCTTTCATTGCATGCCAAATACTGTAACAAGAAAAAAACAATCACTTTCTGATATCTTGAATGGAGACCCTGACTTGGGCTCTACTACATAGAGTTGTAGATTTTTAACACTGGTTCTTATAATGCACTTTCCAGAACAGAGTAACAATCTGCATGGTTGAAACCAGTTTGTCGCAGTGTAGAACACAGCTTTCATTTAAAAAAAAAAAGAAGGTGGGGTTATGTCAGGACTGGTTCAGAAACAGCTGAGCCATTTCACAGGAAAGACAAGAATATTTGGAATACGGGTTTTGGCTGAGCTTGATGGCTGGCCAAACTACAAATGGAGGAGTTCTGTAACTCTAAATAGAGAGAAACTGGAAAAATAGTGGGAGAAAAGGAGTCGTAGTGCTGCAGAAGAGAAATGGATTTCGATCTGAAGAACGGTGTGGCATTGACATAAAGTTCACCTGCTCTTTTTGAGCATGGCTGCTTTTCTTTCTCAACATTTGCCACCTACCTTTATCAAATTCTCACTCCCTGATGATTCTAAAAAACACAGAATTTAGTTGAATGGCTCTGTAACTGTATGTGCTGGATGTTTTGGGGCATGAACTTAATCCTTTTTTTTTTCTACGGAGTGCTAATGAACTGTTTCCATGTCTTCTGGTGTCACTGGCGAGTCATTTCTTGGCAACCGCTCTGCTGAAAGATGGAGCTGAGGATTTCATGTGATATAATTTACACCAGGCTAAGTTCTATTTAAGTACCTGGTGTTGTTTGTGTGTCTGAATTATGCAGACCTTAATGCTAACTTTATCACGAGTAAGCAGATATTACCATCATACTAGAATAACTTAGCTCACTAGCAGGAAGACCCTAAATCTAGCCTCTTCGTGTGACTTTATTCCTGTTTTCTGAAGGACTTAAGATCTCAACTTAGAAATGTTTCATTTCAACTGTAGTTACAGCTATTATTACTGTTTTTAAAGGCATACAGGCTGCTGAATGCTATCTAGTTGGTTTGGAGCTCAGTGTAAGAACTGAGGAGTGTGATAAGTCTTCTGTCATATGTTCTCTTCTGCACCAGATTGAGTTAACCTTTCTTGCACTTTCCCTTCTTACAGAAGTTATGAGATGTGGGGTGAGAAATCTTAAAAAAATATATAAAATCTGCTGCCTGTTACTCTGATTGTTAGTTCTAAAATGAAATATTTGCATGAGGAGTTCAGCTGATCTCAAAGTGTTATTTGTTGGACTAAATAGTTGTTGGGGAAGTTGTTTAGCAAGTGGTGTCGTGGTCCATGATGCACGTTGCTTGGGTTATAAGACACTGCCATGTGGGTCATGCTAGGTCTGCTGGAGAGTGGTCTGCAAATGCAACCTGCCCAAACGATGGCAGGAAGAGACAAAAGAGAAAAGGGAAACTGAGTGTTAGGATGAGGTGATTAATAATTTGATTTAAATTATTGTAATGTAGTAATTTTCAAGTATTTTATACACCTTCTGTTGGTGCATGCTGGAGCTTTTCTGAGGTCAGTGCTTGTTCAAATGGCATTTGTAGAAAAAGTTATGGCATGAGAAAGAAATTAATAGCAAACCTCTTTCAACATATTTAACTTGTTACTTTTTTCTTGATATCCCTTCAGAAAAGGAAATGGGGGAAATCTTGGAAACCCAAGCATTTTTAGCTGCTGCTAAGTTAGGAACACCCTGGTGAATTATTTTTCCCTTCTCCAGTCAGAACTGTGGCCTGAACTGCAGATCAAAGAAGAGAAGCACTTTAGTTAATCTGGCATAAAAATCTACTTTATCCTAAATAGACAGGAGGAAAACGAAATTGAGGCCCAGACGCCACAGCAACTGTGAGGTAGGTTGTTCAAATTGTTGGTAACTGTAATGTAGTTTTTTTTATTGTTGTTGTATTTTTTTAAAATGCTTGGAGAGAAATATTGATACCATATTGAAGAGGACATTGCATCCCACACCAGGGTTGTTGTCTGCTGTTTCAGGGAATGTTCCGTGCAGTGCAGAGAGACAGTTTAAGGGAACTAGGATAGAAGCTTTTTGCAAACAATAGGAGGTAGCCCACTTATGTGAATTCAGGTCTGCTTCAGAAAATGTGTGGTGAAGATGCAAGCAGTTCTTTCTTCTTTGAATCTGTTCTGCATCACGTACTAACTTTATAACCATTGAACCAGGGAAATTTGACATGGCAGGTCACCATTTGTTGTGGGTTTGACCACATACCAGACAGTGCTGCCTTATGACATTGAGATATAACACTATGTTTAGAGAAAATGCTGCTCTGTGACCTTGTATGGCGCTGTTGGGTTCTGCGCTGTCAGATCCAAAACTTGCTAGGCACTTTGACAGAGGACTTGAAAGCTGATTCAGGATTTCTCATTCTCTATTCTTGGTGAATCTCGCAAATCTACATCTTGCATCAAATCAAAATCTTGAATGCCTGCCTGCTGCTGAGCATTCTGGGTTTACCACAGTGCTAGTTCAGGTCCAAGTAGGAAACTTACTTGCTGAGTCAGTCGGGAAGCAGAATTTATCCAGGTTGAGCTCACCTGTCACAATCAGGAGTAGCAGTCAGGATACTTTTGATTATTTTTGCATCTTTCGCCTGGAAGGCTTTTTGACCTGCAGGTAGCAGCTTGATGCAGTAATACTAATCATGCAGACCTTGCTCATTTTGTATCACAAACTGCATATTTAACTGCAAGCCTATATCCTGACATACTAGGCTGATCCTTTTCAGAACTGAACAAGCATTTTCAGATGAGTAAAAATCTTCACAGTAAACTTACGGCCCATAGCTTGAGGGTTCTTTTGCTCATGTCTGTGATTGTATATTCACACTGTCCCCAAGATGAATCTGTCTAAAGTCCTCCTTTGAAAGAAATTCTGTTTCCTTCCTATGTATGTGGCTGCTTTATTCCACTGTTTTTTAAAAAACTTGTGATGGTCCTGGTAATATCAAACCTAAATATTCTTGCTGTCAGCTATGCTACACTGAATACATTGTGTTCTAGCCCCAAGTAAACTCAGAAAAAAAATTAATGACCATCTTATTTATAGTCACTTCTGCAATGTCTCTTGCAAAAGAATAGTCGTCTCCTGTTCTTTTTTTTTAGATGCAACGTAGATGTCCAGTTTCCTCCAGTGATGTATTTGAACCTTCTTACCAGTCGTGATGGTCTCACGTATCATTTCTTGCAGTGATGTGGCCAAAACTGGATGTCTTGGCTTACCTTTAGCCATGTCCAGTACGAACAGGGAGAAGTATCTTTTGTTCCTCATCTGTCAATGCACTCTGATTTGGGATGTCTTCCTCTCCTTCTTCTTCTTCTTCTTCATCTTTTTTTTTTTTTTTTTTTTTTTTTAGATGTCAACTTATAGGTCAACTTATAGGTCTTATAGGTCAAAATTCAGTTTGCATTTGCTTAGAACTTTGTATACCCTTCTCTGAATATTGCCACTCATTCATCTCTATTTGAATATATTATAAATAGAGCATTTTTTACATGTCATTATTTTGTTCCATCTTGCATTTTGTTCCAGCTTATTGAGATTGTTGACTTATAATGATATCTGCCAGAGTGGTTGCTACATAACCCTAAGGGCTATCTATGCTAATTACTATGCTAATGAAAGTGGAGCTAGTGTAGTTCCCTGTAGAAATCCATGTGAATTGTCCTGTCAGTTGGACAGAAAATTACTAGTAATTTAAGAGGACTTGTTTAGATAGCTTTACCTACTAACTGTGATGGTTTCAACCTACTTTTGATTTCCTTTCACCATAGATAGAACCATAGATTTCCTGTGTATACTTTTAAAACATTAAGCGGGCAAGAATTAAAAGTATTGCTTTTTTACTTGATTTTTGAAAGTAAATTAGCTCTAATACTTTCCCCATAATCACTGCAACTGTTACGTCATTAGACATAACGTAATAGATTGAATAGTTGGTTCCTGACCATTCTGTACTGGCTGTTTTAAACATTCTATTTCCTTCTGATTACTTCTAAACTTCTTGCGATGTTCTAGGTAGTGCAGTTAAGTAAGTTCTGCTTTTAAAGATAGGTTCTTTGCCCACTCTTTCTCTAGAACCACATCAAAATGAACACTAGTTATTCACATTTTAACTGTTTCAGATATTACTTCAACTGATTAAGGACAAATTTCATTAGATTTTACATACTTGAATGAACTAAATGTAAATACCTTAGGATGACATGGATGTGGCTTCTATGGAGTATAGGCACTGTTTTGGAATTCCATCCCAGTTCCTACTTTTACAGGGAGAGGTGTGTTTCCCCCATTTCCAGGATGAGTGAGCAAGTGCTGTTCCAAGCCTTGTGGAAGTGCAGAAGTTGTTTGACAGCTTGGGTAGTTTAAGGTGTTTCCCTTTCTCGCTGGGAGATTTTTCAAATATATTTTTTAAAGTTAATTAAGATCAGAGACATTCCTCTTACCTCATACCAGTTTGGTATCGTATGGTCTGTTACATTAAGTGCCAGGTTTACTCTGCTTCCCATTGGAGTCTAAGAGATTTTGTGTCTACCATTTTCCCCCCAGTTTGCTGGCATCCCCTTGTTTTGTAGTCCAGTTTCATTGTTTACTCTACTTTTTCTCTGAGAACAAAACTTTTTCCTCCAAGTTAACTTTTTGGTTACAGCTTTCAGCCAGTTTGTTCCTATTAGATAGGAAGAGATTAAAGATAACTGTTAACATTGTTCAGCTCTTCCACTTTCTGAAAGAAAAAACTATTCCTAAGGATGTGGCAGTCAGATTGTCAGGCAGTGTTGCATTTCTATTGGCCAGCTAGCTGACTTTCTGTGACCATTAGTGGAGACTTCTTCTGTGTGAGATTCTCTAACTATACTGCATGTTTTTTTTTCCTCTCCCCATCAAGGCTTAGAATCATAGAATGGTTGAGGTTGGAAGGGACCTTTGAGATCATCTAGTTCCAGCCTCCCTGCTATAGGCAGGGACACCTCTCATTAAACTAGATTGCTCAGAGGCCCATCCAGCCTGGCCTTGAATGCCTCCAGGGAGGGCGCATCCACGTGGAATATTTTAGCTTCCCAATTAAATCAAAGCTCTGTCTGATTAGATGGTGGGAACTGCATTTACCGAAAATATTTCACTGAATATTGCTGCTTTGATTCAACCATGTTTGTGGTCTCTTGTCATCTTCTGTCAGTGAACAAACCTGACGAGTATGAGTTTCATTCATATAAAACCACAGGGCATGCAGCGCTTGATATGAATGTCCTGGTCACTGGAGAGCACAGAGATTTTTGGTATGTGAAGAGAACTATTCACTGTTGTGTTGTGGAAAGGGCTTTGCACATCCACTCAAAGCAGACACAGCAGCATATGACTTATGTGTGCAATTACACAGTAGTATAGTAAGTGTAGTATAGTGTTTAGTGTATAACTAAATAGCAGTTCACAAATGCTCTGTAGGCTGAAGACAGCTAGTCAAAATCTCCAGCAAAAGATAGTGCATGTTCAAAGTGATTGGGCTTCTTTAATGCTTTGTGAAAACAAACAAAAAAAAGGGCTAAATTTGCAGCTATCCCTAAGGAATTATCTGTAAGCACAAGCTCTATCTGCAGATCATAATTTAATCAGCTTATGTGGCTGCCCATGGTCACAAAGCTGTAATTGATTAAAAATGATCTTTTTCTAACAAAATAAGGCTGAAGCTGAAAAAATGGCATCCTGAGGTGATTCTAATATTCCCTGCTCTGACAGTATGATAAGAAGCAGTTCCGTAGAAAACCAAAGAATCTCAGAGCAAAAGGCTTGGGAGCTCTCACAGAGAAGTGTGTTTTTTATTGTTGTTATTTAACTTTGGGGTGGTTTAGACTGAATTTGGACTTTTTTTTCAATGTATTCACATTACCTAGGGAGCTGAACAGGGAGAGGGCCTCCTGTGAAAGGCCACATGGCCTGCTTCCAATTCTGATAAAGTCAACCTGCTTGGCCCCACCAACAGGAAATAGGATGCTGCCCCTTTAAGCGGACTGTAAGGAGTATGGAATTACAGCTAACTTGGTTTGGAGCCTTTGTGTAAGGCTTTCAGGAAGAGATAAACCATTAATCATGCACAATTACTCTGACCTTGCATGAACTAAAGCCTCTCTGAACACATAAGATTACCGTCTCTGGGGACCTTGAGATACTGACACGATCAGCTCAGGACTATGGCACTGGAAACTGCTGCACAAAATGGCTGAAGGCTCGGCCGTTATCTCCTTTCTTAAACTGGGCTCTCTTTCTACCCAGAATAGATATTTATCTTTCTGACATGCTTGTGGAGTAAAATGAGGAGAGGGAATTTCCCTTAAGTCAGGTCCTGAATTCATAGAATGTGATTGGGAAATGATGGCAGTGCTTGAGAGAATAAATTGCACCTGTTTTTTGGTCAAAATAGATTCTTCAACTCACTGAGGTAGAGCTCTTTGCACTTACCATTGCAGTCTTCCTCTGGGGGACCTTCTTTCTCTCTGGGTCAGTGGCAGAGATTGTGAGGTGATTCTGCTGTGTAATTAATGTTTGCTGCTTTCCTTATACCATCCTCACCTGTTTTAATTAGATTTAGTCGGGGATTTTCAGAGTGGGTTTACCTTCCCTGCTGTAGTCTTGTGTAGCATTTCCCTCACCTCTGAAACTCCCTGAGTAAACACGTATCTCACGCTTAACAATATTCTTCCCTCTACCTCTCATTCCCCCAACCTCCTGGTGCTAGCATCAAATATAAATAAATAATACTCATTAAGTAGCTATAGATTTCAATTGGTTATTTTTAAAAATGAAGATGAACTAAATGTGCACAGCAGCAGTTGCAGCAGCTCAGCTCACTGCCTCAGTAGAATGCAGAACCTTGTTTACATCCAATCACTGATCGTGCATTGGATCCTTACAGCTTCATTCAAGCATAAAATTTATACCATTATAAATATTTTCCTTAGGTGTGTGATATTTTTAAACTGTTACTTACTGAAGTTCAACATCTATTTTGAACATAAGATTACATTGATATAATTATTGTTTTTCCCTCTTCACGAAGAACTACTTACACGTATATCTGCAATAGGAAGTTTGTACTGCTTTCACTGCATTAAGCTGCTGCAGTTTGTAAGCAGTGCTGGCATTAGCAGAAGATTTATGTATAGAGAAACTTTTCAGGGCCCTTTTTTTTTTTTTTTTTTTTTTTTTCTAACCATTTTTTAGATCTAGAGATCAAATAACTTTTAAATAGAAATACTTTAAAGTCTTCAAAAAAATACAGTAATTTTAAACTGATTTTAAAAAAGATTTTAAACTTACCAGTGACTATTTGGTTTCAGTTATCTGACTAAAACACTACAAGATTTTTTTTAGGTGTTTTTGTTCATTGGTATTTTTCAAACCCTCTTTTGCCAATAAGCCATCGCCATTAAAAAGAAGGCTAACATGAATTCTACTATTTCAGCCTCTATCTTTCTGCCAAAATATTTGTATTTGAATCCAGTCCTTTCTCTGCATACCCTTACTCAGTTCAGCATATAACAAAAACTTCTGGAACAAACTGTAATACTGAATAGACTGTGATTACTTCAAGATTCCATAGATAAAATACCACTCTTCTCTCCATTAAAGTAGCAAACCTCTTATTTTTCAGAGATGCAATTTTAAGGAAATGGAGATAACCCACAATGCATTAAACGACTTGTCAATGATATCTGCACTAAAATATGTGCCCGCTTCTCACCAGCACTTCTGTCTTCTAAGTTATATATATATGTGGGTATGTAAGTCCAAAAGCCATGAATACACTCTTCACTGTAGTAAATGATGCGGACAAAGTATAATTCTCAACGAAAAGATATTTAGAAAAAAGAAATAATAAAGTGCCACAAGTGCAGTGGTAAGGAATTTAATAAAAATAAGTTGTCTGGCAGGGATATCAAACCTGATGTGGCCATCCCACTACTGAATGTAACGGGAAATTTTTGATAAGGAACATTTCTCTTGAATTTTCTTTTTTTGCTGCAGGGTTTTTGCACGGTGTTCCTTAACTGCATTCATAGTCATTGTTAGGAACAGAGAAATGGGTTTGTAGCGACTGATGTTGTATTTTGTATCAGAAGAGAGTTAAAATGCTCCTTGTATCACTTGCTCTACCTGGAGTGTGGGAGCCTGCTTAGAGGGAGCTGTCCAGTACTAGCTGGAGAAGGCAGGCATCGTGCTTGCTTTCCTCTTCTTTTTGATCTTCTGAAGTTCCCTTTCTGCTCCGCTTGTACATTTTCCACTAATGCATGTAAAAGATATCGCCCATGGCTCGGTGGCTGCTGATTCTAAGAAATATTTTACAGGAAGGAAACTCGTTAGAAAACAAATAACAACAACAGACAAACAGACTCACCAAAACAAAGAGTGAAAAAAAAAAAAAAAAATTAGTGAAATTTCAGTGAAGGGCAAAGTGATTAATGAATAAAGGAGCCATCTAAAAAGAAAAATAACCATGTAGATGCTATCAGCCAACATTTAACAGTCTGTCAGGGTAAATTGGTTTTGCCAGTATCCCCAGAGCAAGATGTTTCTAAACCACACACTTTCTTTTATTCAGGACAAAGAGATGTTGTAAATATAAAAGCAAGATGTTAGCTGGTTGAGTAAGACACTGTTGGAGCACACTGCTGTAGGATGTGGTTGATTCATCTTCATGTGGAGTGTACAAAGGGAGAATTCATGTCTGTCTTAAACTATGCTGCATTTCAACCATGAGATATTGCTTTTAGTACTGACTTTATGTAGTGGGGAAGGATAATTCTTTCCCTGAAGGAGTGTCAATAATCTGTTTTGCAGTTCAGACCATATGACATTATTGGTACTTTCCTGCAAATCTGTAGGAGTATCTTTTCCTGAAGTGTGGTGCTAAGCCCTGGCCTTGCTCTTCTTGTGGTACTGTATGTCATAGCTGTTCATGGCACTCTGGGCAACGTTAAATCAGTGCCAGTTTTCAGAAATACAAAGATTATCAACTTGTTCCTCCTTCAGGAGAGGAGCTGCGAATTGGGTAAGAATTGGTTGGGGGGGTGGGGGGAGGGAGGAAGATGGGAGCTTGGTGGCATGAGTGGAGGAAAGAAATCTGCTTATCATGAACTTCACTGCATATGTTGTGAGGGGCAAGATCAAACAAAGGTATATTCTTGTCTCATGTAAACCAGTATGAGTCAGGAGTGAATCAACTGAAGTCAGTGTCTGAGCTGCATCAAGGCAGAGCTTGAAGTGACCAGCATCCGTCCCGTGTTCTTCTTTGCTTGTAGTCTTGTTGCACTACTGTAACAAAAGATGTGAAAAGATCCTGCTGTAAGAGGTTTCAAAGTGGGAGCTGTTTACCAGCTGGAGGGAAAATGACAACCTACAACTTCCTGGTTGTAATCCAGATGTTTATTATGTATCCACATTGCCGTGCTGTCAGCATGGCTTGTGTAGTTTTGCTGAGACATATGTTAGCTTAGTGGCTGCATTGCCAGAACCATAATAAGCTCCATGTGGGCCTATAAGCTTATCTTCTGAAAAAAAGTGTTGTAGTCTCTGCTTCACCCAGCTACTGTACTGCTAAATGCACTGATGCTTATCAACTTAAAATTAGCCGTGTGTATCAAGCTATTTATGCTTTGAACTGGAACTGTGGGTATTCTCTTTTTTTTTTTTTTTTTTTAAATGCAGATGCTTCGGGTCCAGAATGCATTCTGATTTTGCCATTCTATATTTGAAACCTGAAATACTTTGTTGGTTAGAAAGTTAAAGAACAGGAAAGAGATGCTCAGGCAGCATGGATCTATTTAGCTTCTCTGCTGCTGACAGTCCATGTAATTCATGTAAACCAGTGGAATACTTGGCTGAAGGACTGTATCATACTAATAGGAAGCAGAGAATTGTAGGGGTTAAAGCAGAGAGCATCCTTTTTATAATTAGGACAGATCAGAAGTGGAGCAAAATGTTCTTGCAGCTGAATCCGCGGCCCTCTAACTAGCCTGGAGTCTAGAGCTGGGGCCTGATGGACACTTGTACTGAATGCAATTTAATCTGTAATGGCTGAGGACTCCTCAAAGTCTGCGGCAAATGGCAATTATTGTCCTTTTTTTTGTCACATCCCCCCCAACCAAAACAAGAAGGAAGAAAGTTAATGAAAATAACAACAGGGAAGCATCCTAACTGGCATGCCTTACCTCCCCCCTCTCTGTATAAAAATTCTCTGCAGTGTAGTGAGTGAAATGAGCTGCCCTGTATAATAAAGTCTCTCAAACACCGATGTGAAGCAAGAATTCCTCCCCCACACGCATGCGTATGCACCCCTTTTCCCTAATGAGCAGGGAGACGCCAGCTTGGGGGCTGCAGCCAGTGTTAAATTAGCAGAGAAGGCCATCCAAAGTGGGCTGACTCCAGCGTAAACTGCCTTAAGTGTCTGTTTATTAAATCACACCACCGCTTAGAGTCTGCCCTGCTGCCACATCAGAGCTGTCTGCATACAGACAAATCCTGGGCAGTCCCAGGGGGACTTGGTCCAACTGGATACTGGGCAGTAATAACGTGCTGGAGAGAGGGTAATCTGCCACCAACAGGCTTCTCATTAGACTCCATCATGTGTTATTCCTCAAGAGAAAGAAGATGACTGCGCTTGTAACAGTGGAGAACCTGGACATCTTGAAACTTTAAAGTTTTCTTCTTCTCTCTGTTTTACAGAATGTAAGCCATGGCAGCTAGCTGGCCTTCAAACTGCTTTGCAGCAGTAGCTTTCCTGTATCAGTTTTTTTTGTGGAGAAGTATGAAATTCAACTTCAGCTCTCTTTTTGGGATGCAGTGTGAGCAGGTTGTCAATATTTACTAACTTTCAGAGTTTACTGGAGTCAGTCTATCTAAGGCTCTGGAAATAGAAAGTCTGCTGTTCAAACTTTAATCTGTAGTATTAAAGAAGGAAGTCAGAATTCTTCTGCAAATTTATATAGCATTGAGGTTGATGAGGGTTTGATTCTGGCTGGGATCTCTGCATATGCCTGCAAAATAATACTGGTGATCTAGATATACTACATACTCTGCTGTCAAGGAGATACGCACCCAAGCTGCGAATCCTGTCGCGGCAGTCAGGAGGCATCACTTTTTTTGTTCTGATAGTTGTGGGGAAATTGTTGTCCAAGAGCCCCACTATATTCTTTTCTTTCTTAAGGGCTATTTCTTAAATGTGGTTGGAACCGAGGCTACTATTTTATGACTTCTGACTGCTTATCTTAGTAATTGGATTGTCAGGCTCTCTGCTTCACACTTTCAGGATAAGATGTATTTTCTGCATAAATGTTTAATAAATCCCTAGAAAGGCATCTTGGAAAGAAGTGGATAGGCCACTCATCCCATAAGGAAGTTTAGGATAACTTTGAAAAAGTCTGGAAAACACGAAGTCTGTTCTCGTGAACTGCAAGGATTTATTGAACAGCTCTCAAATTTACCGGATTTCCATTTCACACAGATTTTTTATTTGGAATATTGTTTTTAAGCTTCAAACACGTTTCATCCACATGTTGTCTGATCAAGGCGATGAAATTTGTACATACAGCATGAATTTCTGTTTCAGTTTACTTTGACAAATTTGTGGATATTTCCAAACACAAATCTTCTGCTCAACCTTTTTTATGTCTTCCACTGAGGGGATTTTTGCTGCACGTAGACTTCTAGAGTCTCTGCTGCAGTCCAGATGGCCATGTTCTGTGACAGCTGATTAGGAGTCATGGTCAAGCTTGTTTTTCTGAGGTGGACCACTGACATACTAAAAGAGCAGCAGTTGTTGAGCTAATTTGTATGCGGAAGGAGCTATGTAAAGTTTAATCTGAAGTGCTTGGTTTAGCTGGCAGAAAGGGAGAGGTGGACTGTTTTCCATTTCCCTTTTAAATGTCAAATACTAATAGTCTCTTCCGATCATCCTGAGATTGCCAAATAATTGACTCCTGCCTATAGAAAAAAACCTCCCTGATCAACAAAGCAGGAAGCTGATGACAGCAACTGCCTGAACGTGTCCAAATTAGTCAACCCCCTGCAACCTCAGCAAGGTCAACAGTGGCAGCCCAGAGGTCGTGGGGCAGCAGGAGATTGAGGCTGAAGATTGCCCTGCTTCCTCTGCCCTCTCATGCCTCCAGGACATAGCAGGGAGATGAGGGAGTCACAGCTGGAGTGGCCAGCACCTGAACTGCATGTCCAACAGAGATCTGTTTATTCAGAAGGTCTGCTATATGTTAGCTAAGAGACAGGATGAGGGTAGGAAAGGAGGAAGTGCCTGTCTTTGTGAGTGGCAACAGAGCAGTGGTGTCCCGTGTGGAGCTGACCCAGTGTCAGACAGCTCCTAGCATGTTTTCTCTTCGCATCCTCCAGGGTTTGCTTGGCTTGCTGTTTAGAACCAAACGACTTGGAATAAATGGGTGTTTGTTCTGTTGCTGGAATCTTTTTTCTTGAGCAACTGTGATTGTGAAAATGAGTGTTTGAATGTTACCCTGGTATGGCCAAGTATATCTCGGGGACATAGAGCATTTAGCAATACACATTCTCAGAGAAAAGATGGAGAAGGATGCCCACAAATCCATTCTTTAGTTGGGTGCTTCCTCAATACGCACAGTTAGGTGTGTTGGGTTGTGTGATTTTTATAAAGCAGTGGATGTAAAGCAGCAAGGAAACTCTGGCCCTGTTTCCCTTGGTTTTGTCTTTGAGAGGACTGCAGTCCTCTGCCTTCTTGAAGGCAACTCAAGCTTATAAGGGTTGTGGCATTTTCTTAAGATTATTTTTGAGACCCAGGGAAGGGAAAGAAGGGAAAAGAGAGAAACGTTGTCTCTGAGCTCCCAATCAATACCACTTACAGGTAGGCTGAGAAAGCTTAAAGATCAGGCTCTTCATCTGCTAGCCTGTCTTCTTATCTGTGTTTCCTTGTGCAGAGCAATTGGGGTTAGGGAACCTGTCCCTGACAGCCCTGCGAGTGTGCTGCTGCAGGTCAGGACCTCTGCCCAAAGAAGAGCTGCCTGTAGGCTTCCCACATCTTTGCGCGGAAACCCGGTCTGGATGCTCTGTCACACTCTGACAAAGGTCACTTTTACATCCCATCTTCTAAAAGGTCACAGCATGACCTCAGGTGCAGGAGGAGAGGAGGGGGGGGGAAGAAGGCCATTCTCTCTTTCTTTAGATTTGTTTTTACCACTGAAATATATATACATTGCCTTTGCTCCCGTGCTGCCCTCTTTCTCTACTACACTGGCATCTTCTCTTCCTAAATGCCACTGTATAGACCTTTCCCCTGCAGGCTGAACAAACTGGTTACTGGATTTCTCTTCCTTCTTCACTTTGCTCTATCTGCATAGCTGCAGCTGTTCTAATGATACTTTTTCAAATTAACAAGCAAATGCTTCCAACCTCACTGTGCCATCCAGGTGTTAAACTGCATGAGCGCAATTCTGCACCACAGTTTTTGTGAGGTGCCATAAAGGCAGCATTGCCCTCTGAGGGCTAGGAGGGAGGAAAGTAATAAGCCTTCTCCGGCTCATTCTGTTATATTGTGCTCGCTTAGTCCTGAAAAGTACTTTCTCCTTTCTATCAACAGCAAAACATGTCAATAGGAAATGAGGTTGAAAGGCAAAAGCCAAAGTTCTGGCGGCAAAGCTGCATAGCTGCTTCCCAAACTAGGATCTACTGAACCAGCTAGAAGAAGTAAGTAATAGTTTTTTCTTGACTTCTTGTGCAGCCCAGTGGTTAATGAGACACTTAGACTGATATCCTACATGCTTTTGAATGCAGAAGCATCAGAAGTGCTATTTTCTGCATTTCAGATGCTGATGGAAAGAAAAAGTGTAGGTGGTTTCTCTGTCTGTTTTAACAATTTTTTTTCATCATATCTCAACTGTGCTAGCAGAGAGGACGGTGCTGAGTGTGGGGCACTGCAGTGACTTGTTAGGGATGCAAGTCATAGTTCTTCAAACAGCAGAACTGGGAGATTCAGTTTTCAGAGGCACTGTAGACTTAGTGATGACTGCAACTTGGTACAAGCTACTTTACTTGCAGTGTTCATTCTTTACAAAGAATTACCTTAAGACGTGAAAGAGAGAGAGAGAGAGAAACATGGAAAAATCCAATTTCACTTTTTATTGAGTCTTTTGGGTAGGAAAAAACCTGCCCCTGAATAGTGTAAAAAATAGTTGATCAAGCTTGCACTTGTTCTGTATTAAAATGAATTAATGTAACTTAGATATGTGTATGGGCTCTTACTGTTTGCATATCTGAGTTACATCTCAAGATATGTTTATTCAGAGTCAGAGAGTGATGCTTTAGTGTAAGTACACAGGTCTATAAATATCTAAGGTGTGGGGGGCAGAATGGCGAGGCCAGACTGTTTTCAGTGGTGAGTGGAGACAGGACAAGGGGAAACGGCCGGAAACTGCAGCATGGGAAGTTCTGCACAAATATGCGCAAGAACTTCTTTACAGTGAGGGTGACGGAGCACTGGAACAGGCTGCCCAGGGAGGTGGTGGCGTCTCCTTCTCTGGAGATGTTCAAGACCTGCCTGGATGCCGACCTGTGCGACCTGCTGTAGGGAACCTGCTTTGGCAGGGGGTTGGACTCGATGATCTCTGGAGGTCCCTTCCAACCCCTACAATTCTGTGATTCTGTGACAAGTACATGCTGTTGTCCCTACAGTGCAGATCGATAATTAAGTAACTGAAGATCATCATTACTTGAACTGTGTGATCACCTTGAAAATTCCCACTTGATTCTCGAGATCTCAAAGGAAATCTACGCAAGCTACTCACTGGGCCAGTCTGTGTGATCCTGAATCACTAACCAACTAGACTGATAGAAATCCTGTGTATTGACCAGGCCACAGAAAGTGGAGAAGTAGTAATTTGCAAGGTCAAAAACTAGGTCACGATTTAGCTAGGAATACCAATGAATTGGGCTACCTGTTAAGAAAAAAAGAAAGAAACAGCCATGATGGAAAATACCCAAAGGTTATCTGAGTACCAGTCAGAAGGGAGACTGTTTCACTAATTGGGTATTAAAAGGTCTTTTCTATTCCATTTTAATTCTTATAATATGCTCCTCGCCAAGATATAAGGGTGTCTGTCTAAGGATGTCTTTCTTTTCATTCTTTTCAGCTGTGTTTATTTTCCTCTCTCCCCTTACCCATTCTTTGCGAGTTCATGAAGAGCATTCAGACCCCATGAGGGGGTCTCTACAGATCCCCTAAGAAGATTAAGCTCTCTGAATATTTCATGCCCTGATTGACAGTTCTTGAGGACCTCTTGTAAGCCTGGCGCCCGTATTCTTGTTTAAAAAAAAAGAAAAGAAAAGAAGAAGAGCAAGTGAGAGAGAGAGAGAGAGAGAGAGACAAGAAAATCACATACACAGGGGAAAAATTGATCCTATGGGCCCGACCTCTGTGGAAGGAAGGCACTAGACAGTGGCACTTCCTCCTGGACATTTCCCCCTCCCTTTCCCTGCCCATCAGTCTCTACCATGAAATAAAAGGAAGGTAATGGGATTTCAGGAGGCAAGGAGTAGTCTGCTGATGTGCCCCCTCCCCCGGAGCTCCAGCGCTTAGGCTCATGGCCCCTCAAGAGCTATTGTAAGTCTCCATCTCTGACTCTCACTCTGTGCTGGCGTTCTTCCTTTCCTAACAAGCTGACCTAGCTGTGCCGATGGCCCCTCATTAGAGGCTGAACAGACCGAGCCCTGTGCTCTCCTGCAGCCGTTTCACCCCATTAAGGGTTGCCCCCTGGTTGACAGCGGGAAAGGGAGCCAACGACCTGTAAATTCTCAATCAGACTGCTTTAGATTCTCCCTTCCCCCTTAATCGTCCCATAATAGGCGGCTGAGAAGTTTCTTCTTTATTTAGAAAGGCAGGGCCAAGGAGATCTCCTCACATGCTGGGTTTAGGAGACATTTCTTGAAGGATCAGGAAGAAGAAATGCAGAACTAACTCCTCACCCTTCTTGCAGCTGGAGTGCTATAAGATACACTGCTGTGCTTGCCGTAGGTACCAGTGTTAAAGGTAGCTAGGTCCTATCTGCCTCTTGATGCTAAAGAGTAAATGCATTACACAGATTCTGTTCTTGGAGTCTGGATCAGATGATATTTAGCCTGGGAACTGTTAAGTTTACCTGAGAATTGAGAATCTTGCCAGTAGTAATGATACAGAAGTGCTACCAGTGAAAGGTCCTGATCCTTCCGTCTGCTCTTATTTACTTCAGAAGGTAACTTGGGATTCTTAGGATCATGATTTTTCTGGCTATTTTCTGGCAATTGCTTGAGGTACAGGTGTAAATGCCTTGAGTGGCTTAACCAAACATGGATTTGTACGCTTTTGTTTCAGATCAGTTTCAGACCATTTTCAGATCAAAGAGGGAAAATTTTAGGACTATGCAGGCATTTTTCAGTTCTGCTAATGAAAGGACATGTATGTTCAGAGGGAGTGGAGATGGAGCTTATTCCTTCTCAGTGTGAAAACACTGGATACAGTTATGGTTTTCATTGCCTTTAACCGGACAGACTGAGTAGGGAAGTAGTGAGGATGGGGGAGCTTTGTCAGTACTGAACACTGTCTCCCACTAGATAAGAAAGTGCATCATTTCATGGCTTCACAGGTTGAGGGCTTCTTCCCTTCCTTGGGCTCTAGAGTGGTGGAGGCTATCTAGCCTTTTACGCTCAATATGAAGTCTACTGAAATTTTTGTTAAAATGATGTTTTACAGTCCAAAGACATGGAGGGTGGGGTGTATGTGGTGCTCTGAAGCAAGGGGTTACTGTGGAGGGAACCATTAGAATGTGAGAATACTGTATTTGCCCAAGTTCTTGGTTGCTGCTGGGGAGTTGGACTCTTCCCACCTTTGTTGCTACTCTCATTTTTCCTTACTCAAGAATTCAGAGCTGCTGGATTCAAACTGAAGTCTCCTTCATATGACTAAATTTGCTTTTGAACTCACCTTCTTGATGTGATTGAACCAAAGTGTAACACAAGTCTATGTTAAACTCAAAAATTCTTTCTATGTACATTCAGTATTTCTGTGTGGTTGTGTTTGGACACCCAAGTCTTGGAGCCATTTCAGTAGAGTGAACTATTCAAGCTGCATGTAGAATATTCTATGTAAAAGACATTGGCAGTTTTTTCAAGCCAGTCAAGCCAATACGTTATCCAGTGACATCACCTTTCTAAAGTCAATTATTACTTTTAACAACCGATTGATGTCCCATTTACTCATGATAGCAATCTTGGTGGAATGCCAGTGCCATTCCTCAATACAGCTTATCCTGCCAGTGTTCTGTGGACAGGGCATGGAGCTCTACAGCACAGCTAATGCTGGAGCTTGTAATTTTTCTTTGGGGCAGAAGAGGAAAGCATCTGGATATTTATAGCTATCGTGGAAAATATTTGTATACAGAATCAAAGAAGCTTTTGCTCAACATCAGTCTCATACTACCAGTGTTGGTGTTACAAAGCTGCACAGTGGTAAGACTCTCAACCTGAGTCCTTATCTCCCCTGTTCCTACTGGCCTGCCAGATAGAGTTTAGGGCTCCTGTGCTCTGTCTCTCTGGTGTGCTTGGGAGTGCTGTGTTGAAAGCAAGCTGTTCAAGAACTGTCAGAGGTTTGGGAGGAATTTACTTCTCTCCTACTGAAACAAAGTGATGGGACACGGTCTGGATTTTCATCTCAACTCTAACCACTGGTACGAAGTGGAAAAGGCTCAACAGACTTCTTCGTAACTTACCAGTTTTCAGGGAGAACGAATCCTGGATTTTGAATATTTTTCTGCATTTAGAAACAGGAAGAATCGTATCCATGATGGTTTGTTTTTTGTTCTGCTTAGGTTTTTTGTACACTTTCTACAAAATCTGATGCATTTTTCTTTCCAGGAGTAATTTCTATACCTTACTATATGTTAACTGTGGTGGAAAATACAACTGAATGAGAATATCACATTTTTCTGGCCTGTTAACACTTAGGAAATTATTTATAAAGACAGCCCTCATCTTTGATTTCTAGACATCTGATATAGGAGAAACAGCTCTTCAAAACAATCCATATCTCTTCACAGAACTATAGAATAATTCAAGTCAGAAGGGACTTCTGGAAGCCATCTGATCTGCACCCTGCTCTAAGCAGAGGGGGATAGAAGATCAGGATGCTGCTGTCCATTCACAGGCCCCTGCAACAACAAACTGGCTCCTTCCCAGTAGGGCAGTGAGGAGTCAGATGCTGCTGTGCTGCCAGCCTTGACTGCTAGAATGGCCTTTCCATGGCAACTGTGCCACAGGGAGACTGTCTGCCCTCTGTCTTAGAATAGAAGCAGACTGGCTTTGCTGTGGGTGTCTCAAAATTTGTTTCAGGCATCCAAGTGGAAAAGCATGCATTGCTATGGTGGGTGTGCATGTTAACAAGTGGCTACCACACTAACAGAGGGTAAGAAAAGGAAGATTTTTATAAGAATAAGAGAGTAGTAATCGAAAATTTAGAATCTCTGTTGAAATAGTTATCCATGTTCAAAACCAGTGTGGAATTTAAAGTTGTTTTTTTTTAGGATTCTGCAACTTCTGGATCCTTTGTTTTCCATTTTAATCCATGGCTGAGAATAGAACTGGGGAGTCTAAGATACCTTACAATATCTTGTAGCACTTGAAGTTGTAAACAAAGGGTTTGCAAAGGAATCTTTTAGGACTAAGCCCTGTAAATGCAAGACTGGGGCTGTGAAGATATTCCCCTCCTTGAATTGTACTTGGTGCTCCATGGAATCCAAGGCAGCGGGGGAGAATCACTGCCTTTTCCTTCTCTCATATAAGAGAGAAGAGATTTTCACTAAATGTGCTTTGTACACCTCGAGAATGTCGCTTCGTCTTTGAGGTTTTAGGGCTTGCCTTTATGTTTGCGAAGGCTGCATTTTGCCTTGAATTAACTGGCTAAAATTTGGAGTTGAAATCATTGAAATATATTCATTTAAACAGAGCGGGATTCTTTTCAGAACGGTTTTGTTGATAGTGAGAGCTATAAATCTAATGTGTCCCAGCGTGCTGTCAACTGGAAATGTTTGAAAGCCTGTGGAGAGGAAGGAGTTAAAGATCCTGTTCTGTGAGCCATCCACAGCGGGGAATGACCCAATTTAAAAGGGTTAACAGTATTTGGTTTTTCAGAACTATTTGTTATATCAAGTTAGTGCAGTAGAGGTCACACAGGTCACTCTGCCTCCCCCTTCCCTTGCCATTCCCAGCCCCCGCTCGGTTCCTTGTTCCTTCTCTAATCTGATGACCTCAGACACAGCTCTTTCCTTATGATGTTCTTGACAGCATCTTCAGACAATATGCAGCTCGACGCCAGTTGTCTTTCCTTTCTCTGCTGTCCCACAGGAGAAAACCTTGAATGCTAAAAGGCACTTTATGGGGCGGGGGAAAGCCTCAGCAATTTGTTCTGTGGCTTTTGGACAAGGACAACTCAGAAAACAGTTATCCTTGCAAACACACATCAAGCATAACTGTCCTTTCTTCCAGTGTGTGTTTCTTTTTCTGTGCTGGGTAGTTTGTTCCAGTTACATGTGCATGTAATTAAAACTCACTGCAAATCCCACTTGACTAGCTGCACCTTCTGCTTTTCTTTCACAGTGTTGCTACATGTTGTCTTGCAGAGGACCTAAACAAACACTTTTTTGGAAGTTAACATTTGCAAATGCTAATAGAACTTTTCAAGGTGGAGTATGCATGTGGATTTAGCAACCAAATGAAGTCCGACTTACTGTTGTCAGAGTGAGAGTTTACCACAGCAAATGTTGTTTAGAAGGTTCTCTTTTTCATCCCTTCCCTCTGACCTTCTCCCATTGAAGGTTCTCTGAGATGTTTTGGATGTATTTATATGACCTACTTGCAAAGGCACTGAAGCTCCATAGATTTCCTGAAGGTGATGAAAAACTTTCTATTTGGTGTCTTTTGAAAATCAGGTTAGAATCAGCTAGTAACGATTACTATCATATATCTGGTCAGCAGGGAATAGACTACAGAATACCCAATAGGAAATTAGAAAAGTTCCAATTTTCCCGGTTTGTTGTTTGTTGTTTCTCACTCTACTGCATGTCGACCTCTGCCTGCATCTGACATCCTCTTGGCCAATTTTTAAGAATGTTTCTCATTTCTCATTTTATCTGGTTGTCCATGACGCAGCCAGAACTGAGCGAGTTGCATGTGCTGCTAGAAGGTCTCAGTAAGGTGTAATGGACCACTTTTATTCCTTTGCTTTGAGCTGGTGTCTGAGGAGCAAGCTTTTATTTTGTGGGATATCTTTGTTCTGGCTGTCCTTGATCTTCCAAGGGCAGTGAATGACCATGAGCTGCTACTGGTAATGCTAACTGTTTCTTGCAGCCTTCCGAGGGCCAGACTCCGGTGTATTTAACAGCTTGAGGAATCAGTGAGAAGAAATGCCTGTGTGTATTTGCTTGAGTTCAAAAGCAAACTTCAACTCAAGCATGCTTGTGAGGCTTGCATTTCTGGTCATGTTCAAGTGTACAGAAGTGCTAGTAGCATGAATGTTCATTAAAAAGCAAAGTTTAAGGTTATGTCTTCTGTTACAACTTTTAAATATTAAACCCCAAGCAAATCCAGAATTTTAGTTCAATTGATATAAACTGTTACATCTGGGGAACAGACCCTTACGTGCAAAATTTATAGTAGTGGGCAAAATAAAAGCTGAATTAATACATTTCATTGCCTTTTTATATTTCTTTTTCAGTTCACAACTTGCTCATTTTTTGATGAGTTATAAAATCATGTTTCCCAGCAGCATAACCAGCCAGCATTGGGTAGGAATCAAAATGATTATATTCAGCTGTACGCTTTGCTGGGGAAGTTGGAAAAAATGGCAGTGTCTGAATACAGGGTATGTGCAAAGCTGTTCATTCAGCTCCAACATTTAGAATGAGGCTGGCATACGCAACAGTAGCAAGTGCCTGACGGAAGGTTTGATACCATGGAATACTGGTTTTCCCAAATGTTTGTGAGAGTGTAACAAATGCAGTGTTAGAGGCTGCTGTTCAGATACCGTGTTCAGGAAAAGCTGAGTTCTGTTTTCAGTTCTAATATGAACTCTGTGTCCTTAAGCTTGCTAGTTGTCATTCCTGCCGCTGTTTCCCTGTGAATGAATTGGGGATCATACTATGGACTCATATATTTCACAGAGATACTGGTTTTTCTTTTTGTACTGTGGCAATTTATGAATGTTTGGTAACCAACCAAAATGTAAAAGAGTTTGAAGCAATGGATTTTGGTTTTAGTGGACTTCTTCAACCGAGGTTTTCAGAAGGTGTCTATGGCCTAAGGGTTTCCAGAGGGAATTCATGCACTTGTACAGTAAGGTCATATGTCCTTAAACATACTGGAAGAAAATGAGTTTATCTTTTCTAACACCAGGTGGAAAAATACTAAGAGTGTAGGTACTGAGTCTGCTATCTGCATGGTTTAGATCTGTAATAGTTTCAAATTTTTGCTCTCTGGCTTGCCAGGATGCTTCAGAATTCTAGAGAGTTATGTTGTTGTTGTGCCATTTATTGTGCAGTTCTCACTCCATCTCTCTGTTGGCCTCGGATGTTCAGGTTTCTGGAACCATAAGCATAAGGGAGAAAGGGACAATCGGAAGGAATGAAGGTTTCAGAGATGGTTGTTTTAGTTGTTGTTTTGGTTTGTGTTGCTATTGGTTTTATATATATTTTTTTCTTTTGTGAAGGAAAAAGCAAGATGCTTAGTGTTCTGTCATTACAGCATTCTTCTTAACCATCAAGTCAGAGGATGGTATCTTAAGGAAATGTCAAATAATGGAGAGATGTATATACAATTGCTGCAGCAGGGAGGAAAGCAACAAAACAGGAATGGAAATTAGCAAGAGGAGGTCTGAAAGGCCATGAGTTTCCAGCTCAGAAAGACGGTGGGAGAGGAAGTCGGTGAGTGCGAAAGGATTCCCTCTCTCCCCACCTCTCGGCCCCCACCCTCTGTCCTTCCTCCACACCCCTCCCGGGGAGATGGGAGAAGAAACTTGGCAAGCCATCTTGTCGCCAATCAATCTGTGGTGTAACAATTAGCACTTAAGCAGCACTCATGCTAAACACAGGCTCAGAAAACACTTAAAAAGAAAAAAAAGGGGGGGGGGAGGGGTGGGGAACCACACATAACCCACCAACACAACAAGAGGGGAAAGCTGGAACAGATCAATGCCGCGCTGAGCAGGAGGCACCTAATACCCCATTATTGATGAGGACGATAGCGCTTTAAGTGTGCGCTCTCCACGCTGAGCAATTAGCCAGCAGGACCACTGCAGCGAAGGCAACTCCACCACAAGAACGCACCCTCCCCTGCTGCCCCAAGAGGTGTTTGATGACAGCTTCATTTGTTAGCGTGATTCCAAGAGCTGGTGGCGCCGGCATCGTTCCATTACGGAAGGCAGCACGAGGGGAGGTTGGGCAGCAGGTCTTCTCCCCCCCCCTCCCGGCCACTGGTAACAGAATACAGTAGACACGGAGTCTGTCTGTGAGCTGGCTAAATTGATTGTAATGGGTTTCTTAACGTGGTGAAAGAGCCGACTGTTTTCTCGCCTTGAAGAAAGGCCGGAGGAAGGAGGAAGTGACTCCAGCGGCTGCGGCGCAGCGGATGAAAGTAAACTTTTGTTTAGCAAAGAGCAGCCGACTGCAGACTGTCTCTGGCCTTTCAGCTAGCGCTCAGCAACACTGTTCTTTAGAAGAAAGGGGAGAGGGCCGAAAACAAACTCTGTCAGCTTCCTGCCTTGGCTCTTGCTCTCATAATAACCCTGCTGTCTGGCTCTGCTTCCCACAAGCACACTGAGAATATCCTAATGGCGTGAAGCCGGTTTTCAGAAGGTGCCTGCGGCCTAAAGGCTTACCAAGACGTTTCATGCCCATGTAAGGTAGGAGTATGCATCCTTTTAAATGCTTGGCTAGGCTGGGGCTTACCCCAAAAACACGTGCCTGGCTCCTGTAACAAGACAAGCTAGGGTCAAACCTAGGGAGGATGTGGCCTTCTGAAGAATATCGAAACAGCATCTGTTACCGATAAACTGCTGTTTATCTGAAAGCCCAAGAGCTATCCTGAGACCTCCCAAGCGGAGGTACTTCTCCCAGGTTAGAGTATGTCAGTGCAGTCAAATAAATCAGCGAGACGGTCACACTGGTTTGTGGTGGCAAACACAGCAGGTGCTATTGGATACTCACTCTGCTTTTCCCAGTTGTGTTGAAGCCTGTCCAGCTTATCTTTACCACTGTTGTTATCCATGCTAGCTGGGATCTGCCTAAATAAAACAACACTGGGAGCTCCATAGAGTAACCTGACCGCTTTCTATCCTGGGGGATATCATGGTGTCATATCTGAGGAGTCGTCTTCAAGAAGTAAAATAGATGATACACAGATGTTCAAGCTTTTTCTGGGAGGTGATTTATCTTGTAACAGAAATCTTCCCTGTCCAGGTGCTGGAGTTTCAGAGGCTGGCCTCTCCACTGCTCTTCACTGTGGACATGCTTTGATTGTCGTCTCTTTGTCCATGGGGTGAGTCTCTCAGGAGTAGTACAGATAGATACCACAACAGATAAGGAGCCCATACACCAGGTGTGCAGACATGGATGTATTGTTAAGGAAGAGAAATGAAGTTTGATATCAGAGTGGCATCACTCAGTCTACAGGTGCTTACACACCATCAAACTTTTGTCTTGACAAGAAAATAAATTTATTCTGAAAGTAGGATCTTGACAGTAAAGAAAAAGACTGAAAAGTGCAACTTGCTGTACCACTGCAACCAGAAGCTGCTGTTTGCTTCCGACCAGGAGGTTTTAAGATGATGCCAGATGGGGCCATTAAAGCTGTGCAAACAATAAGGAGCACATAGGGGAGGCTGTTAATGGGTTTCTTTTGGAAGCATCAGCTGGAGCTGCTGAATGGGGCACATGACCTATTAAAAAAAGCCACTTGAGAAATCTCTACGCCTGCTGCAATGATGGGATATTTTTACCCTCCTTGTTTATGCCAACCCACCAAGGATCTGACATGCTGGACACTGACACACTTCTGTTTGCAGCTTTGCTCACTTGCCAATATGCTTTATGGCTTATGCTATAAAGTGCTGAGATCAATGGACTGGATGAAGCATCCCAACCACATCATTTTGAATACAGAGGAAGCCACGTTTAAGGAGATGGCTTCCACAGAAACGTTGTTTGATTACCGCTTCTGGGAAGGGGAAGACTACTTTTAGTGCAGGTTCTTTCAGTGATTACAAATGGGTGTTTTGCATGGAGAGCAAGCAGAAACATGCACAGTTAGAGAAAGCTAGCAGAAGACTTGTGAATGTGTAAGTTGTAGTTAGGGGGCTTATGTGAGGTAGAGCTTGTGAGATAGCTTGGCCAGGGTAGGAACTTCAGCTCACATGAGGATCAGCTGCTGACTCATATTCTGTTGTATGAAGGGAAATGGTACCTATGGTGGCCAAAGAAAAGTTTTAAAAATAAATAAATAAAAATAAAGGAAAAAAACACCTTAGCAGTGCATCCAGCTCTGAAATTGTTCCACAATGTGATGGTATTTTCTGACATCCTGCCTTGTATTTTAGGAGACTGTGCTCATTATCACAGAATGAGTTAGCTAGAGAGTATGTGTGATGGAATTGTATTAAGTGAAGAATTGTTCCTTGAATCACAGCAAAAATAATCTATTGAGTAGCTGTGATTTTATAGCCACCCACTTAGACGTGGTCACTGTTGTTCACCTCATTTATATGACTGCAAGCTCCTATACAAGCTACTGCATGGCCAGATTGCAGAGCTGGCCCTCTGTGCTGTCACTGGCTGCTGGAGAATCTGTATCTGACAGTGCTTTTTCAAGTGAGCAAGATGATGGTATGAAAGCCTTACCATTATAACTTAGTATATATGGGTATAAGTAACTTCATATTGTGCAGGAGAGAATCAGTTCTGTGGTGAGAACTGTGTGTTTCTTAACTGAAGTTTGAAAGGGAAGATTAATTTGTCCATTCAAATTTGACTCACTCTGCTTGATTCTTTGCTATGTGAAGCTGAGCTGTGGGATTTTTCTATGGGCTCGTCAGTCATTTTACAATGCAGGGCTATGTATCACATTCAAAGATGGAAATGACAGCAGAATGGTTGAATCACTAGTCACTGCAGGGATGCAAGGCCTGTTCTGTTCAGACAGAAGATTATTCATATCTGAATGGTGCTATTACATTTACAGGATCATAGAATCATTAAGGCTGAAAAAAAACCTCAAAGATCATGAAGTCCATCTGTCAGCCCATCACAGCCGTGACCACTGAACGTGTTCCTCAGCACCACATCTCCATGGTTGTTCCATGCAACACCTTTACAAACATTACCTCCACTACTTCCCTGGGCAGCCTGTGCCAGTGCATCACCACTCTTTCTGGGAAGAAATAGTTCCTAATACCCAGTTCCTAAGACCCTCCCCTTGCACAGCTTGAGGCATTCCCTTTTATCCTATGGCTGTTACCTGAGAGAAGAGTTGGATCTCCACTTTGCTACTACCTCCTTTCAGGTCTCTCAGTGATAAGGTCACCCCTGAGCCTCCTCTTCTCCAGACTGAAGCATCCCAATTCCCTCAGCCATTCCCTGTAAGACATATTGTGTGGGAATTGTTGAGTCTGGGCCTGAAACACTGATTGAGCACCAGAGGAAAAGACCTGGTCAGCCCTGGGAGCACAGATGAAGGCAATTCAGCTTTGTGACAGGAAGGGGTGGAGCCTGGCTGCACCTCTCTTAGACCTCATTTAAGGTCTGATTGTCACAGGGGAAAGATTTTTCTCTGGACATTCCTCTTCGGGGGAGATTTTCTGCTGTAAACTTGGAATCTTCTGATACAGGTGATCAATCTTTTTCCCTTCCTTTACAGCATCTTTCTATCGTGCTGGTACTTCTGTCAGTGCACTTCTGCTAGAATACCTTTCCTATTGTGTTGATCTGTCCAATTGCTACGTGTGTGCTCCAGAACCCTCATAGCTCTGTTGCCCTTCTTTGGGCACCCTCCAGGGCCTTGGTGTCTTGTTAGGGGCCCTAACACTCCTAGATCACCTTCCACTGATATTATTTCTCAATGGTACAATGTAAAGTTGTTGGTAGGATTTTTCTAAGGTAAAGGTAACCAGTTTAGAATAAGCTTTGGAGAAGCAAAGTATGAGATGGAGTGTCACATTAAGTTCTTTCTTAGTTTTATCTATGCAGTAGTATTGAACAATAATAAAGTAAGCATGAAAGGGGGGGGAGGAGGGGGAGAAGGAGGAGGAAGAGGAGGAGGAGAAGGAGGAGGAGGAGGCCCTTGTTCTTGTTATAAGGGAGCAACACAAGAATAAGGCTGTTTCCCCTTGGGGAAGATTAGCTGGGAGCTAAGGGTGAGCAGAGCCAGTGACCAGAGTCCAACTATACCAGAGGGCTATTGACTGGATTGTTGATAATAACATCTTCCATTGACAGATCAATTTGCAAAATCAGGCAAGTGCAGGGTGGTGAGTAGTGTTGGAGGCTGAAGTGGGAAGTACAGCCAGTGAATCAAGACCAACAAAGACACAGGGACACAGGTATTTCTATGCCATAGTCCGGGTATGGAGTGTGAGTCTAGGCTTACGTGAAGCTCCTGGACCAAGGTGCAGAGAATGTATGGATGCAGATCCTAAGTGGGGCTGTCCACAGTTGGTAGGGTCATTAATACACACAGGTCATGGAAGGGGGAGTCTAAATCTTTGCATTGATGCCCTGGCTGTCTTCTCTGCACAGAAAGCTCAAGAGTAGCTTTTCAATTTGACGCAACATCCCTTTGAAATTGTGTGAGATACTTGACGAGTTTGTTTCAAATACAAAAAGGCACTGTTTGGTTTGAATTGCAAATGTGTTTTGTTAAATTCTTAGGTAGGCTGTGATAGACTGGTAAGTTAGAGACAGGGTCTTTCATACAGTTTTTCTCATTGCCTTTGTTGTATGCCTGTTGTTGAGAGAAAAAAAAAATTGGTAACATGATCACTGCCTCTGCACATCAAACTGTGGTTCCTAAACCTCCAAAAACATGAATATGCAGTTGTGCCAATTCCTCCTGTCCCTCGCCTGTATCTGGGAGCCCTTCCAATCTGACAGGAAGCATCACCTGAAGGAAAATCAACTTGAAGTGTTTTCTCTCCCACTTGCCACCTTCCAACTTTGGTTGCTGAGAGAAGAAGAGAAAGGCTTTTAACACCATCCAGTGACCCAGCTCTAAGTACCATCTCCTGGATTTGATCTAGCCAGGGAGACGGGAGGTCAGCTGCAGGGGCCAGGGAGAGTGAGAGAAGCCATGTCAACAGGCTGCTCCTGCCGTGTGTGAGTGGTGAATGATGAGCGTGTGACACAGTAGAAGGAGCGAGGGTGCTCACCTGGAAAATGTTGTGGGAAGCCTGTCATGGATGTTTAAGTGCTGACAAGATGTGTCTGAGATATCCTTGCAGTACATTTAGGTACACAAGAGTAATCTTCCTCCTGGTTCCTGATTCAGAAGCAAAGTTGATGCCCTGGTTTGTAGTGGGGGAGATGAGCAGCAGGTTACAGCCTGATGGTTGGAAGCGAAGGCAGTTGTAAGTATGGAATAAACAACTCCTTACTTATGTAAGGACTGAATGGGCAGATGAAACTGAGGGTTTAATTCTGCTGTCTTCCCTTGATCCATAGGTTTGGTTCCAAATAATCTGAAATGAGGAAAAACCAAAGAAAATGCCATTTCTTCTGAACAGATTTTGAAGTAGATTCTCTTTCAGGAACACATCTGGATCACTAAATCCTTTAAACAACAGCTACAATCATGTAGCTTCTTTCTGAGGAAGAAAAAACAATCCATGCGATAAACCAGCTGCCTTAAACATAGCTTTCAGTGTTCAAGTGCAACCTCCAGGAATGTTGCAAATCAGATTGGAGGCAGCACTGAGCAGAGCAGTCCTGCTTCACTAGTTGTACTAGCAGGTAGTGGGAAAACTGGACCAGATCAGGGTCTCATGCTTAAAGAATAATTGTACATTTTAGTCACTGCAACATTGTCTGCAAGCAGTGAAGATGTTTCTAAATGAAACTATATCTATCTTGAGGAACTGATACAGCAGTGATATCATGAACACAGTGCAAAGCGATTTATCCTGCTGATGAGCTATGCCTGACACGTATTCTTCAGTTTCCCACTCAGAATGTTCAAAGATAGTTCAGTTATTCAGGTATTGCCTTGAAAATGGTTGGACTGCAGAGGGAACTGTTGGGTTAGAGTCCCCTGATGTACTACTCCTCAGTTAAGAACCAAAGTAATGTTAGAGATTTCTAGTAGTTTGAAGAAATTTATAGATATTTCTATATTAAGTTGTCATTAGAGGTAATAATGTAGTGGGTTTGAGCATATATCTCCCAGTGCCTTGTCAGATAATGTGTGCACTATGCAATGAAAGACAAATAGTCTTCTGGAAAGAGGTGACTTGTCTTGTTTTGACGTCAGTTGAAATCTGTAAAATGTGCTCGGCTCTCCTGCAGTTTTCATACTTAGTATTTGGTGCACAAGTTCAGAACCAGGTCCTTAACCTCCAATTGACCTGCATTCAGTGTTTCAAAAAAATCAAGGTATAAATTGAATTTTTCTACTGCCTATATGTGGATAATAATTTGAACCCATTTTATTTTCTCTTCCTTTGTTTGTTGCTCACAATCTTAATTGCTTGACTTCTGTCATTCTGCAATAGTCAGATGCAAGAGCTTTGTAATGTTTAGCCCTTGAGCCTGACCTTCCAAACCCTGCAAACTCAAAAGGAGAGGAAAGAGTTTTAACAGGATTTAATTGGGATCGTCTTTGCCCATCAGCCTCTTCCTGCTCTCCACCTGGGGGGGGTTTTGAGCTGGGGCCCTACTAACTGGTGGAGACGGAAGGGTGGAGAGAAGCAGATATTTCCACGTCAGAGCCGTGGGGCTGTCATTCTGGGTTACTGAGAAGACAGGAGATGGTGCCTGCAGGAAACAAAGATGCTTCCCACCTGTCCTGAGCTAATGAGGATGTTTCTGATGTCAATAAATGTTTCCTGATCACAACAAAAAGCCAGCAATCTTCACAACCCACTCATGGGCAAGAGAAAAACAGACAAAGTAGAGGACAGATGTGAAAGAATCACAGAACAGGATGCAGGGATGGGAAGAGAGGTTATGTGTAGGAGGAGAAGGAGAGGGAAAGATCAAAGGAAGGAAAAGAGAAAGTAGAACAGGGCAAGAGAGTAAAAATGGAATTCTTGATGGAGGGCAGTGGAGAAATAGGTGGCAAAGGACCTGAGATAAGAAACGTTGAAAGCAAGCACACTGGAAACGGACAAGAAGAGCTAAAAGATTGAAGAATGCTGCTAACAGGTGGAGGGTAGTGTTTAACCTAAAATAACCATTTCACTGAAGAACATGATCAATGAGAGATGGAACATGGCTTGTGAGAGGAATCTTGGGTATAGAGAAGGGAAGAGTCAGGGAGAAAGTACTTCTGGCATATAGTGTTTAATCATACCTCGGAAATAGTACGAGCAAAAGAAAGACACCTACTTCAAGTTAAAAGACAGGAAGAGAAAATGCAAATAGGAAACCTGAACCAGGCATTGTTTGATTGTTGCTGGTGGGCTCAAAGGCTGCTTGGTTATAGTTTGAACGCATCCTGGGAGTAGAGCAGGGATGGGAAACAGGCAAGCTGAGTTCAGGGTCATTCAATATAGATGATTGTTAACTCTGTTTTTTGGCTTGATTGCTAAAACTCAAGATGGGCTTGGCCTTGGGTGCTCATTATCACATATTTTCTTTCTAGAATCTGACAATATGTTTCCAAGGTAAGCTTTGGAATAGAAGAACAGTTTTGATAAATCTAGTCTGTGAGCTGGAATTGCTCATTTGTTTGTAGAAAAGGTGCCAGTGCACTGTTTAAGTTCTGTGCATGTGTTTCTGATGTTATTAGAGAACATCACTAATGTGAAGGGGATTTTGTGGACAGGTGTATAATGCAGAATTTGATCCAAATAGCTTGGAAAAAATGACATTTGACCTTGTGAATAAGCAGAATGTCATTCATGTAATAAGTCACACAGTTCAAATTCAATACGATCAGATTGTAAAATAACAAACTAAAATAAAACTCCAAGACTTTGCTGTTCATACAGCACAATGTAGTTTCAAGCATTATTTTTTTCTTTTTAACAGGTCTTATGCTCCATTTGGTAGAATACAATTCTCAAACTGTGCCAGTAGGATTTTTCAAAACCATCTAGCTCCAGAAAGTCCCATCTTTTGCAGATGGAATACTATGAATACCTGCTTAGATCTAAGCCTTCCTTTCCGAAGACACTTCAGTGATTGGTGCTGGACTACTCAGCTGTCAGCTGACCTAACCTTTCATGAGTACTCTGTGCATTCTCTTGTTAAATAGTTTTTTTCTTTCTGCACGTCTTTCTGTCTGTGCAATTTTGAAATAAATAATTTCAAAGCATTGCCAATGCTCCCTATGCTCTTGGGAAAGAAGCAGAGCTATAACAAAGGGCATAGCTGCTCTTTCTTCTAGCTGTCAGTTCCTTACTCTTATCTGAAATACTTAAACAAAATTTTTCAGTCCAGAAATGTCTTTTATGCTAATGTAAAATCACCAACAAATACAACACAGGTAAAACTTCCACATCAGTGCTTCCCTTTGTCCAGCATCTCATGGGAAAAGCTTCACTGTTGACACAAAGCAAGAGAGAATACATTTGAAGTACTGTGCAAATTATGAACACTGGCTAATAAGACTTCATAGTCCCCTGCTGGGATAGCAAGTATTATCTGTGACTTACAGAGGTGAAGAGATTTGTCCAAGTGTGTGTAGCACTTCTGCCTCTGATGTAGAAATTAAATGATAGCTTTATACTCCTTGAAAACCTACTCCTCTATCTCTTCCCTTTAATGTATTTACCATAAGGGCATGAACAGGTCCTGGTTACACATTTATGCCAAAATTTTGGGCCTTTTTTCCCCCAAGATGATACCTTTTATCATCAGCATTGTGAAATATCTTACTCTGGAAAACTGATTCTTCTACTACGTACCGAGTATTTTATTAAGAAATTCATATGTGTTTTCCATGTTCCAGTTGCTTTTAAATTGCACGTCAGTAACAGTACTTGGAATAACATAGCAATTGGTTATGTGACACTGAGGGTGGGATTTTTCTCATAGTGGTTGAGTCATTGGAAGACCTTCCATCTAATCTAAGCAAGGCACTAGAATTCTTCTGTAGACGGTATGAGAAGATCAGCAGCTCCAGAATACAATTCAACCCATCTTAAAATAGGTGTCAAAATAGAAGTGAACCCTATTAAGAATAAGACTGTCCTGTTAAAAACAGGAAGGCACTTGAATCTACAAAAGAAGCCCAAATATTTACATCTGTGCTAAGTAGCAGTTGTCCTTCGTGAGTTTAAAAATAAAATGAAAGCAATGAGTATTCTGTCAAAGTCCTATTTTAGCACTGACAGTAGTGCACTACCTCAACTCGGTGCTAGGAAACAGCTTAAATTAACTGGGAATATGTAGAAAAACAGATTTCTTTTTACCTGTGTATTGAAAATTCTGGAATTTCAGGCTCATCAGATATCTGCGAAGTGTTGTTCTAAAGGAGAACTACAGCAAAAAGAAATACTGGAGCAGTGCTCCAGAGTTACAGGAGTATAAGTTCAGCCTGGTCTTCCATTATTCTCCTCATTTGCCAACATCCAAGAGCAAAAATGAGAAACCACCAACTCATTTCTTATTTCTGAGTTAAAATCATTAGTGTTTCATTCCCCACAAAGACGCTGGTGTTGCCCTGTGAAATGCCAGGAGAGTTGGATCACTGGCAAGGCTTTTTACTAGACCTGCCCTGCTCTGTCCCCACTTGGGGCACGTGGCAGTCACCACGATGGGGAGGGCGAAGTGACATTGAAGTTTCAGGCTCAAAAGTTTTAAACGTAGACATTGAGGTCTTTCTCTCTTTTCCCTTACCCCTTTCTGCTCCTTTTCGCTCCCCTCCCTGCTTTCATCTTCGAAGAAGTGCGTGTTGATGTAAGCGGACAACGCAGAGAGGCAGCGAAGGGGGTATCGGAGAGCCTGGGAGGAGATTGCCTGCAGCAACAGGGAAGACACAATTACTGCAACAACTGTCCAACCAACCACAGCCAGGAGACTCCACTTAATCTAATTGAGTGTGAAGGCAGGCTGGAGACACAGGACCCGCTCCTCCATCCCCCCCTACTAGAATATAGACACTATTGGCTGCTAATTGGCGCCAGTGGGCTGGTGCTAATTGTGCTGATGTCTTGGTCTGAGGACAGGCATGTGAAGGATGAAGGGGTCTGCTGGGAATAGGAGGAGGGCAGAGTGAGGGAGACAGTGGTCATAAAAGTTGGAACAGGGCTTTAATTTCATATCAAATATTTAAGTAAGTGAGTGGAAGATCTGTGAACTCTCTTTGTGGTAACCCACAAAAGGCCTTGGAGAATACCACCCCCCTGCCTCCAGCCCTAGCGATGAGCTATCTGAAGTGCTGTCTTCCTCTTCCTCCTTAGTTTTGTTTAATTAATAGTGAGAATTGCTAACGATCTTTTATTCCTCTTCATGCACTTTCTGTTTGCTACCTTGCTACTGCTTGATTCTTTCTTTCAAAGATTCAGTTTTTCTAATGGACAGACGTTTACTGGCCTTCAGTAAGTGAAAGCTTTGGCTGAACAGAATGGCAGCTAAGGCTGTGTTCAGTGCCCTGAAATGGAGTGAGTCCTGATTTGTGTATACAAGGCCAGGAGGAGCAGTGGTGACAGTGCATGCCTCTCTGTCTTATGAAGGTCCTGTAAAACTTCTGGTGGTGAAGCCTTAAATGTATCTGATGTTAGCAAGGCTTGCTTACATAGAAACTTTTGCTGTGTTACATATGTGGATACATATAGTAAAACTGAAACTGCTGTTTGTATCTGTAGGTAAGCTATAGTTATAAGGACGTTGCAGTTATGAATTGTTTGTTTTTCTTTCTTGTACAGGATACATTCTATCTGTGAACTCTACTGAAACACTTTATTTACTCAGCTATTCAGTAGGCAAGTGTGTGCTCAATGGTTAGTAGTGCCTATGGAGCAGCTTACTGAGCGCTAACTCTCTTCTTGCTCTTTACCCCCACAACTCATGCTGGAGGTGAATGCTGCCTTGGACTCGTCTGTAGAGATGCTTGTGTGAGTACTACTAATCTGTTTTAGTCAAATTGATGTGGTCCTGTAGGTGGTAAAATCCTAAAATGTGAGGGAAAGGTGAAGAGAAGAAAGCTGGAACTGGAGACACTGATCTTCCCTACTTTATAGATATGGCAAAACATCTGTCCTCTGTTTTTTTCCACTTAATGACTTGGGTTGGTATAACTAAGTAGATAAACAAGGAGTAAAATTACTTTCTGAGAACACAAGTTTTACCTTGGTCCTAAGCTGGAAATGTTCCAGTGTACTGCACTGCATTAGGATGAGGTCTGCTGTTGATAGTGGCATCTTTCAAATGTCTGTGACAAAGCCCAGAGTTCTGTTTGCAGGAGGTTAGGATGTTGTTTGGTATTTTGGCTATTTGGTGCATGCTGATAATATTCCATTTATATAATTTTTCTTGCTGACTTTGTCCAGGTTCTCAGTCTCCATCTGTCCTTATCCTGAAGAGCAGTTCTTTGTCTTGGTGCAACCAGCTATTATTCTTTACAAGGAGAGTGGTTAGGCCCTGGAACGGGCTGCCCAGGGAGGTTATGGATGCCCCGTCCTTGGACGTGTTCAAGGCCAGGTTGGACGGGGTCCTGGGCAACCTGATCTGAATGTGTACGTTTGGTGGCCCTGCGAGGCAGGGGGGTTGGAACTACATGATCCTTGAGGTCCCTTCCAACCCGGGTGATTCTGTGATTCTGTGATTATGGAATCCTTTATTGTTTGGTTGAATTTTTTTTTTTTTTTTTCTTCACAAAACCTATTGTTCTCTTTGTGCTCTCAAGGAACTTTGTTACCATATAATTTGCTTTTCTAGAATGCGGGTTAAGTGCAGAATGAGACATCCTACAATTAATCAGCTTATATATTAGAAATTCTCACTTACAAAAGCATACACACACATATATACAAGATGAATGGGCCAACTTCTGCGCCAGTAAAACATTTTAAATCTCAACCTTCCTCTCCCCAGAAATCCCCAATCTCCACGCTGCAAAAAGTTGCTGTTATATGCAGAAATAATTCTTTCAGTTAGGACCTTGACTCGGATTTGGATTAGGAGCTGTGAATTGCATCTGCATGCAATTACAGGTAATCCCAGCTTCTGAGACTTTAAATAGGCAGGAAAAGTCAAAGTCTGTGCTGTGCTGAGAGCAGAGCTCCTACAAGGAGAAATGACGTATTTATTGTGTAGCTGGTTTTGATGTGTCAGATGGAGCTGTGAGTTCAGAATATGTTAGGATACATTTGCTTTAAGTTAGCCAGGGTAAATAACTTTACCAGAGATGACGTGGTACAGCAGCCTCTAATACATCCAGTAGCAAGCTGGCAATCTCTCTAGAAACCATACTCCATGGTTACCATCGTTTGTTCAGAGAGTCCAAGTAGTAGGAGCATGAAAGTGCACTACTACAACCTTGACCAGGGTGTTCTGTTGCAACCAATTTCTCTTGAATTCAGATCATGTCCCTCAAATCCAGATACAGAGGTCTCCAGACCTAAAAGATCCAGATTTTCAAATGTGTTCTTAGGCTTTCTTCTTCTCAGTGTGCCCAGGTCAATAGCTCTTGAGTATCCACATACCAGAAACCTTGTGATGCAGTTTCATGACTTAAGACAGTGTGATTTTTATGAAGTGAGTCACTTCTTCCAGAGGTACAGCCTCATCCCTGCCTGTGTGTACCTGTCATCTTTGAATGAGCTCAAGTAATTATGTGACCAAGTTGGATCTGGAAACAAATCTCTCAGTTCTGTTGAGAGAACTCTTTCATGTCTTATTTTGGCATTGGTTCATTCAGTACTTCATTCTCATTAGAAATCACAGCATGCTCGTGTTCCTAGTCCCTCCTGAAGATGGACCATAACCATGGATGTCTCTGTGGTCTTGTAGTGCCTGCACAAAACAACACATACATCACTTTAAAATGATCATCCTTGGACGGTTATAATAATGTTACATTTGTGTGGTATGTAACACAGCGTTGACTTGTTTGGCCTCAAGGCACTGCTGGTATAAAATGTTCAATATTAAATAATAATTGCAGTAAGTACTTTAATAGGTTCTCTTGGTAGGATGTTCTGAATAGATAGATATATCACAGGCCACTGAATTCAAATAATGTTTTCACTCTAAAATTAAATTTTAATGTCCTGATATCTAGGCTTTTTATGAATTAGCACAATGAGCAGTTTCGTGGGTGAAAGGCTTAGGCATCTGAAGTTTTTTGCCTCTTTCTTTCTCTTGAAGTGTAATCATGGAACTGATGTATGAGGCCTTTAAACTCATTTGACAGCACGTCACTTTTACTAAGGAAAGCTGAAAACGAGTGAAAGCTCTGGAGTGATTTGTTTCAAAACCTAAGTTCCAAATCCCAAGTTCGTGAACAATCAGTTCTGACTTACAGTCAAAATATGCCGGCCTCCTCCATGCAGACACAAACTTCTAGAATATGGCATCCTTAAGATAGCCTATAAGCTTAGTAGAAAAGCAAAACCATTGCAGATCAAAGATATATTGGGCCAGACTTGCACAAGACATTAAAAAAAAAAAAAAAAAAAAAAGTAATTTAAAAAATTCTGTACATGGCTTTTTTTAAAATTGTTTCAGTTCAGTCTTCCTTGTCAAAGGATTTATGACTTGCACAGGTTCATTGCATCTTTTTTTTTCAGGTAATCTGGCATTCACTCATGAACTATTGGCAGGTCCTACAGGGCATATCAAATACCTTTAGCACAAGAGTTAGAATTCTGCATATTGATCAACACCTTTTCCTAGTCGCTCTGGATATATCTCTGTAGTTGCAGTGCTATTCTGAGAAACCCAAGCCAGCCCATAACCACCTAACCAAAAATGCAGTTGCTGGTGTAACCTAAGACTGCATTCATGATCTCTTCTTTCCCTCATTTTCCTTCACTGTGCTGTGTTTTCATGCCTTTCCTTGAGTCAACTAGCAATCACACAGGCATGTATTTACATCAGCATTCTGATCCATCCTCTCTTCCTTTTTAATTTATTTTTTTTTTTTACCTACTATGCTCATTTGTAGACCCGAAAGCTGAGTTATCTAGTTGTATAGTGGCTGGTGGAAACAAAGCAACAGGAACGTGTAGTTAGAAGCAGTGAGACTGTCTCTTTGTGGTCTTAGTTTGGCTTTAACTAGCTGTAAATGTAATCTGACAAATGTATTTGGATTAAACCAAACTACTCCCTGCTCAACCACATAACAACTGGAGGTTATAGAGATGGTATCACAGTGGGCTCCTTAATTCCTGAGTTCATTTCTTGAGTTGAATAGATCTCTCTTGTAATCTATAGTAACGAACATAATTTTGTACTGTACTATGAGGGTTCCTTCTTTATAGCACCTGGATCTGAATCAGCAATATACACTTGCACTCAGATGACTCCAGTGCTTTATAGCTGGGTACACACTTTGCTGAGTAGGGATGGATATGCTTCTATGCTTAGAATGTGGAGCTGGGGTCTTGGCCAGGATCTCTGTAGTGCTTTTATCTGTGTCAGCTTCTGTGTCTACAGTGGAAGAAACCAAGCCCAGGTCATGCCAATAGCAATTCACATCTTAAGCATGAAACTTCCTTTTGCATCATGCTGAGTCTCTCTTGTATGTTTGAATCTTACTGCTTTTAAGCAGGAGAATATTCTGCAGTTTTTATAAAGTGAACACCCCTACTTTAGTTCTGGTTATTGAGAGACTCTTTCTATGGAAAAAAAAATAATAATAATAATCCAAAAACATTTTCTTGTTTCCTGAATTGGAAAAACAAAGAAAAGCTGCAGTTTTAATGGACTCCAAATAATAAGACTGCTTCTTCTCTTTTGTCATGTTGATAGCCCATAACAAAACTGATCCAGAATCTTTGCTTACTTCAATGGTCTTGGAATCAAGGCTTTAAGTAGAGGACGAAGTATTTTCTTCTCTGTGTATTTCCTCCAATGGTTCAGTGCCAAACATAGAAAATTGAAGAACTGAGTCATTGTATCAACTTGGGTCTCATTTTTCTTCTTTCTTTCTTCCACATTTTATTGTGTAGTACTGCTCTGAAAGGCATCTGTGACCACAGAATAAAGGGAAGAAACCAGTTCCGCAGTCTTGAATTACAGAATATTGTTTGTTTGTTTGTTTGTTTGTTTTAAGCTGCTCCACTTACCTAATGCCTTGAGTCTGCGCACATGCTTTAGATGAATTTCTTGGTGTTCATTCATCCAAGTATTTTCTATAATCATAGAATGGTCTGGATGCTCCTACCCTTGGAAGCCTTGAGTGCTTCCAAGGGTAGGAGCATCCACAGCCTCTCTGAGTAAGATGTTCCAGTGTCTCACCACCCTCACAGTTAAGAGTTTCTTCCTAATGTCTATTCTAAATCTACCCTCTTCCACTTGCAAGACAAGAGTTGCTTGACCTTCCACTGTTGATGAAAATCAGAGAGGTTCAAAAAACTCAAAAGCTTACAAAATCTTTAATAAGAAACAAAGGAAAGAAATGATAAGGGGAAAAAAAAATAGAAGGATGCCCCACTTGTATCTTTCAGCAGAAGTCACCTTCAGAATCTGAATCAACTATGTAAAACAGACAGAGAAAATAAACATAAGCCACAAAAACCTCAACCCTCACTGAGACCATTTAGAAGGAGAAACTCACAGGGCTTTTCCATTCCACCTCACCCTGTTCATCAAATATTGATAAGAAACAGCAGTGGCAGTTGTTAGCTGGAGCTAGTAACGGAAGCATGAAAAGCAAAAATCAATGGGATTTTTTATTTGACAAAGAAAGGAAAAAATGTGTGTGGTGCAACTGCTGCATGTGGCTGGTAACTCCTTCTATTTGCAATACATATGGATATTATTTGGTGCATACAATGCACCGTAATTCCTCTGAAGTCACATTTCTACATGCATTGATAAAACTGACTAAGAGGGGTGATGCGCTTTATATATTTGTGCATCTGTACATCTTGAGAAGGGCACGTGTTCAGGCACGGTCATGGGGAGTGGACAGCAGTCAGTTGAGCTGAATGAGATTGTATTTATGGTTCTGTCTGTGGCAGTTTCTTCCTCTGGGTATAAAGGCGCATTTTAATTTTATTGGTTTGCAAAGATACTCAGGAAACCTCAGACATTCTTTGCTCTACAAGTACAGATAATGAGTTCCCTGATCTCTAAAATGCACATGTTCAGCTCTTTCTAGCTAGCTATCTGCTAAGCCCCAGTTTTCAAAGAAAGTGTTTTTGTCTACTAATATTAAAGCAGAAGTAATTAATAGCTATTTACCATATAAAAATCACCTTATTTCAATATGATGGCAAGTGAAGCTTCACAGCAGGAGTGATATCACTAGCTCAACAAGAATTTGCTTATCTAAATGGAAAGTCAGAGCACCTTCCATGAGATTTATGCTTAGCATCTTGCCTGTATCACACACAACAGAAACACTGAAGGAGCAGATTCTTTCACTGGCTAATGGAAGAGTGAGGTCTAAGGTTCAGCTACTTCCTGCCTCCACCTCAGTCAAAATTACAGTAATCACAGTCTTACATTAAAGTTGTTTTTCAGACTGGACTGGCTTGAAGTAGGAAGCTGAACAGAAGGTGTGAATCAGGAGACCTGTCAAACTGATCCCCTACAGTTTGGGGAGGGACTTTTTATAGAGGCACTTGGCAACAGAGCAAGGAAAAATGGCTTTAAGCTGGAAGAGGGTAGATTTAGACCAGACATTAGGAAGAAACTCTTAACTGTGAGGGTGGTGAGACACTGGAACATCTTGCTCAGAGAGGCTGTGGATGCTCCTACCCTTGGAAGCACTCAAGGCCAGGCTGGATGGGGCTCTGAGCAACCTGGGCTCTGGGAGGTGTCCCTGCCCACAGCAGGGGGTTGGAACTACACGAGCTTAAATGTCCCTTCCAACCCAAACCATTCTATGATTCTTTGATTCTGTATAGACATGATATAACTTCTCAACTTATTTTTCCTAGACTTTATCCAGCTAAGTGTTCCCAGGAAATAAACTCATTTTTTAAACTGTCTTTTAAGACACAGAATTGGTGACCGTGCTGGCACATTAATATGTTTTAACTCTGAATGTTCAAGAAAAGTAAATAAATAAATGAAAAAAGATGAATCCAGAAGAGAACAGCATGCCCTCAGGACATATCTTTGGGGTATAATTCTTCAATTATTTTTAACTTGCTGTCAAAGAGAAGTCTCCATCATACTTAAAAGAGAATATTTATTCTCTTGTACTTGAGCAGCTAGTTCAACTTATTTTGAGGATATGTATTTGTTGAAGTAAGGTTTCAGTTTGCTCTCAGTGGAGAACATTTCTGCAAATACTTCTCATCCTGTTGAGCTAGTTTAAGTTCACATGCATGGAGTCTTTGAGTGCCATTAGCTGGAGTGGTACAGGAAACATGGCATACCATCATTTGAGTGAGCTCCACAGTGAGAATATTTGATGAGTAAATAAGGTCACACTTAAAGCGTAGAGCAAAGATTTGTGTGAAAGCTTCATACAGTGGAAATGCTGGGTTACAAGCTCTGGCCATCCAACCTGTGCATGTACTGCCTTATTTCTAGTCTAATGATGATTTCAGTCACAAAAACAGTTGAGTTGTTAGCTATGGTATAATCCCAGCTGTGATAAGCAGAAGTGTGACCGTGTGCTGATGACATACCATAAGATGAGAGACCAGCAAACACTGCTGACAAAGTCAGTGAAACAAGGTATTCTGGATGTCACTTGTTAATGCTAACTTGTAGAAGAAGAACCTGTAGCAGTAAAACCATGCAATACAAAGCTGCAAATCTTTCTGAACACGAGCCATTGTTATGATGAAGGAGGAGCAGGAACACTTGTCATCCTTCCCTGAGGTTTAGAGTGGAAGAACTAATTGCAAGGAGATGGAGAGTTACCATTTAGGTTAAACATAGGCATATCAGAGTCTCACCTACAGTTTGAGAAAACCACTGAAAAAGAAACTCAAAAGTCTAGAAAAAAAGACTATAGCCATCAACAGCCTTATAGGAGTGACTATGAGATCATTTTAAGGGTCTGTGCTAGTCTCATAGTCAGAAGAGACAAAAAGGAGTAAGGACAGCAGAATTTGTTTTATTTTACATTTTTATTTTTTTCGGAGTTTCTGTCTTGTTCCTGAAGAGTCAGAACTTAATCATAACTTGGAATTTAAAATTTTATTTAAATGAAATGCGACAAAGGGATCAAGAGACAGGAATAAGAGAAGGATGGATGGACTTTCCTTACCAGTCCCTCAGTATTGCTAGGATGCGTTCTTGTTCTTACAAATCAGGAAATTCTACAGGGAAACTGTAAGGTGAGACTAAAAAGTGATTAAACAAAAGAAAAATACTTCTTTTCCAGAGTTTAATCCTTGGTCCTTTTATTGATCACATTTCACAATCAGATGATATTTTTAGGAGTCATAATTCCTGGATTTCTAATGACCCTTCTTGTCCCTGGAGTGCAGGAGCATTTGCCTTTGGAGTACAGAGGTATCATGTGGGTCATTGCATTGCTCTGGGGCTTGCAGTCAGGCCAGCTCTACTCCTGTCAGCCTTAGAGGAAAGAAACAAATCGGAGGAGAGCCTGGAAGAAGACAGGCAGCTTGTGTTATTTTCAGACATCCAAAGAGAACTCGAGTCTGGGTTCATTAAAATCTATAAGCCCAAAGGCCATGCAACTGGTATGGCAAAGACCTTAGGGTTATGACTATGCTAGGATTTCTTCCAGTGATGGCTTCCCTTTCAGTCTTGGATGTAAAAATCTGCCTTTTTTTTTTTTTTTCCCCCTAAGTTTATAGATGAATGTCTTACTGTACCTTATGAACATGTACTCTCTGAAAGTTCTAGGGAGTTTGAGAATGTTTTTATTTTTTTAATCTAATGGAGAGGATATATCTTTGAAGACTTAGTAGACTATAGCTAAGGAATTACCCACTTACCCCTCCCCATTTTTTTTTTTTGCTATTAGAGTGGTGGAGAACACAGGAAATTGCATCATTTCCTGTGGAGGGGACACAGAATGCATTTATTCCCTCAGATGAGAGAAGCTGAATAATTAGGGAAATTGAATGAATAACAAGCACCAGATTTTCAAAATTGCTCAGCACTCATGCAACCAAGCAAGAAAGGGTTCATAAGTTTGGGTTATGAGTTTTTTTGGCTTTTTCCCCCCAATAAGCTTTCCATGTAAGGTGCTGTAGTCATGCAATCTTCACCTTGGAAACACAGCTGTGGGCTCTTTTGAAGAACTTGGCTCTGTTTGATCCAAGTGACCAGTCCCAAAATAATGTGAAACCAAAGTGAAAGGCAACACAATAGTTTGACAGAAGGTGTTGGCAGTTGTCTTTGCAGCAAAAAGCATGTCATTTCCAACAGTTTGCTCATGCTTTTTGTAAGCATTTTCCAAATTTGGAAGAACCAACACTTTCCTGTGGACGTATCAGTATTTGAAGCTTAAAACCTTAACTGTATTCCCTGTTGTGTCACAGGTCTGGGCATTTTGGGTAAGACTTTTCCCTTTGGATTGTTGTGCTCAAACCTGCAGCAAGAGTGTGCTCTCGTGTGTTAAGTAATGGATCATTCTTCAGTTCATGATAAGATACATAAAGACAAAAATATTTTCTGTCAAGCAAAATATCTTTTTAATCATTTTAGTGCTGCTTTTTTCATCTAGGTTTGGCGTGGTACTTCAAAGTTAGATGCATGTGGGCTTTTTCAAAAGATGCAGTGGAACTGTTTCACATACAAATAACAAGGGCCATCTCTTCCAGTGGTGGTCAAGTTCAAACCTCTCCTAGTTTTGTGTGGAGTTCTATCCGTAAGAACTTTTTTGAAACAGGCATTGAAACATCACCTGGAGGAGAGATTAAGAACCCAGTTCTGTGACTGCAATGTCTGTAAACATCTAGGAATCGAGAGAAAACACGAGAAGCTTCCACTAACTGTATAAAGCATGACCAGCAGCATCAAATGTGCCCTATAAGCAATCTTTTTCAAACAAGTGCTGAAGCAACTAACTAAATATGCTGACTTGACTTTACCAATCCTTTGGAAGTCTAAAGAACATACAGACAGATTGAGCCAGCTTTTTATTCCTCCAGACTCAGTTTAACATTCAGAGTTGTTTGTTGAGCCGAGGGCTTTGTGAGATCTGGAGACATTTCTCCTTTGCAACTCAACAACTTTTTTCTTGTCCTCTCCCACTAGTAAGCAAGTTACTGATTTTCTCATTGCTTGGTGAACATGAAGTCTGTGGGAAGTTTGATTTGACTGTGAAGTCAGTAGGCAATGCTGGCATCAGATGTTCTGGTTCGATCAGACACACTGTGATGCCAGCTTATTAATTTTAAAGAGAATGAGGAAGGTCAGCTCTAACATACATCTTTCCAAGGTTTTTTTTTATTTGGATAGATGGATCAGGTTATTCTGCTCTTTAGCCTTGCATCTAAAAGGAGCTTCTTCCAACATTGCAGGGATTAGACGGTGCATTAATGGACAATTCTGGGCACTGCAGAAATCTCTGGTCTGGTTCTTCTCCCAGGCATTGTACTCAGAGTCTGTTCCAGGTGATACAGCAGTCCAGTTCAGGTTGTCTTCTGTCTTCCAAGTGATTTAACAAACCACATCCTTTCTATAAGAGAAAAATGATCTCTTTTTGTTTATAGTGTCTTTCCTAAAGAGTGCTGCACAATAATGTCTTTAAAATATATGAGGCGATACAGCAAATATATTGAAAAATAGCACATACTTGGCTAGTTTTACTAATATGTAAAATATACAGGCTTGTATATGACAACGGAATGTGTTGAAATAGATTGAAAACATATTTGAATCATTCCATATACACTAAAATATTGAAAACTGTCCAAATCTGAAAAATAAAATTTAAGTTTGTGCTTTATACAGTGTATATTTTAAAATGATTTTCACATAGAGATAGCAAGGGAACTTGCTGTGAAGATGTGAGTAATACAAAGCATGCTTGATTTTTTCCTGATGGAAACCAGTGACCACGGATGCTGTGTCATTATAGACACTGCAGTATTACTGCAGTTAACGTGTCTGCTAGCTAATAATTTGTGTACCAGGCCTAGCACAAGAGTTCATTGATCTTAATAGAGACCACTCAGTAACAGTGGATTCTAGCAGTAACGGCTCCCTTGGCATCACTGGTGCTGATTTAAGTCCTAGCATTTCTGCCTCTGCAGTCTCTTTGGATTAGCTTGAGAATGGATGGGGGAGTGGGAGTGAGAGTGGTTGTGACAGACAGCTTTTACATGGAGGAGTGAACAAGTGCTTGCAGTTTCTGGAGAAATGAGGAATTTCTAGACAAAGAGTATTGAAGAGGAGTTATAGAGAAGGGTTTTGACTCCTCAGAGAATGCAATTGTCCTGGCCTTTGCATGAAAATGGGCATCTCATTTACTGTTAGCTGGCATTCGTAAACATCCCGTAGGTACAGCTAGTGATGTGTGGATGCCCCAGGTCCACTGAGGAGTGCCCTTTTTACATTATGACATGCAAGCTGGCAGGGCTATCTGCGATTAGAGCAGAGCTGTAGGCACTATGCAACTGGGATTCATATGTCCTTTGTGTGTTGACTGCAATGCCTTCCTTTGAATGCCTAGTAAATGTAGAATAGCTGTAAGTGGTGGATATAATCTTCCAGATCAGCACTACTGCAGAACCAAACTCCCTCCCTAAGAATTGGCAATTGCTCTTTTTAGGTAGATTGGTAGGGTTCAAATTATCCTTCTGAGCTTTCATGGGTGTGTTGCTATTCATCTGAAGGGTGTGGAGCAGGAGACCTGAATTTTTGCCATGGGGCATCCAGGGCTTTTCCTTAATGCTCTGATAGCAATGAGATCCCTAACAATCCATTAGGAGCTCTCCATACACCTTGTATCTGCCATGCATACAATCTCTGTGGGCTTCTAATTAGGTTAGGGATGGTCTGTTTAGCTGAGAGATCTACAGTGTGAAACCAGTGAAACTGTATTTGTTGGCAGTGGTGACCACTGAAAGCAAATCAGGGCCTTCACGATACTGATGAGTGTTCTAGAAACAGTAAAAAGGCATATGGGCCTTCTGAATATGTGGAGAAGAGTTGGCTGTGCTTGAGAGTTAGGCAGTAGTAATCAGCCAGGGCCTGATTTCCTCATCCAAGATGTATCAGCTGAGGAAGGAGAGCTGAGAAAGAGAGCAGCTTTTGAAGGAAGACAGCTGTTCTCCTCAGATGACCTTGCTGCCTGGTTTGAAGCTGAATGGAGTTTTCTTTGGTTATTTAAATTATGTGGAACTGTCCCATTCATTTAAATCATTATATTTTCATTAAAAAATTTGGCTCACTTATGTAAATCATAGCAGACTCTCAATCACTCGCAAAAAAAGTCACGAATCCCATCAGGCTTTTGATCAAGTGAATGTATTTCGATCGACTGCAAAATACGAATTTCACACAAGCATTGTTTGTACATAGGAAATTGGAGAACAACAGACTTGGAAACAAGAGCCAGATATGTCAGGGACCCTGTCATGTTAGGGTGCCAAAATGAGAATCGTTGCTGCTTTACTCTTCTGGGATCCCTTCTGCTCAGGAAATTAACGTCTCTGGATGGTGCCTATGCCTAGAGCAAAGGCAGGTTATTAAAGCATAAGCATGCATGGAGCTGGAACACCTCAAGATCTCACAGCTTTAATGAAAACAAGGAGTGAACCAGAATCCTTCTGAAAAATAAACAAGCCCACTTTCATGACCTCTTCTTGACCTCCCAATGAGGTGCTAATTACTAGAGGATTAGCACCTCCTCTGGATCATAACCACTGGCCAAGGAGCAGGAGCTGGCAATACTGTGCACGAAATGCAAATTCAGAATTAGTCCAAGGACAACACACAACTGCCAAAGTTAGGAACATAGAAACCTTCTCCGTAGTGGTTCATCCTGTAGTCTAAAAAAAGTGAAAAATTAATGGTTTTTGGAGGAGGTATGCGGAGAGGATTTGTTTTCGTATTGGACAAATGTTCAGATTTTCCTATTTTTACTTCACATCTTGGTAGAAAGCATATATTCCGTTTGGTTAATGTGGCAGCAGTATTAAAATGGGCTTATTAAACTGTGCCAGCAGAAGTATCTCTATGAATTGGTGCCGAAATATCATAGCAGTCAGAATACATCCACTGGTAGACAAACTGGAATGAAAGCGATATAAACTAATACTTGGGAAGGAAAAGCTAGCAGAGATTTGTGTGATTCATGAGAGGGACTCTGTCAGTCTGAGGCACTGGCAGCTCATAAGCTGTGTAACATGGTCTCCTAAGGTTTAGCGGCTATATTTATTATGTTAGGACAGGGAATGGAATGGCAGTTGAATGGTTTAGGAATGTTTTCAGAGTGTTTTCTCTTCTTTTCTGCTTAGGTATCAAGAGCACAGAAAATCACCTGGTCACGTTAGAAATCACTTCTTCTGGATGTGGTTGCAGTCAGCCACACTCTCATACCTTTCAGATTCTACAAGAGCACTGCTGAACAGAGAAAGGTTCAGTTTTACACTGGATTAGCCCCTGCCCTGAAACGTGTTCCTCAGGGAATGGGGAATTTCTGATTTGTGGACCTGAGTTCTGAGATACTTGATTTACAAAATCTGCACACCCAAGTGAGCTGATCTTCGGGAGTATTATACTCCCATCCCAGATCTCAGTCTTCCATGGGAGCTATTTCATTTGCTGACAGTTCTTGGTTGCTTCTGGAAATAAAACCTTTTTGTTAGGATTCCAATGCAAGTATTATGCAATTATTTAGAAACCTGCCTTGTTCTGGATACTTTGTGATGGCTAAAGTGATCAAGTCTTTCTGTTGTGGATACTGTTCCCACTGTTTGTATTTGCTGCCGTATGGAATGGGAGGTAAAATGGTCTGGTATAAAGCATCTCTGCATTTACACGAGGCCTATTATTATTACTATTTTATTTGGAGTAAAATCATATTTCTGTTTGTCCAGTTGACTGTTGCAAGAGAAGATGTCGTCATCAATGAATTCCTGACCAGCTGCTTTGCCTTTATTGGCTTGCTTTCTCTTCCATGGATGTGGATGTAAGTTGCTTATACAACAGTATAAGCATGAAAACCCCATTTGGAATAAATACTTTCTCTTTGCTGGTTCAGCCATCTCAAGACGTGGTTTTCAGAGCTCTTCCTGGTCTTCATTCGAGGCAGTATCTTTTGCACTTTCTTCGATGAGTGCAAATCTTTCTAATTCTTGACTTCAGCAGTGAGCTGTAATTTTAACTGCTTGGCTGCGCGATGCAGCCCCCATTAGTGGCTGTGGCAGACACTGCGGGGTGTAATTTCCTGTTTTGAGAATTATCTCCCACATTGTCACATGGTCCAAGAGACTCCATTTTACATTGTTCTTCAAGCAAAGGATATGTGCAGTATGGGGCCAAGGTAACACAATCAGGATCTCCTCAGTGTACTGTCTAAGCGGGGCCTCTGAATAATAACCAGATGACTATCTCTGACTTATCCTAAACATGCCTGCCTCCTTTTACAGTTTTTGTTACAGAGTATTGTTGCCAGGATGGATTTATGCTGGGCCATTTCCCACTCCAGCTGCGTCATTACAATCATTGTCATGAGAACACAAAAGCAGAGACTGTGCCTTCTGAAAAATATATTTGTCCCATTGCACTGTTGTGACCTTTAGAGTACGATGTGCCTTGCTCTGCTAGTGGCAACTGAAATGAGGACTTCCTGGTGCCTGATTACTGGGGATCCTCAAAGGCAGCACAACTCCGTATTGTCTCAAATAATCTGCCTGAAAAAAAAAAACAACTACCCAGTGCAGAACGATTCCTAGAGGACAGTAGTTGAGACACAGGCCTACAGCAGTTTTGTACTAAATAGATGTTGTGTTTCTTTTGTGGTATCTCACTCCTGGCCCCTTTCTGCTTGCACAAATGGTGTCCATCCACTAGAAGGCACTGTTGTACAGTGGACAGAGTCGGTGGGTAGAGTCCATCTCTTCTTGAGTGACACCACAGAAGTTCCTTCCCTTCTGAGCGCCTCAGTTTCCCCACTGCCAAATGAATGATGTTTTGTGAAGCGTTGGTCAACATGCTGTAGAGCAATTATATATTATTCAACTGCTAAAAGAGTCAAAATATATCCTTGTTTAGGGAAACTGAGATCAAGCCATGTGCCTTAAGGCTCCTCTGCGTGACACAGAATCACAGAAGGTAAAGAGGCTCTGTTTTTTTGTTATTCCATTGTTTTCCCATTATTTTGTGGCCCACTCTCATCTGCAGCCTCCTGTAACATTTTCTGTGGAGCTTGAGAGAAAACAACCATTTGTTCAGAAGGGCATGTGCTAATTTTACAAGCCTACATGGCTTTAGCATACAACATGTGAGGTCGGTACAGAGCCTTTTCCCATTTGGCTTCCTCAAAGACAAAACCTTGCAGAGGAGCCTGGCCCACACCAGCTGTCATTCTGATCCCACTCAGGGACCCCTTTCTGCATCAGTGACAATGTGCACTGTTGACTAGGAGTAGCAGATCCAAGGGCAATCAGGTTCCCTCCTTCATGTTGATGCTGAGACAATGGTGGGCGCTTCCTAGGGTCTCAGCTGGATCTCCTTGGCTATGCTGTTGCCTTTCATTTGCTTTGTTTGCAAAGCTCTGTGTGCTTTTTCTCTCCTATTCATGGAACAGTCAGAGAAACTGTCCCAGGAGAGTCAGTTCCTACTGGAATTCTCTTCAGGAAGAACAGAATTTCCCATCAGTCTGTCCACACTACTGCAGACTGAGTGCTGCCTGTGTTGGAGGTGCTAAATGATAGGCCTCCTGCCTTCCTCTTCCCCTTACGGTATTGTGAGAGCAGGGCAACCCCGCCTGGGTATCATTTGCACCGTGCCCAAGGTGAGCAGGGTTGGGTGTGTCTGCAACCTGATGCAGTCCTTGTGTTTGCAACCTTTCTGTTGAAACGTGGCAGGGAGGATGTTCTTGTGTGGGAAATAATATCTAAATCCACTCAGGGGTTCCAATAAAGGAAAAAGCTTCCTGAACCCTGTCTTGTGTGCAGTCATGGAGGGAACAAGGACAGCCTGGTACTTGATACTTATTACTGCTCTCGCCATTCACGTCTGTCAGCTGCTGCCTGTTAGTATCACATGGAGCAGAACCAATGGCTTCAGCGAATGACGTGAATGCAAAATATTCCCTTCGCTTTTTTAGCCCCACCAATCTCATGTCTTCCTTCCCTTTAGCCCTCCGGTAGGCTGAATGTTTTGGCCTAATGAAGCTCTCTGTTCTAAAAATCGCTCCAATTTCAGTGACCTCCTGTGGCAGTGGGTAATATTTAAAAGCCTTATGTGCCTGTGGAGGCTCTTTGTCTCTCTTTTGGGTTAATAGTTAAAAATTCATGGTTGTTTTTCAAAACCTAAATTGCTTTACTCTCTGCAAATGATTCCCTTCTTCAATTCAAAATCAAACCTTTGTCTAGACTCAGCAGACTCTTGGCTAATAGCTCTGGCAGGCAAAGATACCAACAATTTATCAAGATAATAATTTTCTATTCCGAACTCGCTCATCTCAATTTTGCGAGGTGCTTTTTTTGTAGTGGCAGAAGAGTGTTTGGCTAATTGGGTTAAGGAGTCTTAGATGTTACTTGGCTCTCCGCAAAGTGTTTCTTTTTAAGCAGTGTCAATTTCCTTAGTAAATGTGCTTCATTGTGTGGCCCATTTGATCTGTGCATCCGGAACTGCATGTGAATCATCAGCCACCCCAGAGTGCTCCTTATTGTTGCCGTGTTGCTGACTGCAAAACTGCAGAAGGCTCTTTTGACTTTGGGAATGCACCTCAGAGTTCAGAGGCTTGCTTCCAAGGGAAATGAAAATGTAAAGGAAGATAAAGTAATGTGGCTTGATATCAAGTCCTGGCTTCTATTTCCCTTTCTGACTGGGCAGTGCCCACAGTGGTCCTATGCAGAAGTGTTCATTGTATTGTCTTTGACAGTTGCCTATAAGCAATGGTCTTTCCTTTTACTTAGGGTTCAAGGAAGTTCTGCAGTGTTTTTCAGGCAGCATTTTCCAAGCTTATTTTCTGCTAAATTTGCATGAGGGCCATATGGAGAAATGTATATAGGTGCCAGGTGAGGATCTTTGAAAGCCTGGTTATATTTGTCGGCACGTCCGGGCAGAATGTGGCTATCTTGTATAAGTACTAGACTACAATTAATGAAAGCGAGGGTTTTCTCTGAGACGTTGAGCTTAAGGACTGAAAATGGGGGGTGGAAACAAACTGTTGGTTACTAAGAGGAACCCTTTCGGGACCAGCTCAGTTTCCAGTGAGCAGTCAGTTTTTAAACTCCTCTCTTCTTGCACCTCCTCCGCAGACCTTACTATGAACTAATCAGAAGCTTGGATCCCAACGTGCCTTCCTTCTAAAACCTTGTTACAAGTAGTACCAAAGGGACTTGAAGTATTACATACACTTGAAAGCTCTTTTTTAACTGCCAGGATCTATAAAGCAGCCTTAGTGTAAAGGCAAAACAAACCTCCAGCCTTTGTTAGAATAATAGGCTGAGTGGGGGCAATGGTCACAGTGTGGTGTTCTCACGTTATGAAATCTCCTCTGATTGAAAATTGCAATGCAGACTTAATCCTGACACAGCTGCTAGTACTAATATAATAGTAAATGGTAAAAGTACTTAGCACTTATAAATATTTTATTTGCATACTGAAGTATCCTCAGACTGTATTTCTCAGCCCATCCAAAGTGTAGATACTGTTTTACAGAAAGGGAAACTGAGGGAGAAGGAAGAATAAATGATTCACTCTGGATCACAAAACATTTTGAAGACAAAGGAACTGAGAATAGAATATCAGACTGCTGTTTGTCTTTATGGCAGTCATGTACTACAGCTACTTGTAGATATCAGCATGCTGCTGGGAAAAGAGGACTAGTTTGGGATAGAACAACTACTTTCTGTGATTTTTACTTCAGGATTAAAGAAGGCAACTTTCTCATGATTACTGATAATCAATTATGGCTGGAAATAAGCAGACATTAAAATATGCAATCGTAAGACAAATGGCAGCAGTCGTGGCATGAGGGATTTTCTAGTGGTTTGTGATTGGACTGAAATCAAATGTTAAATAAGCTTCAGAAGTATTCAGTTGTGGTGAACATTCATTTTATTCTGTTTTAAGGGCAGAGAAAACAGCGTGCACACTGTATTGTAAAGTGACCTCTTCCAGTGCATGCACAGACCCACAGACTTGGTACTGAACTGCACACTGCTACCAACAGAGCTGACATGCAGACACTTTCCAGCTGCAGCCTCAGCCAGCAGCTAGCTTAGACCCGCAACACTGAGAGGGCCATTCCAGCATTTCAGCCTTACAGTCTTGAGAACAACAAGCCTTTGAAAACATGAATCAGGCCTTCCAAAATGGAGACTGGCTTAAAAATGATGAGATTTAAAAAAGTAATCTAAGAACACATTTGTTGTTTTTATGTTTGCCTTTTACGTTTGCCTTCTGATTTTTCTTCCTCCTGGGTCTTATGTCTTCAAACTGTTCCCCGAAACCATGAGGATTAAAAACTTTCCTTTTTTTTTTTTTTTTTTGAATGAGATTTGACAGTCTTGTGTAATCACATGACTCCAGGCACCAGTGTTGTAAGGAAGAGAAGTTCAAAACAAAATTTTGAGTGCTGCCTGCACTGACATTGAAGGGAAACTTTGGAGACTATGTATGGGATTTTGAAGTCTTGATTTTTTAGTTTTTTGGTTTTTTTTTTTTTTTTTTTGCTAGTTTCCATGATACATGAACTAAGTATGTTAAGGGTCATCAAAATGAAGTTACAAGTAGTATTTGTTAGTGTTAGGAAAGACATTAATTGTCAAAATGCTTGTTGCACTTATTTATGAGTGAATGCTGAGTTGACTAAGGCATGTTTGCATCATCTGTTCAGATACCATTTTGAGTAGAGAGAAGTTTATATGCTGCTAGGGTTAGGGTTGCATCCAAGTCCTGTCTCCTACTGTAAAGCATGCAAACTGCAGGAGGAAGGAACAGCCTGCACTGAATTGAGGTAGATAGGTGTCATTCAGCTCTCCAGAGTGGTGGGTTTTTGTTTGTTTGAACTCTCCGGACGCAAATATTGCCTTCTCTCTCTCATTTCCTTTTTGGGAGAAGGTAAACCTGGAGTGGGAGGAACTGTGGCTGCAGGGAAGCATCATCCTTTCGGATTTCCTCTGTTCAAAACTTCAGGGCATAACAATGCCAGCTGCTGTGGATGAAGGAGGATTTCAGTTGGCAGTCCACGCCAAAAGAGTGAGTTGCGGGAAAGAAGCAGCATAGTAGTAATGCTTCTAAGACCTCCTTGCAACATGTGCGCTGCTTCCAGTGACATTACAGGTTTCACAGTTTGAGAAAGCCAGAACTAGGGGAAACTCATGATGCTATACTATGAGATTGCTCCTGGTATAAACTGAAGCAGCGTTCAGTGCAACTAGAGCAGATACCAAATATAAATTGATATTATCTTTATTTTCTTTTGCTTCGGTATTTACTAATCATTTTCAAGGCAGAAATGCTTCCTTCTTGGGCTTCCAGAGGTTTGTGTGATGTGTGAAGGTGGGTATATGGATTATACCAACCTTTACCTTTACTGGAGGACTTTCTGTGCTAAATTTGTAAATGCCTTGTATTTATGGAGGAAGGTGTGAGGACTGTATTGATGTGCTGCAGTCAGACCCTGTAGGCTTTTATTTGATGCAAGATTAATTCATGCCATGTGTACTCAACGTGAGATCCACTCGCGTAAGAGAACTCTCCAGTCAAATGAGGCCATGCTGCTAATTCAAAGGCTTTGATTTGAGTGGAATTGCTCATTGGGTTAATGCACCTCATCAGCTACTAATACATCTACTCCAGCCTTGGATCTAGGGTGACCCTATTTAAACCCTTTGACAACATGCTGTTGGGTTGTATAGAAAAGTGAATACAAGTGAATGGGAAAGAATCAGTAGAACAGCTTGAGGGATTCAAGAGTTTGGGCATTTACTGGTCATGCACATTTCAGATTTGGTAACGAGAACATTATTAGGTGATGTAACTGCTCATCCTTACTGATCAGGAATAGTAATTGGATGGTAGGTAAATTGATGGCAATATGCAGATGAGGTATTCCTGTAAAAATTTGCCCTGATCTAAGGAGGAATGTGCAGTGAGAACTTCACAATCCCATTGAAAGGTGTATTCCTGTTCTGGGGAGGAGTCTGGGATAGAGTCTGTAATGCTGATCGTCTTGTCACCCATTCCCCCATACTCTCTGCACTCTCACAGCTGCTATGTTAGAATTCCAGAGGCTAAACCTCTGCCTAATCTTCAGTGTCCACATATGAATACATGGAAAAGTGAATGGAAAAGTTCCATAATGTATGTAGAGAGGTGGTGTTTTAGTAAATAAAATATTTTTGAGAGGATGAGAGCACATGCCTGAGTGGAAGACAAAAAGAACCAACAAGAACTCATCACTGAATATATAGTTAAAGGACTCCATGCTAAGAAAAATGATTCTGACTCTTGGGAGATCTCCAGTATCTCCTAGGAAAACAGCAGAACAAAACGGAGTTAACAAGACTTTAAGTGCATATTTTCTATAAAATGGAACAGGCTGCCCAGAGAGGTTGTGGATGCCCCATTCCTAGAGGTGTTCAAGGCCAGATTGGATGGGGCCCTAGACAGCCTGGTCTAGTATTAAATGGGGAGGTTGGTGTCCCTGCCTGTGGCAGGGGGGTTGGAGACTCATGATCGTTGAGGTCCCTTCCAACCCGGGCCATTCTGTGATTCTGTAATAGATTCTCAGGCAATTGGGTCAATTTTGGTATTAGAAGGAGAATCTCGAAAGATGTGTAAGAAATGATATTGATCTGAAGATGTCATCCATCTCAAATTCTGGGTCAGAGTTGAACTGCTCAAGTAACTGAATGTGAAATTATTTCTTTGGAAAGTGTGGAATAGAGAAGGTGGGAGTCCCAGGGTGGAGATGCTGCTAACACCCAGCAATAACATGTTACCCTGCTTGGCAACCCCCTTGCTGATTTAGGTAAATGGAAATGACTTCATTATTTGTTTGTCCCTTGTCCTAGTGCCTTTTATTTTTAAGCCTGCATAACGCAAACCACATCCCCCAGGGAACTTAACGAGGGTCTAAGTGGCACCAAGGCTCCCTGCTAACAATGGGCTTTTGTTGTTCACACTTTCCCTATCAGAGTGTCCCGGAGGAACGTCCTTCGTTTAGGAGACTATATTGTGATGTTATGACCTCAGAGAGGGGTGGGAGAGGAAGGGAGGGTTCAGGTGTATCTTTAACTTACTTGAATAACTTTCTTCTAGTTGTGTTTTCTTCCCACCAGGATCTTTAATAACTCCTCTGAGGGGGCTGTCTCTGTGCTATAAATACAGCCGCATTATCACTTGGCTGTATTGTGTGCAAGTGCTAATTTTCTGTGCTGGGTTTGAACTTGTTGACTTTTGTGGTCGGTGTCAGGAAATGTTGGGTGGGAAAGGATTAAAGAGGCTATTGATGTGACTCGGAATCTCGGGCCAGGAAGACTGGTTGTATCATCTTAGATCTAGAGACCGTGTTGATATCCAGCTCTGGCTTTTTTTTTTTTTTTTTTTTTTTTTTGTAGAATCACTTCAGTCAGATCCTTGTTTGTCCCTCCCACCTCCCCCATCACGAGCACACTGACTCCGGCACTCTAGGCCATAGTCTCCAAGGAGGAAGTAGACCCTGTAGGCAAATTTCCTGGTATTATGCCACTTTAACAACCTCTCTCTTGATTTAGGTGTTGCAGGCTGGCTAAGAATATTCCTTGACACTTGAAAGGGACCTTTATTGTTTTCTTAATTTGTGAAGAATTGCTTTTTTTTTTTTTTTTTTTTTCCAAAACTTTTCTTTGTAGGGTCAGACTGGAGCCATGTTATTGTTGTTAAATTTAGATCTAAGACTATATTAAGTCCTCTGGCAGTCTGCCCTTGCGCTTTCACTTCTTAAAACAGGAAAGCAGGCCTTGGCCTACTTGTGTTCGTGTACTTAAAATGGGTGAGAAGATAACTTTTTACACTGCTGGGAAATAAATATAAAACTGCACAGTGTATATACAGCAACTGTTCTGCAGTAGCCTAGGGAGCATTTCAAAGGTATAAGCTCCAAAGCCTCGTAGATCTTAAACAGAAATTAGGCATGTAAATGCCATTTTGGAAATTCTTTCACCCAAATAATCCTGTCAAGTGAAAAAATCCTTTGTTATTTGGGATGCAGAGGGAGAGCTGATTCAGCAGTGTAGATTGATCATGGCATGCTTTGAAAATTAGTATGGGTATAATAGTGCAAGCATCGTAAATGTTTGAGTGATTGATGGAGTATAGCATGTTTACAAGGGATATGAGCTCCTTTGCAAGGTGCTGCATGCATTTAGTGTCAGAGCTCTCCTTCAAAGCATTGTGGAGGGTCTCATTAAAAACTTGGCCACCATGGTGAACAGGTCAAACTCTTCCAATTCTTTTCTTTTTTGTATGTTCCAAGTGTAGAACAATCAGTATTATGGGAGGGAAGAAATTGTCTTATTCAGTCAAAAACCCTGAAGTTCTGTCTCTGGCTTTGCTAGTGCCTTAAAGTCTGGCTTGGAAACATTATTAATGATTTGTCTCTGCTCACCTGACTGTGATATTTGGGAATCAGATCTGAACATAGTGTTGGTTTACTCTCATATCTGTATATTCAGACAGAAAAACCATGTTCATAGTGCTGTTCCTGTATTTTTCTTGTGTGTCAGGAAGAGTATGACATAATTCTCTTTGACCAGTGCATTAGCATTCTTTTCCTAGTGAATGTGGAGCAGCTGTGGGAAGGCACCAGAGGACTGTCAGCATCTGAAAGATCTTTTCTTCATTCTCAAACCAAAGTAGATACATTCCACAGTGAGTGAATACATTACCCAGCTTCTAAATAATTCTCTCTCAGCCACATAAGGTAATCCAGGCTGAAAGCCCCTTCTAAACAAGAGGATGCACTATGCAAATAGCAAAATGCTTATTACAGGTAGCTGATACACTTTGCCCTGATTAAAGCATGAATGTTGGGATTTTGTGCTCCCTCTTGCCTTATGTTCCTACTCCTGGGGATGCAGAGGAACTGCAGCTCCTAGTAGTTGAGCCTCAATTGCTCAAGCCTATGTTATTAAGTTTTAATTGCTGTGTATCCTGTTATGTGAACTCTGCAGCTAACTGCTTTTCCCTGTTTGGAGCCTGTGTCATGGAGCTCTCTTTCTTCATGGCTGAGAGGATGGAGGATAAAAGGCAGAGAAACATTTTGGTTGAAGAAGAGCTTGAACTGGTTTTTGAAAGCAGCAAAGATCGAAGATAAATGTCCTTTCTCTAATTCTCTCTTCACATTATTTTAGGCCAGTTTAGTACAGGTATTTTTGCAGGATGTGCACAGTCATCAAATTAAGCAGGGGATCAAGATGAAGTCCTACTGGAGATATTTGCATTGAACTTCAGTGCAGAGCTCTCCTCAGATCTGACATGCATATTTTCTTTATTAGACAGCCTCAATTCAGAGATCAGGATATTTATGGGGTTCAGTTTGTTGACAGAGAGCATTAAAAAGTCATTCTAAGAGGAAACCCAGGCCATCTTCTTTGCCTGAATATGTTTCACTGTGGACAGAAGGAATAGATGGAGACTGACAACTTGAGCATCGAGTGTTTGGTGCTGAAGAAGCTTTTTTCCTTAGTTATTGGGCATTCTTTCAAGCACCAAGTGATGAAAATGGTGCATTCAGTTTTATTTCCAGTTTCTGGTTAATGGAATCACCAGATTGAGCTGAGAAGTTGCTTAGCTCAAGACACCATGTGGAAGGGAGTGGGGGAAATATTCAACGCTTTGGGAATAATGACTAACTCAGGTTACAAAGTCTGGCTTTGCATCTGGATTTGAAAACTCTGTCCCACAGCATTTAGTGTGAAAACAAATTAAAATGCCTGTCCATATTTGTAAGGAGCGGCATGGAAGCCTAGCCTCTGAAACTGAAAATGATGGGAAAGGAGGCCAGCTTGTGTACATTAATAATGTTGTTATTATTTCATCATTTTTAACCCCTTTCAGACTTTTCTGCACACTTCACTCTTGCCTTTTATGGTGGATGGCATAGCTACAACAAAAGCCAATATTGCAGCACCTGCAGTTTCTTTTTTTATGGAACTCTGATTGAATGCAAGTAAATTGCTTGGGTGGGCTGGAGGTCTGTGCTCCCCTCTGGTTTTGACTCTATCCCTGTGCCATTTCTGTAGCTAATCCTTCCTATCAGCAGACAGCTAGGAGCCAGCAGCCCATTGAAAAGGGAGCTAGACTGAGGACAGGCTGCTGAGAAGAGTATAGAAACTGTTCCTTCGAGGACTCTATAGATTTTTTTTTGTTGTGTAAAAGCATTCTTGTTCTCATATATATGAGGGGAGGGAGCACAATCTGTGATAAAAATACTCCTGTGCTTCTCCGAGGCTCTTTCTACCTTTTCATAATTCAGGAGTCTGTCAATCACAGCCAAATGAGAGGCTGACAAAGGAGGGTGTGTGTGTGCATGTATATGGGAAGGGAGAGGGGGCAGACAGAGGCAGCAAAACGCCACTGACATCCACAGCACAGACTGTCCTAATTGTCCAGGCAGTGCTGTAAATGTGCAGTCAGTGGTAAGCGAGCTCTCCTTGTGGAAATATGAATGCATTATTGAATTCTTGTTAGGAACAGACTTGGCTGGTCCTGGAAGGGCTCAGATTTTGCTTGAAGGAGAGCTCTTTCGGTACCACTTCAAATGCCTGGGCCTGTGTGCTTACTGACGCACTGCTGCATAGGATAGAGTGGCAATGCTTCATCAGTCAGCATGAGCTCGTACAGCAGATGTGGAGAACTTGCTCAGATAAAGATTGTCCTTTCTTTGAAGATGACTTTACAGAACCAAGTGAGAAAGCTCCCAAGACCCACCTTTTTTACAATTGTTCAGCTTTTCTGATGTTATGTCAGATGAAGCATGTAACAGGAGAAATTCACCGGGTTGGGCAATAATTTCTGAACATGTTGAGTGTTCAGTTCAAGACAAAGGAAAGTAAGAACAGAGCAAGATCGTAATACAGGGTAGTGTCCAGAATGCTTAATTCTTTCCACTTAGTAATAATGAAACTTTGAAGAATAAAGTAGTTGAGAGCTTTGGTTGAAATGCTGTAGCTGCTCACCTAGGATGGCTTAAACAAGGAGGAGTGTGGAAAAGTTGCATTAAAATAAAATCCTCCTATCATCTGAAGGAAAACCTTGTAGTGCTGCTGAATCTGTTCTCTATTTTGCCTTTCAAACCAATGCAGCATTCCCTATTTTTAAGCAATTACTCTGCGAAAGAAAAACCTTGGTGCCAGGGCTGAGCCTTTTCTCTGGGCCCAGTCCTGACTGCTCTTATCTCCTGGCTCCTGCAGCAAGGCTGATGATAAGCCAGAGACTCAGAATTCTTTCCTTTGAATTTTTTTTCAGGCTCTCTGGCAAACATTTAAAGAAGCACCAAGTAAACCTTAGAAGAGTGCAAAAAGTAGTGTTTTTCTAGTCCTCCAAATCTCCACAGAGATTTAGGACTGTTTTATCTCAACTAACTCTGGTATTAGTTTTACTGGGGGAGGTTACTGGTGAGATGAGTTCGTGGAAAAGTTGTTTTGGTTTGGACACAGAACCTGAAGTTCCCCAGATCCGTTCTTTAAGAATTTTTCTCCTTTATCTTTAGTTCCTGCTGGCCCTAAATTCCCCTACTGCCTGACTGGCTACTGCCTTCTGTCTCAGCATCATGGGTTGCTCTGGAATGACATGCAGCCTCCGTTATTGTCATTATCTTGTCCTGAAGTTTTCAAGGACTGCAGTCATTTATTTAGTGCCCTCTTTCCAGAGGCAAGAAGATGTGCAATCTGCTATCAGCTCTTTCTTCTGCCTCCTGAACTTTTATCTTATAACCTTCCTCTTTGCCCTCTGGCCCTGGTTCTGCATTCTGACCACACAGCGACTCATGGAAGCGGCGCTTGTCCCTCCCATGGTGGAGCAAGAAGGCATCCCTGTACTGCTGGGATGGGCCGGTGCCTGTCCCTCTGCCATTCACCAGCCTCTGTCATCCACCTGATGGGCAGTAGCACATTGCTGTGCTATGCTGAGCAAGCTCTAGCAATTTCATGGCAATCTTACTTAACCTTTTATTTGTGCTGCTTTCCAAACAGGCTATAAATCAATTGCTTTTAGAGCCTGGCCCGCGGATGGTGCCTGAATAAACAGCCTGTGACTCTGTGTGTCAGAGCACACCTGTCTCCTCAAACATTAACGTTTGCTTTCTGCGGAGCCTGTGTCTCTTATCCGTGTTCCTTCCCCAAGACAGACAGGTGTCTCCTGGCTGCGAAGCTCTCGCGCACCCGTCACCGTTCACGGCTATCGGCCCCATGGGTGGATGGCTCGTTAAGCAGGGGTGTGCTCGGCGGCAAAGGAAGGAAGGTAGAGCCAGAGATACTGAGGCGCAGTAGAAAAGCCCAGATCAGTGGACAAGATGTCTGAGGCGTATGATGCTTATCTGCTGCAGTGGGTGGAGGAGGAAAGGGCATCCCTTATCTTTTCTCTAGTTCCCAGCCCACTCTGGCTGCTTAAGGAGGCTCGCTGGAGTCTTCCCACATTCCTGTGTGTTCGGGTTCCTGCTAGACAGGAAGCGGCTGCAGCTCCAACACCATTCCGTCTCAGCTGGTAGTGTCATTTACTGTTGGATTCCCAGAACCTTCAGGCTTTGGGGGGAGCGCAGGGCAGAGGGCACGCTGCCGCTCGTCCAGTAACCCCTGTGTGAAAATATCTCCCTGGGAAAAGGACAAGAACATTGAAACTTGCTTAATTTGTTGGTGAGCCTGTGATGCTTAGGCACCTTAGGAAATGAAATGGATCCTTTGAGAAGATGAGGGAAGGTGCAGTATGTGTATGCCTGTACCTAACTGGCCCCTTAGCAAAAATGACCTGCAGCCCTACTAACAGCAGCTTGTTTCAAAGCGTACTGGGGCTGCTCCTGCTTAGCACGACTGCTGAGAGGCCAAACATAGAAGAAGCCCCACAGCGTGGCCTCCCACCCTACTTCCTGCAGCCCACATCCCCACGAACATCATGGGGCAGCAGGCAGCCCTGTATCACCCAGCAGGTGCCATTTCAGTGCTCATGGTTGGCAGTAAGTTCTGAAACACATAGGGCCGATGTCACAACAACTGAGCAACTTTTTGTCTGGGCTGCCCAAATTCCTTCTCCTAAATCCTGTTTCCCCTTTCTGTTTGATATTTGTGCAAATGCATTTTCATGTCCTGCAGGAAACTCATGTATGTTTGTGACAACAATATGTATTAAACAGCATCTGCTGCTATTTCTGCCCCAGAATTCTCCCCTGTGCCACTATGTAAAGATTTCCCTCTTTCTGTAACATTTTGTGGGGAAAAAAAAGGTATGATTTCAGGATGAGGCCAATTGTTTCAGTACTATTTTAGATCTCAAGGGGGCTTGGCAATGTGACATCTGTAGTCCTGATTTCTGCTCTCCCAGGTGCTGTCATACATTCGCTTGGTTGGAGATATGAGAAAGCCTGCAGAATTCATGAGAACGGGGGCACAGGTGCCACTTACAGCAGTAACCTGAGCTGCAAACATGGCTTGTGGTACTCCAGAACTGACATTTAGGCGTGTCAAAAACTGAAACTCTCAACAGTGGAAGTGGTGGCAATGTTATAAGCATGTTTTCTACATCCACATGCATGATTTATGGTTGTTTCAATCAGTGGAGTGTTTGATGCTGACAGTAAGGTTAATGGCATGGTGAGATGATAATTCCACGGTGGTTTGATTTAGGCAACCTTCTGGTGAAAACACTGGTATTTAGCTGACAGGGTACAGATAGATTTCTCCTTTCTCTACCCTCTACCCCCATGAGTTATTGGACCTCTTCCACCTGCCATGCTCCACTCCTGAGATTGAGAGCCTTCACTATCTTTTTGCATCAGTGTAGTTTTATTTAAGGCAGCAGGGTTAGTGAATCTTTATTTTCCAGATGACCACAGTCCTGGCTGTTTGCCGGTATGAGCTTATGGTGCAAACAAAAAGGAGTTGGAAACCTCATTATGTTGCTCTGGTAATGTTGTCTGCATTGTTTGCTGCATGCGCAGCCATTGGCAATGCTGTTTGGTCTCTGTGTGCTCTGTCTGAGGAGCAGAACCAGGAAGTGATAACTTGTGTTTTGAGATCATTATCACATGTGCTAAGTTTAGTCTCTCTTGAATCAGTTCTGGAGGACTTGAGAGGTAAAGGCTCTCCTACAATTTGCACAACACTCACTTCTGCTGCATTCAGCCCAAACCTGTTCACCTAATGCCAGTCCCACCTTAGTGAGTGGGTTTTCCATCTGCACAGCTGCAATCCCACAGAGGGATTTTGCTGTGTGCATTATTTGCTCCGGGTACTTATCTCTGCCAGTTCCCTTCAACAGATCTTCAGCTTCTGTTCCTCTCTTTCCACTCCTGTCCTTTGCACCTCCCTTACGCCCTGTGTTACGCCCAGAGCAGTACCTTTTGACATCAGCTGAAGGTTCAAGGTGCTGGTGATACATAAATCAATGCTGGCAGTCACTTCCCTTGAACTGGATCTGTTACGGAAAAAGGGTGTTGTCTGTGGGCTGAGAGTCACTATGTGTGCTAGCTGCTCTGTGGAGAGACTTCTGGTAATTGCTGAAGAATTAAACTTTCTTCCCCCGTCCTCAAAACTGCTGCCTTCTCTTGGAATTCTGCTCCTTAGGAAGAAAGAACTGGGAGTTTGCAGGCAGGGGGAATCCCATCACGTTGTCCACATGGAGCTCGACTGCAGCATCTTAGCTCTCTTGCTTGCAACAAGTTGTAATGAGTGGTGTGATGACTGCAGCTGGAAAGCAGCCAGTAGCTGTCACATCAGGTGGCATCTGTCATACCACTGCAGATGATGCAGGGTAAAACATGTTTAAAGACACATCTGTGGATTGAGATATACGCTTCCAACATGTGTGCTGTGTTCTTCTGGCAGGTTCTCCAGTAACGTCAGAGAGATTCAATGAGTAGGCCAAACGGGGTGAATTAGTTTGGTATGTGCAGAGAAGAAGGAATCTTTGAACAGATAAACTTTCATGTTTCATTGCAATTTTGTTCTTCAGACAGATTAAGTCCTTTACCTGGTCCTGAGCAAAGAGTTCCACTGTATATCCCTGCAGGCATGGTGCAGTGCCAGATACTATGAACTTATTTTACTCCTGTGAGTGAGTTATATTGCTTTAGGAAGGGCTATTTCAAAATCTTTTCTCTATTTCTTCTAATTGGTTGCTTTCTTCTTTTTCTTCCCAGTCTTTAAAATTAATTCCACATTTTGTTACACTTGAGTGGACTTTTGTTGGACCTCTTTACCATGGAGTTTAATATACTGAAAGTTGCAGTCCTCCACGGTCAGCACTTCTCAGCCTTCTTGAACACCATGTGAATAGATTCAGAAGTTATTTTTGAATTCAGATAGACATCAGCCCTGAATTACAAAGCATCTGGCCTGGATTACGTAGCTTCATTTCTCATTGGGAAGAGAGGGGTACTGAGGCACTGTGTTTTTCTGTAACTTTTGCTACTCTGCCAAATTCAGCTTCTTTCACTATTCCTCATGAGTGAAAACTCAAAGTATTTGAGGATCTTGGGTTCAGTTAAGTCACTTGTAACTGCTGCATTCGCATGCAGAGTATGCTTATGGTCTGTGCTTACTCTCTGTTTTTCCCTGTTTTCTTCACTAAAAATTCATCTCAGAAGCGTGCGTAAACTTCTAAACTGACCATTTCTGTGCACAAATTGAGACTTCTGTAGGAAAATATTCAGGTGATGGCAGTGCTAGAAGGTCGGAGGCAAACTTTATAAATGCAGAGAAGGTAAATACGTCCAGAATCTGAATCTACTTTGAAACTTTAGCTCTGTTTGAAACAGTTTCATTTTAGGTGTAGAAAATACTTAAAAAAATAAATCAGGAGGTAGACATGAAATCCAAAATCCAGTAAACTGAAAATTTTATCACTGGATTCCTGGTTCTATTGGTATCAGGAAAAATGTTCTGTATGTGGATGAGTAAGATTGGCAACTGTGTTGTTTGTCCTGCGCATGGATATAATTAACATTATAGTGCACTTTTGTCCTCCCTCTGAACTTGGTGAGTTTCCAGTTATGGAATTGCCTGCCTATTGTCTGACATTGTCTTACATCTTCAAATAGACTCTTCCTTCCTGCGATAAGGAGAAAACTACTGAGGCTGAGTGTGCAACTCCTCCTGTGCTAATTGGTATCTTGGTCTTTGGAAATTCCAAAATGACACCAAATTCATTGTTTTCATGTCTTCGTTTTCTTACATTAATTCTTCGAAATATGTCAACTGTTGACCCCTCTCGTGTCCTCCTTCCGTAGTATCTCATACTTGACTCATACTTTTGTCAGACACCAGAGCTATGCTTCTTCAGTCAGAGCTGCCTAGTCTTGTATTCGGCTCTTCATGAAAGCAAAGACGTTCAAAACTTCTTCAAAACATGTCACACACAGAGAAGTCTGACCCGTGAAGCCATCCATCTGTTGGCAGGGAGAGCCCTTGTGGGGAACATCTTTTCTGCTCTCTTTGATGTGTGTAAACTTTTGTTCTTCAGAAAGAACTGGAGGGAGCTGCTAAGGAGTTTGTAGCACAGAGATGGAAATATAAATGAAGAACCAAAGCTGATCTTCATTTTATTGATGTTCTTGAGTTGATATTGTTTCTGGGATGTTACAAACTGTAATATCTGGTCATTGCAGTGCCCACCTTAGCAGAGCACTGAAAGTAACCCGCTGGTTGAAAAAAAAATTCTATGAGAAGCACCTTCACAGGAGCATTAATTTCATATGAAATTAACCTATCTCTAGAATCACAGAATCACAGAATCACAGAATCACCCGGGTTGGAAGGGACCTCAAGGATCATGTAGTTCCAACCCCCCTGCCTAGCAGGGCCACCAAACGTACACATTCAGATCAGGTTGCCCAGGACCCCATCCAACCTGGCCTTGAACACGTCCAAGGACGGGGCATCCACAACCTCCCTGGGCAAGAAGGCATAGAAGGCATAGAAGACATCTCCTTCCTTCAAAATTGAGTTAACTTCTCAATTGAAATGCAGTTTTCAAAATTTTGGGTAGAAACTTCAAGCTTTCAGTTTGGAATTCTCCCATTCCCTTAAATAATAGTAATATTATGTACATTTTGCGATGTGTGTGTTATTTTTGCAATTCAAACTGAATAAATGGTGCCTTAACTCTCTTGCTTAGCCACTCATTACTCTTAAATTCTGTAAGAAGTAATTCTGAAATTACTGAGCCTTCATTCTAGTTGACAAACATTCAGTGAAAGGCTCCAAGTCAGAAGCAGTGCATCTGAAATAATGAAAATGCAGGATTCTCTGCAGGTCATGAATGTATCAGACGGTCTGGATTTAACTTATTTGGAAAGAGTACAAAACCAGCCATATGTTTCTTTTGTAAAATGTTTGTGATGATCCATCACAGATATTTAAATATTGGAAAATTGGCCAATTTCCATGGCTGTTAAAACATACTGTGCTGTACCATTTAAGCTAAACAGTAGGAAAAACAGCCAATTTTATAAATTATTTCCAAAATCTTCAGTGTGTTGTGCGATATATACATATCATAGCCTATCTAAGAAATATACATATATGCACAATATGTTTAGAGAGATATATGGCCCTAAATGTCACAATATATATGGATATACAAACAGAAAATATATTGTTTTTCCTTTTGGTTTCCTTTATTTATTCCCTTATGCACAGATATCCAAATACTTGCCAGAAGTGCAAAGCTGTTCATCCCTTAGTGATATTATTAATAATCTAAAAAACTCCCTGACTTTCAAAACGAAGTCATTGCCGATGTGGGCTCAGAGCAGCAGAGTTCGTGCACGCACTGGTGTGTAGGTGCCAGGGCTGCTTCTCATCATCACTTTCCAACTTTAGAAGGATTTCTGGACCTATAGTAAGTACAGATTGGTTACATCTCTGAGGATCTCGTGTGCTCCTCTGGACCAGTTCTCAGACTTTTGGAGACTCTACTGTGAAAAGAACAGTTACGTTTTGTCTTCAAGTTGTGTTTTACTTGTATGCTTCTGCTTCCTGCCAGCCCTTCTGTTGTAAGAATACATAGAAGAATTTCTGAGCAACTCTAAAAACAGTGAACTAATATAGTCCACTGTTTGGTCTGTTGGAGTGAAGGCATGTGTAACCAACATATTGCTGGGTTGAAAGAAGAGATGTTGTGTCAGCTGACTTCTTCTCCAGACCATAAACAACTGTAACTCAGGAGAAGTCGCGTCCCATCCTGCTACCATATTGGCTTTTGTTACCTACATTGATTTTAGTTTAAACTGTTGTGAAGGAGGTTAGAGCCGTCATTAGGTTGGTGGACAATAGACTTTTCACACAGGCAGCACATGTATTTGTTGGGCAAAAGTTTAAATTTTATTTAACCTCTGTGGGGGAAAAATAGTTTCAGTGTAAACAGAGGTGATTTGACTAGTTTCTAAGCTGTAACATACAGTCTTGCTCTGTACTGACTTTCAGTGCACAACAGATGTATTTTGAAAGGATGGAAATGAAGATGGGATACTTGAGAGTCATCATGCACTTGAGAAAAAGACTCTGTGAGGTGTTTTGTGTGGGAGGGTGAGTAGGCATTATGGACCTCTTGGAACTTCATTTCGTAAAGGGTCTTCTGTTAAACTTTAAGGGCAGCTCCAGGCATGGATCAAGGACACTGCGCGTCCTTAAATTCCCCAGTCTGACCTATTCCTCCTGACTCATTAATCCACAGTAATTCAGATTTATATTTTGTGACTTCAAGGATGAGTTTCTGTCCCACTTTTCAGGACATCTCCTGTAGTCTGCCAAGTGAAATTTCCCTACTCAATTCTCTGCTTGAACCATATATGATTCTTTTCCCGGTTTCTTTTTTTTTCTTTTCTTTGTTTTTTTCCCTCCTCTTCCTCCCCAGTGAAAGTAACCTGCTCCAGCAGCACAGGCTGCAGCATGATTTTACACGTCTTCTATCTTCATTTTTCTTCCCCTCTGGAAGAAGCCAGCAAACTTCAGTTCTGTGGCATTGCTCCGGTAGCGTATTGGCAGGCACATGAAGCAGATTCTTCAGTCACCCTTAACGCCAACAGTGAGATTTATTATCTCCATCGCTCTTAGGGAAATGAGCCTAGGGAATTAATTTATGGTGTTTTGAAATGCTGTTGTCTTATCGAGTGATTACTTGCTTACACCCAAACTCCCTCTTACCTTTGGTCACAGGGATTGCGTGTTTAATGTGTGCTTTAACGGGAGCAATTAAAAGGGCACAGGCGAAGCACAGTCACACTCTGGGCTGTTTATGGCATTTGATCCTTGTACAGCAGGAATGACCCCCTCCAGCTCACCTCCTCTCTCAACATTGTATCTGGGAAGAGAGATAAATTCACAGTTAATAAAGATAAGACTGGAAAACTCCCTTTGTGAACTTATAAATTGCTCACCAGTTGCAGTTCAGTTTCTAACAGCAGGATGCAGCAGTATCTTGTAATTCCGTGGACCACGTCTGAGGAAACAGGAACTGGGGAGTCCGAACAGACAGAAGGGTTTAAAGGGTTAAAGTTGTCTGCATTAGTCTGCTATTGATGAAGGCCTTCCATCTCCCATGGATCATACTGCAACCTTTTTTGTGATTCTTCAGCATTTCTGCATGTAATGGTGCTCTTGGCAGAGAAGACTACTGTGGGCACATTGCTTATCCAAGCATCTGAGATGGTGTTGAAGATGGAATGGTGACTCTTGCCCTTCTGCCTCTTGCATTATTCATATTTGTATTATCATTAATTAATGATTTATGGGACCATTTTGCAAACCTCAAACCCATTTACGACAGTATGAAGTAGTGTGCATGTAGAACATGCACACGTATGTTTGCACACAGGTTCTTACCCTTTGCAGAAAGGCAGCCATGTCTGGAATGGAAACTGGCGTTAGCTGTAAAATGCACAAAGACTCTTTAGACAGAAAGTAGAGTTCTGTATCCCAAGAATTCAAAGTACTATCATGAATTAGTAGAATGTAGTTATTCTGAACTGTATTTAAACATCAGCTTTCTCTTGCAGAAGCACTACAGTGCCTGCTATATAATTTGACTCAGACTTCATTGAGCAAGATGGCATAACATCAGCTGGATATCCCCCTGCAGGGAGTTTCATCTCCAGTACCTGGCCAGGATGTTGAGAGGATTATTTCATCATGGTAATGGAGATGTATGTGTGAGATACAGTGCTTCTCTAATATGAAATTAGACACCCACACTTAAACAGCTATCTTGGGGTTTTCTATCAAACCACACATCTAGAGGTTCCCAAAGGGCTTGTTTTCCTACAGGGCTTGTTTTCCTATTGCTCCGTGTGCAATACCTCTTATAGCGTTTCTCTCCTTTCATCCCAGCTCACACCTCAAGTTCTTTTTTTGGAAAGGTGCTTCAGGAACTCTTCTTGAATTCCCATTTTCTTTTAACTGTGACTTGCAGCTGGTTGGATGTGTTTCATGTGCTGGTCTGTCTTTCTGAAGGTTTTATGCATGACCTATCACTGTCACAAGAAAGCACTAAATGAAGTTAAATTAAAAATCCAGCTGATGCCAGGAAACGTGGTGTGAGAGACTCTGCAGTGGCAGGTATGGCCAATGTTTTTCATACAAACAGGTTGTATCCAGTTCGCATTTAAGCTTGAACAAAATGTACTGGTCAGTTTTTTCTCTGTAAACATTAACGGTAGCTCTGAAATTGTCATATATCGGGGCACAAAGATAAACATCCTTGCCTGTATTTAAACTGACATCTTCCTCTTTGAATCAGATAATGTAGTGACAATTGTTTGTGGGTTTTGTGTTTGTTTATTTCTGTTTTGTGGCATGGAGCACTCTTAGGAGGTTGGCTCATGGTGGAATATCTCAATCACTGACATATCGCATACAGGTTACATCAGTGCAGCTGAAAGCTCTCTCTGTAGTTACGCCACACAGGTTTACCTCCACGCCCATAAAACCACATCCACTGGGGACCTCATCAATGCAAATACACTCAAGAGCAGCTAATGAGGATTTTAATTTAGCTTTAAATGCCTTTGGTGCTGGGAAGGCCTTTATGGCACCAGGCAGGGAAATCTCCTAAGCTCTGGCGGCTTTCACCATAAATGTCACCGCACTATATTTATTATTTGTTTTAGCTGAGTTTCTAATGACCAAAATTCTCATTTCTCAGATTACACCAATGCTATGTGTTACCTTCCAGCACCTTGGTTTGTTTAAAGTACAGTGCAAAATGCAGGAGTTGGCCAGGAATAATTTTCCCTTATGGGACCAAATGTAAAAGAGGGGGAGAACAGAAAAGCATCTTCAGAGTGTGAAGGAGACGCTGGGAAGGGTTCTGACTTTACTGAACGATGGGGTTTTATGGAGGTGTGGGCTGAGGTGTAACAGATACCTGTGATCATCTATCAGCATAGATCTTTTGGAGGACTTTCCCCAGGGTTACTTGATAGAGAACATTTTGCTGTATGCAATTGAGCCAGGCTTGTAAGATTGAGAAAGTCTATCTTGCCAATGTTTTATAACTGCCCAGACATTTGCAGTGGTGATTACTTATTAATGTCGCTGTTAGATTGAGTGTCGCCTTTCGTTCTAATTCCCTCAATCCTAAGTGAGTCATTATATACTTCAGAGCTGACTTCAACCTTTCTCAAGCTTGTGTTTGCCAGACCCTATCAATGGGAGATTTATTGCCCTGAGGTGGTATTTTCCAGTCTTGGTCCAGAACTGCTCTCGTTTATGACAGGGTAAGGGCAGACCTTTCATATGCCTGCAGTATTGGTGCTTATTTGAGGTCTGAGGCACCTGTCTTAAGGTGTTATGTGCTCCCATTACTGGGTAGTTCAGATAGTACTCCTCCCTTTCTTTTTTTCTTTTTTTTTTTCTCCTTTCCTGCCCTCTACCCAAAGTCCCCTTTGCACCATCTTTTCCAGACTATCTTCAGCGCACAGAAGTTCCCACTTCTCTTCATATTTATGCCACCTGCAATCCTTCTATTGCTCTCTTAACCATTTTCCACAGTCCCAAGCTTTTGTGACCTAGCTTGTCCTTGAAGGAAGTCAGCAACAGGCTGTGATTTAAGGCTGTATAGTATCTTATACGTGACATATAACTTCTAGAGAGAGAGAAACAAGATACCCAAACCATTTATGCAGACACTGGGATACTTGTTTGTACCATCCTAAGTCAGCAGTAAGTCCAGCAGCCATAGCACGTGGTGGTTGGGTGGTTCATCATGCCTTCGTGACTTGGGTGCTTTGCAAAATGAAGGGGCCTAATGAACTGCTGGGACAATAGTTTTCTGCTGTACTTCCCCAACTAGTTTGGGGTTTGCAGTGCAAGCATTGAGGAGTTTGTTTGCACAGCTGGAAGCCTGCATTAGCCAACGTGATTCCTCCATTTATAATGTCCCAGTGACATGTTTGGTAGCCCTGGTGAGGTGCCTCTCACAGATCTTAACCCAGCCGTTGGTCATTACAGTCAAAAACACACCTTCCCTTTGATTTTGTAGCCAGCCATAGCAGAGGCCAAGGATTAGTCTGTTTCTTTGCACAAGCCTTACGTACTGACAAAATGAGGTGAAAATCCTCCTCTTGGCTTTTCTTAATGGAGCATGCAACACCTGCCTTCCCCAGGTGACAGGACTAAATGTCCAGTAAACATTAGAAATATCCCTCTGTGTGTGTATGTTTGGATACTGAGTATTAAAAGCCCACTAATAAGAGCTGGTGCTCAGAATCATGCCTTTCTCATCCGACTAATGCCTGGCTCTTACACCTGAGACATTTTACTACATGACAGCTGTTCTGTGGCCTATATACAATACGAGTCAGAAATCTCCATTTGGTCATTAGAGGACTTGCAACTGCCATCGCAGAATCCACTTTCACAGTTTGACAGCCTGGAAGGAGATGCTATAGATCTGGAGTCAGCTGAATTCCCCCTGGAGTTTTAGAAACAGGCCAGAAACACCAGGCAAAGGTGGAGAACTGGAGACTTGGCAAGGAAAGCCTTAACTTCCCAAGTTTTTATTCTCTGTTTGAAGCCTCAATTGAAAGCAACTTTTCCCAGTCCCACTTCAAGAAATCCCTGCCTCCATCCCACCTTCCACTATGAAGTAGTTTCCTTCCTAACACCTGTTTAAGCCTGACACAGAAGTCTGTGTGTTGGGCAGTCCAGAGAGACACTGCGGGCTGGCAGGAGCCATCTTGCTGTACCTCAGCAGTTAACACCTCAGCTCTCAGTGAAAGCAGCTGTTTTGCTCTGTGCCTCATAAAACCTTGAACAAACTTTTACACGTTTGTGCTGAGAGAAGGGATAGATACTCGTTATCCGCTTCTCTGCCGCTCTGCAGCACAGCCCAGCAATTATGGTCAGGCCTATCGTTATCAGGTGAGCAATAAGGAGGAGTGTGAATGGAGATAGGTGATGGGATGGGCCCTGGAAGCACTGTGGCAACGAACAAGTTATTGCGGGTTTGCTGGCGCCGTTGAGTCTGTATCGGCTTGTTTCAATGGCCATGCTGGAGCAGAGAGGGACAGGCACCATGCTGCTACCGGGAAGGCGGCTGCAAGCAGGAGTCAGATGGCCTTCTCATCTGGATGCAAGGATGAGTAAACAGCATACAGTGTGCACATTGATTTCCGGCCCTCACTCATGGGGAGATGAACTTTCACCTTTTGTTTGCTCGCTGTCTCCATTTTTTATTTTCCCTGTAAAAAAAGAAAGCAAGCCGAAAGTTCTTCAGCTGGTGTTACAGCCACAGAATCACAAGAATGGCCCAGGTTGGAAGGAACATCAAGGATCATGAATCTCCAACCCCCCTGCCACATGTTGGGCCACCAACCTCCAAATTTAATATCAGACCAGGCTGTCCAGGGCCTCATCCAGTCTGGCCTTGAACACCTCCAGGGACGGGGCATCCACAGCCTCTGTGGGCAGCTGTTCCAGCACCTCACCACCCTCTCTGTAAAGAACTTCCCCCTGACATCCAACCTCAATCTCCCCTCCCTCAACTTCAAACCATTTCCCCCTGTCCTGCTGTTATAAACCCATTCAAAGAATTGACTCCCCTCCTGTTTGTAGGCTCCCTTCATGTCCTGCAGGCTGCAATGAGGTCACCCCGCAGCCTTCTTTTCTGCATGCTGAACAAGCCCAGCTCCCTCAGCCTGTCTTCATAGTGGAGGTGCTGCAGCCCCCTGATCATCTTTGTGGCTCCTCTGGATCCTCTCCAACAGCTCCCTGTCTTTTTTGTACTGCGGGCTCCAGACCTGGACGCAGTGCTGCAGATGGGGACTCACAAGAACAGAGTAGAGGGGGACAATCACCTCCCTGTCCCTGCTGGCCACCCCTCTTTTGGTGGAGACCAGGATATCATTTGCCTTCCGTGACGCAAGGGCACATTGCTTGCTCACGATAAGCTTTTCATCTATCAAGACCCCCAGGTCCTTCTCCACAGTGCTGCTCTCAAGGACCGCTCCTTCCAGTCTGTATGGATGCCTGTGACTCCTCCGGCTCAAGTGCAAAACTCTGCACTTTGCAGTGCTGAACCTCATAAGGTTCCCCCAGGCCCACCTTTCCAGCCTGTTGAGGTCCCTTTGAATCCCTTCCTTCCACCATGTCAACCACACCACTCAGCTTGGTGTCATCAGCAAACTTGCTGAGGGTACACTTGATTCCGTCATCGATGTCAATGATAAAGATGTTAAAAAGCACTAGACCCTGGGGGACGCCACTCTTTACCAGCTTTCACCTGGACATAGAGCCATTGATGACCACCCTCCATCTTCGGCCTTTCAACCAGTTTCTTATCCATTGAGCGGTCCATCCAACAAATCCACATTCCTCCAATTTGGAGATAAGGATGTGGTGGGGGACCATGTCAAAGGCCTTGCTCAAGTCCAGGTAAATGACATCGGTTGCCTTCCCCTTGTCCACTGATGCCATCGCTCCATCATAGAAGGCCACCAGATTGGTCAAGCATGACCTTCCTCTGGTGAAGCCATGCTGACTGTCTCGGATCACACGCTCATTCCTCGTGATCCAGTATGTCTTCCTCCTTGTGACCTGTGTGCCCTACCCCAAATCCAAGCAATTTGGGAGCATCTATCTATGTGTTGCTCTAAAATACATCTGTATAGACCCACGCTATCTTGTTCAGCTGGCCAGCTCTTATCTGAATACCAGAATCTGTGTTAACTATGTCTAAAGAGAGCAAATTCAACTGGAGTTTGAATTCTGAGCTTTGTAAGTCTAGCTGTTAGAACTGTTTTTCTTGGTCAAGTATCTGTATCTCAGCTCAGTAACCACACAGAGATGAGAAGCAGGGATAGTTAGTTTATCAAGCTTTTCTCATGAGTTAAGATGCAAAGAAAACTAATGGCAGATAGGAAGCATTTTGTTCTCTGAACTTGGGAGAATGTATTTGAAGATTTACTGTCATCAGATGACTGAATCCTCTGTTTCTTTGAAAACTTTGCTTTAAAATAGCTATCTCCTTAAATCAAAACACAATGCAGTTTAAGTTTAATACTAATTAAGTATCTCACTGTTTATATTTCTGAGAACTGTATTTTACCATTGCCAACTGATGTAAAAGAAAGAATTGCCCATATAAAAGAATGAAGGAAGAGTCTTCTGGCAGTAATGAGGTGAGAAATGCTCAGACTGCAGTGTCACATCCAAAACTCTAAAACTGAAAAATCTTCCACTGAAGTCTAAGAAAGCTTGACTAGTTCTAATCAGTGTGACACAAGTCCAGCTTTATTACCCAGCACATTTCTTCATCCTCAGGAACGTTTCTCTGTGCCAATATTGTAAAAGATGAAAGTGATTGATGATTTAAAAGCAAAAGAAGTTCTCAACACATAAATAAATTGCCCTTCTCTTTATCATAAGAAGTGCTCTATTAAACAGTGCTTCTTAAATCTACTTTCTTATTTCTCTGTAGATTCTGGATAATCTTTTGTTCTCAGGTATTCTAAATAGATCTGACTACTGAGTTTTTACAACCTTCAGTAACTAGCAATGCTCCATTAGCTAATTGCTCAGTGACAGTGACCTTTCTGGGTTCGTCCACATGACAACCACATTAATGCCAACTTAATGCTTCCTGTTAACTTTATAAGCCTTTTGCTGTATGTTATAACTTCAGTCCTCTAAGAACAGCACCTTTGGCTTCTTATGGCTTTGTGTATTGTAACTGGTCAGTAGATAGACTTTGCTTTTTTAGAGAAAACAAATAATATCAGCCTCCTTTATAGGAAATACTTGAGGAGTTTCTTCAGGAAGCCTAGTCAGCACTGCATTCAGCAGTACAGGGGTGTGTTCCCTAACCTCAGACAGGAAAGGTCTGCTTGTGATGAGGTGGTTGTCCCATCCCTGGAGACAATCAAGGTCAGATTGGATGGGACACTAAGCACATGACTGAGCTGTAGTTGTCCCTGTTCATTGCAGGGGGATTGGACTTTAAAGGTCCCTTCCAACTCAAACGATTCTATGATTCTATGACCTTGCACTAGAATAAGTTGTTTTCATATATATATATATATATTTGCACATATGCACACACATATGCACACACACAAGATAAAAAAAAAGGGGTGAGAAGAAAAGGAAATAGGAGACGGCCTGATTCATACTGCCCAGAATGTTGTGGCTTTTCTGGCTTGCTGTTGAGCATGGGGTGGCCTGAGGGAGGAGCGTGGAGGTGACTGGCAGTACGTGAACAGTGCTTAAATTCATGCTGCTCCCTCTTCTGCAAGTATGTTCACGTCTCAAACCAGATATTTAATCAAGATATTTAATAAAACTGGACCTTGTTGGGGGGGGCTGGGTGCTGATGCCTCAAGTCTGTTTAACAGTTTTCCATGCTCTTTAAGTAGTTGTGTTTCCTTTTTAACAGCACCCAGAATAAATCCCTGCTATTTTAAAATTTTCTTACTATTTTTAATTTTACTGTGCCTGATACTGTACTTAAGAAAATGGCCAGCAGATTTATGTGGAGGCCAGATATGTAAGCTATGGAATAACAGATCTTTCCCCCCAGTAGTTTTAGTTGAAGATGTGGGACAATAATGGTGGAGTCACGAATTAACCTGCCAGATCTGGGTGGGAGCTTAAGCACCATTTAGTGGCTGAGCCCTCTGCTTCTGATCTGAAGATAACTGGGAGGTTAACTACCTGGAGCTGATCTGGATAGAGATGGAGAACTATGGCTTAAGCGGGTGTGGCCCATAAACTTTTATGGTAGCATTAGATACTACTTATGGGTCTGTGGCTATCTTGTCTTGAATCTTCAGCATCTGTCTTTTGTAGGGAAAGGCAGAGTTACAAGAGGTTGTGTTGCAAAAGACCTTAATAATCCTAGGCTAATGCCGAGGATTTTCGCTGGCTTTGGGCTTTGCATTTGTATTTGTGGAAGTTTCAGTGGAGAATGGAAAAAAATGAGTGCTGACACTCTTAGTAGAACAACCCTCTCTGTCTCTGGTATGCCATCATGCTAGTTATCACACAGTTTGTTGTGATGTTCATTAATGACGGCCCCTCAAACTCCTCTTTCAGATGACAAAGATCAAGGAAGAATTAGACATCAATGATGCAAAGCCCAATGAAACTTTAATTTCAACTAGCATTGAATCAAGAGAGACTAAAGAAGAAAACTCAAGACTTTTTGTTGAGGGTAGTTTAACTAAACTATTTTTTTGTTTTCTTTTTTATATCTTCCTCTTTTGCTATTTTTCAGCACTCCCCTCTAGTCCATCCTTGTTCCAGCTCCTGCAAAAAAGCAGAACTTTTTTCTGCACACTCTGACATGTTGTTTAAGTCCTGACAACCAGAATTTAAGACTTTTTAATTAGACGTTTCCTTCTCGCTCTAGGGCAAAGTCAGTTTCTGGTGCCATTGTAAAGGCTGTTTGGAAGTAAATGTCACTGCAGTGACAAGGGAAGTATTGTGATCATATTTTTTTTTCTCCCTAGTTTTTGCATGTGTCCAATGTCAGGCATTTGCATAAAACAGAAGTTGCATCAATAGGTTGTCTGTGCTTACATTTCCTTACGTGGTTGTGCAATGCTGCTGTACAGTCACTGCTATGAGTTCTTTTGAATTTGCTGATGGTTGATTTATGGTAAAATGCATAATCGTATAACCAAGAGCAGTGTATGAGCCTAGTGATGCTTCTTCTGAATTTAGAAGTAATAACACCAATGATTGGCTGAAAAAAGGGTGCAACTTTTTTTCTGCTCCAGTCTTTTTCTTCCAGCAAAATTTCTCCAACTTCGGTGCAGAAAAATTGTGATCCCTATCTTTCTTTCCAGGGATTCCTTCTTTTTTTGCAGCCTGTGCCTTATTTGTTCCACTGTTCACAATTAGAAATAGTTCTGGTAGCAAAACATATCTAATGGGGGGACGCAGCATCTACTCTTGCAGTTCTTGTTCACTTGAGGTATTCTTTGCATTCGCAATGTCTTCCTCTGAATCTGAAGAGACATGAAAAGACAAGTAATATAACAGATAAATATTGTAGCACACTTCTCTGAGCACTTGAAACTAATGTTTTAATGATTTCATGTCATTTTATGTAGGTAATGCAGAGTCTGGTTTTTGAAAGAATCTGAGCGTTGTAATATCCACGTAGATTTTGGGCGATGCACATTTGGATCTCTTTCCCAGAGCTGGTTTGAATGTCTGGTCCAGTATTGAACCTTGCTGTACAGTTCCTTGCACTTCAAATATTGTTGAGAGAAGTGAAAATGAATGTTGTGTTGCCTTGAGGAAGTTTATCTGCCTTGCATCAGAAAGCCAGATGACCCAAGGATTTGGTAACAACTTATGAAGGCTTACACTTGATTGATTTCTAGATAGTAGACAGTGCAGTGTGGGTCTCCTGACTAAGATGAAGACCTAAACTTCAAAGTCAGACCAGAGTGGAAGGCAGTCTTTCTTCTGTTATCACCAGGCCCCACAGCAGTTTGAAGACTATGGAGCATATTGCCAATCTTGGTTAGACTGTCCTACCACACCCACTGGATTTGGTGTTTTCTGACTTCCAAGTGTTAGAGCCAATCAAATTTGGACTATGTGGGCAACATCTTCCTAGCTTTGATGCAGTGGGTCACATCCACTGGAAGAGACTTCTAGGAGCACCGCATGCATCTCTTGTTCATTGCTGGTGGAAAATATATAGCTAATGGTTGTGCCTATGCTGAAAAACAGTATTTATAGCTGAGAATTTGCTACATCAAATAGTGTTATTGTGCTCTTTGTAGCTGCTGTAGTTTCCATGGAAATAAATAGGAAATATTACATTCAGAGTGACCTATGTATCTGTGGACTTTACCCTTAATTTTTAAATTCATACTCATTGTCCAAGATGTGTTGTAAGAACATGCAGCCTATCCATGTATACATCCTTGGGGAATGGAAAGATGGACTTCCAGTGATGGTGTAATATCAAGTGAAAGCCTCTGGAAAAGTGTGGCTTTGTCATGCTAGAAGAGGTAAGTGATGGACGCCAGCAGAAAAGCAGCAGAGGTCTCTCTTACCTGAGCCTGATCAGCCCGTAAAAATGCAGTGTGGCTCAACTTTACTGGTGACTTGTTCCAGCCAAGGATTTTCTCAGGCATTCAGTGGTTATACTCTAGATTATTGTATATACAAAATATTTTTGTAGGTTTTATTTTGAATAGGACAAATGAGCCTTTCTGCTAAAAGTTAATCGATAAATATGGAAATGACATAGAGAAATGAATGAGTAGCATTCTCCTTTCCAGACTTTTAAAAATCTCTCTGCAGAATAGTTTGAAAGGAACATAAATGAGCTGAAAATGCCAGGAATGTGAATCCATACAGTAATTTTTGCACCTGGCAAGTTTATGCTTTCTTTTTTCTTTTTGGCATGCCTTTTCTGTTAGTGTACTTTGCAGTTTTAATTTGAATGGCACAGTGTTTCTGTGTCCCTTATTTTCACTGTTCTTAAGATGCAGCTGTAAATGCTGAGCTGACAAAGGCATCTGTACATTTATAGTCTACACTGCTCTCTGTGAACTGCAGCCATCAGTTGTCCCCACAAACTTTGGATAAGCCCAGGCAAATGTCTCCCAATTATCTTAAGACACTCCATAATCTTAAGTTATTACAATGGCAACCAGGAAGCCATAAATAAGATCGAGTCCCTGCTGTGTGTACACAGAATGAGTGGCAATTTCAGAAATGGAAAAAACAACTCTTTAAAAAAAAGCAGTTTTATGCCCAGTGTTAAGCAGCTTGCCTGGATGTCTGCTTTAAGGCCTTGATCAGATCAGGGCCATTCCTTCTCAGAACTACGAATGCATTACACACTTCTCCACCTTAGCACAGGCTTTTCTTCACAGAATCTTTCTGACACACAGAATCTTTCTGACAGAACTCTGTGTGCTACGTTGAAGGGTTTGGGGCTTTTGGAAGTACGTCCCTCCTGGAGGCTGGTAGGGACAACTCTGCTGGCAATGGCTGGCACTGTTCGGGAAGGATTGCCCCAATGTAGCTGGGTGTCACTGATCTGAAGCAGCGCGTGTGATTTCTGTGATGGCCCTCTGAAGGAAACAAAAGCAGAAAAGGGCCTGGATTAACATTCTCGCCGTTGTTGATGATGCCTTCTGCTCCTCACCTTTCCTTCGTCCCTGCTGTTGGTACATTGAAGACAGTTGCTTCTGTTTGTCTTACAGAGATGTAATGTGGACATCGCCGCATAACAGAAGTTCTCCTGTTTTCCGAGGGGCAGAAAATGCTTTGTAGGAAGGGTGGAATTTTAAGAGTTTTGAACTGAAAGAAGGGGAAAAAAGACAAAAAAAAATCCAACCTGAGTGATACAGAAAGAGAAATCTGGTTAGAGAGCACACTCTGGGGCTAAGGATATTCTTCATGTGTTCTGAAATCAGATTTCCTAGCAGACTGTGGCAAAAGTTGTGACATTGAATTACATTTTCCTTTACATTTGTCTACCAAAAATAAACCTTGCTTGAGTCATTCATTGTCTTCTTGGTGATTTAGAAGATGTTGGGATGACATCAGCTGTTGGTCAGAATGGTCAGAATCCAGCCTCATTATCACAGCTTGCAGTACTTGACCTGCAGACCTGCAAGGAGGAGGAGTTCAATAGGGTGCCAAATTCCTTTGGAATTGAGGTCTTACATAAAGAAAGATGGAAAGATGCTCCTCTTACATGAGATTTGAGCAGGGTAATATTGTTTTTAGGGTAAAAACAGTGAAGTACTAGGCACTTCCAGATCTCTGCTCCAAAGGCCTTAGTGGGTAATAAGGATTTCAGAGTGGATTTTTTCATTTGTAGGAGAGGATTCAAATGGGCAAGAGTGAACATGAATGTCTGAGACAAGTTCAGCTGTTTTGCAAAGATAGGAACTTGGCTTGAGATCCCATTAGCCCAGTGTCTCACCACCTCTTTGGGAAGTGGAACCTTCATGGTTGTCATCACCGAGGAGAGTGTGGATCAGTTGTGGCTTTAATTCTGTTTTTGTGTGTCTGGGAGGGAAGCAAAGTGAGCTTAAGGTTCTATAAAAGATTTAGAGGGACTTCATAGTGCTGTTCTTTAAGAACAGTTTTGCAAAGGATATCCACTCATATTTTTACACCATATGGTAACTGTTGAGTCCTGGCCCAAACCACTGGGGAGCACCTGGGGGAAAGACCTGGTCAGCCCTGAGAGCGAAGGTGAAGGTAGATCACCTGTGTGACAAGGAAGGGGTGGAGCCTGGCTGCACCTCTCTTAGACCTCATTTAAGGGCTGATTGCCACTAGGTAAGGATTTCTGGTTGGAGATTCTTCCCTTGTGGAGATTTCCTGTGAGATCTAAATGAAAAGGGAAGCACAAAGCAAAAAGTAACTTTTTGAGAAATGCGTAAGAGCCCCATATGTGAATTTGAGGCAAATACTGAGAGAAATTTTAGTACGTATTTAGATGATCTTATCTTTCTTGAATCAGCAGAAGTGAAACGTCTGGAAGTTCATGAAAACCTCAGGAATGATGAAATTCTCTCATTTGAGCTCAGCACCCATCGTTTTCTGTTGGTATCCAAAGGATGGGCAGTGTTCCATCATGAGGACCAGGCCTCCAGGAGGCTGAGAGTACCTCTCCTGACCTCATTAAGTGCTTTCCTTAGTTCCTGTCCTTCTTTCCTTTGTTTATCCACCTGTCTTACTAAATATGTTCAAGACCTGAGAAACACTGATGTGTCTCCCTCATGCATCCATTTTTTCAATTGAAGACTTGTTTTCAAGATCTTAAACTACAGCTTATCCTTCAGATGTGTTCAGTCTTCTAAATTCACTAAGGAGTAGATTGTTTGAAAATACTTTGTAACAAAACTGTAGGACTTCTGTATATAAATGATTTATCAATGTCTTCAGATCTGTCCAGATGTAATCAGATGGTGTTTCTTTGAGAATCCCGAATGTTTATGAGGGGAAATTCTTCGTTTTATGTTAGGGCTTCTTTTACATCAACACAAAGAGGAGCTAGAAAGAGTTTTAAAACTACTGGCATAGCTTGATTATTATTTTTATTTTAATCAAGTCTCCATTAAAAGGCCAGAATTTGATCTAAAAGCTGTGTACAAAGAATAGAGATCTTTTATCAGTGCCTGACTTATAGAAGTTAATTATTTTTAGCCAAATGTACAAATACCCTCCTTTTTACTTGTGATTTGATTTAGTTTAGTTTTATTTTGTTTTTCATCAAAAAATAAACTATAGTCAAAGCATAGGAAGCAATAAATCGAAGCATGTCATTAGTTCTTGTACAAGTTCATGTTGCATAGTGGTACGAAATTCCTCTGGGAATGTATATTTTTATATACACGTCAGAATTCTAAAAATAGGCTTCCAGGATAAGTTATAGCATTAGAAAAGAGGAAAAAGGTTTTCCAATTTGTTTTATTGCTCTGTTTTGAAATGAAGAATTATAATCTGAATGGGAAGAAGCTTTAAAAAAAAAGCAGCTCCAGTAAATGAGCTAGATTAGACTGCGCCTTACTGAAATTCATGAACTGCAGGACTGAGCCAGTGAAGCAGTTTTGTGTGTTCCTCTGGGATGGGCTTTCCACCTGATGCCAAACCCAGTGGTCTCCAGGGCCAGTGATGCTAGGTGTCCCTTTGGAGCAGCCAAGAGAAGGCATCTGTGGGGAAGACTGAAGTCTGCTCCTGGTGAGGTGGGATCCAAAAGTTTAGTGATGTGGTGTGAGTGCTTAGCATGCCCTGTCACTGGCTTTTAAAGCATTTACAGGGATGGCACAAGTGATGCTTTTTTCCTCAGTCTGGAGATGGGGACACAAAGCTTGAGAAACATGAGGCCAGAAGTTCCATACTGCTTTAGCAGCCCAATGTCCCACAGCTGGTGGCAAAGCTGGAGAGGCAATTCAAACCTTACAGCCCCATGTAGGAGCTGTGGCCGCAAGACCATGTGCCACAGTGCACTTTGTGAAATGGAATCTCTCTGTATCTGTCAGCAGCCACACAGTTGCCCCTTACTTTTGTGTGTGGCAGTTCCTCTCCCCAGGGCAATGTCTGTGAAGTTCTGCTGCTGGGATGGGGATGGGGATGGGGATGGGGAATAGTAGTTCTTGCAGCAGTAGAAAACAGGAAATGGGCAGGATGATGCCTACTGTCTAAGCCAAACTTAGGGCAAGCAGCTCATTTATTCACATTCTTGTTAAGTTTGCCTATGATATTTGTTTCCTTAAAGCAAAGCAGTCATATGAGGTCCCATTTGAAGTGGAGTGTTGGGGAACTGAGCACAGGTATCCCCACACAGGCACAGATGCTTTTGCTCCAACATGCAGTCCTCTAAAAATCTCTTTGTCAACTGGGTGAATGAGAGATCATTGAATGGTTGTCTTGTCTCTAGTAGCCTAACCAAGCAGATCAAGAGAGCCTTGTACTTGGCTTTTCTAATCAGAACACACCACAGTTTGTTACCTTATCTCTTAAACCTCTGCTGTCCAAATAGAATACATGTTATCTATGCAATGGCAAAGGTGATGTCCTGCACTGCTGTTCTATGAAAAGGAGCTCAGGAGGATTCAGAAAACAATGGTTTCACGGCTGCAGCCCTTCAAATGAATGTGCTGGAGCTCCCCATGTGCTCAGGTTGGGAGCTGGCTCCTCTCTATGGGTATCTCCATCATGTGAGTCAGGGGCCAGGAGTGTGCAGCAGAGAACATCCCTTAGCGCATCATCAATAGTGTGTAAGCAGATGACGTGATGGAAGTCTTAGGTCACCTGAGACAGAGCACAGTGTCAGAACAGAAAGGAATAAAGTCACTGGTTTTGCTGAGAATGGACCTTATCTTGTTTAAACTTGCTGTCATGGGTGGAGTCCTGAGGACTTTCTGCACGTTCTGACAGCTAACCTGCTTTTCATGAAACTGGATTGGGACAGGCCAGTCATTTCTTTTCTTTTCTTTTCTTTTCTTTTCTTTTCTTTTCTTTTCTTTTCTTTTCTTTTCTTTTCTTTTCTTTTCTTTTCTTTTCTTTTCTTTTCTTTTCTTTTCTTTTCTTTTCTTTTCTTTTCTTTTCTTTTCTTTTCTTTTCTTTTCTTTTGGTTAATAAATGGAAAGAATAGACGTGTGTGTATGAGTGAAGAAGCACCAGCAAGTCTTCGCTTAATTACGTTTTCCAGTTGCACAAATCGCAAATCACATTTCTGTGGCATATATATAGCAGGAGGCAGTCTCCCTCATCTTTCTCCTTCTTCAGTTCTGCAGTCACTGAGTGATGTCTGTGTTGACTCCCATCGAACAAACACCTCTCCTCTCCATGCCTGCCCAGAGATTCCTCTTCTTTTTTTTTTTTACAAAGATAAACTGTGTGCAAATTGGATGAGTGCTGAGTGCTTTAAAAGGTAGAGGGAACAAAAATAAGGCCCTAATTATCAGTTTTCTAACTAGGTACTGAGAGAAGGGTAATTTGAGCAGTAGTAAGAGCAGTTTTTCAGTGTGTTACTTGGTGTATGTTTGAGCATGTAGCTGTACACTAAAATAATTCCAGCTGTCCTTCCTTCTTTTAATAATGGTCCATTGCTTTCCCGTTGTGGGGCCATATTTGGACAAACATTAACCAGATCAAAGCCTAATGGATAGTTACGATGGCTCTGATTCAGCACAGCACTTTAGCACAGTGTTTCATTGTAACTTTGACTGGACATACTTCGACTTCAGCAAGACCTAAGTATCACTTCTATCAGTAGTGGGAGAAGTGATTACAGGACTTGGAGGAGGGAGGGAGTGTTTAAAAATCAAAGTTGAAGCTAGTTCCCATTCAAAAGAATGATGATTGACTGTGCTTCCTGCAAGATATTGCTGCAGGATTAAATGTTATTTTGCCTTCCTTGGTCTCAGCCTTATCTGCCATGCAGTGTTGTAGTAGCTGGAGTATGAGAGCGAGAAGATCTTGTGGAGACTGCTGGTTTCTAGTCAAGGGGAAGAAGGACATAGGAATAGCGGGAATGAAGATAGGGAGTGTACCGGTGAACCAGGGCACTGGCAGTGAGAGGTACAGTGGAGATCCACCAGTCTGTGGGAGCTGTGTCTGGCAATGCCTTTCAGCAGGCACTAAGGTAAACAGTGTAAGATATAGAAGTGCTGAAGTGCCTGGGTGACTTGCTGAGCTGACCCCTGTGTGTAAACCACAGCCCTTGTTTTGTAGCAGAAATATGGGGATGCCTTCATTTCTGAAAGGTTAGGTCTTGATGCAGGAACCATGTCACAGGCCAGACTTGAGGGAAAGAGACTGAGATGTATTTTTCCTGAAATCCCCCTGTTAATGCCTTTTTCTTAATGGTATAACACCTTAGCATACAATTTTCATGTCTCTTCCTGGTCTTTAAAGTGTAGTAACTAAACTCAGGCTTTGAGATACGTCTTTGTTTTCAATTGCTGCACAGCCTTGGAAACACTTTGAATTCCACCTTTATGATTATACACAGGTTATTGATAGCAAATCCTTATTGTGTTGGCAGATCCTCCAGCACAACTTGAGAACTGGATGGCGGGTGTGTGGTTCCATGCTGGAGTTTTTCTTGCTGTGTTTGCCCTTTCATGTTCCCATGTTTCAAATCACTGTCATGAGCAAACAGGCACAGTTTTGGGCACTCTGCCACTGGTGTACCAGATAGTTGTCCTTTGCTTTAAATGCTTACCTGGAGCTGCTGTCTGAACCAAGCATCACTGTCCTCAGCGTAATTACATGTATTGTGCCTGTTGTGGCCCCAGCAATAGGGGTGGGAACATGGAGAAAATGGAGACATCAGGGGAGGAGAGGGAGAGGAATTTAATTTCCTTTACCCTGACATTGATGTTGTTGTAAAATCTCTAAAATGGCACCTTCTGGCTCGGAATTGAGCAGACACAGTGACATGTCTCGCTTTGTCCAGACTGGTTTTCTTGTCCACTTAAGCAGGAGAGTCTTGCGCCTTTAAAGCTTCCTGGCTCCCAGGAGGAAAATGCCAAACCTGTCAGAGAAAACAAACAGTGGCTTTCCCAGCCTGTGTGTGTTCCGATTAACGAATCTATTAGGCTATAAAACCTGGGACCCCCCTTTGCCAGAGAAAGAGCATACATTAGGAAGCTGTTGACAGTTCCTAGGTCTGACCCCTCGCGCCGTGCTGGAGACCTCTCAGCAGCTCAGAGCAGGGCAGCCGGGCCCGTTTGTTCCTGGAGGTCTCGGCCAAGTATCTGACGCTCGGCAAATGCCAGATGCGCTCTTGTTTTCATCTGTGATGTGGGAGGCCAGGGGGAGAAAAAAGGAGGAGCCGCAGCACAGCTGAAGGTTTTTGTTCTTTTGGGGTCGTCAAAATGTGTTGGGAGGTATATTACCTGGGGCTTAGATATGGCTGGCTCCTGCAAACAAAGCAGGGCATGCTCTGCTGGTAATTTTTTTGAGTGAATTTGCGATGGGAAGTGTCGCTGTGGCAAGGAAGCAGAGTGCTGCCACTTGGTTCTCAGTTTAGAGAAGAACAGTGGCTGGTGTTGGGTTTAGCATGTGCTGCACTGGTGTGAGAGCTGACTTCCCAAGGAGATACAAAACCACTGTTCTAACATTAGAGGAGATACAGAACTCATTTTGCAAGAAAAGACGTATTAAAACCTGTATCTTTAGCACGTCCCAGTGAAAACAATAGCATTCCTCTCTTTATCATAGAGTCACAAGGTTGGAAGGGACCTACAAGATCATCTAGTCCAACTGTCCTTTCTCCCATTACTACTCACTAAGGTACTCATGTCAGAGAATCACAGAATCATAGGGGTTGCAAGGGACCTCTGGGGATCATCAGGTCCAACTCCCTTGCTAAAGCAGAGTTTCCTCCTGTCTATGCACTTATGCTGCTGCTTGTTAGGGATGCAGCATTTTTCTCCAGAACTATGGAATTTGACTGTCAAAAATGCAAACAATTCCTGCATTCTTTCATACACTTTTCAGTGTTTCTTCAAACTCAGAATGTTATGAATATTTCAGTGAGTTTCAGCTCATTACATTTAGCTTGATACCTAACACTTTGTCATACAGCAGATGAAATGGGTTGAAGTGAGGAGGTTTTGAGACAGCAGGCTCTGTTGCCATTCCTTCGCAGCCAGCTGTTTGTGCAGCTCAGCCATGGAGCTGGCAGGGCTGGTAAAACCAGTGGTCTTCTCTAACATATCTTGGGAATGAGTCATGCCACTTTTTGTAATTAGTAATTAAGATAACAAATATATGTCAGTGAATAATGCAGAATATATTGAACAGTTACCGATACGTGATCCAACATGTTTCAGACAAATTGCTGCAGCAAAACGAACCTGTTTCATCCTTTGCCCACTGGTGAATCAGTGTTCAGGGCTGCAGCCTGGTCCCAGCCACACACTGCTTTGTCACAGGTGGGCCGTGGTGGCTCAGGAACGGGTTTGGGAGCAGGTGGCTTTTGCCCTTGATACAGCATACACCACTTAGGTCATTCCCTGGGAGACCTTTGAGCAGAAAGACTGAAATTCACTGTAGCGCATTTTAATTTGCTGGGTGAGATCTCTGTGTCTCCCAAACACAAGACTTGTTGTGAATCACAGCAGGATTTTCTCTTAAAGAGCCCAGCAAAATGCTGCTGACAGTGTCACAGAGCGATGCTAATCCGACATCCCATTGGTCATGGCTGCTCAGGTTACCCGCCGGTGCTGTGCGAGAGGAGGACTGTTACTGTGGGAATGAGGGACCTCGTGCTGTAGGGACATAGTCGGGGCATTAGGAGGAAGAAAATCTATCCTATTCCCATCACTTCCTGAAGGGTATGTGTCAGAATGACGCACATGCTCTTGGCTTTATTTGATGAGGGGGCTGCAGCGAGGGGGAGAGAGAAATGAGATGGTCCCAAGGGACGCGCTGTTTGGCTTTGCAGGGTCACGATGCTCTGAATATTCGTTTTGAATGGCTGAAACTGAAGGAGTGGGGAACAGCTCTCGCTGGTACACATTTGTCATCTTCGTGACTGAAGAGGGCTCTTGTGGATATTCAGACACACCGTGGATTATCATGGACTTCTTGGTAGCTTTTCTCAGCCTCGTAAATAGAGCTCAAGGAAAAGAAAGGAGGATCCAAATGACGTTGGCATATGCTGAGACTGAGAACGTTCCCCAGAGATACTTCTGGTAGGACAAATTACAGCAGGAAAGACGCTGGGAGTAAAACCAGCCCTCAACCCACAGTCCGGCATGCCTTACCTCTGTGATTAAATTGCAAAGTATGCCTCAATGTGCTTTCTGGGCTCATCTAACACCAACACAAGAAAGGGAGCTCTAATCTTTTGAGGAACTTCTCACATTCTCTGTTGTTTTTTTTTGTTGTTGGGGACCAACACCTACAAGCACACTTGGGAAATGGGGGACCTAATGGTGACACAACTGGCAGCAGCCAGTGAAGTTCAGTGCCAGCAAGACTGCAGCCAGAGCATACCAACCCCAGAGGGACAGTGCAGTGGGCAAGACTAGCATGGTGCCATCAGCAGCCAGAAAAACCTTTGGTTAGAGGTGATAGAGAGAAATTCAACAAATATGTGCCTAGTTGTCCAGGAAAACAAGGATCTTATGAATGTAACTGTTTGCTTTTCAGTACTGTAATCAGTAGTGAGAAAGGCAAGTACAATATGCACCAACCAGAACTGTCAGTTATTGGCCAAAATCGTCTTTTCTCTTCTTTCCCTCTCTTTTCCTCTGTTTTTTCCTTTCTCTTTTCCACACCAGGATATACAGAAGTATCTCATATGGAGATACTTTAGTTAAGCATGGACTGTGTGCTATGCCACCAGATCTGAGAACAGTAATGGACACTGGGAATTAAAAATTGTTCGGTATTTTTGTTTCAGATGAGAAATCAGAAATTAAATTCAGTGTAATTTTATGTTTTTTTTTCTTTCACTCAAATATTTCGCTTGAGCCCAAGATGTCACTTGTTTCTGTTTTTCAGTTCACTGAAAAAAATCAGAAGGAAAAAAAGAGTTTGGGCTACTGCCCAACTGGTTTTTCTCCCTTCATTTTTGTATAATGAAACAAAATACAAAACCAGTTATTTATGCATCTCAGGTTTTAACTTCTGTCTTGACTATCCATCAGATTAACAGACACCACAGAACAGTATTATTTTTTTAATAATTACTATTCAGAAGTGGTGCTGTATCTTTGTTATCTGGTAGTTTGTGAATGAGAGTCTCATGAGTTAATGAAATCGCTGAGATCTTGGATTCACTTTGCAGAGTTGGTGGTGATTCCTAAACTGAATGGAGAGCTTGGCTGAATGAAGGTGTTAACCATGATTCTTTTGCCTTTTTCGATGTCAGGCTGACAACAAATATTTGCTTTAACTCTGGAATGATGTTTTAGTTTGAATGCTTGTCTCCAGTAATAAACCTCAACTGAGAGCAAATGGGGAAGGAGACCACTGGTTTCCAAAAGTAGATCTGTTGAAAGTGTGGAGGAAACAATTGAAATGAAATTCAAGAGGATCACATCTACCACCTCCTGCAACCTCCTCCAATGGGTTTCTGTTACTGCATTTGGAGTTCTCTTTGTTTTCCCCATGACTAGTGTGGGAATTGTGCAGAGAAGATGCACCTCTTTGCAGGCGGCTTCTGCTGGAACTGAGGAGCAATGTACAGCAACTCTCATGGCTGATGGGCTTTGGTTTTCATGGGTTGGTTTTCATGGGTTGCTCAGGTTTGTCTGGATAGTCAAGTTGAGATTCTGTATGTTGTACCTAGGTGTGCCTGCAGGATTGCATTGAGGCACAGGATCCAGATTCATAACAATTTCTTTCTTTTCCTGATTATTTTTATATGTTAATGCTTGATCTTGGTAAATCATTTTAACTCATGGTACCTCTTTGCTGGACTTTACCCTTCTTACTCTAAGGTGACTGGGAAGAACCTGCTTCTTCCTTGCTTCGCACACGTACTTACCTGGTACAACAGGTCTGCAATTGCAGCCGGTGCCTCTAGGTGCTACCACAATACAAACAATAATCAATCACTGACCAACACCTTCTAGACTCCTAATGAAACACAATAAAAAAGTCTCCCCAGGGACGAAATCTGCTAGGCTATGTAAAGGCTTTCCTAATGAAAGTGGTAGATACCCCATCCCCTGTGACATGTAAAACTACTCTGCAGAAAGCTCTAGCCATCAGTATGTTGGGGAATAATCATAGGTTGGCAAGAGGACCAAATACATAGGTCTTCATTATTCTGGACTGCCTGTCCAGCCTGTATTGCTATGAACAAAACAACAGTGACTTAACAGAACTTCCACTTTGTCTGTCACTGCCTTCCACTGTAGGTTCTCACAACCGAAGAGGAACTTAAAACAAGACTCATCCAAAATGCAACCTTTGTTCTTAACCATGCCAAAAAACCTTCCGTCTTCTTCTGAATTGCTTTCAGGTATGTATTTAGGCTGAATCCTGAACTCTTTATTTTGGTTTATTTAGTCCAGCAATACACTGGAGGAAAAAAGAAAAGTATGTTTGGAGAAATATTGCTCATGAACTGTATGGTGACATTTGCATTAAATCTAAAGTGGATCGATGTAGTGAGAAGTACATCTCATTGTAGAAAGAAATAGAGGTATATATAGTTAGGAGAGGGTTCCACAGAACTTGTACGTAAGCTGTAACTGATTTAGATTCCCATCCGTGTTCCTTTATCTTAGGCTCTCTCATTCAATAGTGAAGAGATATCCCAGGTAGGTGAGTGCATGCAGGAATGGAATGAAACATCCCAGTGGAATTAGATAGGCTTTTTCTATAGTCCATTTTATGCTCTTACTCACCAAGCTAATTATGTTTTGCAAAGTTATGTCGTTCTGGATGAGAACAGTGGCTCCTGACTTCTGAGACAGTGTTAATCCCTACAAGAAGCATTTTTTCAGGCTCGCCCTGCAGGTGGCACAGCGAGCCTTGTGTTTCCGCACGGCACTAAGTCACTGTCTTCCTCTGCTATCATTTTCCAGCGCAAAACCAGCTGCAATAGGAAAGACTTTACAGAAAAAAGGCTAGTATGATATGCTGGCTATCAAAACACCGTGGCTTTTCTCAGCTGTTTCCAAAGCTTTTCTTCAGACATGTTCAGAGAAAATAGTTTTTTTTCCGTCCACTGTGCTGAGACACTTTGTTCTCTCTTGCACCATTCCCAAGATAAAACTCTGAGAGAATGTGCAGTCAACCTCCTAAAAATCAAGATAACTTTCTTAAGTCTTAGGCACACTCCTTATGTGTTCTCTCTTAGGCAGTTCTTGTTATCAGAAGATCTCGTCAGAAGCCATTGGACTCGAGTGGAACTGATTCGGGAACTGTGAAAAAGGTACAGTGAAAGGGCCTTATAGCCTGCAGGGCAGCTGGGAATTCCTGCTTACAAGTCCTTGCCCTAACATTGCTTCTCTTCGTGGCCTTGGGCAAGTCACTTAACTTCTTAATCTCTGGCTCAGTTTCCCTGCCTGTAAAATAAGATAGCTGTTACTATCGCATACCTGCCTGACAGGATTTTCTTCCCTAGAAATAATTAACATTTGTAAAATAGTCTCTGACTATGTTTATTTTTGTTATAACATTTCTAGATTATATTACAATAGACTTTCTGTTTCTGTTGCAGATTTGAACTTCTGTACGAGATTATAACTGGAAATTAAGTCATTTTTCTAATGAGATATAAAACAGCTTGTGGTTGGTGTGGTTAAGCTGAGTTTAAAGCAGCTTTGCAGCGTGACAAGTGTGAAGTAGCTGAAGCATTTCAGTGAACGTATCCCCGGTATCTGTGACAAAATGAACTTCAGTGCACAGATTATTCATTATCTGATCTTAACTCTGATTGAAAGGTTACTTATTTGAAGCACTTCATAGGTAGGACTGAAGGTTTGAGGTTTCCTTTCCATTGTGAGGAGATTTAAAGTGCACGTCTTGAGTCTTGTTATGTCTTCCTGTGCACTCATATCCAGAGTGCTCCTTGGTCCTACAGTACAGGTTAAACTCTGAAGAACTGAATGGAGGATTTCTGTTTGTAGAAACATCTGTGAGCCTAGTGAATCTTTCTCAGGTTTCTGCTGCAGTAGTTGGCTCAAGTGGGAGTTCCTTTGAAATAATATGTTTTCGTCTCTGTGATGGCAAAGAAGGAGGGCTGACAGCTTGGCTGACCTACTGCTACTTCAACAACTGGTCAGCAAGAATGGTTTGTTTTTCTGTGGGAGGATGCTGTGGTTCTACTACCATGCTTTCTGCCCACAGGAAACTTTTATTTCAAGACTGTATCTTGCCACTTTTCCCTCCTTCCTGATCTCCCTTTGAATTTTTTCTTTCCTTATTTTGCTCTTCAGTTGCCATCTTGTTTGAAATGGCAGTTGCTTATGCGATTATAGAGTGCACTGGGCTCACATCAAAGATCCATCTAGCCCATTTCTCTGTCATGAAAAGCAGAAGCTTAAGCAGGGATATAGCAATAATGGAATTACAGAGTGATACTTCTTAGAAGTACCTCTCCAGCTCCAGTGACCTGGACATTTCCTGAGACAAGGGTGAAATTTCTGTTTAATGACTCTCAGTGGATGTTTTTACCTTCTCGGACTTGATTTAATCATCCAAGTCCATACCAACTCTTGGAATTTGTCACATCCTGTGGCAAAGACTTCATTTAACAGTGTTTTGTTTAAAGAAGTGCTGCCTTTGTTATTCTGAACCTGACATCTGCTACCTTCATTCAATGCTCTCAAATTATTATGAAAAGGTATTACCAAAAACCAGTGAAAGCTGGTTTTCTACTGTCCAGTATTCTTAGATGCTTCTTCTCTTGAAATGAGAAATGTTAGAGATTAGATATGGGGAGGCAAATTACCAGGTAAGGAAGGCAAAGAAAGTAAGGATGAGTAAGAGCAGTAGATTTGTTGTTTTTTCCTTAAAGCAGAGTGAATTCTAAATGTTAATAGAAGAGCAAATAATGTGTATATTTCGCAATAGCTGAATTGGTTTTGATTGTCCCAAGATGTTCAAGGAAATACCCTAGGTCAAGTAGCATGTATTCTTTTGGTTTTTTTTGCCACATTATTCGGATCTATATGTGTTAATTGACTATAGTTAATCTGGGAGAGAAAGTTAGTCATTAAAAATTTGGTAAAAGAGCTTGTTAGCAAAATTCATTTTATCTTTCTGCTGAATATCTGCTACCAGTGTTGGAGGGAAAGTCAGGTGGGGGGGGACTTCTGGTCTGACAGAGTGTGGCTGTTACGGGTAATAATCATGCTGCTATTTGGGCCTTTTCTCAGCCAGCTATGGTTTTTCTTCATGGCATCCATAGGTGAATTCCTGCAGGCTGCCCAGGAAAGGTGTAAAACTGTGCAGTTCCAAAGATGATGCATCTGTCTATGTCCATGGTGGGAGGAAGTGAGCAGAAAGACAGTGACTCTTTAAATAGCTGCTTCTCTACTTGCTCTGCTCTTCAGCAGTACACATATCAAGCAACTTGAGTAACTACAAAGCTAACTTGAATAACTACAAGTAAGGAAAGTGTAAACTAAGCAGGAATCAGAAGCAAAGAAGTAAAAAATGAAAAGGGACTCCCCTGAACCTGACAAAGAGAAATTGTTGACAAAGTTCCAGCCTTGATTGAGTAAAAGAGAGTAATTTTATTTTTTTTTAATCTCCTCTCCCCATTCCCACCCTCTGCTCCCCTGGAGAGAAGTCTGGATGTAACACTATTGCTAGGACTAGGCCTATGATTAAGTTCTGTTTTTCAAAGGTGATCCCAGCATGATTAAAACCAGGTGGCCCCCATGGCGTGCAGCAAGGGAGCCAGATGTGCTCTGCAACTGGATTGCCATTTCCTAGCCCAGCTGCAAACATTTGATTGTCCACTCGCTCTGGGTATTACAGCCATGACCTTCTCTCTTCCTTACCTCCCCCGTCTCCTGTCTGCTTCCCCCAGTGACATTTGAGAGGAGAAAAGTCCCCTTAGACTTGTTTGTCACTGTTACAACCATCCCTTTCTCCCTTCACCTCCCCACTCCCAGCCTTGGTTCCACACTTCCATTATTCACAGATGTTAGAGGGTAGGAGCTGACAGCACTGGCTTTTACCTCTCTCTTTCCTTTATTTGGATTTTTTTTCTCTCTCCATGTTCCGGCGTGTGTGCACTGACCCCAAAGCACTCCCAAGTCAACTGGCAATGTCTGAATCCACTTAAAGGTGAAGGAATAAAGCAATTTTCTTCAAGATGTGGCATAAACTGTTTAGTTTCTGCTGTCTCCAAAGGCCTGTAATGAGAGGGTGGCCCTGTCCCAGAACAAGCCCCGTCTCACCCTGATCTATAAAATTTAGAATAGGTTAATCTTTTCCCAGAGCACTGGTCTGTCAGCCCTTTTTTGCTGAATTAGGGCTCTAATGCATGGATGGTGTCAATAATTGCCTAGTAAGCCATACTTAAAAAAAGAGTCACAATCAATCGTCCCAACATTAGGATGTCATAATGCATCAATCCTGCATTAGGAAGTTGTAATCCATCAACTTGACATCAGAAGGGACAATGGGATGGTGTGAGCTCAGTTCAGGCCTAGGGGAAGCTGGAAGTTCTCGATAGGCTTTGCTTCAGCTGTGGATTTGGTTTTAAAGGGTGCTTTCATTTTGTTTTCCCATCTGCGTTTTACGAGTTTATACTGAATTCAGTGAATATTGAACCCTTTGGAAAGAGAGGTGCTGGTGACGCAGATTTGAAGAAGTCTGGGATATTACAGGGTTGCTGAATTTCTCATCTCCTATTATCTAGCAGAGTTTTCTTTACTATACCTTCTCCCTCTCCTGTGTTTGATGAGTAATGGAAGCATCAGTAGTTACTCCAGATGTCTGATCTCTACTTTCCCTAAAAATGTCTGTTCGTGCCACTTTGTAGATACATACTGCTGCATTTCATTTTAAAATTCAGTCTCCCCATAACAAACCTCAGTCTGATTTGCAACTCCTTTACATAACTTTCTCTGCCCACTTTAATTCTACAAAGCCCTACTTTTTCCTGCTACTAAGAAGCAGGCATCTGAGTATACAAGGCTGATTCAGAGCATTTTGGGGCTTTGGGGCCATGTCAACACGGCCAGCAGAGTCTTTAGACCCTGTTGTTGAAGATGTTCCCAGATACTCCAATGCAGTATTTTTGGAAAATGTGCTCTGCTGTGGAGCCTGATGAGGCACACGTGCTATGACAGTAGCTACAGCCGTATTTTCTGCTGTTTGGTAAGGCCTGGCTGTTTGCTAGGAAATGTTTAAAATACAAAAGAAAAGCATAACTCATTCTCCAGAGCATAAAAAAATGGAAGGAATTCACAGAAGATGAGTATTCTAGAGTAATAATTCAATTAAAAATGTGATGTCATTTCTTTTTGGCACTGAGGAGGGAGAAACAATTATGGAAACATATGAGTGCAGTAAAAGGCAGTATTTTGGTCAGTGGCAGCGGGCCAGATGGAAAAGTCACAAGGAATGACTGCTAGGGTAAACACAGACCACGAAGTATCTCTAGAAGTTCTTATGCTTTGATAGCAGTACTGGGTTGGTTACTTTTGTGAAGAAAATGAATGCTCAAAATGACCATTTTTTCTATTTGGATGTTTTTTAGTGATTAGTTTCTGGAGATATTTGTGTGACCACCAAAGTTAGTTATATGAATATCTTTTCTTTTTTTCTTGAATTGAATTTAGTTATGGTTGTCTTTGTGTAGAGCAATTAATGTGCATAAATGATAAGCTGAATAAATACCGATGGTAACTTTTTTAGAAGGAAATATTAGCTCTTGGCTGAGATTTTCCAAACTGCCTTAAGCCATTTCAAATGGGTGTCCAGATAGAAAATCCTTTCCTGTGAGTGCCTTGAAATATGTCTGAGATTAGCAGAATGACCATGAATAATCTATTCTGAGTACTTCACATACAATTATCTTGCTCTCAGCCATATGCTGATGAAGAAATCTCTGTCACCATGACTGGAAACACCACTCTTATTTAGAAAAAACAACTGATTCTGGTATTTCTTGCTGTTCTCATGCCATGATGTTTATTCTGCCCTTTCTGGGTAAAACGCTGAAGATGCTATCAAGAGAGAAATGCTTCCAAAAGGACCACACTGATACAACTGCAGCTTTAAGGTCACTTTTAAGGTTAGCCTCTGGCTTTGGTGAGCTCAGCTAATCCTATGAGCAGGTTTCAGCCATGCACAATCCCATGTCAGCAGTGACCATTGAAAACTCACTGTTCAACTTTACTGGCTGAATTATCTCTAATGCCACAAGAACACCACTCCAGAGTGACCTTCGTAGTTGATCTGGTTCTAATTATAATCCAAGTAGTTTTAAGCATTCATTTAAATGTCTTCTTAATTGCAACCTAATTTCTTGAATTGTAGCCCATTCATCAGCTTTTAATCATTTTTTAATTGTGTGGAAAGTTTGAAGGGTTAGTAACAAGTCATTTGTTAGGTAGAGGTCATGAAAAGGGTTATAAAAATTGCTTGACTAATTTTAAATAATAAATTAACAAATGTATGTACTCCCAAATTTTAAGTTATTTCAGTATTTATGCTTAAAAAATAAGTTCTAAAAGTAAGGAAGGATGAGTTTTATTTCTCGTGCAAGCATGGATGTCGACTGTCTGTTGTGAGAGGAGCACTGTTGTCTTTGCTTCCTGGGAAAGCAATGAATGAAAAAATTAAGGCTTTTTTAATGAGCTTTTAATTTAAACTGGATGGAAATTGCTAATGGGGTTCTGACTATGATCTTTGAAAGGCAGTCATGTTACAAGAGAGAAACAAAGTTAGAAACCAGTGTCTTTTTCCAGTTGTTTTTCTTAAATAAAATCTTCCGACTGTTTCTAATAAGACCAGCTGTGAGCAGGAGTCACTGGCAAAAAAAAGGATGTGAAGCTGAAATGAAACAGTGTTTAGGATGACATTCGTCACTTCCTCAGGTTCTGATCTTGTGTTTCAATTTGTTGCCTGGCTTTGTCTCAGTTTGTAGGGATAACCTTGCTCTGCACCTCAAGCTCCTTACAGCATGAATCTGGTTGCACTGAACTGCTTGGTTTTCTTTTGTAGAAAATCAGGGATTCTGTGTCAGGATGAGATTTAAGGCAATATGGAACCCAGTCAGGAATAAATGTCTCAATATCAATTCTTTCTCTTTGAATATAGTATCATGGTGTCAGCACTGGGAGCTTGCAAAGATCCCTGCCACATTTTAAGGCATTTTACAAAAGCAACAAAAATCCCTTGACTAAATAGTGCTGAAATAACCCCAAGAGCATCGAACTCCTTACACTAATGAAACTGGAGAATAAAATATCTTTGCACATTCTTTGCTTTGAAACGTAAAGAACTGTCCATACATCTGGTGTTTTTTTCCGACAAGAGGCAGTGCAGCAGGGAAAGACAAACTGTTGTATGATGAAAAAGCTTTGCCAAAAAATGTCTTGTTAAAAATACAGAGATTCGGCACTCTTCCTTCTTTCTTAAACCTTTATATTCCCTTGCTCATGACACTTTCACAAAGTGACTGTTCTGTACTGATTGAAATTTCCATTTATTTCCTCAATCATCTTTCTCTGACTTATTTCCCAGTGTAACATCTTGTAACTTCTATTCCTGATAAGAAAGACCATCCTCTCCTCTTGCTTACTTGCTTGTATTACAGCTGCATGAGACATGTCTAACAGATGATTTACTGCCAAGTTTGGGGAAAGATTTGTATCGGAAGGTCTTTCCATTCAGTTGTAATTTAGAGCCATTTCTTCAATTCCCTGGAAAGTTAACTTCTGTGAGCTTCCCCCTTTTGTATCCAGCACAGAAAATAAATACGCATCATCTTGGAGTAGATTCCAATCAACATATGGACAAACATGAAGAGAGTGATTGGAAATTGAAAGCGGCCATTTGCCATATATCAAGAAGGTATTTAGGATATATTGTCTTTCCTTATGGGATGTGAAGGGAGCTGTAGGCAAAGCTCACGTATGGAGCGCTCTCACCGGAAGGAACAGATTATCAGAGGAAGAAATCCTTTAGACAGTGTCTAAGATGGAGCAGCACAGAGGTTTGTTCTGCAGAGACTAACCCAAGTGAACTATAATCTTACCCTTTTTTTTTTTCCTGTTTTTCCCTCTCCCTACATTCTCCCTTGAGATTGACAACACTGAGGAATTTTTCTGTTCTGAAGAGAGAAGAGGAAAAGGAGGGGAAGATAAACACCCTAAGGCCTAATTTTCATTACCCTGATAGCACACACCAAGATCAGTGGGACTAACTGCTGTTAGCTTCTGCTCAGAGGGGTCTGTAAGTTCCTTCACAGCTAAAAGCAAAACTCCAGTATCAACTGGATCCAGCCCCCTCCCCCAACACTCCACTAAAATAACAGTTTCATAGTTAAAGATCAATCTGATTTGACTGTTTTGAGGATATTTTGTATCAATCGGTATTTCCCAGATTTAATACTTAATTTTTCCCCTTCCTTTTCATTTCCTTTAAGTTGTGGAAAAATAGGGACTTCCAAATGAAAAGAGAACAACTCTCACATCCGTAGAGGAAGAAGTGTTGTAGCTACAATCCAGGACAGTTTGGTTGACCAAGTTTCTAAACAAATGGTGCTGGTTACATGAAAACAGAGTTTTTATTATGATGGCCTTCTGTAGGCACGAAGCAGATGTGTAGTTGAAGATGACCTGCAAGACTTTTTTTTTCTTTTTTAAATTGAGGTTGGCCTTAGTATTCTTTTTTATAACGAAAACCTGAAAGTATTTTCTTTTTGTGTGTTTGTTTTATATTAAAAAAAAAAAAAAGGTATATTTCTTGTGTCTTGAAAATATCAGAAATATGAATTTTACTTCCTTGGGTTTTACTGGAAGACTGCTGGCATTTGTCAGAGACACTGTGCTCTAGATTCCTAACTGAAGAGAGAAGGATTTTTAAGAAAAGATTACTTAAGTCTGATATGTTAATGTTAATAGTGCTAAGTATTAACAAAAAAAAAAAAAAAAAAAAAAAACCAAACAACAAAACCCTCCAAAAACAGAAACCAGAGACAACTAAATGGTTTCTAACTAAATTCCTTTTGCTCTTGTGTGCTTCCAGTATTTTGTGTCACTTGACATCACCATTTCAGTGACATTTATTTGTAAAACTGAAGATTTCTAATGATATCTGCTTATGGCAGGAGAAAACATCCCACAGTAGAAGTCAGGTGAAAGGAGCTCTCTACCAGTACCTGATAGTGAGCAAACAAAAACTTATTGGTACTTTATGCTTCATTTGCACTTCAGTCAAACGTCATTTGCAGCGTTTGTGCTTCAAATGATGTTGAGCTCTGAACTTTACAACACCACTTTTCCTGTGAAAAATGTCACAATGAAGAAAGTATGAAATATGTCTGGTATGAGTAATCATCTCAACTGAGAGTGCTTGATGCTGATATTGATCTGTAAGGCTGTACCTTTTGTGTAGCTCTTAAATCTAGTACTGATTATATGTATGTATATGTAAAATAACAATTAGTAACACTAGCATAATGTTTTTCTTTGTAGTTACTGCTTTCATAGAATCATAGAATCCCCAAGGTTGGAAGAGATCGCCAGGATCATCCAGTCAACCTTCTGCCTATCTCCAACGTTTCCCACAAAGCTAGCACAGTATCTAAATGTTTCCTTCAGTGGCAGACTGAAGTCTCTGGTAAATGCAAGCAGTCTTCCAGTAAACCCAAGGAAGCCAACTTGATATTTCTGATGTTTTCAAGAGACGAGTAATATATCTTCATCTGAGAGAATATAAACCTAGATAAAATTATTGAGAATTCCCTACTGTATTCTCATTAAGATACCAGAGCTGCTGACAATGAGCTCACAGTTTTGGAAAAGAAGAGAGAATTCAGGACTAGTGACACTGTTGAATAGTCCTCCCGCTTTAGTTTGGCTTTGTCTGCAGTCCATCCATGTCATTTGCTGCCATCCCTGCGTTGGACAAAGGCACTCTCTTCATTGGACTGTGGTGTTGCTCCTGTTTTATACTTCTGAAACTCAAAATATTCCTGTTTCCTCATTGCACCCCTTGTAGATCTCACCCAGACGGTGCAGTGGTGCTCAGGAGGCCCCAGTTTGGTACTCTTTCCTGTAGCACAAATACTTCAGGGAGGAAGTCCAGTTTCTGCCTCCTGTCAGGGGTCTGGTGCTAACATAACTGCATTAATACAAATATCTACTAACAACAAAATATAGCAGATTTTCCCCTGTCTTTGTTTTTTCACCCTGATATGCCCAGCTTTGTCTCTGGATCTTGTCCTTGGCATCTTGGTTTGATATGGAGGCTCCAACCCACCAAGCTGTGCTTCATTGCCTGCATGCGGCTCTCTAGAGGGTTAAGGTCTGTAGATTCTACAGTAAGACTGTGGAACAGTGTTGGGATAGGCTCTGGTAAGGCTGTCATTGCATCTTCCTTCAATGTTTCCAGCTGCACCTATTGGGAATGCCACCAACTTGAGTTTGGCTGTTTGAGCAGTAAGAATAGTTCTAAAATTCTGGCATTATCCTGATTGTTATGCTTAAAAAGTGAGAAAATATAGTGAAAATGAGAAAGGATGAGTGCTTCCAGATCACATCTTGGTATGAATTAATTTCCTACAATTGCTAAACTAGTGTAATCAGTAATTAGGATCTGTAACACGGGAAACATCCCAAGGGATTAGATCAGTGGTGAAGAGGGTTTTCATCCAGGGAGCCCTTTTGTGAAGAACTTCATTAAACCTCTGCATTAATTGTCAGGGAACGCACTGATTTGGGATTCCTCCACAAAAGCAAAGGTTGGTGACATCCTGGAGATAGCTCTTTGCCCTCTGCTTGGGGCTGGTGGCCAGCAGGATTTCAGGCACTTAGTAGGGGATGTCCTTGTCATGCCGCACTATGACTTTTGGCTAGCTGTGTACACCAAAGGTAATTTTTATTAGTGGGAACAATGTCAGTAGTATACTTCTAATACGTGAAGGTGTACTGTGACCTGAGGGCTCCCTATAAAAAGAGAATGTTGTGAAATATTGCATCCTGGCTACATTTTCCTTTTCCTCTAGGAATCTCCATGCATCGTTTGACAGTGGTGCTGCTTGTAGAAAAAACTCTTGCTTTCAGAAGCAGTAAATGCTAAACAGACCAACTGGTGATCCAACCCCTTTCTCCCCTGGGCCTTTCCAGGGGAAATTTTCTGTGAATGACTTTAGCAGAACCTCTTGAAGAGCAATGAAATACGCAGCGATGAGATCACAAGGACTCTATTTAATAGGATTTCTTTTTTGGGGTCCCAAGAGTAATGTCATGCCAATAATTCACCACTGCAGCTCCCTTTCTGTTTCTTAACAGCACTAAAGAGCCCTAAACAGCTTCCCTCTGAAAAAAAACAACAAAAAAAAAAAACACCAAAACCAAATCAAAACAAAACAAAAACCCAAAACAACCCACACAACTCTGCTGTATTTTCAGAGCCTGGTCCAAAAATACGCAGAAGTTAGTAAACATTTAGTCAGTCTTTGTATGGATCTGATACAAAACCTGTTTGGCACCAGTAGATCTCAGATTTGTCTGGTTCAGATTTCATGTGTTTGAGCCTTGTCAGTTAGAAAACAGAAGCAAAACAAAACATAAAATCTCGTCCAGAGAGCAGCAAGGAAAATGATATTGTGAAGGATGGACTGAGGCCAGATCAGGAAATGTTAAGTTATCCCATCAAATTCATTGAAGTAAACATATTTATAAATACAATCCTACTCAGCTCTGGCTTTGCACAGATAATACACATTGTGAATGGGGAAAACAGTGCCTTTGTCCAAAATAGAAAACATTTCCTGAACTCTCTTAACATTTATTTCTGAGGGAAAAATAAAATGCAAGGGAGAGTAAGCTTTGTAGCCAGATCTTGCAGATCATTTGAAGAGGATGTAAAACAGAAGTGCTTTCCAGAGTCCAGACCTGAGAAGGACCTGTTCTTATAAGGGGTTGATGGTTGGAGCATATCAGCTGGACTCTGCAGCAGTTGCTCCCATGTTCTCAATATAAATGAGATTACTTTCTATAGCTCTCAGGTCTTTGAATCACACCCAAATGAGAATATGGTCTTTCTCAGGGAATCTTGCTATGTGTTTGTGTTGCATTAGGATTTTGTAAGTAAAGTAAATCCTTCAGACACAAGTTTTTATTGCAGATTTGAGGGAAGCAGTTAAGAGAAGCAAGGTAAATTGCTTTCCTTTTTCCTTGAAGTAGTTTTGCCTTTTCTTCTTCTGAGCATGAATCAAAAAGTAAAAAATTCGGAGAGTGGTTCTTCTAGCACTTAAGTAGCACAGCATGATCTCATTTGAAAACACTTGTTCTCATAATGCTTGCATTTGTGAGGCCAGGCCTAAGCAGTGAGGTTTAAATCTGTGCTGTGATTTTTGGATGCTTGAGCCACCCAACTGGTATGCTAAGTTTAACTGGTGGATGGGTTGGCACTTAATGTTTCATTGCCCACAGCCATTGTCCTTTGGCAGTCCCCAGAAGACTCAATCCTCTCATCTCTTAAGGCAGATCATGGACATTTCCTCCAGTTCATTCTTCTCTTGGAGGGGATGTTAAACAGAAATACAGCATTAAAGAAAGTGAAGTTTGCTTGCAGCTGCTGTATCCTGTCTGTTCCACTTAGCATCCATGGTATTAAATGCCTTCTTCTGGGTGTCAGGCTCTGTCTGCTTAGTACTGAATTGCCAGCACAGTCTGTGCTGATCATCTCCCTTTGCTGATTGATTCCACCTTTGTATCTGGCTCCCATCCCACCGGTGGTAGTGTCAGCAGCCTATTTGATGTCGAGTGAATTAGCACTAAAGAAATAACTGAGTAAAAAATACACATTCATGCCAAGCAAAGTACAAACAAAGAGCTGGCTTCCTGAAGTTAGCTTTCAGTAAACATCTCAGAACTCTCAGTATCTAGGAACAAGCCACATTTAGCCGTAAATGTTTTAGTTTGATCAATATATTTTTTTTTCCTAAAGGGAAGAACCAATTCCGATGAGCAAATGCTACTTTGTGCTGAGACACTAGAAAGAGACTTCTCAGATCATGTAATTGTGGAGTTTGTCACTGTAAGGGAAAGCTGTCTTCCATTTGGAAGTTCGGAATTGGCATTGCACACTTGATGCACAGAGTTCTTATGTGAGTATGAAATTTTCTGCAGGTTCATGGATGTTACAAGACAGAGAATATGCATGGCCTAAGCTAGTGTTTGGAGAGAAAACTGCCCATAAAAGCAAGAACAGTTATGATAATGATAATGAGAATGGGCAGCTCATGTCCAAAAGCTTTTTGGGAATCAACACAATCCTGGCTGCTGTGATGGACTGAAGCCAGAAAAATCTCCTTTTTTTTTTTGGACATTTGTGAAACATCCTAAATACTGTTTTCAAAGCAGAAAACTTTCTGGGAAATCTTTCATATGCGTTTTCATCTGTAATTTGATGTTAGGCTGTTCCAATGAATAGCTTTGGCATTTAGTACTGGTTCTGTATAAATTTCATTGTGTTCGTTTCTCATTCTTGTTAGGGAATTTGATCTGTTCCCGTGTCTGAGACAGAGCTCAAGAGGATCTTACAAACAGACAAGGTGCATCTTTCTAGGAGAGTTCCTTTACTTCTCAGGGCAAAAATATAATTGAGAATCCTGATGGCAATTTGCTTAGCTTCAGATGCGCAATTCTGTTTTAGGAATCTCCAGGAACATTTCTTCCCACCAAACCACCAAGCAGTGCTGTGAGCTTTGGATATTTCGGATGTGTGGAAGAGTCCAAAGTGAACATTTTTGCTGGAAAAGATTTACTTGATATATCTCTAAAATCAAGCAATCCCTCTTCCCAAAAAGTGAGCTCTAGGTTAAGAGGTCTTGTAACGTGGATTCTCCATGAACTGAGCACCACATTTTTGCTACTGCTGTGTTAAAACCCTCAGCCTTGTCCTTCTAACTGATATCTTTATCAAATTCTTGTTGAAACATGTTTTATTTAAAAAAAAACACACACATGCACACAACCCAGCAGTGAAAGCTCTAACTTAACGCCTCATGTTCTTCTCAGATTTCCAAAGCGCTGAGGCCTTGCAAATATGTTTCCAATATCCTCTCATCTCTCTCTGTTAGTGTTTTACTCAGCTCCATGCTGTGCGGGTCCTGACCCCTGCAATCTCCAGGGGACGGGGGCGGGAAGGGGGGTCAGGCCTGCTGGAGAGCTACAGGCCACAGCCGGCGAAACAAGCCCGCTTCCCTCAGCTCCTTTAATACATTTAACCTGGAAGAGGCCGTTGCCGGCCATAGATTAGATTACCAATGTTGGCATGTTTGGCCTAACAAATGGCAAATGGATGACGTGCCAGGCAACAGCTAATCACTGTTGACACAGATCTATTGCAAGGCCTTTGCGAGGAGGGGATAGTTCACCTCTGCGTTGGGGTTTTGTCTTGACAACTGAAAAGAGAGTTGAGAAGTTGAGAAGGCCACCAGAATACCTGTCTCTTTGAATCTGAGGGCTCCTATACGGTGTGTCATTTGTAAAGGTCTCCCCAGCCCTCTCAGCGGACAGTCTAAATGTCCTGGCCTCCTCCAGGCGATAGGACACAAGAGCTCTCATTGCAGACCTGCTTTGCGGGCGCATCGGTGTGCTACTCTGTGTACTGTATCCTAGCTGTCACCAACACCAGGACAGAAAGAAAAAGAATAGTTTCTGCCACGTGGGTTCAAAGAGATAGCAGGGTCAGCCTGCCTCACTTACGAAAGCGCATTTCTAAATGCCTTGCTGTGGTCATGGCTTTAGAAGTGTTTTCTGGCTCCCTTTGTGTAGTGTACCTCTCACAAGTGGGTAAAAGTGGGAGATAATGAGTAGTGTGCAGTATATCTCTGGCTGGGCATGTCTGCATGGCAGTTCTTGAGCTTCATTTCTGGTGGTATTCAATGGTTCCTCTAGTGTTGGGAAGCCCGTGCTACATCTTTTGTGAGTTGCTGAATGCTTTCAACTCTGCTCTTGGGTGACTGAAATAGGAAGGTTCTAATTCTTATTCTGGGCATACTGTGTTTTTGAGATTCTAGCTCCAGTCTAATGCTATTTTAATTTTTTGGGTGGATGGAACTGACAAGGGCTTGGAAAGACTGTGGTGGCTGAAAAAGATATTCCTAGGTCATAGAATATCATTACTATTAGTAACTAGCACCCAGAACATTCGTTGTGTTAGTTTGCTAAATCATGAGTTCTTTTCAGACACTGTGGTGATGCTGAGAGCTGCATGGATTTTCAAGTTGAATATTAGGAAAAATTTCTTCTTGGAAAGAGTGCTAATGCATTGGCACAGGCTGCCCATGGAGGTAATGGAGTCACTGTCCCTGGAGGTGTTCAAGAAAAGGGTAAATATGGCACTCAGTGACACGATTGCTTGGTATGGTTGATGGTTGGACTAATTGATCTTCATGGTCTTTTCCAACCTAACTGATTCTCTGATTCTGTGTGTTGCAGATGTTTTGTCTCTGATTCAGCCTACTTCGCACTTACTTGGTTCTCCTGCCCAGAAGTACGTTTTTCCCATTTGTGAGTATTCTAATGAAACTCATCAAAGCAAGCAGCAAAGCCTGTTTCCCCATTCTAGTCTGTAAACTTCTGCTCACATTCTCTCTAGCTATTTTCTCAAAATTCAGAGATGTTTTGCACTGATCATTCTCTACATTTGTTTTTGAGTTTGCTTGTCTTTCTGTAGATTCTCCTTTGAAGAGTCAATACTGTTGTGCTTTCCACTCTTAGCTTAATTCATTTTGCTTTGTTTCTCATACTTAGCACACATTCTTTCTAATGCAGACTGGACACGGGCACCAGTCTGTGCTGTCACCTTGGCATTTTTTTACATGGGTCAGTGAGAGAGATACTTCTCTGAGTGCAATTGACACGAATCTTGAAAGAAAAATTTGGCTAACAGCTAAAATGACCAGTCACAGGGTCTCAGTTCCTTTCCTAGCTCTACCTTGTACAGCCTTAGTAAGACTCATTTTCTCTTAGCTTTTCAGTTCTTCCAATCTAAAATTAGATCAAAATGTCTTACTGAATAAGTGAGCTCAGAAAGCTTAACAGGGCAGCAGGGAGGAGGAGCTGAACTGCTCTGAACCACTTTATTGTCTCAGTGAGCTCAGGGAAGGGATATTGAAGGGAGGTCCTGTTTGAGAGCTTTGGCTGCTTGTCTGCATTAGTAAGACCATTCAGTTTGGAACCCACTGTGTAAATCCAGAGTGCATTTAGATGAGATGCCTGTTTGTTAGGAGGTACACAGGCTTTGCACAAGTAAGGATGTCTAGATGAGATGTGGAAGTTGAAAAAAGTCTACGTTAGCAAAAAGGGAAATGTAACATGCTGAAGCTTGGCATCTTGTAAGCAGTAAGCAGGCTGAGATTCAACTAGCAGGGCATGCATTTCATTTGCCTCATTGAGCTGATGGCATTAGATTCATAGCCTTTCTTCCTCCTTTCACGTTAGTGTTTAGAGCTCATATGTTTGATGGCAGAATACCATTCTGGTACCTTTTGTAGGAAAGCATCTGTACTGTTGTGCTTGATGCTGTTGACAGCCTGGTCGGCTGCCAGTCAATTTTATCTTCAGTGTCTGATTTCAGTTATAATAATTTCTGTTGCAGATCAATCTTGTGCACCTAGATGTTCCAGATCTTCACTAGGCCTTGTCAGGTCAAGATTCATCACACAGAAGTTTTCCTTGGTCCAGAAGAATTTACCTGGTTATAGATGTGTAACAACTGTGAAGTCAAAGTGAACTGTCTGTATTTCAATTGTAACCAGTGAATAAAAACAGGCAATATAATAGGAGCATTCATTGCATCTTAAAAAGGAATATGTGGGATTGAAATCATGGAGTAGCCTTTTGGAAGCACCAGTTCTGTGCAGGTGGCTAAATTAGACCTGGAAAGTCATGAGATGTGAAATGTAATAAATGAGTGTCAGCTTTTAAGAGTAAATGTCTTAACGGAATTTGAATCCTCAGGAAACAATGTAAGACCTTCAGGTGCCTTCAATACCACTGTCAACAAAGGGCTGCTAAATCTCTGTGCTGTAGCAGGAATGGCTAGTGCTGTTTCAAATGACTGTTCTTCCTTCACACGTCTTCTTGGATTTTGAACAATTGCTCATTACTGGAGAAGGCAGTGCTCTGCTTTGACTCCTTTCCTCCTTCTGGCTATTGTGGTGCTTTACTACTTTCAAGATGTATTTCTCTATTTAACTTCCAGTTGGGCTATCCAGTACTGAAAGGAGTGTGAGATTTATCTTTCTGAACACAGTTACTGAGATAAGAGCATGGAGCATGCTGCACATTAATGAGACCTGATCTTATTTCATATTTTATTTACTTTCTGACTTTGGAGCATTGTTTTTATACCTACAGCTGGTTTGGGGAATAGCATAATGTTTTGTTTCTCTTTAGTAACTGGAAGAATTAACGATTCCCCCTTCCTCATATGCATGTGTGAGTGGACTTGACATATGCAAAAGGTGAGTCTTGCATGCCTTTACTCTTGGAACAGCATTACTCCTGCAGGAGGAAGAAGACTGCCCAGAAAAAGTGCTCTTGGATACAGGGTGAAGTTGCAGAACTGCCCTTGAAGCCAAGAAATTTGCTCCTAATTTACACACAGGTGTAAAAATACTACAAAATGTAACCACTAAAGGTAATTCTGAGTTTGCATTTAAGTAAGTAGTTATGTATTCGGTTATGTGTCTTGGGATTGTATCTTAATTTGCTCTATGCTCCTGTACATACAATTGTGCGTAGTGCATAGGCTCTATGTTCCCCATTATACAGAAAATCCAAGCAAAAGAGGGAAACAAAAAATGGCTTTTTTTCTTTGCCAGGGGACATATTCGTTTCTTCTGTGTTCTTGTTGTTGTTGATGATGCTGCTGTTGTTTTTCCCAGAAATTAAAGGAAAAATAAAGGTGAGAGGGCAAAGAGAGAGGGCATATCTGTGTGCAGGAAGAGTGGGTTGGGGAAAGAGATAGACTGTATTGCTGTATATCCTCTGTTGTGGATGCTGAAAGCTCTGTTCCTTGGTCATGCGTGCAAAGGCTAGGAGATGGGGCACAGCAGGACCTGGGGGAAGGAAGAGAAGAGAGCTAAGATATTGAGGGGGGTGGGGAAGATGTGGAAAAACAAAACAGTTACAGGGCAGAGGAAGGGAGGATGGGTTTAGTTTAATTAGGAGGGAACACGAGGGAAAGCTGAAGCAGCACACGAATACACACCCACCCTCTGCTCCACACCCTCACCCCCCAGAAAAAAAAAATTCATCACACCGATTTTTTCATGGTCTGGCAGTCAAGTGATAAAATTATCAGATGAGGGTCCCATTCTCCTTTCCTGCAGTCACTTTCGCCAAGTGCACCACGTCTGAAATAATGAAGCAGATTTGATTAAATTTTCACTGGCTGAAGCAGCCACGCTAATTTGGAGATGGGCTTATTAGTTTAATGACCGATCCGAATAATCAGAATTCATTAGCATTAGTGCCACTATTGTCAGCTCAACATTAGCCCTGGGCTCCAGTACACAAAGATGCATAGTTATATATTTATATAGAGAGAGGCTGTATTTATACACAGTGAAAGAGAGAGGGAGAAGGCAATAGAAGAACTATACATCTGCATTTACATTTTGCACTCTTATCCCTTGCTGCGTTTCCCTGTCCATTACAGGGGAAAAAAAAAAGAATCAAGTTATAATGAGGCTTTTTCAGAGAGTGTTGGTTTTGGTCAGCTATGGTTAATCCAGCCTGACGCTCAGGGTGGGTAAACTTTGGGGCCCAATTTGTAGATAAAAGTAAGCCTGGTTTTCATCCTATCAGATGCTGTTGGCTTTGATGGCTGTTTCTTGGATCCAGAGGTTTTTGGAAAGTGCTTAGGGCTTGGAGCTGACACAGCCTCCAAAAGAGGTTTTAAGGTATTTAATCTGCTTCTCACAGAACATGTTTAAAACGAGTTACCTGTCAGGTGATGAAAAGCTCCCTGAAAGACATTGGGCCTCATTTGCTGTCATTATCAAGGTATGACCTGAGAGTTCTTCTACCAAAATCAATGAAGCTTGCAGAAAGTAGGCTTATTTGAAAAGAAACTGAGATCCCGAAGCTCTGATGGTGGTAACAACTTAGCTGTCAGCTCCAACTATTGCTCCATTAAATGCAATAGAACAAGATTAATTTAATAGTAAAGCTGCACAAAATGTCAAAAAATACAAACTATGAACCATAATGTTTACTCAGGCTGATTGCACGTCATGTCTGTCTTTTCATACACATCTTTTCATGTAAAGTGTACTATAGTAAGTCCTATATTTGGTAAGAAATATAGGAGCATTTAAGACTGTGCTTACACCGTAAAAAATAATGAAAGTTGTAGTTAGCCTATAATTGTATTTCCTTACTTGTGAGCTTTTAAAATGGTGAAACTGTATCGCTGTTTCTGCTTATTCTATATTTTATACTTAGTAGTCTAGTATAAACAATTTTTTGTAGTGTGTAAGTATGTATCATCTTTGAGCTAAAGCATGTAAGAAACATTCATTTCTCTTTCCACAGGATTTTTCCAAGTACGTATTGCTCTAAAATTTGTGAGAAAAGTATCTTTATTGCCTATGTTTTTTTTCACGTCATGCATATCCCGGTCTCTGTTAGTCTGCATGAACTGTCACAGCATAATGTGTTAGAAATGTGCAGTGGGAGAGCTGTCTGAGATTAAAACCTGCCCTGATGTGTGTACATCCATTTAACTACTGTTGAAATGCAGGTGTTTCTGAGACAGTATCTAACACATCTTGCTTGTTTGCTTTTCCTCATTTCTTTGCTACTTTGAACAGAGTGTTTTTCTTTTCACCTTTACAACTCACCTGAAGGGGCATTCCATCACAATTATATTGACAAAGTAAGATATATTAAAATAATATCTCAGACTGGGAATAAATCACTAATATTTGGGGAAGCATTGTAACACCCATCTGTCCGTGACCTGGGTTTATATATTGATATATTGAGAAGAGCACAAAGCACCGGAGTCGAGTGAGTAATGGCAAAGTCAAAGCATTTACAAACATAAGGATGATTGACTTCCTAGAGTTTCTCCACCTGATTCATCTAAGCACTCCAGAAAGCGCTGTGCTTTGGAAAGATGCATTCATTTTAACTGCAGACCTCTACCTTAAGTGCCCGAGGTATGGTCTTTGGCCCTTTGACCTTCTCTGTAGTTGGTGGAATCTTGAGACAAGGGCAGGAATGACATACTTCCTAATCATAAAGAGATATTTAAGGATTGACAAGGGAACTGTTCTCTTGCAAGTCTGGTGTTACAGAGAAGTATATCTTTTAGAAAAAAAAAAGACATCTATTACAAATGGATAGTTCAGTTACTTTTGGGTAATGGTTGGCATCAGCTGCATTTCTCCAGCATGGAGAACTGAAAAAAAGTCACATGAACCTTTTCTGACATTAACTCCTCTGTAGTTACACATCTTGGGATGCTTCCTTTCACCTTGGTCAGTTTGATCAACTTGTCTTGCAGTGTTATCTGCCAAGGTCTTTACAGCTGATACTGGCCTGAACTGGCAGACAGACATCTGGGATATGGGTTCCTCCAAGAATTATCTGGGGTTCTATAAATCCCTTATAGCTTTCCATTCTTTCTATTTCCAGAATCCTTTGAATTTGTCAGTCCCTTGCATGAGAGTAAACTGGAATTAATACTGCTTCGTCGATGAAGTGAAGTAAAGAAGATTAGGACAGGGCTAAAAGTGTCAGAGAAGTGTAGCTGGCCAGCACCCAGAGCAGGGCCATTAGTTGTTTTCTTATGTTTTCAGGAACGACAGATAAAAATTGCTGAGTGCTGGTTTTAGGGGTCCATTTTTAACTTATTTATTAAGTCTTCTTTCTTGGATGCTTTTAATTACTTCAATCACTGCATCACTGTGCCTCTTGCCAATGAATATTTTCTTCCTCTGATGTCTCTCTGACTGCCACAGATATGAGTTGGACATTTTTGGAAGTCCTTACTGCTGCTTGGCCATCTAAACAGGTGAGTGGGCTTTTGTGATTGTTGTGTCTGCCAACATCTGACCTCTGCTGGAAGTCTGCCCTTCTCTAAGGGATGATGAGTTCTTTGAAATCCATTTCTGAGTTGATGGTTTTGAACACTTTAAGAATCTGACTCTTAGTTCTTCCTGTCTATTCTCCCTTCCTGTTCCCACTTAATGAAGATAATGTCAGGAGATGATTGCTGCTTACAAGGGAATCGCTGTACTGTATTCAGTCAATGGCATACGAAATCAATACCAGATGCTCTATGTGCAAGTGCATGAGCTCCTCAGGATGAAGAACTTTGCAATTATGTACCTGTAGCTGAAGTTCATTTCTCAGCTCAAGTTCTAGCCCCAGATGTACAGAATAGGAGTGTCTCATGGATTTACAAATTCCTTCCAAGGAGGATGCAGTAACCATGAGGGTACCTCTTTTCTAGTCTTAATTCGTTTTGAAGGGAGACTGTCATAAGCTGGTTGCGCAAAGGCGTGTTTGTGCTGGGAGAGTTATATCAGTAATAAAGTGTGCCTCTTTGGAGTTATTGATCATAGTGAAACTCTCGTATTCTCAAGTTATGAGATTTTGAATCTTCTGTTAACATTGGTTAAGCACTTTCAAATTTGACCTGCAGGTGAGCAATATGCTTTCACTTAGCGGATGCTTCATTGTAACAGGACTTACAAAACATGCTCTCTCATTCCAAGTAAAATAAATTACATTGATTTTACTTTAAATGGTTGTATATTGCACATAAATTCACCATCATGAAATTTAGCAAGCAATACACTCAAAATCTTTTTCCTCCTCTTAATTTTAGCTGATGTTCATGAGCACTGATGCTCACAGTTGAATTGGGTTCTACAGACATACTGACATTGCTAGGTCAGAATCAGCTCCGACTTCTCAGTGGCACAATTTAGGTTTTCCTACTCTCTCAACTGGGTGTATGTCTGTATGTTTGTGTGTGTGAGCACAGTTTGGGCACTTGTTTCTATGTTGAGCATGATGAGGTGAGGTATCTGGATATGCCTGTTTCTCCACTAATGGGCTATTAGGGATCTGATAGAGAAAAATTGACACTGAGGGTGTTTCCAGCATAGACAAAATGACTGCTGGCATCTGGCCCATCTTGCTGTGAGTTCAGGATCTCTTTCTCTAGTAGTGTAGTGAAGACCCAGTTAGCAGCAGGTGTTGCCAAGAGGCTGCTTCAGGTGTCACTGAAGTTTGGGTGGCTAATGGGTGTGCCATGGCTAATGTACCCAGCAGGTTTAACGGGCTTAAACAATTCTGTGATGAATAAAATGTAGGAGTGAGATTAAGAGACCTGCACTAGAGAATGGGAAGAGTCTAGAGAAAATGCAGGGTGATGTCAGGAAACGTTAGATACGTAAGAACTTGTTAAGGAGCCAGGATGCTGAAGGAAAATAAGTCTCTCCACAATAGGATAGCTGCTAAAATACATGACATAAGAAACCAGATCTTCCAGAAATATGAAAAGTGACTGTAATTACAGGGATGAGAAACCACGTTTGTTCCAGTAGAGGTAAAGCAAAGTTTAAGCTCTGTAGGATGTATGTCAGTTCTGTTGACTGCACAACCACTGGGAATGAGTCAACTGGAGCTGACCAGTAATGTCTTTCCCTAAGCCATGCCAGCTCGAGTCTGGGCAAATCAAGAGCATGTCAGCTTGATGGTACGAGCATGAGTAAGTCTGCAACACCTAAAAGCTGGCATGAGAGAAGTACACTGCAATTTCCTACGCAGCTGGCATGTATCTGCGGCCAGCAGGCTTGGTGTGAGCCAAGTGCATAACGAAATGACAGTGTGAGTTAGAGAGTGGTGGTTTCAGAGCAAGGTTTTTGCACAGGATCCCATCAGAGGTGAATGGCCTCTGTGCTGCTGTAAGGAGAGTTTGGGAACCACAACACCTGCAAATAGCCACTTGGTTTAGTGTCTTACCATGTGGTGTGACAACTGTTTATGGGCTAGGAAGATTTGCTGGAGAAATTTAACATCTCTTCTTGGCAAGACCTCAGATTCCACATGTGGTGTTTAGTCCTTATTAACTGATCTTCACTGTAAACTGTGAAGGATGCTTAGCTTTTTCCGTTGAGGCTGCATGATGTTAATGACAGCACAGACAACAAGCGCAAAATTACTGACCTAGAGAACACAGTGTATTATTTCTAAACTAATGAAAGCAGTGACTATTAGAACATCAGACAAGGGGAAAAAATGCAGCAATAAGAAGGCAGCAGCAGAGAAAGCAAGTGCGTGTTTTACCCTGCAATCACACTCATATCCAGCCTGTTCTGATGGCCAGAAAGAAACCCATCAGCCTATTCCTATTACCCAGAGATGTTTCCAGCTCAGCATTTTCTTGTCTAAGCAGTTTCTTGAATACCTGGTATAACCAATGTTTCCGGTGGCCTGTGTAGGAAAGGTGGCCAAGGGAGGAGAAGTGAGGGAGAATGGATTTGGAAGGAGCTCCACCAGCCTCCAGGATATCATCGAGGTGGGACGTTTTCCACCTCATTTTTAGATGATCTCTGTTCTTTGTTCAGTAATCTCTTCACTTTCATGCTTCTTATAATTTCCAGCAAAGAAAGAACTTATTTCCAAAGAAAGGAAAATTGCACACCAGTCATTAAACAGCAGCAATTTCTGGCTTAACCGTTTGTAGACATCTCATTTCTCTTCTCTGTTTTGTTTTGTAAAACTACCATCTCAATAGATTTGCTAGCTTTCATTAGAAAGCATCTAGATGGAACATTATTTACACAGAAGGAAGTTGAATTTAACACTGAGGTCCTTATCTGTGTTTTTTAATCAGGAGATGCCACATAGCATTGCTCCCAGGAGCATAAGGCTGTTCTTCAGGTTGCAGACAACCCCGGTCCTGCTCTGCATGCCCGCATAGTCGGGTGGCTCAGCAGGCAGTGTAGGCATCCTCATGTTGGACTCTGCCCTGTGCTGGCCTGCAGCCCCCCAGCTACACACAGCTGTAAATCTTCCCATGGCCCCCGCAGAAATGCAGCAGCCGCACCTGAAGGCATGGAGAGAGCTGTAAAACAGGCTCTGGGGCTGCAGGGAAGTTCTCCTTAGGGTGGGATTATGGGAGGTAAGCCATGCACGTACGTAATCCTGTGGAATTAATTTCCCTGATTTATGAGTGTGCGCTTCTTGCACCTTCAGCGATGGCGTGTTATCTTCCATTTCTGGAAAAGGGGAATACCTGCTGTTCCATTCCCTGCTGACTGGCAGTCAGAGCAAAAGCCATTGCTACAAAAAGTTGAGCAGCGGGCTGGTTGCAGAGCAAGGCTTGGGAAGCTGAACCCCAATGGTATTGCTGCTCCTGTGCAACTTGTAACTGAAGATGTCATTGGGCGCAGTGGGGACTTAGAGTCCCAAGAGTCTCTCATTCCTCTGATGCCTCATCGGAAGTAGGAGCTGGGGCAGCTTTGAAGCAGAAACAGAAAAGAGAAAATCACTGAAAATATTTTGAATGCAATTCTGCTGCTTCATGGCAAATCAGGATTCTTGGTCATCTGGAGAGGGTCAGTACAAATCATTCTCTGTGGGCAACCACTGACAGTTGCAACGTGTTTCTAGGAGGCTGTTTAAAACGATGATAAATGGGGAGAGAATTAGCTGTTGCCTCTTGGTCAGAAGTTTTCACTGGTGCAAAATGCTGCTTTGGTATTTCTCCATTGCTGTCCCATTTTCCACTTAAAAGCAAAACATTTTCCTTGCAACAAAGAGGCTCCTGACAGGCAATTATTGTAAGTCTGGCACAGATGTATCTTTCTTGAAATTGACTTAACTGAGCCAAGATTACAACATTTTTTGGAACCTATTGGTCAGAGTTATGGAGCTGGCTTTTTTGAAAGTTTTCTAGCTCTTCCTGGCTTCAGACAGAATAAGGATGCCAAAAGGTAGAGGCATAAATATCCTTCCTTTTGAAGTTAGTCAAATAATTTGAGCATTTCTCACCTCTACCTTAAGACTGCTGGGATTAATCCAGTGGCATATGCTAACCTTGAAAGACCTCCAGCACACGTCAGCATTGTCTCTCTGTTTTTAATATGTATGAGTTCTCCCCTGCAATCTTTCCTCATTCTTGACGACATTAACAAATCAGTGTACAACTCTGTAGTGCTTCTCAAGAGATCCCCCAAAGCAGCAGCAGCTATGGCCAACAGAAGGGCGCTGAAAGGCTGTGACACAGTGCGTGCACTGGGGGCTCTGTGAGCTTGCAGGGTGACAAGAGGGCCTGAGAAGGAAGACTAATGGATATCTGATCTTGTGCATGCAGTGTAAAGTTTTTTCTTTGTTTGCAGCCGTCTTTATGCATCAGAGTTGCTGTTTGTATGCAAAGTAAGATGGAGAAAGGCATAAGATGTCTCTGAGAGCATTCTCCACATGGAGAAATGCAAGGGAAGGTTTTGGAGCTGCTGAGCTGCAAGACACCTGCCTGTCCTGAGAAGGAGCTTGTGGGAATGGTTTGTTTCAAGGATGTGGCTGAGGTGGATGTTTTAGCACCAGGGTAAGTTAGTGGATTTGTGATCAAGTTATTGTCACTGCTTTGCTTGTGCTTTGTGTGATCCCAGGGAAATTGCTGAGAGTTTCTGTGACAAGGGTTGTGAGTTTTGAAATATGAATTTTAAAGAGGCTACTCTCCCGGAACAGGCAAGCTTGTTTGGACCTGCACAGTAACTGGAGCAGCAGCAGGTTTGTCCATAGTTAAACTTGCCAGACTTTTGGTTCCCAAGCTTAGGAGCAGAGCTATTTGCTCTTAAATGCCTGACAGAAGGTGTTGAGAGGATGGAAAGTTGTGAAGTTGTCTTTAAATTCAAGTATGGGAAGAGTGGAATGATGGAGAAATTATAGCAGTCAGGCTGCAATAGGGACGTGAAGACAGTTCTGTTGTCCATGGGTACTCCCACCTTATGCAAGACAGTGAAGGTAAGGCAGGGGATGGCGGATCGGCCATGAACATCTGAATGGGCTTTTTATCCAAAAGAACTGTTAAGTCTGTAAGATTTTAATGGAAATGACCTTTGAGGTCATCTAGTTCCAATAGTGGATTATTGGGATCAGAGGCACAGAGATTTCAGACACTTGGCTTTGCTTTGCCACCCAAATAAGGAGTGTTTTCTGCTCCTGAGGCAGAAAGCTTTACCCATTGAGCCATGGGAGCAGCAAGACGAGAGAATCAAAACAGCAGTGATGAACACAGAAGTTCATATGAAAGAAAAGCAGATGCAAGCCTGCATCTGAGAACTAAAATGACACAGAACCTTTTTTTTTTTCCCATTCCTCCCATATGCAAAACAATCCTAATGGCTATGGTGGTGATTTTATTTTATTTTTTCTTTCTTTATTTGTTTGATTGGGTTGTTTTGTGTATGTGTGTCTAGATGGATCTAGAATAAGTTCCTAAAGTCTTCAAGAAAGTTCGCTGTGGTATCAGATACCAGTAGTCCGGATTACTGCTGGTAGCAGCTAAATTCAGATAAAAATCTTTACTTGCTTTGATTCAGCAAAGCAATTAAACATGTGCTTTAGATCCACTTGGGATTTGAGTGTAACCTTAAAGTTAAGCATGTACTTAACATTTTGCTGAGCAGGGGCCTGGGCCTTTAACCCTTGCTAGAATATAAACTCCTTTCTAATGAATGTTGGCCGACAATAAGCCTATTTCTCAATAACATTTGATTTTTGCAACCTAGAAGACTTTCTCTCAGCTTCAGTGGGCTTTGGATCAGGGCCCAAGAATGCAATCCAGAAATAATAATTTACCGTATTTACATTGCATGTAAATTATATATGAAGAAATGAAACAGCATAATGAATCAACCACAGGGGCTTTTCTTCCACTCTGATACCAGAAGAGAAAAAGCCTGTAGGCAGCTCACAACTTTTCTTACTAATACTCTTGAGCCCGGCTCTTATTAAGTCTTCTGTTTTCTCTGGCAAAGCCTCCCATAATGTTACCCTCAACCTTCTTAGTCTATAAATGAGATTTTGATTCTGTTCTTATTAAAATGTACCATTGAGCACAAGGTTTACTGGTGGGAAAATCCCATTAAGTATTTCTGAAATACCCTCTAACTGCTTGATTTTTAAGATGATAGGCAAAGCTTCACACTCCTCACAACTGTATGCACAATAGCTGACACTCGCATTTACCACTCTGGCAATAGGAAGGGAAGAAAGTAGATGTGGAGTCTTGTGCTTTAATGCCTTTGCTCCCAGAAGAATATGGAGGGAACCAATGTTGGTGTAAAAGGGTGCTTACTGATGTTCAAAGCTGTTCTGTTCTGTCTCTGAAAATGTTATTGGGATCCCATCCATGCATTTTACAAATGTAAGAGCAAGTCAGCGGGCACAAGCTGGAACTCATAATATAGGACGCATTCTGCATATGAAAGAATTCACAGAATCACATAATCATAGGGGTTGGAAGGGACCTCCAGAGACCATTGAGTCCAACCCCCCTGCCAAAGCAGGTTCCCTACACCAGGTCACACAAATAGGTGTCCAGGCTGGTCTTGAATATCTCCAGGGAAGGGGATTCCAAAACCTCCTTGGGCAGCCTGTTCCAGTGCTCTGTTACCATCACTGTAAGGAAGTTCTTGCACACATTTGTGTAGAACTTCCTATGCTTCAGTTTCTGGCTGCTTCCCCTTGTCCTGTCTCCACACACTGCTGAAAACGGTGAAAACAGTCTGGCTTCACCACTCTGCCCCCCACACATTAGATATTTATAGACCTGAATCAGGTCCCCTTTCAGTTTTCTTTTTTCAAGGCTAAACAGACCCAGTTCAGTCAGCTTTTCTCCCTAGCAGAGATGCTGCAGGCCCTTCACCATCTTTGTGGCCCTCTGCTGGACTCTTTCCAAGAGGTCCCTGTCTTTTTTGTACTGGGGAACCCAGAACTGGATGCAGTGCTCCAGATGAGGCCTCACCAGGGCAGAGTAGAGGGGGAGGATCACCTCCCTCGACCTGCTGGCCACGCTCTTTTCAATGCACCCCAGAATGCCATTGGCCTTTTTGGTCACAAGGGCACACTGCTGGCTCATGACCAACAGGTCATCTACCTAAACACTCAGGTCCCTTTCTGCAGAGCTCCTCTCCAGAAGGTCATTTCCCAACTTGTACTGGTGCATGCAATTACTCCTCCCTGGATGCAAGACTCTACACTTGCTTTTGTTAATCCTCATCTGGTTTCTTACTGCCCAGCTCTCCAGCCTCTCCAGGTCTCGCTGAATGGCAGCACAGCCTTCAGGAGTGTCAGCCAATCCTCCCAACTTCGTATCATCAGCAAACTTGCTGAGGGTGGCCACCATCCCCTCATCAAGGTCATTGATGAAGATGTTGAACAAGACTGGACCCAGCACCGACCCCTGAGGAACACCGCTGGTTACAGGCCTCCAACCGGACTCTGCACCACCACCAACAACCCTCTGCACTCTGCCAGTCAGCCACTTCTCAACCCGCCTCACTGTCCACTCATCTATCCCACACTTCCTCAGCTTTGTTATAAGGATGTCGTAGGAGATAGTATCAAACGCCTTGCTGAAATCAAGGTAGACTACATCCACTGCTCTCCCCCATCCACCCAGCCAGTGACAACATCATGGAAGGCTACCAGGTTGGTCAAGCATGACCTCCTTCTGGTGAACCCATGCTGACTGCTCCCGATAACCACTTTCTCTTCCAGTTGTCTGGAGATGACATCCAGCACAATCTGTTCCATCACCTTTCCAGGGTCAGAGGTGAGGCTGACTGGCCTGTAATTACCTGGATCTTCCTTCTTGTCCTTTTTGAAGACCAGAGAGACATTGGCTATCCTCCAGTCTTCAGACACCTCCCCCATTCTCCAAGACCTCTCAAAGATGACAGTGTGGTTCAGCAATTCATTTGTAAATTTGCAATCAAAGGGCTTCCTAGTTCTCATTGCTGCTGTGGGTGCATTATGTGGCTGCACAGCTCCTCACCTGGAAGAGTTGTATACTTGCAATGAAGGAGTTTGTAGGCAGAGCATTTAGTGCAAAGAGGTCAAGCAGAGATTTTTGCAATGGTTTCTACTCCTTTCATTTCTGGACTGTTTAATCTTTCATTGTCTATGGCTTTTTCCCTACTGACATCTCAGTGTGCTTCCTGATTTCTTGTTCTCTGGGATGGCTGATCTGTGTTCCCTCTAACCAAATGCTGACAGGCTCCAAGTGTGCCTCCAGCCTGAGCTAATGCTCCGCATCTAATCTCTGGGGTGGGTTTGTTCTTCACAGAAGGTAAAGCATGGCTCCACAAAGCACAGCTCTTCATCTTTTGCCAGTTGTTGTTATTCCATTTGGTGAGGCATTAGAATAAGAGCATATTAATAAATAAATTTAAAAGGATTAATGCATGATGAATAGACTGTGTAAGCATATTACAGCCATAGTTATTATGTGATGTAGGTGATCATAAGTCTTGGTTAAATGCAACCTATTGACCAACTGGACTCTATAAAAGTCTGTAACAAGACATTAGCCACTTGTTAACAGAGCTAGTAATCATTTATTGATTCTACATGCAGTATTTATACATCCGCCACACTAGGAAGTGTGGCATTCAATTCCAGGATCTACCTTTGAGTCCCACTTACTGTAATGAGTGACACAAATCTCTCACTTATGTATGTTTATCTGCCAGATGTTGTCAGGACAGGCAATAGGTGAGTGCTGCTGGCAGTGCATGACAGTATTAGTATTGGGCTGCTTGGGTTGGAGCCTTGCAGAAAGAAGTAACTGTTTTTGTGCAGCATGCTGATGTTTCTCTATTTGGTTTTGTTCAAATTGGAATTGAAATACATGGATTTTGAAATTCTTCATTAACACTGAGACTACCAACAGGGGCAGTGCAAGCAATGGGCTTTCTTTGAGACCTGGGCATTTGAGTCCTCAGGCACTCATTTCTGCAGAAGTTTAGGTAGGCTGTTCTGCCAAGGCTCAGAGAGATCTCCCATCTCACATGAGAAATGAGTTAGACTGATCTGTCCCTGCTGAATCTTTCCATTTGATTTACCAAGAGAAGTGTTAAGCTGGAATTCTTCTACTTCATCTTTCCTGGTACTATCCAAACACAAGTGAGAAAAGCAGAGTGAGTTAGCCATCCCAGCACAGGGAGGTAAACAGCAAGTAGAGTAAAAATGTTAGAAATCCTCAGGTTGCTGGAGATTTGGTAATTGTCTCCCTTTGAGGGATGAGTAAGTGATGTTAAGGGTCAAATGGTCAAAGTGAGTTAGACAAGGAGAAGGAATAGAAAGGTGAAAGGTGCGGGGAGGTGAGACAAGGAAAGAGAGAAATGGGGAGTAGGGCAAGGGACAGAAGCTGCAGGAGTCACCCTTGCTGAAGTAAGGCAGTGCAATAATAAATATCCTGGAAAGCTCATACTGCAGTCCTGCACAATGCAGAATGACATGATGAAGAGGCATGAGTTTCTTTCCTTTTCTTTCTAGTAGGAGGAAGCAGTGATTTTATCATGGGAGTGAGAAAAAATGATGGAGTGGAACATCCTTGAAGTAATATAGTGAGGAACACAAGGCGCACAGCCCTGGAGGCTTGCAGAGGATGGCCTTCATTTCTCTGTCTCTCTGTGTTCCTCTGGCCCTGGGACTCACAGCACACACAGTCCATCTGATTTAATAAAGGCAGGAAGCACACAGTGACGGAGCCATGAGAGACTGCAGATAGGGGTTGGAGAAGGGTCAAACTCATTAGTCATATGATGTGATGTAGTGTGCAGGGAGGGGGAGAAGGTTGGAGAGTTAAGAGGAGTGGAAATAGTTATAGTACTAAAAAAATTGATGTTACCATGGCTGACCTGAGCGTTGTGCTTCAGTGTGACTTTTAGGGTTAAGGGCATCATCCCAGCCTTTCATCCTTTCCCCTTTCTTCCTTTGGATCATGGTTTCATCATCGCATTCTTCGCAGTCCCTGTTACCTGCTGGTGTAAGAGGTGCGTGTACTCAGTGTTCCTAGTGCACAGGGACTCAGATCGGGGATGCCCGCGGGGCTACTGCTGCTTCAGGGTCAAAACATCTTTTTCAAAATGGATGCTTCTCCCTGCTGTAACCTCATTCAGCGGGACTTGGAATGAACCTTCCACTCATGTGCAGATGTTCTTCAGAGAATATTTGTTGACTATGGAAGTGATGAAGCACAAAGTACAGAGAGAACGGGGCAGAATAAGAACAAATGACAGCCCACACATTTGTTCCCCTTGTCCTGTGAGCAATGTGGGGAAGGACGCTCTGCTGGTTGTTCTGTGGGGTTGGACATACCCTTGTGTAGAGCCAGCATGCAACAAAAAACTGTAGAATTAGCACAGATGTATGTCACCATTGTTGTTAGTGATGTTTCCTGACTATCGTTATATGAACATTAATATTTTTTAAAATTATTTCTGTTGCTCATTCTAAGAGAAGGTTCATGACCTGTAGGCAGCGAGTCACATTTCTCTCATGGCAGCAAATTGTACCCAATTCTCTCATGACAGCAAATCTGTTGATTTGTTGTGTTGCCTTTTTGTGATTAAAAAAAAAGACTTTTTTGTATTATGAAACTCTAACAGTAATTACAGACACCAGGTCAGAAAACAATGGGAAATGAGTTGAACTTTCACTGTAATGCTTTTTGAAGTCGAAAGGTTTTTTATCACTCCCTCTTTCTTGCTGTGGGAGGAAATCCTGAAATAGCGCAACCAAAACTTTTTTCTCAGCATGTTTCTGGTTCAGCAAAGAGCAAGAATTATTGATTCATAAAATGTTTAAAAAAAATAAAGTAGTTTGTAAATGAAAATATTTCCCTAATTTTCTCTTTTGTAATTTCTCTGAAGTTTTAAATATAGTTGTAAAATTGAAAATGCTACATACAGCTTCTACAGCTGGTGAGAGCATGTCATGTTCCTTGAAGTCTCCATTTCTCTCCTTGGTTAAATATGAAAATTTAATTTGGGAAATATGCAGTCTGTCCCAAAGCATTATAAACTCACCAGTCCTAAAGGTAATTTTTCATTCTCTGGTGCCTTCTGCATTGGTGTTGTCTCCAATAAATGAGCTGGTGAATGACAAGAATCAGGCTGTTAGCTGATGCAGGATTAGTGAAACTATGCAGATCGACACCCTCTGAATACCTTGTCCTGAGTTTATGATAGTATCTTGGAGCTGAATGTATCTTTTGTAGAATCTTTTCTCTCAGTGCTACTGCATCCGAGTTCTGCAGAAAATGGTGAAAAGTCTTCTGTTGTCCTTTCTGTCATTGGTAAACTCACCTTGAGCTTTGAGTGGTGGCTGTGTCTACAGTAGGGTAGAGGTGGGACTGGTAATGTACTCAAGGCTGGCTGACGGAAAGAGGCTACATTTCTCATCCTTGTGCAGCGGTCACAAGTGGTAGTGATCGATGGGGAATTAATGCTCGTTAGATCCGCGGAACGGTTTAGGACTGCAGCTGAGATCTGGGGAATGTAGATGCTATCAATTGATGGATTAGTCATAATCTCATAACAAGCACTATATGAATAGACTATTTGAAATGCGACATTTGGAATAGATTTCTTGGCTTGATGGCCTGATGTGCCTTCAGATACTCTGAAGATGTCCAAACAGCAGTCCGAGCCTGCAGTCGCAGCAGAACAGATGAAGCTGCGGATGTAGGTTCTGGCTTTCCCTGTGCAGCGAAGACTGGTTCCCATCTCGGATTGGAAACCCCTGTATAGCTACAGGGTGAGGATTATGACAATACAGGGTGAGCGTGACACCTGTAATACTGTGAAGATGGGAATGTTTTGTCAATTTTTTGCTCGTGATGATTGAGTGAGTTAATTGCAAATACTGTCCTTGTCATAGAATCATTGGAAGGGACCCTTAAAGGTCATCTAGTCCAGCATCCCCTGCAATGAACAGGAACATCCACAGCTGATGAGGTCTCAGAGACCTGTCCTGCCTGAACTTGAGTGTCTCCAAGTCATCTCATAGTCTATCACATTTATCTCAATTTTTCTCTACAACAGTGGAAAGAATATAATCACTCTCTTTATGTTACTTTACTAAATAATTATTTTACCTATGTTTTGATAAGGTACCTGGAACATTCTGGGTAGAGATGCAGATCCACTGAACAATAATGATACGTACTGTATCATATCCTGCTCTGTTCTAATCAGGGTTTTCTCCCTCCTTCTGCCCCCTGCACTACTGCATCCTCTTTGTTGCCTTCACTGGGTCAGACAAAAGTGTTTCTTGGAAGGTCAGTCTAACCTGTAGGAAATTCCTTCTGTCTCTGAGCTGGCTCATTCATCACTAGTCATAACCGTTCTGGAATGTGAACTCGTAGTCTGTTATCTGGCTACTGCTAGTGATGATGCCTGGAGACGACAGCTTGGTTTTCAAAAGCTAGGTTGACCCTGAGGGGCGAGGAAAACTTGTTTTGACAGAGCAAACATGACACGGAAGCAGTGCAAGTGCCAATATGTGCAGGAACAAGGTGTTATTTTCGCAAGGTGGATTTTTTTCCCCTCACTGAGGAAAACACAGCAACATATGGGAAGCAAAATATTCCATGCTGTTTCGTTTTTTTTTTTTTCTTCCTCTAGAATGCAATTAAAGCAGAAAGGCTCTCTATGTGTATTGTAGCAATGAGAGAAACAGGAAAAAAAATGGATGAAACAGTTTAATCTGGGAAGAGACATGTGCTTTTCTCATTTCTGTGCCTTGGAATGATAGTGAACCAAGTGAACAGTGCAGTGATTAGACAGTTCTTGTTCAGGAGACCTACCTGGTGTTCTGTCCTTCTGTTCTGTTCCCCTCCCCTGCTTGCCAGTCCCGTGCCCAGCACAGGGAAGCTTCTGTCCTGGTTGCTGCTTCTTGCACTGCCAAACTATAAAGAATGACAACAATCTCAACTCTTGACCCTAGTGCGATTATTGTTCCTACATGTTCTGCTTTCTTCAAAGACATAACAAAACAGATGACTGTGTATATTTTAAAATGTCAGACTGACATTGTGGCATTAATATAATTTAAGCCAAACATTGCTGGTTAATTCACTTTGCTTTCTGCTCTCTTAGTACTGCATTCCTTGTTTGTGGTACTCAGACGTGATTCTATGACACTCTTGATCCTGCTGAGCCACAGTTACCAAATGTTCCAAATTTCAACAGACAAATGCTTTTTCATTCACTCGTGCATGCCTCACCCTGCATCCAGGAGCTGTGACCACCTTGATGCTGCTGCCATGAAGGCAGAAAGAAGACTACATTTCCCTTGCTTGAGCCACAATATGACACCATTCTTTTCTGGGAAGAGTGCTTTCCTGTGGGAACTAGGATTTTCACTGAACTGTGAAGGAAGAAGCAAAATGATGTGGGAAAGCACCCCACAGGTTAGAATAATGTTTATGAAAACCATAAGAGTTGGATTTTCTACAGGGGAGTAAACTCCTTTTCTTAGTGATGACTATAGGTTCTTTGGGAAGTATGTGGCTCTGTGTACTGCTAACATACCTGATGGACCTACATGATACCTTAAAATGTATGAAAGAAGAATATAAAGAAAAACATGAGCCATTTTAGCATCAGCTACATCCTGGTAGGAATCTGCATTTGAAGGCAGAATCAGGAAATGTTCAGTAAGTATACAAGCAATGTGTAGATGTAGCAGTCCTTCACGTAGTCCCTCTAAAGTGCTGTAGAAGTCTGACGACATCTTTCACGACTTCGGTGTGAAGCTGAAAAACACTTGCTGAAGACTTAACAACACGCTGTGACCGTGATAAGTTAAGATGGTTTATGTTTTAGTACTGACAACTCACTTCCTTTTCTTGCTACAACCAATAATGACCTCTGAGAGGTGTCAAGGGAAGAAGCAGTGTCATGTGTTTGGTGGGAGAGATGCAGTGGGAAAGCAGAGCCATGGGCAGTCCCATGCAGGGCGCTTGGCTGTGTCCTCCTGGGTTAATCCCACTGCACAGCTGCACTGCTTGGGGCGAGAGGGATGCATGAAATGAAAAGGGATTTCCCTTCTTGGGAATCAAATTAGAGCAGTCCAGATCAAGCCAGCCTTTTTTTTTTTTTTTTTTTTTTTTTTTCTTTTTATTCTCACTCCAAAAGGAAGTTTAGACACAAGTCCCCCAAGGTCCTTTTTTTGGTCGGAAATATCTGTAAGCCACAGAACTGAAAGGAGTGTGGGGATGGTGCTAATAGCTTTACTGTTAGCAGTTGAGAAACTAAGTAGCAGTGTCTTGTGAGAAAAATGAGGCAGCTGAACATATAGGCACTAGAGACTGTTGAGTCATGGATTAATCCAGGGTATGAACAGCAGAATCATTCCTGGGGATGAGAGCTGCCAGCAGTTGTATTCTCATTGCGGTAGCATGTTCTCTAGCACATGGGAAGTCCTGATTCTTTGACCTCTGTGCAAAGAAGGCAAAATAACGATGGAAAAGAAAGAGAACAGCTGAAACTAAACATATTTGTCTTGTAAAGTTTACAGCTTGAGTATGGTCAGACACGATGTGTGCAAAAGAGCTCTTTGATTCAGTGTTATTCCACAGGGATAGAACAAAAACATAGCTCTAGGAAGCTGAAAAACACAGTGGCTTGCTGGTTACTGGGTGGGATTTTCAGCACAGACCCAACTCCTGATAAGAACTAAAGAATGTTGATCTGCAAGTTGGTGGTCTCAGTCCAAGCCTAATTAGAGCAGAATTCATAACGTTAGAGAATCATCTGTGACCTTATTACTGCTATCAGTGGAGTAGTAACAGCTGATGCGGAATGAAATCCCCTAATGCCCTCTGCAAGTCAGGCCATGAGACTCTGCTTCCAGAAGTTTGTTTCTGTTGCACAAATAAGGCAGCTGTACAGCATTCCTCATACTGGCACACCAGTTCTTTTTATATGTTTACTGGCATCAGGACTTGTAAGACTTTTTTTTTTTCTCTGCAGAAGAATGATAAAATCCTCTGGGGACCTACTATATTCATCACTAAATCCTATACAACCGTCTGGTAGCTGATGTAGCAGAACCTCACTCCCGTAAGTGACATAGAAAGTAGCCGTGATGAGGTGCCTCTCATCTTTTTTTGTGTGTGCTAAAACTGCCTTTTAAAATTGGTTCTTCTGAAGGTCACTTGAATATGGCCAGCACTATATAAACCTCTAATGCTTTTTGCAACAATAATGCCTTCATTGTCTATGCAGCTAAATTGCAAGCAGTAGAAATTCAGATCTTTTTCTGAAAAGGAGACCGTATCAGAGCATTATTTACCTTTCTGCTCACACCAGAGATGCCAGCAACAGCAGCACATTTACCTCTATTTTGGCATCATGACAAACTGGACCAAATTTAACACTGATCAAACTTCATTGTTTTATTGGAGTTACACAAGAAGTTATTTTACTTGGTAGAATGATGGTGTTGCTCTTCTTATTGGAAAGAACTGAAAAAATATTTCTCTCCTTTTGATCTTCTAATCTCAGTGGGTACATATGAACAATATACCAGCTTTCCTAAACCAGATGTACATACAGAACAGGACAATAATCTTAACATTGTCATTTGACATCCTTAGATCATTTCCACAGTCCTTTATTGTCTCCTTTTTTTTTTGATCAGAGTTCCTTTGGTCTCATTGATGTTTCTCTCTGTGCATCCCGTCATTTATTCTGTTCGACAGCCAGAGTCAGATACTGAGAAATCCAACAAGAAAGGCAGAGGTCAGACTTGTGACATCTTTTGAGCTATGTATGTTTATGTAACCCAGCAGGGTTCATTTCCATCAAAGATGGAAATAGCATGTACCGCTGTTGCTGTGAGTTCAGATGGTTGAAGGGGTTGAATAGAGCAGTTAGGGAGGCAGCTCTCCACTGTGTCTGTAGGTTTCATGCTGTACTTACTCTCATTGGCTTCTCATGAGCATCCTTGCTGCTTGTGTTTCTTCTTAGAACTATATCTGTTAAATTAACAATGGTGGAATCCTGTAGCTGCCGGGCGTGAAGACACTACTATTTATCAGGGACTTAGTCTGTATGGTAGCTCTTCAGTTGAAAACAAAAATAGAATTTCCACTTATTAAAGTGTTAGTAGTACATTGTGAAGTCTTTGAAACTCAAATACAGAAACTGTTGGATTTATTTAACATACCAAAAAACCCACAAGTAATAAATCTTGTGCATCTAATACATGTAATATTCTATTCATTAATTTATTAATATAAATTATAATGATTTTAATATTAATCTTGTCCTGAAGTTCTTAACAGCAGTAATGAGGGACTGTGTTTGGTACCACTGGAGAACTGGACACAAACTCAATTTCCCAGCCTTTGCTATTTCCTTCTCATGGTTCTAAACAAGAGAGGAAACTGGAGACTGGCTTTGAGGACAGGCATTCACAGGTGACTGAAACGCTGTCCCTTCACTCACTCACTGAGTTGGCTACTCAAGGTTTGCTATCTGCAGTCTTGCTGTAGTCAGACTCCAGCACATGGGGAAGGGGTCTTCATGTGAAGTCAGTTCAGAACACATTCGCTCTATCAGAATCTCCCTCGCGGATGGTTAATCACTATCCAGTGGTTATCTGACCACTAACAGTTTGGTTAGATAACAGCTCTTAAGATTAGATGATAACTATCAGTCCTACCATGATGAAGTCTGGCTGCTGAGTAAACACTGAGGGAAACATTTTTCTTGTCATGCAGAGCATGCAATCCCAGTAGAGAGGAGGGGGAGCCTGAAGAAAAACAGAAGCTAAATTGCTCAGCCAACCATGCTCATTTATTCTGTGGTGAAGCTTGGACCTGAATGCAGGTTACCTGACTGCTAGCGAAGTGTCTTAATGTGTAGGAATGATGTCACTCTTAAAGAGTATTTGCTCAGTATAGCAAGCCTAGGAAGACATGAGTGCAGCTCTGGTTTTGGAAAATACGTGTAATGGCTTTGAGTTTCAAAAGTAGACCTAAAAGGAAGAAGATTTCATATGCAATATCTTTGACAAGACAAGTAGGAAATGTTTGTTTCACTTTCAGAAAGACCCCAGACCAGTCACTGGCATCAGTTGGGATGTCTTCATTGCATTTCTTGTGGCCTGAGAGGGCTATTGGTCTTCTGGAAGCATTGTCGTTTGTTTTAAAGCAATTTTGAAAATACAAAAGATTTTTTTTATTGTTGTATAACTATTCCTCAGCAAGCTGATTAAAGGAGCCTGAGCATCCTAGGCAGTTACACAGCCATAGCTGCATTTCTGTAACTGGAAGTAAGAATGTATATGATGTGCATGAAATTTATGGTTTCCACAGGGCTTTATGCTGCTGATAGTCATCATGCTTCACATAACATATAATATCCCATTATAAACTCTGTCAGAAGAGAAAATAAGGCCACTGTCTACTGGAAAACCCTGCCTGTGTAGCCACCCTTCAGTGGAAGATGTGAATGGTTAAACAGTTCAGTATGTGATGTGTGAGGCTGCTGAGTTTGGTTGGGGAGAAAGGACAAGGGGCTTAGGGGTGTGTCTGGGAGGGAAGAAAGAAATATATTAAGGAAGTTGCAGGTTATTCATGAAGATAAGCTTTGGACCATAGATGAAGGCAGACTGTGAACAGACACGGGACAGTTGTTACCCAGAAAGACTGACCCCTTGAAGAACAAGGGTTATTCAGAAAGAGATTTTATAGATCTGAGATCAATTTCCAGTTTTCGTTTTTCTCTGAAGGGCAACAAATACTACGAAGCACTGCATTTATCCCTGTAGTTATAATGTATAGGTCGTTGGCTCACTGTATGTGTCAGGGTGGATTTTGGGTTGCTGTCCTGCCCAAGGTGAGATAAGAATGGCATCTGCAGTTAATCTCCTTACTTTGAATGCCCACTATATTGATGTACCGTCAGAAAATACACGAAGGATAAATTCAGAGCAGGTTTGTTACAGGAGAGCATCACAAAGTACTGGATTTGCTGTAGTAAAGATTTTCACCTTGATGTCATACAGCTAGTTGTATGTGCAAGGGAATAGGAGAACTTTCTATTTGGTTCTGCTGATGTCCTACTGTGAGATCATGGGCACGTCACTTCCATTTCCTCTATCTAGAGACTACTGAAGTCAGAAATCTCTCAGGAGTTCCTCCATGTCTGATCAGAGTCCTCCTCTGAGTTAGTGCCCCAGGTACAGCTGAAGTGTAAAGCTGAACTAATGAGACTAAACTGTAAACAGAACAATGTTGTGTTTCTATGGCAGTTCATTTGCAATCTGGAAGTTTTGAGTATAGTCTTTTCAATTAAAACATGAAATCCCTGTGTTTCAGGACATCCCCTGCTGTAGGCACCAACATTTTCTCATTGGCCACCAGAATATTTGCAAGACTGTGTGGGACAGTTCCTCAGAATCCAATGCTTTGCGTGGCCTCACTCCCAGCTGATGTTCTGAGCGCACAGTATGGGGAGCCTCACTGTATGTACACGTCTAGGTAAGAAGCAAATTGCTCCCCTTCTTGTGAGGATAGAGGAGGAAAACTGCCAAATTCTCCTCATCTGGTCCTTTGTTGATCAGAGGGAGAACATGAGACTGAATATATCCATTCCTTTCCACCAAGAAATTCTATTCATATCTGAACCTTTGTTTTTTTGGGATGGTTCATTGTGTATGGGAAATAGGGTGAATGAGGACATAGATGCTTCCTGCTATTCAGTGCTCCTCCAACATAGGGGCAGAGTTTTACCTGGAGATTGTATGCATTTATAACTGCGTTGCTCTAAGTAGAGCTGAGAGAAGTTGGAAATTGGAAACATTAAAATACCACAGTGAAGGCTGTTCTTGCAGTATTTATGACCAGAGTGAAAGCAGAATGTACCAGAAAGCTTCTGGTGGTGTCTCTTACCTCTTCTCACAAGGTTTCCCATCCTTCATCCTCAAGATCCTGGAATAATTTGGATAGACTTCAACTACACACCCAACTTTGTGTGGTTATCTGCACTGAACATCTGACCTCTTTTGAGGTTTGGACATCTTTGGGTGAATGGAATCCAGGAAAGATAAAATCAAACTTTATTTTTCATGTCTGAACTTCAAAAGTCCCTAGTTTAGTTAATGAAGCTGTGTCATGCTTGTGGGTTTTTGTGTGCCTCCGTCTTTTGGCACCTGCTAAGAATAGTTCTTGTTGCCAACGTGCTGCCCATTACTTGCTCACAGATCTGTCACACAATGATCCTGTTTTCCATTAATGTTATGCTTGCTTGTAGTTCCTAGACAGCTTATAGGCATTGTCTGCAGACTAGACACTCTGACATTGTTTTTGGTTGATTCCATTTGTGCTGGTGCTGGGGGGTTTGTTAAAAATACCAGTAAGAAGAAGAGCAGCCCCTTAGTTGCTGTAAGATTCTAATTCAGGTGCTCTGATTGAACTGCAAGAAATTATACTTGCTGAGGATCTAGGTACTCAGTGTTTCCTTTATTCTCCAATTTAAATTGAATAAATGAAACCATTAAAGGAGAATGATAAACGACCATTATTGAGTAGTGAGAAATTACTATTATGATTCTTTCACATCCTATGTTTGTCATGCCAAAGGTCCTAAAACTTGTACGGATATTCTTATAAATCATCTCAATATTTGCAAAATGTAATTGCTTCTTGAATTATACCAAAGCAAACTCCCTGGGATTGATGGGCCTTTGACCTACAAATTGCATAGCTGTTTATACTAGAGCAAAGTGGAGGTGAAATTGGACCTTCCTGATCTGCCAACATTTTTCCTCCAGTTTGAACTGATTTTATTTGAGGGAAATGACCAGACAAGATATCGTACTTCATATATGATTCAGTGGCCCATGTTTGTCTTTTTTTGTAGTAACACAAACAGGTCAGAAGTTTCTGTATCCTGAGGGAGACAGAGCAGATGTGCAGAAAAGTGTCTGGGGAAGTTTTCTGCTTGTTTACTGCACTGTGACTCCATCGAAGCCCATGGCGTCATTCCACAGCCATAGGACTGTGAGATCAGAATCCTTGCTGTGGGTTCCAGTGCTTACCAATCCCCTTCCTGCTGAAAATGTGCTGTATAAACAAATCACAGACAGGACACGTGGCAGAGGAGGGGTGGAGGAGACAACAGACCAGAATGACAGACAGACGGGGGTCCGTAGACAGCCAGACAACAATTATAAATAGCACCCTTTTGAGATCTGTTTGATGTGTTGCCCAAGGCCAGGTGGAAAATCTTTCCGTTGCTGCCTCTTCAGCTAATCGCTTTCCCCTCATTTTTCAATAAAGATTCCAAGTTTGGTCACTTCTTTGGCACATTTGTTTCCCATTAGAATACTTTGTGCTGTTTCACTGTGTTATGCTAGATAATTGCTCTAATAACAAACCAAGGAAAAGCTTTTGAACATTTTAGGAAGTAATTTTTTCCCTTATGAAAATTCAGCAAACACTGACAGAGATCTGGGGCATAGCTAAAGAAAGTCAAAGAAAGTAAGAATGAGAGAGAAGGAAAAGGAATGCATTGACGTTTATTGATGGTATTTCTGCACTTACATGTAAACCACATGCCAAAAATTTAATTGCAGTCCAACTGAATATTTATTTAGCACTATATTATTTTCAAAGCTTTTTAATGAGTATTGTTTAAGAGAACCTCACAGTATCCCATGATTAGGGACACGAGGTTATTGTCTTCCAACTGCTGCTGGAGAAGGGGAGACAAGATCTTTTTTGAAAGGCAAAATGAATTCCAAAGCAAAGATTTGAATTCAAGAGGTCCTGGCATTGCTAAATTTCGCCACTTTCCATACATTAAGGACATGTTGTTCGAAGTGCCTCAGTAATTGTCTAACTGCTTCCACTCATGGCACTGGAAGTTTTAGTGGAGTAGTGCAGGAGAAAACAATTAGGACATGTTTAGTACTTTCAATAAGCTCCCTCTTTGTGTTTGTATACTGCCAAGATGCCTTTAAGAATTTAATGTGGTCAAGGGGATAGGGAGATAAATAATACAAGCGAGGAAAGGAGGCTTCAGGCTGATTTACTGAAGCCTCTTAGCTAAATTCTTTCCACTCATAATCTCAAAGAGGTGGAGTTTTTTGGCTGCAATGTCTGCACATTTACCATCTTACAGAAGAAGCTCCAAGTGCACTCAGTGCCTGAAGTTAATTTGAGGATGGAGGTGCCTGAGGTGAGAGATGGATGCTGATGCAGGCACAGGATACACAGCATTGGTGCTGGCTCTGCCTGGGGCAGCTGGGTGAGGTGGGGGAATGCTATGCCTTCATGTGCAGCTTCAGCTCCTTGTTCACCAAGGAGGAATGGTGGCACCCACCTCCTTTGCAGCATGTTGTTAGCTGAGTTTAGAGCTCTTGGCTCCTCGCAGATCTAGCTTCTGTTCCTGTCTTAAAAAGGCATTTTGTTTATTTGTTGTCATCCTTGTTTTCAAGCTATCTTGATATCTTTGGTGAACAGAGAAAAGAAACAAGAAAATAATCTTTTGCCAGATCTTACTTGACTTCTGTGTTCACTAAAGATGACCAGCTCAGATATGTCCTGTGCTGTGGCTCCAGGCTGGCCTGTCTGGGTGCTGGGTTCCACTATTAGCCATGGTGGAGCTGTCCTTTCACTGAGCCCATCCTACTGGATCCCAAACACCAGCAATGTCATTGCTTCTTCTGATAACATCACCACCACTTTCACTGGGGCTTTGCTGATGTCTGGGTTTGCTGTGTTTCCCTGTGTTTGCACTGAGTTTTCCTTGGGACAGCTGCAGCTGGATTGCATGCTGACCTGGATCTGGTCTGGTAGAATAAAGAAAGGTAATTGAAGTACCCCTGCTCTCCTCTTTTACCTTCCGTTCTGGGAAGCTGTTCAGTGGGACAGGATAAATAGCAGGGGATACACATGCCAAGTCCCTGGTACAAGGGATGCTGTAAGCTCTCAGCCACGCTTCTCTTCTGTAAATTCCTAACTGTGCAACCTCCCTTTGAGGAGCTGACAATCTTTTGATGACAGCCCCAGTGAGTTAATGAACTAAAAGGGCTATAGGTTATCTATTCCCTAAGATTGGGAAGCATGAATTAAATGGTCTTTTGGAAGATGGGAAATAATTATTCTTCTGCTTCATAGCTATGTCCAATTGAATGATGTCGCCAGCACAAATCAGCAATCACGATCACTGATGAAGACCCATTAAACAGATTGGGCTGAGTAATGCACAAGAAAAAATGTCAGGAGAGTCTTTAATTCTGAATCTCTCAACCCTACAGTGGTTTTTGTTTTTTGTTTTTTTTTTTTGTTTTTGTTTTTGTTTTTGTTTTCCCTTAAAATAAAAAAGAAGAAAAGCCCAGAGCTTTTATTCTCAGCACTTTAAAGCTAGAAATTGCTATGAATGAATTTCTGGAAAAGTAAGGACTGGAGTAGCTGAAAGTTTTCTGGGATATCTGAAGGGTGTGTTTAGCACAGCTGAAGTGAAGAAACCTTTGGGGAAAACGTTTGGTCAGGACCAGCTGAGAAATGCTCCCCTCCCAGCTCTGTTGTGTGGCATGTCCTTCTGGCAGAGGCTGGGGAAGGAACAGGCTTCCCCAGGGCCACCACTCTGTGGAGCTGAAGATGTGGGTGAGTGTTGAGTGATCCTTACTGAAAGAAGGACACATTCTTCTATACTTTAACTGTTGCAAAAGTGACATAACGAAGTCAAACATTATAGTGAGATCATTAGGAGGACTCATTAGAAACGCTTGGCTGTACAGTGAATTCAGTTGGAAGTTACAAATTATAACTCTTTAGCATTGTTGGAGGGAGGCAAATCTTATTACTGTGTTCTGCTTTTTCACCATACGAGCTGTAACTTCAGGAAGCTGTACGAAAGGTAAACTTCTCTACTTTGCCCACATGCTGGAGGAACAGGCCAATAGATTGGGCAACAGGTTCACCAGCTGGGTAAAGTCCAGCATCTCCTCCAGAGGTCAGTAACTTGCACAGATTGCAAAGAGAGACTGAGAGAAGCCCATATTTAGGAAAAAGGGAGTTGTCACATGTCATCCTTGAGAAAGAAGGCAGCAGTCCATTCTGGAGCTTTGTCACACTTAGAGACCCTCAGCACCTAGGCCAGGTTTCGGCCATCGGAGTTTGGACAGCGATGGTATTGGAGGCTTCATCTGCGTTGGTGTGACTGCAGTGGTGACGCATCCCAATGCATCCCACAGGAGCCAACCTGGCAGGTCAGATGAAGAAACACAGTCTGGAAATGCCAGTTTCCTTGCATTTATGATAAAAGTGTGGAGTTTACTGGTACGGATGTAGCTGTCCTATAGCAGATGGAAGATGTCTGACCTCTAATCTCAGAAGAGCAACATTTCAATTCTCATTTTCCTTCACTCCCAACAGATACCCACAGGTTTCCAGCTGTCACAGATCTGAAGAAATGTTTGAAAATATGGCTGGAGTTCAACTAGCATTTGCCTGAGTCTGCAGGCAATCTAAAACCAAAACCCTCAAAGAACACAAACTGCTCCCCTCCTTTCAAAGGCCACAGAGATGCAGACACAGGAGGAGCACATTGGTTCTGCCTGGATCTTGGTTTTGACTCATTTCAGCCTAAGAAGCAGGAGCAGTGAGAGGTATATCCACACAAACTGGTCAAACTGCGGACTTCCAGACTGAGCTGGCATACTCAACTGCTGTTGATTGATATACCTGCTGGATCAAAGCCCCATTCTCCCCTATTGGATGGAATATTTATTGGTAGTCCTGGTGTCCTCTGTCCGGATGTGGGTACGTTCCAGCTCAATAGCGAGGGTGCTTGTGCAAGCAGGATGGCAAACAATGGTTTCTTGTTTTGACTGCAGGTTGTTAAAATACTACTTTGGAGGTTGTGTCACGATATTGGAATGTGATTCAGTAGCAAAGACACAGAAATGTTTTAAAGGGGTATCATGCAGATGTCTGCATGCTCAGGGTACAAGTGGAAGTCGGCATGGCTCTGGGCTTGTACTCCATACATGTGCTGCAGAGACACAGCTCCTTCCAACTTTCTTTGTAGGTGATTTCTAAAGTTCTTCAGCATCTCTTTGGCTCCTTTGTTAGGTTTATGCAGTCTTTCCTTCTCATTGAAAAGCTGTATCTGAAATTGAGGTGCTGCAGTTGGCTGAGAGCTTACCTGGGCCAGAAGGAAATCATTCCATAGATTCCATAGATTTACACTAATAATCAGAGAAAAGCTAGAGGACTAAAGTGGGGCAAAAATAGATTCCTTGGCAATACTAAGGGCAGTTAGTTAATTACAATAGAAATGCCTCTGCAAACTTCCACAATGAAATTAGCAGAGGTTGTCAAGTGCCTTGATCTGCTGTGATGTGCTGGGCAACAACTTATCTTCTGGCCTTCCTACAACTGAGGTTTTGGACAAATAATCCACCAGCCATGTAGGACAACTGCCTGTAGATGGGCTCACTTTTAGTTGGTTAATAGGAGGCATACACGAGTATGCCTGGCTAGGACATTTAGTGATGCTGAAGCCTTGTGTTGTGCTGGACTGGAGTGAAAGCCCTGAGCAATGTCATGTGCTGACAAACAAAAAGGAAAAAAAATACGTAAGTTTTTCTCAGTTGAAATGTTTTGTTTGGACATCTCCATGAAAAACTTGAGAAAGAAAAAAAAAAATTGAAATGAAACTTTTCAGAATTTAATTAAATGGCACAGAAAGTTATTTTGAACAAAAAGCAAATGTCTTTTTAGTAAATGTTCTACCAGCATGTTTTGATTATTTTGGGTTTTCTCCCCCCCTAATCTTTTTTTTTCCCTTGGCTCTGGAAATTCAATGACACCAAGCCGTTCTTAGAAGAAGGGTTCTGGTTTGGATGAATCCAAGTTTTTCAACAACATGTTTTGTGAGAAAATTCCCTGCTGCTTCTGTTCATCAATAAATTTGATGAGTTTAGCCAGCCTCATGGCTGACTGGGACAAAGAGATCCCCCACTTCAAGAAGTGGATAAATAACTTGGCACAAAGTCCTTCTCTGTTGACTCAGTTTACTTTGTGGACCCGGGCATGACTGTCATAATAAATTAAAGCATGAACAGTCCCATTTGTCACTTCACCACTTCCTTTTGCTGCTTTCCAACATGTGGTAAACCGATTAGTTTTAACACAGAGAAAAACCCAGATGAGGGGAGGAAGACAGTGCTACAATTAAGGGGAGAGAGAGGAAAAGGGAAGACCAGTGGGGCGGCATGAAGTCATGGCGGGCACAAATTGTGTCTTTCTGGGGCAGAGCCACACTCAAGTCAACAGGTCTGTCGTCTGTCCTTGGGGAGAAAAGGGAAATGGTAATTCTGGGATTCAGGTGTAGTCACCCCTAGAATTCACAGTGTAGTCCAAAACCAGAGGTACAGAAGCCTCCTCTCAGTCTCACCCTGCCCCAGATTTCAGAGTCATGCACTGACTGTAAGGTGCAAGATGTTCTTTGGTGTCTCTTCACTGTGCACGACTCCGCTGCTCCTCGCCATCATCTGCAGCAATTTCCTAGAGCCAGAGGAGGGATGTGTTCGGAGCAGGCCCCTTGCTGACAAGGTGTGAACAGATTGATGGCCATCCTGTCCCACCTGGCGGCACAGGAATACATGCAGCCTGAGCGGGCTGTCCGGGAATCCCCCGCCAAACCTGAGCCCTGCAGAAACAGGTTTCGGCTTTGAATGAGAGCAGAGGTCACATTCAGAAAGAGAGAAGGGTGTGTATATGTGTGTAAGCATGGTGGGAGCTCAGAAGAATGTAAGTTTGGGATCTGAAAGCATCACACTCCTGAATTATGATTATTTATTATGCTGATAGTGCCTAGAGGGCCCAGCCTCATTGTGCTGAGGACTTCACAGGCCTGGAAGATGGATGAGGAAAACCTCCCTACAGGGGCTGGGAACAGGTGTGGCATCTATCCATCACACTGATGGAGCGTGTTTGTGAGATGGGTATGTGAGCATGTGCAAGTGTGGGGGAGACAGCAGGAGAAGGAGAAAGTTGGATGGTGATTTTAATCTCTTTGGCTCTGAAGAAGGGTTTTATTTTTTTCTTTTAACCTCACCTTTCTTCTCCAGTAGTGATTATCCACAGGTAAGATAAGAATTATCAAGAAGTTTCAGTGATTCTGCTTAAAATCTGGATGCTGAGAGATGTGCTTCAGTCATTCCCTCTGTATCTTTAAGCAAGTCACTTCAGACTTTTTTAATAGTAATGAAGTACCTAACTCCTGTAACATCTCTAAAAATCTATCTTTTTTTTCTTTTAGTGCTTCAGTTTTACTAAGTTTTAGTAAAAAAAAAAAAAAAAAAAAGAAAAAAAAAAAGGAAGTGAATGAAGTAATGTTTTTTTTGCAGGAGCAGCGTATTGAACAGCACCTGGTTTCCCCACAGACATGTAGTCCATGCCTGATTACTCTGCGACACTTCTGTCCTTGCAGAGTCCTCCATCACGCTGGGGCTGAGCAAAGCATCAGACCATGGTTGGGGAGGGATGTGCAGCTCTGGCAGATGGGCTGCAGGGTTTCAGCTGCCTTCCGTTTGCTTGGGAAAGCTGCTGGAAATCTCTGCCCCAAGTCAGGATTGCCTGAGGTGGGACCACAGGCTTAAAAGGTCCCAATCACAGAAAATATCTGCTTCTTCGGGAGTCAGGCGAGGACTGTTTTTCACTTAGAACAACATCCTGGAAACCTAGAGGTGAAATCTGCTGAATATTGAGGAACCCTGTGCTTGTTAAGGGTTAACGAATCGACTGCTCTGAAGCTCATTAAAGAGAGGGGAACAGAGCACTCTGCACATCAGTGGGACATGATGCTTCTTGAGTACTCTAGGGATAAAAAGAAAAGAGAAGTATAATTTTCTTTCTTTTAGTTCTCAGAGCAATCACTAGCAAGAAAAAACTTAGCTATTCTTAGTTGCATCTAGGAGCTGTGCATAATCTATCCTGCTGAATTATGGAATATGATAGCTTTTATTAAATCCATTACAATTACAGCCTCTCTGCTGCACAGGTTTAGAATATGGAATAACTAGGGTGCATAATTTCAAATAAATATTTAAGATTTTGATGCACGATAGTTTTAGACTCTTAGGAAATAGAATTACATTTAGTTTTGTCTGTTTTCTTTTATTTCATACAAACTTTCCTATCCAGCTGCTTTGTAGAATTAGTTACTTTTTCCTTCTTTTTTCCATTTTCTAGTTTTTATCCCGGGGAACAGATCATGACTGATGCAGTTCTACCCAGGATTTTATATCCGTGACTTGAGTCTTCTACAAAGTGGCTGGGTGTATAAAGCCAGAGATAGAGAAAATTCTCCATAAAGTTGGAACTAATCTCAGGAAGCATGCAGCTAAAAAATGTATCAGTCAAAACTTCGACAGGAAAAGATCCATAAAATTTGGACAAATTCTGTTGAACAAAAGAAGTGACAAGTATATTTTCTTCTGGAATTTGGACTGTGTGTTTTCAGGTGACCCATGAGTAATAGAAGAACTGGAAGGCTGAACACTGCTGTTTCCCTGCATGTCCAGCCAGCAGCTGCTGTGGGCTTCTTCTGTGCTCGTGGATTTCCTCCTCCAAGGCACTTCAAGTAGCAGTTACCTAGAGGAATACACGAGGGCTGCCTGAGCATGGTAAGCAGAAACTCCTTTCCTAGGCCTTGATGTACCTCTGTCAGAGCAGATGTTGTATACAGCCACACAGATGATGGCCTCCGAGGTGCACTGCTCTGGGCCTGGCCGTGTGCCGCCGAGAACTTCCTCCTGGTGGCCTGGGCTGTCTGAGCTGACAGCTCTTTGCTGCCTCCCCAGCAGCTCCCAGTTCCTCGTGCTGCTCCCAGCTTTGTGTTGCTTGCTCCATGAAACTCACAAGTAGCATAAATACCCGATCCCAAAGTAACGAGGACAGGGTCAGAACCTCCCAGAGGCTCACAGTTTCCCTCTCAGGTTGCCCAGCTGTTTGATGCCAAAGAGAAGCAAGGATGGGAATTTCTGAACACGCTAACTAGAGGGAAAACCCCTCTGCATGATTTGTTTGCTTCCTTTGTCTTCCCCACACCTGCTTCCTTTCCTCCTCTCTTCTCCCCGCCCGCCCCTCAAGAAGATGCTCTAGGTGTTGCCTTTGCCTTGGCTGCCAATACTCTGCGGAGATGTGTTAATGATGACTGGCAGCTTTTAAAAGTGCTGTTTCAACACCTTGCTGTCACCACACCTCATACTTCAGCAGCTTAGCACATGTTCCAAGGTGTTTAAAGAGCTTCCCGTGCAGACCTTTTCCAGGCACTAACCTCTTGCCAGGAGCGGTAGCAGCTCCTGACCGCACTTTTCTGGCTGCGACCTTGTTAGTATTTGCCTACGACATGTAAATGAGCAGCACGGTCGTTAGCTAACGAAATGTGTAATGTTTTCCATTGTGTGGAAGGCTCAGAGCTGACAAGACCGGAGCCTGTGTTCCAAAGTCTAAAGCAGTTGGCAGGTTTCTCAGTACCAGTTTTTTATGCCCCCGAGTGGGTTATGGAGCGGAAAAGGGGGTGGAGAGGAAAAGAGAGGGAGGAATGCATGGTGGGGGGAGAGTTAGCGGGAGAGAAGGGCCATTTGCAAGCCACCAGCTTTGAATTCAGCTTGCACGGGCCTTGTGGTTGCGCTGAAGGGCCTGTTGGACTCATTTGATTGACTCTAGGCTTAATGCTGCTTGCCACTTACCAGCACTTGTCTTTGCTCATTAGCAGGGGGATTATGGGCAAATATTTAGATATTCAAGAGAGGAAATGTTAATCTTTGCCGTGTTCACTGAATATTGAAATGAGGCAGCAGGCAGTATTGCTCTGTGTTTGACCTAGACTTCCAGTACTGAGCAAACACTTGAGTCCTGGGATGGATTTACAGAACGGCACCTCCCGGGTATTGGGGTTCAAATCACACTTGGAAATTTAGACCTTCTCAGGAAAGGCAGTGCAAGCAGCCCACCCAAGCACTGCTGTACATAAATGGTGCAGAACCTTTCATCTGAGAAATGTGAGGCACAGGAAAGTGCAACCCTGGTGGTATCAGAGTAATGCTGGCAATGTTGTAGACCCTCTGCTTCATGGGCAGGAGGTGGACCCACAGTGATGGGTAAAGATGGTGAGGGCTGATAATTACTGGTAAACTGAGCACTAGGCATGCTCCTTGTGATTAAAAAAAATGAGAAAAATGCAGATACTCTCTTGAGGTTTGGGCAGGGTGATCTCCCAAACAGAAGTAGGAATTAGGAACTTCATGTATTCGGAGGTGAATGTGGTGTTTGTGCTGGTGTCCTGATGTCTCTCATGTTGATCTGTTGATGGACAGGCTACTTCCTTGGCGCATGAAGTGGACTCAGGTTAATCTGCACTGAGGTTAATCTGCACTGATGGACTGGAGCAGGTAACGAGAAATGCCTTGCGTCGTATGTAATTACCCAGAACTTTTATGTAAATTTACTTCTTTTGTTTTTATGTTTTTATATTATGCTGCGTTGTGCAATTAATGCAGACAGTGAAGATGGAGACATCAAAATCTAATTGGAGACTGTTGTAACTTTGTGGAAAATTATTTCTGTAGGTAAGGTTAAAAGGCAAATTTATCTGTGTTTGAAAGGCCAAGAGAAGTGAAGCTGGCAGCAGTGTATTTAGTCCATGTTTTAAGGGAGCATAACCTAAACCAAATGTGATTACTACCTTCACAGGATGATGGAATAGGTAAGGTAAAGCCAATCCTGACAGGTGCTGAAAGCACCTACTCTGACCCCACAGCATCTCTGTGAGTTCAAACCTCTATGTTTAAGGCAATTCAGTTGTCCTGAAATTATTATTTAACTTGGTGAATTTACATCAGAATGACCCGTGAAATTATTTGCTTTTTCAAATACAATCACTGGCTACATCCTGAAACATCAATTGAAAAACATTTTTTTGTGGATTTTATTATTGATGGAGTTCCTAAACACTGTTTCTTTATGTTTACTGTCTCTTGGATTCCAGTAGGTTGCTAGTCAGTTAAATATTTCTTCAGTAAATCTGAGGTTTAGAAGATCCCTTGGGAGTTGTAGAACTCCTCTTAGTGGGAATTGAAAGCCACTCTGTGTGCAATTCCTCCATTTGTGGCTGTGCCCTCTTTACCTGGGATCTCTTCCTGTTTTTCCTTTGGCATTTTTCCTTTTGTCTTTTTTACTGTTTTTCTTTCTTCTCATGTTGCATTGGAGAATCTGGGGGAGGACAACTTGCTTTTGTTCCTCTACCCATTTCACCTTCTCTGAAAACTGGTTGTCAGCAACACAGGCCATGGTTTCACACTGCTGGAAACAAGAACCAACAGATTCATTTCATAGCAGGCAACATGTGAGCCAACAGATAGCAATGACTTCAGCCACAGCCAGAGGTTTGGACCATGCCAATGTACTCTAGCTGCTGGGGAGAGGCATGAGGTCCTTTTTTTTTTGGATCTGTAGGGCTTTTCCATGCACAAAGTGAATGGCTGCTTGTGCTCAGTTTTTGAGATGCCCTCTCTGAGTCTGTTCTCATTGTCAGATTTTTTTGTTGCTCTTCCTGAGTAACTCTGGCATAGTGTTCACGAACCTCTGGCTGTGCAGAGATAGGGCACTTGCTGCTCTAGGGAGTAGGGTGAGTGGGAGAGAGTATCAGAGGGAGTCTCCTGCAGTTGGCTTTGTCAGCTGCACTCAAGTGCATCACGCTCAGTGAAACTCCTGGTGCAGCTTCCTGCACCCGATACTGCTTTGGCACAGCTTTTCTTCCTCTTCTCTTAACTCTGCCCACAGCCTGGCATGTGTGCATGGTGGGGTAAGGGGCAACATTAAAATACGCCTTGAGGAGCCTAACACCAAGTAAATTTCCACCTATGAAGTGCAGGTCCCATACAGGGGAGCAACCCATATGTGCTCTCTCTGAGAGTTGTTCTCCAGCTGCTGATGTAGGCCACCCAATTTTGAAATGCTGCTACCTGTGGGAAAATAAATGTTTAGTGGAGCTTGTGCCAAAGGTGAAGCACAGCATAACCCAAAGTGGAAACAGAAAGGTTGTGTTCACATCTGTGTATCCTTGCCTCCTCCTCTGAAGCTTCTGTCCTGCCAGGTGTCTGTAGAAAGGTGGCAAAAGGGAGAGGTTTGTACTCAAGAAAATACAAAGCAGCAGCAATAAGCCTGGCAGCAGGGCAAGTCATAGAGCAGTGAGATTTCAAAAGTAATGGATAATGAGGATTTGAATTTAAATATTGTATATCTTTTCTACGTTTTTCCCTCCATCTTAAACCTGCTACTGGAATGAACATCTTCCTTTTGAAAAGTTTAGTTCAGAAAGAAAATGGGTCTCTGTTTGTTCATGGGACAGAGAAGTTCTCTGCCACCTGTTCAGTTCTAGCTGTAATTATTAGAAAAGTTGTTCTCTAATAGACTTTAGAAGCTGGGACAAAACAAATACACAGATGGAACTGCCGGTACCTAAAGAAGCTTGTCTGGTGAAAGCTCATCCTTGTTATTGATTCAGGTGGGAAGGAAAACGCACCAGGAGTGTTTCAAGCTCAGCACTGCTTGGGCTGGAAGAGCTATTCATAGAGGGAGGGATGTGTTCAGAACTGGTGCAGCCATTATTCTTCATAAATGAATTTACCCCATGTGGAAGAGAAACAATTCCCTATGCACTCTTTACCCTCACTGCTGACCTCGAAGCAGGGATTAAGCATTATGCTGACTTTTACCTAGCAGTGAGTTATAGTCTACACGGATGGGGTCTCCTGTCCCCAGAATCATTTCTTTTCTTTCAATACATTCTGCTTTTGTTGGTTTATTGATATTTCTGGTTTTGTTCCTTTGTTCGGGTCTTTTTTTTTTTTTTTTCTTTTTTTTTTTTTTTTTTCACACACACACACACAAAAGTAATAATTAAAAGGAAAACCAAACCTTCTCTTCATCCCCAACCAAAACCAGAAGGAACACAGACAGTTTGTGATTCTTTATTGCGTATCGCAGGAACAAAATATTTAATTCATTTTCCACTGTGAGCTTGAAAGGGACGTTGTCCACTGATCTGACTTTCCCACAAAGTGTTGCACAACCTATCGAGGAAGGTGTCTTTTTTGGTGTGGTGTATGCCAATCTCCAGAAAGGAAAATGCTGCTGAGGCAGTGCCAGCTGGCTCCAAGCCCATACTCCATTTCCAAAGCCAAGGTAATGGCATTAGCAGGGTTGCCTTGAAAGTGGAAGCAAAACAACATCAGCATCTTGGCTGCTCCTTGAGAGCAACTGCTGTGTGAGAGAGGAGAGAAGGAGAAGGGAGAAAAAAGGGAATGCCCAACTAAAATGTGTTGGGGACCGAACGCTTTGCGAAGGAAGTTGTTGATTAAATGTGCTGTTCTTTGAAAATCAGAGGTTCTGGGGAGAATTCAGCTTCGGTGGAGGTATTGAAGCACAAATACTCTAAATCCTTAATTGTTACGAGTAGCAAAATGCAAATATTGACAATACTGAAACATCATATTTTGAAAGTAGTTCCATTTCGTGTTTTTTATGGCGTGGTAAAATATTAACTCTGAGGTATACATACTGCATTCCTATGTACTGTATAATTAAATCAATAATTATTAAATTATTAAATCCAATAAAAATATAATTGTTGTTATGTAAATAAAAAGCTTTCTGTTCTACCCAACAGGCTGTCATTCTTCAGGATTATCAATTTGGGGTAGTTCTCAGTTTTCAGTTTCTTGTTCTGGTTCATTACAATTTAGGCAGTTTATTTCTTCCACTGTGGAAATTTGTACAGAAACTGCTTTTAAGCCAATTTTAGTCAAGGTCTGCTCTGAAATCATTTTGCCTGTGCAGTTTTATCTTACAGTGCATCATAGAGAATTAGATAAGAAGACCCACAAGACGTGATCTACTTGAATTTAGCACCTGACCCAACTCTTCCTGCTGAGTAATGGAGCGTATTAGCTGGGTACAGTCCCATCCGGATGTGTCTGAAGGATTTTCTAGTAAAGGGGGAGATGTTCATCCTGCTAATGAAGCTACCAGCAACATCCTTCTGTTTTGCAGATCTGTGTAATAGTTCAAGGGATTTTAAGTCATCAGCTGTGGCTTTGGTGCCATGGCTTTTTGCTCTTAGAGTGTTCCCATAACTGACAACAAGAGAAATGTGATGAATTTTCAGAAGGTTATAAAGCCTCAAAGGCTTCACAGCCATCTGAAACAGGTTGCCCAGAGCAGTGTGGGTGCCCCATTTCAGAGGGGCCCAAGGCCAGGCTGGATGGAGCCTGATGCAGTGGGGTGCAACCAGCTCAACAGCAGGGGTTGGGACTGGAGGGTCTTTGAGATACAGAAACCATTCTGTAATTCTATGATCCTAGATGTGACTGGGTACGCCTTCCTTTGTGTAATTGGCACCATCCAGGAGTATTTTGCCTTTATGCAGCTGTATTCTTTTCATGTCACGAAACAAAGTCTAGGTACAATCAGCACTGCTTGCACATTACCTTCTCTTGGAGCAGTGGAAGACCAGCACAGACTCAACAAGGTGCTCGTTTAGATCTGCTGGTCACATCAGGCCCTTGATCATTCCCAGCAGTAGCAAATGGGTTTATCTCTCCTTACGTGGTGTGCTGGGTAGAAGCCAAAAGGTTAATGCATGCTGTAATGTCAGCCCTGGCATCACACTGCCATGGAGACACTGAAACTGAGCATCAGTAGATACAGGTTTTAATCCTGGCCTGCTCATAGGCTCATTCTTTTCTTCCTTTGGTTACATCATGTCTCTCCTCCCAGAGAAGACCCTGCAGTGGGACTTTGTTCTTGGTTGGTAGGGGGACTGCAGAGCTTGCTGGCTGTGTGTCTGCAAAGAGCTCCATGGCTGTCAGACATCTGTAGTTCAAAGTGGTGCATGATGGTGCAATGACTTCAATGTCCTCTTCAATTTGCCCTGATGAGCATTAATTAGTATAGAAAAAAATGGCATTTTTCTTCTGCTGGAGACTGTGGAGTAAGGGCAATGGCTTGTGGCTGATCTTTACAAGACAGGGCTGTGGAACATTTTCCATTTGAGAAGTCTGTCTCACAGTCCAGCAGTGTTAATACAATTTTTTAGTGATTAAATGTTAAAAATAATACAGAACTTGTGCTTGTTGCCAGACTGCATTGGAGGGAAGACTCTTGTATCTTAGGGGTAAGGCATGGGCAGAAGTACTCGATCAGACGGCCCCAGAGACCACTGCTGCTTTGTTTCATTTCTGAACGGCCAATAACCAGCACTTTCAGAAATGGATGTAAGAGTGGCTCCTGTAGCAATGAGTGTCCCAGTTTAATCAAGTCTTGCATGCGAGAGCTTTTGTGTTAATCTGTTTTGAATTTTCTAAATGAATCCAGTGGTACTGTCCTGCTCTACTTCGTCTGAGAACACGGCCTGTGAACATGCACTCTTTGTAAACGGAATGCTGGCAAGATAGGAAAGTTCTGAACTGTTCAATGATAGTAAATAGATCAAACATATGATGGGGGCTTTGACACATTCCCAAGTGCTTCTGAAAAAAATATGGTTGTGATTAGATGTATTTCTATAGGTTGGTGAAATGATGTGGGTCACTCTGAAAATAATGCCTCCTATTTATTTCCATAGAAACTACAACAGATACGAAGAATGCAATAACACAAATTAATAGAGTACATTCTCAGCTACAAAACTCTGTGTTTTTCAACACAGCCATTACCATTAGCTCTGCATTTTCACCAGCAATGAACAAGAGTTGCGTGCTGTGCTCGTAGAAGTCTGCACCAGCAGAGGTGACCCACTGCCACTGTCACTACTGCTGAAAGGCACCACCACCCCTCACTGTGCTACATCCACTGATTGGTCTCCATCAACGTTCAGCAACAACCAGTGAATGCCAGCAGGTGCCATTTTTTTCCACGGGGAGGAACTGAATTCCACCCATTTGCCTCATGAACACTTCCATGTCAGATACCATTCTGTCAGAGTTCCCCTCTGCTGACATCTGTCACACATCAACAGAATGTAATGGGATATTGGTGGGAAGGTTCAACCCCTACTGCCATGCCATCAACATCTGCCTCTGACTTCATGGGCCAACAACATAAAAGAGGAGGCATTAGTTTCAGAGCAGCCCTTGTAGAATGTTGAGTATAGAAGACATCACCATTGTTAGCTGTAAAACAGAAATGTAAAAGTAAAACATTATTCAATAGGATTCAGAAATGCTATGTAAATAGAGACTTGGTAACATGAACACAGAGGAAATTCATGTTTTGAGAGGAAAAAGTGGCAAAATAAATGAAGCATCTCTTTCTGTAGTGATGTTATGGCTCAGTGTTAAGGTGAGCTCGCCTGGATTCTCTTAACTGCACTTAGTGTATGTGGAAACTTATTACTAGCCACAAGAATAAATTTGAAGAATGGAACATGTTCTGAAACTTCTTAAGCTTTTGAATAGTAGAGTGCATCGAGGGCTAATGGGCAGATTTTAGATCATTGCATGAGGAAGGGAAGCAGTCAAAAAGAAAAGGAATATTTCAGAGCAGCTGAATATTCTTTTCCTTCATTTTTCTTTTTTTCCAGCAGATGCTGGCAGTAGTTACTGCTGCAGCTGAACTCTTTTCAGGTAATAACGATGAGACACTTGCATGTCAAGAAGCAGTATTCAGTGAGTACCAAATGGATTGCATCCAGGAGCTCTAGAGAAATAAAAGATGAAGGTCCTAGCTTGCACTTAAACAAGTATCCTTTGTGGGGCTTACTTGGCAACTCATTTTTAGCCCTTCAGTTAATATTCTAGAGCGCCATTTCTGAAAGTTAAGCTGGTTTTATTATTTTGTTTGTTTGTTTCCATTTTTTGTGAACTCCTTGCAGACAAGAGGCAACAGGAGTGGGACAACAGCCCCCCTGATCAGTACAGCTAAGTGCTGCATGTCATCTTGGGAATTACAAGCTCCTGGGCTGTATGGCAGTACCTGGTAACTAAGAGTAGCTCCATGGTCAGCAACGCATTGATGTCTGCTTCAGAGGCAGTAGGTATTGGCAGATGCCCAATGAAAGGCAGAACAGTTTTGTCAGCTGTCAGGGAGAGGGGATGGTGAGTTTCAGGGCTGCTGCCTTGTTTTATAATGAAAATCCCTAAGTCTGTTATTTCTATTCTTAATTAGCTGTATCAGTCTGGGTTTGTTGCTTTTGTTTGATGCTGCTTTTTAGCTGCAACTGACCTATTTTATTTATTTATTTAATTAATTTAATGGAGAAAAATGTAAAAGCAACTCTTGGAGACAGCCTTTCTTGGCTGCCTGTACAATTCCTGGTTACCCCAACCCATGTCAAGAGATTGTGGTCAGGCAATATTCATTTTGTCACATGAGCTCCAATATGAATCCTGCTCATGTGTCCCATAACAGCTTCCCTGACTGCCTGGAGGTGAGCAGAGAGAAGGGGTGGACTTTTCTGCTCCCTTTTTCCTCTAATCTTCTCTCAGCCCGTGCAGGTCAGTTCTCACTGTTTGTAAAATAGAGCTTGGTGGTATGTTCCTTCTGAGTTACATATTTTTTAGGATCACACACGTGTTGAGCCCCTGGCTCAAGAAGGAGATCATGCACGAGGATGTATTTTCTGTCTTTTTTCCTTTTGACGTCAGTGCTTTCAGCATTCTTAGTCTTGAAGAACATGGGATTTGGGATGAGGAAGCCCCAGCCCTTGAACCTTAGAGGCAAAGAGGAAATAGCTGCCTGTACTGAGTGGATCCCTGCTCTGTTCACCCTAGGATTGAGGTGTGGTGTTTCTCACCTACTGTGTCACTAATATTTAAATCCATAGAGTGACGCAATCTCTTGCAATGTTCAGACCTTAGAAGATATTATCGGGACAAGCGGAGATCTTAAAGTTCAGGCCTCAACAGGCAGCTAGCAATCCTGATCATCTTTTAAAATGCAGTTAATTGTTTGCCTGCACACACACCCTGTTAATGAGTAAGTAGTCTCTAAAATTTCACCTTTTACAAATACTTGCAAATTGACCCTGAAACATCTCTCAACCCAATTAAAAATGACCTTGCATCTCTGATTCATGAGCCGTTCATAGCTGGGAGTGGATCCACTGACAGATTTAGGCATAAAAATGTCAAGTCTTCAAGAAGTAACCCAGAAATATTACAAACTGTCACAAGAAATATTACTGGCTCTGTTTCTTTCCCTTGATATTTCTACTCTGTTCTTGTTAACCTCACTGGATCTGTTATGAGGATCCTACTCCCAGTGAGGTCCCAGAAAGCTGCAGTGAGTGGGATGAGTCCTGCAGTGCCTGGGAGCCAGTGGCACAGCCCAGCATCTGGCCCAGCAGTCTGCCTTGTGTATGGAGCCGAGTTGCTGTATAGGTCAGGACATGTTTGGCCAGGCCTATGACTGTCTTCCGGACATTCACCAGCCCTGTCTCCATCTATCCCTGTATTACCACATTCCTTTCTCTCTTTTATGCTAAGGTCTTCCTGTCTGTCTGTCTTTCCCTTTCTCCCTCACCTCAAACCCCCATCTCTGTCTATTCCAGACTCCACTGCAGCGTGTAAGTAATTCCCAAATATGAATGATTCTATCCTGGTAATCCACTCTCAGAGAGAGAAAAGGTTTCCCTCTGCTTTATTTCTCTTCATCTCCACTTTTCTCCATGCTTCCTTCCCTACTTTCTTCAATCCAGTTCCCCTTTTTCCTCTCTCTCATGATACGAGCCCGACACTCCGTTAAATCTAAAGGCTTTTACTTGCTAATGGGAGAACCATTCTCTTCTGTCCTTTACTCTTTGGCAGCCACTGAGCTTTACTACTTCCTGTACAGTTTGATAAGTCTTGAAACTCCCTTGGCGAGAACCTGAGCAACTCAGAACTCCAGCCCACATCATGTGTTTGCGTGAACACTTACGGGTCCTCTTTTGATCCTAACACCTACACGCTTTCCTGTAAGCCTTGCAGAAGTTGTGCTAAACATCTAGCTACAAAGCAAATTTTATGAGCCGTATTACAGGCATGAAGCAGCTTTTATTAGGGAGGAATGTGTCGGGAGAAACTCTGCAGGTAAGATTTCCCAGCTGTCTGATGTCACTGCAGGAATGCATGCTGCATCCCATTATCCACGGATATAAGATGTAATTCTCACCACCCAGGTTAGCTCTGGTCATTTGCTTATTGGGAAGATGTGTAAACCATGGCCACCCTATCCTCAGCATTACTTGGTCTTGATTTTGTCATTATTTTCTCTGCAGAAGGGCACTGACTTGTTTTGTTTCCATCAAAGCTTTTCAGCATTTTGTCTATGGAGAGCTGTTTCATGAGGGGACACACAATAAAACACACTGTGAGCAGTCCTAGTGATGGGACTTCTTTGGCACAGCTTTTCCAAAGGCTGTTGCCAAACAACAGAATGCCTGGAGAAGACATCTGAAGGCTGGGGCTATGGGGCAAAGAGGCACTGCATTAGGGCAGGACATTCCAGGCCTGGCTGCTGAAGGGCGGTAGGAAGCAGGCAAGTTTTAATGTGTTATTTTACAGTACAGTCAGTGCAGAGGGTAAGTTTGATGGATAAGAATTAGTCTGGTGTTCAGAATGTTTGGGCTCTGATTCTGAGGTTGACAGTAAACTGCTGCATGAGATTGGCTTTATCTTCCATGCTGTGTTTTGGCTTGCTCAAGAAATCTTCAAGGCATCTGTGGTTTCTAAGTATGCATGTGTCTCTGCCTTGAGATCTTGTCTGAGGGCTTCAGACTGCAGTTATGTATTGACCAGACCTCTGCAGCAAGATGACTGCATGATTCTAAAAAAGAAACATAAACGAGAGCTAATTCTAGGAAGTTTGGTGCTCAGCCTGACTTGCAAGCCCTTTTTTCTTCTGTTTTCAATTCCTTTGGATTGTTTTACAGCACACTGGTAGCCAGCGGGATTGTTTGAAGGAGGAGAAACCTGCTTCATCTTCGTGCACCCTATGTCCCTTCATCTTCCAGAAACTGCACAGGTTCCACAGCTCCTGATGCTCTCTCCAAGCAGGAGCCCTGAGATGATGGATGTGGGCAGTGTCTGCTCCAGAAGCACGGAGCCAGGTGGGCAGTAGGTGATCATTACTGTCTGTGTTTCATGATAATAAAGTCTCCAAGGACAGGAGGTGTGTGTGGGGAAAGTAGCTCCGTTCCCTAACTGCTTTTGATTTCAGAAGGCAGCAAAATATTTTGTTTGCTAGAAAAAAGAGAAAGGCCAGTTAAACAGTGAAGGTGAAAATATGTTTCTGTGTTGATATTTCTTTATCTATATTTTTATTTTCCATGGACTTTTGGCTCACTTTATTTACATATATTATAACCTCCCTACTGAGTAAACAAGAGTTGCCCAGCTAAGCAAACAAGCCCGAGGGTGATGAGAGAGGGAGAGAGAAAGGAGAAGAATAGCAAGAGGGAGAGGAAAAGAGAGGTGGCAATAGGAAAAGGGTAAACAGACAAGCACTAATTAAGGCCTTCATCACAAGCAGGGAGATGTGCGAGGCTGACAGTCAGTCAAGCAGATAAGGGGAGATGAGTTAAAATCTAGCCGCAGGTTTTGAAGGCCCTGGGGCCCTGGCAGACAAGAGCACAGTGAACGAACAGGAAGCCACTGAAAGGTCATTTGCATGAAATGATGTTCAGGATCTTTGCTTTTGTTGTTGCCCTGATAGCTTTAACCCATTCCTGGCCCACAAAGCATGCAGAGATCTGGCACTGGCAGGCAGGAGCCGTGCATGGCTTGAAGGCTTCTTTGGGCAGCCTCCAAGGGAGCAGCGCTTCATGGAGGGACAGAGAACTTGCATTCCCCTCTGAAAGCAAGGGGAACTGAAATTCCTTGGCAAGTGGTGTGGTCACATTCTAGCAGAGCAGAAAATGGAGAAATCATTAAAATGTAAGACTTTGAGCATGAAATGAGCCACCGGCTTGCCAAGTTGAGACGCAGCGTTCAGACACATTCAGGTATTCTAGACTTTGAATTTTGTTCCTCTTGCCAAATCTTAGGATCCTCCATTATGGAGCAATGTCAGAATCCATTGTCATGTGCTCTCACTGCGGTGTCACAAACATGTTGTGACTATCAGCAGCACTGTACAGGTGGCTCCTTTCTGCCCCTTCAACAGGAATTGAAAACACATCCACATTTTTAGTGCTTATGAAAGAATGGGCAAATTGTAGTCACAGTCTCTTCTCCCTGAGCTACTTTAGGAAACAAGATCTTGCTCAGATCTCCAAGGGAATTCTGACACTATAATTATTATTATATGTTCTCAGTGTGCTTAGACATTTAAGGCAGACTGTAATTCTTAGTGACATGGCAAGAGGAATGGATGCAGAAGTGCTCACCATTTTGTAATAGTCAGGCAGCCTAGCACACTTGTTTTTTTTTTTCCCCTACTTCTTTTTAGACACTTGATAAGTCACAGTCGTTCCTCTTCTGCTTTTCCTCCTGAAACATAAAAACTGGTTATAGCCAAGTCTAGTAGATTAAACAGGGGTCTGGGCTACTGGACTTCTGGGTTCTACTCCAAACCACTGCCACTTCATTACTGTTTGACCTTCTCCATCTCATGTCAGCTCATTGTGAGTAATGTACCTGTCTGCCACAGAAAGGCAGTAAGTTTTATTTGCCTCCAAGAAAGGGGATGACTGGAGTTATTAGATGTGATACTGGGTAAAAATGCAGTTGAAAGTAAAACAATGGTCAATAGTGGAGTGGTGGTGTAGAGCGGTGCACCGGAGTTGATGGTAAAGCTGGGCTCAGAGACTCCAGGATGAAGGCCGAATCAAGGCAGGAATCCTGTGACACCTGGAGAGACATAGTCCTGGTATGATGTAGAATCTCACATGAAGAATCTCACTGAAAATTTTCAGTGGGTATATCGCCATTTAAATCATTTCAAGGAAACAACTTCCTTTCAATTCTCTATCAGTGCTGAAACATTTGAACCCTAGGGCCATCTTCCACTGAGACTGAACAGACTCGGGCTGTTATGCTTGGCAGACTCTTCTTTCCTTCTGCTAGAATCAATGCTGTCCAAACTGATGCATTCCCAATGTAGGCATAGAGACTGTAGCTCAAGCTCAGCTACAGCAGATGTATGGTAGCTGTTGAGTCCTGGCTTGAACCACTGATTGAGACCTGGGGAAAGGACCTGGTCAGCCCTCAGCACAGGTGAAGGCTGCACCTTCACTGTCTGCACCTCTTAGACCTCATTGAAGAGCTGACTGCCAGATCCTTCCCTTGTGGTGATTGTATTATGACCTAGATCTTCAGAGACAGGAGCACTTTTCCTTTTGCAACATCTTCCTGTTGCACTGGCCCCTTTGCCATTACACCTCTTGCATCACCATTCCATCATGTTGATCTTTCTGATTGTTACAGCAGATATCTCAATTAGCACTGTGGCTAGCCACAACTTTCCTAGAGGTGATGGTGCTCACTGGCACCTTGTGTAACTATTCTATTTCTCTGATTTTAGGATACCAATAATCTTGATAATAGAGCCATTTTGTGTTTAAAAGACAGAAAACAAATAATTCTTGAACTTCTGTTTCATGCTGCTTATAGTGAGCACTGCCTTCCAAATGCAGGCTAGTATTACTGCATTCTGGAATTCCATTTCAATAAATATTTTTAAAAGGTACTGTATGGAATCAATGGGGATGATAGCGTCTAGGATTACAGGTAATTGTTCTGTGTTACCAATAAAGTACCACAACCATGAATGGCCATTTTTTCTAAAGCAGGACCTGGGAGCACATGGAGGAGCAGCAGAATATAGAGAGCGTTTGGCTTACACTGTAGTGCGCCTGCTCTCTGTAAGGCTGTAAAAGGCCACTGTCATCAAGTAATTTTTGTTTTACTTTGCTATGTGTAATAGCTTCTTTAAAAGCCTGGAAATAATTTTATTTGCCCTTTTTATTCTGGACAAGCAGCAGTTTCTTTTTTTTGGCCCAGGATTCCATTGGCAAGACAAACACAAGCCCTGTTCAGTGTGTTTTTGCTTTAAATTCCTCATAATGTCGGTGCTAGCATCAGCCTAGGAAGAGGAGATTTCTAAAAGTGTGATTAATCTGTTCAACATATGACCTTGAAAACTGAGCAAGTGGAAAGGAAATATTGATTATTAAAGGTGAGGTCTATGGTTTGGAAAGAAGCTTTATGTTGGTGTAGCAAGAGAGATCAGTGAATTCGTATGTTGAGAGAACTCATTTGTATGAAAGAGGAGCCCTTGTGCTCATTTACTGAGGAAATGCATGTAGTTCCATTCTGTGTTTTACGAGAACATGCTGCTGTAGAAAGACAGCCCTGTAGAAGTCCTGCAGTGTAATATCCTATACTGACTCTATAGCTAGGGTCAAAATGCAGTCTGGAATTGCAGACTTCCCTCCATGCCAATGGTATGAATGAGTAGAGCAGGGCTTGTTCCAATGATTTCTATAAAGCATTTGGAAATAGTGTTGTCCTGAATCTTTGCAGCCTCTGAATTCAGTTGTTTGATGGAAGAGTGAATCCTGGGAGAATTGCAGTCCAGTGCCAACCTTCACCTCCCCGCAGGTGGTCATCTCTTCTCCACAAACCACAGCCCAGACATTCAGCCCAGCTCACTGCATGGACCGCCAGGTAACTGATGGTTCCAGTTGGGTTTTAAGTCTCAATGTGAGCAGAACCAGACAAAATGTCTGCCAATAATGGTAACAAAAGTTGCAAAGATACAGGGATATTCTGCTGTCTTTGGCTCTAAATGTGCTAAAACTCGCAACTCTAGGCCAAGGAGGAGAGGCAGACAGATGTTTGCTCTCTCAGAAGGGTAGGGCAGACCATGACTATACTAAAGGACACCGAGAGATTTCACTATCTGTGCACTTTTAAATTCCAGTTTTCGGACAGTGCCAGCCTCTGTTCTGCCAGCATGGTGTGATATGTTCCCAGCAGTACGGCACGGGGTCAGGGAGGTTTGCTTACTGCAGGGAGCAGCCTATGATTTACCAAAGCCCAAGCAGGCGATATTTCTCTCTTTCTCTCGCTCTTTTTTTCCCTTTTCTGCCTGGGAAGGATGCAGCATCACAGACCTTGTCACCCAGAGCTCAGAGGACAGCAACCATATGCCTTCCGACCTCCCCTTGCTTTTCTAGGAAAGATTCAGCCTGCTGGGCATTTTCTATCAGAATCATTAAGAGACAGCGGCTGGGATGTGGCCCGGGCTGGCGTTCCTGGTGCTGTGCGTGGACGAGCAGAGGGGGAGGGCAGGAGGGGAGCGTGGCAGCGGGAGGAGGGTGAGGAGACTGGGCTGCCAAAGAGAGGAGATTGGGAGAGAGAGAAACTGGGAGAGAGAGAAGATTGGCATCTTCATGTGCATGAGGCTGGCCGGTGTCAGGACAGCTTGATGAGCCCGCAGGCTGCAATCTCTCGCAGTTGCTCTGATTGCTGTGATGGGCTTGTCTGGTGGCTTGGACACCAGCTTTCATTATCATGCTCTGCAACGTTTGCAGTGGTGGGGAAAGAAGAGAATGGAGGAGGTAAAGACACCCTGCAGTTACACACACATGCGCACACACAAATCAGAGACAGGAAAGGGAGAGAAACAGCTTTGGCTCCAGGCTATTGATTTTGTTTCGTGACACTTGCTCATTTCCCACTTAGTGCTCTTCTCTGCTTTTCTACCTTCCCGGTATGGCTACAGCAACTCTCAGTAAAAGAATTGCGAACCCAAAGTGGCAGGGCTTAGCAGCTGACGGGTGACCCACTGATCTGGAGCCATCTTGCACAGTTCCTTGTGCTTGGAACAACATCCAGGCCCTTTGACACATACCCATACTCAGCAAGGACATGCGTGCTATCTCTTAAAGATATGCCCATGCCTGTCTTTCATATGCATCCTCTTCACGTGTCCTTACTTCTGCTTCTTACATGGTCTTCCAAATAGATTTACCTTTTCTTCACAGCCACGCCAGCTGTCCTGTCTTACTTTCAAGGAACTGGAATCTGGAATTTTTTTGTCCTATAACTAACTGCTGGACCCTAGGGAAAGGGAAGGAAATTGCTAGTGGGCAGGAGTAAAGCTTCTGCTAGAGCCTCTCCACTACTCAGCTTGGAACTTTTGTTCTTTTGTGAGAGTAAAAAGGAACTTAGAATCATAGAATCACAGCATCACCAAGGTTGGAAAAGACTTCCAAGATCATCTTGTCCAACTGTCCACCTACCACCAGTATTTCCCACTAAACCATGCCTGGCCGTACAACACTGTCCAGAGACAATGACCCCGCCACCTCCCTGCTAGCCCATCCCAGTGCCCAACCACTCTTTTGGAGAAGAAGCTATTATTCCTAATATCCAACCTGGTGCAACTTGAGGCCATTCCCTCTCATCACCAGTTACATGGGAGAAGAGGCTTACCCCACCTCACCACAATCCAACCTAACGTAACCCTTTCAGGAGCTGTAAAGAGGGATAAGACCATCCCTGAGCCTCTCCTTCTCCAGACTGAACCATGCTGGTTCCTTCTCTCACTCCCCATAACGCTTGTGCTCCAGACTCCTCACAGCTCCACTGCCCTAATGTGAACATGCTCCAAGGCCTCAATGTCTTTCTTGAAGTGAGGGGCCCAAAACAGAACACAGTACTAAAGGTGCAGCTTCACCAGGGCAGAGTACACAGGGATGATCATAGAATCATAGAATGGCCTGCGTTGAAAAGGATCATAATAATCAGCTGGTTTCAACCCCCTTCTCATGCTGGCAACACTATTTCTTATACAAGCCAGAAATTTTGAGTTAACATAACTTCTTGGTGGCTTTCTCTTTCTTTCTGACCTAAAAACACACACAGAGACACACGCGTGTACAAGCATATGCGTGTTCTCTGTCTCACCCGCATATGTATGTATGCAGTTTTTCCTCTGCTTTGTATTAGGGGATGTTGGAATGCTGTGGCTGGCAGGAGCTGCTAACTGGATTAGCTGGTAAATCAATCTGGAGCTCCCAGTGGGAGGGATGGACAGGTTCAAGATGAATAACGGCTTGTCTGAAGCAGTAAAATGGATTATTTTATCAAAAAGAAGGGGGAAAAATATCATTTTTCTCCTTCTGGACTTATGCCTGAAAAGAGGGAAGTGGTTTCAGGAAAGTAAGGGAAGAGAGATGGTTTTGGAAGAGGCAATGATTCTTACTGTGTTGCTAAATATCTGTCTTTTTTCAGTGGATTTATCTGCATCTTGTCATCCTTTTGAATTGTTCCTTTATTTCTTTAATCTTTGTAATGAATCTGAGAGTGCAAGAGACGATGCAGCTCCAAAGTGGGTTTCTTTGGTACATGGTGAGGGCATTGCCCACCTCTATTTGTCCTCCTTTAGTTGTGTGGGATGTGAAAAGCTTCCAGAAATGCAACCTCAGTGCTGATGCTCAGGGCTTGGCTAGGGAGCAGGGCCGAAGCCATGGGGTTTCGTGGTGTGCTTGTCGCTCAGTCTGAGATTCGACATTGACTGATGGGCTGAAAACAGCCACTTGTTTAATCAGAGCTGTGCTCAGATCAAATGGCTCCATCAGGGATTCAGCAGCGACTGGGCTTCAGGTTCGCCTGTGCAAATGAAGCAAACCAGCAGAAACAAATGTTGGCAGAAGGAGGAGCCTCTTCAGGAGAATTGACAGACCTGAGCAAAGCTGCATTTCTGGATGCATTTCCTAGCTAAGTGGCTGAGGAAATAAAAATAGCTCTTCTTCCTCTTGGCCACCTCCTTTTGCATAATGTTTTCTATACAAAATCAGGCAAAGTGAAATGGGAAGGGAGGAACTGCTGCCTTTTCTGATAGCCTATCCACAGCCATGCCTTTTGCAAGATGAGAGCTTGTTATTTGTTTTTAATTAAACAGTTTAATAGTGAACTCATCTTGTTTCAAAAGTATCTTCCCTGTGAACAGTGACCAAAGAGCATCCTCAAGCCAAAATTTCATAGTGTATTTCAGATACAGTTATTCTTAAAATTAAGTTTATGACTTTCAAGGGAGAGCCTCAGGATAAGCACACAGCATCAGGGTTGGAGTCCTAGTTCTGCCTCCATTTTCTATAGCCTTGGGCAGAGCACTTTGTTGCCCATGTATCTCAGTTCTGCCATCTCTAAATGCAGAGAATAGTATTTACTTCAAGGAAAATGCTTACAAATAGCACAGTTCAGCTCAATCTTGAGTGAAGTCCCATGAGATGTTGTAACTTCGGTTTATCTTTCCTTGTCGTGAACTTTTTTGTCTCATTCTACTGTTACCTCTTCCAGAGGATTTTCTCCTGCAATCTTTGCTTTGTCAAGGCCTGTGGAAATTGCTAAATGAAAGAAAGAAAGAAAGAAAGAAAGAAAGAAAGAAAGAAAGAAAGAAAGAAAGAAAGAAAGAAAGAAAGAAAGAAAGAAAGAAAGAAAGAAAGAAAGAAAGAAAGAAAGAAAGAAAGAGAGAGAGAGAGAAAGAAAGAAAGAAAGAGAGAAAGAAAGAGAGAGAGAGAGAAAGAAAGAAAGAGAGAAAGAGAGAAAGAAAGAGAGAGAGAGAGAAAGAGAGAAAGAGAGAAAGAGAGAAAGAGAGAAGAAGAGAGAGAAAGAGAGAAAGAGAGAAAGAGAGAAAGAAAGAAAGAGAGAAAGAGAGAAAGAGAGAAAGAGAGAAAGAGAGAAAGAGAGGAAGGAAGGAAGGAAGGAAGGAAGGAAGGAAGGAAGGAAGGAAGGAAGGAAGGAAGGAAGGAAGGAAGGAAGGAAGGAAGGAAGGAAGGAAGGAAGGAAGGAAGGAAGGAAGGAAGGAAGGAAGGAAGGATATATATATATTGAGGATATATATATATTGAGGGGTGGTTTCAGAATTAGGTAGCCAAGGATCCTGACTGATAGTGGCAGATCTGAATGGGATCAGAGAGCTCAGCTGGAAAGTGAGAGCAGACCCAAAAATTTGTTCCTTGCTGAGTGCATTCACGATCCCTTTGGTGCAAACAGCTTCTGGTTGTTATTGTGTAAGAGTGCCAGGTCCTTAGTAATCCCATTGCCCTCCTATTCCTCATAACATTCTGTACCTAATGCATAGCCTGCATGTCTAATGCTGGCAGCTCTGGTGGCTTGGGGCAGTGGTGGTATTTCCCACTTCATCTTGTGTCCTATATTAAGAGCATGCAAGTCACACAGAAAAGGCATTTTTCTGTAGTCTATATATTTTGCACGTGGTCTATGAGATTTGAGTGAAATCCTGTGTGATAAGAAGATCCTAGCCAAATTGTCAGGGGCATTGTCTGAAAAGCACTGTATCACACACCCTTCTCTCATCTCATTTAATGTCTGTTTCCTGCCTTGACACCCAGCTTGGGATGCACAGGGAGTACAAACCATCCCACTGCCTCCAGGAGTTGCTTTTTGCTCTCAATGCACAAATGACACAGCCTTGTGCCCAGAAGGGAGCTGTGTCTGATGAAAAGCAGTGCAGTGTTCAGTTGTCAGGACAAGGCTCCTGCAGTGCCATGGTTCTATGAGGAAGTGTTAAGGTCCAGGGGGACCTCTGCTTCCTTTGGTCCTGGTCTGAGAGTGAGTTGTGCTCTGCCCAAATCATATCTTGCAGAGCATGGAGATTGCCCCAGGAGAGCTCTGGGAAGTGGTGTGTGTGCTCACATGTAGCATCCAGCTTAAGAGGGGCTGTGTTCATTATAGATTCTCAGGACCCAAAGAAAAAAAAAAATCATAATAATAACAATAGTATAAGCAGCAATAAAACTAGTGCTGCTAAGCTGTGACCTCAAAAAAAAAAAAAAAAAATAGAACAACCAAAGAGAAGTCATGGGTCTAGGCTCTTTCCCTCCCCCCTGCTTCCACCCACGCCTCTATGCTTATTTCTCTCTTTCTTATTTTTCTCTTCTTTCTTTGTTTTTTTTTTGTTTTTTTTTTTTTCCTGCTCTGGACATATCCTTGAATCCTGGCCATTCCCCCAGCTTATGGGATTCCCATTATACATGCTTGATATTTAACAGCTTTGGCGTCTTCCATAGCTGGGAGTGAAAAGAGAAAAAACAGCTCTGAAAAATAATGGAGCAAAATCTGCATACTGAGCCCTGGTTCCATGTCCCTTTACGCTGCTTCCTTAGGTCTTCAAAGCTACGAGCTGTGGCAACTACTCAGACTTCATCAGCCCATCCTGCCCTGATGCTGGCCTTGGAGACACTGCCAGCTCCAAGTTCCTTTCTGCAGCCACCTCATTAGACCAGGAGGATTTTGTGTTTATTGTGGCCGCCCCATTCCTTTTCGTGTTTGCTTTCTTGCAGTCAGCTTTCCTGCATACTGCTCACTAATGCTGCACAGGAGCAGGAGGGGGTTGTTCGGAACACATGCATGTTCTTTCTTCCACCTGGAAGACGACCAGGTGATCCTAACCCGTTTATAGCTCACCATACACAGCTGTTCAAAAATTATCATTATGATCTTCATATGAAAGAGAACGTTATGCCATGAATGAGTGGAATAGCCCTTTAGAAGAACAGGTAAAACATTTTCCCTGAAATCCAGCCTCCCTATGGGCCAGCCTATTTCTTTTGTCTGAAGGAATCCCCAGAAACCCCCACACTTCTGAGCATTTCTTGGTGAAAAATAACTGGTTCCAGGCAGACCCATGAATAAAGCAATAGCAATCCCAACCCTTCTCTCCCACTCACTTCCTGAAAATATTATGTGGGGGTTTCTTATTTTTTATTTTTATTTTTATTTTTTTTAATCTTCCTGGTTTTCATCTTTTATTCAGTAGATGCGAGTTTTTTGGCCATCAAAGGCTGAAGCACATTATTCACAGTGACCTGCCTGTTGTGACAGAACTGAAAACGTGTCTTTGGAGTATTTAGACAGTCCGTTTGTGTCACCTTCCTGTACAAGTCTGAACTTTGGAAGTGAAAGTCTGAGCACCGTGGTGTCACTTCATGTGAATCAGTGGTGACAATCACACACCTCCAGAGGGCAGTTCATGTGACTAGTCTTGGAGGCTTGTTTTGCAATGAGGCAAATGGCCCAATTGCAAAGGCTACAAATAAAATAAAGGGGAATGAGCAATGAAGAATACCCCTTGGTTTTAGACAACTTAGATAGATCTGACCCATCCTGCGCTTTAGTTTTTTGTTTCCTTAGCAGCTTTGAAGATCTTATTAGTAACTTCTCTTTATGGAGGCTGCTTCTGTCTTTCAGCTCTTCTTTCCCTGTTCCCAGCTCATATACCTGAGATAAGTATGGTGTTTACTTTTCAGTGCAAGAGCCAAAAGATTTTCATTGAAGATGTGGCACATTTAAATCTCCTGAAAGCAGATACAATTATGATCCAGTAGGTTGTTACTGAATGGGAACCATTGCTACTGGTTGTAAGTGAAACCTCCGTGCTTATAGAATGAAAGATTTGATACAGATTGTGACAGCATCCACAGTTATGTTAAACACTGAAGCTGCATAAGCATAAAGATGCAAGACAGCTGTTAAGTGGTGGGCATTAACAGTAAAATTCCCTTAGGTTCATCCATGCTTGGAGAGGTGCTCTTGATTCTTCAGGAATATTCTTGATGGTCCTTTCTGTACATCCACATGGATTTTTTTTTGTAGTAAAGAAGAAGCTCTAGCTGAAATCCTGTTTGTCCACAAAAAAACACCTCTGGAGAACTGAGCTGCAGACTCAGCTTTTTGGGTTTGTTTCATGCTTTGCCCTAACGTTGCAGCCCCAAGAAAGGCTTTCTTTCCCCATTTTGAGATGTGGCTGTTTGAAAAGCCAATGCAGACCATAGTTGTCAGGGGTGGAAGCTCAGGATCTCTGAAGTTAACTCCTCAATAAGGACTCCGAGTGTTAGCCTATTAAATAGCTGAGGGCAGCTTCCTGCACTCTACTAATCGAGTCTCCTGTTTAATGACACCATGAGAAAACAGCAGCTAATAAATACTTCAGTTCTTTCACACAAACTTCTCCCAGACATTGTTCTCCATTGGGACTGGAGAGCCCCTATGTACTCAAATAAAATTTCTGCTTTCCTTACTGGAAGCAGGGTAAGAACAGGGTTCACCGAGTTAACCCCCTTTCCATAGCTACACCTTTCAGCTGGGAGATGCTCATGTATTTATAACTCTGTGCACCAGCAGGTCAGCATATTCTTCAAGGGCCATTATGCTGCAGCTCCCTTCAGTGCTAGGTACACAGCAGGGAGTTGCATCAAGGAAATGCATTAAGACGAATCAGCAAGAGAGAAGGGTACCTCTGGGCCAACTCCCTGCTATTCAATTATTTATACTTCATAATTTCCAGCAAATCACTGGCTGTTTATTGGTGCTCATCTATAATTGAAGAGTTTCCTAGATCACTGGCCAGCTTTGCTTAAGATATAGCTGTCCGTGCTTTTGAAAGCTGTTAGGAAAAGCCCACAGGGAAAGGCAAGGTCTCAGGAGTGGCTGGTCATCCATTGAGGATACACCCTTTTAATTTTTGGCTTTTGTGGGCACCTGGGACTGGTAGGTTTCCAACATGTGGTTTACCATCTGCATTTGACCACATCACATCACGTAGAGACCGTGTGCTGCAGAACCAAGATGACCCTGACCAGGAAGTATTTCAAGGATCCTGCCTTCCCAAACCCATGCTCATGCAGTGTTCTTGTTCTGCCAAATAAACCAGTGGAGGGTTTTGATGTTCCTGAAATTCTTGAAGAGGCCATGAAAAAGAGAAGCAACTGTTCAGAGTGAGATGAAAATCCAAAGCCTTGAAAACATTCAAGAACTTAAGATCGGAAGGGAAAAAAGTCAAGTTCATACTTATGCAGAGGACGTGTTTGGCTTTGCTTACTTTGCAAAGGCTCCTTCATCAGGCCTGCCTGGTCTTTCTCAAATAGCTGTTTTTTGTTGGTTTTTTTTTTTTTTCCAATTTTTACTTAATTTTTCTCTTCTAATTTCAAAACAAAATTACTTTGGCTGAAGCTGTTGAAACTTTTTTGGTTTAGAAACATTAGAATTTGCTAGTTTTCAAATTAAAAAAAAAAAAAAAAAAAAAAAAAAAAAAAAAAAAAAAAAAAAAACTGGAACCAACCATTTCAGTGTGAACAACTTCTCATTTGACCAACTAGGAAATTCAAATGAAAAAATGTTTTGTTGAAATGTTCCCAACCAGCTCTATCCATCACTTCCTTTCACTACTACCCAATAAAAATAGCTCCCACATACCACTGTAGTCAGGAGTGCCATGTTACAGAAGAAGAAATAACTAAGCCAACAAAATGACTCACATTCCAAAGATAATATATAAGGTAGGGCCTGGCCAACATTTAGAATCAAATTAGAACCAGCCTTAGCCTTCCTGCCTGAAACAAAATGATCACAAAATATGATCTGTTGTTATTTTTTGATGCTTGGTCATTTTATTTTCACACACTTCTATTCATGATCCCACTTCTGACATAGTGGAAGTGACCATGCTTTTAGTGCCATAGAGACTGCTATTTCTCCTCATTTGTATCCCAACTAAAAGCAGGAAACACTGGTATTGTGGCAAGGGAATTTGTTCTTGTTAAAGAGATTTTTAGTTTGGTTTTGCCAGCTTGGAGTTTGCATACCCTGGTTGAACTGTGCATCTAGACCTGTGAATGACTGAAGGTTTACCCTGATGGCTGGATTTGCTTTTTGAAGGGATATATTTCAAAGCAGCCACAACTGCAGACCTGACAGCAACCAGCTGATGCAGTTCTATGAGATGTGTTAGGTGTGAGCATGAAGAAGTGAACCGCTGTGGTGCTGTATGTCTCTGGGGCCTAAGAAGTCCTTCTTAGTTTAAACATGTAATTCAAAGATATTAAACTTTTAGTGTTGTTGTTTTGAGTTACTGAACCAATAACCTGAATTTAGCTCTTAAATTCTGTTGGTCTTCACTAAAGCATTCATTCCAGCAGAATCCTTCACTTTTAAGCCAGATTGGTAGTGCTTTTAGGAGCAGCTCATAGTTTAGGGTGAATGTGTTTTAAAGCAATCTATAAATCTTTATAGTCTTTGTTTTTCTTTCTCTTGTGTGCATACTTGGCAAGAATTTTCAGTTTACATCACTGAGAATTTGATTCACCTAAGTACAATGGGTGAGATTTGTCCACATCTGAAATGCCAACATCAACCCCTTTCCACCTTTTAAATCTTGAAAACAGGACTGCAGCAGGGCCTTGTGGTTTGCCTGACTCTTGCACTGCCTTCCCTTGTGCCAGGCAGAGGAAGGGGCAGGTGGTGGAGAAGTCAGCAGCTCACAGCTGGTTCCCAGCTTGGCCCTGTGACCCCAACCACATACTTGGGTGGGACACTTGTCCTACTTGTGCATGGGCCTGCAGAAGAAGGAGTGGGAAGAGAGAGTGGACCCATAAATGCTGAATGGGCAAGCTGTATGTTCGCCATCAGTGTGTGTAGCACTAGGAGTCCTTGTCTTGTTGAGTCCCTCTTCCAAGCCCTGTAGTTACACAGTGTTGATGTTGGTGTCTTTCCTTAGGTGACAAGTGATAGGCAATGAGGAAACAGCCTCAGACTGAACCAGGGAAGATTTAGATTGTGTATCAGGAAGAAATTTTTCCATGGAGAGAGTGGTCAAGCACTGGATTGGTTTGCCCAGGGAGGTGGTAGAGTCCCCATCCTGGAGATACTGAGGAAATGTGTGGATACGAAACCAAGAGACATGGCTTAGTGAGGGACTTGGCAGTGTTAGGCTGACAGTTGGACTTGATGTTGTTGAAGATCTCTTTCAACCTAAATAATAACAATTATGTATATGGATGTATCTTATTTGAGGTCTGCAAAGGCACTGTGAGGATCATAGTGCTTTGGGGGGCTGGCTATCCCTGAGGCATCCAGGTGCATACCCCTTAAGCCAGATTCAGCTTCTTAACACTGTTGTCAAATGTCCCTGGCCAATGTAAGCTCCCTGGGTATTGAAATGATCTGCACGAGGAAATAAATAAATAAAAGACATAAGAACAGAAAGTGCACCCTCCCAAGATAGCTTTTATGTAGCTAGAAAAGTGAGGTGGTTTCCTGTTCTAAATATTTAACATGATGTTTATGATATGTCCTCTGGGGAAAGAGATGCTTGAAAGCTAATGTTTATGAAGTAAGTCTGGAGGGATGGAAAGTGGAGGGAGGGCACACTAACGAGGGGGAAAAAAAGAAGGAAAACAAAAGAAAGGACCTCAGGAGATGTCCTGATTTATAGCTCTACTTGCTGGAGAAAAATCTCTCTGTTTCATTGAAAAGATTGCAACTGATGGAAGCACACTTCAGCTCAGTGCTTTCTGAAACCAGAAACCTGTTCCTTGAGATCAAACAGGACCTAAGCCCAGGCTGGCGGGAATCTTTTACTGACTGCTGCCTCGTGCTCCTGAGCCCTGCGGAAAGTGTGTGTCTGTGATCACGTGAGGGCTGCAGTGATGCAGGGATGCAGTGTTTCAGAAGCTGAGGTACATTTCAGAAAGAAGGGGTGAGTTTGGTTTCCTACTCTGCCAAAGGCTTCTAGTGTGATATTTGAGTGTTTAATCTTCCTTTGCCTCTGTTGTGTGTCTAGGAATAGCAACAATTTCCTGATTTGCTGGGAGAGCGAAAATAAATCACTTTCTTGTTATATACTTTAAAAAAAAGCCTGAGTTCCCATTGACCGAACTCCTTGTGAAACACAGTCTGAATGGATGATATGTTTCAACTCTATTTATTTAAAGTACATGCACACTTACTTTGTTTTACCTTTGTAATTCCGTATACAAACTGCAGCAGCTCAGGACCAGCTCCGTGTATGGCTTTGCCATTCCTGCTCCAGGGTGTAAATCCTTTTGGGGGAAAACTGTAGGTCAGAGAGGTAGAAATACCAAGTGGTTCTGCCACTCCCATTTTCAGTCGTTCAAATTATTGCAGCTTTATATACCAGCTATATCTAACATAGGGTAAGTAATGAAAGAGACTGTGAAGGAAGATTAGAGCAACTATTGAAAGTTTTCCTGTAATGTCTCAGGGATATCAGCAGAGCCCCTGACAGTTCTTTTGGCACATGCTGGAGGCCATAGGTCTCAGGGCTGAAGGAGGCTGCAAAGGAAACCTAAGAAATTTCAAACCTAATCTTGTCTAAGATGAAACTCCACATGGCTTTAGCTTTGGACGTTGAAGTTTTTGAAGACGTCAAAGGCCAGGTAGAAAAATCCTATGTCTTAATCAATACCTTAGATTTCTTTGGTGCACTGTGCTCAGCCTGGCTGAAAGTCAGACCATTTGTTTCAATTATTAAATGTGGATTTATAGCCCCTGTTTTCTTCTTGGAAATGGAATCACGCTTGGGACATGTTTTCTCCTTGCAAATGATTGTGTCTGCCTGTAGTCAGTCCATACAGATAGAAACGTGTCAGTCACACTTAAAAACATCCCCTTTCCTGCTCTGTTTTCTTGCTATTCTCATGATTATAACTTTTCTCGTCAAAGTGTAACAGCTATGCATTTTTTTTTCTGTGACCACAATGTTTTGCACAGAGCTGCTCTGTTTGATGGCTTTTCTTTGGCATGCTATCAGCAAGCTCTTAAATAATCTTCCTGCAGAGAAAATCACTGCACTGTAACGGTGCACCACTGAGTAATCCTATTTTTTTGATAGGCAGGTCTGATTGGTGCAGCATGGGAAGATGTCAACTGGAGTTGATAATATTAGTGTACCTTCTCACTCTATTAGCTGGTCTGCTATACCAACTGGGTTCTTCCAGTAACACGTACAGATATTCTATTCTATTTTCTGTGAATGACCGCTATTGAATAAATGCATTTAGATAATGATTTAAACAGTTGAAAGGGGGTTTGACCTTTGGTAGACTTTATATGGTGCAGGTAGAGTTTATCTAACACTGAAAGCTGATAATGTGTGCTCCACATGCACTGTGTTTAACTATGGTGGGTCATTCACGTTAAAAAAGAAGGGTAGAAGGCACTAATCTTCTGCTCCTGCAAACTCATGAGGGGGGCCAATTCTTCAGGAGGAGATGTGAAGAATGTCCCTTCTTGAAACCTGAGTTGTACGGGGAAAAGGCTGCAGCACACATGTGGCATTTAATTTTTTTAATACTCCCCTTTGCCCTAAAGTTGTGAATCTCTTAAATTCCAACATGAGAAATTGCTAAACATAAGAAAAACAGCCAAACTTTCCCCTCCCCGCATTTCTACCATACACAAACCTCCAAAACTTCTCATATTATCTGAGCATCTGGAACATTGAGCTGGGGGGAACGCGGTTTTAAAAGTTGTTTTTTTTTTAACAAAAAATCCTTAACTCTAATCTACAACCTCTTTCAGACCTGCCTCTGGGGGGAAACCCACCAATTACTATTTACTTTACCAACCTAGAGTGATTTGTGGATGTATGTAAGAATTATTTACGGTTTCATGCAGGAAAAACTTTCAGCTCCCTATTTGCCCTTGTAAGTAATGAGTTGCCTCAGGGGATCAAAGGTCAGATTTTGGTTTTAATGCCCACCTCTTTTTAAAAAATAAATAAAGCAATCTATGTGAAAAGAAGAAGAAGAAAAAAAAAAATAACAGTCTAAAAAGGCTCTGACTCCTGCTCTGCTTTGATGTTTTAGGTCTGGAAGGGATCATAAATTTGCTGGTGTGAGATAGAGTGATAATAAATGCAGCTTTTAACTTCTGGGTTTTTAGCTCACACAGCATCCATTATCACTGGCAACTGCAAAGGGGAATGTACTCTTTACTGTCTTGCTCTTTAAAACGATAAATACTCACACAACTGTCTGGTGATGTCCCAGAAGCTCAAAAGTAACCCTTCCTTGTGATTGTTTCTCAACAGCACTCATTCTTGGTCAAAATGGTTGACCAAGAAGGTCAACCAGAGGTGTTGATCAGAATCTAGAGAGGTGAGCTTCCCTTTTAGTTCTGTTTTCATCATCTCAGCTCTTTATTGGATGGATCCTTTTCAGTGCTTTGTGATGTGGTGAGCAGAAAACAGCCAGGGAACAATTTGTAAAAGAAAATATGTTTTGGGGGGTCAGTGTCTGAGGTTCCCAGAAGTGTAACCATGAAACTCATGTCTAGAGCACTCCTTTCTTGGTTTTACCAACAAACAGGCCAAAGAAATGCCCTGACCCAGTGGAAGCCATGTGTGGGGTTAACACCCTTCCATGCTACCCCCAGGATTGTATTAACCTCAAATGAGATTAACTTTTGGGAATGACTTTAAAAGTCTGACAGACACTTCATGTCTGCATGGAGCAGTGCTCCCAATGCAATCAGCTTAGTCATGTCGTAATATTTTAAAACTATGTTGTTAATAAATTATTTTAACCACTTAAATGTCTATTAGTGTCTTTTTGCTGAATGCTACCAACCTCATATTCCAATAATTTCTACAAGGAGCTACTGACCATGTATAGATTTTGAGTGAATTTTGCCAAATCAATTTATCGTCCTCATGTATCTCTTTCTACCTGCTTTGCTTTGTGTGTTTTTGCTGTCCTTAGATCAGCAATTAAGTTATCTTTACTCAGCTTGCATCCATTCTGGAACACTCCTGTTAGTACTATCATTATTATTATTACCTTTTTTTCTTTTTTTCATGTTCAACCATAGATATGTTTCTTTGGTCTGCTGCAAAACTAATGATTTCCCACATATTTTTTCAATCTTCTGATCTAAATGAGAGTATCATCTACTCTAAGGTCATCATTTGAAAGTTTTTAGAAACTATTAGAAAAGTTTGGAAGCAAAATGAATTCTAGACACCACTTATTTAAGTAACATTCAAAGACTGTCTTTAGGACATTGACTTGATCTTCACTTGCAGCTTGCATACACTTGAGACTGTGAATATTTTTATTTATGATGGTTATTGTTCGCATTTCTTTTAAGTGCTATGTGAAGTTTTTATTTTATGCTTTCACTTAAATTGTATATGTCAGAAGATATGTTTACTTACGTGGCTTTTATTATTTCCAATCATGAAAATAAGCCTCTCTTCCTAGATTCATAAAATTAAAGATCAAGGTGTTGCATCATCCAGTCTGAATTCTTCTGCCAAGCATTCCAGTACATTTGAATCCCTTAAGTTACAAGTAGTAGATACCTCTTCCAGAGAAGTTTCCACATTTTCAGAAGTAGATGATGTACAACATTTCCTAGCTGTCTGTTGTAATAGTTAATTACCATGATCTTTGAGTGCTTACCTGCTAATGTGGATATGCATGGCTGTAGGTTCTGGTCAACATAGTCCAACCACTGTTTTACTTTAAGTTGCATCAGTCCTCCTTTTCATGACACCACCTTTACTTCTGATTGTCTTTGGGGCATCTGAGTTTTTGAATGCATCTTTTTGTTCTTTCACTGAACCTTTATCTTTGAAAACATCCAAGAATTATTTTAAAATGTTGTTTGTATTCATCACACGGACTGCTTGCTTGGCTGCTTGCTTTGACCATACTTTTTGTTCTTTCTAAACCATACCTGCTACTCAGATATTGTGTCTGGCACATGCTGCTTAGAAGGAAAGAAATTTTGTCCCAGAAAAAGCCATCTAGAACAGAAGGGTTGTACTACCTCCTAGAGGTGCCTGTGCCATTAATTCAGTAAAGAGCCTGGGTGACTACCTTGGCCAGGTCTTGCTTTTTAACTGCTGCAGCTAGCTGAGACAAATCCTCCTCAGTCACAGTTACCTATTTTGTATAACACTAGGAATGTCTTCAGGGAAAATTCTGTCTTAACCACCCTGGTTTTTTTGGAAGTGCCATAGTGCTTCAAATTGTCCGTGTCTATCAGCTCATTTTCAGCTCCCATTTTTGATTACTTGACCCCAAAGACTAGCTCAACTGTCTGGGTTGCCATGTAAAATGGTAGGTGTGAGTATCAAAACAAGAGAAAACAGGTCAGCAATCCTGTGAATAAAGTCACTGTAAATAGAAGACCACCAAAAAGAATTTCAATGACTACCTAGAAATTGAGTCTGGGAAAATCTCTTAGCATAATACAGACTCGAGCTGGACTCCAGTGGCCATGAAGGCTAGGCTCTAGACAGAGTTCATTCTGTAATTCAAAACATCTGCCTCCTTGGACTGGATCTTATCCATCCTTCTTGAAAAAGGACAGCAACTAACATGGAAATATTGGCCAAGTTATGGATGCAGCTCTTGTAAAATCTTTTGGGGAGCTGCTGCTGTTCCTCCTCTCCAAGCACTGAAGGGGAAATGCCTTGAGATTATCACGTATCCATCTTCAAACTGCTGTTTCAAACTCGGTACCGTAAACTGGCAATTCCTAAAGTTCAGGTGGGATGAACAGGTGACTACATTGAAATGACATTGGGTAACTGTGGTTAGACAGTAAAATACAAAGATGCAAAACTAGAACCTAGTATCCCCAGGCTAACCTGCAATTGCTTGGAGAAAGTCATTTGTGTACATGTTTGGATTTTTGGGCTAGCAGTTGGAAAACAGTCTCAATGGAAAACTGGAACAGCTCAACGGAAAACTGTGCTGATAAATGGAGTTATTTTCTCCATTGTATCCATGAGGGTCTAAAATTTGAAAGAGGAAAGCTTTACAGATAGTATTTTCATAGATAGTATATGTATTTACATTAGATAATATAATACTATGCAGATTATTTTTTTTTTTTCCAAATGAAATATTTAGGAAAACCACTGAACTTCAGGGTGTTATCTCCCTCCAGTCATCTCCTCTTTAGGACAGGCTAGCCAAAACTGGATGCCTGATAGCATACTTATGCTTGTTAAAAAGGGTTTGGAAATGAATTCCAGGAGTAAAAAAAAAAATAAAGAATTCCTGATTGACTTTAGGAACAAATGTCATATGAACATTCTGTTTCTTTTTTGTTATCAATGGCTAATACCTATTCCTTCTGTGAACAAAATAATCTGTGGGGTGTGTTGGATGTCGTTAAAGTGGGATAAGAAAATCTCAGCATCAAAGTAGTCATGAATGAGGGCTTATCTGTGGAGCAAAGGTGGAATGAGCATATACCAGAGCATTTTAGAGAGTTAACCTCAGGGTCTGATAATTTGCATTGCACTAAAATGCTGTTGGGTTTCAGCAGTCAAATAGGGACAGATAGGAAAAAAAAAAAAAAAAGAAAAAAAAAAAAGAAAAACAAAACCCTAAACATTTAGCTAATCAGAATTACACCCAGCTAATGGAGAGCAGTTGTTTTTCCCCCCTTCCCTATCATCCCGGTCGATTCAAATTGATCCTAGTTCTGCTGAGCGAGAGCAGTCCTTCAAAGTTTATTCTGGTGTCAATTTTTATAGTTTCCCCCGCTGATCAATAGAATGCATAATCATTAAGGCAAAGTTTGTGAAAGCTAATCCTTCAATAGGAGTTTTATGAATGGCTCAGTCATGGCTCTAACCATTTGGATGTAAGTGGAACCTTTAATCAGGTGAGTGACAGGAGACAGTCAATAGGATTTGCTGAGGCTGGATTCTGATTTTCGATACAGCTATGCAGAGTGAGCAGGAGAAAGGGGAGCGGGGATGGCCAGAGGAACAGACATAGGCTAAAATGGAAGTTTCTCCTCTTTTATTATTTATAAAATGTGTTTCCAGTATTTTTAAAAAACACTTTGCACTTGAGTATCATTTTTCACCTAGAGAGCTAAATTGTGTTTGGGGACATTTGCTGATGAAATACTACGTCATCTTTTTGTGAAGATGAATAACAATTAGTGCTGCTTTATGCTGGTGAGAGCTTATTGCACCAAGTTTATCCAAGTGCAGCAGGTCTGCAGCAAGTCAGAAAGGTGGGAGAAAGCAGAAACTGATGAGGTCTTTAGATGTCACAGAGTAGGCCTGGCAGAGAAATAGAAAACCTTGCAACTGTTTTGGTTTTGCCCATCAGACATATGGGTGGTGATGTATTTTTTTAAAAATTTTATTATTATTTTCTTCTTTTTTTGGTACATCCTTATCTCCTGAATTTGCAAGAGGGAGATCATCTGAATTGTATATACTGAGAGAAAAAATGAAGAGTTATTTCAAATAGGGAACTGGAAAATTAGAAGGTGACAGAGAAGATTAGCTGTTATACAGAACTCATCACTGCTGTAGCTGACCAATATTCACTTGATGGTAACATCAGTATCTTCTTTTTTTCTCCTTTTCTGCCATTTCAAATGAAATGAGAAAAGCAAACACAACAGAAAGACTCTTTCTAGGAGCAAGAGGTACTTTTGCCTGGTCAAATAATTTCTTCTAAAGGAGCAGCCACAGAGTGCTAGGAAGAGAAGAAAACATCCAGAGAAAAATTGTGCTTCCATTCAGCATGCTGAGAAGTAAAGGGCAAGATTTTGATATTAGTTCAAAGACTCCCTTGGCAGTGAGGTGTTCTGAATGTTCAGAACTGAGCTCTTTCAGACTGAAGAGCACTTTAAGATCAGAAAAAAAAAGCTGCCAAAAAAGCAAGGCTGGTGTTTTCATTTGTGCTTTCCAAGAAGAACAGAATAGCACAGGTGAATAATGTAGGTAGTGGTCAGTAATTTCCTTCATGGTTGAAAGACTGGGAGTTTGCAAAGAATTTTTAATCATAAATGTAAAGGTTCAGTGAGTTTCCTGCTACAGACTGAGTAAGCTCCATTGGCTTCTTACTTTGCTTTAGCTGTTGAATTATCTAAGGGCTCAAAATTGTGGCTGATCCTTTTAAAGATTTAAGTATTTTTAAAGCAGATTCTCATTTGGGTGATTCTGCCAAGTTGTCTTGAGTTTCTTCAGCTGAGATCTTGGTGCTACATCTCCAAATAGTCCACCTCTAATGCAGGAGGTTTGGAGGCGTTATGTCATGGCACTCTGTGCATTAAGTTCAGCGCGTGTCATGCTCCTGATCTTCTGACACTGCTGCATTGGGAGGTTGATAGAAAGAGGACATATTTTTTAGCAGAATTTATTCTCTTTATTTATTGATATTTCATGGTCTCCAGAGTGTTTTGTCATCATGGGTGAATAGGAGTATGAGTAGTTGGATGACAAGTGATGGAAGAGTTCTGCTTATGGCAGTGTCTTCAAAATTCAGAAAAGACAGACTTTTGGAAATACACACAACCATATACTAAGAGGTGATCTCGGAATAGATCATGCTGCAATAAACCCAAGAGCTGTGGTATATTGGCTTTTTCTATTCTCTTAATCTCTTCTGAGTGACAAACAAAAAGATGTGAGGGCAGCTCCAAACTTGGAAATGATTAGTTGTTGAGATGCTTATCACAGCTGTTGTTCTGACAAGTGTTAACCTTTGATCTGGTAAATGAGAACTTTACCCTGTAGAGACAAGGGAAGGAGAAGAGCAGATTGATAAATAGGGGAAGACTTGGAAAAGACCAGGGGGAGTCAAGAGCTAGGTTTGGTGGTTCAGATTCAGGAAGAAGAAGAGACAGGAGAAAAGAGTAGTAAGTCTGTGGGGCTTAGAAAACCAGAAGCAAGTGATCTTGCAGGCTGCAGGAGTGCTCCAGCTTTTGTTTCTCTCCATTCCCTTCCCCACTTCTGAGCACACTGATCTGTTTTGCTGGGGCAGTTGGTTTGGGGACACTGACACTTGAGGCGTTAGGCAGTGGGAGGAGGTGTCCTACTTGGGGCTACCCTCTGACACCCTGACCATCAAACTGTGCAATCAGCACTAAGATCTGTCTTATGAAAAGCTGTGCCTGGAGGAGTTTCTGGTTGTGGTTAGGTGTTTGGGAAGCCCAAGCATAGCCTTGTTGTCATGAGGCTCGTGGAGGCTGTATGAGTCAAAGGGCAAAGCCTCCTGGAGCTCATGCTGGCAGCACACAGCAGCAAAGGGCAGAGGATTCCTGAAGTGATGGCTCTTTCACTGTGAATCTTAGCTCACCCTGAAGCTGGAAGTCTGTGTTTACAGCACATTGGCTTTTCCTTCTTCTTCGCTGCTGCTTTCCCTCTTCTTGTAATTTAGTGCTGACCCAGTAGTTTTCCTGGTGCACCTAAATCCTCATTTCCTGATGGGCCCTTCCATGGGCTGATGGTGCTGTTTGCAGGCACTGCTGGATGCCTCTCCATGAGTGATGACCCTGTTCCCAGTCTTACAACACCCTCCCCCTTGCCTTTCACTATGGTAAATATTTTAGTACTCGTTGAAATCAATTGAGCCTCATCAATTGGAAATAGAGTGTAAATCACTGGGACTTTTGCATTCACCCCAGAAATCAATTTTCACACATTAGGGCTATTAGCTTATTGAGAACTGTGTGATAAATGGCTGCGGGCCATCATGGAGCCACACCTGCCAGCTGTACATTTTGCATCTCAAACAGGCTTAGAAGCAGGGGGATGCCAAACGAAGGAAGCTCTCAGGTGGCAGGAGTGGTGCGGGGTTGGAGACACGAGGACCGTGCTGCCAGACAGTTTGTGCCTGGAGATCAATAGCAGCTCCAAAGCACTAACTCATCCTCACAGGGGCTGGAGACAGAAGGCGGCTCCGAGCCAACTTGTGGTTAGGCATCAAGGTTTATTTTTCTCTCTCAAAGATGAACACAGTTTGGGGAGGAAAGATGAAATGTAGATGATGAACATTTAACGAAATTAATGCAGTACTTTAAAAAGGAAGCTTTTCCAGGAGTAAATATATTTCTTTCAAACAGCAGTGGGAGATGGGGTGTAGAGACAACTTCTCCTCTCATCCCAGTGCTCTGGGTAGTGCGGATGGTTTATTGCTAGCTGTGATACAGAGAAGATAGCTGGAGTTCCACTCCATAATTCCTTCCTTGTGGGAATGCAAGAAAAATTGTTCAGAGCAGAAGCTGTGGATCAAGATAAACAGCATGAGAACCAAAGACACCTCTAGAAGAAGAAAGAATGTCTCACAGCTCTTACTGGATAAGCGCCTGTGTGAATGGTTGAAGAGTGTTTTGTGGAATGCTCTCTTGACATGTAAAGGTGGATGGGAAAGTTGCAGGGGTGGATGGGGGGGAAAGCTAGGAAAAGAGATCTTGTGAAGGTATACAAGTGATGTGAGAACTTGTAATAAACAATTTGGATCATTCACATCTGAGTCCATGCATCAGACGTTTCACTTCCTATCCCCTTGAATCCTCTTGCTGGGATGTGGCAGCTTGTCAGCTTTTTGTTGAATGATGCTTGGAGGAGATGGATCTGGTGCCCTGGCTGGTGGAAGTGTATAATGACCAGCAAGCTCTCCTGTGGCTGGCTGGAAGACCTTGGTCTCTGTTTCCAAGACAGGACATAATCCATTATTCTCATTTACTACTATCAGTCAAAAATGTAGGCAGCTCCACGGACTTGCAGACTCTCTATGGTGTAGTCCATGTTTGTTCGCCTTGTAATTTGGCTCTTTAGCACACAGAAGCCACTCCTGAAACTGTGGAAGTCATATATAGGTGGGACAGTCTCTTTGACCAAAGGTCTTTTCTCATCCTTATACTTCTATGTAAAAATGTGTGTCAAGAATGTATTTCCTAATTTTGGATATTTCTCTTCACACAAGGAAAGTAGAAATATGAGAAACCTGGAACAGTAGATCATCAGATAGATTGTGCAATTGAATTTCTTGCTGTGACGCCAATAGTGTGCACATATACCACCATCGTTGTAGCAGTTTTCACTGCTAGAGCTACTCACTACTCACTACTTCACACCAGAGCTACTTTCATAGGCACAGAAGACCTGTGTCATCAGAGGTTCTTTCTTGAGAAAACTGATGTAAGCTTAGAGGAAGAGCTCTTACTGGGAGCCCTGACTCGCTTCCAGAGAGCAGTTCCAGCTATCTGGGAGCAGGAAGCAGTGGCCCAGTCCCTGAGGAGTGCCAGCATGGTTTGGCAGCCCATGCAGCAGCACACAGCTGGCTTTAAAATGTTTGCACCTAAAAGCTCTGTGCTTCATTCAGCCACACTTCTGGAACATTTTCCAGTTGCTCCATCCAAAGTGTTGCCTTTCCTCTTTCTTACAAGTCTCATATCTAGCAACATACCCCACGCTGCTTGGACCTGTTGGTTAATGTATTCCCAGTATCTGGAGTTTCAGTCTGGCCAGCTGCGATCACGACTCTGGGCAGAGGCTGCAATACTTCTCTGACAGTCTTGGGCTCTCACCCTTAGCTAATTACTTTGATCCTTTACACTTTGTAAAAATTCTTACAACACAAAATAAGTCCCCCCTGGCTTTAACCTTGCGACCTAACTGGCCCTTGTAAAAGAGAGGGAGAAAACACAGTCATGCACGCACAAGCACACACGCACACACACTTGCGCACATGCCTATATACACATCCCCACAAACTGCCTAAAGCCTGTTCCTTTAATAGTTTCCTCCCAGGACTCCCACAAAAAGGCAAATAAAACTCCTTTTACAAGATAGCATGGCAGCATGAAGGATCAACTTCACCAACAACAAGTTCTTTCTTCAGTTCATTTGTTTTTAACATACTTTTCCTCTAGATTGGATCCTCTAAGTGCCTCTCCCTCCTCTTCCTTTCCCTTTTGAGATTTCTGTCGTTGTTCTCTTTGCCTGCCCTGCTGCCAGCAAGCAATTTATTTTGTCAGGCTCTGCTTGTTCACAGGGAATAGCATATGTATGAACACGTACTTTTAAGTTCTTCTATGACTAGGAATGTTTCTTCTTTATTCTTCACAGGAGACAGCTAACAAAAGAAATCCTGAGGAGAGCGAAAAGTTTTGTGTTTACGAAGAACAACTGAACAGGCCAGGCATCTTCAGCCTGTGAGGTAGCTGAGGAAGGATACAGCAGAGGTCTATAAAATCATGAGTGGCCTGGAAAAAATGAGTTGATTGTTGCTCTTACCTGTTTCCAGAAAAAGCACTTTCAGAAGAAACCAAAGGTAACAGTTCTTCACACACTGTGTATGTTCCTTTCTCCTATAACCATGTCTGGGAGAACTGTTTTAGAGGATGGTAATGTGGTGAACAGCATGAGGAAATTTAAGCTTCTATATGGTTTAGATTACGCATGGGGAAACAAATTTGTATCTTACTCCTTTACTGGCTGACCGGCATTTATGAAACTTATAGACACTTAATAATCTCAAAACTTCTTTCTGACATACTTGGTTAAGAATGCTCAACATTGTCTAAAGTTACTGCAAACCAGAAAGTAGTGACAGATGCATGCACATCATGATTCAAAAGCTATGTTTCTTTAAGAAAACACAGGGAAAAAAACAACAAAAACCTTCATTTGCCAATAAAACCCACATTTGAGTCCCTTCACCATTTCCTCAATTAAGCTAAAACCAAACTGTTTGAAAGCCTTTGCATTTATTTCTCCCTTCTATCCAGTATATTTTCTGTTTCCCATGCCTGAACTAGAACTGATAAAGAAAGGAAGGAGTCTGTACCACAGCTTAAATTATTAGGAGAACAAAGAAAATCAGATCATATTTCAGAAGTCCTATTATGCAGAAAAAACTGGAGATCAAGCATGGATTTTTTGAGACGTCTGTCTTTAGAAGACCAAGGCTAAATCTATCCTCTAAATTCACGTGGAGGAGGGATTCAAATCTGGGTTTCCTGGTACCCTGCAATTGCTGTTCCACTCTGAAGTGGATTTCTTCTATTTCTTATTTTTTGTTATCCTTAGATACCTTAGATACCTTAGAACCCTCTACTAGGCTCGTAAGGTTTCACAGAAATTATTGAGCTAGCTATGGTAAAAGATTACCACGTTCATGGATACTAGAATCAGGCAGTAAACCAAGATCCTGCTAATGCCAAGCTAGGCAATCAGGGAAGCTGAGAGTGCAAAATACTAAAGGGTGGATTGCATAGCTTTCTGAAGTGCCCTCCAAAACACTCTCCTAGAATCATTTCTGGCTGTCAAAGTCTTTGGGTTCCCCTAAGGCCGACTACTAAATTCCTCCACGACTTATAGTGGTATTGACATGAACCTCTCCCCAGTAGCACCAGCCTTGCTTGGTAGTAGCCATACTTGCTAGCATGGTGGAAAATCGGAGCCATTTTCACCCTTCCAGTTACAAAGGTTTCTTTTGGTTTCCCACTTGAATCTTCCATGCATCTATTGGTTTTGCACCACTCAATGTGGGACACGGGACAGGCACAGTATCCTGTTAAGGTCTGTGGAAGTCAGTCCAGCAGACAGTGGCATAATCAGGAAATCATGTGCTCGAAACAAAGATGAGTTTTGCCGATTGCTTGGGCATCAAGTTTTTAGGATCAAAATTATGATCTAGTCTACTGATTACAAAGAATGAAGGGGAAGTCTTGGTAGAATTTTCATGCATGCCTGTCTTTCCCTTTGAAGAGGATAGTTGTTTATACAGGGGGCTCTTTAAACCAAGTTCTCAATTCTGTGTACAGCACCTAGCACAAGATTGTCCTTCCTATTTTCTGGGGATTCTTTGGGATTCTTGCATTATGCTTTGGAAACACTCAGAAAATGAGCTATTTATGTAATAGAAATACCAAGAAGAACCTTTACCATAGCCCCTTCCTCTATGAAAGATCCTTTGTGGTTTCTCTCATACCCTCAAGGCTTGTGAGCGTGATTTTATCCCATGCCAAGTGACACTTGAATTTCCCAGTGCTGAGGTTTTTCTTCATTTTTGTCTAGGTCAACTTCCCACATGCATGAGTCTGAGTGGAGCCATTTCAAGGCTCAGTCTCCATAGGGTGTTAATCGTGCCAAAGCTCTGAGTACGTCCAAATTCTAGTACAAGGCTCAGAGATGGCCTCTCTTTCTCCGAGATGCCTGCTTCTGCTAAATACTGGGGCAGCTCTCTAAAATACTGAAGGAACAAAGCATGCAAGGCAGTAAAATGAGGCAATTAAACCTATAAAACCAGGGTTTACAAGGAAATTTATAGTGTCAGAGGCTTTTTATAGCTTTTTTAGATTAGTTTAAATAAAAAAAAAGGGGGAGAGAGAAAGAGAGAAAAATAGAGAGAGAGAGAGGGGGGACCTGAAACTTGAGGAGACTTAAAAGTTCAGAGAAAGGCTTTTAGGAAGCACAGAGGGGTAATAACTAGAGGCACATTTTCCATTTCACTGTCTTTTCAAATTGAAATTAAAGGAGGAGAAAAATAAGCATACACAAAACAACTGGCAGTTTTCACTGCTCTCACTTCCTCCTATTCCATTTGATCTTCTTATTGCTATTCTTCTGTTTTCTGGCCAGGTGAAAATGTCTTGTCACCTGGGCAAAGGAACTAACGTGAAAGAGCAAACTCAGGTATTTTGCTGTTGGGTTTTTTTTCCCCTTTCTGTTAGGCCAGAGCTTGCATGGTTTTAAAGTTCCTTGTGTGCCTTGCAGCTCCAGGAGCTCGTGTTCAAGAAGTGAAATGGAGCCAGCACCTGATTAAGGCAGATTTGGTCAGGTAAGACAATAGACCCTGTGTTTTAAAGGCTATGCCACATTTTGCAGTTCCTCCTGCTTCCTTTCCAACTGCACGTGCACCATGTACGCACAATAGGCTAGTCAGTTTGAGTGCCTTGCCTACATGGAACTAAGGAAAAGAGATGATTCAGATCTTTCAAATCCTGCATCCTTCTCCATGGAAGCATCTCCTTTATTCAGTCCTAATTCCCTTGCTAGAAGTAGAACACTCAGATTTTAAAGTGGTGTTTTTCTTTTCATCTCTCAAAGAATCACGGAGCAGCTGATGTTAGAAGGGACCGTTGTCTAGTCTGACACTCTGCTCCCAGCAGGTTCAGCTGCACCAGGTTACTTGAAACTTACCAGTACAGACTGAGGGGAAGTACCCTGGCCTTTTCTGTGTCCTTTTTACCACATCTCCTGCTTGTTTACCAGTGGGTCCACATTTTCCAAAATCTTCCACTTGATAGTGATGCACCTGTAGGAGCTCTTCTTGCTGACCTTCACTTCTCTCACTGCATTCAGGCTTAGCTGGGCATTAACCTTCCTAGCTTACTTCCAGCATGTTTAAATGATGTTTCTGTATATTCTTCTGTGCAGGCCTCCTGCTACCTTTGCTCAGTTTACTGCTTATCAAGATGGATCACTCTTGCACTTGGAGAAGGGGTCCTGGATCCTTGCAAATCATCCAGGTTTCCTAGACTCTTCTCTCCAGAATTGTATCCCTGCAGTACTTCAAAGTAGATTCTTGAAAAAGCCAGAGTCTGCTGTCCTAAACTCCAGGGCTGTGATCCTGCTTTTTATCTTGTTGGCATCATGTTGTCTAAGAAAAATTTGGGTCTCTTTAAAAATGATCCCAAAGCCTGTGCTCTGTGATGGCGTGGACAAAGGTCTCATGCTGCACACATGGCCACTTCTTCTTTATGTAAAGTCCATTGCAGTCTCATTGTCACCCTATCTGCACTTCTGCCATTTGTAAAACTGCCATTACCATGATGCTGCTGAGATATTGCCCATTGCAGTGATGCTCAAGAGCTTTGAGTGCTGTCTTTGTGAAATACATTGCTTCATATCCTTTCTTTCCATTATTTTGTTTTCTAGTTAGAGATACTCTAACTAGAGTTTGTTTCATATTGGTATAGATCCAGTTTGGTTGCTAAACACACAATCAGCAAACTACTAATTAACCACAGCAATTCGTCATGGTACTGTGTAGATTTTTAGAGAAACTGACTTGCAATAAAAATAAGCTTAGAGTAAAACAGAAAATAGCAACCTATGCCTCAGATCATGTTAAACTGCTTAGATGGGAACATTCAGGCTAATGGATAGGGAGGCATAGGAGAACTGTTCCACCATTCTTGAGTACTTCAGAGGAAGGAAGGCTTATAAACTTTGGCTCATTTTGACAATGCATTTACTGTGTAATAGATGTATGGATAATCTGAATATCTGTGGAGCACATTGATAGGTAGAAGTTGATAAATTCCTTTTTCCAAAGGATATTAATGACAAAATTCTTTTAAGCAGAAAATCACTTGTGAACTAATCTTTAAGTCCAGCACACTTTTACGTTGGATATGGTCACTAGCTGAGTAATGCAGGTTTCTTCAAGGACAGTCAATTTTTTTCAGGTGTTACCTTTCATTGTTCACAGTTCCCATTGTGGTATCACAGAACCCCTCCTGTTTCTTTGCTAACCTGTGGTCTAAGCAACAACAGTTCCAGCTGAGGGAAGATTGCTTTTCTTTTCAAATTTTCAGGATGTTTGTGTTAAAACTGGTGAAATACATAGCATTTCATCAGCAACTTTACAAACACTTTAGAACAAGCAGCACTTTTAGGGGAGCAGGTTGAGGTGCTCTAGGTTATGTATGTGCAGAATGGCAGGAATGGGTATTGGCATTAGGTGAGGCTCACTGGCAGCTCTTCTGCTTTTGGAACTGTAGAGGTGGTTTTTTTTAACCACACACCCTGCCTTTTTTTTCCCTTAAGACAGCTGAAGAAACTGGAGTTGAAAAATAGGTCAGGATTTCAACACACCTTTAAAGCCCCTGCTGTCAGTTGCCAATGTCCAGGAAATACTAAGAGGAAAAATAAGCTGCAATATTGGGAACAGTTGGAATCTCTTGTAGAGAAGAGAAGATAAAAGCAAAACAGGAGAAGTAAAACTTGAATGAGTGTGTTTGTGTGACAGGGAAAGGTGAAGTGAAGGTAGATGAAGAGGAGAAAATTTAGATCTGCTGAGGCAAATGCATCTCCAAGGGGTCATTCTAGCCAACTTGCAAAATGTATGGACAGTCATGAGTTGATCATGCACAGAACTTCCTATCCAAAAGAAGGTGAAGAGAGTAACACAGTGAGACAAAACTACCTGTTTCTGATCACACTTGCATTGGGGCAAATATATTCATTGGAGGCATTATGAATTTGCAATGAGATTTTGATTGAGTCCAACATTTTGAAGCTTAGCTTTTGTTTTTAAAGTCTGCAAATGTGTGCTGTTGCAGTCACATGATAAATAGTTCTGAAATCAGTATAGAAAGCTATTAAAAATGTGGTTTTGTCTCTATGTCTAGTATGGTACATTAAGATACACATCTCATTCTACGCTCTTCCCCTCTCTCAATATGTATGTATGGGTGGAAATTTTAGAAGTACTCAACATTGGTCAAACTGTCCCCAATGGAAAATATAATATTGACCTCAAATAGTATCGCATTTTAGGTCAGTGATGAGTGATTTTTAAAATACTACCCTTACATATATATTTAAAGAGGAATCACTGTAGCGAGACTAAGTTCTCTAATGCTAAAGTTCTGTTTGAGAAATGGTGATGAGAGGGAGAGACAGCAATGTAGAACTCACCATTTCATCTGTCCCAGCCAGTGCTGATTTGGCATTTCTATTGTGATTTCCCATCAGGGACTTTTTTTGCAATCAAATAGGAAAAACAATCCTCAAGAATGATTTTATTTCTTTAGTGTTGTTGAATGAACAGAGAGACAAATAGCTGCAAATGCATCAGCCTCTCTCTCTCTCTCTGAGAAGAGAAGAGAAGAGAAGAGGAGAGGAGAGGAGAGGAGAGGAGAGGAGAGGAGAGGAGAGGAGAGGAGAGGAGAGGAGAGGAGAGGAGAGGAGAGGAGAGGAGAGGAGAGGAGAGGAGAGGAGAGGAGAGGAGAGGAGAGGAGAGGAGAGGAGAGGAGAGGAGAGGAGAGGAGAGAAAAGAAAAGGAAAGAAAAGGAAAGAAAAGGAAAGAAAAGAAAAGAAAAGAAAAGAAAAGAAAAGAAAAGAAAAGAAAAGAAAAGAAAAGAAAAGAAAAGAAAAGAAAAGAAAAGAAAAGAAAAGAAAAGAAAAGAAAAGAAAAGAAAAGAAAAGAAAAGAAAAGAAAAGAAAAGAAAAGAAAAGAAAAGAAAAGAAAAGAAAAGAAAAGAAAAAACCCTACATGTTTGTTAGTTGGTAAAGACAACTTTTGGTAAGCACTGGAGTCAAACAAACAACACTTACAAGTGAGAAAAGTCATCTGCTGTCACTAATCTTATAGATTGTTCTGTTCTCTGATACATCAGTATTTTAAATAACATCTAATAGGCCGTACAAAACATACAAAACAATCAATGTTGTTCAACCTCTACAGCCATCATCTGCAGGTAAATGCTATCCTAGTACAGTAGGCTTGCAGCCAGAGTCTTGGCTAGTTTAAATCAATGTCAGTAGTTAACAGGCTGACAATGTGAACATGTGCCCATTTAAGAGAAAAGAAAATTCTCGGCCAGCAGAGAGTTGGTTTGTTCCCAGTTTTGGCTGCAGGCTCGTGGTGGTCAGGACAGCATATGGCTGGCCCAAGAGACTGGTGGACTGTCTCTGCCTCTATCTATTTTTTTGTCTCCATATATAATATCAAATGTCTTTAAAGAGCACAATTTGAATGATGGACCTTATAATTCCATCTCAGGAGTTCTGATGAGTCGAGCTTGGTTCTTGTGGTTTATGATGTCACCAGAACCCATCGATGGAGTCGTAGCCCCATAATTCACCATTATCCAGTTATTTATTCTGTGCAATAAGTGGCTACAATTTAATCGCCAGAGTAAATTGCTGCAACATCTTTGTGGAAACTCTAATGTTACTGTAGCAGTATCTACCGCAACAGTGGCTCAGTGGTGGTGGCTGGTGCAAACAGGGCCAGTAACCCTGCAGTGATACTGCCAGCCCTGTGCACCCAGTGAGAAAGGCAAGGGTATCAATGCAAGGAAGTGAAAATCAGAGAGCTGGAATTGGGAGAAAAAGGAAGGAAGGAAGGAAGGAAGGAAGGAAGGAAGGAAGGAAGGAAGGAAGGAAGGAAGGAAGGAAGGAAGGAAGGAAGGAAGGAAGGAAGGAAGGAAGGAAGGAAGGAAGGAAGGAAGGAAGGAAGGAAGGAAGGAAGGAAGGAAGGAAGGAAGGAAGGAAGGAAGGAAGGAAGGAAGGAAGGAAGGAAGGAAGGAAGGAAGGAAGGAAGGAAGGAAGGAAAGCCAGTCTTTTCATCTCTCTACCTCCCCCTGCTACTTTACTCATCCTCACTTTCTATTTAAATTCATTTTCTCTCTGAGAAAGAAACGATGAAGAAAAACATTCTCTGTTCTTCCTCTTTCAATAGCTCATGCATTCTAGGAGTGTCCAATTCTTCAATTCTTCAGTTCTTCTCAGTTCCCCCTGAGCAGTGCTGAAAAAGTATTGCAGCACGTGGTTTCAGTGCCCTGACAGTCTGTTGCTTATGGTAAATGTCATTTTACAATTTTTTTATTTTTTATGTTTTTATTAAACTAGGGGTTTATTATTTTCTACAAGGATCCATTGTTTTAAACCACACAGCCAACATGTGTTTCTCAAGATATCGCTTACCTTTTAAACAAGTAGCAGTTGAGTTTCAGTTGTCAGACTTTGCTGTCTCAGGCTTCATACAGTTATTCTGTTCTGGTAACCCGATACAGTACGACAGGGTAAGAACAGAAAGAAAAGCCTGAATTTATGGTGGGTTTCAGTTCTAACCATGTAGTTGCTTAAACTTTGTCTTTACCATGAATCATTTTTAATGACAGTTTAAGAGAAAAGACTTGAAAAGCAAGTCTTACCTTTCTCATCACTGACAGCTTTTCATAACTTAAATCAGACCTTTTTATGGCATAGCTTTGTATTATGGGTATTATGCCAACGAAGAGCTAAAGTGAAGGGCTGTCTGGTAGTGGATAGATCCTCTTCCTTCCTAGCACACAGTACATCTTTACAGCCTGAATTCCAGAAGTGCAGTCAACAGAGAAAACTATCTGGGAAAATGGCTGGTTTGAGAACAGCTTGAGAGGGGTCAACCTTCTTCAGCAGAGTCCAAGGATGTGCATTCAGTAACCAAAAGCAGAATTTCGATTCTTGTTCCCTGGATATGGACAGAAGATATTGTCAGCAACACTGTCGTGGTGCCCAGTTGAATTAACATAAAAATATGCCCTTGTTTCAACCACAACTTAGTTGGGTTCTGGTTGTATCATGTGACATGTCTGCATGGCAATTTTACATCAACACTAACGTGACTGTGAAAAAGTGAATCTCTTCTTCAAGTGCAAGCCCTTGTACTTGGCCTTGTTGGACTTCATGATTTTGGCATGGGTCCACCTTTCAAGCTTGTCCAGGTCTTTCTGGATATCACCCCTTTCCTTTGGCATGACAGCTGCTCCAGTCAACTTGGTGTCATCTGGAAACTTGCTTAGGGTGCACTTGACCCCACTGCCCATGTCTCTTGCAAAGATGTTAAATAACACTTGCCCCACACCAATCTCTAAGGAAAGCCACTTGTCACCAGTATCCACATGAAAATTAAGCGATTGACCACAGCTTTCTGAGTGTGACCATTCATCCAATTCCTTATCCTTCAAATATATTTTTTCTCCAACATGGCAGCCAGGATGTCATGTGGGACAGTGTCAAGTGCTTTGCACAAGTCAAGGTAGATCAAATCCTGGTCCACAGTGATTATACAGCCCCTGTTAATTGATACAAGGTGCCTTCTGACCCCCTCTAGTGACTGGCCACATGGAGTTTTATGAGTGCCTTCGGAAGCAGCCATTTTCACTCCAGTGCTATTTAGTTTAACATTTAGAAATGTCATTTAAAATGCTGAGGTATTAAATTCATTCCCAATCCATACAACCTGCTCTGGAGCAACATGTTACCAACCTGCTGGGACTTACAATCACAAAATGCTCGCAGTCCATAGTGATTGTAACAGGGTTGCACATGGCCCCACTCACTGTCCCTTTGGCCCAACAGTTCATGTTCGTTAGGAGAAACTAGATGGTTTTGGTGTTATGGTCACACCATCAGAGAAATAGCTGTGAACTGAAGGGGGTATCAAGAAGGACCAAAGAGTGAGTCAAGGCATAGAACCTTCTGTTGTGTTAAAGTGAAATCAGGAGTGAGAATTTGAGTTGACATTGAAAAAGCATTTTCAAATGCCTTTTTTTTTCTTCTTCTTTTTTTTTTTTTTTTTCTTACCCCTGGCACTGCAAAATGTGGAAATTTTATCCTTCTTCCTGGCTCTTTGTTCTTAAGAGGCAGATATTTATCACATGCCTATTTTCTTGGGGGAGTAAGCAAGCAACTTTTGGAACAGATTTTCTACTGCTTGGCTAATGGGGAACAGGACAAATTACTTATTCCAAGAAGCTGGAGCAAGGCTGACAGCCTGAGGGTAGACCTAAAAGCACCATAACACTTTAGGCTTTAGGTGCTCTGAGATCTTTTAGAAATAAGTGCCTTGATCTTTTAGTGCCCTGGTAAATCATTTATTCTGATCACCTACTCAGGAGTCTCCCTTCTCCCATCCCATCCAATGAAATGAGCTCGATATCAACTCCCTGGCTTGCATACACTGCTCGCTGCTCATAACCCAGCAGATGAACAGCAACAACTCAGAACTTCCAAAGGGCTCCCAGGGCTGCCTGGTAACCTCCTTCGGTAAGCAGTAGCCTCCATCAAATCAGAGCTGAATACAAATTCCTCTGACAAACAGAGTGTCTGGAGCTGGAGCTTTTGGATGGGATTTATCCCTCTCACGTTACTGTGTGTCACAGACTACAGCAGGATGTGTGTTGCTGAATGAACTACAATTACTGTTCCTTTCTCCTCCCACAGTATGCCTCTGTGCTCCTCCACAATCTGTTTCAATTCTCCTTCACCTCTGCATGACCAGGGTCCCCCAGGTTACTCAGTGATTCATCTCTGTGGAATTTGGGAGTGCTACTTCTCTGCTCCATCCCAGGTTGGCAAGATGTTTATTAAAGCATTGAAAGTTAACCAGCTGCTCCTTTTGCGAATATTTAGGCTAAGAGCATTTGATACCAAACGTTATTTTACACATGTATTCTGACACTGTGCTTTATACTGCAGCCCATGTTTCTCTTTAAGCATGGTTTTGAGCAACTTTTTCAACTGCAATCGTATTAGAAGATCCTTGACACGCTGGTAATGCACATGGGGATTGATTTCAAGTGGACGCGTGTTTGAATTGTCCTGTTTCTATTTCTGAAGCCCTCTCAAGGAAGCTCGCTCATTCTTCTCACCCCATCGCTTCCAATGGGGCCAAGTCACTGCATTCAGAGCGCGCACAGTGACACCTCCGAGAGACTTGGACTGTTCTCTTGTCTCACTTCCACTCTCTCCCAGACTGGATGCACACCCTGGAGGTATGTGGTTTGTCTCAAGATATAAGACTTCCCTCCTCAAAAACTACATTACTTCAACAAGCCACAATGGGCTGGCGAGAGGGAGAAGGATCCTCTGTTAGTGCAGCTTTCCTCAGAGATCTTTTCTGCAATCTCCATGCAGCTGGAAACATACTCTTCCTCTCCTGAGCTTACATGCATGCACATACACACATTCTCTCCTGCAGCAATTTCACTGATGTGTAAGTACACTGACACAATTATACATACACAAATACTCTTCCTTTTTTGTGCTTACACATACACAGAGGGAGAAATTCTCTTAATTGAGCACTCATATTTACACTCATGCAAACTCCAAGCAACAGCACATGCTGCTGTACACATTACTGCCATCAGCACACACACAGCCTCTGCCTTGCAAGCATGCATGCAAGGATACAGGTACATTTATTCACCTCACAAAGGTGTTGCAGAATGTGGAGGAAGAGATGGATAAATCAGGTGTAACGGGACCTCTTGAGAGTTAGTGCAGGCTCCTGGTCCAAGCATGCTCAACAATGTGCTTAGAAAGGTCTGCTTGGGGCTTTATCCGATCAGATGTTTAAAACCTTCTTCAGTCAGAGTTTTGATTAGTGCAATTTTTTTGTCCTTACGTCCAAGCAAGTTGTTCACTCCTTCAATTTATGACCTTTATTTTTACCTTTTATTTCTTTTGCTCCTCTGCCACAGATATTAACAAACAGCTGGTGTATATCTACTTGATAACACCGTAGGTATTGACAGGCTGCTATTAGGTGCCCCCTAAGACTTATGCAGGTTGGACAAACTTCCTTCAGCCTCTCTAGAGGACCTGTGCTCCAGCCTCCTCCTCATCTTCTGGATTTGTGAGCCCTTGTACCTTAAGCCCGCAACTGGACACAGACCAGATGGTGTCTAATAATTAGGGTTTTTTAATTAGGGTAATTAGAGGATTAATATTTTCTGTTGTTCTGCTGGCTGTACTCCTATTAATCCAGTGCAGGATGCGGTTAGCTTCCATTGCTGCCAGATACCTCTCAGCTGGGTATCCATGGGCACTTGGCTGTAATTGAATTGATAACAAAATAATAAATAAATAAACCAAACAGTGAGCGTTGTTTCTTATCAGCCTGTGCTAAAATATAGAGATCTCAAAGAGTTTCATGGCCATATTAGGATCCCAGGACTTGATCGAGCTATCAGAGAACAGGATAGGTAAGACAACCTACCAAATCTCTAATAACTCTATGGTTGTGAGCTTTGTTGCTCTTCTTTCTGGCTTTGAAGACCCACTGAACATTTTACTTCCCCATGTTTGGAGAGGTTCAGCCAGGATTCTTCTCTTCCAGCCCTGTCTTGGTAGTAGCCAGTATCCATACTGGTCACAAGCCCTTGTCCAAGTCTCACCATTCAGAAGGAGTACAAGTTAGACATCCACAATCACTGGTACAAGGAACAGCTTTACACAGCTTACTGTGCTTTTACTTACTGTGCAGAAGCACAGCGTTCATTCTTCTGTGCTATCGCTGAGCTGTGCACTGAATGCTTGTTCAGTGTGATTCATCCACATCATGAAAAATCTGAATTTTGTCACTTTACAGTACCTAGTGTGTGGAAGAACTTTCAGTTCCGTAGAGATTCCTACAAATCTATTGTCCTGTAAGGCATGAACTGAAGTAAAGGGTTTTTTAGCTTCAGTGTGGTAACCGTTGAGTTCTGGCCTGAAGCACTGATTGAGCACCTGGGGAAAGGACCTGGACGGCCCTGGGAACACAAGTGAAGGCAATTCAGCTTTGTGACAGGAAGGGGTGGAGCCTGGCTGCACCTCTCTTAGACCTCATTGATGGGCTGACTGCTACTGGAAAAGTATCTCTGGTTGGATATTTCTCCTTGTGTCCCAGTGAATCTAGATGTTCGTTTGGTGAGCACTTACTCTTTCCTTTGTAACACTTTTCCATTGTGCTAGTTCCTTTGTCATGACATCTCCTGTCATGGAATCACCATTCCATGTCATTGATCTTTCTGATTGTTACAGCTTTCTTTTGGACCCCAGTTAGAAGAATCCCAATTCTCAGATACAAGCAGAAGGAAGTCCTGAGCAGAAACACTCAGGTGAATGGAAAGCTGAAATAAAAAACTGTGAAGTTTCATCTTAAGAAAAAAACTGAAAGAAACTGACCTTTTATTAGGTTTCTTGTTGGTTGTTTTTTTTTTCCATTTTTTTATGGCCAAACACCAAATTTTGCTAATGCCATGGGATTACTCAAATCTGGATCATAGAATATTCTGGTGGCTAAACATTCAGCTAAAATTTCTCCCAACATCAGATTCTATTCTGTTTCTGATGGTGGTTTCATTCAACACTAACAATGGGAAGATTGGAACACTTACGAGGTGGGCATTAACAGATGTGTCCTTGTGGCTGTCATATTTGTTTTATCTTCAAGCTGGGAGAAAATCTGGAGCAGAGCACAGGTGTTGCCGTAGTGTTTTCTTGGGAAGCTTCTTTCCCATGTAGCTCTTCCTTTTTCAGATGGGGATCAGGACAGGGGCTAGAAGTCTGACCACTCCTCTTTGCCAGCTCTTCATGACTGTTTTTCTTTGTCCACAGGTCAGGGAGATGAGACTCCCCAGGGACTTTCTACTGCTGCTGAAAGAGCTAAAGGTTTAAGACTCTCATCTGCTCCACAAAAACAGGAAGGACAGGAATCTGGTTGCCACAGATGAGGTAAGAACGACAAGCTGAAGAGGCTTTTATTATTTTGTTTCTTTGTTTGTTTGTTTTACTTTTCTCAGTGCAAGGGACAGCAGTGTAGGAGTATGTGACAGTGGTCATTGACCAGAGGTTCATGCAGTGACCTGAGAAAAGCATGCAGATGTAAATCATGTATGCATGGATATGTACTTACATGTATCTTCTTTTTAGCTACCTGTGACTCAGATTCAGAGAGGCTCAGCTCTGGTTCCCGTTACAGATTTACTCAGGCACAAAACTTGTTGGATGGCAGAAGATTGATAATTAAAAATAGCAGTTGACCTCTGTTATGTGTTTCCACCTATGTTTACTTTTAAGACATTGATAACGGTTATTTGTGGGATATCTTCAAATAAACAAAAAAGTGGGCATCTATCTGTCTATATGTTTATGTGTGCACACTTAATGTGTATGAAGAGATCTACCTACACGTGAAGATGGATTTCTTATGTGATATACACACCCTTCCACTCTGTCAGTCTATGTGGATGTTCAGTAGCCCTGTCAGGATCCATCATTGCACAGCATCTGCAAGTTCCTCTGAACTTCTGTGTGTGCACATTTTAGGACAAAATGAGGGTTGTTCTGGGGACCTCCACATGCTTTACATGAGGGAATGGTTTTAAACTAAGATGGGGAGGTTTAGGTTAGATATTAGGAGGAAGTTTTTCACTCAGTTTGTGGTGAGCTGGAACAGGCTGCCCAAGGAGGTTGTGGGTGCCCCATCCCTGGAGACATTCAAGGCCAGGCTGGATGTGACTCTGGACAACCTGATCTGGTGGCTGGTGACCCTGCATAAAGCAGGGGGTTGAAATGGATGATCATTGTGGTCCTTTTCAACTTGGGCCATTCTATGATCCAGGAAGCAAATCCTGACTTTCTGGGTAAAGCCAGAAGTGTCAGCAGCACAGTTCCTGCCTAGCATGTTGCCTCTGACCGACAGCTTGGGTGGAGGGGGAACGGCGAAGTTGGACCTGTGTGTGCAAGTACATCTGAGTGTACAGTGAGGGTGGTCTGCATTTACCCTATTGTATCGGGGTGAGTGTACAATGAGAGGGGCTGAGTGTTTGTGTTGGTGCCTCAGCAGTGTTTGTTCTGGGGCTGGGGATGAGGCAGTGCTGAAGGGTGTGTTATTCTCACATCCTTGCTAGCAGCAAACAATGTCACGCCTCCACCTGGGCTGTGACATGACACACGCTGTAGGAGCAGCAGCACCAACAAGCTGCAGAGCCACAGGAGAAGGCAAAGCTGTTCTTTTTGTTCATCTGTTAGGAAATCCTGCCAAGTCCAGCAAAGCATGCTGGGATCCACACTGGCTTTTGGACTGGGACTCAGAGAGTGAGAGAGAGAGGCAGTAATTTGTTTGCCATTGCCCTCAAGCCAGGAAATCCAAACCCCAAGCATTTCCCAGGCCACAGCACATTTGAATCGAAGAAGAGTGTCAGCAGCTCGCTCACATGAACCGACAGCCACGCACACCCGCACTCAGGCACACACGTGTGCACACGCATGGGGAGAATGTTAGGGGAAGAGAATTGTTCCAGCACCACTGCGGTTAAGATGCTGAGACAATCTCGAGTTTTCAGGCCATAGCTGTCAGGATGCTTTGGTATATTCATCACCCCCTACTCTATGGTGATAAAAATTTACACAGCCAACGAAACGAAGATTAATTTCATGTGAAAAGCTGACAGAATGGCCCATGTCATTGCTTTATTTGTGCCAGCACTCAGTAACTCGGTGCAAGTTCCATTGAGGTGGCAGACATCCCGTCCCCTTGAGCCATCTCTTCTCCTCTCTAATGATGCCACCGTTTTGACAAAACCAAGCAACACAGCCGGTATGTGCGAATTTGGAATTAATTTTCTCCAGAAAGGTCAAGTATGTTAATGAGCTTTTGGCTGCCTGTGTTTTCTTTCTTGTGTTTTCCCCCCTATTAATGGGGGAAAAGGTGGGAAAAGGAAAGGGGAGAAATAATTGCAGAAATAAAAATGGAGAAAGGAGGAAAAGAAGGAAACTGTGAGCATTGCAAGAGGTAGGATTTCAGTGTAATTTTTCACGAGTTCTCCTTTTCCAGGACTGAGGTGGACTAATTGTATCAGTGCAAGTCTGGGCAGTTTGCTGGAAGCTGTTGAGTGAGGCCAGGGATGTCACGGATAGCAATTAGTGTAACCTGGCACAGAGGAGGTGGATTGCACCCCCCTGGCACTCAGGATCTGATGGCAGCCCTGGCTGCTGACAGCTGCCTTTGTTTTCCATCCCAGAATGGCTGAGCTTTGCTCACCACGGGTCTGTGTGTGCACTGGGGTGCAGAGAGCATATAAAGGTAGAGATGGAGTTTGGGTCTGAAGCTCTTGCGCCTGTTAGCAAGGAAGCTGGGAAGAAAGCTCTGCTGCCCTTGGAGGATTGTCAGGGCCCAGTAATTCACCTATCTTAGAAACATGTCAAAGAGGCTGTTCAAAGAGAAATTGTCCCTGTCTTGTGCAATTGAAATGGGCTGTTTGAAATAACCAACCACTTAGCATCCCTGTATTCCCCCAACTCCTGCCTTTATTTCTGCTGGTTAGGCTTCACCACTTACAGGCTCACTGGCTTTCTCAGGGCATTGACTGAAGATCAGCTTGAGAAAAGGCAGCAGAAAGAGAAGACAGAGGGCCTGAGAAGGTGGGGATCATCCTGGAGTCTCTTCCTGGCTTTGCTGGAAGCTGTTGAGCGAGGCCAGGGATGTCACGGATAGCAGAGTTAGTGTAACCTGGCACAGAGGAGGTGAATTGCGATCTGAGTAGGACATCTGGGGCAGGATTCATCTCACCTTGTTTTAGTCTTAAGCATAGTATTTGGGTTGAATGTATATCCTACCTAATTCAAGATGAGAGAAACTCCATTCCATCAATGGGTGGTTTTTGTCTACATTAAATATAAGGTGAAATCAAACTCTTAGCTGCGATTTAATTCCTACGTTTTTGAAGCTTCACATTAAGGTGCGTGATTCCCCCTACCCCGCCCCCATTCACTTCTCCCTGCTCCCATCTTGGCTCTCATTTCCATATAGTCTAATACAGCAAGGAGAGAAAATTCAGTGTTGCCCCCAGAATTTGTACAGATTGATGACTTTCACTCCAGCTTGCCCAGGCTGGCTCCATACTTACCCACTGCTTTGGCAATGCAGCGTTGTTTTTACCTAGCTTTGCTGATGTAAACCCAACGTATGAATTCCTGGGCATTGTCCAAAAGATCTTGGTTGTCTTTGGAGGGTGCATGTTTTGCCACCCTGGCTACAGTGCAAGTGCAAAATGGATATGGAATGTATCAGTGCCTCTGTCACTTGTGACGTATGTAAGGGTGACCTTAATTAGACTTTTGTTTCTTTTACACCTTACACATCTGGCTCTGTTGTATGAGCCACTCTGCATGTATGATTTTCACATGCTCCCTGCATGAATCACTGCAGCATGGCTGCCTCAGACTCATGCCCATGGATTGCAAAAGCATTCAAGTGACCAATCTTAATGATTTTCAGCTGACTGCTGGTATTGTCCTAAACATGAAAGTCCTACCCATAAACTACTGTAATGCCCACTCTCTTCTCCCTCTTTCCCAGGCTCTGCAGTGTGTGTGGAGGCACGTTCCTTTCTGCTGGCACTGCTACAAGATGGATTGTTCTGCAGTCAGTTGGGTGGGTAGCTGGGGGAAGTGGGATCCACCAGGAAAGCTTCATGGGCTCTCTTGCATGTGCTTGCACACATTGTCTAGGAGCATTCAAAGACATCGTCAATACTTGTATGTATTTTTCCACCATGGATGTTTTATTGCTAAGCAGATAAATTTTTCCTACTTAGAGATGACTGCGTATCTGTGATGAAAGGAAATGAGTTGCTAAACTCTCTGTATACATTTCATTACATGGGACTAAGGGAGAAAAAGAGATACATAAAATATTTCAGAGACAACTTATATTTTAAGTGTTCTGTTTCAGCAACAGAAAGAATATGTGAAATGTATATAGAGAGATTGTTTCATTCATGGATACAGTGAAGTCGGGTATCCCTGTTCTCTCTTGTTTTTTTGGCTTCTGGGATGTCAGAAGAGGACAACAGTTACAGAACTCAAGTTCTTAGGGGAACTTCTCACCCAGTAGCTCCCTGGGGCTTTGGCTGAACTGTGGGATACTCAGTGTTTCCCAACTCTTGTGTCAAAGACTGTCTCCTCTCTTCCCAGATGTGGCCGTGCACCATTTCTGTTTTCTCCCCTCCCACGCTCTGGTTTCCACAGGAAGGAATCCTGGGCATGTGAGTCAGGGAGCTGCAGTGTGCTCTGATCCTGTCACCAGGCTGAGTGATTCAGGGCTGAGGCTGTACAACACACCTACCCCATGATTTGCATGTAGCCCTTGGGATACTCAAAGCCACATTTTCTCAACATGCCAAGTTCTTGAGAAAATCCACCCACTTGCTTTGGTGCATAAATATAAACTTAACTCTTAACAGAAATCAAATCTGGGAGGTGCACCCAGGAAGGAAATCTGCTGTCCCACTTCCTAGTGTTCCCCCATATCTGCAGGTGACTGGAGCATGAAATGCCTTTCATCTGTGCACTGCACTGCTCGTTTGCACCATGTTCTCTAAGCCTGTGTTCCTTTCTTTCCTTCTGTTATTTTTTCCCCTGTGTGAGAGCACTGGCGCCTATGATGGAAGGTCATCAGTGAGGTTAGTCAACTGGCTCCAAGCATTAAGACTTCCTGCCCTGCTATGCTGAGCTGCCAAGTCCCCCTCCCCACTGCTTACCACAAAACCCAGTGTCTGCTTGTCTCCCTCCCCACCCTTCTCATCCCTACCAATTTCTAATTCAGCAGCCTTTACAGCAGACAGAGTGGGAGGGGGAGGCACCCAAGCTACATTCAGATGTGTTTGAGCACCAGAAGCAGTTTGGCTGTAGGGTGATGTTGTCAATATTGTTGAGCAATGTGCTTACAGACATTGCCAGAAGGTGAGCTGCCCCTGAATGTGGGGTAAATATCCCCCAAGAGTCTGCAGTTCCCATGGGGATCTGTTCTTGTAGCTGACCTATTATTCCCGCTGGAAAATGTCATTAAGTTTCTCGATTAGCAGGCTGGTCCTGGCAGCCTTAACTAGGAAAGAGTTTGTCTCAAGTATCCATGGAGAGCATGATTTTTGGCAGTTGACGCAAATTGCCTGCACAAGGAACTATAACTTCCTTAGAGAAATGCTAGGAGGTTACAGGTTGAAAAGAATTAGAAACCTCTGCCCCAGCCATGAGCCTGGGGGAAAGCAAGAAACCTCCATCCCAAAGGGAGCAAGATGTCCCCAAAAGGACAATGGATGATGGGCAAGCAGTTGCAGGGCAAGGGGAAGGAAGAACTGCTCATGGTGTGGGTCTGCACCTGGGCTGTGCAAAGGGAGCAGGAGCTAAGGGAAGCTTTATTTATGGGAGTGGAGCATAAAATGGAAAAGATAGAACGGGGTCATTTGGGATAAATATGGTGGGAAGTGGGGAAGATGGGATGAGTGGTTGCTATTTATGTGAAATCCAAGGGTGGGGGGATACTGCTCCAAAAAGCACCACAGAGATCAACCACATCCCAATGAAAACACAGCTTTCTTTCAGGATAATATGGAAACCCTCCATACCAATCCTTCAACAGGATGAGGAAGAACCCCACCCTGATGTGAGGTTTAAACCACAGCTCCTGGGAGGAGGACTGCTAGTGCTGTGCATACTGCTCAGGGCTCCCAGTATGCAGCACCCCAGCATGTGCTCCTGTGTACCCGTTTTCATGTGAATGTGGGAATTCAGGCTTGTGAGGATCCCCCTCCCAAACCAGAACAGAAGCAGCTACTTTATGATTTCAGTCCCCTTAACTCTGTCTGCTTGCTCACAGCTCCTTAAAGATCACATAGGAGACCCTTTTATTCTTGTGCAGGGCTGGGGCATACCAGCCTGAAGCCTGCTGTCTTCTGTGACCTTCAAAGCACAAGGTGAAAACACCTTGAGGAGTTCTACCTGAACGCCATATTTGTGATCTTCCCATAGCTGCCAGTCTATGCTAAGCTGTGGCCACAGAGACCTCATTTTATTGCTGTTTGTGTAGGTGTAGAGGTATTTGAGGCATAAAACTATGAACGTGGATATTTATTCATCTAGATTTGCTTTGATTTTCTTAAAGATGAATTCATTACCAGTGAGAAAGCTAAAGCCTCGCTATTAAAAGCCCAAGTGCATTTTGGTTTATTCTGTTTTTAAATTTATTTTTAAGGATGCACACATCTTAAATTAACTGCTTTCTAATTACACTCTGGGTGTTGGGCCCTCAGGGTGCTGCAGTAGGACAGGGTGCCAGCAGTGGGACCTGGGGGGTCAGAGCAGCAGGGGCACCTGTTGCCTTAGCTCACTGTGCTGCATTATCTGCCCCTTCAGTTGCTGGGGCTCTCACTTTGCAGGCAAGCAATGCTCTGATTAAGGGTTAAAGTGAGGCAAATGGGGCAGAAAGAAGTTAAAGATGTGAGCTACAGTGATGTCCTCTTTACACTGCTGGAAAATCAGATGGAGTGTATGTGCTCTTGCACTGTAGTATGAGCAACAGAGAGAGCAGGGGATTTATCTAGCTGCAGTCTAATATTCTGTTGGCTGCAGCAAAGGCTGCAGCACTTCCCGACTATCGGCTGGCGCTTTCACTCACACACATCTGTGATTGATGGGCAGAGAGTATAAACACCTCATTAGTGCTATAATTCACTGGTTAGGGCTCAGTCTGTGCCGTGGGAGGGAGGAAAAAGAGTTGAGAAAGTTTAATAACTAAAATTAAAAAAAAAAAAAAGGAGAAGAACGGATGTAAAGCCACACAAATCATTCCAGGGAGTTATCTGACCTGCTTTGAAAACTTTAATTGCTGATAATGGACAACCTGTTGGGTGGTATTTTATTAACACTAATAGATTTTTACGGGATATTTCTCACATTGCTCTCCCAGAGCCTGAGGAATACATTAAATATTAAAAGTTAATGCTCTTGGTTGCTGTTTCAAGGATGCCCTGCTGATAACGAGCTTTCCCGCAAGTTAGAAACCAGGAGAAAGCATGAGCTGCTTTTGCCATTTACGGGCTCTGCAATAATAATGAGGGAAATACTTGAATCTTGTATGCACCTCACAGCTGTGGTTCTCAAAAGTCCATCTGAAGTGCTACGTAGTGAAAATGCTCAGCCCAGAGGTGGTAGATGTATCTAATCTTCAACTGTGGATGTGCAAGAGCTGTGTTCCTGAGTCCCACGCTGAAACTGAGTGCTTCCAAAGCCTCATGTGCTGCTTTACATTTCAGTTATTCAAAGCAGAGACCTCGACCAACAACTCATACTTGTTTCTTGAGAGAGCTTACGTCTGAAATGGATGTTCTATCATATTTTCCTTTCATATGTAGCAGTTTTATAAAAGAATTGCTTTCATGCTGGGTTGTTTTTCTGGGTTGTTTTTTTTTGTTTGTTTTTTGTTTGTTTTTTTGTTAGTAACACAGATGGCCCAGCTACCTGGAACAGAAACAAGGGAGTCTCAAGAGAATGTGAGCAACAAGGGATTTTCTTGAAGATGCTCTCAGTCCTACACAGAGCAGAGAACCCTCCAAGTATGGAGAAAAAAAAGCCAGTTCTGTACTCTAAAGCAATAGATTCAAGCAGTCAGAGAAGGAAAAGAAATGATTGCCAACATGCTTTCCCTCCAGCAAGTTGGAAAGTAAATTTGAAACTGAGTGTGAACAGTAAGCAACTCGTATGGTGAGTCAGAGTGAGGTCTTGCATTAGAATTGAAAAGTCATAATAGTCACAATATACATTTCTGCTCATGGGTGAAACCTGGACTTCCTTTTTAGTGCCTTCTTTGGACATGCCAGCCCTGTCAGCAGTCATGGCCTGGCCTTAGAAATGAAACTTAATTTTGTTACGCCCTGCCTTGGGTCGCTGCCCATGGCGGCCTGTCTCTTTTGTGTCGTGCCATCTTCACTTGTGGGAGCAATAGGCTTGGTTTTGGATCTTGTTCTAACCGCTGTTTATGCAGCCACCTCCTGTGCCAAACCAAGCTGGACTCCGTGGCCATGTCCGTGCTCTCTGGAACAGCACTGGTGCAATCTTGGTGAGTAACACTGCTTCCCAATCCAGCTTGGCTGGAGAGCAGCTTCCCAAGCTTTTTTGTGCTGTCAGCCAGTTAAGATGTTACCCAGAGCCTGCTGGCCTATTCCAGCTCCAGATCTTACCATAGGCAGTCTACAGGAAGGTGATTTCTATGCTTCTCTGTTTGTAGTCATCCTATAAATACATTGGTCTGGATTATCTTTGTTTTTGAGTTCTTCTCGAAGCATTACTGTACGAGTAGTAAAAGCTATCATAACTTTTACTGAACTTTGTTGACCTCTCCCACCCTTTGTGTTCCAACAGGGCACTTTTCCCTCTGTGTCCTATGCCCTATTCCTCTGAACGTTTGTCAGATAAAGTGAAGGGTTGTGTTCCTTTGGGCTCCTGCAGACAGAAGAGCAGAGACTACAGCTCAATCTCCTAAGTCTGTCTTTATTGACCAGATCTCACCTTGGCAACTTGAGCATGTGCCAACTCATGAGCCATAGCTTTCTAAGGAAGGGGGGATCAACCACAGATACCGGTTTTCTTCTCTTATATACAGGCTTGGGTCAGGAATGCACAGGGCAGGCTTCAGATTTGGCCTCTTCTGCACTAACCACTTCTGCACCAGAGAGCATTCTCCTTTGAGGAGCAGACACAAGCTACAATCAGTTGATCTAGGTGCCATGATTTTTTGCTACTGAACAGTACACAAAGAATATTACAGCCTAAATATGATAATATAGCTGCTTACTAAGTAGGAACATTGTCTTAGTATAAACAAAATCACTGTGGCTGCAAGGTAGGTGCAAATAAAATTGGGAACCTCCGTTTCTGGAAGGCCTTACTTTTCAGGTTGGACAGGGTGATGAAGCCATGGTGCAGGGCATGGGCAGGGCCTGTAATGTGCTCTTCATGCACTGGGACCTTAGGTTGTTTGAAACGAACTCTGTCCAGGTGGCTTAGTAGTTTTCTGAATTGTCTTCCTGGAAGAAGCCCTTGAATCTGAGTTCTAACTGTGCTTGTGAAGAAGGTTCTTAGAGGATAACAGGGAAGAAGAAATAGAGGAATTGGTAGAATATTTCTTTCCAAGGGATGCAGGTCCTTTGGCTCAGACACTCCAGGACGTGCTTTATTGCTAGACTGCTGTTTAGCAATAAAACAACCTTAGTTACTTAACAGGAATTGACTGCTTGGTCACTTCTCTCCCTGCCAGCCCATTCGTTTTCCCTATCTTCCCTCCCATGCAATAATGGCAGCTTTTTCTGATTGACCCCACAGGCTTACAAAAAACCTTTTAACTTAAACGTATATTGACCTCAGTCTTGCTGTCCAGTGAGTTACGTCACAGCTGGCAGTCTGAAAATCATAAATTAGGCTTCAAACCACTGGAGCTGTCTCCTAATAATACGGATCTGAGCCGTTATAGATGAAGGTTGTACTAGGTGACTTCATGTCTCTGACAACTGGCAAGAGGAATGCCCTTTTCATTTTTTTTTTTTTCTAGCATCATCCCATAGACCCTGTGATTATTTATTTCCTTTTCATTTATTTTATATTTATTTCCCATTTTGTCATTCTTCACACTGAGTATAAAATTTCATTACTTGCCTTAACCTACTCTTAAAAGTGGAAGAGAAAGATGTCAAACTTGCCATCTTGGGTGCTCTTAGCTCTTGGGTAGTGTAAATTTTATCAGTTTTTCTTTCCTCTTTTCCTATTGATTTTGTGTAGATGTTTGTGTTTTTTTCCCTGATGTGATTCTTATGAGCTAGACAAATGCACTAGACAAATGAGAAATTTAATGACATTGGAAGCATTTCTCCCTTACTCTGTAATGCAGCATAATTCCAATAGATTACCTTAGCATTCATCATCTTTTCCCTCATGACTTGGGATGTACTTGCTCATTGTCACTTTTGTGGATGAGGGATGGAAAATACTCCATGAAATGTGAAGCATCACTGTAAACCAAATCAAGTCTAATGTTTCTATGAGTATTGGCCCAGCAGGAAGGAGAGAGCTAACTCCAAGGCCTTGTCTATAAAAGGAAGACTTGTATTGTGCTTGACTTAATCAGTAAAAATGCCACAAGTTTTCATGAGATCTGTGGCACATTCCTTCAGTTTGCCCTATGAATTCTGGAGTTCAGTAATGTCTTGAGTTCAGGATATGTTACTGCTTTCTCACACCTGGATCAGCTTCATGTCTTGCTTTACATCAGCAAATGCAGAAAGATACATTTGGTGACAGCTGCTGAAAGTGTTTGGGACACTGTGACTGTTCCTGGCAAAGCTGCCATAAGTGCAGTGTTGGTGGCTCCCAATGTAATCACTGAAAACTGAGGGCCCTCTGCACTTCAGGTGTGTTTAGTGCTATGGGCAGAGATCTTGCCCTAAGATAACAGGGTGATGAAAAGCACTTTCAGAAATGCTAACTTATAGACAGATGGGTAAAAGATGTCATAAGAGTATGTGGAAATAAATCCCTCTCGTTCTGCTTTTGATCTTCATAGTTCCTTAAATATACGTCATCAGCGAGCTTATATCCAAAATTTATAACAGCCTTACAAAGATTTTCTAATACAGCTTCATGCATGTATTTTAAAGACACGAGGCTGACATTGTCTTTACTGAGATTAAAATACTCACGGCAATATTTGCAATGCAATGTTCGTAGAACTGGCATCTGCAGAGAACGAAGCTGGCTGGAAATTTCCTCATCTGCTTTTGTTACTGGAGAGTAAATGCAAATGGCTTAAAAGTTGGACTGGTTGGAGAAAAATGAGTGGATTATGGATTTTATTCCCCTTTTACTAATGTAAAATGCAGGCACTGGTGCTGACATTGGTGATTTTAATACAAGATTTTCAAGTAGATTGTGTCCCTTCAAAGAAAATATGAGCTCATAAATACTGCGAGATTAGATGTAGTGAGGCCTGGATGTGGCAACGGCTCAGACTTTATGGCATTCCTCAAGGCATACGGTATAAGATGTTCTGTGACCTGGCTTTCATGAAGATCAAAAGGCTTAAAACCGTTGAGAATAAGATTTTCAAATTATCCATGGGGAGACACCAAGTTGTCAAATGGGAGGAGGCTCTTTGAAGTGTGGAGATAAGGACCTTTCTAGCCTTCAGTCATATATGAAAGCCATTTCCCAGCCCAGCAGAGGAACGTGTCGTTGGGTTGGATTGGGCTTGCCCAGGTTATTCACAGGAATGGACAGGCTGTTAGTGCTGGTAAGCAGCTGACAGTATCTCTCAGCCAAGTTATAAACAGAACCCAAACCAAACAAAGAGGATTGAAAGGACTGGAAAAACATGAAAATAAATGCACTGGGAGAGGTGGACACGTTTATGTATTAGTACCTCCCTGTACCGCAGCTCCACCAGTCTGAGTCAAGCAGAGTATTTATGTCCAGGGAGCTGGAATAGCAAGTATATTGCTATCTTTCTATACTGTCTTAGCTTTGTGTCTGAGCACAGAGGAGCAAGTGGGAATACTTTAAAAGAGCTTTTGGGTGGAAAAATGGTGAAGAGAGGCAGAGGATGGCCTCTTACCTCTCCTCTGCCAAGAAGCTGAGCCAGTGTGGGGCCAGGAAGAAATTCACTGCTCCTGTATGCCAGGAATAACTTGCCACTGGTAGGAAATAGCTGTGGAAGTAGTATTTTGTGGAGGAGCTCCTGATAAGCAGGGCAGCTGCACAGCACTGCTTTTCAAGCTGCCCCAGAACTCACCATCTTGCACAAATACTTATGCATTTGTTCCTTCCCTTCTCAGATTCCTCTGTCTGGTTGGTATTGGCAGCTGGATTATCAAGATGTCTTGAGAAAGTACTTCTGCAAGTATTTTTCATACAATCAAAGCTGTTAGCACTGAAATATCTTCCCCAGAAAGGATTCTCCTGAGCTGGTAAGAATAATTTCTGGTCACTTTTATAGAAGTTTAATTGGCATCTAGACAAGATAAATATCCATTATGTTTTGTGTTCTTTGTGCTGATGAACTAAGGATACACAATGTTTTTAGTCCATAAAGAGTGACCATTTACTTTCGGTCTAATGACTTTTTAAGAGAAAACAGCTAAAGAAGACAGAACGAGAGCAAAGCTTTCATGGCAGCAGCTATTTGATATACGTATTTCCTCTCTAATAAGCTACATCTCTTGGCTGACAGTAAAGTAGAAGTTGTACTCGGCCAGTATCTTGAAAGCTAAAGGTAAAAATAATGGTAGGAATTGCATTGCCTCATATTATCCATGTGCAACCATTGAATTTCCTCACAGCCACTTAGTTTTTTGTGAGTCTTGTCCTAATTATCACAGCTCACAGAGATGCTCTCTAGGAACTTTGTACATAGAATTAGTCAGTAAAGTTTTGGCAGTGTGGTTTTCCATTGGAAAATGACATACTGACAAAAAGAAAATGGTTGAGGAAATCACGTTGATTTGACTTTTTGTTTATGTGTTTTGTTTTCCTATTTTGTCTTCAGAGGAACAATAAAATATGAGCCTGACTGGGTTGAAGACATTGTTTTTATTTAGTTGTTCTTTTTCTTCCCAACTGGAGTTCTGCTTTTTGCTTCTTTTTCCAGTAGTATTTAATAGAGTGTAAGACATTTTGCAGTACTTCAGCAGACCCAAAACAAAGTTATGGAGGGCATAATGAGATTGTCTGAGTTCTTTTCAAAAGCAAAACAGAAGTGATTAATGAAAGCACAAAATTCTTTATCAAATGGAATTTCATTCTTTTTCTCCTCCTAGCAGCATTTATACACACAGACTGTACCATGCTCGCTTAACAAATATCCTCAAAATACTGTAGTAAGAGTTCCCTGTGATTTTCAGAAAAGCTTTTTTTTTTCACTCACTATCCAGGTTTCCTTTGTCATCCTTCTTAAAGCACCAGTTTGCCAAATACCAGGACATAGAGAACTATGCTGTCAACTTTCCACTTACCAGTGGAAATGCAAGATCTTGTGTTAAGGGGCCCACAGGTCTGATTCAGCAAGGAAATTACTGTATCCCTGTATCCTTTTAATTGTAGGGTTGAAAACCAAAGTGTGGAGATGCACATAAATTATTACATTGTCGTTGAATCTGGAGTCAGTCCAGCGTGAACCCAGAATGCCTGGAGCTGCTCCAGCTGAGTGGCAGGAACAAAGCTGAGAGCCCCAGTAAACACCACATGATTTCTGGTATTTGCAGGGCATCTGTTTTGCCTGCCCTTGCAGTATCTTTGTCTGGTCTGGAGAAGATCCTGGGTGACTGGTGATTTTATTATGGCCTGGCACATTTGAGGGTAAGCCACTCTGCTTGTCAGCGTGCTTCCAGAAGAAAAGCTTCAGTGAAAAAACCTTGCTCTGGGCTTTGAAATCTGAACTACAGCCAATTCCAGCGGAGGGATGTGACAATTGCCTTTTGCTGTGAAGTTGCCATCTGAACAATGACACTGTTGTGTTTTGAAAAGACAACAAGCAATGAAAAGAATGTGTGTGTGTAATATATGTGGCTGAGTAGGTACCAGTTGGAAAGCAGTGCAGGCCCTCCACCTTTCCTTCAATGGTGCACCTCAAAATCTATGTTTAGAGCTGTTTCTAGTATTCATGCTCATCGTAAGTTTTCTGGTTGTGGAGAATTCTTTTTTTACAAGCACTGCTTTGCTAGATCATCTGGTCATGCTTCTGCTCCTATGAAAGCTTCACCTTGTTAAATGGTCCTGGGAACTCAAGAAGTAAAGTCTCAGGAGGGGAGAAGGGAAGGAGGATTTCCAAGAGATAATAGTTTAAGGAGATCACAACCAGTGAGATTCTACTGCTAATATTCTCTCCAAAAGTCTCAGGATTGTGCTTGAAAAACAAGAATCCAGCTGCTTCGCTTCACGGATATACAGGGCATCTCTCCTAAAGTCAAATGGGCCATGGCACAGACGTGGGTGTAATTCTGTGTTTGTCCAAATTACAGCGTCTCATCCTTCATTCTGTGTTTGTTGGGACCAACAGTTCCTCTCTTTAGTTTATTAGTAGTTTATTATTTGCCCCTCCTGTAAGGCTGAAGCCATTGCACCTAGGCTTCACTATCTCTTTTTGTGAAATGCTTGGGTAGACAAGGGAGTGAATTGTGAGTAAGAGGTAGTGAGATACATAGCTGTTGTGTCCCATTTGCAGACACAACACTTTTCCCCCATCTAAAAAAAGAAGTGGTAGCAGAATCAAGACTACAACTCGGCTCTTCTCTACTCAAGACAGAAATGTCCCCTTTAGTCATTATTTTCTGTAGTAGATGAAATAGCTAACATGAATTTTAGATATCAATAGTATTCATAAAAGGAATCCTGCTGTCCTTGCTTTTTCATCTGCAAAGTCTATACTGGGAGATGAGAGCATCCATTTACTTACCCAGGGACTTCAGTGCACCTCAGACATGAGATCAGCACCTGTGAGCTTCTGCTTGTGCTTTTGATAGGGGTCCAATGAAGAGTCTGCTGAGAAATCTCAGGTAAGCATCTGAAGTGGTGAAATCCTATGAAAACAAAACAGAGTGTGGGTAACTTGCAGTTACAGATCTAGAGGTAACCCTGGCTTTTGGTCATTTCAGATACAAAAGAGATACAAAAGAATTCCAGCATTTAGAACTTATTTTTAATATGAGTGTAGTGAAATTAGCGGTCCTATAATGAACCTTCTATGGCCAACTTGTTTTGTGTAAAGTGAATGGACATACAGACTTTGGGAATTTACTTTTGTTCTAGCCTAAAATATGATCATGCCCAAAACAGGAAACCTTTTTCCAAGCAAATTTTTTACAATCCTATGAATTTATCTAAGTGTTCAGCTTTACATGGACAGTTAGATTTGTGTTCTAACGAGGAACAGAAACCCTATCAAAGGGACAGAAAAGAATAATTAGTGAGAAGAGCTGGGTTACTTCAGATCCAGATTAAGTCAAAACTACCAGTTATGCTTGCCTATGGAAGGAGATTTTGAGTGAAGAGAACCAGCACCTTGATGAGGGTGTCAGCTTGATGTAGCGCACTGGTGTCCAGAAGAAAGAGCAAAAAAAGTTCATGTTTTCCCAAAATAATAAACATATGTGGATAAATACTGTGTAATCCTAGACACCAGCTTATCTTCTTCACTCGACTGTCCCTACAAATGTGGAAAAGCCCTTTTACTAACCTTGTCTGTGATGGGTGATAGATATTTTCATCTGTCCAGCAGTGCACTGTTGTAAGAAATAATGCAAATGCTATTTGCTATTTGCTACTAAAAAGTGCAGTGAAAAAGGTAGTGCTGCAAGATGGAGCATCCCTGTCAGTACTACACCTCATTCCAAGAGGCTGTCCATACCCGTTTCCTGTGGGTTAGGAGTGTGCTATTGCAATTCTTCATGAGATCTTTCTTACACGAGCTACAAAACTTGTAACATCTTCCATTCCCTTTGTCCAGACTAAGAGCAGATGTTGGGAGAGGTTCCAGACCTGTGTTTTGCACTTAGAAGAGGCCACATGTATATATCCCCTTTCTTTCTGCAGCTGTGATATACAGTCTACGCACCTTATTATCAGAGAGATCCAAAGTACAGAGAAAATTATAGAGTAAGCAGCACAATGCAAGGTCTTGGGAAACGTCTCACTGTTTAGGAAGGCTGGAAGAATTTTATGTAGAATGCCAAACTGGAGAGGAAAAGGACAGATAGAAAGTCAAATTTGGGAGGAAAAGGACAAGAGTGAGGAAGGGGGAACTACTTTAAGAATAAGTCTGAAGGGAATAGGGAAGTGAGAGGTTTCAAGGCTATATGAGCTAGTGCCGTATGCAAGGATAAGAGAGACTTGATTCAGGCTAGAGATGAGCCAGCAAGCAAGGCATTCGCTCCAGACAGAGCATCCTTCATAGATCCATCACGCTACTATAGCTAACAAATATGTCAATAGGGTTTAAAAGGTGCTTCAGAGGAGCTGGGAAGCAAAGACAAATAAGGTGGGTGGCTGAGGGAGGAATGGAAAGTCCAGTGGTTACTGAGTGGGGCTTGAGTGTGATGAAAATCCTGGCTGTGCTCCAGCTCAAGTTTTCCTATCACATTAATTATATTACAGCAGGCTCCAGGGCTTTCTATGATACAGACTTTGTGTATCAAAAAAGTTATACAGATATCAGGGGGTAATAAGATACGCTCATTGTGTCGTCTCCAAGCCTTCCACTAGGATGCCTTAAAAGATGAAGCCTGAGACTCCTTGGTGCTGCTCCCTCTGTGCACATGGGCAGAAAGTGAATACTGTGAGGGGAAGGAGGAATAATCTGGTCTGGGAAATGTTGTGTTTCTCTCAAAATTTAAATAAATCCACTGTCTTTTCTTTAAAATACATGTGCTCTTTGGTTGGCATTTTTGTGTCACCAAAAGGCCTTATTTCAAAAATGTTTCCTGCTTGGAAAATACAGTTACATGCTGTGTGTTCTGGGAAAGGGACTGGAGTGAAGACTCTTTTTCCCCTCTAACGGAGAAGTGTTCCAGCTGCATGCACTGGGTGACAAGTGCCACCAAGAAGGAAGGAAATGTGTCTCACAGGCACAATTAGCAGCAGGTCTGCTAATTTCACTGCCATCCTGAATTGCAGTGAAACAAAAGCAAAACTTGGTTTTCCAAGTTTTATTTATAGAAAGAAAGGGAAAGGTAAGAGACAGGAGCTGCCCAGCAGGGTTCTGTAGCAGGGAGGGAGATTCAGATGCTCTGTTTTTCAGTCCTGGCTGTGCCACAGCTGCTTTGTGTCACCTGGATAAAATGCCTCCATCTTGTCTTCCCTTTGCAAAACAAGGCCTGGGAACTTCACAGCTGCAGGAACAGCGCAGTCTAATTCACCCATGTGGTAGATGCAATATCTCCATAAAAGGCCCATGTAACAGGGAAAGATCTGACTGTTAACAGCCGTCCTATGGCTCTCCATCCTATGGAGAAGGGTGTCATGCAATGTTCATAAGCCAGGGCTGCCTGCTACAAGGCCTGATTCTTACTAAGACAACTGAAGTAGGAAGGAGGTTGGGTTTAAGCCTTCTTTGGTGTGTGGAGGTGTAAGTTGAAGAGAAAAAAGCCAGTGGAGCTGTTCATCGCCACCATGTCACTATCCACCTCCTCTGCACTGAAGCCAAAGTTTCCTGCTGGCCAAGGATGCCCATAAAGCAGGAAATAATCCTTGAAGGCCAATTCCAGCTCCTTTGGAAACAAAGTAAATAAAACAGCTAAGAATGGTGTCTGCTTTGGTGCATCCCCTGCCCCTCCTAGTCTAGTGGCATGGTGGCTGTAAGGATGTGGTACATCCTCTCCTTCTGCCTCCTCGAGTATGGCCAAAGCAGAGTTAAGCCTCCTTCTCTTCCCCCCTCTAAAAGTGCATGATGGGATTCTCTTTTCTGCCTCTCCCTCCTCTCTCCAGAGCTGTGTGTTTGAAATGATATCTATTTCTCTTTGTGACAGCACACCGTGACTGCTGCCTTGACATTCTCCCAAGCTGACATCCCGACCGGTATGACACTGATGCCTTTGGGCAGAAATCAGAGCCGGTTTGCTACATGCCTCCATGTAGCCATGATGCCTGTAGCGCCTCTGAGAGCCCCCAGTGCCCTAGTGGGGAACTGGAGCGAGCACGTGGGCCCCAGATGAACTCCAGGGAGAGAGCAGGCATTATCCCTGGTGATCCTGCTACCCGTTTCCAGTTGTAAGTGTTCACATTAACATCATTTTTTCCTGATTTCTTTTTCTTTCTTTCTTTCTTCTCTTGCCCTTCTTCACTTGCCTGTGAGAGGGTTGGTTTCCTGTTTCCCTCCCAGTGGCAGTCCTTGGGGAGCTGGGCTTTTGTGAGCTGGAAAAGGAGTGCACAAGCATCTGATCAGCCCTGATTAGTGTTGAGAAGGATCTAATAGCTCCTGGCTTCTGGGACCATTACCTGTCATTTAGTTTTATTAAGTCAGTGATGAGAAAGCTTAAAATTAAAGGCTTTGTAAATTGGATTCCAGTTTGAAAGGGAGGCACCTACCAGGAAGTTAGCACTGAAACTTGCAGATGGGCCACTGGGAACACCACCAGAGGAGCATTTCTCTTTAGCTGCTTTGACAAAGATCCCATGAGCCTCAGGCTGTCCAGAAATCTTCAGCCATGTGAACAACATATTGCCTCCATTGCCAGGCTACTCGCATTTAGACCTCCAGCTACTGTTCAAGAAGAAGGGTGGTCTTCTGGCTGAGTCATTACCCGGGGCTTTGAGTTCTGATGCAGCTACAGTGATATAAGGCAAGCCATTTCATTTCCTCTTGGCTATTTTCTCAATTCATAAAGAACAGGAAATCATGTTAATACTGATACTTTTTTTCTCTTTGCTTGGTACCTGTTTTAGACAGCCAGCTTTTTAGGACAGGTAGTCTCCCTGACTCTTGCTTACGACAAGAACTCCAATGGATTTGAGTCTTCAAATCAAAAATAAAGGCCTTAAGTCCATAAGAGAAAGTAGGCAAAATGGATGAGTCACCTAGTTAAGAGAAACATCTCAATCTTCTTTTGAGATTTATCTTCGAAATAGCCATCCAAATGCATTTGCGAAGGGAATACCCCAACTGCAATAACGTAGTCCAGCTAACTAATGATGGTGTGAGAAGGGAGGCTTGGAGGCCAATCACAACAAAGAGTTGCTGTCACTTCTGCTTTCTCAGTTGAATAAAGGTCTCGTGGTGACATTGCTCTGATGAGAAGAGGCATGAATTAGTGGATGCAAGCACAGTCTGGAAATCAGCATTCTTGGTTATTATGTCTCAATTTGTCTCTGACTTTCTGACATCTGAGTCACCTGAGAAGTCACCTGAGGTCAGAATTTTAAGATGATTCCCACCCATCCTTCCATTGTTAACTATCCAAATTGTACTTACATGGCTTTACTTGAAGACTGAAGGTTCACGCTTTGTCTCTGAAAGGCAGATTATGGTATCCACCAAAGCACAGGGCTTATCCTAGAAATAATAGATTGTGAAAGTGTTTTTCTCCTGAAGGCATAATACACATGTATGAAACAGCAATTTCCTTTAAAGTAATTAATTTGTTGGGAAAATTTACCTCAGGTTTTCCCTGCATAGCTTGGCATTGTTCATCTCCCTGTTTTCTCTGCCATTTTTGTCCAAATTGAGCTGTCTGGAAGAGAAGCCCTCCGACCTTTTACTTTACATTCAGACTTCAGATTTGAGTCCTCACTTAAAGGTAGGCTCACCTCTGCTTAAAAGAAGTAGGACTGAGAGCAAAGTCTCATACGCCACAAACTCACAGTGAAAGATAGGTCTTTCATCTTCTTTCCCCATAGAGCTTCCAAACCATAGACAGGATGGGACAACATACCCAGAGGAAACAGACACAGAGAAATAGATGGGGATGGGCAGTATTAGTGCGGAGAGTTGGCACTGCAAGCCAACTTGGGCCCCAAATTCTTGCAAAGTGAGAAGAAGCACAGGTAACTCCAGGCCATTCCTCCTGTCTCTCCATAGGCACAGCTGTTCCTTGACTTCAGCTAATCCTCCACGTTCCCTTGAAAAGTGATGCCTATCCCAACCTTCTGTGCTAGCATCATGAGAGAACTGATCTACGGGCTACTCAGTGGTTACTTACATCATTCCTGTGCTTCCAGCCATGTGACTTGACCGCAGGCTTTCAAAAGGTAATCTGGGGAGATTTTATCAAATGTAAAAATGTTCCTAGACATTACTGGAGCCATGATGTAATGAACAAAGGTTTTGTTCTTTAGATTCCTCTTTGCTGAAAACCACAGGCCTAAAAAAATAATTCCAGAGAAGCTGTGGAGTTGTAAGAGGGAGGCTGAGGTCCTGTGCTGGGGTGAGCCATTCTGTGCTGCAGTGCTAGGGAGAAAGAGTTCCCGGCTGAGTGCTGTGTTACCGGCTGTGAAGTCTGGACTTGAACTCTGATTTGGACAATAACTCTTCACAGGGAGCTCTCTGTTCTTCCTACTGCTGGGCTGGAAGATATTGCCAAAGGAAAAAGAGTGCCCAGGCCTTCAGTGTACCTGGCTGCCCCTGGTATGTTGCTTGCTGGGGGCTTTGTATTTGTTATAGCTCTAATTGTTTCAATTTTTGTGGGGGCAATTCCAATCTACAGCGTTACTTCAAATCACCAAAAGGTGATCCCCCACAGGTGACACTCCTTTTTAGTGTCCTCTGTGTTGAAGGTAAGAACCTAGTTTGCAGTGCCTCATAGCTTTGACACACCTTTACGCTCCTTTTCAGAGGCAGAATGATTCCTGTGCCACATGTCTGTGAAAGTCTTCCTGACACATTTTTGTCTACCCAAGCTGCAATAAGACAGTATCCAAGCTTTGAATCTTTGGATTTTAGTACCTACTGAAATCCCCTGAATGGTGCTGTTAATTATGTTGCATGGTTTGATGAATGATGTATACGGGACAACATTTCATTTTGTCTGAAGGGAGGTAAGTGGGATGAGGAGCTTCTGGGTTCTCAGTGAGGCAGGAGAGGTCCTAAATATTGGCTGATGAAGGGGAAGTTTCTTCCTCTCTGTAGAGGGCTGTAAAGTCAGTGTCAAGTCAACATGACATCTGGGTTATGTCACCGTCTGGTGGGGATACCTATTCATACGTTGTATTTTTTCAGACAGAAACCAATTCAATACTTTACCTAAAAACCTTGTAGAATGATTCTAAGGATTATAGCTCAGTCCTACCTGTCTTCAGTTTTATTCTGGGACAAGAGGACTTGGTTAGTAGAAATTCTGGGTAATAAGTTTTATCATATACCAGCTGGAGTGGATAGTGGAAAAAAGGCTGCTCAAAAGAAACAGAAAAAGAAGGAAAGCCAGGAGAAGGCAGTACCATTGAAACTAAGGATTTTGAGAGTATTCACTGCTGATAAAGCATCCAGCATGACAAGGAACTAATTGGAGTGCATGTTGTTGCATTGTAACCACAAGGAGTCTTAGAAAAGATAGAAAGTGGGATTTCTTTTACGGGAGTTTATGTGTTTGCATTGCAGATATTTGCGTGTTTTATTTATGCAAATTCCAGTTCAGTGATTCACTTCAAAATGAATGGAAATTTCTGATACACAATTAAGGTACATTTAATGAGGAAGTTCAAGATAGAAGAAGGGAACAGGAAATGCACACAGAACAGAGTTGGGAAAGTTTCTGTATCTATTCTATTTCAGGATAAACCTGTGGTCATTCAAAATTAGAAAAATAAGTTAAATCATTCTAGAATAATCCAGTCCCTATGGCATGTGGCCATGAGATAGACCAAAGCTCAACTCTGCTCTACATTGTTTGTACCGTAGACTAGAACCAGAGTCTTCCACATTGCAATAGAATTGTTCAGATTTGTATACCTGATAAAATAATTGTGAGTAGCATGTAATTAACCCTGGGTACCCCACATTACATGTGGTAATCCTAAGTATAAAGGGATAGAACGGAGGGACAAAAGAAAGTCCATCAAAGAACTGAGAATATACTCTTTTTGAAACTACTTTCTTTTTGTGAGAAATTTCAGTTAAACTTAATTGACCTTTCCCAATGAAATTGTACTTGGAAAATTTCCTGAGTAGCTCTCATAAGGAGGTTTTGGAGTCAGAAGAACCAGAAGAACCCTTCAGGTAATAAGTTTAAAACAAATAGAAGGAAACAATTTGCGACATTAGTGGCTAAATAAATGGCGGAAGTCATTGTGAAGTAAATATGATGGCCAAAGGCAAAAATATGTTCAGAGAACATTTGGATGTGTAAGCAGAGGGTGGCTCTGCCAGCCACCTGATATAGGGGGGGGTCCTTAAGCAGATTACTAAAACAACAGCCAGTTATAACAAGGAAAGAGCAGTCCTGCAAGGACTCATTTTCTGTTTTCTCCTGTATGTGAGTGCTCCTGCCTTCTGGTAGAGGTCAGGTACTGAGCTAGGTTGATTTTTGGTCTGACACAACATGGCATTTCTTATTCTTGTTGTAAGTAGTTCTTGCATATTGTTTTCTTGTGAAAGAATCTTCTCTGCTGGAAAGTTTCACTGGAAGTTTTTCTGTCAGTTTAGTCTGCATGCCTGCTTTTGTGTCCTGCCTATCTACATATATTGACATGTAGGATTTGACTACAGTGGGACTGGGTGCAAGTGGTCCGACAGCATTTCTACACACAAGTTTAGAAGGATGTTACCCTTGTACCTTGTGGGTTTTTGTTTGTTTGCTTGTTGGTTGGTTGGTTGTTTTTTTGTGTTTTTTTTGTTTTTGTTTTGTTTTGTTTTGTTTTGTTTTGTTTTTTTGCAGGGCTTGCAGTGGCTCCAGTCAGCTAGCCTTGCTTCTGTTAGTGTTTCTTGAACTAAAGAATAGTTTCCTTCTGAAAATTAGGGATAAAAATTCAGAAAAGTGTTTTCCAAATAGCCCACAATGTTTAGAATTAACAACAAGCCCTCTTCCAGCTCATTCTGTCATTTGGGCATGTTCATGCTACGTGTCAGGACAAACCATTGAGACATCTGGATGGGTTCATGTGAGTCCGTGGGTTTTGAATCATTTTGCGTGGGAGATCCCGCGGTACTGTGCTCATTTCACTGACAAACAGCTCACATCTCCTCATGACAAAACAGACAGACCCTTTGCAAAGCATAATAGAGGAGAATGTTCATGTTCTGACTATGATCCAAAACTGTTCTCACAGTAACATCATCTGACTCTTTTAGCCCTCCAGATGGGCAGGCCCATGCATCTTGCACAGATATGCACAGAGAAACATCCAAGAGCCTCCTTCCTTCCTTCCTTCCTTCCTTCCTTCCTTCCTTCCTTCCTTCCTTCCTTCCTTCCTTCCTTCCTTCCTTCCTTCCTTCCTTCCTTCCTTCCTTCCTTCCTTCCTTCCTTCCTTCCTTCCTTCCTTCCTTCCTTCCTTCCTTCCTTCCTTCCTTCCTTCCTTCCTTCCTTCCTTCCTTCCTTCCTTCCTTCCTTTTCTAGTTCTCTGCAAAACACACTCCCACCCTACTTGGTTTTACATGTTTAATTCCAGCAATCCTGTTTCTGTGTGATTTAATGTCATCACTCAGGCATCTTCCCAGCCTCCCTTTCACTAAGACTCCTGACTTGCATCTGTACACACCTGCACCTGCAGTATCAGACTGAGAGCATTTAGACATTTTCTGAGCTGAAAACAGGCCTATGAGAAAGTGAAACTTGGCACTAAGGGGGTACATGAAGTGAGTGCCCCATGAGAAACATTTAAAAGGTAGGTAAGGCATAAACTTGGAGCCAATATTTATTCCGTTTTAATATGGTTATAGGGCAGCTGTCTGACCTCCTCACCTAATTTGCAAATAATCTTGTCAGGACAAATTAGTCCATGCTGAGCCTGGTCTGTTGAGACTAGATGGTTATCGGGACCTGGACTAGCCAATGTTAAGGTAGTTCTGGTATCTCTGCAGTACAGTGGAGTCACAGTGGCAGTGACTGCAGTGCAGGGCTATGCTTTTCTATTAAACAAAATGGTTGCACAAAAAACCTCATCTACAGAAACCCAGAATTAATGGCCTTCCTATCTGGATTCTTTCAAGCCATTTCTGTTTCAGGGCAGAGTACCGAAAATAAAGATTTTAGCTGCATTCAAAACTACATTTCTGAACACTGTGAAGTGGTTTATTCATCTTAATAGAGGTGTTCACTCTGAACCCAAAAAGCTCTTAACTGAGATTTAGCCTGTGGTTTGATCTTGCAGAGTGTTTGTTAGTAGCATTGGTTTGAGATGTTGCTGTCTCCTGGCCCTTCATTTGCACTGCTCTGCTGGCACAAGGACTCTTGTGGTTGGGAACCAGATGGGAGGAGCAAGACAACCTGGCCAAAAAAAAAAAAAAATAAATCTAGTGTGTTTGTTTAAAGCAAGAAAAGTTGCTCAGTCTGGTTCAGTGCCTGGTCATGCAGACAGTTTTACTGGCACAAGTGAGTGGAAAGAGCTCTTTGGCATGGAGTGGAAATGAACAACAGAGGGTGAAAGGTGAACGGCAATGACTGATTCCTGTAGTGCCACTGTGTACTGTATAATATCAGACCATGGTCTGGCACTGATTGCAACATGTGAAAAATGTTCAAATGCCTTCAAATTGTTAGTCTTAAACCTCAGTGTTAGGTACCTTGGCAGGTGCTTCCAATTTGTGTCCTTATCTCAGTTTCCAGCCATCTTCTGAGACTTTTCCAGCTTCTTGTGTTCCGCAGGTTCAAAACCCCACAGGACACTGGTGTTGAAAGCAGGGGGATTAACAAAGCAATTGGAGTTGAATGACAATGTCAATATCAGCTGTCACTGCAAGAAATGTATTCTTCATTTCCACCATGAGTTTGTATTGTTATCTCAATAGGTCCCATTTTAATATGAACAAAAGCAGGATTCCACGGTGACTTTCCCAGATCTGGAAGGGCTTGTCATTTAAATCCATTTTTCCATGGAACATAAAGACCATGTGCCATATGCCACATTGAGCCATCTAGATCCGTAGGTAACCTGAAGAAAAGGGTGAGGACCCTGAAAAAAAAAAAAATAATAATAATTTTAAAAATCTAACTTTCAAGATACAAGAAAGTGGGAAACTATGTTCCTGGAATGTTTGGTGTATGCTCCCAGAATTTGTCCGATAAATAAATAAAAAACCCTGCAGACCAAAGAAAAACAAAACAAAAACCAGAACAGTAGAATAGCCAAACAATTTTGTGAAAGAAACGTTGCTTTGTTTAATAAATCCTGAGGGCTCTGGTGAAATTTCTGTTTGCAGATTTGAGTTGAACTTGACAGGAGAAAATCTGTATCTCCAAAGTCTGCAGAAAAAATGCCTCCCCTGCCTCCATCCATCCATCTCTCCATTCACAGAACAGAATTCAAAGAGTTTCCCAGCAGCATCTGGCATATGTGCTGAAAGTGAAACTTAAAATGTCTCCTGCTATATGTAACTGTATATCCAAATATCATAGTGCTCTAAACAGCTCAAGATCTCAAATCTGCCCACTGATTAACACAACTGATTAATGAAAGTTTAAGAGTGTATTTTGCCCCTGGATTCAGCAAAAGATCTCTCCATTTCCAACCTGTTCGCTGTGACAAGCTGGCAGCCCCTCTCCCTCTCCATCACTTCGCTGCATCGCCCTATGCAGAAAAGAGAGGGAGAGAGGAACTGCTGCTTTCGTTGCTTTGCAGCGATGTGCAGCTCAAGGGAATCCTGCACAGCAGAGGTTAATGTGACCCACATATAATTGTGTGAAAAGATGCCACTCTGCGCCTTTGTCAAAGAGGCTTCTTGTTACAGCCCAAGCTATCTAGTCCATAGCCCCTTCAGCAAAGCGCAGTTTTCTTACATTAAATCACCACTGCCCTCTTGCCAGCCGCTTAGAGTTTGCACATTATACAGAGGAGATGTACAATATATATTTATATATTTTTAAAATGTGACAGATTGTCTCGTAACATATGTGCTATTGCCTTGAAATGAACTACGTGCATGCGATGGCCAAGCCAGCGGACCCAGTGTGTGTGTGCGCGCATGCCTGCCTGTGTGTGGTTTGTATTTTTTTCCTTCTGTTGGAAATGTGAGAGGCTGGGACACTCAGGCTTTTCACATTGCTTCTCTCTGAAATATTCATGACGAGTTGACGACCTTGATTCTTTGATACCTGCCATTTATTTATGTGCCACTGACGATAACTGCTGCTAAGTACATATGTCACTGACATGGTTGAGTGAGTTGGATGATAAGGAGAGAGGCAGGGCATCTGAGGGATGTGTGCTCTGGAATAAGGTTACTCTAAGAACTCTGAGGGCATTTTAGAAGCCTGCCATGCCATCTTATTCACCTATTTTGTTTTTCTGACTAAAACATATTTTCTTTGCTTATTCTCCAGCTTTTTTTCTCTGACTTGGAATTCTGCTTGTTCACAGCTGCATGGTCACTGCCTCCGTTAATCAAGTGAACTGCTGATGAATTAGTTGATTACTCTTACATTAAAAAAAAAAAAAAAAAAAGAAAGAAAAAAAAAAGAGAGAGAGAGATGTGAGTCTGGGGAGACCGAAGGAATTTCTCTCAAGGGAGAAACAGATCCTCACTGAAACACATTCTGTGTAGCTGGTCAGGAGCATTTCCATAGTCTGTAAAGGCAAGGATGTCTGAGTGTAGGGTAAAGTAAAATGAAGTGTGGGTGGGCAGGTAAGCAGTAGTACCACATTTAACCATGTAAATGTGAAATACAAGCAGACAAATTTCATTGCTTTTGAGTGTCTTCCATTTATGGAAAGGATTACAACCTGGAAAGCACTGAGCATAAGGATTTGAGGATGGATGGAAATGTGCTAACAGAAAAGGTTATGAAAGTGATGAAATAATGAAACAGTCAGAGGGATTCAGCTTCTGGATGCTGCAGATGGGACTTTGGTGGGTAGATATATTGACAAGCTTTCTCTCCCAAACCATGAAGTGAGGGAAACCAGAGGAGGAAAATGTTGGGGCACAACCTCACTTACAGATTCTCTTCTTACTATATTTCATATGGAAATATGTCTTTTTCTGGGGCTTTCATTTTTTCCCTTTCCAAGTAGCAATAAGCACACGTGTATATTGCAGTTTATATTCTCCTGAAGATAATTTACTTCTCTGTAAGAAAAAAAAAATGTGGAAGAAAGAGTACACTAGGGAACAATTGAAATTAAAAAGGCGTCAGAGGCTTCTGCACAAGCTTCTTGAACTGCAGCCGTTCTAGAGAGGCATGAGATAAAGGTGGCTTAGGGAATGCAGCTGAGTCTAGAGAGGCATTTATTTAAGATTGATATCAAACCTTGGGATTGTGAGTGGGAGGTTTTCTTTGAGAAAGGAACAGGATATTGCCAGGAGGGAGGGAGGCTGAGGAGGATGATTTACTCAAAGAGGTCAGCAGCAGGAAGTGACTGGAGATACGTGATGGTCTAAAACACAGGCCAAGGAACCCGGGAAAGGACACCCTTTTGTGCTTTGAGATTCTGGCTCCTCAAAATGGGGCCAACGATGTGACTGGGTGGTCTAATTTAGGGTCATCCTTGGTGGTCCTGCATACATGTGTTCTGGTCAGCTTCCTTGTCTGCATGTCTCTGTTCAAAACGTCTCATCCTGCTCCTGGGTCTGTTTCACAGGCTTGTACCATTAAAAAAAAATACAACGAAAACCACTGCACTTGGAAGAGAGATTTCAGGCCCTTCTTAGGGCAGGAAGTCATTTTGTGCCTATACAGACACTTTGTACATGGCAACTACCAAGAGCACAAAATAGTCATGTTTATTGTGATACTCCCTTCCATCAAGATAGGAAGTTCCCTGTGAAAGCAGAAAATGAAAAGACTGGCAAGAGAAGAGGAGTCATTGCCAGGAGTGACCTTCCAGGCCATAACCAGAATTTGATAGTTGAGATGAATGTAAAGCTTTAACAAATTTTTAGTTTGAGATCTGCAGTTCCACATCTGTGTAATGGCCCATGTACCTCTAGCAGAACCACTGTAGAAATCTGTGCTTTTTCATACTCGTGACTACAAATGAATTATTGAATCTTAGGCACAGCCTCCTTCTATCCAGCCTCCCCCTGACAGTCACTGCTGTGTCTTCTTCTGTCCTCTCATCAGACCTGGTCAAATCTGAATTTCTCTTCTCTCAGGAGCAGTTGTCCTTCCTCAGAATCCACAGTTCAAACTCACAGGATCATAGAAGAGATTTCTCCCTCCCTGGGAAATGAAGTGTGGCTGAGAAAGCCGCCAGTGAGCAGTGTTTGGATGAATGGGAGGATGTCCTACTTAGGAGGACCTTAAATGACTTATCAAAGGTCACAGAGAGAAGTTGGTATAGGACAAAATTTGTGTCCTTTTTATAGGGGTGAATGTCTTGCCAATTTTCCAGTATCTATTAAGTTCACTTTGCAGTTATTTGCAAAATCAGCTCTTTTACAGGTTTTCTGGTGCATTCAAACACTGCTGCAGCGCTTTTTCTTTTGTTCTGCTGATAGTAGCTTTAATTAGATCTACACATAGGGTAGCATCTGAGCATGAAATGCTTTCCTCTCCAGTTCTCCAGCTCTTGGTCCTGTTGTCCCTGCACAGCTTGGTATGTGGTGATGTTCACTTTCCTGCTTACACTCAGTGAATGATTTATCATGTGTTATCAGTAGGACTCTGTACAGTGTCCAGGGACAGTGTTTTCTTCCATCTGGTTCCAAGCTGCTGGAACACCCTTCCATATGGTTTTCACATGTGGTTCTCCTAGTACCTCCTATTTTTCCCCTGTGGACTCATCGTTGTGCAGTTTATATAACAAGTACACTTTGTTTCACTTTATAAATTAATCACATACATGAATCAAAACTTCATCAAGTATTATTTTTAAAATGACGGAGGAAACCTTCACAACTGGGTGAATCTATCTCCTGGAAGAAACATTCAGTCCCACACCATACTGGAAATTAGCTGCTGCAGTATTCCACACCACTCTTCAGGAAGGAATTAGGCTATGGCTTGCTATGGAATAATTATCTTATAATGCGTGGGGAAGTCTTTTACTTCTGCTTTGTATTATGAAGGTGCTGGTTGCAGCATATTTTCATGTAAATCATGAAAGAGACAGTGGTTCACAATAACCTGAGATTGGGTGGTCCAAGAGACAAATTGCTTTATATTGCCAGTCATCTGAGTGATCCAACCTGTAAAATTGCTCCTCTGCTAGAATCAGTTGCTGCTGGGTTTGCTGGTCTTTGCAGATAACTTTTCTCTGTGGTCCTTGTTGATTTTATGCTGTTAGACGCAGTAACAGGCTTTTATCTTATCTGGCTTTTTCCCTTCTTTGCTCACCGTGTTGTTTGCTATTCCAGAATAAATATGCAGACAACCTGCCCCTGGCGGCCAGTGCACTGTGTTCCTCCCAGCACAGCAGCAAATATTTGCACCGCATCAGGCTGAGAGCCATGAGACGTGAGCAGCAACACGATGAGGTGCAGGATGGGAAGCCACAGGGTGCGAAACCAGCACACGGCAGCTGGAACGATTGGCTTGGAGCACTTAGTAAGGGACTCCTTGGTCTGGGGCAATGAGGACAAGAGGATATGGCATTAGGGGTGTATGTGTGGTACGCCAAGCCAAGTGCTGCTTTCTGGCATTATCTTTATTTTGAGGCTTCTGCATTTCAAAATAGTACATTATGTGCATGCAGTTCTGTGTTTCTGTGGGTTGGAAATATGAGTGGGCATGTTGGTGTACAGGGAGGTGTACACTGCCGGAGGTGAGTGAGGCACTCTGTCTTGAGTTTTCTACCGTTGTGTCCTGAATCTATTGAGGATTCAGGCTTTATCCCTTCACAGCAGGCCAACACCTGATGGAGCCAGAAAAATGCTTAAGATGGATGGTGGCTTCAGGGCTTTCTATATTGTTTTGTTTCTCATTTGAAGGAAGTTGTTCTTTCCTCCAGCTTGCAAGAAGGAACTCCTTTCCCCAGTGCCTGTGCTGTGGTGATATGTTTCAGATGAACACCTGGAAATCCAGCTTCTGAGATGACTGACATCTTAGAGTTACTTCTTTTTGCAGAATTGTTTGGATTATCAGCCGTAGTCCACATCCCATCCTTAAGTAGAGAATCTTAAGTGAATGCAGTGATAGTGACTGTCTGGAGAAAAATAAGCCACTGCTAGAGCTAGTGCAGCCCTCATACCCTGGGAGCACATGGTAAGCAGGAATTTCATAAATTCTTGCTTTCTCCTTCCTTGCTAGAACAGGTGAGAAAACTCTGTTGTGCAGTTCCAAAGAATCTCCAACAAGAATTATGGTGGGTTTTATCTTAGATCTATTCCCTTATTCACTTCATCATGAGATGAATGAAGGTGAGGAGGTGGGAAGGCATACTTGTGCAATTGTAGTGATGTTTTGTGGTGTTGTCACCTCTCTCTGACTGTGGGAACAGGAAAAGAAGAAACACAGGGGTAGGAGATATGAGCCACAACATATGCTGTATCCCTAATGCCTCGTTTGACTCCCTGGATATCCTCCCATCTCTCTCATCTTACTGGGCTGCTTTGATTTGAAGCCACTGTTGGGTTGGCTGAGAGAGTTGCTTTTTGTTGGTTTGGAGGTTCTGTTGTTTGCTCACTATTACCTTTTTCCAGCTTGAAGTTTGCCGCCTTCTGGCCTCCGGGCCAGTGACCCCGGTGCCAGTTGTTGGGCCAACATTGCACACGTTGTTATCACCAGGAGGCTACTTCTTTTCCAGCTGGGACTTTGGGTCTGGATTGGATCCACCATGCCAGAAGCTCTGATGGATGGCCTTATTGACAATCAGGTTGACCCTTGTTCAGCAGGCTGACATACTCCATATTTCACGGGTCGGCATTTGATGCGTATCAAAGAGGTGGTCAGGTCATCAGAACAGCCAATTAAAACGATAAAGAGGGAGGAGTGGAAGATGAGGTTTTAACTCTTTCCAACCCATTGTGACTGCCTTTGCCATGTGAATTTATAGTTTATAGGTATACGGCAAGGAGGGAGACAAAAACAATGATCCACTTACCTAAAAATTTATCTATGGGAACTCTTTAAAAACTGAATAAGCAGGGGTCAGGAAGAAATTAGCCGTCTATGTAGATGCCAGTTATTTAGCATAAGGCTGGATCAATGTTATTTTATTTACTTATTTATTTCCTGAACACAATAAAAGTGAAAGTGACCATGAAATTTAACATAGGCTTCTGAATAATTTAGTAATCCATCTCAAATTTGAACACTTCTCAGAAAACAGGGATTTTGTTCTATCACTGTTTTTACCTGAGGGAGAGAAAGGCTCGTATTACAGACATGCTGGTAGCTGACGGGTAAAGGTCATAAATTTAGGAGTTATTTAGTATCAGGTTCTGAAGAATGGTACTAGAAGGACATACCTCTTTACATGAGGATCCTAATGAAGGAGAAGTGCTAGAGCCAGAGATAAGGGGCATCACTGGGATCACAGGTAATAAAAGCCCCATAATCTGTCAACGGTGTTTATACCTGTTCAGGGTCAGTTGCTTCTGTGTTAGTTTTGGGACTGTCTTTTAAGATAAAGCAATCTTTCCCCAAGATGCCAGCAAACATGCAATAGATCCCAAACTTTTTGACCTCCTGGGTTTTAATCCACATTTACATTAAAGTTTCCATGTATGAGTTCTAATGGAAATGCTAACAAAACAGAGCTTGCACAAGTTTTAAGTGTAGAAAGGTTATGGTGCTGAATAGTTTTACAGCATCCTGATTCAGTTCCTGGTTCAGATGCAGAATTTCAGGACTGCATCATCAGCACTGTACTTGAGTTTTTTTGTTTATAAGAGGAGGAGCATCCCTCCTTTTCTCTCATCACAAGAAAACTGAAATCTATGAAACACTATTTATTATGTATTAAGATTGTAGTTTATATCCAAATAAGTTAAAAAAAAATTGGCTTCCTGTCCCCTGCAAAAGAAATTTTTCTGCACACACTCTTCAAGGATCTTCCTTCACCTGCTTGTACTTATTCAGTTTCTGCTTTAATATCATAATCTAACTGATGTAGAGGCATTGAGTCCATTTTCTGACTGTTGGGTAAATGATGGTTAAGTGCCAGGAGCTTTACTTAATTGTCTTGCTATTAAAAAAAAAAAAAAAGGTAGGTCTGCTGAGTGAAAGCTTTTATGCTTTTAAATGAGGTATTGTTGTGATTGGAGTTTAAACAGCAATGATTTCTTCAAAAATGCATTGGCAATAATCACTGGCTTGTTTGATTGTCCACATAACTGTACCACCCTCACTGCCAAGAGACTCATCCGAACCACCAATGATAATAATAGCTATTTTTTTCCATTAAGCATGCAGCAGATAGAATATTCAGGGGCAGGAACATCTTCATTAGGCCATACGGAAAGTGAACATATTGTTCACAAATCAGCTCAAGAATAATGGACTAGAGAGACTGCAGAGGTGAGGGAGGGAGGCTGTGGGGGTGGGAAAGGAGCTCAGAGCTTCATGAACCACATACAGAGAGGATTTTAGTGGCATACGGGCAATTGATTCCCCTAAATGTCCTTGAAGAGGCTAGTATAAAAGTAGAGAAACTCCAGGTGACTCATTTTAATATTGCATAGTTTGGTCGCAATGTCTCATTGATCATTTTACTCTTTTATATTTCTTTAATTAATAAAAAAATAAATAAAAAATAGAGCCAAGGATACAAAACTAATTCACCTGGCTTAATCAAAAACAACAGCACAATGATGACAGGTTTCTGAAGTGAGCTGGTGACCTGCAGGTGAGAAACCTGCTGCTTATGCCCAGGTGTCTCAGATAGTGCTGAACATCCTAGACATCTGCAAAATGCAAAGGCACCAAATTAATTCTTTCTGATTTTATTTTTTTTTCCATGGAAAATCCATTTCCCAAGTGAATTTTACTTCCCTGCCAGTTCCTGTCTCAGAAATCTGCCCTGTGCCAGGAGCACAGCTCAGGGCTGGTCTGTGCCAGAGCTTTTGCTGTGGGGAGCCTGGCCTTCACTGAACACAGGTGTTCTGGCAGTCCTTCTTTCTTGACATCCTTCCTCTCTTAATTTCACATTAACTACAACATTTTCACTCTAAAAGCCACAGGTGTTCTTGTAGGATTAAGGCTGACACTTGCCCTGAGACTCAAGCAGCAATATCAATTTCCACGTTTTTCTTTACCATCTCCCATCTGGGAAATCACAGGCAGGGCCAGCAAGGAGATCCAGTTTGTCTCTCTGTCAGCACACTACACCAGCAAGAGAGAGGCTGCAATTCTCCTTTCTCTTTCTCATTGCCCTCATCAGTCCTAAGTTCCATTTAGCAGTGTTAGCTGGCTGCTCCTCTCAGTTGGACACCGATTACTCCCTGTTGGAGAGCTGTCAGTGAGGGGAAAGCCATACGTCGCAGAGGGAAGTGATCTCACCCAGCAGGGGGGCACCTCTCCCAGCCAAAACAACACAACTCTGACAGGCTTGATGTATTTATTATCTTGTAGGTGCAGAATGCTGCCACAGCAGGCAGCAGGACTGGGGGGAGGATGCTACTGGGGGCTTGGAAGAGAAAGCAAAGGAGAACTACAAAGTGCCAAGGAGCAATCTGGGGGCAGCTGATGGTGGGGTGAGGAGAGTATGAGGGAAAGGAAAATGCTATCATAAAAAAAGCAATTCCTAGTTGCTGTGCTTAATTCATCTCCGAATTCTGTGAAGCCAAAGAGGGCAGAGAAGCAGCAAAAATAAACAGCAAATGAAAGAAGAGGCGGGTTACAGCCTGCCGAGCCATCTGAGAGTGCCTTTGGAGAGCTGTCACCTTGGTGAGGAGCCCAAATTATGGCCTTTTGTGCTCCTTGTTCTCCTGTGCTTGTCCCTCTGGGTTTTATGCTGTGTTCTGGAAGGGTTTCACATAAGGGCCTCCTCTCTAGCTCTTTCACCAGCCCTGTTTGGGTCGCTTTGCCTTGTAAAAGCAAAAGACTTGCTTAAGGTCAAAAGCCCGAAGGATGCTTTGACTCTAAGGAGAAACAGTTGGGATATTTCAGGAGCAGAAGTGCATAGTGTCCTGAGGAGCTGCGCTAGCTCATAAGCATAATCACAATCAAAACCAGCCTGACTGCTTGGCTGGAACTCCTGGATAGTAGTTAGGCTTGTGTTTTGAAAGGCATCTAGATTGGATTTGAAGTCCACTTGTTTCACTTTGGTCTTCTGGCCATTCCCTTTCAGAAATCTGGAACTTTCTTTAGTTAGAAGTTCCAAGAACATATCCCCATCTTCTATGAGCAGCAATTAAGTAACAATTAGCATTGTACTGAATGCACCAGTGAGGCCTGAGGAGCCTAACCTGGACCTACCAGCACTCCGCTCCCTGGTCCAGAAGCTCCAGTTAGCCCTCATCCTTTAGCCTGGGCCTGTGTTTGGGCTTTCCCTTTGTGTCTCACCTGGAAGATTCACGAGGGAAAAAAGCAACTTGTGCTGATATATATACACATATAAAAAACTTCACCTTTCTTGGGAACTAAATCCCAAAACTCTAGTATGGCTTTGTGTGACAGCAGTTGTGGTGAAGCTGAACATCATGGATCAGCAAAGAGCTTTTATTTGGTCACATTTTACTGATAGTTTTCTTTCAAAAAGAAAAAAAAAAAAAAGTTCATTTTTATAATGAGCAGCAATGAAACAATAGCTTAAAAAAGATTTCTTTATTTTCTTCCTTGCAAGAGGAATTTTTTTCTATTCTAAATTCATTCAAAATATATCAGCACCAAATTACTTTGAAATCCACAAAAATGGAAAAAGGTTTTAGAACAGATAAAAAAAATAACCGAAACACTGAGTAGATGGAAGGTTTCAACACTGAGTAGATGGACGGTGCAGTGAATGAAAGCAATTTAGTGGAATTCAACAAAATCTCCAAAATAGAAATAAAAGTTGCTGATGTTCAGATAGCAAATATTTTTGGACAAACAGACAAATTTCACTCCTAAAAGGCTAACAGTTGCTGTCTGGTTCTTGAGAACCTCTTGTTCCTTGTGGATGTGTCTGATACGGAGCTGTCTGGTCGCCAGTTACCAGACTCTATTTTGTGAAGCTGTTTCTGCCACGTGGCTCTTTCTCATCTGCCCCTCCTGACATGAGACATCAGAAGCAGGAGCAGAAGCTATTCCATCATAGTGACAGAGCCCTTTTTTTGGATGGTAAAATGTTCCATTGATTTCGTATGTCTAATCTCATGTTTGTCTCTGTGCTTGCATACAGTGGCTTTGACGAAATAGAGCACGAAAGGTTGTTCTGTGAGATTCATGCCCCGTTCTGCAGGGCTTGAAGAAAGGAATCCAAAACCTTCTGGCTAGTGAGCAAAGAAAGAATATGCAGCTTGTTGGAACACAGTAGGTATTGCCCTGAATTCTAGTCTTTTTGTTATCATGAGGAAAGCTACACAGGCCATCAGATACATGGTGGTATACTCACCAGGTAGATGAGTAGGAAATCTAAGTGCTGATCTCTGCAAATGGCATTTATTGACCCTTCACTGTGTATAACTTCTCAGCTGCACTGTGAGTTAGTGCTGTGGATGTGGCATGGCTTTGGGTGGTGGCATGAAGGACCTGGATGCTGCTTCCATGGGCTTGATTCTCAAAGGCACTGGCTTGCAAAGTAGCCTGAGCCAAGTCTCTTTCGGCTTTGGGCCTCATTCCATGGCTGCAAATGGGGCTGATAACCAGCCTGGCTGATGACAAGTGTGAAAGGAGAAATAAGTGCTATCATCTGACATTTGTCAGGGTGCAGGATGCTGACCTAGATCTGCACAATCAAACTGTATATAGGCTGCATACTCTAGTTTCATGGGACAGCATGTATGATGAATTAGACTGCCTGGCAATTCTCTGCCGTCCACAAAGGCTGTGAGCATTAATATAAGGCAAACACCATCTAATAGTCCCTACTGAAAAGGGAAGATGCACGTCTTTTAAGGCTCCAAGTTCCTTGGAGGAATAAAAGGAACTTTACAAGTCCTAAATCTATTGATGGTGTATGTGGCTTTATTTACACTTGTTGTGGCAATGTAATTGCTTCTTTTCTTGATTTGGTACTATTTAAATTTCTTGCATCATACTGGCTAAGAATCATAGCAGCAGAGAGTTGAAATATTTATATGCATGAAAAGGTAAATGTATGTATAGGTCTTGTGTCCTTGAAATCCTGTAATATCCTGTTGTTCTGTGGAGCAGCTTGATTTGTATCCTGGTTCAGCTTGGAACAAGGTGCTTGTGTCTGATTTGAAGGATTACAGAATTCCCACTCCCTTGACTTCTTCCCTGTGCTTTTTCCATTCTCCCTTTGTCCCAGGTTGAGAGTAGCCCTCTCTGACTCCTGCACAGGAGCAGCAGGTATCCTAAGGGTTTTTCATGAGGACCCATCCATTCCAGTGGCACTGGCAGTAACAGCACTGCTGTTGTGCCTGTGCTGCATGGGTCAGCCCTCTGGCTGCTGGCAGCCATCTCCTCGAGAAGAGAATGAAATCCAAGTGGCAGGGTAGGCACCTCTGAGGAGATAGCTCCTAACTGTTCCCACAGAGTTTGAAAAAAGAGGTTTGACGGATTTACAGAGGAAAATGGCTGAGAAGGGATTGATAAACACACAGAGAGATCTAACTAGTGTGTCCCATCACTCCGAATAGCTGATCATAGCGAAAGTGCTTCAGGGCAGTGTCGGGAAGAATTTGTTGATGTGAACTCGTGTCTCCCTGAGAGAATCATGCTGTTTCGGGGAAGGGACCGTCCAGAGAGGGTTGTCGTAAAGAGGAATGCAACAGTGGGGTGGGCATTTGTCAGGAGGAGCTGGAGAGATGATCACCAGTGCTTTCTGAAGGCAGAGTTGTGAAGATGCCAGCTAAGACTTGATAGCTAAGCTTCCTCACAGCCACAGTGTGAATACAGGCTTCCTTCCCCTTGGTGCCAGTGTTTGCAGCAATAAGCTCTCGATGCCAGCTTGAATCCCAGGCAGCAGAAATTCCCCAGTGCAGCTGGGAATCTCCTGCATTTCCCATGCTTAGACTACACAAACATGACCATCCACAGAGCAGTCAGCTCTCTGTTAAGAGGCTCAACTGATGGTATCTGGACTGTTGTGAACTATCTATTGTAGTGCCCTCAGTGCCACCAACAGCTCAAGAAAGGAGAGCACACATGCCTTCTTCAGTGACCTCTGTAAAGATCTATCTGTCAAGGGCCAGGGTGGCTTGGGTCACTTTTAATCAAAGATATAATGGTAATATCAATTGCTATTCAAAAAGTCTGGAAGAGTGTGAGCATCTGAATGGGAGCTGCATTGAGTATATCCTGCCTTATGTGAACAAGTGTACTGAATTGCATTAAATACCTCCTTAAAATACTGCTTTGACTCAAAATTCACTTAAAATACCATCTGCATCACTGGGGGAGCTTTTTGCAAGAACTGATTCAGGAGGAGAACTTTAACGAGAGTGGCTGTGCATGTAGTTGTTCCTTTACATGGAAAATGCCAGTGCTGAGGGAGGTGAATAATTTTTTAATGTCCAGATTTACCTTGACATTTGCTTGGGCATGAACTGAGTTGAAAATGCATGTATTGGTGCTGTAAAGTCATGTTGATACCCAGAAGGACATAATGTTTAAAAGGATATTTCAAACAAATTTGATTAGTAGATATCTTGTACCTTCTGATTTTCGATTATTCAAGCTATTCTCTATGATAGCTATGGTCAAATTTAATGTTTACTGATTGCCAGGAAGTGAAAAGATCTAAAGCTGCAAAGCATCCAGATGAACATTTCTATTGTGCTTTGAAGCTGAGAACTAGAAAATTATCTGTAAATGTGAGAGAAAATTAGACATAAACCAAGATTTCCTTTTCTGAAGCTTTGAAAATATTTGCTTTCCTCTCTTTTTAGGAGCAAGGTCTCTATCTCATTAAAAACTTTTATCTAAAACTCATCCGAATCGAGCAGAATGCAGGAATTTGTGTGCGCTGAAGACCTTCTCTAGCTGTTTAGCAGTTGCCACTGAGAGAATGGCAGGTAAAGTGGTCAGTGCATCCTTTGGCTAGGAAAGGCCTCAGCCTTCACTGAATCAATCTTTTGGAACACTGTTTACAAAAGCTTTGGTAAACAAGCTGTGTTTGTGCGTGTCTCTTACACTTTAAGACTAACAAATTGAGATGAACTGCAGCAGATCTGTGAAGGCTGGGCACGCATACACAAGGGCCTGAGTTGATTTATCTTGATGTTTGGTTGAATTCTTTGCATTTTGGGTCCCTTCTGTAACCTTTTCACCTCGTTCTTTTTTAAGGTGGCTGCCTGGCTGTTACAATTTATCATGAACGCATCTCACTTCACTTTTGGCTCCTCTGACGGAAGGAACAGCCGGTCTCTGGGAGGTCAAAGACATTATTTTCCCTTCGTCTTTCTCAGTTTCCAGCACATATTTGTCACTTTGAAAAAGCATGAATTCTGGATTTGATGCACTTTAATTGATTTCACCCTCAACAAGTCCAACTGTCCATCAACCTTCCCTTTTTCTTTCCTTCCCTCCCCTCCCCCTTTTTCATTTCTTTCCTCTGTCCCTTTACTTCGTGAGTGATGTTTTCACCCGCCTGCATGCTGAAGCTGTTGCAAAGCCCATGACCCCATCAAGCCTTACTGTCACTAGCCATTTCTCTCATTTTCCTCATCTTCCAAGTTGAACTTTGGATGTTGAATGAGAATGAAATCTTATAGGAGCACTGGTCTTGTACACTCTTATTAATGTGTTCTTTGTCTGAGTGGCTGCTGGCAGCTAGTTAAATTTGGCTGATAGTCCACTTATAGTCTGCTGTGCAAATTTGGAAGTGAGAGAATTCATATTTAGTCCTCAATAATGATACTGATATTGTACTAAGGCAGAGGTGAGATACCATCTCTTCTTTCCTTATGGAAGGATATACACACTCAGCATGACGCAGTTATAAATACAGTTGTATAAAATAGTCGATACGCAAATGAGGCACTGTCATAATGTTTCTTGCTTGTTTTGTGAATTCACAAGGCATGAATGGCTTCCCTGGGTCCTATTCAACATAACCTTGGGCACCACCAGGCATGGGGCACCCACACTCCCACACTTGCTTCACAGCCCTCTGAGTAAAGAATTTCCCCCTAACATCTAATTTCAGTCTCCCTTCTTTTAGTTTAGAACTAGTCCTCCTCCTATCACTATCAGACCACACTAAAAAAAAAAAAAAAAAAAAAAAAAACCATCTTTTTTATGCATTCCATTTAATGATAATTCCTTGGACTAACGTGCACTCACCGGAGGAGTGCAGCACCTGATGATGAACAGAATTGGTTCCAGGCACTTTATACAAGTGAATTCATCACCTAGCCGAGGTTAATTAATTAAAAATGGCTGGAAGCTGCCGGGTGCCGGGGCTCCGGGGCGGCCGAGCGCCGCGCCACGGCGCGGGACTGCTGTCCATGGTCCTGCGTGGCTGCGCGGCGCGGGCCGGGGCAAACGGGCGGCTTCGTGGGCAAAAGAAGCCGAGTCGTTCCTGCAGATCGCAGGCGGTGCATGTCAGCATGGAAATGAGTGTTCTGCAAGGAGCTGCAAAGGGTGCTCCATTACTACTCATGGAACTCACAGGCTTTCTTTCTGTGATTTGCCTCTGAGGGGGCTGTTGGTCCAGCTGTGTGAAGACTTGTGCAGTGAAACTGGACTGTTGTATGTTGGATCATCTTCTGAGTGTTATCTTAGTGTTTAGAAAAGAAAGCCCTAGACCTTTATATATCAGTGACAGACAGGATTCCTTGCAGGGAAACATGCCCCTGGTTTGGATATTTCAAGTACAAGTGTTTTTGTACAAATATTATCGAGACAAAACTTGCTCTTTTTCAATCTATGGATTACTTTTATCCTTACATCAGCAAAAATTCTTCCTATCTTGAGGTTATGGTGACTTTATTTTTCCTTTCATTGAGATGAGAATATTTTCGTTTTAAGGAATTTTCTAGTGTCCAGAGCTATGATGCAATAGGAGCTTAAAACATTGTTCTGTGCTTGTATTGTCTGCTGTTACTACCTTCTTGGTAATACTGGGAGATCAGGGGCTAAGAGTATAAGATACATTAATATGACATTCAAATATTTCAAAGGCTATCCAGGGATTTAATTTCTTGGGAGTGAGTGCTATCCTTTTTCTGTTATGCATAGTGCTATGCTTGGGGTAAGAACACACAGAAGGAAGAACTTAGTTTTAATGGGTTCTTTGCAGATTTTCAGCTCCTATGGGCACCATACTTGTGAAATGAACTGAACTGCCAGTTTACTGTACTCTGAAGAGTCTTTTCTATGGTCTTTAATTCCAGCTCAGAGTTCTAAGAGATGTTGATGTTACTTAAGATTTCTCATGTATTAGAGAGCTTGAGAATTTTTCTGGCAGTTTCTATTCAGAAAACAAAAACAAACACCCTTGCTTTATGTCTTTTCAGGACTTCCTCTAGAAGTTGTCCTACTGAAGAACAAATTGGAGTCGCTTCTCGCTGATAAAATCATTTTTATTGTGTCTAGAGAAATTATAGAGGGAAACAAAGATCTTCTCAAGTTACTGGCCTGCAGCATTCTCTTCTCTGTTCTAAAAGAACTGGAAAGAAGATCTGGTAATGCTGTTGTAGCGTAGGATGAAAAAATATACAAAATATACAGGATCAACCAGATTCCCTTCTTGGCTTTTTTTGCAGCTATAACCAGCCGGGCAGTGGTATGTGTTAGCTCATTAGATTGGTCAAACCCTGCATCTGTGCACTGCTCAAGAACTAATGAAAATTTCACGCCCAAGTAAGATCCGTCATATGTGGACGCACATGATACTGGCTGTCTGCAGAGCTTGGCTCCGGAGATGGGGAGAGCTGTCACCAAGGCAGGTTTTTCACACTTTGCTTGAAGCGACATCAAAAAGATTTTAACAGGGTTTTGTTTCTTTGTTTGTTTGTTTTGTGGCAGACTAAAGACGGGTTCTCTTGTTATTGTTTACTGGTAACAAGAATTTATTTCTGTGGAGTCACAACAGCGAACAAGACATCTGCTTCATTTTACCTTCTAATTCTATCATATAACTTAGCCAAATTATGCAGTAGGTCTTCAGATTCATTTAGCAGCTCATTTATTGAGTCTCTTAGTGTCTTCAGTAAAGCACTTTTTATTCACAAGCACCCAGAACTAATTGCTGTCTTACTTCCAATGCGCTGTGAATGTTACCTGTCTTAGCATTTAAAGAGAGGCACTCAGAGATGAAGTGTCTTCAAAATCATCTTGCAGGATATGGATATGCAGGATATGGATATATCTTGCAGGATATACAGCTTCAAATTCAGGATTGGAAGTCCAGTCTCATACTGTAATACCTAGTTTACATGCCTGCCTAAGGGGTTGCAGCACCTGATGTAGATGCTTGTCCAAAGAAAATGGCATGTAGGTGCCTAGGCAGTTTGTAGAATTAACTGAGAGCTGGATGCATCCATAAGCATCATGGTGTGGTCCTCTGCTGAGCTGGGAATCTTGTAAGAGCACTTTAGCTGCTCAGGAACTGTGGATGGCTGTCTGGATCTGCACTGCAGCAGAAAAAGGGATTATGTCTGTAATTTGCATATCCAGAAGGGCTTCTACACAGCTGCATGGGAGGGTATTTCATGCTGAAATAGGTGTTGATGAGATCTGGGTCCTTCTGAAATAGGAAACACTTGAGAGTGGATATTCTGGGTGTTTGAACAAAGTCATGCTTTAGGTACCTGATCAGGTGATCTGAATCCTGCTGCAAGGATCTCAAACCCTAGGCCAGCACTTCCTCCAGTACAGTAGCCTTCCCAGTTTCATTTTACAGTCAGTAAATTGGGCTATTATCTTATGTAAAGCCAAAAATTGCACACTCTATATCTGTATTTATGTCTCTGTATATCAAATATATATCTATATTTAGCAGAGCCCTGCTAAACTAGTTGGAAGCTTTCCAAACCATGCACAAAGTCAGTCTCTTGTCTTTTCTGTCAGGAAAGGAACAGTCTAGGGAAAGTATCGTGCTAAGTTCAGGTTGGTTGGCCTGGCAGTGCTGGAATTGGTAATATCATAAATACAGCCTTTTCAGTCTCTGGATGTACATAAGCAAAGAGGTCAAGAGGCCAGCAATAGCACTCCATAGGGGTTGTTTGAAGAGGCTTTTTAATAATTGTGAATGTTCAGGTAACATAAGACTTGTTTTAAAATGCGGACTCAGATTTGTTGCTTGGATGAGGTATAAACTAAGATTTGATCATATTTAAAAGTCAATCCATTTAAAGTCTAGTGTTCAGAGCATCTTTCATCTTTAAGAATTGCTTTACATGCTGGTAGGCTTAGAGTTTTTAACCATATTCTGTGAGTTGCCAACCATTGTGTAAGAGGCATGAAGTATCTCTTGTTGCTTGTCTCTTGAACAGATGCCTTCCTTTTCCCTACCCAAATCCAGAAGACAAAAATGTGTTGTGAATTTACCCACGTGATTTCAAGAAAGGATACACCACCCATTTTTTGGCAAAGATGTGGAAGCATTCATACTGCCTATTTTAATAGTCAGATGGAGGAAAAGAAGTCTTGAAAAGGAGAAGCAGAACAGTTACATTAGGTACTTGATGATCATTTCAATCTGAAGAGCTCTGAATTCCCCTCTGAAATCTTTTTCTCTTGGGAGTCTTAGTTCCTAAGTTAATTGGCTAATTAGTGTGTGTTCACACCACAAATCAGCCCAGCAAGACAAACTCAGAAGAGCTAATGCTGCTCACTTGCTGTCAATGGAAGCTGGGGATCTCAGGATCTTGTAGAGGCACTTGCCTCCCCTGCATGTCTGGGAATTAGGGGGTTGTTACTAGAACGCTGGAGAATTTACAGTGAAGAGGGAAGGAAACAGCACCGAAAAATCTTCCTTCACTAACTGGTGCCTGTGTCATCATCTCTCTAAAGAGAATTTATTTCTCTTGTTCTTTTCCTGTTCCAACTAATAACTTTCTCGGGGGTGGAGAGAGCTGGAATTGACTGAAGGTGCCCCAAGCTGAGAGATGTTCAGCACCCAGCTGATCCCTGATCTCCCTTGCAGGTAAAAATTGGACAACTTGTAGGCTGAACACGCCAGATGAGGAAGAGAAGGGTATGGCCTGGAGAGAGTTAGAGTTACAAAGCCAGCAACTGTTGGTGAGTGTGTTGGCTGAAGTGCTCTGCCATAGCCTCTGCAGTCAGGGCTGGCTTCAGGGAAGCCCAGGGGAATGGCCTTGGGTCATCAGATAGCATTTATGGGGGGCTATAGAAGTAAGCATGAATACACAGATCTTGTGGAGAATTAGTCCTACATAGGAATGAAATCCATCTGTGAGTTTGGTGGGGATTTTTTGTGTATTCAGTATTCTTATCTCAGGGCCTGCACTGGAATAAGTCATCTCTGAGTAATAGAAGGGAGAGTCTAAAAGTCCTTCCTCTGATAATTTTTGATGTCCCATTCATAGCCTTTTCTATCTGTCTTAAACTTTACTCTTCTTGCTATTTAGCATCATGAGGCACCACAAAACATTACAACCAGCAGTCCTCTGGAGACAAGTGTATTGTTGGGCCCAGCTTCCATGGAAGAGCAAGAAAGCTTGAGCAATGGCACCTCTTCTGCATTCAGTTGTGAGCATTTGCCCCAAATGCCTTCTGTCATTTCGGAAGATCCCATCCTTTTTGCTTTAATTGATTCTGTCTGGCTTTAATTTGATGTGAGAATAGACCTCCCACTGCGAGCTCTCAAGAGTGCTTTGTGTAAGGGAACTTGCAGGCTGGGTGTAGCTGTGACCAGGGACAGGATTATTTTATTGGAATAGGTAGACAAGGGCATTTTGGTTAGGTCCACTGAATTCTTTAAGTCTTTTACCAATTGAAACGAGGCTTTTTACTTCCTTAGTGGGTTGTGGGAAATGCTTGTACAACAATTTGAAAGCAAACCACTAAAATAATAATTTATTCTTAAAGCCACACGTGGGATTTCACAAAGACATCCAGAGTCCTATTGCATTGGTTTCCTGTAAGTAAGAAGCGGGAGATGATCTAGAAGGACTGGGACTCTGAAGTTTCAAGGAAGGGATTTGGAGGCAAGGAGAAGGGAGCGTATTTGGCTGCCATCACCAAACAGAATGATGGCAGGGATGAGGGTAAACAGGGGAAGTTGAAAAGCAAACATCCATGTGAGTCTGGTCAGCTAAAGTCTAAACAGCTCTTGAGTTTGTCTTATCAAATCAAAATATTTTGGTTCAGTAGTGTGTTGCCTTGAGTCAGTGTTTGTCTATGGTGACATGGAGTTGTAGAAACACCCAAATTGGAGGGTGCTGCATCCCCTGCTACTGGAGCTGGGATCTCTGCTGTCTGCTAAGGCCTAAGAGAGGAGCACATTGCTTTTTGGGTCAAGGAAAGGCTGCATGAGAGCAATCCTATGTCTTGGTTTCAGATTCTTCAGATGCTTTAAGGCATCTTCAGAGCTGCAGTGCCTTGTTCAGTGTGATTAAGTGTGCTGCTGCTTGGACCGCAAATAAGGGTTTTAAGTCAAATGGGAAGATCTTTGAGGGAAAACAGATGAAAAAGTATTCAGAGTTAATTATGAGAATTGTTGAAATGGCTTGAGTAATAAAAAATAGATATGTACTCACTTACTCATCTCATGCTATTAGCGGAATGTGCTTCTGCACCAAGTAATAGTGGACTGGGAAAGGTTGGAGTGTTTAGGAGACCCTGTGAAACACAAAATCACTGCCTGCACAAAACCTAATGTCACTAAAAGTCCAGTCTTTGAAGATGCAACCTGGTGATCTTCCAAAATTGTATTTCACAAAGACAGGTTAGGGTTAGGTGCTAAGCACAAAACAACTTGAAAATGTACACCTTAGGCTAGAGTAGGACCCTGTATATCTCCAAAACCCACCCACATCTCTCCCAGACTATTCCTAGTGGTAGCTTAGACCTTACTGGTTTTTTGCAAACAGTTTTGTTCCTATCTGCTGATTTTGTTCATCACTTCATAGAAATTGTATACAAGAATACCATGTATATGCTTTCACTAGAAATACTTCTTTTTTCCTTCCCTGTGTCAGAAACCCTATATTTTTTAACTTATTCTTTAGCCATTCCACCTGATCACTCAGTATTTCCATGTTTCAAGGAGATTTATCTGAATGGCATGTTTCCATGGCTGATATGCAGCAATAATGCAGGGTTAATACCTAATTAGTTCCCAGGGACATTGAGCTTTTCATGGATATTCAGTAACAAAAGAAACAACAAACAAGCTGAATTCCTGGGTCTTAATTCATTTGGGAGAACGAAACAGGAACCTAAAAATGCAGGAATTATTCAATGCAGTCCAAGCTTAGTCCATTCTCTCATGGAGCTCAGAAGATGCTATAGCAGCTGACAGGGAAAATATAACCTCCCTCCCTCCCTTCAGGGACTGTGTATGTGTCTGTGTTTGCAGCCCTGACATCTCCAAAGAGGAACATTCCCAGTTCTGCCACGCTTTAAATAGCTCCTTGCCCGTTCCCCTGCCTGCCGCAGCCCCCAGCCAACCTGACCCCATTTTCTGACATTCAGCCATACCTGATCAATTGTATCCTGAGCAGCTAGAGATGATCGGAGCTGGCCTTCCACCTCGCAGGATGGCGAGCATATGGGCCTGCAGGCTCCAGCCATTATATTCCTGAGCACTGAGCTTGTCTGCCTGTGGCTACAGAGGGTTTTTTCCCCTCTCAAGCAATCGCAAATAAACCTTTCTGATAACTAAAAGGAAAACAAACAGGCCCTTTGGCTCTGTAGGCACTGAGAAGGAGAGGAAAACAAAAAACAACAACAAAATCTGTGCTATGCTTAGGCAGCACGCAGCTTCAGAGGGCCCTCAGGAAGGAGGAATTGTCTGCCCTCAGCCAGAGATGGGGCTTTTCTCTGAGCAGAAAGGGCTCATTTCAGGAGGGATAGCCCTTGGTGCTGTACAGCCAGAAGTGGAGTGGGAGCTGCAGAGGTGAGAGGAAGTTTGGGTCAGAGGGATCCATCATCTAGATGAAAAAAAATTGAGTCTTTGAACTGCCCACTATAGGCAGTCTAGTGTTAGACTTGAAGTCTGAAGGGTCTGAAGGCTGAAATTAGCCTTGTGAGGGTAATTAGCCATTGGAACCGGCAGCAAGGGCAGAGCAGGACAGGATGGTAGAACCATAGAATCATAGAATATCCAGAGTTGGAGGGATCATCAAATCCAACTCCTGATTCCACACAGGACCACCTATAAATCAGACTATATGTCTGAAAGCACTGTCCAGACACTTCTTGAAACCTTGGCAAGCTTGGTGCTGTGACCATTTCCCTAGGGAGCCTGTGCCAGTGCCCAACTACCCTCTGGTGAAGAATTTTTTCTTGATATCCAGCCTGACCCTTCCCTGGCACAGCTCCAAGCTGTTCCCTCAGGTTCTATCACTTGTCACTAGGGGGAGGAGATCAGCATTTGCCCCTCTGCTCCCCCCCCACAAGGAATCCACAGGTTGCCATGAGGTCTCCCCTTAGTCTCCTCTTCTCTATGCTGAGCAAACCAAGGGACTTCAGACCCTTCACCATCTTTGCAGACCTCCTCTGGATGTTCTTTAGTAGTTTTATGTCCTTTTTGTACTGTGGCACACAGAACTGCTCACATTACTCAGGGTGGGGCCACACCAACGCAGTGTAGAGAGCGATAATCAGTTCTCTGACACAACTGGCAATGCCATGCTTGATGCATCTCAGGATACGGTAGGCCTTCCTGGCTGCCTGGGTACACTCTTGTTCAACTTGCTGTTCACCAAAACTGCCAGATTGCTTTCAAGGGGGCTGCTCCAGTGTCTTGCTCAACAGTCTGTGTGTATAGCCAAAGTTTGTCCTTCCAAGGTGCAGAATCCATTACTTTCTCTTGTGACCACCTTTCATGTGGCTGGTGATTGCCCAGCTCTGTAATTTGTCTAGCCCCTGCAGGCTGGGGGACATCTGCCAACAGCACAAAGGCATGCTGCCATGCCAAGTGAACTGAAAAGCTGCTTGCTAATGCAACACCTCTTAGACCAAGACTCCATATACTGGGTAGATTTACAGTTTCTTAGGGTTGCTCAACTGAAGTGCACTCCCAGCTGGCAACAAAGCTCTTTCCCTAAGACAATAAATGATGGGCTTTTTCAACTTGAGGTTGTCAACTTGAAGTCAGAGTCATGAAGAGCCTTTGAAACCTTTGCCTCAGCAGATATGGCCAAGGTTATCAACTTGGCACGTCTTCAGTGAACTTGGACGCTATCTTGAAATGCTGCCAGACTGCAATGCACTCGTACTAAAATGCTGAAACCACAGAAAGGGACCCCTGACCCTGTCACCTTGCTCTCCTCCTGCCTGCAAAGAGCCAGAGCACTAACGTTATCATGAAGGTACAACAGCTGGTACCAGGTATGAGTTGTGCTGCTGCCAAGGCGTCTTCTCTGAAGTGTTCGATGGGAATCACTCCTATAGAGTGAAGTAGTTCTGTTCCCTAAACATTTGAACTGTAGAAATGAGTAGGAAATCCATGTGGAAAATTCAGAAGGGGAAAATGAGAGCATAAACCATGGGATCAGCACCCACTGGGCCAAACAGTTGCTTCCCAAGAAACTCCATTGAAGCATTGAAGCATTAATTGCCAATTTATGCCAGCATTTCCAAGAGTCGCTCTTGGGACACAGCCAGTTCTGGTAGAGGATTAATCTTGCTGAGAAACTCCCTCTTGCCCATTGCTCCGTCTCTGACACACTCACACATGCAGAAAAACAAATGTTGGTGACCCTCCGACAACCCAGTTAGCTAACGGGGAATTAAGGGACATGAAACTCTAGCTTCCCCTTCAGCACAGCCCTACATCTGCCACAGCCAATTCAGAAGGCAGGACTAGCCACCTGCTAGTTGTTTTGCTCAGAGAGAAAACGTCTATTGGACACATAGGAAACAACTAATTCAGTCCCATGGGATGGACCAGCAATTTGCCATTCTCACTGTCTCCAGTACAGGTACTCAGCCCCTTTTAGGACTATGACGCTGTGGGGTTTTTTTTCCTGGTTATTTTTCCACCTGGCAGTAGTTCTGTATTTTGTTTTTGTCTAATGTAGCATTTCTCAGCTATTGACATTTGACCATCCAATTCCGGGCAACAAAGAATACATTGTGCTCCATTCGCACACAGGAATCCCCATCCCTTCATCTTGGCTTAAAAACAAATTAATAGAGAAAAATGTGTATTGTGTAAGCTGGAAAGCACAGTCATTGTTTGTGCAGTGTCTGACTTTTGAGAAGCATGGATCTTCTCTATTTACTGCTTTGGAATCTCTGTGTTTCAAGGACAGGTCAGTGCCTCTTCATCCTACCACTTCCCTAGTGCCATTGCACTCTGTATGCCACTGCAGTGTGATTTGACTCAAATTTTTTGCAATAGGGGTTCCACAGAAGTTTCCCCAGAGTTGGTCTCAGTATCAGAAGGGATAGTTTAATGGCCTCAAGAAGCAGGCTAGGAATTTTCCTTGGGAACAGCAGGCTCAGATCTACAGCTTGCTCAGTCTTTCCCCCTTCTGAGGACAATAAATTGAATAACATGCAGTTTACTGCGTACCCACAAGAGAAGTTGTGGAGGAGAACCCAAGGCCGGCCACTCAGCGGGTGCAAATCAGTATGCCTTTGCTAGCTTACACCAGCTGTAGAGTTGGCCCCAAGGTTTTTGTGTTCACATTATCCTGGGGCTCATATTGCAAGAATGCAGGGCTGGCCAGATGTGCTGGCTGCTGTGCTCCCTTTCCTCCATGACTGACAGGGTACCAGGGGACAGGGAGCTGCCACTCCCTGCCCTGGAAGCAGCCAGGTTGGAGCTGCAGGTATAAAGTCTGGAAGTTGCTTTGGGATCTCTGGGAATGGCTACAGCACGTAAATGCGCTTACAGGATGTATCAACAGAGTAGCAGAGGAAGTTTTCCCCTTGGAAGTGGTGTTCATCTCCTCCCCCAACCCAGCATATGGAATTCTGGATCACATTTCTCTCTCTTGCCAATAAATATTGCAGATTTATTGCTCTATACCTGGTGGGTAGTAAATTGCATTCCACCTCTGTTATAAGGCTCTTTGCTATGACATAGCCTTGCAGCTCCATTAAACCTTAATTACAGCAACACTTCATTGGGTTGCTGCGATGGTCTGAGTGCCATTGCAGTGGAGAGGATGTATGGCCAAAACAGGCTGACGCAGAGACGCTTTGTTTTGTTTTGTTTCCTCCCTTTTTAAGGATTATGGAGAGTTGAGCCCGGCAAGGGGAATAGATGGAGAGCCCCTCGCGCTCTGCTCATTTTCCACAACAGCTGGCTTCACCTGCCACAGTCCCTGTAGCTCTTCAGTCCCTGACTGAGTGCTCAGCAGTGTTCAAAGTTGCCTTCTTTAGGTGACTTATTCGTGTCTGTACTTCTGATCGGCATCCCAGGTTCAGTGTTATCTTTGTTTGAAAGCATGAAGAGTGCAGGGCTTGGATTTCTAGTGTGTAGCAAGACAAATTTAAGAGTCAGTGACTGAGATCACTCTTAGCAGATGGATTGTTTTGTGTCAGCTGAAGGCATTATTTCTGGTGCCATCCTTGCCCACCTGCCAATATTCATCCCTGCAGCCTGTGGCTTTGGCTTTGGACATCAAACTGGGTCTTTGTGGACCCCTGGCCCCTCATAGACTTGCACTCAGTGCTAGCATGCATTGCACAGACAGCCCTCCTTGGACTAGCGTTCATGTCTTCCGGCTCTGTGATGAGCTAACCAGACCACTAATCACTGTGCCAGCCTCTTGGATCCACTGCACCACCTCACAGGTGAGTGCTGTCATCGGATCCGTCCAAGAGAGAGACTGCTTGGTTCCAATTGGAAATGATTTGCTGCCTCGGTTGTACTGGTGCGTTGTCAAGTGGTACAGATGGTGTAGATATGACCATAACTGAAGCTGCTCCAGTTTAATTTTGGGACTATCTGCTGTTAGCATAATGCTCTCACTTTCGTAATGAGTTTGACTTTTGTGGTCATACTAATGCTTCAGAAGTCCACTTGTATCAGTGAGAATACTTCTATTACTTTGTTTTACCACATCCATAACTTTATCTACCCAAATATCTATATATCATTTATATTCAAGTACCCAAAAATGTTTGTAGGTAGACAGCATGGAGATCTTCTACCCCACTGCTATAGCAAAAAACTACCGGAAAGCAACTAAAATCTTTCTACAAATTTAGTTGCTGTGCTCTTTAAAGAGTAACTAACACATGAAGGATACTTTTCTGTGGAGAGTCTATTACAGAGCCTTGTTTGTCCTCATTCTCCCCTCCTTCAGCAACCTTGAGATGTCAGACATAGGAAATGTGGCCACAGCTGTTTATGCACTTAGGAGGTTTTTTTTTCCAAGGCCGCATCCTTCTATTCTGTAGATTACTTGAAAAGATGCTACAGGGACTCCAGAAAGCCAAGGTCTGTGTGCCATGTGCAGGTGTTGCCAGGAGATTGACATTTTGAACATTTGAAAACTATCAGAGAACTGATTTGGTGCTAGATTTTTTTTCCTCTCCTCCCTCCTTCCCACTTAAAGTGTATGTTAGAAGGCTTCTGCTGTAGATTGATATTCCTAACAGGTCCATGTTGCTCAAGTAACAGTCACACACGATAGCACATAGTAGGAGGAACATAGCTCATCACACGCAGCTAGGAAAGAGTTCAGCTTCTCTGTATCCTGGGCTGGGGTTAACTGACACTCACCAAAGCCCCATCCAGCCTTTGACTTGCCTTCCTCTATAGGCTAATTAAGTCTTGCCGACGGTAAGCGATTAAGAAAATGCCACTGTATGTGTTTTTTCTACAATAACTCATCACCTTGATGGAAACTGATTATTTTTCTATGTGCAAATGGTTACATTTTCAGATGTTCTTGTTTTAAATTATATAAGAGGGGAAAAAAACGTCAGAAGTCCAACTTCAGTAGTTCCAAATTAACGGAGTTTATTCTTTCTCTTTGCAGGGGAGGGACAACTGGAATTTTAATTTTTAAAATGTAGTTTATATTTAGACAAATTAAAGATGTGTAAAATTAAATTGGAATGTTTTGACGGGACTGAAAAAATATATTTTGATTAGCTCAGGTGAATTTAAATATAAATCATGGGAAAAGTGAAATGTTGGTGGGGTTTTTCTGGTTCTCATTTGGAAGAAAAATAATTTGCAATCTTGACACTTCTCATGGAATGAAAAGTCCATTTGCTGATTAAGGCTCAGATTCATCCTGGCTAATTTCAGGCACTATTGAACTGCTTTGTGCCAAAGGGCACTTCAATCCACCTGAGATTTAAATTGCCCTTTGGAGGTACCTATTTCTCTCAGTGATAAGACAGGGGCAACGTGACTTCAAATACGTGTGACTGAAGTGGGGTGACATACAACAGGGTGCAGTGCTCTTCCTTCCATCATCCACACAGTGCACGCAACCTTTCCTTTCCCCCCTCCAAAAGTTGGGGGAGTTCTCTTTTTTGAAGAGGAAAGAGATTTCCACTAGAACATAAGATTTTATCTATTTGTTCCCTGGCTGTAGAAAATATTCTGGAGGACTGACAGGTTCATATCCCATGAGAAGAAAAGAGACATGATTTGAAGTGATACTGGAGGGGTCTTTGGTCACGTTGTTTGTTCTTTGTCAAACGCTTGTGCCACAATTTCCATCTCTCACATCTGGTTGGCAGAAGGCAGGTCCTTCAGCAGCTCCTCCACAATATGCTGAACACTCTGCTGCATCCTCAGCACTCTTTGACCCAGAACAAAAGTGAAAATATTTGGCATGCCAGAAAAGGTTAAAAAATAAAGTGATGCACAGCCTTCTCCTCCCCATGACATCAGTTCAGTGGGAGGAGAATGATCTCCCCTGCATCCCACCTGGCAGTTCAGTACTAGCAAAGGGACACATCTTCTACAAGTCACTTTCCATGCCTTTGTCCAGTGTCCACTCTGTCCACAGTGATGTCCTGTCCATAATTTTTCAGTGGAGAACATAGTGTCCAGAGGTCAGACGTGTCCTGTTTCATGCAACAACCCCAACCGATGGCATCCTGACATCCTTGGGAGTGCTTTGGTCATCTGTCCATCCAACCAGATGGATCTGCTTTAAGTAGCTGGGCATTTGGGAAGTATTATTTCTTCTGAATATGTAGCCTGTGCCTCTCTTATTTGAAGCTCATAAAACATAACGAGATATGGGTCAACATTTAAGTCCTGTGGAAAATTACATCCTGGAAGACTTTGTGGAGCCGAAGGCTTAGCTGGTATTAGCTCTAATTATACTCCATTGAACTCTGTAGCAGCAACTGCAGCCTTTGACTAGAGCTGTGAGTGTTGTTCTCCTTTCTAGAGCTCACCACTGGCATTACATTTGAATGTTGGGATGCTCTCGATGGGCCCAGATGCAAGCACCATGCCTCCCCTCCCCAGTTCTGCTGGGAACAGAGCATCTGAGCACACTGTGCAGCTTGCTTGTCCACAGTAAGGCATTTTATTCAGCTTTCTGGTTTCCAGCAACTGTCCTTGCAACTACTTGGTAGCACATGTAGGATGTGTCTGAGAGCTTCACTAGGAGAGTTGTCAATTATTACAAGTGAGATTTTGGAAGCAAGCAGGCACAATAGGAGAGTGGGAGAAGGAGATTATAATACAGTTGTTGGCCGATACGAAAAAAAAAAAAATCTGAAATAAACCACAAATTATGAAAGAAAGAAAGAAAAAAAAAAAAACCTCTTGTGAGAAAGAAAGAAAGTAACAAGTCTGTGGAGGATGGATGTTTGGAACTGTTCAGCCTAATGCATGCCAGATTTCTCCTCTCTCCTCTCCCCCCGCCCCCTCCCGCCCCTCGCTGCCTTCCCTTTACCAAATGCTGTCTGCTAAACTTCTGAAACACCCTTTGCCTTTTTGACCCTTCAACTCATCTTGAACTTAGGAAAAATTGGGGGGGCGGGAAGGAGCGGCCGGCCATGGAGCGCATGTGGCTGCACAGTGTGGGGGTGTGCGCCGGGGGTCTGTGATCAGGAGGGGACTGACACGGGTCTGTGTGGTTGATGCTCCCCTGAAAACAATTTGTATCCTGTTAATAGAATTAGTAAATATTTGTAGCTCACTTTGAAGCTTTTGTCCCCAGGGGATATATGGGGGGGCACGCAGAGAAATTAAAGAGACAAGTTACTCATTCAGTCATCCCATCCCCTTCCCCCAGCCTTTCTTTCATTTTCTACCTCCTGTATGAAGACACTAAACAGACAAATTGGAGGGTTGAAGCCAGGCTTGTGCTGTTGCTTGCAGGAAGTGACAGGGGTGGTACATGGGGTGTTGGGGGGGCTGGGAGGTGGAGGAACAGGCCTGATATCTGGTAATGCAAAAGCCATTCACATGTAATGAAACGGCTGGTGAGCCAAGTTCCTGAGCTGGGGAGCCGAGGGCTGAGCTGCAGAATTGACTCTGGCACTGGGCTGTGCTGTGTGTGATGCCTTTTTGAGGTCTTTCAGCACTCTGAAACACCATGAAGGAAGGCTGGAATTTATGTATACAACTTCATTTCTGCTCATCTCTTCTCCACAAAGCCTTGCAAAGTGGTCGAGGAAGAAAGTGAGCTCAGATTGGAAAACTGAGTCATTTCGGACTGAGATTTCTCATTTCCCTGTCATTTCTGATTCACTTCACAGATGCACTAGCTAAGGTGAAGTCACCTGCAAAATTTTAGGCAGTGGGCACACTCCCAATCTTTGCTTCCAGCAGCTGGCAACTGAAATACGTGAATGACAAGGGCAGCCCAAAAGGAGGTCCAATCTGAAACAGGAAATTCAAAGGGGATCTGTTAGTATTTCCAGGCATTGCATTGTGACTTGGAAGTAATTTTGACAGACTGGGAAGGAATCTTGTAGGAGCTATGTTGCTTTCTAGTAAGGAACCCGCACTGTGCCTGTTTATACTTAGAGATGTGTTGTCATTGACTTGCCAGGTCTGCCAGACCCCTAACAAAATGTATTTATGCAAAGCTTTTAGCAAAACAGCTGAGCTCTTACTGGTGAAGTGGCTTTAAAAGTGTACATCTGAGATGCACTTTTACCTTATACATAAACACTGTGTTCTAAAGGTGGGGAGGAACTAGGGAGGAGGCACAATGTTTCCTGTAAATTACTGGGGCCAAATTAGAGCAGCTGAGCTCCTGCACTTGGAGTAGTGTTTCAGATGTAGTAGAATCTGATAACCTGCATCTTCTTGATCTTTTTCCAAATTAAACCGGTTGGACTTGAATGCTCGTATTTTGCAGATTCACTGCTGGCAATATTAATGATTTCTAAGAAGCCATGTTAATCCTGACTGAAAGTGAAAGCACCCAGAGAAGGTACAATTCTGCTGCTGTAGCAGTCAGCCCATGCTGGGAAGGAGGAACAGGGAGGAGAGGATATGAGCTGGTCATTAAAAATAAAATGAAAATGAAAATTAACCAGCCATTGCTCAGCCTCATTGCATATGCTAGAGGCTCAATTTATTCCTTAGAAACAGAGCAACAAGCAATCCTAAATGGCAGTGTGGCTGCCCGCCGGCTGGCGCTAGGCTGGGTGAGACCAGGCCATGATGTAATCTCATGATGTGGCTGATAAACCAGGGAGATTAGGGAGTGACTCCCAAAGTCTGGGTTATGAGGTTGGAAATTTGCCTTCTGATTGTTTGGGATTGTGGAGAGCAATGAGGAAACCTCAGGTGGCTAATTTCTGTCTCGAGGAAAGAAAGAACAAGGCAAGCTCTTTAATCATTGAATATTGGGTTGTCTGAGTGCCAGGAATATTTAACGGGACTGGCAGGCTTGGCTTCTCTGGCAGTAGGCAGCTATGTGTCAACCGGTCAGCAGCAGATCCCACATGTGCCCCTGAAGAGAAGTAAGTGACTTGGGGGGCAATTGCCCTTCGTGTCCCTCAAGGCGTGCATTTCTCTCCATGAACTGCCAAGCCAGGCAGGGTCACTGGCTGCAGTGCTTTCTCTAACTAAGGCAGGGTAGCTGCATCCATTTCTCAGCTGAGGGTTTGATGTCTTGGAAGGCTGCAAACCAGATAAAGCAAACAGTTTCATGCATTCATATGTGGATAGATGTCGGTATCAGAAGGTTTGTTCAGTGAAGGGTGAAAATGTTTAAAAGGCTCTGACCTTCACTCAAAACAAAAATCTGCAGAAGAAAGTAAGCCCTGAGTTGTTTGAAGTTTTTGAGTTTTCTTTTCTGAAGTAAAGGTTTAGAAAGAGAAGTGCAAAAATTCTCTTAACAATTGTTGGTGTTATTTTTCTTTGTGTGTGCAAAAGAAACATTCAAGACTTTTTACAAAATAAAACTTTAAGGAAAATACTTGCAAAACACATGTAGTATGTTTCAACCAGCTGGATTTTCTGGCAGCTCCAATGAAATCTAAACAAGGAAAATGATTGTCCTTGCTTTGTTTTGCAATATTTTTTATCCATGCAGGACAGTACAAAGCACATCCTCTGTGGGAAGGTGTCACAGACAGCAGATGAGAGAGTTCCCTGTGAATTATAATGGAGTGTTTTCCAATTGAGAGTCAGCCCATGTGGAGGTCCGATCCTTTCAATGCACTCATACAGGGAAAAGAGAGGAAGTTGAGTCCATTAAGGAGAATAGTAAAACCAGGAGTAGAGCAATGAATGAGCAACTGATCCGGTAAAGTCATGCAAGCACCTCTAACTCCCACTCATTGCAGGAGGTATTCGACAGTTTTGCATGGCTGAGCCCCAGTTCATGTGAGCAAGGGCCTCTTTTGCAATTCTATATGTCTGCTCTACCTTTTCCAGACGTGCATCTCTGGTTTTATTAAGCCCACGACTTGCCATGGTCCTTAAGTTCCCAGCACCTCTTTCCACCAGTTCCCACCCAGAGCTGAGAGACCTATTACCAGGTAATGATGTGTCAAGCAATAGGCAAGGTACAGGAAAATCACCTAAGGAAAATGCTGATGTAGCGTTAGAAGCATCTATATTTTTATTCTCTTTCATGGCCTGATTTCCTATACCCAAAGCCTTTAACTTGCTGATGCTTCTCTTTAGATGAATGGGTGGATTTGGAGACTGTCAGAATGGCAGCAGGACTGGTCTGAAAAGTGTCATAATATTTCTCCTGTTGCCTTACGACAAATCACATTTTCAAATCCCCAGACTTGAAAAAGTTGCTTGAAAGTACTGTTTTAATATTTCTTAGGTCTGTGTTATGACAGAATTGGTTGAATTGCCCATAGTTCTATGTTCATCTGAAAACTGTGGTGAAAACCTGCTGTGTTTCTCCTAGGTGTTCCAGATCACCCGATTTCTTCCAAATTTAAGTCCATTTATATTCAAAACTCACCCTAACTTGTTTGTATTGACCATGCCAGGGTCTAAGACAGCAATAGAACTTCTCTGCATTTGCTCAGGATGTTGACTTGAGTACTAACAGCCTGATCAGGAGCAAGAAACTGCCCAAGCATCTTAATAAATAGTGAAGAAAGATGGAGAAAGCTCTGCAGAACATACATACCTGCAGACAAGTGGTATCTCTGAGGAGAATTGTATGTCTGCAGCCACTGTGGGATCCACTGCATGTTGTGATTAGTCCTGAGCTCAACCTGAACCAAGAGGAAAGGCTGTGTAGGTTCTTGTTTCATCCCAAAGCATTTTAATGGTTTCCCATATGTTAAATATTTTCTCAGTAAGTGAGAAGTCCAACGCTTCTAGTGAATTTGGTGTATAATAACACCATTTTGAAATGATTTCTGGATAACAGAGTCTGCAAATGTTCAGAAAGTACTTTTTTTTTTTTTTTTTTCCTATATGCTCAATGTCGTATTCTGAGATTCCTTGTAAAGACCTGAGCCTGCATTGTGGAATACACCTTGAAATCTAGTTTCAATCTGTTTCAATGTGAAAGAGGTGAAAATGTGTAACTCCACGAAGAGAAAAGGTCCTTGTTGCAAAACAAGTTTCCAGTTAAAGCTGGTGGCAGATTGTATCACAAATATTTTAAAGCTGTAACTTCAGATTGTTCTTAGATCGCAAGGTTTGAAATGCTCTAGAATCTCAATCCTTTCTCAAATAGCTTTAGCAAACTAATTTCAGTAATCAGCTCCTGTATCTTTGATTACAGTGAACTTCATTTTCCTAAAACAGCGGCTATGACAAGGAGTTAAAAGTACACTCTTGTTATGATAACAGTTTGAATAAGTTCAGTAAAGATACTGATAAATTATACCAAAAGAATCCAGCAGGCTTTGGAAAATGCCGACAGTAAAGAGAAATTTTGGCTAAAAATTTTGTTTTTGAAAACGGGAAAGGACTGGTTTCAACATAAAACACTTCTCATGCCAAGAATTTAAGCCAGCTGTCATTGTCTTTTGTATCCATAAACAAATGCTTTGGTCTCCCTAACAAATCTCAAATGAGTAAAATCGGAATGAGAGAAGTAAGGGCTGCTTGTCTGCACTGCATGTGCCATCCAGTCATCCAGAGTGTGATGCAGATTTGGGGCTGTTTCTGTGAAATTCTTAGCACATACTGAAAGCTGCCAGAGCCTTTCCATCCACGCACCTCTGAAGAGAGTGCCTGGGAGCAGAACTCAAACCTCATGAATCACATCCAGGAGCAGAGGAGATGCAGCTTTGTGTCCAGTGCATAAGACCTGAAGAGCACAAGGCAGGCTGGCAGGTGTGTTACCATGTTACCATACCCAACAGTCCATTAACTTCTCATTGGCTGTGCTGCGGTATCAGCTGGGATGGAGACCGGGCAGTGCAATGTGTGAGCAGAGCTTTTGATGTCTTGTTGGTACTTCTCAACAGCTGCAAACCAGGAGAAACTTGCTCCTCCAGCTCTTTGGTTCCAGCTTTTTTTTTCTCTCCTTTCTTTTTCTTTTTTTCTTTTTTTTAATTTCTCTTTGTCCTGCAATCTTACCACAGATTATGATAGCCCTGGGATGTGGGGGACTGTGACTTCCCCACATCCTCTTGCTCACAGTGCTGAGACCAAAGCTGGACATGTTAATGAGGGTTTTGAGTCACATCTCTTCTGAGCCCAGTCTCTGTCAAATGACTCTTTATTCTATCTAATAAATGATTAGGGGATCTCCTGCAAGCTGGTTGTCACTTGTACTGTGGTTCACAGGTGGAAGAAGGTGTTTTTTATTTCATGATCATAAGTAGGAATTTAATCTCAAGTCATGCAGTCTGCTTGCACTTCATGTGATGACTGAAGTTCTGCAGAAAGCAAGCTTCTGTGTGAGATTTCTCAGAAGATTTTCTTCCACTTCCTGCTAGAATTTCAAAGGCAATATTCATCTTTGTGATAATTTTGGCTGCTCTAAGTTATAGCTTAGACTTGCAGAAAAAGGCAGAGCCCTTTAAAAGGAATTGTTCAACAAGCAAAGTAATGAAATCTGAATTGCTGTGAATTTCTCTCTTGTAGGATTCTCTGGTGGCTGCTAAGGGTTTCATTTTCCCCTTTTCTGGACCACTATGGGAGCTCTTTTCCACCTGGCTTCCTGTATGTGCAATACTTGTCAGAACTACGTAACTCTGAGTTCTCTACCCTACTGAAAAACCAAGTATTCCAACTAAATAAAGATCTGTGGGCTCAGAGATGATGAGGTAACTGTGGGCGGACAAACCCTGATCACACTAGTCTTGTCTCCATAGGAATCAGGGGGAAAAAAAAAAAAAGAAAAGGCTTACATCATTGCTGAGTCTTGACTCTGTTTAGCTTCAAGCTGTTGGTGAAGGTTAAGCAGAGATGTTCACCACATGGCTCATCTTCCCAGGTCTCTCCTTTCATAAGGGTATTTCTGTTTCTTTTGCTCCCTCTTCCATGTTCAGCTGTTGAGCGTTTTATCAACAGGAACTGTTTTCTTTCTCTCTTTTACTCTCAATATATCTCTTTGCCTCATGAGTCAGGGAATCATTGGACATACCTGCTGTAGTGACATCTGATGTGTAGACAGAGTTCATTTCTGACTACAGAGTGTCAGCTGTGTACAAATACATATGTTAAATGCTAATGTAAACAGTATACTCTACCCTTTTCTTTGGAGCCAAGCTCAAGGTCAGGAAAACATAAGGTGCTCAGCTGTGCTTTGTTCACAACACGGCAGATCTGCAGAAGGCGTTGTCTCTGTGTCAGTTAGGATGCATCCAAGTTTGGTTAGGCTCTGCTACAAATGGACCTGCAAAGCCTTTGGCACAGAAGCCCTGCAGAGCTCCCTCCTGCCATGTCTGAGAGCCGACAACACATTTGCCTTTGTGCCAAGAGGATGCCGCAGTAACACACAACAGTGTTGCTGAGTTAAAGATCGAAGCTGGGCAGAGTAAAATACCTCCCAGTGTAATTAATCCAGTCATATTACTCCAGCTTTCGGCTTTGTTTTTTTCGAAAGCTGGCCTGGCCTGCAAAACCCAGGTCTCAATTAATACTATTATCCTGGGGATGACATTTCCTCAGTCTGTCGTCGGTTATTTTTTAATTCTCTAATTTGTTCTAATATGCGCATTGCCTGCACATCAAGTCAGCCATGAAGACGCTGCATTTCCAGGTTCCTTCCTCTCCATCCTCCCAAAGAAATTAAAGCAAGGAGGCTGCGGGACCACAAGTGCAGGAAATAGAATTAGGGAACATATTAATTGGGGCATCAAGTAGGATTTTGTTCCAGGCGGTTTCCTTCCGTGAGCCACTTTGATGCTTCCCCTTCGCAGCTCTGTTTCTCATTAAAAGTATCCCTTAATGGCAAATGTTGTTTATGCATGTTGCAATTATGTCATGCTGTAACCCCTGCGCTGGCAGGCTTGGCTGATTGGTGGGGAGGGCAGGAGGAGGAGGTCAGTGGTGGGGAAGAATTGGGAAGAAAGGCGGGGGGGATGTGGGGTGGGGAGGTAAACAACAGACAAATAGTTTCAGCTTCTCGGTTGAATGTGATGGCTGCTCTGAACCACTCCGTGTGTACAGACTGGCTGGACGCCTGCTTGAGATCCAAGGTCTTGTCGCTCATTTTTACAGTCAGTTCTTGTTCTTTGTGCTATTCGCTGGCTTTTGGATTTGCATCTCAGCCAGAAAAATGCCCGGGCAATTTTAAAGCTTTGCTTTTCCAAGTGAAACCTGGGCTCTCTTTTGCTGTTTTAGCTACTGTTTGATTTAAGAGAAGTGGGATTTAGTATTGGCCTGCAGGTTTGTAATATTTCAGAAAATGTGTGTTTTCTCTTTATCATTATGCTTTTTCCTCTCCTCCACATCTCTCATGCACCTTGACTCATGCAAACCTTCAGCAGGGATCTTCTTCACAGCCCCAAGGTCCACTCTGATCTTTTCAGACCCATTACTATCACTGAAGGAGCTCCTAGGTGGCTTTTGCCAGAACTAATCCAAAGCTGTGAGTTGCTCATTTGTGGGAAGGGATTTGTTTTTCCATCCAGGCAGCCAAAACCTCCAGCTTCCCCTCTCCTTCATGTGCCAACATGGAGTGCAGAGGGTTCATCCTGCCTTTGATTTCCAAGTCTGTGCGATCAGCTAATGACAAAGGGGGGGACGGGGGTGGGCAGGGGGGACGGGGAAGAGGAGCCCAGTTTTTTTCTCCTGATTTTGATTGTTCCTACACTGATTTTCCCCATACCTAGATCTTGAAAGCAAACAATAAAAGCCATAATGAAAGAAATCAGCTCATGTGCATGGGGAGAGAAAGCCAAGACATGTCCATGCCCAAGCAGGTTCAGCAGCCAATACAAATACCACCACTGTGTCTTGAAAACTCAGCTGGCCTCTCTGGATTTTGGGAGCCAACACAGTGACTGAAGCCGATGGCGAAAGAAGTGAGTGAAAACCTCAAAGCTGTGAAAACTGGAATGTAAATCGAAACTAACAGCTTAAGTAAATAATTAATTAATTGAACCACCCTGCCTCCTTCCCACCTAATATTCACTCTGGAATGAGTGGAACCTAAGCAGGAAAAAAGACCTAAGAAACCACCAGAGCTGGGGATGACAGGGATGGAGCTGGTGAATGAGGGGAAGCAGGCAACTGCAGGAGTCACCAAGGAGAAGTCACTCTGTGCCTAGAGCCAGAGCGGCTGTGAAATGACTCATTTTCACTTTGCATGTATGATATTTGCATGCAAAACGCATTCTGCGAGCAGTCACATGGGTATTCTGCTCATGGGTTTTGATCCAGGATGAAATTTCACCCTTTCCTCCAGCAAAGTCGTTCATCTTTCTTTCAGGGAGGAGGGAGGAAGTGGGAGGGAACTGAGGGGAGAGAGAAAGGAATGGTCCTTCAGGCATAAAATTCAGGGATTTATCCCTGGAAAGGGTCACCCAGTTGTTTCATAGCATGTTTTGTGCTGTTCTGAGTAAAAGGTCCTCTGCAATGAGGTAATAACTCCACAACAGACCAACAGTGTGTCTCTGGGAGACATGAGAGCTCCAGAAGTGTCCCGCCAGTCAGGACACAAGACCTATGCTGTCTTTTATTTGTACTCTAAGAAAGGTGTGCAGCATTTTGCCCTGACACTGTTGGGTAATTCTGGTATTGTGCCTTGCTCAAGAGAGCTACTAGTCAGGCATTGTGAAATGACATCCACAAGGATGCCTTGCAGAAGGTTATCATATCTATTTTGCAGTAAGTCTTGGCACTGTTCTTGGGCATTTGATTGCTTCAGAGCTTGGGCAAGCACTAGTGACCCTGGAGGACCGTGTCTACAGCAGTCACTGTCTCTTCTACTCCCTCTGAGATGCTGGGGCAGAGTTTCCCAATAAAATGGTTGTTGCAGTCTATAACCTTCATCTGCCACTTTTTCTCTGTTGTTGCTTGTTTCCAAAGCCTTATAGAGCAATAAATGACCTCATAGGAAACATTTGGGGCACTGCTTCAGGATGCTAACTAGCCAGATCTGGGAGCTGTTTGCCATTCTGGAGATTCTTAAGAAAAAAAAATCCAGAAGGCCAAGCCTATCGTTTCTCATGGCAAGTGATGTGCCGTTTTCACCAGGCATCTAACTTGAGGACTGATGTTTAGCAGTACTTAGATCTTATACATGCAAAGGACTATCTTTGGCATAGCTCCACTGTGGTCCTCTGCATTTCTGTGAGAGAACCTGCTAGTTTTGGCAGGGCAAATGGAGAGGCATAGGATAAATGCAGGCAGAATGCCATAGTCGGTTCAGATTTCTCTGCTTGTGCTGTTGGGAGCCTTTTCCTTTCAGCAAACAGCATTGAGGGCTCAGCTTTAAGAGCTGGGACAGGAGGATGAAGTGTCAAAGCCACAACAGGGGTTGCACCTTGCTCAGTTGGGTACACTTGGGTGAAGAGGTCCATGGCAGGGCCACTGATGGTATCAAGAGGTGATTTTTGGAGCTTGAACTCCTTTGGTTTTCAAGACATTACTTAGTAGAGATTCAGCTGGAAGGCTCACACACGTGAGCCCTATCCTGTGTATCAGGGGGTGGGCATATAAAGAATCTGTGAGGGAGGGTAAGGATCTGCCCTGCAGGTTCTGACCATGTTCAGAACCTTTACTTGCAACCAATAACATCTCTGAGAGTGTATTGCAGAGTTAAATCTGTGCAGCCACTCTGAGGATGTACCTGACCTCTGCTCAGACCAAGCTGGCTGTGTGTGCTGTGAGCACAACTAGCCCCCCAAAACATGGGCTTACGATGAGTTTGGGGTACTCTAGCAAAGGGGAAAACATTGAGATCAACCTTCTCCTTAATGAGAGCTCAACTACACTTAGTGTGAGCAGCAAAACAGGCTATGCCCAGGCTGGGTGTCAGCAGGTAGTCTGAGTGCAGTAATGTTGCTGGTAGTTTTTACAGTAATAAGACAGTATATCAATATATATAAGACAGTATATCAATATAAGGCAATATATCTTGCAACATAAAACAGCACTGGATTATACCCAAGCACCTGAAAATACGTGGCGTCAAATCAGTACAGTAGTCGAAAAGGCTTTGAAAAGACCTATTTTAGTGCCAAGGTAGAGGAAGGACATCCCAGAACAAGTGCATCTCAAAGAGAGGTTGAACAGCTGCCTCAGGCACCTTTCTTTGAGCCTGTGATTTTCACAAGGACTCCTACCATTCCCCTGCTGTTAATGGGTGTTGAATCCTGAGCTGTTTTTGCACCACTGAGGGAGGGAAGTTGCAGTGCATTAGTGCTCCTGTTTAAATGCAATTTTCTCAGAAATCCATGCAAGGAAGGAGGGAGAGTCACCTGGCAAACAAACTTAAATGAAGGCTATTTTGCTGGAAATGTTTATATGTTGTTGCTGCAAAATACACAAAGAGTATTGATAGCACAGCACAGAGTTCAGCTTGTGCAATCAGGAGTGTGTGTCTGCAAGTGTCGGCGTGTGTTTATTTGCAAGATAACATCTTTCCCTGAAAGTAAATTTTGGAAAACAGATGCTGGCAGGTGAATTCCCTCTTTAGAATCTCCCTAAATATCCTGATCCATCAGCACTGAGTCACTGATAACAGTAGTGATGAACCCCAGTGCCTGCAAATTTCTGCCTTGGTTTCCTGGATGGAATCATATAGGCAGATGTGTCAGAGTATAATAAATCCAACTAAGACCTGCTGGCTGCAGACGTGGTCTGACAGTGTGGTGCATGTGTTTTGGATCTGGCAGTCTGGCATGTGCCAAAGCCTGGATCCGCTCCATGGTCATTGTGGTGTTTCCAGATATCTGGGTGCTTAGTTAGAGCTGCTGCACAAACCAATATCCTGATACTCCTGTCTTTGCTGAGATTGATTTTTGTCTCCGGGAGAAAAAAAAAAAAAAAAAAAAAGAAAGAAAAAAAAAGGAAAAAAAAAAAAAAAAAGGGCATGTGCAAGGACATCTGTGGTGTGGTGACCTTAATTAAACTCCCGGTACAGAGCTGGAGGAGTATCAGAAAGACCAAGGCAAAGTCCACCATTTGATAGCAGAATTTTAATCAGATGATCCCAGGAACCTGTGATGAGAGATTTTGGCTTGTCTTTTTCACTGTACCATAACACCAGTGAGAAATGCTAAATGTGGTGCTGGTAAATGGTGCCCTGGTGAACATCTGCAGGATGCTCATGAAGAAGTAATGCAGAGGCAGCTCCATTCCTCTGCCTCTGTGCCAATTCATTGGTCTTTGATGTACAACAAACACAGTTCAAGGACTCAGAAAAGTGAATTGGTCTGAAATCAACACAGTTGTGATCTCACTATTCCCAGTAGGTCAAGCAATTTCTCTGCTTTTTACTTGCTCTGTGTTGCTTTTCTCCCCCTAATCTCCATTGCCTCCTGTTTACATATATGGAATAACACTTCTTATTTTGTATGCCCTCAAAATCACATGTGAGCCCATATTCTGTCAATAAACAGCAAACTTCTCTGTTCCTGTGGTACTGAAAATCTCTTCAAATGAAAGATTTTCATATGAAAATTCCTCCGTAATTTATCCTGCTTGTGAAAAAAAATGGAAACGCCTAGAGTCAACAGAACATCTAGCAACTTGGGTGGCCAAGAGGGTAGCAGGTGGGGGTGCCATGGTAAAACAAACCCCAACTTAATTACAGAAGCCTCTGTCAAAGAGGTTTTCTTCTTTCTCATGCACGTAGGTACATGCGTGTACTTATCTCCTGCAAATAGGCTTTTCCTAAGGAGCAGGCTGAGCTGCAACACACAAGTTATTCTTGTTGCTGCAAACTCTTTTGCTGACTCAGTCCTAGGAGTCCTTGCACAAGCAATGCAAGACTACACTCTGTTGTTGCTCTTGATCTGGTTACTGTTTGATACAGAAATACCTGTTGTGGCACTTTTGTAGCGAAGAGCTGAGGAGCTGAGCCCCACCTTTGCATCTGCTGCATTTGCTTTATTAAGCGGTCAGTGCACCTGCTAGCTTAGTGAAAGCACCTTGGTGAATGCTCCCAGTGCGAGCCTCCTCTGATGAGCAGGAGAAATGCAACTGAGTCAACAGCATCATCTGAATTCCAAAGTGTGGGTGGAAGAAAAGAATCATCCTTTGTTGCCGAACCTAAAATCCCAAAGCTTTCTTCACTGTGTAATCTGTTGGTGTCAGCAGATTCTGGGTGTTTTACTGCCAACACTCAGCTGAACTTCCTTCAAGTTGCAACATCAGGAGGGTTAATTATGTACAAACTGTTGGCCAGGGCTGAGGTCTGGCATGTGCAGATCCAGCTGTGCTGGAGACACGATCCAGAGGTGATTGTCACAGCCAAGGCCCCGCATTCCCAGAGACTCAGGGCCGGCTGTGTTCCTGGTATCAGCTCGGGGAAGGCAAGGAGAGCAGGTTCTGGAGGCAGATTTTCTTCATGCGTGAGGTCCTGGTTCAAAGGAAACGCGATTGTGTGTAGAGAATTAGCATTCCAGGAAAGGAGCTGGAACCATTTTGAGTTTTAATCTTTTTTTTTTTTTTTTTTTTTTTTTTTTTTTTTTTTTTTTTCCTGCACTCTGGAAGAGTTGGGAATTTTCAGGTACAGAAATGTTCTGAAAGAATTAAAAAATAAAAGTCCTGGGGGAAAACGAAGTGTTCACCATTTATTTTTGTATGAATGAATGGTGCTTTACAACTGTACAAACTTTTTGATGAATAACTGACAAAAGGCATCTCGGAGATTTCTCTCCAAGGCATGGAGTGCACTTTGTTTTTAGAGATTCTCCCTCAGGATTCCAGCAGCTAATTTGCCAGGTGCTCCAAAGAGAGAAAAGTCTTTCCTGCTGCTTCCCACCAACATGCAGCATTGCCAAGCCTCCATCCTCCCCCTCCCAGCAGCACTTAAAATGCACTCTGTGGATTTCCCAATATTTGTAACCTCAGCAATTGGAGCTTATCTCCCTGATAAATGAAAGGACACAAAACACACACGTGGCTTATCTGAGAGCTAACAGAGTGCTCTCCTTACCTCGCTGAAGGTGAAGACATGGGAAGTGTTCTGTCAACAATTGAAAGAGTGCAATTAAAATACATATTGATTCGCTTTTCACTTGCCCTGGTTCCATGTCAGCCTGATGCTGAAGCTAAGTTTTTGACACCTGGCTCTTCCACAGTAACTGTATCAGGCCTAAAGATGCTGACTTTCTTCTTTTCCTTCAACTGCCTGGCATCCAGCTGGACCACCGGTGCCTCTACCCAGCTGCTACACAGCCCCTCTCTGCAAGATCTCCTCCTCACAGAGCTCAGCTTAAGGTCTTTTGTCTTTATAGCAGAACACTGTTCTCCCTGGCATGATGAAGGGCACTATAGTGCCCCTGCTTCACTTTTTTTAATCCATTTTTCTCTTAATCGTGGCATAATTAAGTCACAACAGCAAACTGCTGCTCTCTGACACAGGTCAGATGTCAGAGTGGCCAAATGGCCTTGTTGCCAAAGAGGGAAGGCAAACTGAATACACTCTAAAACAGCTTTTTTTCCTCTGTTTTTTGCCAAATTGGCCATTTTCCTATGTGCTTCTTCACCAAGTCCACCATTTTCCCTGATAGAAATACTTGACAAGGGAAAGCACAGTTGTTGGTGCTTCCACTGGGTATTTTAAACAACAGTATTGGTTTGATTTCCTGCCCTATATATGTGCAGTGCTCCCACCTTGCATCTTCCTCGCTCTAGTAAATGGCTGTTTAATCTCTATCCCATGGAAAAAGAAAAAGTCAGAACATGCTCATCCCCTGAGAAGGGCTTTTTAATTGCTCTAGCTTGACACTCCAACTTAGTGTCCTCATGGCCACTGATTGATTTCAATTAACATTCTCATGCTCCAGGCACTATAAATAACCCTTGTCTGGCCGGCTGCTTCTCCACTGCCAGCTCAACCTTTCTCCTTTAGCTGCTGCTGCTGCTCATCTTGCTTCTTGGCTTGGCCTCAGGCTCAGTCTATAATTCTTTCCAAACTTCCCTGTATAAAATAATCATGTACATGAAGTAAAACAGGAGTCTCATATACACACTTAATAACTCTTGTGTACTGTATGAGTGGGAATTCCACTTTATAACCCCCAGAGCTTTCAAATGGTTCTCATTTTCGGCAGCATTCCTCCTGTGAGATCTAAAACTTCCCATTTTATCTCAAGCCGTTTCTTTTCCCTTTCAACCTTTCATTTTGTCTCTGGATTTTGGGGGGCAGGAGGCTGTGGTTTGGGCAGGGAGGCGGCAGGGAGCTGATAGCACTTCTGCTCAGCTCTTCAGCACATGTCAGGGTTCCCCATGCAGCGCCACATTTTCCGAATTAAAGATTTTGGCAGCAAAAGGCTGTGAGTAGAGGTTTAAATGAAGCTGATAAGATAAGCTTTACAGGACCTATAGCTAATATTCTACATGTGTTGGTCTGTCTGCCTACCTGTTATCTCTTTCCCGGTGAAAAAGAGAAGAAAGAGAATATTGTGTGTATTTAGACACGTAGTATATGTGACAGATAGGTAACATCTGTATGTATCTGTGTGCAGGAGCAAAACTGATAGGCAGATAAGTAAGAGGTGGCAATCCACAGATTTGTAATGCCAGAAGGGACAGTTGCATCAAAGACGTGCAGAACTGGAGGTTTTGAATTGGAGGGACTTCTGTTGTTCTGTTGATGTTTTGAAGGCCAAGGGAAAATAGACACCTCTTTGATAAAATGCACATGTGCTTCTCTCCTTTTCTGCCAGCTGTGGATATGGTTGAAGTTACACAACCCTCAATTAAAATTAAAAGTCCACAATCTGTCCTTATTGTGTCTGGTTGTTGTTGTTTATTCCCCACCCAGCAACACGCTGTCTGATGGAAGATCTCAAAGCCCCCAGTCCAGTGGTGTTTAAATTAGGAGGATCTGTGCTGACTTGGCATAAGTCCACAAGTATGACAGAATGAAAGGGAACAATAATCATTGCCCTCAGCAACCAAGAACCCCTTGTTTCAAAATTTCCCAATTTCCTTCAGGAAGGGGCAAGACAGAGAGATTCAGTGGAATCCACTCCATGACATGGCATAGTTGGCAACCGCACGTGCAGCCACGTATCTGCACATCCCGTGGTGCAGTCAGCAAGCCTCAGGAGAGCAGTGGGAGGCTCGTGTCTCCTGGAGCCATGGTTGTGCTCCTGGCCATACTGCTTGCTGACTTGCATGTCTCCTCGTGCCATGCTTGCAGCTGCGTGCAGAGCCCATGTGCTTGATGCATGTCACGCAGTTGCTAGTTACCAGCACTAATTGAAACATCATTTTCAATCGTGCATTCTTTGTTTCTTGTTTTGTTGTTGTTGTTGTTCCTCCCTGCTCCTGCTCCCCACATTTGGAGCCTGGCCTCCGTCCCTCTAGTGTGTCAGTGCTGTCACTGCTGGGCTTTGTGTCAGTGCTGCACTGGGCAGCATTTGGCCGAATGAAAGGATAGTGAAATCACAGAGATACTGTTAGGCTGGAGCCTTCTGTGAGCAGGCAAAACCATAGCTGGAGGCTGCAGGCCTGATAGGGCTCCTCCAGTGCTCAGTGGAGGTGGATAATAGTGTTCTTTGATCTGCTGGCCATGTTTTTTTTTTGGATAAATGGTTTGCCTTGGCTGTGCTGCTGGCTTGTGTCGAGCCCGATATCCCTGCAGGCCGTGCCTCCTGCTCAGAGCAGCTGCTCTTGGGCTGCAGGCTGCACTGGTGCTTGGAGTGGTTGCAGAGTGTTGGTCTCCACCTTGCACAAGTATAGATGTGCTGAAGCAACAAACCTGGTCTCCGTGCTTCCAGCTGAGCTCTCGTGTTGCTTTGATTCTGGGGGGATTTGTGCTTATAGCAGTGCAAGAAGTGTCCAAAGGGCAGGATGCTGCCCTGCGTTCTTCATGAGCTTCCATTATTCTGGCCATTCTTAGACAAATTCAGAATGTAGCACCTGTGCACTCAGCATCTGTTTTTTGAGAGAACAGCACCAAACACAAAATGAAGACCCCAAACAAAATAGATTATAATTAAAAAAAAATATAAATAAATAAGAGCAGTGATTAATGTATAATGAGAACTTTAGAAGTCCAAAGAGAGTGATTTTGTGTTTGTCTTGCACAGTGGCAATTGTGTTAACGTTGCAATACTACCTAATGCAATGAAAAAGAAAATATATGGAATAGTCTTTTCAAATTGAAATGGTTACTGAAAGTGTTGAAACTTTAATTTGTTGGCTTTAGCACTGGAAGTAAATAAAAATATCAAACCAGCCGTATCAAGAGGAGTTTGTGATATATTATAGTCCTGGAAATCTTCTCTTTTCCACACAAAAAGTCCTAAAAGAAACTCACACAGGTCTAATCACACAGTCTCCCAGAGCTATAAGTGGACATGCTTGTAGATAAACAAGAAACAAAACATCCTGAGACCAGTGGGAGAAATAAATAGATTCTGTGGAAGGGAGACAGAGTGTGAGAGCGAGAGGAGGAACGGGGCAGATGTGTGCAAGTTTTGAAACTGCTTTTTGCATTACAGGATGTCATTTATTTTGTTTGAAAAACATGTTTTTATGGCATTCTGTGCCTTTCAGAGTTCTCATGTGCTGGAAGCCAGCTCTGACTTCTGTGTCAATGGGCACTCAGGGACTCCAAGCCCTGAGTTATTTGACTGTCAAGTGCTGTTACTAAGTCACTGGAAATCACTTTTTTTTTTTTTTTTTTTTTTTTTTTTTTAAACTAAATTAATTTGTTTTACTTCAAGATGCCCAGAGCAATCATTTATATTATGAAGCTGCAAGTGGCAGGAGGACAACTAAAAATAGCACATTCCAAAAGCTCAGATAGAGATGCTGGAAGAGAGATTTTTCCCTCGTTCTGCTCTGCATCATTATTTAACCTTAAAAAAAAAAAAAAAAAAAAGATAGGGAATAGATTGCACCCCAAGTAGGTGTTACACAGCTGTGCATGCTAGGATCTTGTCATCTGTGTCTGGCTTTAATCAGCTGAAAAAGGGCACTGGACCCGATCCTGCCATGTTCCGGATAGTGTTGTGCTGGGAATTACTGTAAATACTGAAGTCAGGCAAAATGCCATTAAATAGGGGCAGTAGTAATTATCTGCAAAAATCTTCAAGTTTCTCACGTGCTGTGCTGGGGGCACATCATCTGAGGGTGCACAAATGTCTGCGCTGAGGATTCTGTGCCTAAGCTGGTCAATCTGGACTCCCCCTGTATGCATGCGGGGAGTGGGGTCTATTTAGGATGCTGTAGGCTGCAGCCTTCTGTAGATGTCAAGGCAAATCAAGTGGATTATTCTGCTCTGGCACTGTTTCCTCAAAAGGGAGAAGCATCAGAGGGATTTGTTTCTGAGAGTTCATAATTCTGGATTTCCTGGTGGAATTTTGAGATGGAACAAGCATGGACCTTAACCTGAAGCTTGGTCTCAAACCTCTGATTTTGCTTGCTTTACAGGCTTGCCCCTCATTACAGGGATCTCTTTCCAAGGTGTTGGGGCATGTGGTTCAACTTGACTGACAAGTCCAGCCTATAAGAGATGTAGAGATGTGTCTATATCCTGACGTACCTACCTCAATTTCCCCCCCTCAAATGACTTAGATTACAAAATGTACAAACATCATCAGCTAATTTAGCCTCAAACCACCTGAAAATCTCATTTAGGAGAAGGAATTTGCCCTCTTATTTGTAGTTCTGGACTTTTAGCACCCTGAGTTCTTGGCTGAGCTACATCATTGCCAGATCAAGTAGCACCAAGAAGATGGCAAGCCACTGCCCACTTTATATCATCTGCCTTGATAAGCTTGCATTATAGTTTTGCTAACCTCTGTCCGTAGAGCAAGTGAGCCGAAGACTTCCCCAACACACCTTCTGCAAGGGGCTGGTGTTTCTCCTGCCAGATGTGACCTGAAGGGCTGCAGCCCCAAGGGAACGGGGCAGTCAAACCTCACTGCCCAAACCTGACACAGGATAAACTGTTTTTTCTCCCTATAACAGGGACTTGTGTTTGAGACCACCAAGAAAAGGTTAACACAGGACCATTTTTACCTTTCTGGTTGTTTTGATTGCCAGAGAAAAGATTTTGCATTTATTTTGTGTAGGATCAGAAATTACTAGACTACAGACATCAGTTTTGATGAAAGTTCAAGTCCTAACCAAAAAAGAAAAAGAAAATAGAAGAACGCAAATTTAGTCTTTTGCACAACCAGAATTCCTTTGTGTATCTAGTCATTCTTCTGACAGTTGTGTCTTTGCCTTCTTAAGGAGTTTCCCCAGCTGACTGTGTCACTCATTTCTCCTCCAAAAGCACATAGGCTGACATCAAGGAGCATATCTCCATTTAGACTGATGTGTCCCTAATTTCCTAGACTAGTTGCTGTCGTTCGTGGCCAAGTACCCTGGTGAGATGCAGACGATCACATAAAGTATTTTGTTGTCATATCCCATGTGTTTTTCCACTTCTATAGGCTAATGATTTTGAATGTCTTAGAGACTCGCTTTAATTTTGTCATGGGATTGGATGGTTTCTCAACTAATCAACTGGGATCAGTTACTGGGAACAGTTTGTGCTGGGATGTGCTGTGGGTTTGGCTGACTGTGGCTCAATAGCTTATAAGTGATGGGGCTGCTTGCAGGCGGTAGCCATCATCTCTGCCTGTGATGTGTGACGGTGGGTTTGTTCTTGTGCTTGTTGAGTCCTTGGCTGCTTGTTTGTTGTGGTCATCGCGTTCCCAAGTTCTGATTTCTTGGTTATCGTGTAACTGTGCAGACCACCACGGCTCTCTCCCTCCCGTTGTTGCAGCTTCCTGTCAACCACTGTTTGTTGTGGGAGATGTGTGGTGGTGTTTGGGGGCTTGTTCCTTTGCTCTGGCTGCGTGATGTTTGCATTGTAGCTGTAGGTTTCCGTGGTAAACCCTTTGAGCTCAGAAAAAAAAGAACAAATCAGTTTTCCCTTCCTTGTCATTTGGGAAACGCAAACATGATCTTGTTCAGCACAACCACGAAAACTTGGAGATCAAACTGGGTTAATTAAGTGTCCCACAACACAGAAATTCACTACTTCTGCTTCTCCACTCTTGTCTTTCCACAACCAGATTCCTGCTGCCAGCTCCGAGCAGCAGGGAGATTTGCCTACTATGATGAGGGATGCCTGGGACAGGACAGTAGTTATGGAGCATCACCTGAGCAAGACTGGATCTTCAGTATTAGAAGAGTTTATCCTCTGAAACGTAAATTTCTGCTGTTGTTTGCCATATTACTGCATAAATCTGGCATTTTTATTGTGGAAAAGTAATGACTGTGTCAGGGAAATGGAGAGGAGGATTTGGGGGGGCAGAGGTTTATGTTTATATCAAGTTCTTTCATGCAAAGAAAAATGCACTTTTAAAAAGCCACGTTTTGGTGATTTGTCTGCAACTCCATTCCACTCCTTTTGCTTCCTCTCCAACTGCTGAATGTTTCCCTTTACCTGTGCAGATCAGCATGGAGTGGTGCAGGGTTTTATGTGCACAGCATTACTCCCTAAAGATAACCCCCCTGGATAATCAGGGGGAGAAAAGAGAGCTGCAAGGTATTTGAAGGAGACATTTGAAAGCTGTTTGTGAAAACTTTTTCCAAGACTTTTACCAGTCTGAAAGCCTCCTTCTTATATTCTCCCCCCTGCCCCCAGAATGATCCACAGCACTGAAATTCAGACAGTTGTAATCAGCTCTAATAGGAGTAGAAAAGCCAAGTGCCATGCATTATTATGCTTCAGCCCCTGTAGTGCCGGTATCCGGAACCTCGCTTGTGCTGGGATAACAGTAAACAGATGTGAGGGCAGTAGTCGCAATACTGAGTTACTCTTTAAAAATCCAGTTTGCCTCCGTGGATTTTTACAGTTCTTGTTAAGGCCCCTTCTTACTGAACACTCTCTTTCTCTCTTTTTTTCTCTTCTTTTTTTTTTTTTTTTTTTTTTTTTTTTTTTTGTAAAGTTAGTGGTCAGAATTTTTTGGGGATCAGCTCCCTCGGCTGATTCACCATGTGGCTCCATGAGCAGTTGGACTGGCACAGCTGAGGGGTGATCAGGATTTGGGAGTGATTTGGGATGGAGGAAGAAGGGGGAGTATGATGGGATACGCTGGGCTTACTGCTGTGGGCAGTGTCATTGAGCCTCAGCTTTTCTGCGAGGAGCCACAAGACTCTCCAAGTTTGGAAATAGCCATGAGTCTCCAGTTGAACAGTGCTGCTCCAAGCATCTTTGCTCTGAAAGCAGAGAACACTCTTGGCTGCTTTGGTAGTGAGTTAGGTCAAAAAGTTTAATAAATATCTGTCTAAAACATTACAGAATTGGGACTTTACTCCAAGGTTGTTGATTTTAAAGAGAAACAGCCTTTCTGGTGGTGGTGGATCCTTGGGTGGATGCTTAGCCTGTTGCATGCTCATGACAATGGAAGAAGGGGGTTAATGAGAAGAGCAAGGCATAAAAAGACAGATTTCAGACAATTTTGGCTTTTTGTGAGATGACACACCAAGGATTTTGTCTCCCATTGCATTCAACCCAGAGTGCCCATAGGCAGCTACCTTGCCCTTGATCCCACTGCATCCTTTGTTCTGCCCCTGGTGCCATAAGACAAGCTGCATCAATCAGCTGATCCAGAAGAAAATCGCACCCCAGTGTGGAAAAGACGGGTTCCTCTGGGGTCAAGTCACTGACCTGGTGTTCTACTGTTCTGCAGCTTCCTCATTGCCAGGTCTGGCTCCAGACAGGGCAAAGAAAGACATGTGAAGTTGCAGGAGAGTGGGCAGGGAGCTTTTCCCAGAGATGCATCAGGCTGCATGCGTGTGCTGGTGATCAGCCTTGCAGCTTCTGTTCAGCACTGTCATCAGCTCTGCCCACTTCATGCAGGCAACCCAAAACACTGTAATTTATAAGTGTTCTTAACCATGAGGCCAGTGTCTCTGGACACAACACACAAGTCTAAAGAGAGAGAGGTGGAGGAAAAGAAAGGAGTTATTTTAGCTGTTTATTTTGCTGGTGAGCGCTGTCAAGGGGTTCCTTCCTAGAAAGCCCCGTTCTGGTCTGGCTCTGCAGTTCAGCAGCTACAGGTCCACAGGGAAGAGCTGAAGGACCAAGATGTGCCTGTGGGCAATGACACACTGCTGGGACATGTGCAGAATTCTCCCAAGTGACCACAGCACATTGCTGAACAACTGTCAGCAGGCCTCTCACCCTTCCTCAAGGGAAGACATCATGCTGCCAAAAGTCTCCCAGCAGATAGAGCAGTACTAATCTGGTTCTGGTACAACTGCTCCCCTTCCTGTGACTGTTTTGCTCTTCATTATCTCCCTGAGAAGAGGTTGTTCTCTTGAGCAACAATATCCCAAACTAGCTTGGTTTCTGCAATGTCCGTATTTAGTGAGGCTGTTTCTTATTTAGAAGCAGCCTTTGCATGGGTGAAGATGCTCTGCAGCATGTGAGTGATATAAATGGGCTTTGCCCCCTGGTCTGTAGCTGGAGAAAATGTGTGAGAGATTTCCCTGCTGCTAATAAGCATTGTGTTTGCCTTCCTCTTTGGGGGTGGCTCAGATCTGGGGAAAGGATAAAAAAGGCCTTCCAGTGGGACATGAATATTTCTGCATGTTCCTATATTGTTCCCAGCCTTCTTCTGGGGTCCAGCTGCACGGCACAGGCCTCCAGAATCTCAGCAAAATTCACAAACACCCCATGCATGCAGTAGAGACAGGCTGCTTGCGTGGCAGAGGCAACCACCATCACAGGCACGGTGATATTCTGTGAGAGAAGATGCTGAGAGCAGCAAGAGCCCAACCCTGTGCTTCTGCAGGCGATGAATCTGAATCTGTCTGCAACCTGCTGTGCTTGTAGAAAGACTGTGACTTCCTGAAAGCCTTCTGAGATAGGTAAGGGGGTCATCCTGGGCTGTAGGCATCCCTGGTACCCAGAGAGGCCAGAGAGAAGGAACGGCATCCAGCAGCAGCAGAGACTTTGCTGCTAATGCTCCTAGGGAGAGTGTGTGAGGAAATGCTTGGAGAGGAATAAGCAGAGCTGGCAAAAAATGTGCATTTCATTTTATGAACATTTCATGGTGAAACTTAAAACTTCCACCAAATTTGGGGGACTGGATAGCTCAGGGGATTAGTAATGGGATACAGAGCCTTTCATCTCACCAGTGCCTTTTCAACTGCAGCTCAAGTCAATACCAGTGACTGAGAGTTGTTACCACTTGATGGCTTATGTACAGTAAGTGGATGGTCTCACTCCATTTCCTGACAGCCAGGTACCTGGGGCTGATGCACACAAACACACCTGGCTGCTGGCCAGCCCAATGGCTGGAGAAGGCCATGAGATGGAATCACAGCCTGCTCGCTTCCAGGGGGAGTTTTGTCAGGTGGGATCCTGGTGAATTTAACACGTGAGGAACTGGTAAGGTGGGAAGGCAGCAGACTACTTGAGAGTGATGGTGCTGTGTAGACATCTTCCATTCTCGCTGAGATACAAAAGGAATGATGCTTTGTGGCAAGAACCTCCTTGCCTGATGCTCACCCGTCAGCAATCAAAGCTATGATGTGTGTGAGATTTATGTTTTGCAAACAGATCGAAGACATTATGGCACTGGACTTCATTTAAAATGATGTCACTGGCTTTCTGCCTCTCCCCAAAGTGGTTCAAAGTAGAACCTGGAAAGCATTTTACAGGCGTTACTTCATTAATGCATCTGCAACATGACTCTAGCGTAGGGCTGCACACTCATCTCCATTTCCAGCTGGGGAAACTGAGGTACAGAGAGAACAAATGAAGACGTGCATATTCCAAAATGAAAAGTGCAGGACCTTGGCCCTGAGTCAGGTCCGGTAAATGTATTTGGACCATCGATGCTTTTCACTTCTCCCTCAGCCAGGATGTGTGCCCTCTCTTTCCATCATGGATCTGAAAACAGCTGCTCAGATGAAGCCTAAAAATAAAAACTACACTTACGGGATACATTATTTTGCCATTTTGCGCTTTTGGAGACATCGTAATTAGGACACAATTTTGGAACATGACAACTTCTAACGAATATTTTTCTGGTTTTGCTCAACATTGCTGTGGGTGGCGGTGATAGGATGAAGAACCTCTTAGAGACAACGAAGCACTAAGGGCTGGCTGTGTTCCCCACGCAAGATGGAGCAACCTTCACATCCCCCATTTGTCGATATCCATCCCTGCCCCTAACAGGAGGATGCCTGGGCATTCTACAAGGAGAACAGGTACAGCTCTACCTGACCTGTCCCTCTGCAGGATCCATGGACCAGCACTGTGGGGTGAGGCCCCATGTGTCCTGCTGCCCCTCCCTCAGTTATACAAAGCCACGCACAAGCAGACTGTTAGTAAACGAATGATGTCAGCTCCCACTGGCATTATTTTTAAGCACTTTGTATATATTACTTGTCTGTATGTATCTCTGGACTGCTCTTTCTTCCCCTCCCACTGCCTCTCGATCACTCACAGAGCTTTTTTTTTTCCTTCTATTGGTTAAACCCAACATCTGTAGATTTGTTCTTAGCAAAAATAAAGCCATCCATCTTCTTCAGCACGCCGTAGTGTCATGTAAGCTCAGGAAAACTGGCTCAGTCAAGGTTTACAGTAGCTGTCGCAGCCCACAGTGGGAAAGGCACTTATCTGCGGAGGACGATTTGCAGTTCTCAAGAATGCATCCTTCCCTCTGACTGAGGGGGTGGCTTTGTTTATCCTTTGGCACACAATGAAATGATGGGAAAACATGCTTGGATGCACTGCAGTTGTAAGGTGGGGCAGGGCAGTGGATAAAAATGGAACGGAGCCTTTGATCCTGGGCCAGGACAGATGCCTCCCAGGGCTGGGGCTTTGGGGTGGACGTTGTGTTCTTGCTCTCCATCTCCGTGTACGGATCGAAGAGTTCCTCTCCTACCTAATGAGCAGAACAAAGCCTCCATCATGCCAGGGGTCAGGAGGAGGGGTGGGCTCTGGGAAGCCCAGCATCTCCAAGCACTGCAGCAGAGCACATTGCTGAGTGCTTATTGGCGCCTTGATGGGGGACACAGGACTGGTCAGGGCCACGCAGTGAGTCATGGGAGGCGGCTGAGCTTTGTGAAAATGTTTTTCCTATTAATCTCCCCCACCATCTCCCCCAGAAAACACAATGGAAACTCCTTAATCCAGAAGATAGCCCGGGGCATACCACAGACCCAGAGGGTTCTCACAGGAGACTCCAGTCCCTCCCCAGCCTTCCCAGCAGTCAGACCAGGTAGTAAATAACTCCATAGGTCTGAGAGACCGAAGGGGAGCAGTGGAAGTATTACGTGCTGCGCTTAGCCCTGCTTTGTCCCGGATCTGGAGCTCAAAGGCTCTGGAGCGCTGACTCCTTGGAGCCAGAGTATATCATCTGTTAAGTCTCTGGCAAGACAGGCTTGCTTTAGAATGAACAAATTAAAGGTCGTCTCTAAAAATCTGGTTAATGCCACATGCCAAAATAGACAGAGAAACTGAGGGGTGATGGATATTCAGATACGTGGATCAACCCATGGCTTGAGACATGTTTGTTTCTTACTTGGTTTTGTTTCTGTAGCCTAGGTATATTGTTTTTATTATTTATAGTGTTGAAGGGAGTAGTCTTGTGTGTTTGAATTTATTTGCTGTGCTATGTGGCTGATTTGGAACACGTCCTGTTGTGGTTTTTTGTTATTTTTTCACTAAGGATCCCAGCAATCATTTGGCACAGAGTATAGAAAAACCAAAAGAAAGAAAAATAAAAAGAAAAGAAAAGAAAAATTCCACAATTTCATTTAACCATTACCTTTTAAGTACTTAGCCACTGCATTGGATATATCTGCAGGACCCTCTGTGGCCTTGATTCAAAAGATTTTGGGTGGAATTTTAGCACCTGCCTAAAACTGGGAATACATTTGAGTGCTTTGCCAAAGCACAGGCACCAGAAGGACTCTTTGCCCACCCCAAAGTGCTGCCCTGCAGATGGAGCGCAGCAGCTGCTCAACAGAAGCACGGAGCGGCCAAACAGGAGAAAAAGGAGATCCATTACATAGTGAGTTCACTTTAAACTCCAGTCAGTGTTTGAACATGAATGATTCATTCCATTTCTGAGATGACTGAGCAGTCTGGGGAAAGAAAAAGAGAAGAGGGAGTGCTGCAGATGGACATCTAGAAGAATGTAGTGATAGGACTCGAACCCCAGGGCTTCAGCACCTTGGGGCATTCTTCAAGTGCTTAAGCAGGAGTTCCTCTCTTCCCTTTTTCTCAAATAAAACACTGGTGATCTGGACCTGTTTCTTCCTTGTATTTCTCTGTCTTTGTATCTCTGGGCCTGGTAGAAAGTCCTTGCAATGATACCTGGGGCTTCATCTCTGAGCCACTGTTCGCCAGTTTGGAGCAGGATCCACGTTTCTGCTGTTCTGGATGAAGTGGGCTCGTTGTCCTGGGAGGAAAGCATGTGAGTTCTTATATTTGATGTACCACAGGCAGAAAGCTGTTCTTGCAGCCTCTGAGCAAGGATCAGAGATGTCCCAGTGTAGCATGTTAACTTGGTGTTTGTCCATTTGGTTGCAGGGCTGAAGTGAAGTCAAGAGCCCAGTGTGTGCATGTACATGGCTGGGGCAAGAGATGGATCTCTGCAAACTCTGCAAGAAACTTTCCCAGAACTCAGACTCTGGGGGTGTTGAGCGTTGTAGTCTTGGACAGAAGAGAGTGACCATCTGCAGTCAGTTCCTACTTGCCTTCTGCTGCATCAGGGCTTTCCCTGATTGCTGAGCTACTCTCTGCAGCCTGAACTAACAGGTGTAGCCAAAAGCTGAATTTACTGTGTATCCTCTGATGAGCAAAAGAGATGATTCTGGCTTGTTACATTTGTAAAAGTAGTTTAGCTGCAACATGAAGGGCAGGAAACCTAACCCACATGATCTGGAAACTTCACATGGTAAGTAGGCTGAGACATCATTAGTTCAGCTGCTTTGCTCACATGCGGTATCAACTACACTTGTTTTCCTTGTTACGTGTAAAATTTACAGCTTTGCTATTTCTGACTTGTGGTCTGTACCAAGCTGTCACCTAGCCTGAAGGCTCAGTAGAAACTTTCCTTTGAGGAACCGTCCACCTCAGCATGGTTTCTTACCCTTAGCTTGGCCTGCTGGCATTTGCTTCTCACTCCTGTGCATTCAAGGAAGGGGTGTTGCTGCTGGTTCCTTGTTTTTTTTTGTTGTGTTTTTTTTTTTTTTTTTTTTTTTGTGTGTGTGTGTGTGTGTTGACTCATTTCTAAGGCACTGATTTCACTACTGTGGTACTAACAGAATGTCTCTATGCAGGCTGGTTAAAAAAAAAAGAGGCAAAAGGTGGCCCTGCCCCATTCCAGCCTGCGGGAATGGGAGCCAGCCCACAGGTTTGGATTTCTTCCAGAGGTATCCTCCAAGGTTTGCCAGTGTTTGCATGGCAAAATGCAGCACAAATCTGAGCGTGTACCCAGTAAACCTGCTCCCTTCCCATCAGAAGGTTCTTGCTTCAGTGGACTAGAATCTTAACTTCAGCACTATCATCTCACTTCACTTTGGTTTCTCTTGTGGAGTAAATAAACTTTCTGGTGCTGCAATGATGCTGAAATGCCAAGTGTAACAGACCTTTACTTGATGGGGACAGGTGGGACCTGCCTACCTCCTACCAAAGGGACTGATTAGCCGGGTCCTTGGCTTTGCAGGTTGATTGGAGGCAAGGCAATGCTTTGAGACATGGTGACCTAAAGCACAGAGAAGAAGCTGATTCTCTTTCCTCTGTTTAGTTCTCAGCAGCTGAGTTGTTCCCATTCATGGCAGAACTTTCATTTTACCAGAACAGAAAAGATACGCTTTTCTTCCCAGGAAAGCACTCCATGGTTTTCACCAATGAAAACTCTTTGGGACTTTTTACTTTGTAGAAAGCTTTTAAGAATTTGGCTGCTTTTTTCCAAATGGGGATCTAAGTGAGTTTTGTCACGCTAGAAATTCAGACAGCCAGGAAGCCTTGCTTTGTGCCCTGCCACAGTGCCCAAGAATGGGAGGTGCTGAAAACTCCAAAATGTGCCTCAGGAAAGCTGCCTTTGAGTGCAGCAAATGAGGTTTTCTTGGGTTTTAATCCTCAGAGAAGCATTTGAAACAAAGATGTTTTCAAAGCTTAGAGGAGTATGGCTTCCTCCCCACTTACTGACATTTTGGGCCTGCTCAGTGTCCCAGGGGTAATGCTGATGTTCCATTTTGTTGTCCTAATGCTCCACTTCAAGGGGTTTCTTTTCAATGGTGCTGTTTAAAATGCATGAAATTTCCATGGGAGGATAAAGCAAAGTCCTTAATGGGGGGAAAAAAGGGAGACTGAACTGGGAGGAAAAGGCAAAAGGTCTTTTCGCTAAGGTGGGATGAGTTATCTTTGCTCAGAGTTTGGTTTTCAGGCCTGTTGATGTTGCAGGCTGAAGCCCAGAGGATGACTTTTCCCATTTATGACACTGAATTGTATGTGTATGCTCCTACATTCATGACATTTGTTCCCGGCTAAGCTAACAGTGTTTCTCAGCAGGTATCTCTAGTAAAACCACAGACCCTTGCAAGCACAGACAGTTCTTTGGAAACGCTTCAGCTCCCTCATAGGTACTGGTGGGGATGGGAAATGGGAATTGTGCTGCTTTCTTTTCCTGCTGCAGTTACAATGCCTTCTCACGGCTGTGGGCCATTAAGCAGGGCAAGCTGCCTTCCCTCCATCCCTGTGCTACAGGCTTGGTTCTACTCAACCAAAAGATATGTGGTTGCACTTTGAATAAAAACTACATCTGAAACCAGTTTTATCAGTTTCCTGGAAGATGACCAGGAGAAAATATGTAAAAAATGTCTTTTTACCACTATTTTCTTCCTTGTCCTTTTTGCCCATTGCATCAAGCCTTCCTTATCATTTGACTGTGAGCAAATGTTTTCACCCAATAAAACAGCATCCAAAACTTCTTGGGTTCATTGTGGAGTGACCAGATATACCTGACCTCAGGTGTGACAGGAGCATTGGCTCTGAGACCCATCCAACATTTATTTGCTTGCTGGTGGTTCTAGGGGTAAAGGAGGAGAGTCATAGTTCTGCTTAAACCAACTGTTCTGGGGTGAGCTCAGTTCTGCTTCCAGTGACTTCCCCACTAGATAATGTATTATTCCTCTTCTCTCAGTGGGTGCAGTTTTCCTATCTGTGTGACAACATGTTATTAGGTCACTTCACAGCTATGAGGCTGTTGTGTGGGTCCCTTCTCTTCTAGGAATTCTGACAATGAATCATTGACACGTAAGGCTGTAGTTTGATGTCTTTATTCACACTTAATGCAAGTATTTGGCTGCAAAACTAATCCCAGGGAATCCAATGGGACTAGCTGCAGAGTTATATACTACTCAATCTTTGGCCTTTTAACAGGGTAATGGGTTACAGCCAGATTTGTGATCAAAACTTGAAATGCAGTCCTGTCTTTTCAAGGGGTTAGGAGCAGTACAGGGCAAAGTTTTTCATGTTGAAACCTAGACCCATGTGAAAATTCCCTGCTAGCTATCTCTGCCATAAACCCTTGGATCTGATCCTTGGGGGGAGGTACTCAAGCCCACCTGGCCTCATTTCTCAGAGCAACCACTTGAGCTGGGAACAAATTACATCCCAGATTAGGGGGTTGTTGGTTTGACGATTTGGGATTTGTCTGCTATTGTTGTAATTAAGAAGTTTCAGAGCATAATAAACAATTGTCTTCCTAAAGCTAGAGCTTTTTAGTGCTGGCCCTGGCATCCAGATGGTATGCATCAGGATGTTCTGCTGGGCACCACAGGCAGCCAGAAGAGAGGTGATTCCCATTCTGCTTTTCAGAAAGGGTTTTGGATCAAATACTCCTGTTGCTTGTGGGAGATCATTGCTCAGGTCTACAGTCAAATTCTGGCTGGCTCTGTTGGAGTTTTCTGAAATTGAAGTGGTTGCTTTAGGATGACTTCCTTGGAGGTTGGGCAGGTGAGTATCGTTAACCTTGCCTTCCCTTCCAAAAAAAAAAAAGGATAAAGAAAATATGCTCAAGAAGTGCAGTGTTATTATCAGTCTCATTAGTAACGTGTTTAATGATCTTCAGGCCATAACACTAATTGAGTGTGGGATGTGCTGGCTTAAGAGAGTTAGAGGGAGGATCCTCAGCTATGACCCACTGATGTGCTCTGTGCATCAGCAGACTGAAGGTGCTGGGCATAGGGAGCAGCTGCAGGAGATGAGCCCACCCTGGGCTTTTTTCTGCTCTATGCAGCCTGCTGTATGGTGGGGAGCAGCAGCACTCCCACCTTCGTCCCATCTAAGCAAGGGAGAGTAAAGAAAAGACACCCAAGTCTGGCAAACCACGACATTCCCATGCCTTTCCTAATGTTATCAGAGTAAAGCAGAAGTAATGGAATGTTATGCAGCACAAATTTTCATTCAGGGAGAACTGAGGAGTCTATCTCATCCGTAGGGCTTCAGCCTCACTGGTGCAGGGAGTGCCACAGTGAGACCCAGCCTAGCTGGCAGCAGAGAGCAGCTCCATGGGCTTTGCAACAGCAAATCTTTTGCAGTGTGCCCGCAAGCTTTAGAAACACCTCAGTAGCTGCATGAAATTACACTGCAGGGGAGAAGGGTGGGAAAATGAGCACCAGCCACACGTCCTCCCTTAAACAGAGTTTGGTTTCTCTGCTCCGTTGTGGGTTTGTTTTCTTTTATGCTAGATATGGGGGCTGGATATGAAAGCGCAGCAGAGTGCAGCATGATACGCCTACGTACCCCGTCCATGATACCCCAACACAGATCACCAGGGTGGAAGCAGCCTCATGGCTCATGACATTGCTGCTTGGCTCAGCTCCCCAAAGGCTCCCTTTGGAAGCCTTGAATCTTTTTCCTTTCTTCAATCTCTGCCAGCCCCCCTTCCCTTCACAAGGTGCTTTTAATCCCTTCAGTTAATGTGAAATTAAGATAATGAGCCAAAGAGATGACTGGGAAGAGAGCAGTGGGGGGGAAGGGGAAAAAGAAAAGAGAAGAAAAGCAAGGGATATTCTTCTGACAGATAATTAGGGAGATTGGTTTACCAACCAGGGTCTAATGCTAGCTTCCCAGCTCAACCAGTCCCTCGTGACTCATTTTCTGACTTTAATTTCAATAGGGTTCCTTAAGCAGGTGCCCTCTGACAGGTAGTCAATAGAGAGCTCCTGGCCGAGCACCCACGCCTCAGTGGGGAGGTCGTGCCCAGAGGTCAGGGAGCGAGGCCGGGGCCCCAGGTCAGCAGCCAGTGCGGTGACAGATGAACCCAGCAGGCTCCTTGCACTGGTCCGGCCCTGACCGGGCTGCCGTCCCTTGAGGCTGGCCCTGCTGCTGGCTGGACTGTTCGCACCACTTGCACCTCTCAACTGCTCTTCATTAGCCGCGGGACAGCAGTTGTTCGCAGCCCCAGGGCTGATGCTGAGAGGGTGCTGTCTCCATACCTCTCAACTGGTCCTCATTAGGTAGAACAGGCCCCTTTTGTCCTGCATGAAGCCCCCTTTGTTTCTCAGCCCCAGCAAGGCTGCAGGAGCAGAACCTGATACAAAACAATGCAGCTTTGTTTAGCCAGAGCCTGAAGTCAAGGAGAAAGTGGCACTCCTCAGAGCTCGCTGCCCAGCATGTGCACAGCACCCACAGGTCTAGCTATCCATCCAACTCTCCTCCAAGCTGGGTTCCTCTCTCTGCTGTTTCTCGCTGCAGGTTACACCATCTCTCACCAGCTGATGTTGCAGGATCCCTTATAGAATGTATTTCTAAAGTCACGTGACTACAAGGAATCCCTTCTCTTGATTTTTTCTGTTCTGTTTTTGGTGTTTAGAGGGGTCCAACTGCCCACCTTTCCTCCCACAGTTTGCAATCCCCTTCTCCTGCAGCATCCCCGTGTTTGGCGGAGGGACCCATGGCTACTTGACTCTGCTTTCACCTTCTTCTCCCTGCCAGCAGCCAAGGTTGTGCTGGCTGGAGCCTGATTAGTCATTCTGTCTGAGATTTCTTTCAGATTGAGGATAATGATGGCAAAAAAATTAATTTTCTTTATAATTGGATTCCCTCTTTTCCCTGAAGAGCTGATGTCTTTTTAAAAAGCAGTGTCTATCACCTCCGCATTGGTGGCTGCAGTGTAGCTGCAAAGTGCTATCACCACAGGAGTGTCTGCTAGGTTATAAATCGGGTGGCAGAATTAAATGCTTGCATGCCTGGTGTGCCAAGGTCGGTCCCTGATCCCATTAGCCACCTCTTATGCCTAGAAATAGCTGGAGCTGAGCATCAGCTGCAAAATACCTCATTCAAGTGGAAATGGCAGAGGCAAACTGGAAAGAAGTAAATACAACTGTTACACGGATGTCCCATGCACTTTTAGGAAGGGAGAGGACTGGGACTGAATGGAACTGTGAATGAGAAAGAGAAGAAAGGCTGGTTTATTTCCAGTTTGTTTGTGTTTGTTTTTTTTTTTGTTTTTTGTTTTTAACACCTGGGAAGCTAATGTATGATGCTTGCAATGAATTGTCCCAGGTATTCACAAGATTAAGGTCTTATTTAAGTACTTTTGGTAAATATTAGTTCACATATGGATCAGGGCACATCAGAACTTCATAGAAGCAGAAGTGAGGACAAGTGATCCAGGGATAGGAAGTAGGAAGGTGTGAAAGTCCTCCAGGAGTCCAGCTGGCACCAATGTTAGTGCAGTAACATGTGTGAGGTGGGTTAGAAGAGCACCTAGAGGAATCCTGATCTGCAAGTTAGGTGGAGAGGGAAACCAGAACAGAGAAATGGAGAAATAGGGCTTTGTGGGCTCCCTGCTACACCTCTACCCAATGAGATGAAAGTTTTTGTGCCCTGCAGGGCAATCATTTACACCAAAATCTGTGCCAAGGCTGTTGCATCACGTTAGTCAAGGTTTATTTCGATACAACCACTGGTGACTTCACGTGTTGCACAACAGCAGGACCACAATTCCTTCCACCTTGGGAAACTTTTGCATAGTGCCCTCCAGCCCTGCCACTGAATCCAAAGGGCTCTGTGGAAGCTGTGTCAGTGGCCATGATTTGGTATCCACAGGCTGTTGGGTGTTGAATGTTCCCACTTCACTTGTACACTTGAATTCTGTGCAACCCCTGCAGAGCAACTGGTATGGGCCTCCCGTGTGACTCAGAAAGCAGTGACAGGCGAGGCTGGATGACTCTGGTAAGCAGATGTTCCAGTGGGCAGTGAAGAATTTGGCTGGAGGATGGCTGGTGATTTTCCTGTGGAAACATCCAGAGCCGTTTGCAGAAGGGCTGGAAACTGTGAAATGGCTTGAGCAAGAATCGTAGCCCGTGGTTTGTTCACAGGCCAGTGCTTTTTACCACGTTGCTGATGGGTGTTTTTGTATTTTGTCACTGGTTGTACCTGGTGCCTGGGGTTTGCTGTCCCCGCAGCAGGGCTCTGGGTCTTGGAGGGGCAGCAGGACATGGACATCTGCAAGCATGACACATCTCACTTGTGGATGTGCTTCTTCAGCATGCAAATGCCATAGCAGGGTGGGACTTTGTCTTACAACTGAGGGTTTTTTGTTTTGTTTTGAACTGTAAATATAACACAGTTGTGTTTATGTAATGCAATTATGTGAGATGCTGTATATGGGTTTTAAATAGAATGAAGGCTTAATTTAGCCTCTTTTTTTTTTTTTTCTCCCATTGATTTTGCAGAGATAGTTTTGTTTGAAAGACTTCTCACCCTTGAGTTTACCGGATTCTGTGCTGCATGATCTCATTGCTGCTATCTCACCCTCTCTCCACCCTTCCCTCCCGTTGTTTGCTATTGTAACTGAAGATGAGACCCAAAAAGTTAAACAAACTTCTTAAAAACAGGGAACGCATCATCCTGTGTGTTTATGCAGCATTAAACACAACAAGATCTTTATCTGGAGATACTGGAGACTGGGCGCTTATTGGATATAAATGAGCAAAGTTCCCATCAACTCCATGATTTACACCAATGTAATGTTTGGCGCCAGGCTGTATAAAGACGAGCAAGAAAAAAAAAGAAAAAAAAAAAAGAAGAAAAACGTGACTTCACAGACTTGTCCTTTAAAGCATGAGAGCTTTTCTTACTATTCAACAGTTAAAAAGTAGGAAAAATTGAAAATTAAAACACATAGACTGACAATAATTACAATCCCAAGCTTTAAATTTATGAATATGTCTTTAAACCCAACTCTGTTCTTTTCCACAGGGCAGTAAAGTGGTGAGCCAAAACCTCAGTTCTGAATTTCTCTACATCTTAGAGGCCACTGCTTGGAATTTTCCTCCCCAAACAAGTTATAGCAATTAAATTAATAATGGCACAGCAATGCAGAAAGTCAGAGCACTGTCCCAACTCGGTTTAGTTTTTTGTATATGTAGCAGGTGAAGAAACTAGGGACCAGAGTAAGGTTCAAACCAGAGATACTTTGAGTGAGGAGAAGTGACAGCACAACCTTGCACCTGTCCTTGTGTACATGACCTGGCACTTGTGTCAACTTGTGCTAATGCAGAGGGTGGTGGAAGAACATCATCCCATCAACTCTGTCATCAGGTGGCTTTGTGTTTGAAGTGATGAGAAAACCTGGCTGGGGAGGCAGGAACACTTCTGGGCTTTCCTAGCTCTTAGAATCACAGAATCATAAAATCATAGAACTGCTCAGGTTGGAAAAGACCTTAAAGATCATCAAGTCCAACCTGACCATACTACTCTAACTCTAACAACCCTTCGCTAAATCATGTCCCTGAGCACCACCTCCAAGAGGCTTTTAAACACATACAGAGATGATGACTCAACCACCTCCCTGGGGAACCCAGTCCAGTGTTTAACCACCCTTTCTGTAAAGTTTTTCCTGATATCCAACCTAAATCTCCCTTGGCACAACTGGAGGCCATTTCCCCTCGTCCTGTCACTTGTCACCAATGAGAAGAGACAAACCCTGCTCTCGCTGCAATCACCTTTCAGGTATTGGAAGAGAGCAATAACATCTCTCCTCATCCTTCTTTTCCCCAGACTAAATAGCCCCAGTTCCTTCAGTCTCTCCACATAGGCCATATTCTCCAAGCCCCCCACAAACCTTGTTGCCCTTCTTTGGACCTGCTCCAGCACCTCATGTCCTTTATATACTGAGGTGCTCAAAACTGAACACAGTACTCAACAGAGACCTCACCAGTGATGAGTACAGGGGAAATCTTCCTCAGTACTGCCCTGGGTGGCTTACATGAAAACTGCTTTGTAAAAGATTGGAAAAATTCTAATTTGAAAAGGTTTAAAAGACTGACCTTATTTTAATTTACCATTCAAATTAGAATGGTAAAATGTTCATTTCCTACTTCAAATAGTTAATATTTTGCCTTTGATTTATTGACTCTTCTTTTTAACTAGAAATCAAGGTAAAGCAAGTTTGGTTTTGTGAGTTGATTTCTCTTTCTGCAAAAATAAAAACCAATATCATAATGATGCCTTTTATTATCTCAAGAATATATACTTTTTTAATATGTAGAAGGGACAGTTTCTGAGGGAAAATTGATCAGTCAGCCAAAGTTTTGGTCGTATCTTACCCATAACCCCCTACAAGCTGGAAAGGTCTTCCAATTAGCCACTTGTCCTTCACTAATATATGTATAGTACATGAAGTACAAGCACCAACTTTTATAACTATAACAATGAGGTGTATGTGAGGGGCTGTAGAAGTAGTCTTTTTCTAATATGGACCCTAGGCTTAAAATAACTTGTTCACTCTGAGGACCTATCCATTATCATACTGTTCCTTTGGGAGAGAATTGACATTGCTTCCCAGAAGCAGGGTTTTGATGCACAAAGGAAACTTGAACAATTTCCCATGCTCTGAGATTTGGAGTTCTCTTCCAGGCAGCCTAAGATTTAAACTGTTGGAGGGACTGGCATTTGTGTCATTTTCAAACCCTACTGGTGACATGCCAGATGTATGTGAACTGTATTGATTCTAAACTTGTCCATGCTGGCTTTGAAGCCCAGATTTATTTCTAAAGATGGGTGATGTTGTGTTTGAATGCCACCTAAACCATCCATTCTTTGCCATTTGTGCTGCTCCTGGTCTGTTCCATTGCTCTCTTCCAGGGCTCCCTAACTCCATGCTAATCGGGTGCTGGCCCCAGGCTTTCTATTTTAATACTGTTTGATGATAATAATCATTCCCGTAGGATGAATGGTTGAGAACAAAGACAGGAAACATCCCCCTGATTAGATAGAGACAGGAGAGATACTGGAGGAAAAAAACAAATGACAAAAATGACAAATGAGTGTCCTGTAACTGCTGCCATCCTCCTGGGGCATGTGGAAGTGCCTGGAAGGGTACATGAGAAAGACAATAACTTGGTGGTTTGGCATATCATATCTTGGAAGTCTTCAGGTTTCATCAAACAAAGGCCAGCAGACAAGATAATGCCAGGCAGCTACCAGAGCTGGGCTAGTGCTGGTTGTTAAGCAGAGCCTCCTTCATTATGCTCATACCGAAAATGTGTCCTTTGTTATTGCATTTATGCCATTCTGGATATGAGGGAAAAATGTGAAGCCCAGATGCAGATTCAGGAGCAGAGTATGAGCTACATCCACACTGAGCCTGGCTTGGAGCCTGACCCTGTTCCCCATTGACTTGTGTAGGTATAAGAGTTGTTGTGCTTCTTGGGAAACACTAAAGAAGATAAACGGGCCACACTGTTCCTTAGTACTGACCCAAATGTGTAAAATTCTGGTGTATTTTATGTGGTCCATTTGGCTTCTTTGTTTTGGGGTAAATCTACCATTATGCTGTTATGATATATGGACAGGACCCTAAAAAGTCTGTCATGTCTCTTGCTGTAAGGGCAAAATCCTGGATCAGATAGCTCTCAACATACATCCTGGCCAGGTACCAGACAAACCACTAGGATCAAAGTGGGCTTTTTTCCTTCTTCAAATACAGAAGTATTTGAAGCTCTGTAAACCAGTCAAGAGCAATCTAGAATTTTGTGGAGGGTAATAATCAACAAACAACTCTTTGACATTAGACAAATTGTTGTCAGAACAGTCTAACTTCTTAAAAAGGACAAGGTTTTCATTTTCAGTGATTGAAAACTGAGTGGGTCCAAGAAGTAAAGAAGCTGGCTTTATTTAGCCCTCACATGCTGTAGTACATTTCAGTTGTATTTTCGTTTGCTGTGCTGTTTCAGCTAATTCCATTCAGTGCTAGTAGCTACTAGCTACAGAACCACCTTGGTTTCCTTTATCACTGATGCATGTGAGGGTCTGGGTAGTGTGTGGGCATCTGTGAGGAGCCCTCAAAACTGGGGAACTTGGTCTTGAGAGGGACTCTGAGGTGCCCAGGATATTTCAGTCCTTCAAAGGAAACATAAAGGTTTAACTCCTTCATCACAATTTTGACTGTAATAGTGATTTCAAACAAAACTTGACCTGAAGATCAGTGCTTGGTATTATTGGCTTTGATATTTCTTAGTCTTACTTCCTAGAGGACACTTTTTTCAAAGGGTTATCATGGTTCTCAGTGATGTCTAGAGTTAAAGCCACTCGCATTTTCTATTGCTGTCAGGTTTTTGTTGATAGGATTTTTAGGAGAGAGCAACCTTTGTAAGTGTGGTTTTATAAAAACCGCGTCTTCCATCTGTGTTTAGTTGTAAATTACAAATGCTTTCTCAGACCTGTGCTGTGAAATGAATTAGGGACATGCTTGAAAAATAATGAGTTGATGTAAATGTGCTGCAGGACATTTTAACTTCAATTCATCCTGTACTTTTAAAATAAAGAAATATGGTGATTTAAGGTTTTTGATCTCTAAGTGTTGCAGTTTTTATTGCCACTTGTTTCCAGTTGTATGTTTTCCTGGTAATGGTTTATGGAGCTTTTGATCTGTATGTCTTCAGCTCCAGTGTCATGCGTGGTGTTGGCTTCAGCATCTGGCTCTTCTCTTCCATCACAGAAGGAGCTGGGGTCTCTTCTTTCCTGAGAATCATATTTAATTGTGCAACCTTGCTGCTTAGAAGCTCTACTGGATGGCCTCAGCACGCCAGAGGACCGCAAGGGTATGGAACCATCCACTCATCCCTCTCTAGTGTGGTATTCCAGCCTGCGATTGAGAGTACAGTGTTCTTGAACTTCCTGCTAGCCAAATCAGTTTATGCAAGACTGCAGTTCTGAAGTAGATATTTTCCCTTCTGTAACCCTTTGGAGAGGGTAGCGAATTAAGATATGGCTTCAAACCACTCATTTCAGGCAGATCCATCTTCCCCAACTTGAGAGCAGTGCAAGATCTCCTGAGAGTCTCTGATGTTCACAGACATCAGCTGAAAGATTGACCTAGAGTAAGACTCTACAAAGAGTCATCTATCTTCAGGTGGAAGGTTTTAAAGAGGTCACTAGAGATTAAAATTCTGTGATAATTTATTATTATCCTTTATTTTCAGTAGAAACTTCCAAAACTGTTCCTACATCCTTCCTATTCCCCTGGTATCTTCATGTATGCAGAACAACTCTTTCTGACTTCTAGCAAACCACGCTACTTCAGTTGCTCCTGGATGTGCCAGGCCTTCCTGTGATCCTCTCAGAACATTGTACTGCCAGCTCTTGTGTATCCCAGAAGAGCTACCACTTAAGCAAAGTGACATTCCCTTTGTAAGAAGGGAAAAGCTATAATTTGGTTTAAGTAGACACAGCTTTGGGGCTTGGATTGCTCTCTCAAGGCATGGTCTCTAATTCTGACCTCAAATAGGCTCTGTAACATGTCGTTCCAGCCTCTGTGTGTGCGCGTCGTTAACTGTTTCCATGTTTTTGACAGATGGCTTGGTGTACCTCACAGCAAAGCCAACATCCTGTTGAACAAACAATGAGGAAAGAGGAGGGAGGAAGAATGGGGTGTGGGAGAGAACACAGGATGCATTTATATTTTTATTTATACAAGTGTTGGGTTTTTTTTAAATAATATTTATGCATCAGATTGAGAATTGGGGGGAAAAATGGAATTTTAAGGCTTCATTTATGAGGCGTCTTCAAAGAGAAAATTTCTAAACCTCTCTCCAGAGACTGTGAGAATTGCAATTACTCTTTTTTGTCCTGACATCACTGAAAGTCGTGCCTTTGAATGAATGGAGTTACTGGGGTATAAGTAAGGCTCTCTGTTCATCAGGCCCAGTCAATTTGATTTTATATGAGAAGCTTTCAAGGTTTGGGCTCTGCAATGTTTTGCTTTCAAGGCTTGACTACCCATCTGAAACATCATAAGCCCTCATTAGGCTTCATCGTTTAGTGAAGCCATCATTTGGCTTGCTAAGTGACCCCCTACTCCAAGACGCCATTCATGGTCCTACATTTCTTTTGGTCAGAGCACTGGATTTGGTCTTGAAAATGGGTTTGCAGGATGAACTTGGAGAAACTGGGGTAGTCTTGTCTATCTATGGTGAAGGCAGGAATATTTGAGTGCTTTTGCAAAGTGTTTTTGACATCTAGTGGTGAAGAATGCAGTAGGTTAGGAAACACCTCCACCTATTTTCCCTATGGCCAGAGCAGGAGTTGATACTTCCCCACTTGCTCCTTTTGATCAGGGGACACTCTTGCAGGACTTCCCAGCACTGGCTGACATCTCTCTGAAACTGCTGAGATGATTGATTTAGATGAGAGCAGAGTTCAGAAGACCTCTGCTGTTTAAAGAAACCCATCTCTGCCCTGCACCTCAGTCATCTGCCTCTACCTACACATTTAACTGCTTTCTGTCTCCCATGATCCAACTCTTTTGTTTACCTCTGGGTCATTTTTTCCTTCTTGTCTTGGATGAGCTACATATAAATTACTTTTCTCTCTTCATATTCTGTTGCTGCAGCCCTCCATCCCTCAGTCTTGCCCTAGTTTGCTATAGAATTCTGGCTGCTCAAATGCTGTGCAAGCATGTGGCTGGTAGAAGCCCATTGCCCCATTTGGGACTTCTCCCAGTACAGGAGACAAAACAGATTTTGTGTCTAATAGTGTAGATCTCTGTTAGCTGCTCAACACAAAGTTTCAGGACAATGGGAAAGTGGAGCTGACAGTTTCCATGAGGGCAACCAGTTGGACACTTCTCTGTTACACACTCACTTTTTAGTAACCCATTAATTTTGAACGTATGATCCCTTCTACAGTGAGGATCACCTGAGCTAGGCCATGCAGCTGTTGCCAGAGGTGTTCTGACAACAGAATTCTGCTACTGGAATGTCAAGACATCTTTTCCACACTGTGAGCACTTTAACCCGAAGGATCATTCCTATCCTCGAGCAGGTTTTATCAATTTTTTTCTCCAATGCTGACATTTCTCCAATGCTGACAGATTGAGAATCCTGCAGTTCTGCACAGGCTTCTGCAGGGATCCCAAGCATTTCCCTGTCTCAAAATAGAGTGGCCTGTTAAACACTACCAGCTGAGTGTAACCCACGTGCTGTGGCAGCCAGTCTGTGAGGCACTGTGGTGCCAAGTCCCTGCTTGCAATACATCATTCTTCCTTCCATTGGCTTCCCAGGCGATGGGAATGTTTTTCCATCCTTCTCTGCAAGTCATGAAGTGAAGTATAAAGTGAGTTATAAAGATTTTTAAACGAGCTTTTGCCCTGGCCTGGCCTGGAAGATCTGAGGTCATTCACAGTGCATATTAGTAAATATTTGTAGGGCCATGGGAGCTTTATTCCAGAGAAGCAGCTAATAAAGCTAGCTGTCTGTGTTTGTTGTTCATGCCAAGACACATTCCAGCATCTGATTATTTTATTTCATTACTTTAATGTGGAAAGAAAGAGAGAAGCATTAATTTTTCCAGGTGGATTGGCCTGTTTTGGGGAGGTCACAGACTGAGGTAGGTGAATTTGGATTAAAACTGACCCAAGCTATGACATAAGTAAAAACCTTGGTGCAAGTAAATTTTAAGCTTTTTGTAATGAAAAAGAAAAAGAAAAAGAAGAAGGGCATGAAAGCTGAATTATTTGCTTCCACTCTGACCCATTTCTGTGAGGAAACAAAGGAAGATAAAGAGGTGGTAGAATTATAGTTACTTAAGTGACCTGAACTGGAAAGGGAATCTTAAAAAATGATGTCAAAGAACTCCCTGTAGCCATCTGCAGTACAGAAGATACCAAGGAGAATTTCTATTCTCTCAGAAATCTGCATTTTGTGAGGGAGGAAGGGATTGTTCCCAGTGGGAATAAAATGTTAAACTCATTGAGTCCTGCAGAGCAACTTAAAAACCCTAGTAACAAAATGCTTTCTCAGTGGGATTATTTGCATGATCTTCTTTATCGTGGCAAATAATATGGAAGTATAACAAATATTCTGACATTTTCATTTTAAAAGTCATCAAAACCAATGCATCTCTTCAGATCTTTGCTCTTTCAAGACAATTACTCTTCTTCAGCTCTTGTAAACCATCTGTGTTTTTAGTCTGTGGTCTTGGTCCATAGGTATGTGACCAGACTTTACTCACAGGAATGGGGCTAATGAATTTTCTGAAACTGGATATGTGAGTTTGGGCTTTCTGCATCAGAAAATGTTGAAGGTGCATGTTCTGTAAGTTTGGTTTTATTTTCCAGTTTTGTGTCATTTCTCTGGCATTTTCATCTGGCATCTCTTAATTTTTCCCAACATAGCCAGAATTGGAAGCAGGACACCTGAGGCTGGGAGTTAGTGAGTACCCTCATATCTGTCATTGATTTTTCACTACTGTAACATTGGTGATGTATCTTTTTATGTTGTCGTTCGTTTAAAAATTCTAGTGTGAGAAAAATGAAGACAAAAGGACTTTGGATTGTTAATGATTGGTTACTGGATATAAGTGGTAAATTAGAAATTATCTGTATCTGGTATATCCAACTCTATTTTCACTTAATCATCACGGTTCCAGGCACTGTAAACTTCTAGACCGTACTTGCAAATGAAGTGGCTTGTTAGATCTGATGGTGCTAATCCTTCTGCTGAAATCACATAATTTGTGACTTGCAGTGACCAATGGTGTTACATGCAGGTTAAATCTGAAACCCAGTTTTCAATGGTTTTACTCATTTCTTAACAACAGTAGTTGTTAACTACTTCACATGGCAGTTATGCTTGTGGTTAGATAGCCAGAAAGTAAAAACAAATATCTAAATTCCATGCATGTATATTTCTACCAAACAGAAAGGAGATAGCAGGCTGATGTCCAGTATTCTTAACTGGAACTACAGGACTTTTGCTTCTCATTGAATGTGGAAATTCCGGGATTATGCTGTATGCTACGAAGAATTGCCAAATTTTAAGAGGTGTTGTAAAGATAGCAGACATTAATTGTCCAGGTTTGGCAATAGACAAGAATATATAGGCCTAATTTTCATGATATTAGAGAAAATTACTACAAGCGCCAGAACAAGATTGGCATACCTGACAGTTCTCTAAATCTAAATTGTAATGCAGGATTTCTATGCAAAAGCAATCTGTGAGTAAGCTTTAATCCAAAAAAAAACTTTGAGATCCCAGATTGACTGTTGCTTAAATTTCTGCTGCACACTCATTTCTCGCTGCACTGTTTGAAACTGCGAAGGTCATATGCAATATGGGGCCAGCTCAGTAGAATGTTTTCATGAACAGGTTATGTATTTGTGTAGATCAGCTCATTTTCAAACCTGCTGTCTAAAATGTAGTTTTATGTATCTGACAAATTGGAATAGATTGACCTCATCATTTTGGTGACACGGTGCCGACATGAGTGTATAACTGGATATAGTGTATACATTGTAGAGCATCATCCCTGATCTTTGATAGGCTTCATTTATTTGATCTCTGTGTATTAGCACCTTCTTCAAAAGTGTTGCTTAGTGCAGCTCTTATCCCTCTAATCCACATTTTTGCTTCTGTTCTGCATTTGTGAAAGTTGCTTATCAAAGGCAAAAATATCAAGGATTATGTAGGTTTGAAAAGCAAATTCAAAGCAGTGCCAATACAAAAGATCTCTCAGTTTGGTTGCATAGCTTTCTTAACACTGTGAAAGTCTAATCATGGCCTTGCTCTGTCATCCCATCTTTTCTTTCTTCCTGGCTTCAGTTGTGCAGAAAATAACAATAAAGTTGTGCATTATAATGAAAAATACAATGTATACCATGTCAAGATTCATTGCATTCACTCATCATAAGAAAAACATGCATCTTGGATAGATATCAGGGCTTGGGTATTAGCAAATCCTATGAGTCTGTTTGGGGTTTTTGTTGGTATCTCCTACAAAGAACTCAGATCTGCATAACAGAATTCTGCTTGGTGTCCGAAACTGCTTCACAGCCATAGTCAGCCTGTGACAAACAGACAAAATGGATACAATAATGCAAGACAGACTAGAAAACCACTAATGACCTGCGGTGTTTTCTCTGCTGCACAGCAAAGCAGTTGATCAAGGCCCAGAAATACACATGGCTGTGCCATACATCTTGGAAGTGCTTCAAAACCTCCAGGGTTGGACGTAACTCCAGGTATTTGTAAAACTATTAGAAAGGGAGGGCGGGCAGAAGTATGTACATGCTGGAAACGTAAGGCCTCTGGTTCCCCTCAGATTGTTTCAGTGATATTTTCTTGGAGATGAAATAAATACCAAATACCAAATACCTTGGAGATGTGCAGAGAAAATTTGCAAGATACAACATTTCAAGAATATTGAATTTTTGATGTTATGTTGTTAGAAAATAAGAATAAGCTTTTTTTTTTCTTAGCTTTGAGCCACAGTATTTGCTTTCACAATGGCAACAACAGATTCTTACACCCTCCATGTTTTTCCCCACAAGTAAAAGATTCCTACTGAATGTGTTTACATTTAGTGAGACACTGACCTCTGAAGAGGAGTAGAAATTTGAACTAAGTGGTTTCTATTTCCAAAACCTGGGGAGATCTCTACGGTAACTATTTGCATAGGCAGGGAAATGGCAGAAAATACTCTTCGAATTCCTCATTCGAAATATGTGAAGTTCAGAGAATATAATATTATGTAGAAAAATTACTTTTACACCCCAGTTGGGTGCTAATGGATGATACATGCAAAGTGCTAATTTTGAAATCTGCATAGCTGCTGCAAAGAAGTTTGATGAGACCATGGCCAGGTGCTGGATGGCATTTATCCACCAGTGGAAAAACCATAACAATTGTTTCAGTGATATTTTGCTTGAAATTTGGAATGATTGCCGAACATTTTCTTATTAACACACACAAACAAGATTGTTTCCCCTTGTTTTTATTTAATTTTCACTGCTGAAATGAAGTTATATTTGGAACTTCTTCCCCCAGCCCCATATGCATCTCCAGATTTGCCTTGGGCCCAGACAGTTCCTCATGGGAAAAGCTAGATCATTACAGCATTCTAGGGATGAGGCTGAGCTCTGCAGCCTTTTTCAAGGCTTACCTTGGAGATCTGGGCTGCTCTGGTGGAAGAGCAGTCTATCTTTCTTAAAGCCAAAAAGTCTTGCTATGAGTTTTAGGTTTCCTCTGGGATCCTCAAAACCAGACTTGCCCAGCAGTGAACTATTGAGAAGCTGAAAGAATGACCTGAAATAAAGAGGCAGATTTCTGTTGGAAACCCACATGGCTTATGTCAGGATATTGCTAAGACTAGCATGTCATTAAGGAACATCTCTTTATTTGACTTGTTTGGGTTCTGCAGTTTTCTGATGCAATTTCTGAGCCAGTTGGGATCATGGTTACATGCCTTTGGTGAAGCTACAGCAGCGAGAGACATGAGAAGAAAGGCCTTTGTATCCACTCAGATCTGCCGCACTAAAGTATGTCCAGATGGACAGATGACCTCCAGAGGTCCCTTCCAGCCTAAATTATTCAGTGACTCTGGGTCTAACATTCCAGAGGGAATGTTAGGTGAAACCAGGACCATCCCATATGGGGAGGAAGACAGTTATATCTGCAACTCTTGTATCTTGACCCTATTCTCCGCCCTGGCCATCCATCACTGGGCACTGGTATTTTATTTTACCGTGATGTCAATCACCATTTCAATTAGTGTGTGGGAGGAGAGTATGTGGATGATAGCATCCAACCTTCCATTTGATTTAGGATGAATCACACTTAAGAGGGCATCTGAGGTTAAAGAACACAGGATTCTGGACACATGTATAAATCAACAGTCTTGAGGTTTTCATTATTCACCTTCTAGTGTACGGAGTGATATGACTCACTGGATCATAAAAGAGATCAAATAGCTTTGTTGCTAATAATTCTTTCCTTGACCCATTCCCTGGCACATTAGGTTTGTAAACAGAATTTTAATGGCATCCCTTGGAAGTAATAACATCACGCCTCAATAGTACCTTCGCTGGCTGTGTGCTCCTGGCTATAACTATGCTTGGGTTTAATCCTCAGCCGTTTGTGGGAACTAATGTGCTTTCATATCTTCTTAAGTTTTCAGTTATGGCCTTTTTGTGATTGATCATCTCCAGTTACTCTGCCTCTCGCCCTCCTCATCCACAGATGACATTTGAACCCTCCCAGGAGCCCACAGCTCAGCTTTCCCCAAATGATAAGCGCTCCCTGTAATTTTCTGCTGGAGATAACATGCTTGAACTTCAGAGTGTTGTTAATGTCTAATGAGCTCATGGCGCCACTTATTGTTTTATGGCTAAATCATGATTGTTCATTAACAAAAGTAGCATTAGACCACATGCCAGCTTTTGACAGAGGAAAAGGTAAAGCAAAGTGGCAGGAGGCAGGGTGGTAGAAGTATGGTATGTGTGGTAGCAATGGCAGCAAACCTCCTGCTGGCTCCTGCCCCACTTCTGTGCTGCTGCTGCTGCAAATCCTGAAGCCGACAGAGAGCATCTCTCTTTCCACAGAGCTCTGACATCAGAAACAAGAGCTAAGGCCATGTCATACTGTGACTTTAAATGTGCATAGCACTGAACAGCTCCAAAATCACTATGCCCTGATATTGTAACTGCTTTTGCCCTGCTGTACCTCAACTTTTGTAATGTGTTTTGTGTTGCTTCATCTGCCCTGTGGCTGCCTTACCACTTCTGCCCAACAGAGTGGTGCTTCACTGTACCAGTGCTGCAAGGAGGGCTCAGAAATACAGGGTTGGTGGTTCCCAGAGTAGGAAAATGTACATTCAGAAATTGGGAGTAGGGAAGAAAATTCCAGTTCATCAGGAAGGGAAACTTCTCTGACGTGGTTCCAGACCTTCTTATGATGTGAAAACTTTTGGTGATAGAGAGCCTTGTCCCATCTGTTTCACTGTCAGGGAAAAAATCGTGTGTTTGTGATAGGCGTCGGTATGATTCTTCCAGTTTTGGTGACGGGAATAAACCTTCCAATGGTTTATTCAGATACCAGAAGCAGACAGAAGAAGGGGGGAATAAAAGGTAGTATTTGATATTACTATCTGTTATTTCCATCCTTTTCAAAGAAACAGTGCTATCTGGTCTAGGGGAAGGGGGAAAAGGAGTAAAGGAAAGGTCGGGAATCATCACTGCATAGGACTGTGCTTCTTCATCACCTAGTCACATTATTGCTGAGCCTACAACAGATAGGACCTTTGTAGAAATGAAAACTGAAACAAAGTGCCAGAGAAATTATTAAAAAATGATTTTATGGTAGCTCATTTATTCTTTAGATGGCAGACACCCAAAGGTGGCACTGAACCCGAGAGCTGTGATGGTCACAAAATCGGGTATAATTGCACTAAAGCTGAGACTCTAATTACAGCCTACAGTCTCAACTATCACAGGCGTATGGACCGAAGAGCTTGAGAATAGTGCTAGAGAGGGGAAGTAACAGGAAGAATGAGTGCTGGGTAGGTGCCTGGAAGAACTGGGGTTGTGCCACCTTGTTTGAAAGACTTGTTTTCTTCATCAGTTTTCATTTTGGTCAGTTCCTGTAGTGAATGCATACCTTTTTGCGTTGAAGGAGATGTAACAGAAGACTGGTTATAAATAGCTGTTGGTTTGCCTTTTATGTATGTATATAAATATATATGTGTTTGCTTTATATATATGCATATGTATCAATGTATACATAAATATATATGTTAAGCAAACTTACATGAATAAACAATAGAAACATAATGACCTTTTTATAGCTATGACTCTACATGCAACAAAGCTGCCTGGTGTATTGCAGCTTGTAAAGCATGCGTGTTTAGCACAGGATGTGTACTCTTCATTATTTACAGTTGTTTAAATGAAGGCTTTCGTGGGGGTGCTGTCGTGCAAGGAAACACTGTGAGCCTGGGGCAAAAAGTATTAGGTATCGGGGGGCTGGATATATTAAGCAGGAGATTTAATTAAAGGACCATCATGATCTCTTCCAGCTAAGGAATATATTCAGTTAAAAACTGATTAGAGCTGAATCACCATCTGAGGTTCATGAACAAATTTTTGGTGGAGGTTGGCAGAGTTAGATACCCAATACCTTTGGGATTTGTATAGAGTGGGGGCATTTAAATCTCATTAAAGTCTCTGGAGTGCTTAGTAAGAATCTGAAGGTTGAATTTATCCTCAATCTTGTAAAATCACTGCCCTTTGCCAGGAATAGACTTGGCTCAGTGAGGGAAAAGTGCTCTCTGCTGAATACTGGAAAACAAACACTGTATTTGGGATGCACTGTGAGCTCCTGCTGTCTCCAATCTACAGGAGTAAAGCAACAAGCAGTCATTGCGGGCCTAAATGCTAAGGAGGGAGTATTGTCCTAAACCTTCTATATCTCCTGTCCTTTCTGTCCTTCCCCTCAAGGATAGGTGGGGATTGCAGGAGCATTTCTGATGTTTAGGAGCACAGAAAACTCCTGTATGAGTGCAGATGACCAACCAGTTCATGTTGACAGATGACCCCATGGGCCAAACCATGCATTTGCAGACAGCTGGATCAGTGACTCCCAGCTTTTCTCAGCCACTGATCACAAGTTCTTTCCAGAGCAATAATTGCCTCCTGTGGCCTTGCCATGAGGAAAAGCAATGCAGTGCAAAGCAGTTGGAATACACAAGTCTCCCAGGCCAGAAGTGAGCACCAGACTCCAGGAACCCATCTGGATGTAGGATTTTGGTAATGCTTCCATTCAACCATCTCGGATGAACCTCAGTTCTTCCCCACTAAGCTTATCTCTGGTCTTTCCATGTCAGTGAACACCCTGGAGCTGCTGCTAGCTCAGCCACCAGTACTTGGGTGGTGCCTGCAGTCTTCATTTCCCAACTTTTCTCCTGCTCAGTGGTGCTTCTGCATCCACAGCATGCAGCTCCTTCCTCTCAGCAGCTGGGAGAGGACCAGAAGAGCCCATTACAGTGTTATTAACCTCTTCTTTTGTATCCAGTGGAGTGAGAGCTGCTGCCGAGCCCACTTTGTCTTCAAACATTTAACAGATTGGCCCATGTCTAATTTCTGCCGCCTTGTTTACAGAAGGTAGAGCGTGGAGGGAGAGGGGGGCTGCTCTGCAAGGGAGAAGGGCATGGAGAAAAAAGATCTGCCTAACCCTCCATCAAAGAGCTGCTTTCCTACTTGTGGTTTCAAAATGCTTCCTCCTTCCTCAGCTCTCCTGTAATCACTCTCCAACATTCACCAGAGCAGTGTTTACATCCAGCACTATTACCGGCAGGGAGACAGGAGGAATTAGGGCCTCCCATGCCCCATTATCTCTCCCCCTTCTCCCCCTCCTGCAGGCAGACACACTTCTCTCCCCTTGCCCCTTTTCATCAAACGTGTCCAATTCATGAAGGAGTAAAAGCCCTTTAATGGGGTTCTGGAGATCTTAACATCCAGGTGGTTTGTTTAAAAAAATAAAGAGAGGCAGAGGAAGGGAGGGGAAGAAAAAAAAAAAAAACAACTTGGAGAAAAATACCAACAGCTCACTCTATTTGGCTGCTTTGTTCCTTTTCCACGTTGTCTTGAACGTCTTTCTCTTCCCCAGCTCCGCTTGGCAGCCGGGGTGAACTGGAGTTTGACTTGGATGGCTAGTGAGACCACACAGAGCTCACCCTGGCTGGAACTAATTTCCTACGTACAGCTGAAGAATCCCATGCGCACACACAAGCGCAGCGAGCCCTCGCGCTTCCTTTTGATTTCCTTTTTGTGCTTCCTTCCACTAGATAGATGCTTTTATCAGAAGCAGAGCACTGCGATGGCACCGCCACCGAGCGAGAGGCTGACCCAGCGTGCGGCCACAGCGCAGCACTCAGATGTAGGCGGGCGAGCAGACGTGTGAAAAATGGCCAATGTTGGGCAACAATAAATGTGCATTAAGCCTCTATTTTTTAAAGAAGGGTAAAAAAGGATAGTCATATGGTACTGGCACTTGACGGGGACTTGAGGTCTGATTCCAATTCCTTGTTTAACCGCAGATTTCCTCTAAATAATTCTCGTAATCTCTTGATTCCCCAGCTGAGGTCAGGGGCCCATTGTTCTACACCCTGTAACAACACAATGGGACACAGTTCCTGCCCCAAAGAGCTTACAGTGAAAACAATCAAAGGAGCAAAGAGAAGCCCAGGCTTGCCTGAAGTAACACCCTGGTGTTAAACTGAAGATTGGAACCAGACCTCCTGACTCTCTAGGTTTTGAATCTTCTGTGATCTGAGGATCATAACATTTTTCTGGCTCCCATCTTTAGATTCACAGTAGTGTTAAAGACCGTCAGAATAAGAAATACTGAATCTATTACCACTCTGAGTACCAAGGAGTGGGAGCTGTACTCATGAGCAACAATGCTTGTATGGGAAGGACATCCTTTGCATCATGCTGGTGGTTTGCTGGTGCTCAGAGGTGATGGAAGGCAGCGAGAGGCTGAGAAACTTAGGAAGCTGGTTAACCTTCAAGTCACTGGACTTCGTAAGAACCAGAGTAGTAGGCCAGCAACGAGCTTGATGGCTGGTAAAGAATTGTGTTGAGCTGTATTGAAGCTTTTTTCTTCAATGGGAAGGGAGATGTCATGTGGGGATATTTAAGAGAGAACATTAACTCCCACATGGAGGAGTTGTTAGCACAGTGCTGCGCCCAGAACTCGCTCCTCTCCCAGGACATGCGTGGATGGAATGAATGTGGTGGCACAAGCATGTGAGCTTGTCCCAAGTCCCCTCTGTGCTGGCACAGCAGTGCTCACTGCTGGAGCATTCACAGCGCAAAGGTCTTGGTGAAAGATGCCATTGAATGAGGTTCTGGTTGTCCTAGCAATGCTCTAAAGCTTGGATACACCCTTGAGACTGCAAGAACAAAGTAACAGCAGGCTTGGCAAACCATTCAGCAAAGAGAGGATCTCCCTGTGTGCATTGCTGGTAACCTTGCAATGTTATCAGTTGGCTTGATATCTCTGCATTTAGAATAGTAAAGAAAATGACAATTTGGTGATGCACATATGCTTTCCCTATATCGCTTTCTACCTATTTCTGTGGCACTTCTCAAGCTCTAGGTGCTGAGCATTATTAGGGGGAAAAATGTGAATGTTCATATTCTGTTTTCCTCTTCCTATTTGTCAGCTTATATGAAGTTTGCTTTGTCTACATTCAGTCACAAAATAAATGCCATTCTCCAGGCTGATCAGAGAGGTAGGCATACATCCCAAGGGACGCGTGAGAATTTCATGTAGGTTTCACTGCCTAACTTTGGGCATTACAGGAGCTTTCTTCTCCATGTCAAAGGAACCTGTGCTGAAAAGGAAGTGCATTCAGCATGCTGTTATCTCACACAGTGTCTCCGTAAGTCACCAGAGCTGCTTTGTTCTTTCTGAAGGAAAGCAGTGGTCCCATGTAGTCACTGTCCTGTTATGAGCTGGCCTTGATTTCAGGTCTCGGTGAAGAAGGGTTGTGCAGAACAGCATTATTAGGCACATAATTGCAGCTGGAGGGTTTGCTCTTCAGCAAGATGTGTTCTGAGCCACTGGATGGAACCTGAAAATTGGCTTCATCCCCCTGATGTTCTTAATTTTTAATTCTTGGTTCCGAAAAGTGTTGGGAAACGACTGTATTTCTAAATATTCCTTTCCGTGGGAAGCGCAGTTTAGACCTCAAATTCTGTGCTGGAAAAAGGAATAGGGAGTAGAAGGAAAACGATCTGAAGAGTTTTATTAAGCTTCAGTGTTCACATCTGTTAGCACGAAATGGTCCAAAAACAGGAGATAGGCATCAAAAGCTAATAAGATTTTTAAAAGTAAGGAATCTGTTTATTTGACTTCTGGATTTTGTGCATTTGGGATGTACGTGAGTCAGCCTCTCAAGTTTTTCCTTGCAATAGCAAGGAAACTTGCTTTTTATTATTTATTTATTTTCCTTTAGTGAGTGCTGAGACTCTCACATAATTGCTTGTTTCCTGGAGTTGAGGCCTTTAAGTAAATATAAAGCATTCAGAGATTTGTGTTAAAGTCACAGGTTGGCAATTCTGTTTTATTTTACTTTAGAGAAGACTTTATTAGTGTGCAAGACCTAGATGGCTTTGAAATTGCCGTGCAAAGAGTATTATTGCTGGTGTTTGTTAGTTCTACTAATTGCTGTTATAGCTGCAGTCGGGAGTTTTTTCTGACAAAAAAAATTTAGTGTAAAGAATTAGAAATATATCAGAATATTTCTTTTTGGTGATCTTGAAAAGCTTCCTCTTGCCTTAATTCTTTCCTCCATTATACTGCACATTATTTACAGTATAAAGAAAACAATATTTATAGTATAAAAATCCGAACCCTGCTTGAAATGCTGAAGTGAAATTAGTCAGTTCTGATTGAAAGAAATTATTCTGTAGAAAAAAAAATTGCAACAAAATGTCATTAGTTTTCAGCTCTCCCAGAGTCTGAGAGTTTGGGCTTTTCACGCCCATTTAAAGCCAAGCCAATTATTTGAAATGTGGATATCTAAGATTTATTTTTCCCTACAAATATCCAGCTTTTGACCAGATTTTTCTGTTATTTCATGTTCAAATTGAGATAATAATAGAAACACAGTGTTACGATTTTATTAACTTTTTTTTTTTAGTTTTTTGCTCACTGTTATTCACTCTTGGTTTTGACCCATTTCAAAAGCAATTGTTGAGGGCCAGTGGAGAGCATACCTTGATGAAACATTAATAACAGAGAGGCTTAAATTACAGAAATAGCTGTCGCTGTCACACATTAGTAGTTTTACTCTCCTTTTGGCAGATCTATGGTGGATGAAATTGTGTGTGAAAGGATGAAGGGAGAGAGACTTGGATAAGAGTGGTAGCATCTGATCCAGGGAAGTGAAGAAGACAGAACCACGAAGAGATTTATTTTATTTGCTTCTGGCAATTAGCATTAGTAGTATTGTACCTGGGGAGCTGGAACTGCCATGGATAATAATGTTATTGCTTTTGAGATGGTTCATCCAGCTCTAATACCATGAGTTTGAGTCAATAGAAGATGCGTGGACTCAGCACCTTCGAAGGTACTTTCATATGTGCTTCTAATCAAATGAAGTTTTAGGCATCCAACAAAGAGCCCAGGGCAAAAAAAAAAAAAAATTGCTTTAATGCTGTGAGGTGGAAACAGACTTGCCCTGGATGTTTCATAGCTGCATTGCTCAATATGTCTGTGCTTTGGTTGGGCTGTCTGAACAGATCATACATTATTGGTGAGACATAGGCTTGTCTGTTATTTCTTCTCTCCCTCCTAATCTTCCTCACTGAACCTGTGGCTGGGATAGGGTCCTGTGCTCCAGCTAGTTGTGACCAGCCCCTATGTTTGCTTTTGTGTTACATTGCCCTGGTGTTACTTGTGGACTGAAAAGCCATTAGCCCTCAGGGCAGCTGCCCATTGCCCACCCCATGGCTGCTTTGCAGGGATTGGTGGGAGGGACCCCGCTGCTGCTGTTGCTTCAGATCCCAGCTCAGGTCTAAAATTCAAGCTCCATCAGCTCATTGGACCCTTGCAAAGGGATGTTGCAGTCTGTTCTGAGAGAGGCCTATGGAGGACTCTAAGGTCTTAATTCACAAAGCATCTTCTTGCAGGGCCTAAATGCAAACCAAGATGCTTATCCTACATTTGTCCTGAATATCCATCACAGTAGGGCTGCCTTTGTATTTGCACCAGGATTTTTTGTGTTTGTGAGCACAGGGCAGCTGGGACATGGTAGCTCACACCCTGGGCTGTGTTGATTCCTCTGCTTGGCTATGTAATCCTCTTCTTTCTTTAATAGAAGATGGATAACTTCCTTCCGGTCTTGGAATTAATTCTGTTCAGTCACTACCAGCAAGATGCCCAGCTTTGAAGTAACGCAAATGACATAAGAATGGACCTGAAAGGTAGAAATTCTCTAATGAGTAGCATTTCCCCATTTGGGCTTCTGTGATCTGGCTGACCCCTCTTGCAGCTGAAGTAAACTCCCACCAACCCTGCTGTGCTTGCAGGGCACCACTCATGCTCGTTTCAATGCTTTACCACTTGTGCTCAGTCCTGGTGACAGCTCTGCAGGGATGATAGCAAGGCTGGTGTTTCTTGCCACTTTCTGATGAGACGGGGACACCCACCCTTGAGGCCAGCCAAGGGGACAGAGGGCAGCAGCGGCCAGAGCTGCAGCACATGCTGGAGGGGAAACCAAGAACAACAAAGGATTTCCCATCTCCTTGGTCCTCCCTTGCAGCTCCAAATCATGTCTCTCCAAAACCCTACTGAGGCAAAGCAAAGCCCAAAGGTGCCTCCATGCTCTGAGCCAAAATGCAAGTGTGGGGGCTGTGGCGGACAGTGAGCTCAGGATGCAGGGCTGAGAACATCCTGGGGATGCAGATTTCCCTGGCTGCTGCACCATCAGATGGCACAGGCTGTGTCATCCCTGCACTGGGAGATAACTTCATGGGAGTGTTGAGCAACATCCTCAAGCCCAAAGGGTTATAAAATCCTTTTGGTCTGTGCTCTGCTATTTGAGTTTGGAAAAGAGGAACGGGCTTGTAGTCTCTTTGCTGTTACCTCCTTAGGAAGGTTGGGGCAGCTGGGAGCCAAGGAGTCACGCGCCCCATTCTGTCGCAACATCCCAACATCAACACCCTCTGATCTATGGTATCTTGAGAGTTTGCAGCTCTCGTGTGGAGATGGAGTATGAATAAGGGCCCCCCAGTGTATTGGGAATCGGGCCTGTGGGTCTCCCGTGTCAAGTGAGTCATAATGTATTAGATCCGAGGACTTCCCCCACGGGTGTTTAGTCTCAACAAACCCAGCTAATTCAGATTTAACTTAGCTCTTAATATGCTACATTGCTGAGTCTTCTAATTAATGCCACATGTTGCAGTCAGCTGTCATACTGAATAAATGTTTACAAAGCTATTAATGTACTGTATTTGTAAACCAGACCAGCTCCTCTTTGGAAATCATGTGGTATGTGTTTTCCCCTCAAAGATGAAAAAAGTTTTTAGCAATAATGAATACTTTATTTTTGCAGTCACAGCCACTTCCCAAGAACTCATTGCTAACTTTCTTGGGCTGTAGCCATTCTGCAGGGGAAGTGAAGGGGGTAGAGCTCTTCTACGCAGAAGTGAGCATGCACACTCTTTTTGCCCTGGTGGGAGAAGGGAGTCCTGTGCGTCCATGGCTGTCCTGTCCCTGGCTGCCACAATCCATGAGCATGCAAGGATGCTGCACTCTCCTTGCTTCTCCACCACAGGAATGGGCATACACAGTCGCGGCCACGCGGAGAGAGATGTGTCCCAGCGGTCTATGGTAATCTGTCCCTTCCTTGAGGCCTCTTGGAGCTAGAGACCAGGCTGGGGACCTGGCTGGCCGCTGTCCCTATGGGGCCAATTGGTGGCAGAGTGGTGCCAGTGGCATACAGTGATGCCCATTGCTACTGCCACACTACTTGCTCAGCACAGGTTTGCATTTTCTGTTTTTTAGGTCTTTCACAGTGTTTCTTCCTAAGGCTCTGGGGCTTTTCTATGGTTGTGCACTTCTGTTTCATATGCTGCAGATACAGCAGGAGATTGCCAAAGCACTCTGAAAGCTTAGAGCAAGGCTGGGAACAGTGCACTGCCAAGGGCTGCCATGTCACCCCAGGGCAGAATGTCTGGTCCAGGGCTTCAGGCATGTTGTCCTGTTGGGCTTTCATGGGAGGCAAGTGCCTGATCTGAGCTGGAGATCCAAAGATCCGCCTGGCTGAGTGGTGCTCTTTTCATCTCTGGTTTGTGGGAGGAGACTGATAGCAGAGCACTCATCACAGGCTGCAAGGACAGTGAGATTGGGGTAGCATAGAGAATGGGACAGATACGGTGGGTGCAGTGCTGTGCCTGGCCAAGGACACAGAGCTATTCAGGGAGGTGACCAGGAGAGCAGCTGGACCCCAGCCCATGCTCTGACATACAGGCGTTAGGGATGAAGGCTCTCCTGGCTCACGGCTGGGAATATTCAGCCCACAGCATCTCTTGTCTCATTTTCACCTGCTGCAGCAGAGCTCCAACTTGTGCACAGTGAGCCAAGGTGTGAAATATTTCTTCCTATGGAACAGTGCCTTGCTAGGTAAGATAGCGCTGCATGCCCAGGCGTTAGCTGCACTGGTTCCCAACCTGGTGCCTTGGCATAAACCCATCGTTTTTTGCTGATGTGACAAAGTTGTCTGGGCAGTCACTCCATGCAGAGGGAGCATGAGGCTGGTGGTTTGGCACTGCCACCTCGCAGAGCCCAAACACACAGAGAAGGCACACAAAACAGGCTGGTTCTGACCTTAGGGAAGTGGCTTCAGTGCAGCTCCTGAACCTCCTGAGATGTGTTTTGAGCTAAGCTGCAAACATAAAACATCTCATTCATCGTTTGTTGTCACTGGGACTAAGCACACGCCTGCTCTTGCTGTGGAGCCGTGTCTTCCATGTTGTAATGGCTTCTTCCCATGCCTCACCAGTGGGAAGTGTGCTCATAATGGTACACTCCCCTCATTAGGCAGAACATTCCTCTTTTTAACCTCTTTAACCTGCAGCATTCCCGTTGGGAGGACCCTGTCTCCATACTTCTCAACTGCCCCTAATTAGATTGGGCATTTCTTGCCTCCGCTGTATATTTACAATTTAGGAACAGGAAAAAATACAGCCTGCACTTAAGGGCTTGCTTCCCTCTGTTTGCTTCCCATGCTTGATATTTTGGACAGGAGGAGGTGGAAATTTGAAAGCCCAGAGGAACAAAACTTGTTGGGAGGAGAGGCTAGGCCCTCAGGCTCTTTTAGGCAGGACTGATTTCATATCTTGATGGATTTTAACATCAGCTCTCACTTTTTTATTTCCCTTCTCTTGGTACGTGCGCATGTGCACACACATACACCCCATTGTCTGTCTTTTGCTCTTATTCTGCCATCAGCCTTTTAATAATATTATTGTTGATGTCTTTTCATTCCTGATGCCAAACCTGATTTGGAGATCACAGTGCTGAGGGTTTCATTTCGAGCACTGTAGACAGAAAACTGAAGTCCTAAGTGACTGGAGCCCTTAGCCAATCTAATTGTTATTGACATTTGTGTCTGATTGTTCATCAAGGGGGATTTGACTTGCAGGCCAAATCATTCTATTACCAGGGTTCCTTTCAGCCTTTTCTCTAACAAAACAACCCGACCCAGCAGCAGCAGGAGGATCAATGGCAATATCTCTCGATGTCCATCTAGCTGCACATGGGTGGGGGGAGGGCGGGCGGAGGAGACCATGCGTGTCCTGTGTGAAACGTGCGAGCAGAAGAGTGGAGAAGCCACAGTATTGCATTACAGGGAAAAAAAGGGTCTCATTAAAAGACTACCGTTTTCATGGCAAGGTGAAGGAGGCAGAGGAAGGAGGGGCTGGCAGGGCTAATTATATTAAGGTCATTTCACCTGTCAAAACTTTCCCTTTAGTGGTGTCCCCGGTGCCCTGGGATAACATCCAGATTTGTCCTGAATGGCATCTCTGTTCCTGCTCAGGAGCCTTGACTGGTGGGTCGGGCAGGGGGGCATGAAGGGGGCCCTGGAGGCACCCTTCTGCCTCCTTTTCACCTACAGCTCCCCTTTGATTTTGCCCATGCCCCTCTTGGGTTTCACAGTGGGTAATGACAAAGTCCCGCTTCTCACTGGGAGCCATGCTTTTCCCCATGTGAAAGAGGCAGGGGGAGGGGGAGGCTGGCAAAGCTGGGTGTCCCGGTGATGAACCCTAGAATTACCTGGCCTCCTTCAGGGGATTGTTCTGAGTCATTAAGTTATTTTGTTTTCCAGGAGCAGAGGGGAAAGGTAGGTTTCTGCAGTTAATCTTTTGAGGTAGGTGGAAGCTGTGCAGATGGCCTCACTTTGCTGGCATTAACAGGTACAGGTAATTTGGAGAGGAAGATGATGGGAGGAACACAATACGGTTCATTCACGAACACAGAGGGTCAACTTGTCACCATGGAAACAGGGCAGAAATGGCAGAGATCAAAGGCCTCTCCACCAAAAGATGCTACCTAAATAAATCTGGTCACATGAAAGAGAGCTGTGAGCGAATTCAGCGCACTTCCTCCTCATGTGGCCTTTGGCAGTGATCTCAGTGACTCACATTTAGCCTGCTGAAGTAGCACCACCCGAGCTGAGAGATGGATTTGGCTTAGCACACCCTGCCTTTGGTAGATGCTTGGGAATAGGAGTGAGTCATGGACATCCCTGTCATAAAGATATGAGGAGTTTCCCTTCAGATGGAGTATTTTTGGATCTGATTGGCTTTTGAGAAGAAAAATGATCAGAAGTGCATAGTTACCTTCTTAAATAATTGGAGGCATGAGCAAGAGGTGTTGGTCTGTAGATGCAGAGTGGAACTGTTTGTTAGAAATTGCTATTAAGGTAGAACTGACTGCTGGATACCCTGACAAAAGTGCTAAAAGACCCTCAGTGTTAAAAGGAAAAAAAAAATGTGATTTGGAGTTCTGAAAGAGTCAGAAGGAAGGGTTCAAATTGATTAATTCTCTGACAAACCAACTTCTGCCATTCCAGGCTCTTTCCATAGCTTCTGACACATGAACACTAACAGTGCTAGCAACCTGTCTGCAACGTTACTCCTTGGTGGAGCATCTTTCTTCTGTTCTCACACCTACTGAGCCAACATGATCCAGGACAGGCACCACTGACCAGACTTGTCTTTGACTTCCTAATCGTGTTGCATGTTTTTGTGAAGCCTTTTGAGAGGTAGTTCTCAAGAAGGACCACATTCTCCTCAAGCAGCAGTGAAGAAGGTACAACAAGACAGTTTAACCCTAAAAAAAGAGAGAGCGAATACCCAGATGAAAAAAAGGCTGTGGCAAGGCCACTCTTGCTAAAGTCCACCTTTGAGGCCAGCTGAGGTTGCAAGTAGAAAAATCCCACAGACTTGCAAGAGAGATTGGAGATGTTTTCCTTCTCTGGAACATGCTTTGCAGCTCTGGACCTGTGGAGGGTGAATGAATGGTTTACAGTGCCATTGATCCTTTAGAAAAGAGCCTACCAGCATTTAGATGTTATCATGTGCAACAGGAAGCAAACCATGTGCTGGGGCTGGCACCTGAGCATCCAGCCCATCTCCCTTCGGCCAGGTGTTCCGGCTATCCCAGCAAACTCAGGATGGAGACAAGCCTCTCGAGGCAGTGGTGTTTCCAGTGCAGTAACTCGAATCATTTTAAAGAGCAGAAATCAGAGACAAAGCCTAGCATTGTAAGCAGCAGAGGCTGAATAAGAAGACCCTTGGGAGCCCCGCCACTTCTCCCTTTAATCTGATCAGCAAGCAGCATTCTTGTAATTCCCTTCAGGTCACTCTGAATTCCTGCAGTTTCTCAGCTAGGTTGAAGCCTTTCCCTTTGATATTAAATAATCTGCAGACTTAGAAAGAGTAGTGAAGCAGGAGCAGTACACAACTTAGCCTAGTTAATGTCAGAAAACGGCTGCATCTTCATTCCAACACACCTAAAGCTGAATATTTTAAGAATTATTTTGCATTTTGCTCTCTACTTTTAAAATACATTAAAGATCATTCCTTGGAGATGTTCCTGTTGTTTTTAACATGGCTGATGCTGAATGCAGCACCGTTATGGCATGTCTGTTAGATTTAATGGTTCTTGCTCCAATTTGGGTTAAGCAACAGTTTCATTTGTAACTCAGAGACACACGATCGCTTGCCCTTGCCAGGCAAGTCTGACATTGTAGCTGTTAGTGGCTAATCACAGACTCCTCTCTGGCTGCTGCAGTGGCCAGTTAGAGTGCGAGAGCTGGTAAAAGGACCCATAGAAAAGGCCTTTCTTTATACATGAATACATGGCATCTAAATCTTTAGTGCACTCTGAAACCTGCTGTGTGAGCCGCGAGGAGAGTCTAAGGATATATTCCCTGAAAGACCTCAAGGCAAATCTGTACTAGCTATCATTGACACAGACGCAGTGAAGATGCAGTAGTGTTTGTGTACACACCAAGTAGCCTTGGTGTGACCTGCAGGCCACCTGCAGTGTACCCATGTCCTCTCACTCTGCCAAAACCCGTATTTGATGAGCAAAGGTCAAGTTGCAAACACACTTAGTTTCTCAGGATGAAACAGAGCTTTTCATGGCTTGGAAGTTATAGTGCAGGGAAATGGGGACAGTAGACCATCAAAACAAAGCATAGCTTGATATTCACTTATTGTCTGTGTTGCATCTTCAGGGCACAGTAGAGCCCTAGGCAGAGAACAAGGTGGGAAGATGAATGGAAAGGATTGCATCTACTTTTCCAGCCATTGGCGGGAAATGAAGAGATTCCTAGTTCCAGCTGCCCCATGAAGACACTTCCATTGACTTTAATATCTGGTAACTCCAGCCTGATGAGAAACTCCACAGAAATTTGCTGGAGATTTTAAATTATGCTTGAAGAGATGAGAATATTTTGAGAAGTGCTACTGTTCTTCCAAGAACTTTATTTTGGAAAAAGAACAGCTTTTCTCCCAAAACATGCCAAAGATATTCTCACTGTGGAAATAAGAAGCCCCAAAAGTCAAATGACATTAGGTCACCAGATTCCTTTTATCAATAACTTTGAAGTCTTGTCCTAATTTTCTAATTTAGATTCTTGTGATAAAAAATTCTTTTGTCAAAAGCCAAGACCTCCTCCTTCTAATGGGCTGGGAACACAACCACCAGTAATAGCTCCAGTTCCATACAAAAGCAGCTGTATAGGTTCTGCAGAGAGAAGCCCTGAGAGGCTGGACTACATGAAATTTCAGCAGGCTCTTGGACCCAAATGCATAAACATGCTTCGGTTTTGGTCTTTGGAAGCTCACATTGCTCACAAAAGCTTGTGAAAGTTTCAGATAAGAGAGCAGAGGGGTAAATGAACAGCTTACAGTTCTTTCTGAGCAGCTATCCTTGTGAATGAGTCCTGGACACACCTTGATGTGCCATGTCTTAATGTGGGTGATGTGAATATCTGTACCAGGGGACAAGAAACCATACATTGTGGTTTCTACAAAGGCCAGGGTCCAAATCTTCCTACAAAGAGATTGACGTGAAGAGGGTGAGTAGATATCAAGGTCACAAACCCTTAAAAGTGAGCTTCTCCACTTTATTGTTTGGAGAAGATCTGGGGCACCAGAAACAAGCTTTACAAAATGGTACCCCTGCTCTGAAAACCCAGGCAGGCTGTCAAATAAGCCCAGGACAACCTACAACATCCTCCGGATGTTACAGCAATAAGAAAAGGTGGAGTCACCACATGGAGGGGAGCTCTCCTGCAGCCCCAACCATGCAGGATGAGTCCCAACAGATACATTTGGATCTGTCCCAGCAGATACAGGTGCTGGTTTGTCAGTGCAGGTGCTGCAGCTGGCAGGACAGGGGCAAGAGGGGACAGCGGAGGGAGCTGGGCTGGCTGGGCACTGCCCCACACTGAGCCAGTCAGCCCTGCTTTTCTGTGCAACGTGTGCAGAGCAGGAAGACTTGAGCCCTGAAAGCTACATTTCATTTAGTAATTAATTAGTGATTCTTGACCCCAGGCAGCTTCAGCCTGCTAACAATAACAAGATTGCAGCCTTTGTATAAGCTAGACTCAGTGCCCTTACCACTCTCATTACATTAACTGAAATCCTGTGCAACAAAGACGCAGGCTGCCTGGCAGGGGAGGGATAAAACCTCTTTCTCTTCATGTTTTGAGTCTGTTTCACTGCAGCCTTGCAGCAGGCACTCACCTCCACGTTGTCTCCGAGCCAAGAGGCCACCTCCTCTGCCAGGAGAATTACCCCCAAAGGCTCCAGCAGCACCAAGAGAAACCTCACCCAAACTGCCCACCCAACACACCGGTGCGCTGAGAGACAGATTATTTGGGAATCCTCCTCTGCCTTCCCACAATGCCCTCTGTAGGCTCCAGAGGAACAGAGCAGGATGTTCCCAGTGCGTGGGGAGCAGGGCTGGGGCTGCGTGATTCCATCAGTGCCAGGTGCCCAAGGCTGATCTACAGTGACGAGGTAAGCTCCAAGGTGCCGTCAGCATGCTTCCTGTCTCAGACAAGGGTGTTTTCACGCTGACAATGCTTGTAATTATTTGTTGGAAGATTTTGAGAGCATCTAAGGTAACAGAGAGGCCTCAATCAGTGTTTCCTAGCTGAAGGCATCTGTGTGCCTTGCCTTAGTCATAGGTGAGCCTTGCATCAAGAGCGAGGCCAGGCCAGGCACCTGGGTGGGTCCTTGTGTGCTCTGATAGTGGGTCTTGGTGTCTGCAGCTCCATGTGTTGGGGTTTGCACCAAGAGCTGTGGAGTCTGCAGGGAAGTGGCTTTTTCTCCTACATTGTGGCTTTTCGTTTTGCATTACCACCGCGTGGTGTGCTTCGCCTTGCAGGGAAGGTGTGAAATCTGTTTTGTGGAAGCAGCAGTGCAGCTCTGAAAGAAGAGACTGCCTGGCCAAGCAGCACAGCTCTGTGCTGTGCTCTTTGTCCTGCACAATACAATCACTGATGCTCGAGAGCCATTCAGTGTCAGTACTTGACCTGGGGTTGAGTCTCCGCTGTTCCTATTTCCCTGCAAGAAAATATCAGCAGATGCCTCTGACAAACCCAACTAGTGCTTCCAAGCAGGAAAAAATTCAAAAGAAACAGATTCACTTCCCTGCATGACCTCAGTCCTGCTCTCATTTGGGCAAACTGCGTAAGGAGCTAGTCCAGATTTTTGTTCGTATTCTGAGAACACATCACGTGGTGCAGTGCGTTACACCGCAAGGCAAATACAGCAGTGCAGGGCAGATGTTGCCACATCACGGGGGAAGCAGAAAGGCTGAGAGCTGGCACCAAGACAAACAGTGCTGAGATCTCAGTCCAGCGCTGTTCCCTGTTCCCTGCAGCTGCCCTCCCACTGCTGCCCCACCTCCAGCCCTCCTGTGTCCTCACATCCTCTGCAAGAGACCCTGATATTTTGATATTTCTCCAGCCTTAGTGGCCACTGCTGATCACTGCAGAAGGACCGTTCCACTTCTCATTGGCATCTGCAGATGCTGCATGGGGAAGAGATGGAGAAGCTCTCGTTAGGTGGCACAGATTGCACACGGGCAGTGCTGATGGACATTCTCTTTGCTCACGCCCACCCGGCAAATGCACTGAGTGATTTCTTTTGTTTTAAGCTGTGTAATTGCTAGGGAAAACATATCCTTTTCTAGTGGCTTTTCCTTTATTGTCATGTTTAGGAAGTTCTTTGGTATGTCATAACATTTTGTCTGTTTTTACTGAAATGGTTCCACGAAGGAACGATTGTTTGCACAAACAGACTGACATGTTGATACAGGCTGACAACTGCACAGCTAAGACCAAAATAAAATGTAAAGTAAACACATTTGCATAAGTTTATAATGTGACCCAGTTCTTAAGAAGCAGAGGAAATGGGGAGATCTGAATCTAAGCAACTTATCTTCCATCTCCCCTTTCTGCTTCACCCCTCATTCTTAACCTCTGCTCCAAGAATGCCATGGGAGAGTTGTCTGGATTTTTCCATTCAGATTTGAAGCAACAGGTCCCTCTTGTAGTTGGCTCCTAGTTTTGTTTTGCTTAGAAGGGAGGGCATGCAGGAGGGAGCATTCCCAGTTTTCCCCTCTGTGAAGCTGGTTGGGTTTTTTATCCCTTTTCTTCTCAGTTACACTTTAAAAGGCTTCTGTCAATGTATTTTCCATCATTTTAAAATCACATTGACATCCTGCTGCTTTGTGTCATAACCATGTAGCATCTCAAAATGCTGATTCGGTGCTATCTCCTTCTCAATCTGCTTGCAGCACTATTTCCTTTAGGATTTTTAGATCAGTGCCTCTGTTTTCCAGATGAGAAAGCAGTGCGGTGGTTTCTTTTTGGCCATCTAGCAGCTCTGTGGTAGATCCAGTGGCAGGACCAGGAAAATAGACATTCTGGAATTGGAGAGAAGGAATGAAGGATTTCTCATACAGGTGACATTAAGTTCTTTTAATGGAATGTTGCATAAACTCAACTGTCAGGTAGTAATGACAGACTTCAGGTCTGGATCTTTGAAAGACATTTCTTTGATAGGACAAGGGGGGATGGTTTTAAGCTCAAGATGGGAAGAGTAGATTGAATGTCAGGGGGAAGTTCTTTACAGAGGGAGTGGTGAGGTGCTGGAAAAGGCTGCCCAGAGAGGTTGCGGATGCTCCATCCCTAGCAGTGTTCAAGGATGGGGCCCAAAGCAACTAATACCAGTCAATCAAGAGGCTGGTAGCCCTGCGTGTGGCAGGGAGGTTGAAACTTGATGACCCTTGGAGTACCTTCCAACCCCAGACATCGTATGATTCTATGATTTGCTCAGTTTCTGCCACAGCTCTACATCCTTCTGTCTCTGGGCTTTCCTGCATCCCACTGCCGGTCAAGGAACTTCTACACTAAGCACAACAGTGTCATCCAAGCTCCCGAAGGCTGTCCCATCTGGTATCCATGGCCCTGATCTTTAAGGTGATAAGAGGGGCGCAATTCAGTTTACTAGTAGTACTGGGCAGAGATGCTTTCTTTTTAAGAAGAAGGCAAATGATGTCAAACTGTCTGACTAATAGTGCAGTTGTAAGTGATTGTTGCTGTGGACAGAACAGAATAATAGTTTCCAAAGTTTCTGAAGGGAGCTCAAAGCCCTGGTCTCTTAAGACATGAGCAATTTATATGCACAGTCATGAAGTGTAAATTTCTAAAGGATAGTGTGGTTGAAGTGAATACTTCTCCCCAAATGGCCTTGTGGCTATTTTAGGCAGCTTCCAAATTGGTGTGTTCGCCGTTGTGTCTAGTTCTGATGCTGCTTATTTTGGGAGCTGCCATTTGGTCCTTGCAGCTGTGAGGTCTCCTGCAGCGGAGCTCATCCCTCCCTCCCTTGGGCTGCAGCTCTCCATCCTGCAGGGCTGTAGGATGGGGAAGGCGCTGCTGGGTGTGGAGCAAGGGAACGCCAGGGTTTGAGCTCTGTTTGATAAAAACGTTCCAATTTTGTGGTCATTCCAGGGGACTTCAGTGGCATTAACACATGGACTGGCACACAGGCGCTGCTGCAGAAGCGTAACCCAGGATGAGTTTTGAGGAGCATTATTGACACTTTTCAGATGTGTTGTTTCATACCCTGGTAAGCAACTAACGAGAAAAACATGTGTTTATGAAACCCCAGACACAGCGTCCCCACAGCCAGACCCTTCATGTGCATTTATTTTGTTTGGATTTTGGGTGTGTCTCACCCTTAACTGGAACTGTGCACCCAGTCTTAAAGAGTAACAAAATTCAGGATTGCAGCTTTGATTTCCAAGAGGCGGCACTGAGGCTGTGACATCCCAACGATTCATGCAACTTGCTTATCTCAGAGATAACATTTAGCCTTCTCAAAATGGGGGGGTTTGGGTACAAAGCCTAGAACGGAGAAAAATTGTTGGATTTTGGGGCAGAGGGAAAGCTGAAAATACATGGGTTCACATTTGTGTTTCATGATTCTGGGCATATTTATGTAATATGCATCTGCTTAGGACACTGGTGATACTTTTAGAGCTCTGCTGTTGTATGTTGCAGGTTTTGTGGCTTTTTTGTTCTTCCTAGAGAGCCTGGAAAGATTTTTTGCTGTTTGTAGGAAAATGCGTGACTATGATCACTGGAATTGGGTTTGTGAACATGTGAGTCCCATCCAATGTATTTCCTACAGCCAGGTTGCTCAAACAGCAGCAGAACTAAACATGGGTTCATGTGATTATAACCATGCTCCCCCCTTCTTCCCAAAAACAGTTTAATCTTAAACAAACTGGTGGTCCTAGCCACTCTGTCCAGGTTTTGTAGGTGATTGGGTTAGAAAGGAAAGTCTTGTTGTTAGAGCCAAGCTAGATTCTCTCCCTGCTTCAATTTTTTGAGAATCTGTAGTCCTGCCATATAGCTCCGTCCTATGCCCTGCTATTGTTTTTTGTGAACTGGAAATAATCTGTTGACAATTGCGTCTGTTCAGACCACAACAAAGTGGAGGTTAACATTATACTACATGACCAGCAACAATAGCAAGATGTTAGTCTGAACGTTGTCTGATAATTTTCAAAGCTAATTTATCAGACACAACTGAGTGTGAGTTAAATTTGTCATGTTTCTGAGCCTGGTCTAACAGTAGCTTGGCAATCCCATATTTCTGCACAAGGGGAACTTTCTGCTTTTCAAGCCAATGTAGTTGTGCTGCTGCACATACGGGCGGCACTGACTTTGGGCTGTTGGCACTCAAATGTGATACAAGAATTCAAGAGCAAAGAAAGTGAAAGCTAGACTCTAATGTCGACGGGGAGAATGGACCTGTAGGAGATAAGAATATTATCAAAGTCTTCTAGATTTTTATGAAGGAGATGTCTTATAAATCCATCTAATGCCAATTCTACCACACCAGCTTTCAGAACCCACTAGTTCAAACTGGTAGAAAGAAAAGTATCAGAGATCTGTGCCTCATCTTTCGTGCGCCCTACTTTCCTATATCCAGGTGTGGATTTTGTAGCCTCTCAGGAAGATGCACTGCAGAGAAGGACTGGACTTGGGCTCCCACACCTCTATGGAATTGCTGAGAAACACAGCTTGATCATACTCATGCTTCAGATTGTCTACACAAGCTTTGCAAATCCAGAGCTCTGGGAATATGGTTCTCCTTGCCTAGGAATGCACAAATAAAACAAGCCTGCTACTTCCATGAAGCGTGGGAGCAATGAGTCACATCGCAGATTGGCTTACGTAGAAAAAATCCCTGCTAGGTGTCAGAAGGGAATGTGCTTTTTGCATATAGCTGCTGTGGTTGGGCAGCGCATGCTGTAAAAATTCTCTGGCTGTGCAGCAAACCAGCTAGAGCTGGAGTTCTGACCAGATCACACAAACCCTGTGCAAATGTCCAAAAACTCCTCGGTGGGGAAAGAAAAAAAGAAAAAAAAGGGCACAAAGCAAACTCTTGTCTTGCAGCAGCATCTGGCAGGGCTGAGTTTGCTCCTTCTAAAGAGCACGTTGGCTCCACACATTCTTATGCACGCTTTGTCGTGTCACAGCTTGGCTTGAGCTGCCGTGTTCAGGGCAGGACAGCGGCAACCATGAGCTGCCTCCATCCCCGTCCCATCATAGGAATCGCTGAGGTTTCTCCTGTTGGAGCTGTCTGAGCTGGCTAGATCAGGATCCCTAAACTGCTGTGAGGGCTGTTGGATAATGTGCATGTATTTTTTTTTATGGCATTTTATGAAAGAGGAAGTCAGGCCTGGGCTGGTGAGACTGAAAGAGCAGGGAGTGGGTTGGCTGTCAGGGGTCAGCTTCCCAATAGCCCTGTGATCAAAGGCTGCTCTCAGCAGCATGAGCTTGCAGGCAGCCAAGACAAACAATGAACAACTTTATCTCCTTTCAGGAAAAAAAAAAAAAAAAGACTTAAGTTCCAGGAAATCATTTCTGGACAAAGACAAATTTTGGATGTTGTTCCTTCTCTCTCTCTCTCCCATATAATCCTGCTATTTCTGAATGGTGATAGCAGGGAGATAGCAGAGCAAAGCCCAAACATTAACCAGGTCGCACCATGCCCTCATTTGCTGCATGTAGGTCCAGAGCAGGGGAAGGCGAAGCAACATGGCCAGTTTACTCCTGATGAGAATCTGGCCTCCACCAGCTGCCAGCGCTGGAAAAGCAGCAGGGAACTCCAAGTTGAATCGTGGCCACTTCCACAAATCCTATTCCTTCTCTGAAGGTGTTGCCTCATTTGTTTGCAGCTGGAGCAGTGCCTGTTTGGCTGTCCCAGCCGTGGCCTCTGCAGTCAGCTGGTCAGAATGCAGCTGACCAGCTTTAAACATGCTGCCTTCAGAGTCAGCCTGTTTGGGACTCCTGTGTACTTGATTATTTGTTTGGGAGGAGAGGAAGATATGAGCAGAAAGCCGCTCATTCCTAAAATGGAAAAAGTTGCAAAACTTTAAGTTGGGTTTGGATCTGAGGGAGAGGCATCTCCATGAAACACAGAGTGTTTTTGATTTAGGATTTCCTGTTGGACACATTTCAGAAAACTATTTAAGTCATAAGTGGCCAGATTCTCAGCTACACTGAGCTACAAAGCTCCACCAACAGGAATCAATATCGCACCCTGACCCCAGTGACGATGCAGCCCCAGGGCTGGTGGCAGATTGGGATCAGTCCTCGCTCAGTGGTTCAGCACAGGAGGAAATCAAAGGCTGAGCAATAGCCCTGAGGTTCAGAGTTGTGTGTGGGTGCTCCCTCCCATGGATGTGAAGAACGCCCAGTGATTTCCCCTTAGAAGGTGCAACCGTCTTAACTCAGTATGGACTGTGCAGTGCGTTTGGGTGCTCAGCGCTGACTGGCCTGGGCAAACAGATTGGAAGGAGGCAGGAACCCCCCAGCTTTTCAATCAAACAGCCCTGAGGGTTCTCTTAGACATCGCTGCTCTCTGTGCTACGTATTTATACCCTTATACACACTGAACATGGAAAATATTGTGAGAAAGGCTTTCTGAGCCAGAGTTCAGCGCTGAGAATAGAGGCAGAAAGCCCTGGGGGCTCAAGAGAACATTTCCAATAGTCTTTCCAGATGTCCCTATGAAAAAAATAGTGGGGAGCTGGAATTGTGGCCGGTTCCAGTGATGGGTGCTCCTGAGAAGATGGCTGGGAATGTTGCCTTGAGGTGTAGGAATCTAGCTGATGCAGAAACGAAGAGTGAGATGCATAGGAGTGTTTCACCTCCCTCCTTCCACCCATCCAGTGGTCTCAAAGGGACAAATCTAATCTGATCTATGGATTTAGAGATGGGAAAGGGGAGGAAGGAAAAGGGTCCAGGTCTGTATATTAAGGCCAGGAGCAGAGCCAGCAGGAGGACCAATCTTCTGATTCTCCATCCCAGGGTCCGTATAAGTCTGTAAAGCTGTGAAAATGCAACCACCCTGGGGAGAAAGAACTTTCATAGTGGCGTTATATGTTCTTTTCTTCTTATCCTTCCTGCCACCAAGGAAAGGAGCAGCTGCTGGAGACCTGCATGTGAGAGGATTTGCAGGGCTAGGCAGGACAGGAGGTCTCAGATACTTCTTCCCTGATGGCACCACAGTCCAGGAATGCTCCCAAATCCCGGACCTCTCCCAGCCATCAGCACAGCACGGGCCATGTCACTGCTGTCCTCTCCCTGGTGTATGATTCTCTCTGTCCACGTATTTTCTGTTCTTCTTTCTTCCTCCCACCCTTGAGAGTCCACACTGCAGTAACCTGCGAGTGACAGCAAGAAACAAGTGACTTTATTTTGTTTGACATTATTGGCTCTGTGTTCAGCCACCTGCTTTCGGCTTGCTGCCTGAGGCTCCTGCCTGGCAGGAGCCAGGAGCCAGGAGCCCCGGAAGTACGGCAACCATGGTCTGAGAGGGTTAGGTTCCCATTTCCCCAGGGGCTTTAGGGAAATTCAGTTCCTAGAAGGAGCCCATGAGCCTCCCAGTCAGAACGTGCCACATTTCCATAATGCATCGCGTTATTCGTATGATATTGCTGTGCAACTGACATTCTTGTAGGTCTCAAGATGCTCTGTGGATATCAAGGGAAGAGTTCAGCTGTAGCTACTGAAACCTCAGTGACCAGCATAGCTGTCACTAGCTCAGAGCACTGGGCACCATGTGCCTCTGTCCTGGCGAGTTCCCCCATTCTGCTCCTGCGGAGAAGCTGGAAATCCAGTTTAACCATCTGCTTGGGAATTCCCCTGTAGCTGGAGGGGATGGAGCATTCTCACACCCCAGCACTGAGGGTGCGGTTGGGTTGAAGGACGCATGCGTGGGATCTTTGCGCTCTTCCTAATCTGGACTGACCCCCCAGACTTTCCCCTTGGGCCTGGGACATTCAATCAGAACCCAGAAAGGCATTCTGGGCTCCCTAGTGTTCTCATAAGGGTTGGGCAGTTTGTCTACAGCTTCCTGGGAGCTTAGTGGCTGAGTATGTGCTGGGATGTACCTGGAAGGAGACAAGTGCCCAATGTACAGGTGTTGCAAAACGTCCCGCATCACTAGGGAACAGGTCCTACAGAAACCTGGGCTTTATTTGCTCTAAAAGCCAAACATCAGAGCCAGAATGTGCTCAAGCACAGGACTTCATGTGGGGGTGGTGCTTTCAAAAAAGCCGAGAGCTCCCCCTACAAACAAGGACCTCCCAAGGTCTGTAATTGCACATCTTCAGGAGGGGCAGCAGAGCACTGCTGGGACTCAGTCCTCCAGATTCATGTTGAAAGTCACAGCATTTTCTTAGACAAAGATCAAGTAGGGAACTCCCAGTTGTTTTGAAACGTGTGACAGCAGCACGTGCTCCAAGAGCATGGGTGAAAGCCCATACACTTCCCAGGCAGAGGCTGGACCGCCATCAGCCTGCAGGATTTTAACAGCTTTACTGAGATGTTTTCTTCACTGGAATTTCTTTCCATAAGCAGTTGTTGGTTAAAGCTGATGGGAAAAATGGGTGGTTGATGGAGATGCTTGCGGGTCACTGCTGACTTTGGGCTTTGGGAAGCCCAGATCATGGGGTGGAGCAGGAGAGGACCTTGGGAAAACTTAAGTGGCATGTCATGAGCTGAGGATGAGGGCTGGCACTTCTTTATGGGATGTAAAGATGGTTAGCTCTAAAGTTTTCATTATTACAAAGCAGGGCTGTGAGAGGCCAGTATTATAAGGCTACACACCTTATAGGACTTTTTTCTTAATTTCTCCGGTAAAGCTATGATAAGAGCAGCCCAGTGTTGCTGACTCCATCTCAGTGGGATGTCTGCTGGTTGAGGACAGCAGCTACAGACCGGGTGTGAAAGCTGATGCTTGTGACTCGGTGGTCAATGTGTTGGATGAGTTTGGATCCCACAAACAAATCCGGATGAAGTGAACAGTGTCCAATGGCCTATGAGTACAACCTGCCTTTTTTTTTTCCTGCCATGCTGGCATTTTCCTCTACCTGGAGAATTCTCCAGTGCTTTTCTGTAGTTCACAGATAGCTGAGATGATGTGCTGATTTCATTCCCTGCATGGAAGGTCTGCCATTTTTGCAGTCTTAATTAACAGAGTGAAATTGCTTTCAGATTCTGTTTTTCAGCAGTCAAAACATAAACTGCTGGTTTTGCTTTGGGTTTTTTTTTTTTTATGGCTGAATTTTGGAAAAGAGGAGATGGAAGAATGAATGCTACCTGCTTCTTTAAGGAGTAAAAACAGAAACCTTTTCATGAGAATGGACTGACTTGATGGCATTTTCTAATGGGGAAGAGGGAGGATTAGGGTAAAGAGCAGAAGGAATAGCTGTAGTTAAAAGTCAGTTTGGCAAGTAAATGCGGATCAACACACTCGACGAAATTCCACTCTGCCTCCGTTCCTGCTGGATTTGTTCAGTTGCCATAAACCTCCCCACTGCAGTTTCTTGTACAAATATGTTTTTCATTCCGCCTGCTTTGCTGCTGTTTAGGCTTATCAGTTCCTTGCCTGATGAGAGACGCTTCTGCTTTTTCTTTTCAGATGTACTCGTTTTGCGCAGCTGAACTTGAGCATTTAGCCATTACTGTTGGGTTGTTTCATTGCAAACTAAATACCTTCCTCCTCTGCTTCCCCCTCTGCTGTTTAGCTACACAATGGGGAGTGCAGAGGAAGGAATATATAAAGCTCATTTATTTTTAAGTAACTGTAACTAATGGCTTGATCAGCTAACGTAGTGGAAAATATGCAAACTGCTCGGAGGAGAGTGGATATTAAAAATGTAACTTTAACATTATTGAGACATCTTTCAGCTCTAATGACAGACTGAATAACAAACATGTCAAAAACTTTGTTGCTTCTCTAAGCAAAAACGAGTAATTGAATTTATTTTCAGTGATGGTTTTGTCTTTTACGTATTCAGCTCCTTGTCCAATTTGCTGTGATTCTTGACAGATCCCTTTGTGTAAACAGTTTTTTTCTTAAATGCTGGAGTGAGCAGAGTACCAGGGCTCCATCATACCCCCTCTTCTCCACTGGGTCACATGCCTTTCTTGGCTTATCTGCCTGAGGTCACTTTTCAAATGCTGATGATGTGGTGCTGGTAGGTGCATATGTTGGTGTTGGTCATTTGTGTTCCTCAGCTGACAGAACAAGCACTGATTTATAAACAGCATCAAAGCAACGCGACTTGGCATCTGCTGCCTGCTCCTGAGGCTGCAGAACATGCCCAGGACCTGGAGAAATGAGGAGCTGCTCACCTCAGCCTCATCTCTGTGAGCGTCCCCTCACAGGCAGCACAGCACAGATGGAGTAGTTTTCTACACAGATCTCATGGGGAAGTAGGGAAAAGAGCTCATTCATGTACTGGGAGGAACATGGAGATGGTGGATGTTATCATTTAGGTTGTCTTTCAGATATCTATGTGAGGTTAATTCATGAGATTTGAGTTCTGACCCTTCCTGATCGAGGTGCTGGGGACATTGGTTGCCCCGTGCCCATGATGGCACAAGGAGCCCCCAGTGTGGGACATTGGGCCATAGGGCTGGCCTGTGGCGTTCCCCTGGGGCAGGGCAGCCCAGACACACGGTTTTGTGCACGCATTTCTTCTTAATTTAATGCAGAGCTGCAGCAAACCATTCCACCCACAGGTGAGATCCTTGGAAAACTAACTGCCCAAAGCTCCAAAGCTTTCAGCCTTCACTCTAACGCACGGGCCCAGCTGGCTGGAGATTAAAGAGCACAGTCTAAAACCAAAAAGCATTTGAAATTGCACCACTGAGCTGGCAGGAAATTCCAGCTTTTTGTGGATGTAGGAGGCGTTGGAATGGCGAGGAACCATAAGGCAAAGTTCGGAGGGGAATCGCATCATCAGTGTTTTGCCGGGGGACTCACCCTGAGTGCTGCACAGCTGCACTGGTGGATGGAGGGGCTGTCCACAGCATTCCCAAATGTTGAGGTGATGAGGAGGAGCAGTCTCAATCTGCTGAAGGGTCTTCATGTACTTGATGTGAATGGTGGCACAGCACTCGGAACTCAGTTCTGTCAGTGTGGAGTTCCCCCAGCACTGCCTTCAGCCCTGGCCATGCCAGATTGCAGCACAGATTCTGGTGTTTTGATGTGCCTGAGATAAGTTCTGCATTTACTACTCAGGCTGAATTGCACATAGCTTTGGAAGATAACGCACCAGGGCTTTTAGCTGCCTGGAAAGGAGTTGGTGTTTGACATGCACTGGTCATAGAGAAGATTTGCCTAAAAGAAAGACAAAGATAGGAAACCAAGAGGACTACGTGGTTTTCCAGATCTTTATCCTTTGTTAGTGCATGTGTGGGCATTGCGGTATAAGAACAGAGGGCACAAAACAAGGCCATTGTTGAACTTCCATTCTGAAGTCCCATTGAAAACCACTGTGATGGCTCTTCTGCTCCTAAACGGGCTGCCAAAGATTAACACTGCAGAGAAGATGCCTGGAGGAATCTGAAGAACTTGAGACCCTCTGCGAAGCCGTTAGCACCAATGGGGGCTGCTGCTGCCTCCCCTCTTGCCCCTATCCTCCCCCACATTGACTGCAGCAGGTCTGGGATTGAGTGCTGCCAGCGCAGAGAGGAATCCGCACCGACGACAGATGGAACGAATGTTATAGATGCATCCCAGGGCTGGAGCTGTTGAGCCACATAAATCAGAAGCAAAACTTTGCCAGCTCCAAATGCTTCACAGGGCTGGCCTTTCAGCCAGCTTAACGTCTGGCTTTGCAACCCCAAAACCCTACGGTCAAACAAATAGCACACACGCGTGCCCTCGCCTGAACCTCCCTCCAGTGGAGCTGGTTGCTGCCCGCCTCATTTATCTAAAACACGTCTAAATAAGCCATAGCGAAAAGATAATTCCTTGTTCTAAATCCCAGCATTGTGCTGCAACCATGGGCCGTGGGTGCCATAGATGAGGTGTGAGGTTCCATGCTGCAGATGCTATCAGCGCTGCTTGAGCTGCTCCAGCACTGGCTGGAGGAGGAGGGACCCCGAGTGTCCAGGGAGAACAAGACCATTCCGTGAGACTCTTCCTGCCCATGCGCTGCTGCTCTGCTGGGAGAAGCTTGAACCACACAAACATCGCGTGTGAAAACTCGCTCCCATCAGGAAAGCTGCTTCCCATACACGGCATAAACCCCAAGTGCTTGTGATTTAAGGGAAAAAAAAAGAAAAGAAAAAAAAAAAAAAAAAAAGGCAAATAAAAGGATTTGCTGTTAAAATTATGACTTGGCAGCACAACGTATGTGCGTGGGGGGGAAGCGCCTGCAACCTTTTTAGAGGAATACTTGCCCTTTGGAGAAGGAACTTCCATTAAAGTAAAAAGGTTCTCCCTAGTAGGTGGGCTCCTGGCAGTGTAGGGCAGAGGAGGGGCTGGCTGCCCCACTTCAGCTGCAACAAAATGAGACGCTTTCACGCAGCCCTCCTATCCCTGACAGCTGTGGTCGCCTGGTGTTTACAGAAGACATCCTGTTGTTCAAGGGAGACACTTTTGCCTTATTGAAATGAGTTTTTTTCTTTCCCCTCCTTGTTTCCAATCACTGCTTTACGCAATTCCCATTCCAAGGGGCCATTGGTGTGGGGACTCTCTCCTCTTCTCCCAAACAAAATCTATATTTTGCAACATTGAGTTCTACGCTGGGATTTTAAAAAAAAGGAAAAGAAACTCCAATTTGTGGAAAAAAATGGTCCCAGCACCCATGTGGGGTCAAGTGGTGCATTCAGCATGGTTGGAAGGGGCACAGTCCAGTGGCTGTGGCAGCTCCACCTGTGGAGTGGGAGCTGCCACCTCCAGTGCTATGGGGACAGGGGGGAAGCATGTCCCCGTCCCTCCACCTCCGGCAGGAGGCCTGAGATTGAAGAAATAGCGAGATCCTATAAGATGGCTATCAGAGGAATGACTTTCAAGTGACAGCAGTGTCTTTAATCCAGCAAAATCTTTCTGTTTCTCTTGATGCCCTACAATAAAAACAAAAGTAAAGAGAGAGAAGAGTTGAGAACTGGGAGACTTGGGTTTAAAAGGCTTATAAAAATACAAGTAAAGCAAGAAACGAAGAGAACAAAGGGGTAATAGAAGACTACAGACAGTTCTCATGCCATTAAAACTGCATCTCAGGAAAAAAAAAAGAAAAAAAATCCCCCCAAAAAACATTAACTGTTACTGGGGGGCAGGGGGAAGTGTTTTTATTGTGAACATGTGCAAATGGAGGCTTCAGCCGTATAAAACCCATGCCCACAATAAGTATATTTGTGTAGCAATTAATGTGAGATCACAGGCTCGGCTTTTGCCAAATAGTCATGTCAGCATGGGGTACATTATGTGTGTCAAGAATCCAGTTTCCAAATGTGGAAGGCATTGGGTTCGCAGTAATTAAATGTTTTGTCATCTCAGGACAAAGCCGCGCGCACTTCAGCTGAGAGCGGCACCTAAAACGCAATCTCGGAGAGTTTGCTTTTTTGGCAGCTCTTTAAGGAAACTTTATGTAGAAGGAATTTCAAGACACTCGTAATTAGATCTCACCCCCCTTTCACTTCCTCCCCCCTTAAAATGCAAAGGGCAAGCTTTTTTTTTTTTCTTTCGTATCGAGGAAACCGAGTTTAAATCTCTCTTTATTGTAGCAGGGCTTATCTCCCTGGTTTGCTGCTTCTCTGCGAGATTGCTGCTAGGGTTTCTAGTAACACTTTTGTGAAGCCAATACTTTCTGGGAAGTTTATTACAGCAGCTGCTAAAGGCAGAGCAGAGGCGTCCAAAGAGCTCAGGAACACACATTTACCACACTTGCAACTCCAACAGATTTAGTTACAAGAACTGCTGCCATTTTTCCTGATTTTCCTTTTTTTTTTTTTTTTCTTTCTCTTTCTCCTTCCTATCTCTTGTGGTCTTAAGAAGGCTGAAATAAAGCTGTGGTCTCTGGTAGTGTGCTGTAAGTGAGGTCAGAGGCTGGAGACAGTGTGGAAAGACTCCAGGTGCTGGAGAGGGGTTGAAAAGTGGGAAGGGGAGTGGGGTGCATGGTGGAGCACCGAGGGGGACAGCATCTTTTATGGGTTTTGTGAGCACTGAAAGCTCTCTGTAGGGTTTTCATCACCCCAACGTGTTCTGAGAATGTTTGAAAAGCAAAACGTTGCAAACAGCTTAGGGAAGTTGGGAACCGAGACGAGCTGTCAGGAGGGAGCACTGCCAGCGTCTTTGTGGGAGAATCACCAGCCCGTCCTCCTGCCCTTGGCCCAAGGAGATGGCAGCAAGTGACGCCGACCAGGAGCTTCGGGAGTTTCCAGTGCAGGCTTCATTTCTTCCCAAATAGTCCTTTCAGAAGGGATGTTGATGCTGCTTTGGACAGAAGGGTGCACAAGGCAGCCACACCAGCTGCTAAGAGTTGGGAGAACAGCGTGAGAGTGGACTGCCAGAGGGGCAGCACCACTTGCACTGTTCTCAATGCTGCTTTTTTTTTTCTTTTTGCTTTTTTTTTTTTTTTTTTTTTTTGCTTTAAGCAAAGCATCATGCATAGAGATTTCCACTTCAGTTTGGTGCTTTTCTTCACCTCTACTGGCATGATACCGCATGGTCACGCTGCACTCCCAAATGTGGGTGCTGCAGATCAACCAGCACTGCTCCTGCATGCAGCTCCTACATGCTGAGCAGCTGTGGACAACTTGCCCATAACAACACTTATCTCACGACTTTCACTTTTTAGGCTCCACCCTTCCATATACGATAGGAAAATATGTCAGCGACTGTGCTGTGTTTTACTTTAGCTTATCAAAATACCCACTGTTGTATTTTATTGGCTTTAACCACAGCTCCTTGGGAAGAATGACAAGGGAGACCAACTGGCCATGTTGGCTTTGGGAGATAGGATTTCTTAATGACACTTGCTAATTCATTGCAACCAGGCCCTGAACAAGGGTTTCTCACTGCTTAGGCAAGGTTTTATATGAACATGGGAGCGTGTGATTACATGGCCAGCCAAGTCTGTGCAGAACTGAAACCTGCAGTGAGCCGCATCGCTTGGTCTGTTTGTTTGTCTTCTAGGTGTTGCAGAGGGATGTAATTTTATTATTATTATTATTATTATTATTAAAAATCCCCCTGATCCATGGAACACCCCGTCCCCCTGCATGCAGAGTCTTGTTGGGCCAGGAGCGTGCAAGTGAGCAGCCAGTCCACTCCCAAGGAGCCACTACTCCATGCCTGCCTCCACCAGCAGTCCCAGCGAACGCCAGCGCAAAGCTTGTCGTCAGCTGTGAAGCTGGCTGGAAAAGGAAGCAGAATAAACAAGGCTGTTTTCACTCCAAGAGCGAGGAGAACAACTCAGTACAAGCAACGCAGCCGCCTAATCCTATTACGGCTGCTCCTGGAAGGCAAAATCCCCAGGCAGCTCCATGAATAATTTCAAAGAAATCCCAAATATTAACAGCTAAACCAGAGGGAGGCAGGGGAGCAGAGGTGCTTTTGGCTCTCTTGCCATCCTCTACGTGATGCCGGAGGGAGCGGGAGTGCCCTTTCCCTCTGCACCAAAGATGCTGAAAGCTTTGCTTTGCGCTTTTGAGCCTTCCACTTGTACAGTCAAAATAGCCTCCAAATCCCACAGAGGAGAATGTGTGGCAGTTCTCACTTTGTCTAGGTCAACAGAGCAGCTGGTGTGAAGAGGAGAGGTCATTAGTACTGTTCTCCAAGGGCAACGAAGGGTCCTGAGCTTCTGAACCCCACTCTCCCCTTCATTTTACTTCTTCCACCACTCATCCATCTGACAAAGACTGCGACTGCTCCAACAGAGACCACATCTCTACTGCATCCCCACTGGCACCCATTCAGGTGCATACCAGCAGCTCTGACAGCCCATGGACAAGCGTCACCAGTTGGGCTGCCAGCTGGGATGCTGCTAGGATGGCTCAGGACGGCTGATTTTTCTTGATCCTGCTCCCACATTAGTTATTTCCCAGAATATTTTGCTACACCAATGTCACGCTTCTGTCTGCTTGGCTTACATGGTGCAGAGCAGAGGTAGTTATGAGTGGGGTTGGGGGTTTTTTGCTCGTATTTTTCACCTTTTTGAAATGGCAGTGGTTTGGGTCCTGGAACAAATCCTGCTTGTTGGAAACACAGAGCTGCGTTGGTTTAGTTGGGGCTAGGAGGGGAGCACCACAGCTCATCAGCTCAGCTGCAGTATTAAGAGCAGAGATGGTACAGAGATTTGGGCTCCCATGTGCTAAGGTCAGGGCTCCCTCCCTTTTCCCACACTGTTGTAATTTGGGAATCATTACGTAAATGCTTCTGCTGCTCACTTGGCTTTGCAGTGGGGTGTTGGCAGTAAAGCTGAGGCTTTCCCAAATTCATTTCAAGCCAGGCAGACGTGTGCTAGCTGAAGCATTCACCTCAGCCCATCCAGACCCATTCCAAGACTGTGAGACATCAACCCAGGACAAGGGATGTGATGTGGGCACAAGGCCACGGGTGCTCTTGGCAAACGGGACCCCACAGCACACATCTTGAAGAAGCAGTGCTGCCCTGGCACCCAAGCTGAGCTCCAGCTGAATAACGAGGCACACGTTTCCCTTAACCCTATTACTGTGGCTCTAGGAGATTATTTCAATACACAGGGAATCCACAGGTTTGCCAGCATGTGGGAGCATAGCTGAGCACTGACATCGTACTGACATCGTACAGTCAGGTCACCGTGGCCAGGGGACCTGTGTCCCTCAGAGGCAGCGGACTTCAGACCCAGCAAAGCTCTTCCTTCAGCTCCAGCAGGAATTAGGAGACTGATGGAGTACATGGAGACTGTGAGTCTTGTTGGGACCAGGAAAGGTCCCAACAATGGGAGAGGTGTTGGTACATGAAGTTGAGAGAGCATCACACTCAGGCACCAGGCAGCTGAGCACAGCAGTGAAGTTGGCAAAGGCACAGCAAGGTGCAAACAGAGCATTTGGAGCTTAAAGATCAGTCAGGAAGAAGAAAAAAGCATTTCCAGGAGGTGATTGTCACGGAACAGCCCCACTCAGGCAGCCCCTCCCTGGAGAGCCAGGAGCTGCATGCCGCCTGCAGGCTAAGCAGGAGCTTAACTGTGTCCTACTGTGGGCCAAGGGCTTTGTGTCTGGCACAGCCAGCCCTGGTTTGGGGATGATGAAGTATCTGCCTGCACTGTCTATTATTGGAACTCTGTTGAGGAGGCAGAGCCATTTTCTGAGCCTCCGTCCCGGATCCGTGAAATCAACAGTGGAAATCAGCAAAGCAACCAGTTTACATTCCTCTGCAACTTAGTGGGCTTTCAGGTGCCACCTGATAATTTTATTTATCTGCTTTGTACCCCCAGAAAGTACAGAAGCAACCCCAAGGCAAGCACTTTCACTCTAATTCAGGAGCATTCCTCTAGTTTTGCAGCATTTCATAGCTGGGCGCAAACATGCAAGCAAAAAAAAAAAAGCAATTTCTGCAAAACTGTGTGTTATTTTGGCCAGGATATCTGCTTATTGCCACACAGCGATTTTTGAGCAGTAATGGATCGGTTTCTTCTATATTGGCTTGACTACTCGATCTGCTTCTTGATGCTCTCGTGTTTTTGTTTTCTACTGCAGGAAAAATGAAGCTAAGCCTAAGTACATGGACAAATCTGTGCAGGTATGAGATTTGCAACTGTTTGGACCTAATTTCTTTAGAAACATTCCTGTCATTAGTTCAGGAACATTTCTTCTTTCTTTATAATTTGTATTTGCGTCGTTAGAATGTTTTGGGGGGATCTGTTGCTGGCTCCCTACCTACATAAGAAACCACAGCTTTGATATAATAAGCGGCAGCAGAGCTCTATTTAGACATCTTGTTTTCCAGTAAGTGCCCATCATATTAGCAAACGAAACAGCGCCGCGCAGTCTCATGCAGACAAACCCCCTCCCTCACTAGCCAGCATACATCAGAAGTAAGGACCTAAAGCCAGAGAGAAGCAGCAGCAGGGCATTTTGCAGCTGGAAGGAACGCCCTGCTTCTCCGATACTGGAAATACACACAGCTTTCATGTTTTCTCAGTAAATAGCTGAATACATATTTATCAGTAAACAGAGTGTGTTGGTTGTGTGGGGTGCGCGTGCTTGCAGTTGTTGGATAGGAACATGGATTGGCAAAGGGGTCTTGGTGGCAGTGGGGAAACAGCAGCACTGGTTTTCTATTGGAAAACATTATTTTGATGGAAGCAGGATTGTTCTTCACAAAATGCACTGCTGATTGCAATACTTTATATATATAAAGAAAAAAAAGAAGAAGAAGAAACAAAGAGAGAGATGGGGAGTTTATTTGAATTGCTAAGTGCCTTATTTGAATCTTTTCAGACTGAGAAAGCTACTTTTTATTTCATTTTTTTGGAAGGGAGTCCATACAGAAGGAACTGAACAAGAGGCTCCGAAACCAGATGAAAGCGTGTGCACAGCGCACTGAGATGAAACATTTCGTTGAACTTGAAAGTATTAGTGTTCTTGGAAAGGCTCTGGCTCTGTGTGTGTGTGCGTGTGTGGTTTGTTTGGCTGCTCTGCAAATTTTTTTTAGGATCTTGAGGACTTGATGGTGACTTGGAAGGTAGAAAATTTTCCAGTTTCTGCCCTCTTCAGCGCAGCTGCAGCCATTCATGCCTTCACCCTGCAAAAAGTTGTTAAAACAGTGAATAAATGGCAGATTTTGGTGGGCACCATGTGAACAGGCACACTCCGTGTTGCCCTGTTCCCATTAGCTGCATGGTGCTATTTGGAGGAGCATCCCTGACTCCTTGGTCCCATTGCAACTTCTTCAAGCCAAACACCAAGCCAGTTGGGCACCACCAAGCAGCACTACTCAGCTCCAGCTTGCCTTGCCTGGGTCTGGAGGCTCTCAAAACCATTCATCCTCCTGAAATGGCTGGAAAGGAGGACCGACAGAGGAAAGCTTGTTGTTCAGCCATGCAGCTGCTTTTGAGAAATCTCCCCTTCAAGTGGGATCTCCACCAAAAGCTGAATATCTCTTATTCTGGGAGCAGGACCCAGGGCACCGAGCATCCTTAAACCTGCCTTGCAATGGATTGTTTGCACCAGCAAACCACAGGGCTTGGTATTTCCAGAGCTGGAGGAGCTTTGCAGGTGTATTTATGGATGAACTTATGGAGAATAAGGATGCATCTGCTTGCATGATAGCATTCCCCTCCCACTTCCAGAAGGGGAATGCTTTTCCCTGCACTTTTCTATGCACTCAGAGTGCAGGAGTAGGATGGGTCAGGCTCGTTGCTGTGTGCATAAGGTGAACAGTTCCCCTTTTCCTTCAAGGAAAGTGTTGCTGGAAACTGGAGAAATCTAACATTCACACTTCTTTTAGCACTGCAAGGAATGACAAAGAGAAAAGAGTTTGGGAGAGGCACAGCTCTGGGCTGAGCACAGATTTCTGCTTGTAGAATGAAGCAAAGAAAGAAGCATGGGATAGGAGGGGGTCGCCTCTGCATGGGGTGCACACACCACTGATGTGCCTGGAGGACAGGTGCAGAGCAGGACAGGACCTGAAGTTTGCATCCCCACTGCTGCTGATCAGAGTGAGAGTCTCTGAGCCAGGAGAGCAGGCTGCTTATCCTCATGACCTGACATGGACACAGGGCTTCAGAGTTACTGTTCTGGGGCCAGTGCAGCTTCCACTGCTCTGAGGGCTGTGCCGAGCTGAGTGCTGGAGGAGCCAGCATCAAACATAATGAATCAGAAGGGAAACACTCAGCAGATGAGCCCAGTGACCTCTGGGGATGGAAAGCATTACTGGGAATCAGCAGGAAGGGGGACTATGGAGAAACCAGGCTGGACTCAAATTTATTAATTTCTTGAACATTCTGATGCACTTTCACGTCCAAACTTGCTGATTTTCCCTTGTGTCTTTCTCCCAAACAGCAGCAAAGCAGCAATAGCTGGGGGCTGAGCATCTGCATGTGTTAAAGCAAGCAAAGCAGACAGAGAAACAGTGAGGATTTTACAGCATTACAATAAAATAAATAAATAAATAAAAAATAAAAAAAACCTGAGCCCTTCCAGGGGATTCAGCTGCTCTTTGTTTTCTCTTTCAGTGCCACAAATATATGTCTAAATATTGATGCATTCCTCGAGCATCCATCTAAGCCTGGAAATGCACGAGGGAGCTGAAAAGCGGCAAGTGTGCAAGTGTAAGTAGATTGTGTTACACTGAGGCTGAGGGGCAGAATCAGCCCACAGTAGAAGCAGATTACTTTTGTGCACTGAGTTCATTTGGGGGCCAAGCGTCGTACAAACTACTGCAGGCATTTCTTTTTTTTAGCCTTAAAGAAGGAAAATCCCTAAACCAACTCCAGCAATAGTGAGGTGAGCCCCTTGCTCGTGAGGATGTGTGCATGCAGACACGCGATAACTTTGTCCAGTGCTGTCATAAAACCAGAGACACTTATACGGGGGTGAGAGGGCACGGGAGGCCTTGATTTAATAGCAGGGAAACTCTATTTTTCTGTTATTAATTATGCATTATCCATAGGACCTTCACTGCGCTCACTTTAAATAAGTCACATCTATATTTTTATTAGAGAAACTTGTCGGATCACATAGGGGATGTTGGCTGGAGGCAGGGAAAGAAGCGTGCTTGGGGGAGCGGGGGGAGAACCGCTGCTGCATGCTCCCCCCCCCTTCCCCATCTGGGACCTGAGCCCAGCACATTCTTGGCATAGCTCACTCGGTGAGCACTGAATGAATGGGGGCTCAGAGGAAACCTGGGACAGCACCCACCCAGAGCTTGCTGCTGGATGCCCGGCTACACATCACTCCTCGCAGAGTGCAGAGGGAGGAGGTATAGCAACTGTATCCCCGTGGAATGGAGCGTGGATGTCCCCCCAAGGACTGTGCCAAGGTGCTGCTCTGCTCCACCCGCTGCTGCCGGTCCCCAGGTACCAATGCTGCTCTCAGATTGCAGCCAGCACTGGTTTCCCATCTGAGAATCCACGTAGGATCCATAGGAGGGACAGATGACCAATAATGAGATGAGGAAAAAGAGATGAGAGAAAATGAACGCCCTGTGAGGAAATGCTCTGCACGGGCACTGCTGTGTGTCACACTGCACTGAAGGGCCTCTTCACCTCTTCTCCAGGTGAGCAGACCCTTCTCCTTGCATTTACCCCACAGCAAAAGGCTGCTGCTGCCCTGTGACTCCATATCAGACCCATTGGGATTGCTGGCACAACCCTGTGGAGCCCTGTCCTCATGTCCTGGTTGCATGGATTGAAATGGGAATCTCTGCTAGTTTTTCTTTCACATCCACACACATCCCGAAAGTTGATATTTGTCTTTTCCCAACACACTGAGGCATAAAAGGATGTTACTCAGTCACTCTAGCTAGAAAGCAAGAAAGCTAGAAGTTTCTGCTAATTTGGGCTGCATATAAACAACACAGAGCTCTGCATTTCACATATTAGTTCATGTTCAATCACCTTCACATATTGCAACATCACTCACATCAGTGGCAGCTTCTGGGTGGTGCCAGGGAGGGATTCCTGCTGGGTTCTGCCCCTGGGGTGCAAGTCGTGGGATGTCTCATGTGTCCCAATAATATGGTGTGAAAATCACATCTCCATTTTCATGGTTGGCATTCTCATAGCATGGCAGTTTGTGTGACTGAAGACTTAAACTTCTCTTCAAGCTCTCCCAAAAGCATGGTTGCAGAACTTTGCTGCTTGAGAACACGTGTGCCTCACATTCAAGGGGCCAACTTAAGCATGAGGAAGGGGCCTTTCTGGAGGAGTAAGGATAGAGAAAAATGAAGCAATCCCTGAGCAAAGGCACAGTGATGTGCTCCCACGCAAAGTGGAACGATTAAAAAAAGGCCGCTTTTGTTCTTAGTGGTCTTAGACCTGGTCATAATAGGCACAACAGGGAAGTACTTAATAGGGTTTCAGCTTGCAAAACAGTAATTAGAAATGATATTCCTCTGATTGCTCAGGGCTGCATTTGTGATAGGTCATTCCTCAATCGTGGCTGAATGTATGTGATGTGGAGGCCCATGCTTGCAACATTACAAGGCATGCATGCTTTTCTTTAATCATTATTATTTCACTTACAACCCGGGTGAGTGATCCCAGCTGGTAGATAAGAATCAAACACACACAAATACGGCTCATCTTTCTTAACATATGGAATGGCAGAAGTAGTCTCCATCGCAAGCCCTGCTCACCCCCTGCCCGCCCAGATGGTGTTTCTGTCCTGCTTTAGCTTTAGTTAATAGATGAGCAATTACCTAACCCAAACTTTTCACTGAGTGTTGGGGTTGTAAGTCCTGGGCATTCAGTTTATAGGGGACTTGGATCATTGGCTGTCTCTTCCCTTCTGCAGAGCCTGGGGTGCAATCTTCCTCTGGTCAACTCCAAACCACGTTGTTTTCTAGTTGCTCCTGCTTCATCTTGCGCCCCAGCTCTGTTATCCAGACAGTTTTTTCTCTGAGTCCAGGAGGTCATGCTGTAAGAGGTATTTCCTCTCTGAGTCGTAGCAGGATTTGCCTTTGTTTCAGCAGGTTACCTGCACAATCAGAGCGGCACCAGAATGGTCTGGAGACATGCATGCATCTTCCATATGTCAAAATACTTTGCCCTTTACATTACGACGTAGAGGGGGTAGAAAAATCCCTGACGAAGGGGAAGGGGTAACAGTGTCTAATCACTGCAGAACCATCTTGAGCTAATTGAGTTTGTCTAAAATTCATCCAGCCTTTAAGGTTTAATAGAAGATGATGGTCTTAATGCATCACATGCCTTGGAGTAAATGGATACTCTGCTTTAAAGGCCCTGTTGATGTTATGTGAAGGGGAACAACAGTTGTTATGATTCTGAAACTCAGATTGAACCCAATTAATCAATGCTGAGATGATTTGAATCATGTGGCATGCATGGTCACCTCTCTGATATTCTATCCTTATCCCTCCCTAGACTGAGACATGATTGATGTCAACTGTACACCGAATTTTCAGGGGGAAGGCTGAGCCAAGTCATTTGGACAGAGAAACAAATTAGATCAAAAGTGTGATCCGGGGAAAGAGAGATCGGTTTCAAGGCTGGAGCTTAAATTTCTTTTTATACCTTGGATTCTGCGTCCGGGTGCATGTGTGCTTTGGGGACTGCACCGGGCACTACTACAAGTGTGTGTGTGTGCATCAGCACCATTTCGGGCTGAGATGTGTTGCTAGAGATGACTACACGTGCTTCTCTCGCAAAACCGAAGTGCAAAGCTCACTGGGAGTCACGTTTGCAGCTTCGAGCGGCTCTTAGTGTAAAAATAAATCACGCTGCCATCCTCAGGTCTTAGGTTACAGCCAACCGTGGTTACCTTATGACTTTTTCCTCGGAGAAAGGGGATCTGGAGTGGGGTGGGGGGGGGGGGGAGGGCAGAGCTGCCTATGCCCACGAGCTCCCAGTTGTGCCCAGTTCGGCTGCGGGGAGCAGCAGCTCCGGCAGTGGCTGCTTCCCCCATTGATGCACTCGTAAGTTTGGGTACCACTCTGTGCGGCCTCCCCGGCCGTGTCACAGCGCCCCGGGCAGCTCCATAAAACCATTGGAGGTTTGCAGGAAGCCTTCTCCAAACCCAACCACCTGAGCAAGGTTTCCGTGCTGCCACTGGCTCCTTCGCCCCTCTTCCTTCCTTATGTTTGAACTAGATGATCCGAGGGCTCTTGTCAACCTTAATGATTCTGTGATTTCTACCCTAAAAATTAAACCCAATCCTCCCCCATCCACTTCGAGCTGCTGACACAGCACTGCGGTGCCGTGTGGATCCGCTGCTCCCGGATCCTGCTGGGCTCCATGGAGCGGGGATGGCAGCAGGAGCTCCTGCGGGACCCAAAGTCATTGCCACTACACCCTGTGTCTCTTTTGGAGCGGAGGAGCTGGGATCAAGCAGCCGCTTCTGCCGGAGAGGGAGGGAGGGAGGGAGTCCCGAGGCTTTCCAAAATCTCGAGGATCTCCAAAACCGCGACCCTTCCCAAAACCCCAAACCTCCCCAGCGCCTTCCTATAGCAGGGTGGTCAAACTCTTCATGTCCACCACACTTTTGGTGTCCATCCCAAACTCCCTGCGCTGGGAAGGAACTGGTAATGCTGAAGTTTGCTGATGCTAGGAACCAATTAGAGAGGGAAAAGAGAAAAGAAAAAAACAAAAAAAAACAAAAAAAAAAACGGGAGCTTGCCTTAATTACTATTTTAAGAGATTCCGCCTAATTTTGATTAAAGAGAGCGTTGTAACAGTTCAATACAACCTCATCTCATCTCTTTAATAGCTTTCAGAGCGTCTGCGGGGGAAAGAGACCTTAAGGAAGTTAAACGATGTCAAGATTATTTTTCATTACTGCAGTTTTGTTATAGTTAGAAAAGCAACAAATACTGTTAATCTGGTTCAGTGAGGGGGCAAAGCCTTTAAGTACAAACATATTTTTTTTCTCATTAATTTCATTTGTGCAAAACTCTTGCGATATAATTGCGTGTTTATACCACATTTGCTCCTTTTCCTTTCTTTATTTTTTTACCCCTATCGAAAATAATCACCGCTGCTGAAAAGCGCTGATTACCCCGACACGTTTCTTCTCCCTCAGTGGAAACGAGGATGTGTTGAAGCATAGCGAATAGGAAATTCTGACGAGGGTTCTATTGTTTTTAAGAAAGAGCTGAACAATATATGCCTTGTAAGGCTCTGCGTGTATGTATGCGTTAATTAGAGGCTGTATAAATAGCCCCACACAGGTACATAAGTAGTTTCCGCGAGTTTTCAAAGCTATGCTGTACGGTGCATTACGAACAAAAGAAAATTGGGCTTTTGGGGAGAGATCTGAGCGCATAAAATGTTTTCACTTTTCTCACCACAGATCCTTCAGCCCTTCCTGCCTCCTCTTCCCTCCCCTTCACCGAAGAAACCGGGCAAACTGGGATAAGGGTTGCCTCCGCGGTTTGGAGGTTTGGGGTTCTTCCCCTCTTCCTTCACAACAGCTTTCCGCCTCAATGCCGGGGGTGTGGGACAGAACGCACCCTGCCTGCTGCCAGCCGGGGCGGGGGGAAGCTGTATGAAAGAAGAAGGATTTGGGGTGTTGAAAACTGGGAACACTGCTGCTCGGACGGGCTGGCTTGTGAGAATGGAGGTGGCACTATCTGGCGTTCGGACCCTCCGGGGAGCTGCAGCCGGGGCTGTCCCCGCTGCCCTCAGCGCCGTCCCTCCGCCAGCATGCAGAGAAAGCCGCTTTTCCCTTCAAACCGCCCCCAGACCCGCTCGGAGCGGGGAAGCCGAGCAGCCTTCGCTTCCCACCTCCAGTCGCTATCGATTTTCGGTACTCGCCCAGAGCCTCCCACAAAATCGCATTTGTCGGGACTTTTTTTCCCCTCCACCCCCTCCCTCCCTGCTGCCCGCTCCCTCACAGCCTGCACATTGTCAATCAGCGGCAGAGCCCCTCCGAGCTCCTCTCCTTTTGTGTCCTTTCAGCCCTCTGCCTAATTGTATTCCCAATTGCATTTGCTTTGATGGATTTACTTCCTTTTATAATTTCCCTGTTATGGACCCTGGTTTTGCCTTCCCGACACTTAATGTGGAAAAAACGTCCCTTCTTTGCTGAGCTGGAGAAGCTCCGTGCCGGGCTCGGCAGGGCTCTGCTGGGGTTTTTCCCCTCTTTATAAGGCCTTGCTATTCACCCCTCTTCTCACGGGTTTTACCACGTCTCCTCGCCCCCTGCCTGATGTTCTTACACAGCTCGAAACCCTCAAAAGACAGACAGCAAAAGCCGTGAGAGCCCTCGAGAGAAAAACGCAAGAGCTTGTGAAGGGTAGACGGAGGAAACGCAGGAGTTATTGCAGGGCAGAAAATGGCAAAAACGGGGAGCCGGGCCGCTCGGCTCCTCCCTGCAGCTCTCCGGTACGTGGCTGCACAGTGCTTAATGCATAAAACAGATTGTTATGCAGACTAAGGCAGATAAGGGCGGTGTGCTTGCCCTGGGCGCTTAGAGGACGCGAAAACACCGATGCAGACGGAACGAGTTTCGGAAGCAGGGAAGCGGCTGGAGCTCAGCGGAGCCGTGGGGCTGCCCGAGGCTCCCCGCCGGGTGCGGTCCCTGCGGGCGGAGTGCAGCGCTTCGGGAAACCGTCCTGGCCGGGTTTAGGGCTTCAGGGTGCCGGCAGCGAGCTGGGGCGGAGGGAGAGAAGCAGTCAGCCCTTGGGAGATGAGCAGTCAGCCCTTGGGAGATGAGCAGTCAGCCCTTGGGAGATGAGCAGTCAGCCTTTGGGAGATGAGCAGTCAGCCCTTGGGAGATGAGCAGTGAGCTTTCGGAAGAGGATCAGACATCCTTTGGTAGAGGTATGCCCATCTTATAGGAGTGGAGTAGTCATCTTTTAAGAGAGGAGTGGCCATTCCTTGGGAGAGAACAACCATCCTTCAGGAGAGGAGTACCTATCCTTCAGGAGAGGAGTACCTATCCTTCAGGAGAAGGCTACTCATTTTTTAGGAGTGGAAAAACCTCCCTTTAGGAGAGGGGTAACCTACCCTTTAGGAGAGCAATTGTCATCTTTTCAATGTTGAATAGTTGCCTTTTAGGAGAGAATCCTTTGGAAAAAGACTCTCCATCATTCAGGAGAAGAATCTCCACCTTTTAGGAGTGGAATCCCCACTCTTTAGGAGAGGAATCCCCATTGTTTAAAAGAATCTCCACCATGGAGCAGCCCTGGCATGGTATTAGCAGGAACACCAAGGGCAGAGGGGCTGCAGAGCCCAGCCAGGGCTGCCCACCAGCCCCTGAAATCAGTTTCAAGTCTTTGGGTACAGCCTCCTCCTCCTGCACCGAGGAGATGGATCTGCCTTAGGTTGGGTAGGGTGCTCAGTGTGGGCTATGGGAGAGCTCAGCCCTTTAGATAAGGGAGCAGAATAGTAATGGGATGCTCCCTAAACTTCATTTCTCCGGGGTAATTTTTTTCATGTCCCTCAAGAGGAGAGAGGAGTGGCATTCCCTGACCCTAAAGTAGCATTTCTTCTGCTAGTTCCTTGGTGAGGGAGCTGGGGACAGGTTTCGGGGAGATCCCTGCATCCCATCATTGTGCTCCTCAGGAGCTGCTTTTTCCCCATTTTTCAAAAGCTGACATTTCCTTCCCTGCCCAGCCCAACACCATCATGCTTTAAAATATTTTGATACTCCCAGGTCCAAGTCTTTCTCTCTTTGCACCGGGAGCCAACCAGGGCTGCCCCCAGCCCCACAGCCTGGCAGTGCCCACTGTTGTGTCCCAGGACTGCAGGGAGTGGAGGCTCAGGATGGTTGGATGTGCACTGTGGTGCACTTGTAGAAGATGGAAAAGAAATCCCTTGGCACCCCTTTCCCAGCAAGCAGTGAGGGGTCAGGCAAAGGGGAGCAAAAGGTTATTGAGGGCTGAAATAAATCCCAACACCCTGCACCCACCGTCCTTTCACCCACCCCATGCATCAACAACAACAATAACAGTCAGGCTGACACTGCAGCCATTTGGATAACAATCCTTTTAATCAGGGAATAATCCACAGGACACTTTAAAGAAAAGCTCAAGCATTAACCCTATGCCCCAGTATAATTCTTCCAAGAAGCATCTGGTACTTATATCACAACATGGGATTAGCTTTCTCCTCACAAATACACCAGATCAAAGGGGTTTTCCATGCTCTACAGGGACCTTATCAAGGTGTCCCTGCTCCGTGCTCATGGTAGCAGTGGTGAAGAACACACATGAGTTCCTGCAGCCTTTTCACAGGGTTTCAACAGAAGCGAAATTCAGTGGGCCTGGCCAAGGCTTCTGCTGGAGTTGGAAGGGAGGATCTGGGTGGATTATTTGGGGCTTTATTCTGTCCTCTTTTGTGCTACCAAGGCTCTGTTTGAGTGTCATGGCCCAGGACCTCGCATCACCAAAGGAGCCAGAAGGGGAGGTAACTGACACTGCGCTCCTTCCATCCTCCCTCTGTCACCCACCTCACTGCAGTTTAGGCCTCACTGGTGTTCCTGGGTCATAAAAAGATTTACAAGACACTGTTAAACCAGCAGTAAAAACAATTAACTTTAATGGCACCTTGGTTGAGTTTTTCTCTCTCCTCCTTTCCTCCAAAGTCGGAGCGCAGCACAGTATCTGCTCAGCACCATCCCAGCCAGCATTGCCCGGGGTGGGACAGCCCCATGGTTAGGCCATGGGGAGAAGAGACTTAGGGTCCCCTCCGGTAGCCCTAAAGGAGCTGATGAAGAGGAAGGGCCCCGCGGCCAAGCACCTGCAGCAGGACCTGTCCCACAGGGATGCAGTGGGAGAAACCTGCTCCTTCCCTGCGCTCTGCCCCAGGCCAGCGGTGTAGCTGCACCCTGAAATGTGCCTTTCGAATGGCATGGAGCAGCCAGTGTGCAGGAGATGCTCTGCTTAGCCTTGTAGCCCTGTCTGACATCCCTCAGTCCTGCGCTGGGGTATTTTTCTTTCTTCAGTTTGCAAGGAACCGGAATTGTCAGTGGCAGATATAAATCTGAAGCGGCCGGAGGATGAGCATTATCCAAAGTGAAGCAATTTAGTAAAACCGTCAGTGTCCCTCCATCTTCTTCCCTTCCCCCAATGAAAATCAAATTAGGAGTCCGGCAGTATAAATGATAGTGTGGCAGCAGTTGGAAGCATTGCTTGGGGTGAGTTCATTAGACAGATGACTTACAGAAAGACCAGAAAAACTACAAATAAAAATTGATATTTACTTCTAGTGATCACCAGTGGAGGTTTTCTGTCAATAGTATGATAGTAAATGTGTTTCTTGTAATGACAGCAGGCAGGGCCTTCTTTTCTTGGAATATTTCTATGTCAGTGTTTGAACATCTGGACAGATTGTACAAACCTTTTCTGAAAACATCATTGCTTTGTTGATCTCAGGAGTTATTAAAAATAAAAGAGCTGCAACATAAACGAATCATAAAGTCTGCTTGGATTTCAGGTGAAATTTCCAGCCCTGAGATAGAGCTGCAGTACTTTACAGTGGACAAGAGACCCAAACCCAGGCAGCCCAGAGGTTTCGGAGAAGTTTTGCTGGTGGAGAAAGTCTGATGGTAAAAGTGAATCCTCTGAGCAGAATCATGGTCTGAAGGGTCGGCTCTCGTGTCTCAGATCCCCATGAGAGGCTTCAGCCCCATGTTCACCTGTTCAGGGTTTCCTTCACGGGGACACACAGCCCGAGGTGAGCAGAGAGGGCATTGGTCATGCGTTCAGTGCTTCACTTTGTGCAGCTCATTTCTCACACTTTCCAGCACTAAGGCATCTTGTTTGGCACAGCGATGCCACCGCACAGTTCGCTGCAGCTTTCTGCCTGGAGCTCTGCCTTTGTGCACATGTCCAGGAAAGAGGTGTAATTATGGGGCTGCTGACACAGGGCCACGCGGGCACGCTGCAGCCTGCCGCCTGCTCACCTCTGCCTGGGCACCTGCTCTTCCCATCCCCAATGGGAAGTCACCCAGAGCAGACCTCTCCTTTTGGAGAAGAGAAGGCTTCAGGGATACCTCACTGTGGCCTTCCAAAACTTGAAGGGAGCGTATAAACAGGAGGGGGAACAGCTGTTTGTGAGGGCAGACAGTGATAGGACAAGGGGGAATAGTTCTAAACTGAGACAGGGGAGGTTTAGGTTGGATATGAGGAGGAAGTTTTTCACCCAGAGGGTGGTGAGGCACTGGCACAGGTTGCCCAAGGAGGCTGTGGATGCCCCATCCCTGCAGGCATTCAAGGCCAGGCTGGATGTGGCTCTGGGCAGCCTGGGCTGCTGGTTGGTGACCCTGTACAAAGCAGGGGGTTGGAATTGGATGATCATTGTAGTCCTTTTCAACCCAGGCCATTCTATGATTCTATGATTCTCTGACTCCTCCTTCCCTTTCCCCCTCATGGATTTCCTCTTCTTATCCACTTAAAAAAATGCTTGAAAGCCATCTCAATGAGCAGCACTCTGACGTAGACAAATCAAAAGAGCCAGAAAGCAGTTTTCCTCCCTTCAGAGCAGGCAAACCCTTCAGTGGTTCTGCAGGTATATAAACTTTTCTCAGAATGGGCGTTTTAACTGCTTGCTCGTTTGCTTCTTTTTGCACCGGGCTCACTTTGAGTGCTTGGCACCCTGCATGAGTGGAGCAGAGAGCAGCTGCTGCAATCGGCTCTATCTCGAGGAACTCGTCACACCCGCGGAATAAAAAAGCACGGACAGGTAGTTGCATGCAATTAGGCACTGTGAGCTACCACTTATCGGCATTAACCAACTGAGGGCATGCTCTTGGCATGCTCTCGCCCTGTGATTTCCAGCCTCGCCAGTCCTCTAGTGCTTTTTTTTCTTTGGACCCATCGGTGGTTTAGCCCTGGTGACAAGCAGTTTGGTTTCCAGGTGCCTTTCTCTAATCTCTTAACACCAGTCTCAGACTCAGGCTGGAAGATGCTGTCCCGGCCCATTCCTGAAAAGAGTTTGCTCCAACTATCCATGGGGAGTGCACACACAAGACAGTTAATGTGGTTCAGCTAATGAGCAGTAACTCATTAAGTTTCAGGGACTTAGTCCTTTATGTTCGCCTGTCTATAAGGGAGACCACACAGAAGCAGGGAGCAGCAGGTTCATTCTGCACTGCTGGTATCCAGAAGCAGGGGGAGGTGATAATTATTTGTTTGAGCTCTCCTGTTTTAGGAGAGTTGCCAGTTGTATGTTTTTAGAGTGATCAGCAACCAAGTTGTGGCTTTGTGAACATAAAGGTGGGCTTGTGAGGGAACAAGAGCATCACCTTATAGGTCTACCAATGGCTCTTGTGTCAAGAGCTGCAGTGAATGGATGAGTGCGATGGATGGGATGGGAGCAATGGATGACATGAGGGTGATGGGTGTGATGGATGAGATGGATTGGATGGGTGCAATGGTTGAGGCGGACTGGATGGATGGGATTGAATGCCATGGATGGGATGAGTTCAGTGGATGAGATGGACAAGATGAATGAGACGGGTGCAATGGGTGGGTTGGGTGCAACGGGTGAGATGGATGTGATGGATGCAAATGCATGACCTCACCAGGAATCATTTGGCAGTCACAGCAATCGTGTTGCACAAGGAGCTGTTGGCAGACTTGAGGAGGGGGTCTCCCTTGTGGGAATAGGATTAGGGGCTGTCCTTCCCTAACTCCACAGCCAAAGGAAAAAGGAGTATCCTGTTTCCTCGTGCTAGTTTTGCTAGAGCTCTCAGTGAAAGGGAGACCAGGTCTAGACTTAACCCCTGAGCATTTTCTGTCACTGAGCTTAGTGCTTCATCTCCTCTGATTCTGGCTGAAGGCCCCTAATTCTCCTCCTGCACCGTATTTGGGGCTGAGCATGGGGCTGTGTGCTGTGCTAAGATACACAGTTCCCACCCCATAAAGCATAGCTGAGCCTCTGACAATGGGAAGCAACATGCAGCTTTTCAGATTTTTAGATTTCCAGATTTTCTTAGGGTTTTTAGCCAAGGGCTCAATCTGTGGAGTTCACAGTCACTGTTGGTAACTAGAGCCCAAACTTTCTTATCACCTCCCAAGAGAAGGCAAAAGCAGCGTCACACATAGCTCCTTGGGGCAGCACAGCAACAATGCCAAGCTGCTGCTTTAAAAAGCCTCTCACAGATATGGTTCTCTGCTTTTCCTCTGCTGGTTATACAAGTGCTGCTTAAAAAAAAAAAATTGGAGGCAGACTTGAAACAACTGCACTCTGCTGGAAGAGCGTGCGTGTGAGATATGGAGTAGATTACACCCTGACATGGCACATAAAAACACTCTTTCCTTTTAACACCTTTATTGCAAGATTTAAAGGGTAATCAAAATATGTTCCTAGCTGTTTGCTTATGCGCTATAAAAGGACACTCATACCTGTGAAATCTCATGACCTACAAATAGTAAAATTGGTGTATTTTTTTGTGCCCATGACCTTTTGAGTGAGGCTACATAAATAAAACAGAAATGAAGTGTTGGAGATGCGTCAGGGAGCAGGAGGTGGTGGAGACCGTGCTGCTTCTCACCGGCATGGATGAAAAAGTGCCATGAGTATTTGCTAGAGCAAAATGACTCTGATCCTGGGCAGCATTGTTTCTTTGAAGTCAGTGGAAGGATGCCTCTTGGTGCCGGGCCTTGTGGAAATGCACTGTCTGGCCTGTGGGAAGGCACCTGTGCCTGCTTGCACATCCTCCCTGTTCTCAGTCCTCAGTCCTCACGTCTCTGTCCCAGGATCTCCTCAGCTGCTTTTGTTCTGGAAGGTCTGAATAGGTGGGTTTGAACCTGGCAGGTTTGGAAAGGAGTAAGAAAAAGGGTGGTGATATAAAATTTAGAACAAAAATAGGTAGATTGATGAATAGATTAATAAGAAAAAAAAAAAAAAAAGGAAAAAAAAAAAAAAAGGAAAATAAGAAAATAAGGAAATAAGAAAATAAGAGGAAGTGATGTATGCTTCTCCCATCACCACAAACCCCTGGCTGATGCTGAGGGGGGACCCCAGTGGCAGTGATCCTTCCTGATCTGCTCCCCCACTCCCTTCCTTCTCCCTCGTGCCCTGCAGCCCACAAGGGCCACCCTGAGTCCAGACCACAGCCATTGCTCACAGTGACAACTCACAGCCACTGCATCCCCTGCAGCAACGCCAGGAGGGATGGGCAGTGAGATAGCCTGATAGCCTTCCCTGCAAGATCCATCCTCTATGGTACAATTTATGTTTCTGATTCTCTGCACTGTTCCTTGTTTTCCCTTTCCCCTCCTCATCAAACACGATGAGAGTCTGAGAATGAAGCCAAACAAGTGAATTTTGTGGTCTTGCCCACACGAGGTCATAAGATTTTGCAACAGACCATGGGCTGGAACGCCTCGAGGCCTCATCGTCAGCACCGCGCTTTGATTCCCCAGACGTCCTGCAGCTTTCATAGCAAGCAGGGAGCAGGGAGCTGGCCCTGTTCTGACGCAGCACCTGGGAGAAGGTGCGGGAGCAGTGGCAGCACTGGTTGGGCTGGATGGAGGCTGACTCCGTCCCTCTGTCTGGAAACGAAGCAAATGCCTCTGCTCTCACTATCAGCTCCATGCATCACATGATTCATGCTCTAGGAGTCCCAGAATTACAGCTGTAAGGCACGTTGTGTTTAGGGTCACTGAAATCATTCTGTCATAAAAGAGCCGTCGTCGTGGGTGCACTGTGTAAGAAACAGCAGAAGGGCTGGATGGGCCAGGCACCCAGCCATCTTGTGCAAACAGGATGCGTGCAACTGCTTCCTCGCTCCCAGCCTGGGTCTTTCAAAGCACCGAGCTGGGACAGCTGCCCTGACCCCCAGTGACACAAGTGCTGGGTGCCCACCTCTCCACCACACACTGTAGGAACTGCAGCCAGCCTTGCCCTTGCCTACTAAAATACATAAAAGTTCATTTGTTTCCAAATTATTCTGAGCTCACGTGACTCAATTAGGGCTGTTTGCAGCGTTTCACCACCTCACTGCTGTTTTTCCATGGACAGCAATGGCTGGGGCTGCAGGAAGCCCCCGATGCATCGCCCTCTCGGGTCCCTCTGGCATTTGCAGGTGTTCTCAACTCAGGCCCAACTTGGCCAGACAATTCAGTTACCAAACAAACGCAGTGATTGCTGGCTCCTGTGTGTCACGGCCTGTACAGGATCCTGAAAGGCGGTCGGTGAAGCGAGGGGGAGGGAACCTCAGAAAAATTTATTGCAATCGAAAGCAAAAAAAAATCCTGCTCCTCCGCTTTCCCGCTGCCAGGTTCTCCCTGCCAGCGCCGCTGGGCCGACTGCGTGCAGGGGGAGCGCGGGCATTGAGGGCTGTCATTGGGGCGCCTCTTTTCTCACTTTTCTGCTGAATGTATGGGAATAAGGACTTTTTTTTTCCACCTGAAGTGATCAAAAAAGGCAGACAGGTTGGTGTCGATTGGACTCTTCCCTGCAGCACATGCAGGCAATGGACGCGGGCTGGGGTTGTTGGTACAGTTCTGTTTATTATTCCACCAGGTCTAATTGCTGTTAGTCATACAGTCATGCTTACAGTTAACCACTTTCCAAATTCATCCTGGGGACACCTCTCCTAAATTATTTCCATGCTGGTCATTTGCCATTTATTTCCTTCTCCTCTGTTTTCTGTCTCAACAAGTTTTTAATCTATGACAGCGCTTTATCTCCCAACCCCATGATTATAAAATTTCCTTCAGAGACTTTACTGAAGGGCTTTATCAAAAGCCCTTTGAACCTCTCCATAAATTAGAATCTCTGTTCTCCTTTTCGTACTATTTTGTTAACTCTTTCAGGGGGTCGTGGGGACAAGGAAGCTTTAATTCACCTTGAGTAGGGCCAGATTCCACTCTCTCTTCCTGTACTCCCGGTGGTTAATCTACCTCACTCTTTTGGCATTATTCTCCCTTTTTATCACCCCTCTCTCATCCTCCCCGACACATCCCAATCCCTGGCCTGGGATCACGTGTAGGTGCCCCCTTGATGGGAGTATGGCCTTGGTGGATCTCACAGCTCCCCCCTTCTCTATCCAGCACCAGAAATGGATGAGGTGGAGCAGACCCTGCCGATGCCCATGGACGTGTGACACCGTGTTGGGTTTTTTTCTGGAAACAGACTCTTTACACTCAGACGTGTTTGGCATTCTCTGATGGCTGCAACAATCTTGTCTTGGTATTTCTCCACTTGCTGCCCTCTGTCTCCTTCCTAACTGACATGAGGTGGTCCTTGCACTTGATGATAGGAACAAAGCAAAGGGGGTGGGTAATGGCAAACCTGCCTGAAGGAGCGTTGCACTGGCACTGTGCAGACTCAGATTATTTCTCGCTGTCTCTGCTCTTGACCAGATAGGTAACCCAGGGTGAGTCAGTTCAATTCTCTTTAACCCTCCTATTTTCCCTCCCACACTCTTTCTGTCTCAGCAGCTTAGATTTTAATGTATCTACTGCAGGAAATTGTCTCTCACTCTGTGTTTGCACTGTGCCTTTTGCAATCAGATCCTGGAGGAAAAATCATAAGTCAACACTGCAATCTGTTCCTTGAATATCTGAATCTCCTTTCCTTCTTTGATTGATTCTTTTCTGTGACTTCTTCTCTGGCTGCATGTGGGTAATGCACTATTGGTCCCTTTTCTTATGACAGCTGCTAAGAGAAGGAGATCAAAGTGCCTTTGCCCTGCCCCTCCACCCCCTACCCCCAGTTCGAATAGAAGCAATGATTTCAGTCAAAGTTAACCAAGGGATGGAAGTTCCTTATGACTTTTGTGAAAATTGATGGCAGTAGGACAGGGGAGGAGGGACCAAGGTGGTATTACAGCAAGCATGCTCAAGCATGCTTACTTATTCTGCTCAGATGTCTGAGGATTCACATGGGAGACAGCACCCAGCAGGGACCATTAAGGGTGTCACTAGGGTCCATGTTTAGGAAGCTGTTCAGGAACATCTGCCTTCTGCTCACCCATTGCCTACACACTGAGCTGTGGGGCAGAAGTGGGGGAAGACATTACCTGCTTTCATTTCCCCCTCTGGGTATCTCTTCGTTGAATGTGCAGAACGGTTGGGATTTGGGGCTCGGCAATCGCACGCCCTGTTATCAGAGGAGCATAACAAACCACCAGTTTTGGATGCCCTGATTTTCTCTGAGTGGGTGGTTTAGAAGATGACGGAGTTGACTTTCTGGAGTGCCGCAAAATCCTTCCGCCAAATATTTGGCTGCTCAGCAGTCCTGAATACTGAAACCCTTAGGGCATTTTTGAGTTCTGAGTGTGGAAAATGAGGAACACTGAATGAACAGACTCGCAAAAATTAGAGGTTCCTCTATGCTGTGCCTCAGTTTGCTCATAAGTAAATTGGGCAAAGTAACCCTTGGGTTCTTGCCTCAGGGGGCCCCGAGTCAAAATTCTTCATGCTTCAAAGTCCTTAAGGCACTTGAATGAAAGACTCTGGCCCCAGTAATTACAGAGCGTTGTGCTTCCCTATGAGATAGGGAAACGTTTGCCAGGCAAGGTTTTGAAAAGAAGATCAACGTTGCGCTGCCAAATCCTCCAAGGGAAAATGGAAGATTTACTGTGTGAGCGTCAAAATCAGCTGTTGTCATTTAAGCCCATTGCTAATGGATTTGTGGCCAGACTGTATTAGCACAAACCCGGCTAGCAGGAGGAGGGAGCACGGTGCACAGCGCGGCTGCTGGTCGTGGGGCAAAGATTTGCATAGGGGATGGTTCTGAGGAAGTGCCTGCCCAGCAGAGCCACGCTGCTCACTTCCCTAAGCTGCGTTTTTGGCTTAGTTCCTTCAAAAACATCTTCTCAGATAAAGAGAAAGGAGGTCAGCTGTGACAGAGGATGTTTTGCCTGTCTCCCTTAGGACTCAGTTATGGATTTAACACGAGATTTCCTTAAAGCCCTGGGAAAAAAGGCAGGCTCCAAATTGTAGGTCAGAGCTGTGATTCACTCCTTGGCTTCTCCTTCATCTCAGGAGGGAGGAAAGTCATTGGGGTGTCCCCGCTCCATGTGGCTGCAGTGCGGTGCTAGCAGGCAGGAAGAAGCAGGGCTGCCCCATCCCACCACTCTCCTGCCAGCTGAAGAGCAAGATGTTGCTCTCATAAGCCACTTTCTCCCCTCCTGTGCTGTGCCTGGTGCTGGAAACACAGCAGAGAGGAGCACAGCCCATCCAGTGCTGTCACTCTTTCCCAGGTAAAGCCATAAGCCACACACCTCAGGACCTCCCATGCTCTGCTGTAGGAAAAGATACAAGACCCCACAGAGCTGGAACCTCTTTGAGAAGTGCCACTCAGGAGTGTTGTGCATCAAGGAAGGTGTCAGCACAAAATGGTAAATGATGAGGTACCTGCATTGTTGCTAAAGGGCTCATTAAAAATGAGACACCTTTTGAATTCACAGAGTAATAACAGGTATGGGGTACGGGTTATTGGCCTCTTTTTCAGCAGAGAAATGATAAATGCTTCAGCGGAAAGAAGTGCCACACCTCCTCAAACAAGACACCCTTCCCTCTCCCATCAAAATTCCTAGGTCAAAGGAAAGGATTTGATTTCACTGCTAACACTCAGCCAGAAGTATGTGCTAGGTGTGAAAGCCACCTGTTCTCAGCACAGACCTGGCAAGGGAAATGTGCAAAGCGCGAGGGCTGCGAGGCAATTTGCCTGTCACTCATCCTCCCGGGAACTCAGGAGTGATGTGTGCACTCAGATGTGTGTGTGTGCAAGGCACGCACACACCCCTGGGAAAGCTGTCACTTCGGGGGAAAGTACAGACAACTTCTTTCACCATTTCCTTTCTTTACGACAAAGAAATCTGGCTGCTTCACTGCAAAAAGGGCAACTGGAAAGGCAGGGGGGTATTTTGTGCCCATCTCCTCACACAGCCCTTCGACGCCAATGACTGTGCGCAATGCTCGTCTCTGCCTCTTTTGATCTTTGGACACTCAGGGCTTGACCTGAAGTCTGGCAAAATTGATGGGAGCGTTTCTCTCCCTCTCGCTGGGCATTAGCTTAGGGACTTATTAATTGATTTTTAGCTTTGTTGACTGTGCCTGTATCACGGACTTGAAGTACAACATGAAAATTTAATGAAATATTAAAATAGGGTATTTGTTGACAAGAGTGACCCTGTGTGTCATGCAAGAAAAACTGCACATTCAGAAGTGTCTTCCGAGTGTCCTCAGCTTCTTCCAAATCTGATGTTTCCCAGCCATGTGCTCCATCTCCAGGTCTTCTTTGCTTGGACAAAGTATCTGATCATGGCAGGTCTTGGTTAGGCATATAAAATGTCTGAGGTTTCCTAGCACACCTTTTTCCATGCTGGGAAACTATGCCTAGGTAAAGCACGTCCACATTTCTCAGCCATTGAATATATGCAGACAGGCTGTGCCTTGGGGACATGCAGCACACGTAGCACTGCTGGCGTGCCTCAGGTGTGCGGTGGGTGCTCTGCAGTGGGGAGCAGCACTACCACAGGCAGGAGGACAGAACAGGCTCCTGTCCCCATCTGGGAAATCCACATTGGGAAAAAAGTGCATCTCCACCAGGAGGAAACCAAATGCAGGCCTCGGTGAAGGGAGGTGGGAAGTGGGTTGTCCCGCTAAGCATCTCTCACTGAACAAAGCCTGCTGTCAGCAAACACCTCTGGTATGAACTCCAGCACCTCTAGTCATCCCAGCACATGGGGGGATGGGGTTTGTCCAAGAGGCAGCATCCACACTGTGTAAAGCAATGACATGTAAGGATGAGAGCTTGAACTTAGTTTTGTGGTTGCTCTGAGATCTCCAAACATGGGCATAATGCATGCACTGCCTAAAATTCCAGCCAGTGATGGCTGTGAAAATACCTGCATGGAGAGGGGGATGGACTGCAGTGCCTAGCCCTGCGTGGTAATGAATCTGTATGTTTCCTTTTAAACCACATGACACAATCATAGAGTTGTTTAAATTGGAAGGGATTCCTAAAGACCATCTAGTCTAACACCCCTGCAGTGAACAGGGACATCTACAGCTCAATCAGGTGCTCAAAGTCCCATCCTTGTTCCTGACCTTGAATGTCAGCCCTTCAGAGTGGCTGGAAAAGGCACAACTCAACATAGAATTTTTTTTCCATCATCTTCTTCATCCTACCAACTCCAAAGAACATCTCTGCTTCTCCCCTGAGAGGCTTTTCCTCCACAAAGGAGTCCTGTGCAGATTGCTGAGCCCAAGCATTCATGCTGCGGATTATAAACCAGTCGCATCCCTGCTCTGCTGCCCTCTGCACTATTATCTGAGCATTGGCTCTCACCTTTGTTTTGCTTGTTGTGCAGAGCCAGCAAAAACTGCATCGAAAAAAAAAAAAGTAATGGAAAAACAAAAATCCTCCCAAACCATTCTCTGAAAGTTGCCGAAGGGTATTCTTGGCCTCATTGCTTCCTGCAGTGTCTCCATTGACAGAATCCTCCCAGTAAGCCTCAGCTTCCAGAAGGCGATGCACAGAGAGTCCCCTCTGGTCCTTCCAGGCTACAGAGGGTTTAACTCTGTCTCCTTCACCCCACTCTCTTCCTGATATCCTCATCCATTTTATTCACTGAGGAAGAGGAGGAAGAGTCTTACTGTGGAAGAGGAGATTATCTCATGATTGCTGTATATTAACGACATGCACCGCAGGCACACCTTTTTCTCTGGTCAGAGAATCGAAACTCAGCTATTAAGAGAAAGCAAGCTGCAAAATCTCTCTCTGGGCATCTGAAGAAGCCTAAAAAGATTTTCAGAAGTGCCAAACCCTTAGGTGTTCCCAAAGATTTTAGAGGAATCTCAAGTGCTTGCCTCTGGCCATAATCCAAGCCCAGAGCTTAGGGCTGTGGCCGTGAGCAGAGGGACCTGTTTGCAAATCCCCATGCTTGCTTCACTTGGGACAGGTTTTCTACACTTTCCTAGCCCCCGGGGAGGTGAGTCCTCACATCAGGCATTCCCAGTCTTTTCTGTTGAAACTGCTTGACTTTGTGTCATTGGGAAATCATCATTGGAATGGGCCCCAGAAGAGGCATGGGGGTGGAGGGGAAACGAGAAAATTTCTCTTTCGTGTGTGTGTGAGAGAGAGAATGGGTGGTTTTGGCTCAACTGCATGGAGTGGCAAAGGTATCGCAGCTGGAGACCATGAGCAGAACACAACACCTATCAAACTTCAGGTACAGATACCTGTTAGGGCAGATAGGACTTGGCAGACACTCTGCATGGCATCCTGTGTCAGTGCATCTCATGTCCTGGAGAATGTGGGTGCCATTGAGAGAGCTCATCCTATGCTGCAGCACCATGCCACCTTTGTATCTGGCTCATTTAGGTACCCAGGCTGGAAGAGAATACGCACTGCTCAGCAGTGTTTGGATGATGAGATGCTGGGCTGTGCACTTGCTCAAAAGATGGCTTGGGGTAGGGGCTATCAAAATTAATTCCACCTCTCTCTAAAGGGGACAGGACCTTCAACTACATCCCCTTTGCCCTCAGGCTGAGTGGTGGCAGCCAACCCTTCACCCAGGAGTGATGAACACGGAGCTGAGTGGCCCCGGCTCCACCAGACGCCACACTTGAGAGCTGGATTTGAGGAGGGTTTTCAGCAGACACTAGGAGGTGGCAACAGGCTCTTGGTGGAGAGATTCAGAATGCAGCCTTTGTCCCCTCTGCAGATGAAGATGGCAGCCAGGTCTAGACAGATTCCAGAGGCATCTGGACAGCCTCTGTCATCAAGGTGGGATCGCTGTGTGATGCACATAAGGGGAGTTATCTCCCCTCTGCCTTCTTGCTGGGAGGGGCCAGATGAGGTTTAGGGGAAGCTGGCAGCTATACAGGTATAGTGGGGATGCTGTGGGGTGGTGGCTGCAGAGCACTCATCACAACTCAAGTGCCAAGAAGGGGCTTGCAGGAACTGCTGTGGTGTTCGTCCTCTGAAGCAATAGGAAGCTGGGAGACTGTCACTGTCAGGAAGATCTCTCTCCACTTCATTCCATGCTGTAAGGAAAAGGGGAAAAGGAATAAGAATCAAGAGAGGAAAAGAAAAGAAAAAAAAAAAAGAAAAGAAAAGAAAAGAAAAAAAGGAGAAGAATCAACGAAAAAAAAAACAGAGTGAACCTGCTGGCTTCCCCAGACTATGCGGCACCACTGGTCATTTCTGTAGGCTATAGGGATTGTCAGAGTAAGCTGTAAGGACAGGTGTAAATCTGTGCTGTCATTCCACCCTTCCAGCATCTTCTCACCTGAAGGGCTACCATTTATTGCAGAGAGCAAGCAAATAAACACAGCCATTGCTTTGACTCAGAGAGGGGCATGAAAAGATGCCGAAAAACCTCCATTCTCTGCTTCCCCCTCGGAGCAGGGCTTTTACAGCCAGCCTGAAAGCACCCCGCTCCAACTGTTTGTCAAAGCAAAGCAAATAAGGGCTGTTGTGGCTCAGACCAAAATCCACTTGTTAGCAGTTTGATTTTTAACTGTCATTCCCAGCAGAAAGGGCCGGAGGGCAGGAGGCTGGCCGCAACCCAGGGCAGTAGGAGCTGCTGATCTGCCAGGGCTCAGCAGCTTCCAGCATGGGGACATCTAAGAAAAAGTGGGTGTCAGGGGAGTCACAGCCCCTCGACATGTTTTTTTTGCAGGCAGGTCTCTCTTCTCAGGTCCTTCTGCCTTTCCTTTGCCAATCGGGCTGGGGATTTTTGTCTTCCAATCTGGAGCAAGGCTTTCTGCCCCGTTTTAAGAAGCCATCCTCAGCATCAATCTCCCCATGGTTTTCATTAAGGAGGGGATGGTGTGTTTCACATCAAAAACGACTTTAATCTCGACTGAGTTCTGAAAGCTAAAGGTTTGCAGTTTTCTTCGGCCACCTTTGATTATTACTTCTTCTGTTTCCCAACTCGATATTATAGATCTTCCCTCCTGGCTGAGGTCCTTAATGGCCCAGTCCAGCCCCACTCTCCCAAGTACCCATTCTGTGGATGTAGCAAACTCTAATTAATTATAACTTATCTCATGACTTGTCAGCATCACATGTTTGATCCTGTTTAGAAACCATATTCCCAGGGGACGGAAAGACTCGGGAGTAGGTTGATGCTACTCAACAGTGATTTAATGGACGCATTAATGCCGAGACAGATAACTGTGTAGCCATGTTAAGTAATACATCAAGAATCTTTCCAAAGAGGCAACTTTACAGGTCACTGCAGAACTGCTAACTGATATTAACCCGCTTTGCATTGTGCTGTGCATACGGGCGCTGGGAGTTCACACACTTTCTATTGTCGTTGAGGGGTTTTTTTTTTGTTTCTTTTTCTTTTTTATTTTCCCCAAGCAACCTCTTCCCATTCCCCCCTGGAAGCGCCGGAGATATTAGACGCCTAATGACAATGTTTCACACGCGGGGGTGGGGTGAGGAGGACAGCAGGCTTGTTAACGGGGTTGATTTTAAGCCCGCCCAATTACCGGCCCGGGGCGAGCTGTTGCCCGGCCGGCCGCGCGGCTGCCCTGGGTGTCCTCGGCCCCGCGGGTGGCTCCAGCCCGACAGCAGAGCCCTGGGAAGGCGGCGGATCTCTGGGGCACGGAGTGGATGCGTTCCGCTCTCTTCCCCACCAAAAAGCTGCGGAAACGGGAAGCGGAGGGTTTGTCGATCCCGTCCATCCGTCCTCTCGGTTGTCCCAGCACCAATTGTAAGCTGGGAGACCCAGCCGGGGGAGTTCCCGTGGGCTGAGGGCTCCCCCTCTCTGCTCCCCGGCAACGCTCCGGGGGGTGGGAGGATGTGCGGCCGGAGGGAAGGGGTGCCGGGGGTACTTTCGGCTCAGTGCTCTAGGTGTTTCCCCCGTAAAGAATCCACCTCGGCGGCCGAGAGAAGCTGCTCTCCATGTTCTCCCGTTCCTTTCAATCTCTTTTTGTTGTTTTTTTTTTTTCCCCTTCTTTCCCTTTCCCGCCAACCGAGAACCTTCGGGGCAGGCTGCGGAGGGCGGGCGGCTGCTTGGGAATTCACCTTGCTGAGTGCGAAGGGAAACTCCCCGTCTGCCTCCTTCCAGCGGAGCTGACAGCCCGGCAGGGCCCCGCTAACCCCCACCCTGGGGGGCACCGACTGGCAGAACGCGGCCATTCAGCAGCCGCCGCCTGCCCTCCCCGTCCAAGAATGCGGGGCGGGGGTCAGCCGAGGGGGCGACGCGGAGACCGAACTTTTAGCTACGAGCACGGGGGAGGCTGCAGGGGGGCTCTCGGCCTCCCAGCTCGGAGCGCGGCCTCCCCTCATCGGGCTGGGGTCGGTTTCTTTGCATTTGGGTCCGGGACCGGCATCTCCCGACCGCGGGGCGTGTGCGGAAGGAGGTGGGCTTCGCGCAGGTTGCGAGGGGCTGGTAGTGTGCCACCGCTGATTACACGCTCTCCTCTAAAGATGGTATCCGACATGAGATAATGAGGCTCCGTGACCGGCCCCAGGTTCCCTTTAAGTTTTCCCATGGACTCGAGCTGTCGCCAGTTCACAAAACGGCAGTGTAAGACAGCACCACGCTACTCAGATCCAATTTACGGCGCACAAAAGCTGATCCCCAAATCCCCACTAACAAACCGGGACCCGCAGACAATTCCGATAATGTTTAGTTTTTATTCATTTCTCGACTAATTAACTGGAATCCCACCTCCCCACCCCCATCCTCACCCCCGCCCCGCCCCCCCCTTAACAGTGCCCAATTAATCCGCAATGTATGTCAAAGGTCTGGAACCCACTGTAAACTGCTGAACCTTTGCAAAGATTTGCGTGTCTCTATATTGATCTGATTAGGACCGGGGTGCTTTTCCCTCGCTGTTACTGAGTTCAAAATAATAAAAAAAAAAATGTGGCTTTCCTTTTTCCACCTTTTTTAAAAAGCCTCGCTTTCCCGATCTCTTATAGGATTTCTCCAAGTCGTCTCCAAACATCCCTTTGGTGTTCGTGAAAAGCCTCGCTCCTTCTCTCTCCTCTTTTTTTTTTTTTTTTTTTCCCCCTTAGGAACTCCAAAGGGAATCAAGTGAAATGAAGTGATCTGCGAGACAGGCGGTGAGCGCGCGTTGGAGGGGATTTAGAGCGAATCTGAATTCGCTGTGAAACGTCCCGAGCTGGAAAACAAACAGCACCGGGGTGGAGTGGGTTGGTGCAGAAAGGGCTCAGCCTTCGGGGGGGTTCCTGAGGCCGCCGGGTGCGGGGCGACGGTCGCCGATCGGGGGTGGCTCCGCGCTTCGCTGTGACGCTGGGGCCGGGCAGCTCGTTTCTAATCTTCGGAGGGAGGCGAATATAAAAGAGGAATTTATTAGCTTTCAGGCCATCCGAGGAATAAACATTGATTTTATTGACCTAATTATGGGCCAAATGACTCCTTCCATCGATCACGTAAAATACTTCATTTGGAGAAAAACAGGCGCGGGCGCCCGGAGGCGGGGAGAGCGGGTGGATGTGCTGCGAAAGGGAAAGAAAAGCAAAAGCTAGAAAATGTATGGAGAGGTTTTAATGCAGTTAACGTGCCCATCGCGCTGCAGAGCGAGCCCTGTCTCCCAGACGTTGCAGTGCGGATGTTTTGCAAACTTAAAGCTTTTATGTCGAATTCCAATCCGGCCAGTCAATTTGGCTAAAATAGCATTAAACAAATGGACAGCGGTTTATTTATATTCCGCCCACTGTATTTTATAGACAGAGAAGAGTTATTTGAAATGTATTTTACAAGCACAAGACAACACGTCGTTTCGGACCGAGAGCAGCGATTTCTCGTAATTAGAGTAGACTCAACGCTAATAAAGCAGCAAACAGGCTTTTCTCTGGGCTTAAACTCTGCTACTGTCCTTAGCGCTTTCTGGCGGGCTGGGATTGCAGGTTCGTTAGCGAGGGAAGGAGCGCACCTGAAGGCACCTGTCCGGGGCTCTGGGCTGCTTCCCTGCTCTTGCCAGGGCGGGCAGCGCTCATGAAAAGCGAGTTTTTAATTTTTTCTTGCTGGCCGGTGACAGCGAGACCTGCCTTTGGATTTATTTGCCTGAGAATTGACGAGGGGTGGACGCTGTATTTAGGGGGAGGGGGCGGCGCAGGACGAGACGCAGTTTTGGCAGGATGTTTGCTCCCTTCTTATGTCACCTGAGATATTAGTTCTCACCCACCTCCCTCCAGCCCTAAGTTCAAGGGGCTCCGCCTGATACTTTCAGCACAGCTGTTCCAGAAAGCTCGATCTTCCTCTTTCCAGCCTTTAAACCCTTCTCCGCGCTTCTCTCTCCCCAGCGCGTTATTACTCCCTCGAGACGAGCTTCGGAGCTCAGGGGTTTCCTCCCTGTCCTAAGCAGCAGAGCCTGACGGCCAAACTCCTATTGCCCGCAGCTGAACTCCCCGAGTCCCTCGGTCCCGTGCAAAACCCGGTGCAAAAACGCCGGGGCCGGGCCGGTGCTGCGCCGTGCCCGCACCAACCTCTGCTACCCCGACAGCACTCGGGAGGGCCCAGGGCCACCAGCAGGTGAACGCGGGTCCCGCAGGTGACAGCGGGCGGTGGCTGCGCCATCCGGTGGCCGCAGCTCCGAGCAGCCCCGGGCAGCCCCCGGCACCCGCTCCATCAGCTCGGTTCTGCCGGGCGAGCTCCCTCCTCCCTGCAGATAGAGCTTTATGCAGAACATCTGGAAGGGAAGGCGAAATAAACGACAACGCTTTTACACCACTTCCTACTTAACTTTTCTTTTTATGTGGCTGCTCTGGATTTTCCGACGCTTTGTACCGCTCCAATCTTGTTTGGATGTTTGTACATGTAATACTCTGCCCACTTCAGCTCTTTGGGACGGGCTTTTCTTCTGTTTTCTTCCTTCCACCCCCTCTCTCGACCCCCCTCCACATCCCAGTGTGCACAATCTTTCGCAATCCGCTCTGCTCACTTCGCTGCCGGGGATGGACGGTCAGGGGCTGTGCGGGCTGTGCCTCCCATAACCTGCCCCGGGGCAGGGCGAGCGGCTCCGAGAGCGGCGGCAGGCACCAACCGCGCCCGTGCTTTGCGGGAGGTGAGCTGCCCGCACGGCGCTCCCACCGATTCGCTCCCAGAGCCACCCTGCCACCCTGTCGGCCTCTTGTCTCCACCGAACAGGATTTTTCCCTGACCTCGGATCGAGACAATTGTCCTAATGGTATTTAAAGAAAGCGTGGGTAAAGTATACGTGAATGCTTTCTCCGTTATTTAAACTGGAAACTTCCAAAGCGAGCGTGCCCGGTCTCGCTAACGAGTCAGGAGCAGTCTGGGGTCCGCTCCCACGGCCCCCGAGGTTCTTCATGAACCCGAACGCTCTCGGCGAACTGGGAAACAAACTCCCAGTTGCATGTGGGCTCCCAGATCCCCCTAAATCCGGCATCAAAGTTGTGAGAAAGCAGTTCTTCCAAGCGGGAACGCGTAGCCAGCAGTCCACAGTGATGCCCACTGTCCCCGCGTGCCATCCCACCCCACCTCCCGTGTTACCACAACACTTTACACCGCCGCCGCTTTCCGAGACCGGAGCTATTGTATTTTCCTTTTAGTTCCTGCCTTTACGGAAGCGGTTGCAGCAACAGGTGAGCGGAGGGAAGGATGTTCGGGGCTGGGGGCTGCAGGCACAGAGCCTCCCGAGTGCGCACCGAGCGATGTGGGGAACCCGGCGAGAGGCGAGTGGGGCCCGGAACGAGAAACGACCCCTTCCCTTCTCCTCCCAGAGGGATCCAGCAGGGGGAAGGATCCGCTTCGGGATGAGGAGCGAGAGCTGCACAAATATTTTTTACACCTGCGACACGAAACTGGCTGCTCTCGGCTTTAATTGGAAATCTTTTCCGTATGCCCCAACTCTCGGATCATCTGGGTTTAATAAGTGTTCACAACACCCCCGCTGCTCCGGAGAAATGCCGGTATAGGAGTCGGCTGTGCCTGTGCTTCTGGATCCCGGCAGAAGACACAGCGGCGGGAGAGCGTGGCCTGCGATGTGCTGCGGGTCCGGGGAGGGTGGGGTGACGGGGAGAGCCGTCAGGTGGGGGCTGCAAAGCATACGTATGTCCGCACACACCTACAGGAAAGCGAGGAGCGAGCGCGAGATCGAAAGCAGAGCCGCTCTTTCCTGCAGCCAAGTGTGCCATTAAAAGCAAATCACTCCAAGTAGTTTTAAACTACAAAAGCATGAGATCTTTCCCCTCCTGTTACTTTTATTTTATTTTATTTTGGAAGGGGGTACAGATCTCGTCTCCCCCTCCCAGGTGACCTCGAAGGACCGGTTTATTCACTTTTCCCATGTGTGAGCATTTGCGCCTTCCGGAAATCAATCCAAAGTTTGTTCAAAATTCTAAACTGAAATAAAACGGAGCTACAAAAAACTTCCCAAGCCCTAAAGACGGAGAAGAGCCCTTTTATAAAAAACGTTCCCAGCTCGTTCTGCTCCTCACAGAGAACATCTCCGGAGGGTTTCGCTGGGTCCCATCCCTGTGTCTGCAGAGAAATGAGCTTTTCCCCGACGTGCAGAAGCGACTGGGCTGCCAGTGGGACTGCCCGAAGCCCCGAAGGCAGCGAGGTGCTGGGATCGGGCTGCTGGCCCCAGGGATTTGTCCTCTGGCAGCACTGAGATCTGGAAAGAGGTGGGGGAGCATGAGAAGACTTTCCTCGTCCAGTATCACCTTTTGGAGCGCCGCTGGGATGCAGCCCGCAGCTCCTTCTCCCTCCCTCCCCTGCACGTCGGATGTCACCTTTAGGCTGGCCGCAGTGACTAAGTTGTGCGGGGAAATTCTCTGCCATCTCTAAGTTTCCCAGGGCTGGGCTGGCGCATTTCGGTGCCTTTTGCAGCCCCCTGATGGATGTGCTGAGGCTTCGGGGCTACCTGGGGTCAGACAGAGGAAGAAAAACTGTTTCCAAGTGCCTCCAAAGCCCCTCAGTTGGGCACTGAAAATAAATGAAGCTCTTCCCTCCTCCCGTAGAAAATCGGCAGATTTTTAAATTGTTTTGTGTGTGTGTGTTTTCGGTGCCGCGAAGTTTGCGCTTTTAACGTCACTCGAGAGGGAACAAGTGACATGCGGTTACTGCGGCGGTGTCACCCCGAAGGTCCCCTGCGAGAGCAGCCACCCGCAGCCGCCCCGCTCGGAGCTTCTCCGTCCGTCAGGAGACGAGAGGGGTTAAACAAAATGGGAAAAGAGAAAAAGGAACATGAGGAGCGGAATTAGACGGCGAGAAGAGCGACTCTTGGGGCCGTTGCACCGCGATCACCGCAGGGAGCGAGCCCTGGCCGGCCGGGGGAATTGGCTGGGGCACGGCGGCAGCTCGGCTTTGGTGACAAACGTGGCGTGCAGACAGGACGTGTCCGATGCCTCCCCTCTTCTGTCATTTATCTCCTGCTGGGGGGCGTGCGGGGAAGTGGGGGGGGAGGGAGAGGGAAGAGGGGTTAGATCTCTCTTTAATTGAAACCTAGTAAGGAAAATAGTAATGGATACCAGGATCCGATTGAGAATACGTGTCCGCGGCTACATGATGAGTGTTAGTTCAGCAGACTTTAAGAAGCCAATTCTTCTTCTCTGTCATTTCTCTATTGACAGTAGCCCCTATTAGATTTACCATGTCCTTTTGCAACAGCTGGTTCTCCCACCCCCCCTCCCTCCCTTTCTCCCCCGGGCCGAGGTATCAATCGATCGCCTGGTGGCTCCGTGGCATCTCGAAGAAAATGGGAGCGAAGTGTGGCAGCGCCGGTGCCGGAGGCTCCCGGTTTCCCTCCGTGCTCCTCTGCAGCCGGCGCCCGCCGGTGCCTCGGGGGTGACCGAGGGGCGGAGGGTCGGATGAGACCCCGGGGGAGGTGGGCAAGGTTCCAGCGCCGGGGCTGAGTTGTTAAAGAACACGGCCGATGGTCAAAGCAGATAAAATCGGTTTCTCTCGCCGGGTGCCTTGTTCTACTGGGTCTGCAGGGAGCGGGCGGGGGTGAGGGGGGAATGCCGCATCTGGAGAGCTGGAGGGCTCCTTCGGGAAGGCTCGTCCCTCCTCGGGATTGTTGTTTTGTTGTTTGTGCGTTTAAATAATTGAATAAACGTATCCACTCGTTCCCTCTTTCTCTCTCGCATGCAGACACACAAAGACAGCATTGAAAAGATAGATCTGTTTGACTGTAGGAAACGACAATTAGTTCTACTTCCTGAGCGGCAAACTGTATGTGTATGCCTGCTTATTAAAAAAAAAATAAAAAATCTTTATCCAAATAGCGAACTCTATTTAGAATTTCTGCTTAGCCAGCGGTGGTGGAAGCAGAAAGATCGGAGGGGAGGGGAGGGAGAGGGAGCAGGGCTTTAATTGCACCTCCTCTAAGAGCATACTGCAGGATCAAGGCTGGGGGAAAGGGCAGCCCGGGCTCGAAGGTGAGGGGGTGCTCTGGGGTGGGGATTCGCCTCTGAGTGCCCTCTGGTTTTCTTCTCTCATCCGAGGTAAAATGGATGGGGCTGGAGAGCGCCTGAGCTGTTTGGAGATGGGGACCAAGTGACAGCGGGTCTTGCTGCAGGGATGTGAGTAGTTACGGTGTTTGGGAGGGCTCCAAAATTATACAGCACCCTGGTGTCCCTGCTGGCTGTTGATTTGGCCGTGAACAGGAGCCAGGCCGTGTGCCGATCCGGGCCGGGCCGTGCCATGCTGTGCTGGGCCGTGCCGGGACACTGCAGCCTTTCCTGCAGGGACACACCCCGGACACGGCTGGAGGATGAGAACCTTTCTCCAGCCACTCTCTTCACTTGTGTTTTTTTCTGGTGCCCCGAGGAGGTGTATGTAAAAGTATCTCCAGCTCTGTCCAGTCCTGTAAGTCCCAGGAAAGAGGACCGGTGGCCTGGCCAAAGAGAAATGTGCATCGGATTGTATTTTATTGTTGTCGTTTTTTTTTTTTTTCCAGTTTGTATTTCTAATCCCTTACCATACTCCTCTGGACCCGGGCAGGTTATTTTGCAAAGCGTTCAGGTCAGGCTTTAGCTAAAATTCAGCCGGTGACTGCAGGAAGAGCTCTGCGGAAGGGAAGGCAAGGAGCTGCCGCGGTGACCCCCTTCCCTCCCCCGCAGCAGTTCATGAGGTCTGAATGTACAGACTCGCCCTATAGGGACCCATTTCATTGTGCCCGAGGCCTGCAGTGCCACTCTGGGACGGAGCAGCGCCAGCACCGGCCCCGGCTCCTGACACCTTTCTCTGGAGGAACAGCGCTCAGAATCTGCGCGTCATCGCCGCCCCCCGAGTATTTACGGCAAAGCTGCCAAAGTAAACGAGCCCGCTGCATTTTATTTGGGATAAACATAGACCGGCCGCGGCTGCGTGTTGCTTTCCGAGGGCTGGGGGCCGGGCGGAGGTTGCGGCTGGAGGAGATGGAGGTGCCTGGGAGGAGAGGGATGCTCGGACCTGCAGTGCCACAGGGAAACGCATCGAGAGGACGGAAGTCCCAGCGGTGCGGTGTGTGGGGCTGCAGTGCGTGCTGGCCCCGCTCCCTCCTGCACAGCACCCACGAGCACCTTTGTCAGCCCTGCACGCAGGGGTGCAAGGAGACTCCCCGGCTTTCGCTGCTGGATCACGGATTTGCGGTGCACTCAGCTCACGGCCCCCCCTCCCCGGGGCGCGCACACCCACGGAGCCTCCCTGCACGCATACAGTGCTCATAGCACGCACACACGCCTCGGAGTGGCTCCCACAGGCTTGGGAGAGGATGTGTGGGCTCCGCAGTCGCGCTGCCATTCTTTTCCTCCTGCCTTCTCCCTCCAGCTGGCTCTTCGGGCTACCGGGAGAGGCTTACCGCACGCCCCGATCCCTCGTGCAAACGCTAAAAAGTTGCTTAGGAGGGCGAAATCTGAGCGAGCGGAGCTCTCGCAGCCGCTCAGCAACCAGGACTGCTCTGCTTTCCCTCCGGCCTGCATTGAACCAGGGAAAAAGCAGCGATGTTTCTGGCTCGGGAAGTGGCCAGGGGTGCTGCGGACCCGACGAGCCGCTCCCCCCGCCCCGGCCTTTGGCTCCTGCGCTCCGAGATTAGAGAGCCGCGGGCCGGGGAGCCAGCGGGGACCTTTCAGAGCTCTTTGAAGCGCCAAGATAGTGTCGGCCTTGGCGCAGCGCGGCCTGCAGACGGGCCGGGGGCAGGCGGCTATCTCGGCGTGCTATCACCCGGCCTCCCCCCGCCACAGCCCCGTTCCCACCTCCGCTCTGCTCCCGGCCCTTCTCTCTGATCTTTTTTTTTTTTTTTTTTTTTTTTTCCTTGCTCTCTTTCCTCCCCTCTCGCTCTTCTTTTTTGCTGGCTTCCTTATTTATTTATTTCCGCGCGTTGCTTATTTATTTATTTCTGGGAAAGAGGCGGCTAACAAGTAGCTGGAACCACTGGCCAATATTTAACTAAGATGGCTGGCCATCAGGTCCCCTTTTGTTTGCTTGCAAATTAATCATCCAGCACGCAGTCGGCGCCAGGGTAGATTTATCACACACAGGAGGGGGAACGAGGCGGTCGAAGGGAGACAAAGACTGTTCGCACCTTCCCGCTTTTGATCTTAGATTAGTGCAGCCTCCCTTCATAATACGAGTCTCCAGGGGGCTTCGTCGGGGAGGTCACTCGGAACTGGCGGAAGTTTGCACGCCATCAGCCAGACGCTGACATTGGAAATCATAAGCAGCGAACGCTTCATTTCCCTCCGCGGGCCGCCGAGCTCTGCGCAAAGTGCGGGGCGGGCGCGGAGGGCACCAACGGCTCCGGCCTCCACCGCGGCCCCGAGGGCGCGTACCGGCGGGGCGGGCGCGGGGAGCGGGGCGAGGCGGCTCTGGGAGCGGCTGCGCTTGTCCTGCGAGAGCCCGAGGGCACCTCCCGGTCCCTGGCAGACAGCTGAGGCCTGCTTGGGGCAAATTGCGGCCAAGTTTCTCCGAGCCGTTCCGCCAACATACAACAGCTTATTCGGGCGTTTGTTGTGGGTTCCGCAAAGGGAAGGTTCCGGGGTTCCCGTTGCGACTGCAGGCAGGAGCCCAGGCCCTGGTTCCGAGCAGAGCGCTCGAGAATTCTCGCTCCCTCCGCTCAGCAGCCGAGGCGAGCGCTGCGCGGGCAGCTAAGCTCTCGGTTCCTTGAAATACATCACGCTTCCCCCCCCACCCCCGCCCTTGTCTTTTCCCTACATCTTCTTTGAATGCATTACTCCCGCTTCCTTTCCTCCCTCCTCCTCCCTTCTCCTTTCCACCCCCACCCCCGACCGAAGGGGAGATATTTTGGTGAATGCAAAGCGATCCTAGACGCTGGTTACTACAGGGACTTCACCAAGCTGGCGCCAAGCGCTCTTAACCATGTGCGTCAAAAATGCAATGCTAGAAGAGCTAATCACTTTAGAGGTTCCGCTCCCATCTGCGCGCAGGCAGCTCTCCCCGCTCCCCTCCCGTAGGATTATCAACCCCTCTTTTAAGGCACGACGTTGGGAGCGGGGAGATCAGGCACCTCCTGGCACCTCCCGAAACGCGCGTGTCCTGCGCACCCACGCCCCCACCCGACACTCACGACCACCCGCAGACGCGCGCCCACGGACGCGCACTCCCCGCACACGCCGACACTCGCACGAGCCCCGACTCGCTGGCCCCGCACTGTCACCCACCCCCCACTCCCCGCCCCGGGAACACGTTTCCCCAGAAACTCGGCAGGCGGATCGGGGCAGACGGGAACCCACGCGTGGGGCTGCCCCGCGGGGAGAGGGATCGAGAGGGGGGATCGGGCCTGGGCCCCCCGCCCGCCGCTGCCCCGCACCGCGGCCCGGCCGCGGGGAAAGCCGCACTTCCCGTCTCCTCCCCGTGCACCTCATGGAAGAGGAGGGGTGTGGGAGCGTTAACCCTCTCGGCTCCGGGGCCAGCCGAGCGGCCGCACTCCTCCCATCTGCATAGAAAGAAATAACCCCCTTTTAATGTTTTCTTTTTAACATATATTTCAAGTCCTATTTTATTTTTTTAAATTTTGTAGCCCCTCCCAGTTGGGGATGGTGGGGAGGAAGGTGCTCTAACGTCCGCAGGCGATCAGCAGCCGCCGGGCCGGGGCTGAGAGGAGCGCGGCCCCCGGCTGCCAGCAGCCATCACCCCGCGAGCCGGGCCGAAGCGCACAGCCGAGCCTCCCCCGAACCGCTTCCCACCCCCTGGTCTCGGTCCCGGATACGGGGGGGGGTCGGGATGGGAACGGCCCGAGGTCAGGCCTGGAGCTGTTTTCTGCATTAAAAGGCAGCGACTTTCCGGAGGGGCGGGGGGGGGGGGGGGGGAAGGGCACCGAGTCGGAGGCGGAGGGGCAGCAGGAACCGGCGAAAGGAGCGACGCAGAGGGGACGGGTGTGCGGCCCAAGGGGCTCCGGAGCCCCGGGGGCTCTGGGGGAGCTTGGTGGGGGGAGCACACCGAGGTTCCCGCGGCCGCCTTCCCCCACCGGCCACCCCCACGGGCCGAGCCAGACCTCCGCTCGGTGTGGCTGAGGTGTGGTGGGGGCACCCGGGGCTGGACCCCCTGTTCACCCTGCCTGGAGGCCGCCTCCATTGCCCACCCCCCCACCCGATCCGCCCCCGCCGCCTCTCCAGCTCTGCCTGGAGCCGCAGCGGCGGGAGCTCCTACCGAGCGCCGGCAGCGCCCAGCTGCCATCTCGCCAGGGCCGGGGCCGCAATCCGGGCACGGAGGGGCCGGGCGGGGGGCGAGGCGGCCCCGAGAACCCCCCCTAGAGGCGGCTCCCGGCCGCCCGGCCCGGTGCCGCCTGCTCCCTCCCCTCTGATCATGTTGACATATTCACACGGCACGGAGTACTAGTGATGCTTTGCTGCAGCGTTACAGTTTCCGACACCTTCTTTTTATAACTCGGCTCTGTCCCCCTTCCACTCGACCTGTCAAAACCACGCCTATGGAGCCACACAATTGGTCCGAAAGCGTCAAAGAGCCAATCAAGGAGGCTCCAGCTCCCTTGTAACCCACAACACATCCATACAATCTGGTGCACGCAGAGCACAGACTCACAGGGAATTCTCAGAGCTGAGAGGCTCCTTCTCTCCCTCTCCTCTCTCCTTCTCTTTCTCTCTTTCTCCCCTCCTTCTCCTCCTTTTTCTCTCTTTCCCTCTCTCTTCCTCCCTCTCTCCTTTGCTGGAGCATTGCTGGAGAGGAGACAAGAGTATCATTCTTTCAGATTTATTTTCTTTTTTTCTTTTTCTTTTATATTTATTTATATACATTTTTTTTTAAGGCAGAGTGAAAGAGAAAGAGAAGGGGAAGGAAAAAAAAATAGGAGGAGGGTAAAAGAAAGAAGAGATCCTGATGGAAATCAGGGCGCTGTGACCAGCTCCTGCTCGGAGCGGGGGAAGGCGAGGCGGAAACGAGATTTCCCTACAAGTTTTGCTGCTGCCGCTGCCTGAAGGTTGCTGAGGAGCCTTCCCCGCTCGGCGAGGGGGGGTGGGTTTGTTCGCTTCTCTCTGCTTTCCCTCCCTCCCCAGCCTCTGCTCTGCAGCCTGCCCGTACGGAGGAAAGGTGGAGGGGTGGGGGGGAGGGGGGGGAACACAGCCGACCCAAAAAGCGAGCCCGGCTTCCAGCCGCCACCCTCCGCGACGGAAGAAAAGAGGGACTGAGAGCACGAGAAAAAAAAAAGAAGAGGAAAAAAAGGATCTCGGCTTGTCCAGCCCTTCCGCGGCAACGGGAGCACGCAGCGAACCCGGTGGATTTTTTTCTCCCCTTCTTCGGCATTGCTTTTCAAGCGCAAGGACTTCAACCCGGGGAAAAAGAGCCGCAGAGAGAGAACAACAACACAGAAAGCAAGACGAATAATGAACAATCCTGTTACCCTGCTGTCCCGAGGGCCGAGGATGTGCCCCGGCTCGGGAAGTTGTAGGCTGTAGAAGTTCTGCGTCTCCCCCATGTACTGTGCTGTTTAGAGCTTGTTTCCCCCCACCCTATTTTTTTTTTCTTTTTGGTGCTTTCTCGTTGTTATTGTTATTATCTTAATTTTTCTTCTCCATGATGTGCTGTTAGAAACCACTCCAGGACTACTCCAGCAGTAGGAAGATCGAGGAGTGGAGTGGATGAATATACCGATGAGAGATCCAGTGATCCCTGGGACAAGCATGGCTTATCATCCTTTTTTACCTCACCGGGCACCGGACTTTGCCATGAGCGCCGTGCTGGGACATCAGCCCCCTTTTTTCCCGGCCCTGGCTTTGCCCCCCAACGGGGCGGCCGCCCTCTCCCTCCCCGGGGCCCTGGCTAAGCCCATTATGGATCAGCTAGTGGGGGCTGCAGAGACTGCTATCCCTTTTTCTTCCCTGGGCCACCAGGCAGCAGCCCATCTGAGGCCTTTAAAAACTCTGGAGCCAGAAGAAGAAGTGGAAGACGACCCGAAAGTGCACCTGGAAGCCAAAGAGCTTTGGGAACAATTCCATAAAAGAGGCACGGAGATGGTGATCACCAAATCGGGAAGGTAGGTGTGGGATGGGGATCGTGCTTGGGTTTTCGGGCTCCCTCCCTCTTCGGTCTTTGCACCGGCAGCCTGCTCCGGAGCAAGGCTGTGTCCGGCACTGCCTCCATCGAGCTCATTTCATCAGGAATTAGGAAAAGTGTGAGGCAACTGCTAAGCCCCGCTGAGGGCAGCGCACTCGGGGAAAGGCTCAACTATTGAACCTCGAACCGGCCGCTCTCGGTGCGTGCGCAGGGGGCGAGAGGGGCTCTTCATGGTTCAGCAGCTTAATACTTTCTGGGAGCAGAAAGAAAATAATTTGGGGCTGGAAAAGGCGCCGGCCTGATTGCAGCCTTGCTGCACGCGGTATTTCTTCTTTCATGGAGAGAAGGGGAAATGTAGCAAAAAATATTTGTAGCGACGTATCTCTGCTGGTGAGGTGGTAGCTGCAGGAGGGCAGGGAGATTCTGTTTATCAGCTGCCTCGCTTGTGCCTGTGTCTCTGCCTTGATACAGGCATGCATTTCTGCTGACTAATTACGTCTGGAAATGCAGAAAAAGCGGCGAAAAGCACCCGCTCTGCTGTAAGGCAGGGTTTGCAGCTCCTGCAGGAGCGCGCTGCGTGTCCATGTATTTATATAACCTTCACGTGCGAATGAATGAACGCACACGGCGCGTATCGCGCTGCGCATTTCGGCATTTTATAGGTTTACACATCTGAAATCCCTCTCTATATTCGCTCCCAATCGACGTCGGTGCTCGTTTATAACTCTGCCTGTGGATGTGATGCCACGCAGCGAGCGAACCCTTCGCTCTCGGCCGTGTTTGTAACGCACGCCCTGGGGAAGGCAGCAAACGAGCGGCGTGCCGTCTGCAGGGAGAGCGGCCGGGGGAGAAACCGCTCCTGAGAGCCGCCTCGGGTCGCCGTGCTGCGGCTTCAGCCCCGCACAGCGCCGGCTGCAGGCTGAGGGCTTAGGGAAAGAAAGCCCCGAGAGTAGCGGGGGAAAAAAACAAACAGCCCGGCCCGCTTCGCTGCCTTCCCCAAGTTTTCTCTCTTAATTGTAGCAGAAAGTTTTGCTCGAAAGCCTCGGCGAATGTTAGGCGCTCTTACGTGTTGCAAAGTCATGTGTTTCCTTTTAAGCTGGGCTTGCTGAATGCCAACCGCTCGATATAATAAACAGCAAATTTGTGGTATCCTGTTGCAGTTTGGAGCCGGACTTGGGAGCGGAGGGGAGCGCGGTTCTCAGGGAGCCTCTGCACAGAGGTGTGAGCGGGACCTCGCAGCTCTCACCGTGGGCTCCTCTCCTCTTTGATTAATTACAGAAGCCCCCCCCCCGCTCTCTAACGACGGAGCCGGTTGTAGAAGTGGGGAATATTTTTAATTGGAGCGCGATCTGCTCCTATTGTTTAACAGAGGGGAATATATCTACAGATAATGAGAGATCCGGGAGGGCTGAACGAGGCTTTGCTGTTTAGGAACGGAGAGGTGTGTGCCCACCAGGGGTACGTTCTGCGTCCCACCCGAGGGACGGCGTTCTCCTGCAACTTGGGAGCGTTGGAGAAATCTTTGCACTGGGGGCGGGGGCAGATTTCTGCTTCTGAGGGACCGAGGGCCACCAAGCTTTAGGAGCTCACTGCAACGCTGTGATTCTTTTTTTTCTTTCTTTCCTTTTTCTTTCTTTTTTTTTTTCTTTTCTTTTTTTTTTTTTTCCCCTTTCGTCTCGTCTTTTCTTTATCTCCCATTCTCTGCCCGTAGGAGAATGTTTCCTCCGTTTAAAGTGAGATGCACTGGACTGGATAAAAAGGCCAAGTACATTTTATTGATGGATATTGTGGCGGCTGACGACTGTAGATACAAATTCCATAATTCCCGGTGGATGGTAGCAGGCAAAGCTGACCCTGAAATGCCAAAGAGAATGTACATCCACCCGGACAGCCCGGCCACCGGAGAACAATGGATGTCCAAAGTCGTCACCTTTCACAAGCTGAAGCTCACTAACAACATCTCCGACAAGCACGGATTTGTGAGTCCTTTTCCCCTCTCCCCAAGCACTGTTCCCCCGCAGCGCCCGGCCCGGAGCTTTCCCAGGCACTGCAATTCGGGCACCACACGTGTGTGGAAAATGGGGAATAAACAGCCCCTGCATGCAGCCGGCTGGTGTGTTTATGTCCAGTTAAAACGTTCCTTTCTTTTTCTGTTGCCGAGGTCAGGATTAAACGAGAGAATTTATTCTGCAAGCTTTCCAAACACCCAATCTGTACCGTTCAGAATAAACTTTAGAGACACGTTTCCAACATAGTGCAACTCGATATATCTCAGAGCTGCGTTGGCTCGATATATATACACATATGTAATATATTTTTAATAGAGACGATCACACTTTTTAAGCATAGGAAAATGATATGCATATGTGTATAAAGGGCTTAAAGGCCTAAGTATGCAAACATTTAAATATATATTAATCTGGATAACGTAAAGCAAGCCAGAGTGAAAATAAACAGGAACCAAAAGCAAAGGTCAAGTTGCCCATTCATGTCTATCCACTCCTTTACATTTACTGGGTGTGCAGAGATAAAAAGCTCCCCCTGCGAGTGAAATCAAACAAACTGCTGATAAGTGCCCGCCGCTCCTCGCCGTTTCTTTCTATTCCTGGGAAAGTCTGGAGCCGGGGCTGCGGCGGTGGCCGCGGTCGGGGGATCTCTAATGCGCCGAAGATTGCATTCGCCGCCCGTGATTCGATTAGACGATCCGCTCTTGCCTCTCGCAGAAGGCCTTAAGTGGATTGAGGCGAGCAATTAGACCTGACCAAGGCGCTCGTGGTGGCGTTGCTATTGTAGCTCCCGTCTCCGCTTTATTTTTATTTTCTTTTGGTTCGCCTTGTAATCTAAAGCCGTCGCGTCCGAAGCCCAAATAACTCCCGCAGAACCCCTCCCCCCCTTCTCCCCCCCGCGGGAGATCTCCGCTGGCGTCCAGCGGGAGAGCCGGAGCTGTCAGTGCTTTGTGCTGGATGCTGCGCGGCGTGTGCGTGTGTTTGCGGTGCGCTCGAGGTGCGCAGATGAGGAGAAAGCACGGGGCAGCGCGAGCGGGTGCTGCTGGCTCTCACCCTGTTCTTTTTCCCCCCACCCTCCCCCCCCCGGCCGCTCCGCACCGCAGACCATTTTAAACTCCATGCATAAGTACCAGCCCCGCTTCCACATCGTCCGAGCGAACGATATTCTCAAGCTTCCCTACAGCACGTTCCGGACCTACGTGTTCCCGGAGACTGAATTCATCGCAGTGACCGCATACCAGAATGATAAGGTAAGGAGATTAAGAAAGGATTTGTTTTACGTGTTTTGGCTTTTCAGAGAGCTTTTGCTCTGTATTGTTCCCTTAAAGATCACTGAGTTCGTCCCGCTCCCCTCTACCCCAGCTCGTTTCCCCCAAATCCTCCCTCTCCGACTTTGGGACGGCACTGGGGGAGGGGGGAAGGCACTTTCCCCGTAGCCGACCCCGGGCAGGGCAATTAAAAAGAAGGCTGTGTGTATGTGTGTGTGGGGGGGGGGAGGGGGGGGAAGGGGGGGTGCTTTGGATATACATATTTTTTTCTGCTCCCCGGTGTGGAGAAAGGGGGAAGGATGGGGTGGGGATCGCTGCTTTCAGTGTGGATTTAATCTAAGACGCATCAGAAAAAGAATCTGATCCGTGTGTCGAAAGACAGGGGGGAGAGAGCAGCGTGGCTGGAGATTTTGTAATTCTTCCTGGCCTTTGTGCTGTTTTAGCTCCTTTAACAGCAATTGGCAATAAGGCTGGAGTGCACGTCTGGTTCCTATTATTATTATATTATGATATTTTTTTTCATCCTGCAGTGTTTTATTATTTTTTGTGGTGCAGAAATATGCTCTGATCAGAGAGGAGTATCTCGCTCGAAATGAGCTGGAAGGTCTCACAGAGACAGGGCGAGAAAGTTTGCAGCGCTGCAGACGCTGCCTCCCCATTTCTGCCGCTTTATTGTCGCTCTCAACGAAGGTGGCACATTTGGGAGCCTGGCAAAAGGCGAATTTACGATAATTAAGTCAAGTGGAAGGAAGTGAAAGAGCCAAGAAGGGGCTCTTATTTTGCTGTCTATAAATTAGAACTTGGTGTGCATGTGCCTGAAGAGCAGAGCTGTGCAGACCCCGCTCGCTCCGTCCCTCCATCCGTTGCCATCCCCCACGGCTCAGAGCCAGGCATAAGGAGGGGCTGCACCCTTCCTTTCCTCAGATCCCCTCTCTGGCGGTGCTTGGCACGCGCTGCTCTCGCTTTGCTCACCTTTTTGCAAGAAAACGAAAGGTGAACGCGTGCAGAGCAGACTTTGCTTTGGGAGTTACACACGGGGCTGTCCGGCCGGCCCGCAGCTGGAAGCACGGAGCAGCAGCTCCAGCCAAATGCTCTGATATCACAAGGGGGGTTGGAGGGGGGGGGTGATGGGAAGTGGAGGTCAGGAGCACTGCTCAGATCGCATAGCTGAGGGTCTCACCTCTTCTGTCGAGGGTTTTCCCTGCTCTATCTTGTCTATATGTGCAGGAGGAGTTGGAGGGGGGAACCTGGGAGCCGGTGCTGCTCAGAGTCCAAAGCTGTTTGCTCACTGGGTCCCACTCTCCTCCAGAATTGTGGAGCAAGACCGGATCCCATAGAATCCCCCAAACAACCGCCGAAATCCCTGCCAGCCCAGATCAGCCCAAATCAGCCCGCTCCTGGCACCCCCAGAGCCCCAGCACACGCACACGCGCGGGGCATAATGCGATTATACGAAGTATTTTATTATGGCGAGGGGGTGGGTATGATTCCTTTGCGGTTTAATTATGGCATTTAAAGAGTTTAAGCGCAGGCATAACTTGCATGGATCGCGTTGCACGGCTAACTGAACGCCGATGCGGCAGCGGTGATGTGGGGCTCCTTCATTGCCACCACTGCCCGACTCACCGGCCAGCCCCAAAACGCAGGGATTCACCCCAAAATCCCACCCTGTGCACCGGCTGCTGCTGCCTGGGCGGTGGGAAGTGGGGAGGAGGAGGTCGTGTCGGTTGTTCTTTCACCAAGTCTCCTTCTTTCTGCCCCAACCCCGCTTTTGGTTTTCTTTTTTCCTTCTCTCCCTGTAGATCACTCAATTAAAAATTGACAACAACCCCTTTGCCAAAGGTTTTCGCGACACTGGGAATGGAAGGAGGGAAAAAAGGTGAGTCTGGAAACATTATATATGGGCGCCTCGTTTGGTTTTCGTGTGCAAGGCTCAGAACATGACCAGAGGTCAAAATCACCTCGCGTTTCCTACAAACCACACTTCCCCCCGCCAAAATTAATAAGGATCTCGTCGTTAATAACGCCAAACCGATTGCACGTGGGCTCCTCCGTGCTTCCCCCGTTTACTTTTTGCATTGCACGGGAAGGCCGGCAAGAAAGCGGTGGCTGCAGATGAAGGCGAAAGGCGGTGAATGCCACTGGGGCAATGAGTTTTCCTTTAGGTCCTGGCAGGAATATCTCACCCCCACACGCTGCGGCTGGGATGGAGTGGGGAGAAGGGAGGGCAGCTGAGATCTCCCCCAGCATTTTCCTCCTGACTCTCCTGAAAAGCGTGGAGGAGAAACGTAAAAACAAACCACTTTGATAGGACCCTGGGAATATGGAAGTAACACCAGTAGACCACTTTGAATAGTGAACCTGATTTTTTTATTTTTTAAATATTGGCCAAAATAGAGAAAGGGATCTTTTTTTCTCCCTCCTCCCCCCCCCCAATCTTGATGTGGAATAAGTCGTCGTTTTTTTTTGTTACAGCAGACAGGATATTTTAGCCATTTGCAATCAGTTTTAGATAATGAATAAATATGTCTGTTCCTTTTCTTTCTTAAAAAAAAAAAAAAAAAAAAAAGGGAGAAGGGGGGTTGTAATGTTAAACAAGAGGCCTTTCTCCATGCCCAGCACTCAGCCCAGCATACCACACATGCACACACACCAGCTCCTCTTGTCCGTCAGTGTGAAAATAAAGTCAATGCTGGAGCCACAGGACGGAAATGATTTCTAATTTCTCTCTAAATATAAATAGATTTTACTCCGGGTTAATTGTTGGTGAAAAGATTACATAAAGTGCCTAACAAAATAACCACTTCCTAGCAATCTTAGCAACCATTAAGATGGCTCATATCTCTGGAACATCCTCTCGTTTTAAAAGCTAATCTCCAGGGAACGGTTCCCTCTGCCACCCCCCCCAGCCCCCCTTCCTATTCTTTAATATCTGCCGTACTCAGGATTGCTGCTAACAGCTTCCAAGAAATCTCCTCTCATTAGCAGCCAAGCTCTTGGCTCTGCCTGCGAGCAGCGCGTTCCCCCGAGCCCCTGGCCCCTGTCCCCCCGCACACCCCACCCATGGGGTCTCTAAGGGACGTGGGATCCCCTTAGAGGACATCCCTATGGGGTGCTGGGGGCCTGGGGTGGGGGGGCAGGGTGCCGCTCTCCCAGCAGCTCCGTGTGCCCGGCAGGAAGCAGCTGACCCTGCAGTCCATGCGGGTGTACGACGAGAGGCAGAAAAAAGAAAATCCCACTTCAGATGAATCGTCCAACGAGCAGACAGCCTTCAAGTGCTTCGCCCAGTCCTCCTGCCCTGCTGTGCCCGCCGTCGGCACCTCCAGCCTCAAAGGTGAGCGCTGAGCCCCGGCCCTGTAGGTGCAGTAGGGACAGCCAAGTCCTGCTCGGGGGCACGGAGCTCGGCGTGCATCTCTGTGCCGTGGCCACAGCCCTCCTCCTGCCTCCCCTCGGCTTTCTCTTTCCTTTCTCTCTTCTCCCTTTTCTTTCTCTTCTCCCATTCCTTTCTCCCACTCTTGTTCTTTCTTTTGCTTTGTCTTTCCCAATCTCCTTCTTTTTCTCTTTTCCCCCTTCTTCCTTCTTTCCTTATTTCTCTTTTCTGCTTGCACTTTCTTCCCTTTCCTTCTTCTCTTCTCCTCCTCCCTCTCTCCCGGCCCCTCTCCTGCTCCTTCCTCCCCTCCACGCTTCAGAAAGGAGCCAGCTCGGAGTCAAGGGAGCAAAGACAGACCACGGGGCAAAAGTTCAAAACTGGAGTCACTCCATTAATATTCCTCCCTGAATCTGTTATTAGAGGAAGGATCTTTCCCCTGGATACAGTCCCGAACTTTGTTATAGAAAAGTCCCCCTCTTTTCTTTCTCTCCGTGCGGGGTTGGAAGCTGTCTGCAGTTCTTTCACATGTATTAATCTGTCCGGGGAGGGAGAGGGGGGGGGGGAAAAAAAGGGGGGGGAAGCGCAGGAGGAGGAAACAACCTCTTTTTTGTTGTTGCTTTACTCGTTTGTTTAAAGTCCTGCCGAGCCGAGAGGAGGGGAGCTGGGAGGGGACCCGAAAAGCAAACCAGATCTTCACACCTGGGGCGCTGAAATTAGGAGATGAAGTGCAGAGGAATCCGGCAAGCGTTTTGGGAAGGAGGAGAAGGGAGGATCCTCAGCTTGACAGAGGCCGAGGAGGGGGAAGGCTACAACTTTCGACCGTCGAAAGGGCTTCAAAGTTAGGAAAAGTTGATAGGAGACGAACCCCGAAGGGGCGGGCGGGCGGGGTTTGCCGCCCCCGGCGTGAGCGGTACGGCAGGCCTCGGGTCCTCGGGCTGTGCGGAGTCGGTGCGCTAACACCAATGCTCACTTCCCGCTGGGAGCCGGGGCGGGGATGGGGTGGACGTATTTTTCTCTTAAGAAGCGATCCCCAGCTTTGTCGTAGGAATTGCCGGCCAGCCAGGGAGTGTCCGCACCCTGCAGCAGCCCGGCGGGGGTTAGGGACGCGCCGTGCCGGCTCCCAGCCCCGGGCCGCCTTTGTCTTGCAGATCTCTGTCCCAGCGAGGGTGACAGCGATGCCGACAGCAAAGACGACCCTTTGCTAGAAGCCAGCGAGTCGGGCAAAATCAGCACGACCACGGCCACCACCCCCGCGCCGGCCAGCTCCGGTGCGGCCGCGAGCGACGACCCCCGGGAGAAGGGGGGCAGCCCCTCCAAAAGCCACTTCTTCCCCAGCGACTCGGCGACGAGTCGGAGCCGGGAGAGGACGGAAAAAGCCCCTCCGGACTCCCGGCACAGCCCGGCCACCATCTCCTCCAGCAGCCGGGGGGGAGGCTTGAGCGGCGAGGAACTGAAAAGCCCCCTTCGGGACGGCCCTAAAGTAGACGAGAACCGGCTGCTGGGCAAAGAGCCCTTCGCCCCTCTCACGGTCCAGACCGACAGCACGGCGCACCTGAGCCAGGGACATTTGCAGAACCTGGGGTTTCCCCCTGCTCTGGCCGGCCAGCAGTTTTTCAACCCTCTGGGAAACGGGCATCCACTGCTGCTGCACCCCGGGCAGTTCGCTATGGGGGGGGCTTTCTCCGGCATGGCCGCGGGCATGGGTCCGCTGCTCGCCACAGTGTCGGGGGCTTCTGCCGGCGGCTCGGGACTGGACAGCACGGTGATGGCCACGGCGGCCGCCCAAGGACTCTCGGGAGCATCCACGGCCGCTCTGCCCTTCCACCTGCAGCAGCACGTCCTGGCCTCTCAGGTACGTTCCGACGGCCCCAAGTGGGCAGGTTCTTTCTGCCTCAGGTTTCCCAGTGTCCCTCCGAAGCAATCGGGGCACCTCCCCTCGCTGCATAAGGAATTGGGTTGGGGGTGGGCGGGTGTGAGGCTTTGGGGAAGCCTCGCCGCTGAGGAGTGGCCCAGGTGGAGCCCCCAGCTCCTTGTGCCCCACTCCGGGCAGCCTCGGTGCGGGACCAGGCTGAGCCTTCGAGGTTCCAGGGATCCGAAGCGGACCTGACCGGTTTTGTCGTTCATGTTGTGGAGGGGAGAGGAGGGCAGAAAGAGGGCACGCGTTGCTAACACTTTTTCTCTCCCTCCTCCCCCTCCCGCAGGGCTTGGCCATGTCTCCCTTCGGCAGCCTCTTCCCCTACCCCTACACCTACATGGCGGCGGCGGCGGCGGCTTCCAGCGCGGCCTCCAGTTCTGTGCACCGGCATCCCTTCCTCAACGCCGTGCGACCCCGGCTCCGCTACAGCCCCTACCCGTTGCCCGTGCCCCTGCCCGACGGCAGCAGCCTCCTCACCACCGCGCTGCCCGGAGCCCTGGCCGCCACCTCCGGAGAGACCAAAGGCAGCGCTCTGGCCTCCAGCCCCGGCGCCGTGCCTCTGGACTCCGCCTCGGACCTCACCAGCCGCTCATCCACGCTCTCCTCCGGCTCGGTATCCCTGTCCCCAAAGCTGGGAGCCGACAAGGAGGCGGCTACCAGCGAACTGCAGAACATCCAGCGCCTGGTCAGCGGCCTCGACCCCAAGCAGGACAGATCCCGCAGCGGCTCCCCGTAGCCGCCAGCTCATTTCAAACCAGTCTCGCAATGCACTTTGTTTGAAAGAAACCACATCCTCCATCCCGCCAAGCCTTTCAGCCCTCCCTCCTATCCTCCCCCCTTTCCCCTTTTTATTTTATTGGGTTTTTTTGTTTGTTTGTTTTTTTAAGTTTTATTTTTAATATAAATCGCCCGGCGTCTTGTGGGCGCTGATCAGCAAAAAGTGTCGAGCTGGGGGAGGGGGGGGAGGGCGGGGAAGGGCCGGGCTGGGAGCCGGGCCGGGGGCTGCCGCACCGAGGGGCCGCCGGAATGCGTCCCACCCCCCACCCCCCTCCTTCACTGTCTAAAAAAATAATAAGAATGGGAAAAAAAAAAGAAAAAAAAAGGAAAAAAAAAAAAAGGAAAAAAAAAAACCTCCTGAAATAAAGCGAAGCAAAACAGCGAACGGACGTATAAATAAAAGAAAGTAAGCAAAGCGATTTTTTTTTTTTTTCTTCCTAAAGAAAACTGTATAAGCAACTCTCATATCGGTCATTCGCCAGTTGTTTCCTGGGCGGGTTGGTAGCGACAGCCCTCTGCGTCGATATTAAGGGAAGCTGTGTGTTTAAAATATTATCGTGATGTCTGAGAGCCACTCGGTGGCTTTTTTTGCATGTTCCGTAGTAGTCTGCTTTTTTGGGGGGGGGTTACGTTTTTATTTCGTTGGGTTTTCGTTGTTTATTTCTGATGCTCGTTTCGAATCCCAGGGACAAAATAATGATAATAATAATGATAATGATAATAATAATAAAAACGAAAAGAAGACCCCTCTTCCCTCTCCCTTAAAGACCCTCCCCGTAGCAACAACAATAAGAAGTGTAGCTGGAAAGAAAAAAAAGAAGTGGATTTATTTTATCTGAAAACCTCTGTAGCTCGACTGTAGGTTTATCACAGCTTTCCCTCTTTCATTGTATATGCAATAACAAGGTTTAAACACGCTGAGAAGAAGAAAAAAAGCGGACACTATTATTAAAGCAAAGTATTTATGTAATTATTTGATAACTCTTGTAAATACGTGGAATATGAATACTCGAAATTAAACTTTAATTTATTGACGTTGTACATATCTCTGTAAATACGGCTGCAGCTGTCTTTTGTTTTCTTCTCTTTTCATTTCAAGTCGGTTCTCCTTTACCTCCCCCTCCCTCCCCACATCCCAACTCCGACTCAGAGCAGCCCGGCCCGAACCTGCGGGTTCCGAGCTCAGCTCCTGGCTTTCTGTTCACCCCTCGCAAGGAGCCGCGGCTGGAAGAGGCAGAGGGGCAGCGAACAGCGTTCATCAAAGAGCTCGCAAAGAGAGAACGGCGAGAGAAACCGCGACGAAGCCGCGCTATGGCTTTTTAAATCCTCGTTCTCCCCGGTGTTCAAGTGCTACTTTCCGATTCAAATTTCGACCACGGGAGGAAAAAAAAAAATGAAAAAAAAAAGGGGTTTTCTATACGTTCATCGGCGACAACGGGCTTCTGCAGGCGGCTCGGGCGAAAGAAAAGATGATGGCTGGAGGAATGTCTTCACTTTGCATTATTCTTTCCCGTTTCTTTGGTGTGTCAAAGGGAGAAAACAACAACTGCCACGAAACGCGATGGAGTTTTACTACTGTGCTTGCTGTTGTCTTTGTCTGAGTGGGTGCGTATTTTCTTGGCTTGAAAGTCAGGTGTTGGTTCAAAGGAAAAAAAAAAAAATGAAGGCATATTTTGTGCGATATCGATGTCGAGAAGTTTTTTTTCTTTCTTTCTTTTTCCTGTATTTTTCTTTCTGTATTTTCTTTTTTTTTTTTTTTTCTTTTTTTCTTTTTTTTTTCTTTCTTTTTTTCTCTCTCTCTTTTAAAAACTCGCCGAAGTTTCAAATAAATTTTTATTGAAACGTGCCGGGCGTCCCGTGCTGTGCCTCCATCCCACCTGCCGGCCGTGGGGGCCGAGCGCTGCCCCCACTCCCCCCCCGCTGTCCGCTCCTCTCAATCCCCGCAGCTCATCGGGAAGGATCCCGCACGGATCGGCCGGGGAAACCCTCGGTTTAAGCAAGCTGCTTAATGTACCTTTCCATCCCCCCCCCCCCCCCCCCACACACACACACTTCTTTTAAAGCGGATCCAGAGGGTACTAAGTCACCTCTTTTAATGGAACGAGATTAAGTGGCGTTTGAAAAGTTAATGAGAACGGCTCAGCGATGCTTTTATCTGTCATAAATTAATAAAACAAAAGTGAAGAATCGGAGAATAGATAGGTTAAAATTTAATGCAGAACCCTCCCTCAAAAGTTTCCAGGTAAAGAGTTCCCGAACCGCTGGGGTTATGGAGCAGGGGATGGATCCTTCCAGTCAGCACCTGGCTGGGGGGCCGGGGGGGTCCTCCTGGGGTTCGCCCCTTTGTGCTGTGGGGCTGAGGATACGTTGAGGATAAGCTCTGGAGCGGCGTGGTGCTGGAAGGGGACGTGGGCTGGGCGGTCACCGGGAGCAGAGAGAGGAGCTGGCAGCCCCCGCCTGCAGCGCTGCCAGCCCGTGAGCACATCCCTAAGCACAACATATATATTCCTCCTCGTTAAAGAGATTTCCCCCCCTTCAACAGTTAGTGGCCCGTATATTGGAAAGTGATTCATCCTCCGCCAGTAATAAATATTATAAGGATGTACTTCCAGCCCGGATCCTGTTTTATGCTCTGCCTGCCCCTCGGCCTCTGGGTCCTGTGCCGGCGAGAGAAAGAAGTGCTCAGGGGGAACGCGACCACTGAGCATTTTCCCCCTTATTTTCAAAGCAGCTGCGCCGGGCCCAACTGTGCGGGGCGGGGGGGAACCCTGGCTGTTACCCCCGGCCACCTCGCCCGGCCAGCTCCGCTCGTTTTGGGGGCAAATTCCGGCAGAAAGGGACATTTCCCCACCTTCGATTGAGAGTGGCTGCCGGGGGGGGGGGGGAGTCCGTACCCCTGAGCACCGGGGGTCACGGGATGCTGAGCACATCTGCCGGGCACCCAGCGGGACCCTCCCGCGCACCTCGAGCATTTTCCCTGTTCATTTCGTATCCTCCGCTTTTCGGAGGATTGTTCCCATTTTTAGGAGTGTATTTGAATCCCGGGACACACAGCCTGCCAGGTCGCTGGGGGTTTGAACTGAGTTTTTCTCTCTCCCACCCCCAGGATTTTTCGTTCCCTCTCCCCACTTCCCAGCCTGCCCAAGGTGAGAGCTGGGGAAATGCCACGGTATGCCGATGTGCCTCGGAGAGAGGTGGGGCTTTTATGGACGGAGAGGTGGCGTCGGGGCTGGCAAAAACAAAACAACAGCAATTCAAACAAGCAGGCTCCGGGCTGCATCCCCACGAGATGGATGTCGCTTGTCACCCAGATCCTCTGCTGTCCCCGGGGTTGTCGGCCCCGGGTGGGGAGCACAGCGGCCCTACCAACCGCCGTGGCCGTATGATCACCCCGCAGCCTCGTGGTTCAACTTTCTCCCCTTAGAGCAGGCAAAAAGGCACCTTTCAGCTCCACACTATTATCCCCCCTCCATATCGTTCTTCTCATTCATTCGGTTTCACGAACGCCTGCTTGTTTTCCCTCCCTTGCTGCTTGTCCCCCCGCAATCTCCCTCAAAGGGAGGCCGTTGTGGTGTCTGTGTGGGGGGGAGGGGGGTGGAGATAGATTCTGGGAGTCGGAGAGGAAACTCAGCGCTGATCCTGAGCAACCAAGCCTCCTCCTCCTCCCTTTGCAGGCACCAGGTAGCCGCTTTGCAGGCGGACCGGCGCTCACTGTTGTGTTTTAGGCGCTAGGGGTGCGGCCTGATTGATTCATCCCCCCCTTCCACGAGCCTAAAGCTGACCTCCCCCTCCCCATGCCCTTGCAAGAAATCCGTGTACCGCAGGTGTAACTCTGACTTGCAAATGGCTTTATCTCTTGTGTATCTTATTTGTATATAGTAACGTTAATGAGTAACTCTTGTGGCGCTTGTGGATGGAGGTAAACAGCGAGCAATCTCTCTGGATTATCCTGTCTATTACTCACCTGGCGCCTGTCTTGATATCCTCAATGGTTTTATGGCTGATGCAGGCGACCCGGCGCTGGGTGGGGGGGGCTCGGCGCCGGGGGGGTCCGGCGGGGCGGCGGCGCCATCTCTTGGGCAGCCGGGGCAGTGCGGGGCGGCCCCGAGGGGACCTCGGGTGGGGAACGCGGGGACACCCAACGGGGATCGGGGTCCCGTGGGGAGATGGGGGGAGGGGGGGGAAGAATTGCCCTTCCTCCCTCGTCGGGCAGCGGATCTCGTGGCAGGTTTTGCCAGGTTTTACTCAAGGAATTTTGGCCGCCGGTGCAAAGTCTATGGGAAAGCGGGGCTGAAACGGTGGGATCGGCCCCGGAGAGGGGGCAGTGGGGCCGGAGCAGCTCGGGGATGGGGGTGTGGGGCGATGGGAGAGGAACAGAAGCCATCTCTACGGGATCTGGCCGCTCCCGCCGCCGTCCTGCCGGGACCTCTCGGTCCACGCTCTGTTATTAGTTAATTATTGATTGATTGCAAGTGCAAATTTACGGCCCTCTTCCCCTCTCCCGGCCGCGGTGCACGGTGCGCTCCGGCCCCTCGCGCGCACACACTCCGCTGCCCTCTGCAAACAGCCGACGGGAGGCGGGTTGTTGCTTTTGGACTTGACAGCTAGCAGGAATATGAAATATTCGAGCCCTTCGGTCGATCCCCGTACTCTGGCCGCCCTTTTTTTTCCTTTCATGTCCCGGGTGGGGGGGCTCCCGCAGCCGACGGGCCCCTCACGCACTCGGGCTCACAGCGCGCCAGGCCTCGTAGATCAAAGAGACTTCGAGAGAAAGGTTTCCTTCTTTAAGGATTGTTCGGAAAATCTTGGAAGCGGGGATCATTCAGCCTCCACCCTCGCCCCGGGCTGCAGGGTTGCACGGGGGAGAGTTTTGAGCAGGCAGAGAGAGAGGGCTTGAGAGAAAGGAGAACAAAAATAAAAACAGAAAAGAAAGAGAAGAAGAAAGGAGAGGGAAAAAAAAAAAGAGAGAGAAAGAAAAGAAAGAAGAGTTGCTTGAAGTTCATCAGCCGTGTGCACGGGGAATGCACGCAGCGCTCAGAGCCGCAGGGCTGCGTGTCCCGGTGGGCAGCACCCAGGGTGTGGGGGAGGGCGGGGGTCCCACACGGGGGTCCCACCCCAGGGTTTTCCTGCGGGACTCGGGGAGAGCCGCGGGGGGAGCGCACAAGTGATGAGCGCTGCTGCTACGCCGTGCCCTTGTGAGGGGCTGAGGGACGGATGGATGGATGGACGGATGGATGATGGACAGACGGATGGATCAGTTTGTTGTTTCGGGGAAGGATGAGTTGTGGTCATTTCCTCGGGGCTCCAGCAGAAGGAAGAGGGAGGCAAGGAGGGAGGGAGGGAGGGAGGGAGGGGGGGGAGCAGAGGTGGTTCCCTGCGGACGCATCGCTCCCTGCGGGCACGTCGCTGCTGGCCGCTCGCCACCGCACCTCGGGTCGGGCCGCAGCCGAACAGGGCCGGGAGCTCCGGGGGCACCGGGCCGGAAGGATCAGTGATGGAAACTTCGGGAACGCCGGGGGTGGATTGAATCGTGGGGAAACGAAGCAGAAAAAAATCGAAAACTCCTTTTTTTGCGGCTTCTTGTAAAGAAACCCCGAACCCTCAGCCCCTCGCACGCCGCACCAAAGCAAACAGACACGCACGGGGACATTCCAAGCCGTGTCCTGGAGGCTGGCAGCGCGTTATCTCCCTGACCCGCCGACCTCTCTCTGCAGCCAGACCCCTCTCACATCCCCCGAGCTTTCACAGAGCAGCCGCTTCCACGTGAAGCCTTTTGACTCCGTACAGAGAGAAAAGCTGATAGCACCCGAGCCGGCTCGTGGGGTTGCTTTGGGGTTTTTGTTGGTTTTTCTTTTTTTTCTTTTTTTTTTTTTTCTTCTTCTTTCCAGGCTGCCCTTTACTTCCCACGTGCTTCTCCCAAACCCCGCATTATTAGCGAACAATTAAGGCGTGTAAAAACACGGCGAGGCGAAGCCCTCAGCTTGAAGTGGCCGTTCAGGGCGTTCGTGTAACTCCCGGCTCCGGCTGCTCGTCGGGGGCCGCAATGGGTTCCCCCCGGGGGCACGGCGGCTGTGCGGGCTGCTCAGGGCTCAGCTCCCGAGGCTGCTTCTACTTTGTGTTTTGCCTTTGCTAACCTCCCATTTATTTATTTACTTTAATTATTGAACTATTCTGGAGAAAGTGATTTTTCCCCCTCCTTTTTTTTTTTTCTTTTTTTTTTTCCCTCTTCCCCCCCCCTCCCCCCCCCCCCCCCTCCTTCTTCTTCTCCTTTTTACTTATTTATTTATTTCCTTTTTCACTCTTTCATTTATTTATACATTGTTTTTCACTCTCGGCCGAAGAAACTCGCTGCAGCTCACTGGGGCCGTAACTCCCGCTGAACTTCACGCCGTTCTCACTAGAGTTAGCTTTCCATCACTCTCCCAGAGTTCTTTCTAGCGGAGGACCTTATGTAACTCACCACTGAAAAAAAAACCCACCAAAAAGCAAAAAAAAAAAAAACAAAAAAAACCACCGAAACCAAAAACCGAACAACCACCAGCAACCTAAGAGCTCTCATCGGGCTGGGCTGTGCCGACCCCGTCGAGCTCTATCGCAGCCGGGGAGCCCCCACCGCACGGGCATCCCGATCCCCCCCTGCCCGGCAGCCCCCTCTCCTCCCGGCTTCTCTCCTTTCCGAAGTCCTTTCCAGCTTTATTTCTTCGTGAGCCTCCAGAGCAAAATAGAACGAGCAGGGAAATAAACCCGGCAGAAAAAGGCAGCGGTGCTTTTTCCCATGGATTTGCTCCACAGAAAAGTTACGAGCGGGGCGGTGGAGGTGGGGGTCCTCACACCGCCTTGGCCGTGGAGTCGAGGAGATGCGGAGCCTTTTTTCGGGAGAGGTGCAGGAGGGAGAGGAAGGCTTTGCAGGGCAGGGCGCACGATCCCGTTTCGGGTCGCTGTGCAGGCAGGACTCGCTTCCCGGCCGCCCCGCTCGGAGCACGGGGCTCTGCCTTCTGCCTCACCCCGCCGCTCCGGATTTTGTTTCCGACTGGTTGCTTTGAAACTGCTATTTTTAAGCTCTCCAGCGTCGTCACTTCGGGCCCTTTCCCGCGGATTTTGACGGGCGTTTTTCAAACTTGCTCTCTCTCCCGAGTCCTATTCATTCCGGTTTCCATTTCTCCCAATTCCGAACTAAAACAAACAAACAAAACACATCCGAACGTAAAACAGCCCCGAACCTCAAACGCAAACGTACACAGGTAGGGACGCTCCCCTGCTTCTCTCTCCGGAGCGAATGGGGGCAGGGGCTACCCTAGGAAAAGTGAAAAGCTTGTTTTAATGGGCGGTCATTGCTAAATCTCACCTTAGGGCCAAAACGACTCGCGACCCATTGCCCTCCTTACGATGTATTTATTTGTCTCAGTGGCACCAGCCGTCAGTCATTAGGGGGGGGTTAACCCGAGAGCCGCACGGCGGTGCTGGTGGTGGTCTCCTCGGTTTGTTTTAAATGTGCTTTCTCACCCAGGAACGCGGCCCGAGGCGAAGCAGCGCCCTGTCCCGGCTGAGACCCCGCGGCACCGCGGCCAGCGTGGGCTCCTCCGAAAATGTGCCGCATTTGGTCGGAAGAAAAGCGGGCTTCGCTTTGCAGCCCGAAGCGGCATCTCGGGCCGGTAAAGACTTTCTTTAATAAACTTGGAAACCTGGAGATTTTAGTGTTTTTTTTTTTTCTTTCAATTTTTCTTAACTATTAGGAGCGGAAAATAAAAATTAAAGAACCCCAAAGGGTGGGAGCAGCCGGAGGAACCCGCCGTGCGCTGGGAGCGGATCGGGCACGGAGCAGCTCCCGGCACCCGCATTTCTGCCATCGCGCTCATACCGCCTCCGGAGCTCCGAGTGACTTTATTTAGCTGCACTTCTCACTGCACGGAGCGCGTATCTAGCGCCGAGCAGCTCTAATACGTTTCAAATACTTCTGCAATACAAGTCCACGTACGTGTGCGTATGGCGTTACATAAAGCTGATGGGAAGGGATGAGGCTGTGTGCGCATTCCTTTCACTTTGATTAAGACGTGCACGACACACGAGACATCGGGCACGGCGCGTCCCGGCCCCCGTTGCCCTCCCTCGGCCCCGGCCGGCGCCAGCTCCCCCGGGGGCTGCAGCGAAGCCCGGCTCCGTCCGAGAACAGCCGGGAGGCTCGAGCGGCTATGTTCGGTATCTGCCCCTTGGTTAGCGCGGCGTTATCGGCCCTATCGCGTGTCCAGGATGAATATCTCTTTGCTGGCCACTTGTGAGCATCATCAGCTCGCCCAGTGGCCCCGCGCTACTCCTCTGGCCGCCCGTGGTCCTCAGTCTGGGGACCGCTCGGGAGGTGCTCCCCCCCTTTTACTGACAGACGGCTCTCTGCTTTGTTAAGTCTACCGAGTGTTTAACCGTGGGTGGAGTGGAGAAGAGAGATAAAGCGTAAATGTGGTCCTCTCGTTCCCTCCATCCTCGTATCCCACACCTCCAAACTTCTGCCGTCGGGACAGCTTTCTCTTACTCCTGATTTAATCGCGGCAGGCTACGGGCAAAGCGATGCACGGAGGGATTCCCCATCCCCAGATATCTCTAATGCTCCGATATCGTGGACTCACGAAGTCCTGGCAGCGGCAGGACCTGCACCAGCAGCCCGTAGGTTTGCGTGGAGCGCAGGAAGGGGCCGAGGTCATAGAGCCCGGGGCCGCGCAGTGCCGGGTCCCGCCGCTCCGCCGCTCCTGGAGCGCCACCTGGTGGGGACAGCCAGGCAGCACGGCCGGAAAGCGGCTCCTCCGCCTGGGAAGCTGCTCCGCGGTGTCGGCGAGCGGAACCCGGGGGTGCGGGTGGCCCCGAGTGCCTGGACGTGAGCTGGTTGTGAGGAGGAGCAAATAGCAGCAGTAGGAGGAAAGGCACGAATGGAGAGTGTGGCTTCAGTGCCTGAGAAAGAACTGTTAATCATACGTGAGCACCTTCTGTTCTTTTATAATGGTGTGGGCAAGAATGCCATTGACACTGATGTGACAGCTCCTGAAGGTCTCAGTGAGCTCCACATGAGAATCTCATTGCTGGTATTCTGGGTTCCATGAGAAGAGGGTGGCCAGCAGGGACAGGGAGGTGATTGTCCCTCTGTTCTTGTGAGGCCCCATCTGCACCACTGTGTCCAGGTCTGGAGCCCCCAGTACAAGAAAGAGAGCTGTTGGAGAGAGTCCAGAGGAGCCACGAAGATGATCAGGGGGCTGCAGCACCCCCCCTGTGAAGGCAGGCTGAGGGAGCTGGTCTTGTTCAGCATGGAGAAAAGAAGCCTGCAGGGTGATCTCATTGCAGCCTTTCAGTACCTAAAGGGAGCCTACAAACAGGAGGGGAATCAACTCTTTGAAAGGGTTTATAACTGCAGGACAAGGGGAAATGATTTAAGTTGAGGGAGGGGAGATTTAGGTTGGATGTCAGGGGGAAGTTCTTTACAGAGAGAGTGGTGAGGTGCTGGAACAGCTGCCCAGAGAGGCTGTGGACGCCCTGTCCTTGGAGATGTTCAAGGCCAGGTTGGATGGGGCCTTGGGCAGCCTGGTCTGTTATTAAATGGGGAGGCTGACGTCCTTGCCTGCAGCAGGGAATTTGGAGATTCATGATCCTTGAGGTCCCTTCCAACCCTGGCCATTCTGTGATTCTGTGATGTTTTTAGGGAAGCAGCATTAGGCCTGACATTTTCATAGGAAACCTCCCAAAGCATTACAGGTGTGTGTGGCTGTGCTCTGAGAGGAGGGGTTTTTCAGTGAAAGAGTTGATTTGCATGGCACAGGGCCTCCCTTTCTTTATCTTGTTGCTTTTCTGTTGTCCTCCCTCGCATATCCACGCACATACTAAGCACATACTAAGCTGTCTTGCTTTCTTGTTTTCTTCTTTTTTACGTGCCAGCCTCACCTTCTGCTCACTTCTACGCACACACAAACATGTGCACACAGAAAACGTCTTACATTTTGTTTTGTTACATTTTTTGCTCTTACACTCACATGTTGCTGTCCTTTATAAGCGGTTTGCCTTATTATATCCTTACTTATGTTTTCTGCCTCCTCCCTTGTTGCAAAACTGTTCTGCACCAGAAACTGCCATTTCACGTGAAACACTTCTCTCTGGGTGAGAGATCAACTTGCTTTGGAGGAACCGGGGGCACTAGAATGTGAGAACAAGGATGTAGAAGCAGGAAGACATGCATCAAACTTCAGGGTAAACAATAGGAATGATATTGATTGTGTTTTAATGTGCAGTACTGACACAATGGGGGAAAAAGCCTTCCCAGGGAAAGAAGACACTCGCCTCTAAAGAAACTGGAAGCAGGCATGTTTTTCTGAAACTTCTGAACCAGCATGGAGGGTCCCTTGGGGAAGAGCTTTCCAGGTCTGACAGAGCTTCCAAATCAATGCTGTCCTACTTTCTGACTGCCTCTGATTAGTGATGAGTGATGCCCATTGTCCCTCCCCATACTGGTGAGCGCCCTCATTAAGGAGCCTGAATTGTGTGTGTGCATGTAGGTGTCAGAGCTGGTTTGTGGGGAGCAATGGGAAGTTAATTCCTGGGTTCCAGGGGCCTGAAAGACTTCTGAAGGAGTTAGACCCTTTGAGCCTGGTGTTAATGCTTGCAGGACTGGCAGGGGAGATGGCTGTCGTGCAAGAGAAGAGCCAGTTGTGTCACAGAGGCTTAGTGAAGCTGTGTGAATGGGGCTCTGGGGGGATTCACAACTTGGAGGGCAGTGGTTTTGCTGGGAGAAGTAGGATTTGGCCAAGATGCAGCAGACGAACCACACTGGGCTCCTTGCTGGTGGATTGCTAGTAAGTCTGGAAAAGAGCAATACCTGCTGCTCTTTAATCTGAAGTTATCTGGAGCCCAAAGCATTTCCAGTGAGGATGGTGTAATGAACAAAAAAAGTGTCAGAAAACACAAAGGCACAGCTGCTTTTTCCACTTGAGTAGCTGCAATCAGTTTGGATAATGGATATTCTGGTCAGAACCTTCCAGAAGCACTTTGGTTCTCCAACTCCTTGCTAAGTGGAGGCACCCTGGTTTATCATTTATTCATTGGATTATAATCCTGTTTTACAAGTAATCAATTACTGTTTCTTCTGCTTCCTCTTTGATCACATCATCCTGGTGAAATCAGGGGGTGAGACCACTCCAAGAGCACAAAAATGTTTCTTTGAAAAGCATTTCTGTCAGGTTTTTAGGTGTGGATGTGAGCGGCTGGTGGAAGTGATGGAAGTGCATGGCTGTGGCAGTTGGGTTGGGCTAACACCTGCATGTCCGTGCCCTGAGTGACTTGGGGACTTTGATGCTTCCCCTGACCCTTCTCTGAGCACTGTGCACACGGGGCTCACCCCTCTTTCTTGCACTAAATGAGCCACAGCTAGAAATGAAGACAACTTTGGGGCTGAACACTGCTTGTTCGGAAAACTGTGGGGAGACAGGGAATGATGGGTTCTCAGTAAGCACAGCCACGAGGTGCTCTGGAGAAGGCTGCCACATAATTTGTACCCTCCATGTGCTTTCCCCACTCTTGAGGGGGGACCCGACACATAGTGGGGCTTCATAAAGCCCCACACTGCAGCCATTTTGCCTCCAAGTTCTGTTGAGGAACATGTTCTTTATTGTGGGGCCAGAGCTGGGTTCAAGTGTCCCAGCCTGGTTTTTCCTCCCTTGGCCTTACAGAGAGCTCTTAGCCAAACTAGGGTGAGCTGGAAGTGGATAGGAAATGGCCTGACATGCAGCCAGGTCCTGTGGTATCAGTCTCTTGTACTCTTTGATTTTTGAAGTTCCTTGGCTGAGGAACAAAGGAGGTGACCTGGATTTGGGAGGATGTTGAAACTCAGAAGTGAGCGTGGCGAAGGCTCAGAGTTAGGAGTGTAGCTGGAGGGGAAGGAACTTGCTGAACAGGTGACACGCTCCCTCTAGCTGGGCTGGCAGCCTTTTGTCATCCTGCATGCATCCACCAGGCTGGCTGGTCCATTCAGCACCTGCTTTCCTATGTGAGAAGTCCCAAAGCTACCTATGGGGTTTCCTTATTTTTAAGGACCTCAGTCAGTTAAAGCATCAATATGTAATTTTCCATTCTAGGCGAGGCACACCCAATCCGTCTGGGACAGCAGTGCTGATAAGGAGTGCCACTCAGGGCTGTGAGTTCTCTAGGGCAAGCACCACCACTAACAGCACACCGAAATAGGGCAGTCACTGTGGCAGTAGTTTCTGGATGTTATTTTATACTACAGCACCGTTTGGTTGAAGTGAGTAGAAATAAACACCACTTCAGAGAAGTTATTCCCAGGAAACCATGCTGGACAGAGACTTTCTAAACAGCGATCTTTGATCTTTAAAGCCATCTTTATCCCATCTGGAGATTTAACGTGGCAAAATGAATAAAACTTGGAAGGATGTGAAGAGAAACACAGAATGAGCCCATCTCAATTGCTGGTGATTGTTCTTATTAGTCCTTGCTATTCCCCCGCTGCAGCTTGCAGCTTTTGCAGAATATCCTTACCTGCCTCTTCATGGGTGGTTTTGTGCCCAGCTTGTCCAGTCAACAGCCCTTTTCACAATAGGAGAGTGAATTAAAAAGAGGGTTGGAAACTGAGTCACGGTGATTGACTTGTGCTAGAGGAAGCTGTATCTGAGACATGACTCAAGATCTCCAGAGCTGAGCTGAAATGTGTGCTGCTTGGGTTAGCTTGTCCGTGCCTTGGGGCGATGGACTTGGTGACCTCAGCCTCCAACCCTACAGAACCAAGCTCCATGTCTCAGCCTCGCAGAATGCAGGGAAATAACAGCAAGGTCTCCTTAGAGTTCCTGTATGAGGCTTTGCATGAATACAGATACTTCTTTATGCTGATTTTGCTGATAATAAGCCTTATTTCTGCAGTCTTCTGAAATCTACTTTTTTCCAGAATGTACCAGGGCACTGAGTTGGGTTTAGCTGCAGTTTCTGGTTAGGAACCTGCTTGTCCTGGAGTCTGTGCTATGATGGAAAGGGAGTTTGAGGACATAATAAACTTGCAGGAAGGGTTTTCCTCTTTTTGCACTGCAAAAAATCAACAGTGTATGAGTGAAAATGCTGGTGTCCATGGTCAAAGCATTAGGCAGTTTGACAACATGAGGAAGTCGACGAAAGAGTGGACTCCATGACCAAGTGGACTATGTTTGCTTTTGCTCAGCTCTCCATACTATCAGTCAGCTTCCTGAATGTAGGCAGCTCTCCTTCCACTCGCTGCTTGCCACAGGCTTGGCAAAGGCTCCTGAGCCATGGCATGACTACATCTGGCTGTAACACCTTTCACAAATACTTCAGTCTAAAGCTGCATATAGGCTTGAACTGTAAATGGAAGGGTAAAAGCTTCAGCTAGGGCTGTCCCTAGGTCTTGAATGAACCTTTCAATGGGTCCAAGCTGAAGTGAAACACTGAACATGGGGTATATTTTTTCCTTTGACTGCATCCAACAGCACTCCAAGATAAGGCAGGTGTTGTTCTTTAGGTTCTGTCATACAGACTTCTCTTCTCTTGGATGTAGAGATTGCTGAGATAGTATTGATTGGAGAATATGAAAGCATATTTTGTCTGGATGACTCAATTCAGACAGGATAGACCAATCTTCTGCTGGTTGGAAATACAGTGCCTTCCTTGAACCAGAGAGAGCTGAAGTGGAAGCTGATCCTGAGCCAACCTCAGCTAAATCCAGTTAACCTGTTGTCTGGCACAGGAAAGGGATGGATAAAATTTGTCTGAACCTGACTAAGAACTCTTCTGAGCTCAGAAACATTGGGCTGGGGGTAGGTACAGGGATGATGCACGCTGTAGCTCGTGCAGTCACCCACACTAGCTACTTGGACACAATGTGGGAAAAGCAGGGCTCTAGTAGCCACATGCAGCTCTTGGTGTCATCCCACAGATAGTATAAAATCTAATAATTAATCATTTAATCTTCAAAACTTTGCTACAAGGCGACACCAGGCACTTGGCTTCTGAGGAAATGTCTTTCCCCCAGAAGAAGCAACTAGTCTAGATTAAGTCTTCATTTGCTAAAAAACATGATGTTGTATGCAGGAAAGAACTATGTAGTCTTTTAGGAAAATGCTTATGCAATGTTCCCAATAGCATTCTTCTGTATAAGTATCAGTGAAAACCAGGAGCAGAATAAGTGTAATGTTTACATGAGAAGCCTATTTTCCTTCCAGAAGGGCATGAGGAAAGACCAGGACCTGTCCCAGTCGCAGGTTCAGATGCTGGCCTTACAATGACTGGTGACCTGTCAGGTGAGAAGGAAGGAGCTGGTTATGGAGCATGGCTTACGGTGAGTAATTGGCCCTATGGCCTCTGCGGTGGCGTGGAGGAAGCAAACAGCAACAGGAGGGGGTCAAGACCACAGCTCTGGCTGCTTTGGGGCTCAGACATCAGTCTCCTGTGCTCTGTGAGAGCTGAGTTGCCTAAGAGCTCTCTACAAGCAACTTTTCCATCCCTGCTGATATTCCTCTGCTTACTGTGGGATGAGCTGCCCTGAGCCCCTTGTTGTATGACTGCAGCCTGCATGCAGGAGCAGGGCTGCCCTCATCCTCCTGCTTTGTGCCTCTAGTGACTCAACCTGTTGGGGTTGGCTCCTCTTGGGGCCCAGCCTTGCAGGCGTTGATCCTTTGTTCCACCATTGGAACAAATGGTGGAACAAACGTGGGAGGAAAACCACCATTTTACAAATCTGGGATTGCTGTAGCTTCATCTGGTTTGGGAAATGTTTCTTTTTGCTGAGCATGAGAAAGATTTGAAAGATCTTTTGTTTCAAAAATCAATTTTAGGCCAAGGGTAATTGCTTTTGACACAGAGTTAGTGCAGAGAAACAGCTCTCTTTAGAAGTATTTGCAAAAATAACTTGGAAAAAATCTCTGCTTTAACAAAAGAATGGATGTGGAGACCCTGAGTCAAAAGTGTTCATCTCTAACTATGAAGGACCTTGGAGTGAGTACTAGCACTACTGCCTTGGATGTGAGGTGCTGGACTCAGTGGCCCAGAAAGATTTGTCAACCAGCCTGGTACCTTGGTGAGAGCATCTCTTGGATGAAGAAGCCTCACACGCTCTGTCTGCATAGATTGAAGTAAAGAAGTGGGAGTATGTGCTGCTCCTGGCCTGCCAGAGGGGCTCCGGGATGCTGCCAGAGCTGTCAGCTGTGCCGCACAGCCTGGTTTGCTCCCAGAGGCACAAGGATGCACATCAGGCTCTCAGAGACACGTTTGCATAAACCGCAGGTGAATGCACTCATGTTTTAAAGAACCATATTAAAATATGCCACTAGATGGCCCCAGGAAGAAGCCCGTTGAGGCTGTGAGGCCCAAGGGACTGAGGGAGGGCAGCCTCCAGCAGGCACCTGGCCTTGCCTTGGGGCTGCAGCTCCTCTTATCTCTCTGTTTTGGGAAGGGCTGGGGCTGGCGCAGCCCAATTGCTGAAACACGAGCGGTGGGAAAGAACAAGAGGAAGGCTGAGGGCTCCCACACAGCCTTATCTCTTGCGGCACCTTCTGCTGGGCATTGCATCACAGGAGCATGCAGGTGTGGAGCCTGCCCAGAGGAGCGGTGCAAGCTCCTGTTGTAGCACCGTGTCCTATCTGGGCACCCATCAGAAAGGAATGACTGCCTGGTGATGCTGTCTCTGTGTCCTGTGTGGAGATAGCATTCCCAGGTGCCAAAGACCAAGGTAGGTTGGAGAACTAGCCAGGTTCCTTGGAGTTCTGGGTAAACTACAAGCAGCTCCCTCCATCCCAAACCAAACCAGCCAATGTGTGAAGTCCTGTATGAGGTTAATGACGTGTGCAGCCTTGTGATGAATGGGCCCGTGGTGTCTGCTGGCCTGAATAATGGCACTTGGGCACAGGGCTGAGCTTCCGGGGATTATCTTGTGGCTGTGATGGCAAAGTAAGGTGTCTTTCCCTTCTGCCTTCTATGTTGTGCAGGGCTGTGTTGGAAGCTGGCCTTGCAGAGGGATGCAACACATCCTGTGTTCTGGCTAGTCCAACTGGAAGCAGGATCCCAGTTGATATTTAGGTCCCTGTATAATTCCAGGTCATTTCTAAGACAGAAAATGGCATTTTCTGGGGTTAGGGAAGTGCCCTTGGCCCATGCTTCAGTCCTGGGTCTCTGCAGACCAGGAGGCTCTGAATGGCGACAATGGAGCCATTGTCTCTGGTGATGATGAGTTCTTGTGGAGGTTTTAATGAATGGAGCTGCAGTGGTGATGGAGAGATAAAGAAAATCAGTAACCTGGGGAGGTGTAAAACAGGGAATGGGCCCTGCCATGGAGCATACTGCTGAGCCCAGCCTGATGGGCCTTTGGGAAGAGCTGGCTGCTGTATGCCTCACTTAAGAGGAAAAGCATGGGGAGGGAACATGCTGTTTCTTTGTCACAAGGCCAGCTTTATGGGACGTGCCGACACCGAAGTCTGCTTGAAAATGAGATCTTGGAGGCTTTGCAGTGCTGCAGGATGAGCGAGTGCTGCTGGGGAAGGCTGCAGGGCAGGCTCCCCTCAGGGCTGCTGGGGCTCCATCCCTGCCTGCACCTCGCTGCAGGCTGGGGAAGTACCTGCTCTTGCAGACAGGGAAGTTGCATCTTCTTCCCTCTGATATGGACTTCTCATGGGGCCCCGGGGAAGCTGCGCTACTCTTCCACGCCAGGCTTTGCCCCCCAAGGCAAACTGGTACGAATCCAAGGGTTTGTCTGGCTTCCTTTCTTGGTTTCCTCCCATGTTTAGTGGGTTTAATAACACCTAAGGGTGTCGGGGTTAATTACTCATTGGGTTTCAAGTGCTCTGAAAAAATCTGTAATCTATTGTTTGAGACTGCTGCCTCCTGTCTTCCAGAGAAATGACAAATGTGGAAAGACCAAGATCCCTTGAATTGACTTTCCTTGCTGAAAGACACACCATAAAGCCCTCAAAAGAACTTACGTGCTGTCTGCTGTGCCTGCCTGATGCCAGCAAAGAATAATGGTGCACAGGAGGGGGTAATGGTGCTTGTAAGAGTGGTTTGATTTATGAGTTGGTCAGAGAAAGAATGAGGGCTCCCCCACAAGACCTCTTGCTCTATAACACCAACCTGTCCTCAGACATAAACCACAGGACAAGCTGCTGTTTCACATGGGGCCATTAGCTGGCAGTGGAAAAACCCCAAGACAGAGTACAGGTCCTTTTAGGGTGAGATATATTGTTTTCCTCCTATGAAATTCCATCCTCTGTGTGAACCGCTGTGACTCACTCAGTTTGGGATGTTTTGGGGCAAATATCTCCTTTTTTTGCTCTCAATATAACTGTGAGCTGAAATAACACTTGCTAGGAAAAGAGGCTCTGCGTAACCATGGATAAATTCAGCAAAGCATGGCCCAGAAAGAGATAGGTAAGCCTGAGATGCCTTCTTCTGTAGCCAGGAGCTTTTTACCAGATAATCTTCATCTTATTCCTATTGGCACTCAAATGCCAATACAAAGCTTTTGTTTTCATCTCAGTTTCTACAGACAATTCTTAAAAAAAAAAAAAAAAAAAAAAAAAAAGCAGATGTTCCTGGTATAAACTTCCTTTGTGACAAGTAAAGTGAACCCTGATATTAGGCCCTTTGGGGCTGGAGAACCAAGGAAGACGAAGTGTTTGGATTTTACTCCTTTAGTTCCATTGAACCACAACAAGTAGCTGCCTAGTCAATCTTGCTGCTGTTGTGTTGATAGGAATGGAAAGGCACTGCCTGACACCTGCTGCAGATCTCAGCCAGGGTTTTTAACTGCAGTAGGAGGAAATTCTGGAAGGTGAAAGGCAGAAAAGTGCAGTAATTATTTCTGAGCATTCTGAGTCAAGCTGAACCTGCTCTGCAGGATGCAGGTCCTGCTGCAGAACTTGAGCTCACACCACTGATTCGCTTCATGGGAGTAGACAAGCAAACCTATCAGTGCTCTGTTGAGAGGTTTTTGCTCACTAACCTTGTTAGGCTGGTTGCTGCTGATTCAGGTGCCTGTGGTGGTAGACTGGGATCCCTGTGTGGATGTGGGGAACTGAGCGTTCTGTGGTGAGCATGTTGGATGCAGGAGGGGCAAGTGGGCGTTCTGTGGGACTTTGGGGATGGAGAACTGCGTGCCTGGAGGAAACAGGGGTGGTGTTGCCTCAGATGGTTTCTTATGGCCTTCTATTCTGTGTCATTCCCACCCTATAGAGTCAGTGTGAAAGCAATTGGACTCAGTGCCCAAGTCTCTGCTGGGAGCCTTTGGTTATATCACCGTGAGGTGGAGAGGAAACTCTTGCTAAGGTGGAAAATAATAAAATAGCCTGTAAATACAAGCTCAGCTGCACCAAAGGGCCCTGCTGCATGGCTGCTTGTGCAGCTGGTGCTGATGTTTCTTGTCTGGCTCAGCAGAGAGGGGAGGTATGGGGCAGGGGATGAAGAGGCCATGCTGGTGCTAAGTCTGGGCTGAAGGAGGGATGCCAACCCCTGCCAGCTGTGCTGCTCCCAAGCTGGGGTAGCATTGGCCCTGCTTCTAGAGGAGCTCTAATAGAGCTGCTCCCTTCCCATCGCCTTAACTGAGGGTAGTTTTGCCTGGATCACCCATCTCTTCGCAGATTGCTCACAGGGAAGGATGCAATCTCCACCTAATGCCACATATCCCTGTCCTCCTGAACTGCAACCTGAGGTCGAGGTAGGGGAGAAATGAGTCTTGTTTGCCCCCTTCTCCCTTGAAATGAATGTAGAAGGCCAGTCCGTGGGCTGGTTGTAAATCAGTATGCATGGGGAAGGTAATTTTCTGCAAGTGAAACCTGCCCTAACCAAGCCCTGAGGGAGGGAGGAGAACAGCAAGTGTCAAGGTGAGACGGAAGAGCAACAGAACAAGATTTAATTTCCTTCCCAATAATTTTCTCAAGCTGTATAAACTTTCCTTATTTAAAATAAATACTCCCTGAAAACACATTCTGTGTCAGTGGCCCTGTGAAAACACCCCCAGTCACAACCTGTGCCTGTCCTACGCTCGCAACCTCAGCCAAAAGCCAGCAGTTTTACATTTTGCTCTATTAACTCAAGCTGTAAATTTACTTGTGCAAAGTCTCCCAGGCTGTGGAATGAATTTAAGTAAACAGGGCGTACAATAATAGACTTGTGTTAGGGCAGGTTTTTCAAGTGGCCTGTAACTCTTAGAGAAAGTTCTTCTAAATCTCTCCCTGTTACACTGAAGAGTGTGTGAACCTGAATAGAAGGTGAAGGAAGACATAGGCAAGATCTTGCTGGTAACTATCTCTGGTATCCTGTCTTGAGGTCCCATCTGTGATTCAGGAAAGAGGATCCAGCATTTGATAAACAATTGTGAGATGATCTCTTGCCTGGCATTTTATCATATTTTGTTCAAGATTGCTGAAGTCATTTAGTGTGAGATGCTTATAAAGGCTCTGAGTTGTCCTACCAAGTCAGCTGAATGCCGACTCTAAAATCAGTTTTCCAAAGGGACTTTGAGGTTAACCCTGTGAATGCACCAGAAATCAGTTGCTGCTTTTGAGACTGTGGGATTGGTTCCTTGAGAGTTATTCTCTTGGGAAAAAAAGAAGTTGAGGAGTTGAGGTAGGTGAAAAGCATTACTATTTTTCAGGCTTGTGGGCATCATTTCTTTGAAGCTCCCAAAATTCTGCCTGCTCTCTGCTGTTTGGTTTTCTGCCCTATATTGCTACGGATTCTGAAAAGGTTCTGGGATGTTATGAGGTGTTCATGTTTCCTGCTGAGGCAGGAAATCATCTTGACTGGCTTACCTCAGATCTGTGTCCAATCTTCAGCTAACAGCGGGCTCAAGATGACCACATTCCTGAAGGCTATGAGTGAAGAAAGACTGACACCTATTTGCAAGCCCAACAGTTTTCTTCCTTGATGCTTCTGCAGTGGATCACAGTTTGTTTGTTATCCTTTTTTTTTTTCCTCCCCATGAACTTGTTGTTAAAATAGTTTGTACACCTGGTTGGTGTGCCTGAGCCTTCTTGTAAAAGATACTTGATCATTAGATAGAGTGGAAAGGACTTCTGGCTTAACAGACAGCCCTTTCCTGAAAATGAATGTTGTAAGCAATAACTTGGCACAGAAGCCTTCAAATTAGGGGTTTCTTTGGACTCCCCTGGGTTTCGCTATGTTGTCTGGTTATTTAACCTCTCACCATCTGTCTCCTGTAAAAGCGCAGGCAAAGTGGTTCTGACTTCTTCCAAACTGCAGGAAAAATAAAAGCACAGACACATCTTGAAGGCCCTTCTCCAGAACTTACTGAAACCAATGGAAAACTTCTGAATTTGGAGGATATTGGATCGTTTCCAAAGCACAGAGGGCACTGCGGAGAAGCTGAGCTCAGTTTGCCTTAGATCTAAAAGGCGAGGGAAATTCTCAACTCCTTGGACTAGAAAGGGTCTCAGCAAAGCCTGGGTCTTAGTGTTGGAGTCAGTGACCCAGAATGGTAGGGGATGGGAGCCTCATCTAGTGGGGGTACTTGCAGTTTATGAACTGGGTATTTCCTCTGGCTGGTTTGGGAGTGACTAATGCTTTATGGCTCCTGCTTGCTGGCTTGGCCTCTACTGCAATACATTGATTTTCCCTCTTTGAAAAAAGTGTCTGGGCCCCAAACTGTTCTTTTCTCCAAATAGAACACAGTGATGCTGCAACAGTTCTCCATTCCAGTGCTTTTGCAGTAGTCAGCCCCCCAAAAATACCAAGAGGTTCTTGTGGAACCCGATCGTCCTGGGCCTGTAGCGTCAGCATAAGAACAAATCTGTTCAGCTGAATGCAAAGTTTTATTAGGTAAAATGAAGTATTTGCCTTGGCATTCAGAGGCATGGAGATACTGCAGATGGAAAACTGCCAACTGGCTGATCGTTAGCTCCTGAATCGTAATGTAAAAGTGTAGCATGAGCTCCTGGTTTTCCTTTCTTGTCAAACTTTACAACTGGATTTTTTTTTTTTTTGAGGAGAAGGGAATTCTCATGGCTTTAAGCAAATCACAATCTGAGCCCAAGTGTGGGATGGCAAAGGCCTGGTGGATTAAATGTCCTGAATCAACTGGATACACAGATCTCATGCTGTGAGGATCATCCTTTCGATCAGATTCTTTTCCCTACTACTTTCTGGATTGTAAACTGAGATCAGTCATGGCAGGGTGGCCAACAGTTAATGGTGTGGGTGGTTAAGCCCTGAGGAGCAGATACATCCTGGTTGCCAGGCAGGGAGGGGAGGAGAGACCACCTGCGGCCACCTGCCCATGAATCCGTTGGTGTTTGGATGGATGGACAGGTGAAGACCTCTGTAGAAAGCCTTGTCTGTAATGTGCTCCTACATGTGTTTCCAGCTGTCCCAATTAGTAAGGGCCTGCTTGATTACATCTGACTCTCATAGTCCTAGCTCCTGCTGCTAGGCTCATACTTGTGTCTAGGGCAGGAAGATGCAGTTGGCCCATTTACCATCTCTCCTGTCTACTTGACCTTCATTGCTTCTGGACTGTGCTGCCAAGGTCATCGTTACCCTCAGGGTTCCCCAACTGGTCTTTCTGAGGACATTAGCCAACTGTTGCTCAACTCCCCTTGGGTACTAACGGTCCCTGCTGTGAGCTGATTTTCTTGCTGCTCTGTTCAAAGGTCCAGTGAAGCTGGGTTCTTATTATAGGCCCCTATGAAACCAAAGAAGATGCTGCTGCTGAGTGACTTGTCAGGTTTTCAAAGACTCCAGGCAAGTGGGTTGCCAGCTCTAATGTGAGAAAGCAAAGGCCTGAAATGCGAGGAACTGTTTCCCAGTCAGCTGTGGCAGCAAGAGGGGAAGTGGTGTGCACAGGAATGCCACAGCTCCCTGCTCATCCTTGTTGGTCTGTCAGGTGGAAAGCTCTTACCAGCTGCTGTGCTTGCATGTCAGACTGTCAATAAGCTCCTTTTGGAGGCCAGTTAAGGTTATGCCTCCCCCAGAAGCTTCTGCTGTGGCTTCAAATACAGCTGTTAGTGCAAAATGATTCATGTCTGGAGGTGACATCATTGCAAAGGGTGAGACAACTATGTGCAAATATTGGTTCCCTACTGCATGTCCAAGTCTGCTAAACATGTTATTTTAAGGCAGAATGTTAAGAGCAACAAACTTGCAACACAATCCCTTTGGGCAGAGCCCTGGACCTGTGCATCTCTGCTGGAGCTAGCGTGGAATGCTGTGTGAATGTATGGGTTTATTTGCAAAGAGCTGATTTGCCTGATTAAGGTGGTGTGTGATGAACACAGCTGCTTCTTGATGCATGGCTTTTGACATGAGTAGCATTACACCAGGGGTGAAATTGGCCTTCCCTATATTGTTGCCAGTTGCAAAAATTTATCATCCACCTGTGCTCTGATTTACGTGAGTGTAAATCCCAAGTAACTCCATTAACATCAATAAAGCTGCTTGGAGAGATCCCTATCTGAATTGCGTTCTGAAGACTTCTCATGTTGCTGCTAGCTATGCAGGTGCAGGGATGTGGTTGGGTTCAGCTGGGAAACATGATGCCATCCAAGTGTGTGTCTAGCATGCAAACAAGAAAATGCTGAGCTGAAACCACAACACTCATTTAAAGGGATGCTGCCAAGCTTCTAACAAGAGTTTTCTCTTTGCCATCTTAAAACGTTCATATAGGGAGGAACTTCTGATGGTTGTTTCCCTGGTCACTTGGAGGGGGAGAAAAGGTCTTGGAAAAAAAAGGAAGGGACAGTGCAGAGAGGAAGGTTTGTTAGTGGAATTGGTTATTCTGTTGCAGAGAAAGGAAAAGTCCAAACTGTTGCAGAGAGAGCAACTTAGCTCTTAGATAAGCTCTCCTCCCAGCTGGTGTCTCTGACCTCAAACATCTGGGGCTGGTAGCTCTCATGAACTGCTCGTCATGCTACTAGACTCACATATATGTTTCATAGACACACTGAGAGCCTCGTCAGCATCCTTGTGACTGCGATCTCTTGGTACGGAGGTCTGGGGATTTGAGAATCTGTTGGCAATCAAGATGCAAAACCTTATCAATTGGTTTTGGTTTTGGAGTGTGGAATGCAGCTCTGCTGGCTCTGGTGGGATTTCTGCTGACTTTAGCAGAAATTGAAGGGTTGGCAATGCAGCCTTCAAGGTCAGCGTTCATTTCTGGAAATATGTTTGTATTTTGGGGACATTTATGTGTGAGGGAGAAGAAAGGGACTGTTGGCCAAATTTCGTGTACATTTTTCAGTACATAAGAGTGATTTGAATCTTTGGAGTGAAAGTGCACTTGCAGCATACTTTTTGCTCTCCATCACTGGCCAGGAAGAGCGGCAATGCTCTTCTGAATGCTCTCTGATGATGGTCTGGGAAGGAGGAAGGGAGTGGCCAGACTGTGAAATGGTGCATCTGTGCCATTGGGGCTGTGGGTGCTCATGAGCATTACTGCTTCAGTGCAGTCCAGCTGTGTCCTACAGGTCTCTCCTTAGTTGCATTCAGACATCTGGAAAATGAGCATAGTGGCACGGATTACATGGCTCCATCTTTTACTACTTTTTGATTTGATAATAGCGTGTCCTTTTGAGCTGGAAATAAAACAAAGCAAAGGATAAAGTGCTGCATCTCAACCTCCAAATCAAATCGTGCTCCTCCCAAAAGCCTTCTGCCCATAGACAACTGTTTGTCTGTTTTTGTGTGTGCTTTTAGGTTGGAAACTTTGGAGTCTGCAAACATTGAATGCTCTGAGGGTTGGAGTACAGCTGTTTGGATCTGTTTGGACTCATCCACTTCCCAGCCCCCCAAACAACCAGCACAAATGTTGCAGTTCAGGTGCATATGCTTGATTTTCATGAGCAAATTTCCCACCTGGTCTGCATGTCCCATGGCAGACCAGCGCTGTAGGTCTCCAGTGGGTATTCTGGTTGGTTTTCCCACAAGCTAATGCAAACTACCATGGGAGATGGAAGGTGGGCAGGAGTCTGGCATGCAGAGCAAAATGGAGGCCTGGCCAGAAGCTTGTTTGCAACTTCATTTTTTTTTTTGGTGCCAAAGCCTTTTGTCTCCATGTTTTTTGGTTTGGGGGAATGCATTGCAGATAACTTTCCATAGGGTAGAGGCAGAGCGGCTGCACTGGTGGGTATGTCACCTCCAAAGTGTGTGGAGGGGACCACTAAGATGAAGAATTCCTTTCCAGCCCTGGTGCTCCTGTGGGTAAATGTGGGTTTGCTAAAAATAGCTGCCTTGTGCTGACTGAAAATTGGATGCCCCAGGCGACTTACTCTGCTCTGCTCCCCTCCTTCTTTCCCTGCTTTTGAAGTTGAATGCTTATGGATGTTTTTTAGCTTATCGCAAACCCATCACAACTGGCAGTACTCCACTGTTCCAAGGTTGAGGGTTTTCTTTCTCAGCCTCCACCCATGCATTTACTTCTCAGGGAGAGATCACGTGAAATCCTCTGCCTGCCTTGAAGAGAGGACTGTCACTTCTCCATAGCTTAAAGCTCATGCTTAGCATTTCTTTCTCTGAGAAAATTTCCCACCTTCTTAAGGACCTCAGATACTGACTGTGCCCTTGATCTCGGCAGCTCCTTCCCCATGACAGACAGGTTCCTGTGGCCTTTGGTCTCCCTACCGAACCCTTAGGCGTCTCCTGGGGGGCTGGATGGGCTTGTGAAGAGGATGGTATTTCCAAGAGTCCTTCTGTTTTAGGCATTTCTCTCCCGAAGATCACAGAGAGAGATTTGATGTCAACACCTGTTGAGTTTTAAAGAGCTGTTGCGCCATCATCAGTAGCTGAAGGGGTCCCATGCTGACCTCTCTGCCTAGGGCTGTGCTGGGAATACAGAACTGGCTGGGGAATAGCCTGGCAAAAGGAAACGGTGCTTACAAAGTGGTGTTCAGCCCACAGGAGAACTGGACAAGCCCAAGGCTGGTGTGGAAGCTGTGGGTGCTGTGGGGTGGGCAGCGATCCAGCTGGTGTTGCTACCAAGAAAATGTAGGTGGAATAACTCAGCTTCAGCAGATAGGTCTGTGCTGAAACATCTGAGTTGGAGGCACATGGGAGCTCTGAAAGACTGCAACCACAGACAGCTGGAGGCTGGGAAAACGTTGGGAAAGATGTGTGGGCCCCAGCATAGCCCCTGGGTGTGGGATATTGCCCTGGCTGGAGTGGGATGCTTGTCTTTGTGGACCTTCAGTCTGATTGTTACAGCTGTGCTTAAGGGGTCTGGCTGATAGGTTGTAATTCAGGGAGTCAAAGGCACTGGTTTTGGCATAGGTGTTTGCTTCCAAGTGGATTACAGTGAGGTCTGAAGTGGTGTGGAGCTCACCAGCTGGCTGCGTGCAGCTCCATGGATGTAAGATGTGTGCAGGAGCTGAGATGTAGCCTGAAAACAACTGGAGTGATCTATGCTCTTCCTACTGGCAGATCACTAGCCGGTGCCCAAGGTGTTGGCCAGCAGATCTATATTAGCCCTCACTTATAGGGGAGTAAGCAAAGAAAAGCACCACAGATAGGCAGAACAATCATGGATTTACCTTTCAAAGCAAATTTTGCTGAATAATTTGTGTGGATGTGCAACTTGTCTACTGAGCACCCTGTACTGGTACACATGAACTCTGCTGGAGGTGCTGAATGGGAAGGAGACACTTCCCTGGAGAGAGGAATGGGATTTTCCATTACTGGCATCCTGAACCAAATGGGCAGGTTTGATGCTGCTGGCCTCTGCATACAGGGAAATACAAGGGATCTTAATCTTGTTCCTACCATGGGAGACAGGCAGCAGAGAAGTAGATGTGTGCAAGGAGGTCCCTCAGTGCACTTATTACCTAAAGGAGCTTTTCTTTTTCTTGTTGAATCCAATGGAATGCTGTGGGGTAGGAGAGGTGGGTAAATTCAAGTGGCATTTGGCTTTCTTTTCCACTTTGAAAATGAAAAGGAAAGACACTAGGGTGAAAAACATTCTTGGTCAAGAAAGAAACCTGTATGATTTCAGAAATCACAGAAAGGAATTGGGTAGAATAGGCAGGGAAAAGGTGAAGGCAGAGCTAGCATGGGTATGATGAGATGCAGGATATGATCAGCACTTCATTCACACACCTTATAGGGAAGGGGCATCCTTGCAGTGTGAACCATGCCTACCGAGATGTGGTATAAAAGCACAGCAAGAGGGATGTGCAGGAGGAGGCAAATCTAATCTAACATGTTTTCAATGCTTTGCAATCATTCATGTCACTTCAGATGTGTATCTGCAGATTGCAGATGGCTTAGCCAGCTGTGCCAGCCCCCATTACTATGTCTATGTGCCCAGCATTCCTGTTAGAGATAGGTGATGTCATGGTGTAAGACTCCTTTGTCCAGGGAAACAGCAAAGACTCCATCTTTCCTTGAGTGCCATCAATGTGAGCTCTTAACGAGACAGTCAAATTCTCAAATCTGTGTTCTGAAACGTCTTCCTAAGAGCTTTGCTCTCCAGGTCAAGCTCACAGATAACATCAGTGCTTATAGTTGAGGAAAGAATGTGTTTGGTGGATGGTGCACTGCTAACAAGACAGATAAATAATAGCAATCCATGTAGACATAGGTAATTAAAGTGACAGCCACACTGACAAATAGCTGAGTAAATAGACGGGGCGATTTGCTAATGAAATGAGTATAAATGGATATATGGACACGTAAGATGAGAAAAATGACAGAAATATGAATTTGGCATGTTCCCAAAAGGTGCTCTCAGGGCTGCTGTGTGTGCTGTACAGTGTTTGTTGAACAAGGCTTCATGTCCTAAATCACAAGGTGGTTGCTGATTTCAAGAGCTGTTTTTTTTCCTGTGGCTAGATGCAGGATTGTTCCATAGCTGGGAGTTATGGAAAGCACAAAACACTGCCCCTCCAAGAAGAAAAAAAGGACTACCAGTCAATCCCAGTGCTGCGTCAGGGCATATTGGCCGGAGAGACAAGGACCTTCAGGGCAAGGAGATGTGTAAGTAAAGTAAGTAAAGTAAGTGAAGAAAGGAAAACTCTAGGAAATTACCCTCCTGTGCTTCAGTCCTGTACTGCCTTACTGCAAGGCCAGTTTGGCAGTGTTGAAAATGGGTTGAAGTGGAAGTGTGGGAAGGCAAGACCAGGACACACTTATGGTCAAGTTTTTTACCCCCTGCAAGTCCCAAAATGATGCTGAAGTAGAAAGACAACCCTAAAGATGGTGCCACCAACTACGTAAGGGTGAGAAATTGGTGTACCTCCTCCCCTCAGTAGCCCTAGCAAGGGCAGATTGCGTTGCTTTGCCTTTAGGACCAGTGCAAGAATGACTTATGCTCACTCCTTAGACTAGTGGGAATTTATTTCATATAATGGATTATACACAGCCTGGCTGATAACTGGATTGCCTGCCTTGTCTTTTTTTTCCACCTGGGCTATCTGCTGAGAAATGTCTGAGTCTGCTCTGGATTTCTGAGTCTGAGCAATATTGGCTGTGTTTGGAGTAGGTTGTGGATGCTCATGATCCAGTTGTCATAAACAAAATGCTTGTCAAAGGCAGTGGCTAACAGAGTGATATTGATGTTTATCTTGTTCAAGCAGACTACTGCTTTCCAAAAAGTCACCTTTGCAGCCTGTGAATACTCCACATGTAAGGCCAACTATTTGTACTCAGAGTAACTTTGCACATCCAGCTGCTTGTAGGGGAGAAGAAAACAGGAAAATCAAAATGGTGCCATTTTATAATTGGAGCTAGCTGAACTTTTTATGACTCAATGGAACATGAGCACAGAGCTGTTTGCTGAGCAGTGTTTAAACTCCATGCGCTTCGGGTAGGGAAAAATAATCCTTTAATATTGAAATCAGGTGAGACTTTTCTACAAATAGGTTACGGGACACGTTTAGAGGGTGCACATTAATCTTCATAAAGTTTGTGTCCTGGAAATTGAGGTGAACAGAGGTGCAGGGAGGTACAGGAGTGGGAGGAGATGAGGCAGCAAGCAGCTCCAGCTCAGTAGCACATGTGCCCTGCCTCTTTGTGCATCTCCCAGCATGAAAAGCGGTGCCTGTTGGGACTTGAACTTGAGTTTTATAAAGGGTAAGATGGAGGAGGCAGGAGAAGTAGGCAAGATAACTTCCCCGGAGGTAGCACTTCTGCTTAGAGTACTCGTTGTTTCGGTGTGCTCTGCCCTCCTTGAGATTAGTTAATTTACAATGGTGGCGAGGCTTTTGAGGTCTGTATGGTGCTACAAGCCACATGTCACAGGGCAGGCAGGTAAAGAGCATTTCAAACTGTTCTGAAGATGGAGGTCTGTATGGTTGTTTGCATTTTCAGAGAGGAAAATAGCAGCAGGTGTACAACATCCTCTGCTCACTTGAAAGCTTTGTACCAGGACAGCCCTGCACACAGTAGGGTGGCTGAGGCTCAATGATCTTGAAGGTCCTTTCCTACCTAAGCCATTCTGTGATTCCAGGATTCTATGGCTTCCATCCCAGCTGTGCCCCAGTGCAGTTCTTGTGGCAGGGATGCCTCAGCTGGCATGCCAGCCTCACACACTGAGTACTGCTGTTTGCAGAGAGCAAAGGATGAAGCAAGGGAATGTGTAATAATGTCATGAAGTGTCAGGTAGATGCTGAAGCTGCAGTGGGGTTTTTCAGAACATCTGTATTGCTAGCACTGAAAGAGCTAATGTTCTTGGAACTGTGGAAAACTCCTTTTTCCTGCAGTGGCTGGATCTCTGGGCCATGCTGCATTGTTGTGTAATAGTGCAATAGGATTTGCTTCCTTCCTGTTAGTGCCTTTTCCAAAATTCTGCTAATGCTGGTACATGGAGTAAAATACATGATTGAAGGTATGTACAATGTGTGCCACAAATAACATGGGGCTTGCTAACTGTCTGAACATGGACTTTAGGAGTCTAATCCGTGCATAAGGTGTAATGCAATAAAGCACTTCAATTACAAAACAGACTGGCATGCGCATGTCTCTTCCTGACCTTAGCCAAAATTTGCCTGCTCTGAGTTGGCAGAGACTGCTTTATTTTAGAGTAATGCTGGGAGCAGCAGCAAAATGCTTGATTCTCCAACTGACCATAAAGCAACCAATAAAAAGTCCAGAATGCACGTTCTATCTTCAGGGACACATCCTGAGATGGATCTGATGCAAACTGTCCTGACTTCTTGGTCTTATGTCTTTGTGGTGCTGCTGAAGAGCAATGTGTTTTGTGCCAAGCACAGTCAAAGCACAACCTATGCCCCCAAATCCTGCTGCTTTCATGTCAGAGCATGGCTCATCTTTGTAGAATTTGATGCTTAAATCAGTGAATGCAGGATATTAAATTGCTGTCAGTTTGCTTCTCAATGAAAACGGAGTTGCTTAGCCTCTTGCTTTTAGACGTGCTTATTTTAAATGTAATATTGGCTGTGATGTGTTCTGGTAAAGAAGTTTACGTCAGCTTAAGAGCTCTCTGTAAAGGTTGAATTATGGGGAATGTAGTGTTTCACCTCTATTTAATATTCCTCTTTGTTGCTTTAGAATATATTTAAAAGTCACTGGATTGGCTGAATCAGGTGTGCTTCATGGCAAAGTATTTTACCTCTAAGTAATGGGGGATGTTCCCTTCTCCAGAGGGCACAGAACCCTGACGGATGATCAGCTTTGGCAGACTCGTGTCTCTGTCTGGCACTGCAGGGCCATAAATGATAACCCTTCCCATTGGAATGGGTTTTTCCATTGTGAAGAGGAGGAAGGGCTAAGATTCAGACCCGGTAGGAAATGTGACTGGAGTGGTGCAGAGTCCACGTCTGTGGCTGTGCAATGGGCAAAGGAAAGTGAGAATTCCTGCCAAATACTACTAGCTGTCCCAGACCATGAGAACGAGCTGCTGGCCTTCTTGTACAGGCTTGTTCTGAGTCCCCGGTGGCACAGCCACATCTGCTTTGTGGCTGCTGGTGCTGGGAAGCTTCAGCTCCTCTGAACATGGATCCCAGGGGAAAATGGATCGGGACTGAAAATGAGCAAGTGAGTTGGTATTAAATCTACGATCTCATTGCATTTTCCTTAGAGCTAAAGCAATTAGCTCAGATGTGGAGCTTTGTATGAGATCAAATTTTCTTTGGAGTTGTTAAGTTGTATGGTAGGCTATTTTCACAGCAGGGCCTGGGTGACATCCCAGCCTTCCTGCAGGTTGGTAGAAAGTTTTCATTGCATGGGCTCCATTTCAGCCTGAAAGGAGCACTTTCTCAGAGTGCTGGTTTAAAATGCAGCAGTGCTGGCACTAGGGTTCACCTGTGAGAGATGTGAGCTGTGGCTACGTTCTCCATCAATGGCAGCTTGTTACTGTTTTATTGTCAAAGACAGGGATGGATAACACTGTGAATGGGTAACTGTTGTGAAGTTGTCAGGTCTTAGCAAAAACCAGTAGTTAGGTTCTTCAGTCGAGAAAAAAATATTTGAAGTTCTAACCCAAGCTCTCTTTCAGGTAATTTTTGCTTTAAAATGCAGAGCCCAACACTACAGTGTAGGGAGATGCCAGGTATTTATACATACTGGGGAAAGATCTCCTTGGGAGCAGCCCTGCAGAGAGGGTCTTAGGGGTCCTGGTGGATGAGAAGCTGGTCAGGAGGCAGCAGTGTGCGCCTGCAGCCTGGAAGAACAGCTGTGTTCTGGGCTGCATGAAAAAGGGGCGGCCAGCAGGAGAGGGAGGTGATCGTCCCCGTCTGCTCAGCTCTTGTGAGGCCCCATCTGCAGCGCTGCATCCAGGCCTGGGGCCCTCAGCACAGGAAGGACGTGGAGCTCTTAGAGTGGGTCCAGAGGAGGCACTGAGATGAGCAGAGGGCTGGAGCAGCTCTGCTATGAGCTCTGGGGAGAACTCATTGCTGCCTTCCAATACTTGAAGGGAGCATATAAACAGGAAGGGGAACAGCTGTTTGTGAGGGTGGACAGTGATAGGACAAGGGGGAATGGTTTGAAACGGAGACAGGGGAGGTTTAGGTTGGATATTAGGAGGAAGTTTTTCACCCAGAGGGTGGTGAGGCACTGGAACAGGTTGCCAAGGAGGCTGTGGATGCCCCATCCCTGCAGGCATTCAAGGCCAGGCTGGATGTGGCTCTGGGCAGCCTGGGCTGCTGGTTGGTGACCTGCACACAGCAGGAGGTTGGAACCAGATGATTGTTGTGGTGCTTTTCAACCCGGGCCATTCTACAATTCTATTATTCTATAATGTGGAGGCTTTTCAGGGCACCCTGCATATCCTTGGCACTACAGGGAAAAGAAAGATCTGGTCATGTCCCACCTGCCTGCAACTGCTGAACTATTCTCTTCTAGGTGATGAGAAAACAGTAAGACTCAAGGCCCCACTGTCTTTGCCAGGGATATCGTGTCCATCTGTCTTCCGCAAAATGCTCTAGAGTTTAATCTCACAGCTCATCTCAGCACCCATCATTCCTTACAAAAGATGTAGCTACAGATTCAGTGGCAGATGATGGGAAACAGAGGAGTGCTCTGCACCTGAGTGACTTCTAGTTGAACGTACCTTTAGCGCTGGGGATTATTGCTCCTATGTTGCAAATCAGTCATTAATCATGAAGCTTTGCACATAGGTGGCACTCACCTGGAAACTCTTCTTGACTCCAAACTCATTTCTGTGGCACTTTTGTTTCTTTTGATATTTCCTGGCACTAAAATGTGCCTGGCAAGTGCACAGAAATAGACAGAACAGTCTTTAAGAAAATGTGGATTCAAGTGATGGTTTCAGCCTGTGTAGTTATGTGCTGGGGCAAAATGCAAAGGAGAGAGCTGTGCCATGACTGAACTCGTTGCGCTGTTACTGCTTTGAAGATATCTGCAGTACATATCTAGGGAGTTGGGGATAGAATCCATTTTCTAGGAACTCCATAAGCAGTTGGAAGTGTTCAGCAGATGGTACGGCTTATGACAAGATGCTGACACTCAAGATCCCTACAGTGTTACAGGAAGCTGGAATTTTAAATTGCATGGCCATTAAGAAGTCCATAACGTGAAATTCCTATCCTGCTGATCAAGAAACCTAGAAATACAGCTGAGCTGACAATGTCACTAGCTCCTGGTAAGTTGTCACTTTCTCATAGCAGCCTCCTCCACCGCTGCCAATGGGAAGCAAGGATTCTCACTTTGCCTTGGTTTCCTGGTGTATGGAATGCTTATAGCTCATCTAGAGGGATCAGGAGATATGATTAGTGTTTATGAAACTCTTGGAGATTGTGGGAAGAAAAAAAAAAAAGAAAAAAAAAAGAAATTGTGCCAGGGCACTGACAATATTTACACAACATCTGAAGGCTGCTTGTGTTGGACATTATTGTAAGGAAATGAATGGGTGCCAGAAGTTAAGCAACTGTTAAATGCATCCTTCTGGCTCATCACTGCCATCCATGAGTCCTGTGGGAACGCGTAGTCCTCTGTACTTACAAATAGTGTTCTTGCTGGTTATCATCCAAAGCTTTCTGAGGGGGAGACCACCTCTCACTGGCCCAGCTGAGTTTGGTTTGGTGAACAGCTGCTTCTCTGCAAGGGGATAACAGATCCCCAGGGAAGCAAGAATATCTGAGGACTGCAAAAGTCTTTCAAATTCACAGGCCTATTTCTTGCCTTGATCTCAACTTTCTGTTCTTTGCTTCTCCCTCTACTTCTGCACTGTAGTGTGTGGGATAGTGAAGGTTTAAAGACTCCGCCAAAACAAGCTTGAATGGCTTCCTTTCAACATGGAGACAGTATCTTCTCCATTCCCATGGTCTGATTGCCTAGAGGGAGGCCATCTCTTCCTCCATAGTATTAAGTTTAAACAACAAAGGCTACCACAGTCCTCCTTTAAAAGATAAGATTTAAAGACTACTCAAGGTTACCAGCAGAATACTAGAGCTATTTCCTGCATGTGGAAATGAGTCCTTGGATTCATCAGCCCCATAGGATATCTAACATTCCATTTTTGAGCTGCGCACAACATGCCAGGTGTGGAATAAGGAACATCTTGGGGATGTTGAGGAAGGATGTCTTATTTATTAACTGAGCCTTTTGAGTCTGAGCGTGGATTTCCATCTTGGCCAAATATACCTATTGCAGATGGTGGGCTTTATCATTCTGGAAGTCTTCTCTCCTAGATGTGGGGGCCTGTGCTGTGGGACCATCTTTGTCATGGGGAGGATGCTCTTCCAGGGAGAGTGGTTGATGATCTAGGATCCTCAGGGAAATTACACCTGGGATATGTGCTTCTTGCTTCTTGTGCATGGATTGTCCAGTATTTCAGCTGTTTCTTGCACTATTACTGTGCTCACTACTTCTTGCTGGAATCTGATACCCATGCTCCACACTGGTTGTTTATTGGTGACTCCATTCTTTCATGCAGTTGTGTATTCAGGGTGACTTTCAGAGAATCACAGAATCATAGAATCATATTATTACCAGGATGGAAAAGATCTACAAGATCATCCAGTCCAACCGTCCTCCCATTACCATCACGACCACAAGCACTAACCCAGATCTCACAGCTCCTCATCCAGACTCTTCCTGAACACTGCCAGTGACGGAGACTCCACCACCTCCCTGGGCAGCCATTCCAGTGTCTGACCACTCTCTGAGAGAAAAAGTTCTTCCTTATGTCTAATCTAAATCTCCTCTGGTACAACTTGTGGTCATTTCCCTGGTCCTGTTTGTTGCCTGGGAGAAGAGACCAAACCCCTCCTCACCACAGCCTCCCTTCAGGAAGTTGTAGATTGCAATGAGGTCTCCCCTGAGCCTCCTCTTCTCCACACTGAACAATCCCAGCTCTCTCAGCCGCTCCTCATAAGGTTTGTGCTCCAGACCCCTCACCAGTTTCATTGCCCTTCTCTGCACACGTTCCAGTGCCTCAATGTCTTTCCTGTAGTGAGGGGCCCAAAACTGAACACAGCACTGGAGGTGCGGCCTCACCAGTGCTGAGTACAGCGGATGATCGCCTCCCTGCTCCTGCTGGCCACACCATTTCTAATGCAGGCCAGGATGCCGTCGGCCCTCTTGGCCACCTGGGCACACTGTCGGCTCATGTTCAGCTGAGCATCAACCAACACCTCTAGGTCCCTTCCTCTTCACACTCATCCAGCAGCTCAGCCCCAAGCTTATAGCAGTGCATGGGGATGTTGTGGCCAAAATGCAGGACCCAGCACTTGGCGTTGTTGAACCTCATCCCATTCACCTTAGCCCAGCGATCCAGCTGATCCAGATCCCTCTGAAGGGCCGCCCTGCCCTCAGGCAGATCCACATCACCTCCCAGCTTGGTGCCAAACTTACTGAGGGTGCACTCAGTGCCCTCATCTGGGTCATCAATACAGATAGTAAACAAGATGGGCCCCAGTACTGATCCCACCACGATGTTGCCCCTACAGGCCGACACAGTACATGGTCACAGTATTGACATAGTATATTTTATAGTATATTGCTGAGGCGAACATGACATACCCCTGCTTTTGAATAGCATTTACGTGATCAAGAACTGTCTTCTTCAACCCTAGCACACTCCTTGTCAGAGGCCACAGGGTAAGTTGGGAAGGAAGAAGAGGGTTGTTGCTCACAAATTCCTTGAGCTCATTCATATGATTAAAGAAAAGAATATGGTTTGGTTTAGCTCTAAGAGGGAAATGTATAGCTTTTGCAGAAGATAGGCTAAGCTGATCTGAAAACCCTTTTGACTTTCAAGCAAACAAATACCAAACGTAGCATGCTTTATTATTTTTTAATTGAATGGTTTCCTATGTCTCCCATTGATTGCAGGTGAATGCTTGGAATACTCAGCCTATTTCAAAGCTCTTGGATTATATTGATCAAGGAGGTAAATCATAGGGGACTTGATTGAAACAAATTCATTCCTTCTGTACATTTTGTAATATTCCTTAAGAATGAGGAAGCTCTCCTTTCCTGGAATCTGACTGCCTTTAGATGTTTGATCAGATCCAGTGTGAGACCAAACAATATGTTTTGGCTCATCATTAGATTTTTGCTTTTCTTGAAGTTATTAAAGAAGCATAAATTCCTGGCAAGAGGCGGCTTTCTTTACATACCGGTTACTGCTAAAACCCATACCTGGGTTTCCATTTTTAGTGGAAACAAAACTGATGTCTGTTTTCAACAAAAATAGAAGCTAAGTTGAGGCTCCTCTCCTTGCTCTTTGGTGGAGGCAGGGGGAAAAGGGAGGAAACTGAGAGGAAAGGAGAGGTGTGATAGCATTTCAGTTCAAATCTATTATTTGATGATTTTTTTAAATCTAGATAAATGCAAACATCCTCAAAGGGGCTGAGGCCAGCTGTAGATGCTCCAGGGAATTCAGAGCCCTTCCTGAAAGCTGGCACTTCTGTGAGCATAAAGCTGTGTGGAATGATGGTGGGCATGTAACGACAGTGCAGGCTGGCAGCAGAAACTGTTGGTGGAGAGAGCTCAGGTGGACTTGAGCAATCCAACACCCACAGCTCAATGGCACTGGCTAAAACACCAGAGCCTTGAGTGACAGACAAAGTGATTTCAGTAATGCAAGGTTTAAGCAGAGTAAAATGAGGAATATTTATTTTTTTATAAAGCAGGATCTAGTATAGAAGTGTTGGCTTAGTGTGTGTCTCCTTCTTTTTTTGGGGAATTCACTGACCCCAGTGGGGACAGAGCTAGGTGAAGCTCGGAGTGGTTGTTTGAGCCACATTCGGGGATCTCTTTGAAAGGAACTGGGTTTGGGTCTCCCATGCACCGCATGAATATTTTACCCACCAGCAGTCATACAAAATAGCACCAGTAGCTGCCGTGTGAAATGCTAACTCACCAGCATCGGTTGGAATTGCAGGCTAGGTTTTTGGAGCACATCTGTTTCTCTGTGTGCTAGGTATTCCTCTTGCATGGGCCTGGGCTGCCCATACAGAAGCTGTTTTGCTTCAGAAAGTACTTGTGGAAATATTTCCACCTGCATAAAGGCTCATATCATGAACGCATCATGAGCCAGCATTGCTTGTCTCTGTTTCTGGTCTTCCTTTGCTCTTTGCATCCCTCCTCACCCTGGTGATGAGGGTGGGAACCCACAAAAAAAAAAAAAAAAAACAACCCCAAAAAACGCAGTCACAGCTTTGCAAGAGCAGATACATCTTCTGAGGCACTGAGTGTAACATGGCGGTGTGCCTTATGCCAAGGATGCAAATTTTTGCAATGCATTTGCAACATTAAAATTAGTGGCATTTCTTAACAAGGGCTGATAAATGGATGTAAATGGTCGCACAGCATTTCTGTGAAATGATTTTAATGCTGCAGTCTCCTGGAATATCAGCATAGGGTTTCTTCACTCCAAAAATCCACTGTACAATTAGGAATTTGTTGACACATGCAGGAGGTTGTAGCAGTCTTCCTCGTTTAGGCTGGCAATCTTAAGTTACTTTATTCAACATCTTTCTGCTTCAATTTTGTTCTGTATCACTGGTTGCCATCTCAAAAGGCTGGTATTTACCACTGCTACTAAACGTGTGCTGTCTTCTTCTCCATGGAGTTAATTGTTTGAGCAACAAACAGACCTTTAAATCCCTTAATCATACCTCACAGGTTTGTTGTACTTAACACACCTGTAGACTCACCGTGTCTACAATCACCTTATCTATACCATGTTCATTATTTATTAAGATAATGTCAGAACTGTATTGATATTTCCTAGGTGTTACCCAAGCTTAGCACTGCAGGCCACGTTTTGATCTCCTGACTTACTGCAATGGAACAAAGGCTCCTTGTTACAGAAAGGCTTAATTGCAAAATAAGTTCTGCTTGGTGACTTCAGTGATTTAGTGTTCTGTTTGGAAATTACACTGGATGAAACTGTTTTCTTTTTTTAACAAAGGGGCTGGCTAAGATGGAACAATGTATTGATAGCATAAGCTAATCACCAGTTAGTTTGCAGATATGCGCCCAGACTCTTTGCTGCTAATTAAGATGGAGATGAAGCAATAATGCTGCTGGTATTGTAAGGAATTGCTGCTGTAGCTTTCTAATAAGGTTAATTAGGCATCAAGTGAATTTCTAAGTGGCTTGAGCAAAGCCAGAGCATCTTCTTTTGAGATGCTTCCAAACAGTCTCTCACAAGATGAACTGGGTTGCAGGACAGCTTTGCTCAACAGAAATCCAAGCAGCCAGGAACAGAGGCATCTTTTCACTCGTTCATATCTGAACTGTGAAAATAGGAACTTTGGGGAGTAAGATGGAGCAGTATTAAAAATAATCATAATAATAATAACTAAAAAATCATCCAGGATATGACAGAAGGGAGAGAAGGAATTCTCCTGTGGATATGTTGCTGTCCATCTTTGTACAGCAGCTGGTGTTCCTAAGGGCTGCTTTGTTACAGTGACAGTGTCTATTTTCCTGCAAATGCTCCAGTGGGACCCCAGCTTTTCTCTGAGGTTTTCTGGTGCCTCCTGGATAAGACCAGAAGTTTCAGTGATGCTATTGCTGGGTTTGGTGTGCAGGACTGGCCCAAGTACACAAAAAGCTGTGCTCGAAGCAAGTGTGGTGTATCATCTTTAAGACAAATGTGACTGCTCACCAGGAGACTTCCCCTGCTTGTGGGCTGCTAATTGATTCTCTTCCTTTCTGGGATGAAGATCACTGCATGAAGGCAGCAGTTGGCTCTGCCACTTGACCCAGAGGAACACTTCCATTAAGCCGCAATGTCTTGCTGTGGATCCGTATCCCTGGAGAAGCAGAGGGCTGCCTGCCTCCTTTGTCAGAGCAGAGGAGAACAAAGAGCTGCACAGAAGCAAAGGCAGAAACAAATGCTAGCAGCAGGATCAGGTGCGCATCACGCTGCATGGTGCTTTGTCTTTATAAAGGAAGGAGGTTAATACACAACAGGCTCTGCCAAAGCGCTGCACGCCCACTGGGACTTGAAGCAGAGATGTTAGCTTTGAATGGGCTGAACTGTGTTGACTTTCCTCTTGTTTAAGGTCATGGAAGTGAATAGGATTTCAGAGCAAGAATCAGCCCAGACACTGCTGTGTAATAGTAAAGAGAAACCCTTTTTGTTACCTTTATTGGTAAATTTTTTCTTGCATATCTCAAGACTTGGTGCTGCCAGGGAAAATACCAGATGCTCCCTGTTTATACATGTTTTACTTAAGTGTTCCCTTTAGTTTTGAGCATCCTCTTTGAAGCCTGAAATGAAAATAGCTTGGATTTCTGCCTCTTAGCTTATTTTGAAGCAGTGTGGTTAGGGGAAGAGATCCAAGGTTATAATCAATGGTCCAGACATCTCCATCTGGGAAATTGCAGGACATGGGAACCTGTCACGAGCGGTCCAGTCATGGGTGAGCGGGGGGTGGATGCGGTTCTTGGGCAAACTCTGGCAAAATGGTACTTCACTAGGGATTCTCATTATCCAAAGCTGGAAGCAGTGAGTGCCAGCTTAGTCCAGAACACAGCTCATGTCCTGGTCACTGCTGTTTGGATGAGTGTGCATCTGCTTTTATGTCGTGTGGCTCCCAAGGCGCTGCGGGCAGCTTGGGACCTGTGCCACAGATGGGTCATGAGGAAAAGAAATTGTGTTTGGGACTATGGGGACATGCTGCCAACATGGGATGTTCAACAGGCTCTGGGGATGAACAAAAAGCATTCAGACCTTTAATAGGTGAGTTTGTTCATATGGCTTGCATTACCAGCAGAGCATTGAGAAAAACTTTAATACCAGTTGTATCCAAGCCACGTCGTCAAAGAAAGCACAGCCCTGTTTGCCTCTTTGCCATACAGGCAGGAAATCTGTCTGTCCAGTGTGGTGCACAGCTGGAGCCCTGTTGCTGGGGCTGTAGGTAGCAGTCCCAGTAAATCATGGGAATCCCTGTGACTCCAAGCTGTGAGTCACAGCACAGTGCATGGAGAAGACAGAAGTATGGGAAGGCTCATAATTAAAGGCAAGGATGTTCAAAGAAGCCTCAAACAGCCGAGTATGTGAACTCAGGTGGGACATTTTGATGCTTGAACTCCTCAGGCTATATCCATGGACAACCTGATTTCCTCTTCCATGGATGCATCTTATTACTGGGACTGTCCTCTGTCTGCACTGTGCATTTAGCCTGCAGGGAGTGCAGGAGCTGCTGCAGCAAACCACCTCCACCAGCATGCAGCCCGTGTTGGATCCAGACGGTTGTGTTAGAGATGCACCAAGTGAGGGGTGGAGGCCTGGAGGCAAGCTCTGAGGAGCACGTCTGCTCTCAGCGTTCTTCCTAAGGCCTGCTGTTCCAAAAAAAAATAAAACCCTCTTTTATTTTTTCTTCTCTCTCTCTTTTTTTTTTTTTTTTCCTTTTTGGCGTTCTGCTTTCACAGGCCTCCAATTCCAAGCTGCTTCATGGCATCTGCTTTTCATCTCTTACCTGGGAAGCCTGGTGGCTGTGTAGCTGGAGGGGCTGTAGGTGAGCTCGGCTCTGCAGGGAAGTGTCTGCTGTCCTCCAGCTCTGGGTGGAACACAGGGAAGCCACCTCAGTCCCAATGGCATCAGTGAGGCTGCTGGATGGCTCGGAGCTGTGCACAGCCTGGGAGCATCCCCCAGCACCCTATGGCTCATTGCTTCACTCCAGATGCCTAAGGGATCCTCCTCCACTCATCACCCAGCAGGACTGCAGCCAGACTTTGCAAACAGCTTGATTAACCCCAAAAGCTGTCCCGAGCAGGCTGGGCACTGGCAGGTTTAAAATCTGGTGGGAAGTCTGGGTGAGACCCTATCCCAAAGGACTTCCACTCTGTTGTGTGCTTGGTGACTTGCCTGAGGCCATCTAGCATAGGAGAACAAACCTGTGCAGAGGGCCAGCTGCAAGTCCAGGGCCCTGCTCCTGCCCCAGCGCTGCCCTGAGTGGGTGATGACATAAAGCAATGCTCAGGAGCACTTCTTCTCCTCCCTGTTTGTTCTGCATGGCTGGAAAACACCTGGGGAACATGGCAGCCTGGTGATGAGCAGCTGGGGACCAGGTCTGCTGCATGATGTTGGGTTTCCCTGGGCGTGTCCTGTTCCATTCCCAGCCTTCACTTAGGCAGAACTTGGGAACAAAGTGTGTTTTCTGACATTTCCAGGGCTTTGCCTTGCACATGAACGAGCACGCAGAAACCCATCTTCCTGGCAAGGGCTGGGAAGTGGGTGGGACTGCAAGAACAGACTGGAGAGAGTGAAATGCATCCTCAGAAGGGAACTTTCACTCTGTCCTGCCGTGCCTCAGGCAGGGATTTAGATCTGAGGAGTAGCTCCTTCATCAAAGTTTGGAAGAAATGCATAAAAGTGGGAAATTTGCAGAGCAGTGAGAGTGTAGCCCGCGGCTCAGCTCTATGTATGGCTGCTGAATAACTGGCACTACAGGTCTGCCTGCGCAAAGCGTTCTCACTTCGCTCCTCCCTGCGTGGATTCTCTGCTGGCAGTGCATGGGCACGTGTCAGAGCACCCTGCTGCCCACGTCACTCAGGAGCAAACCTGTTCCAGGCTCGCACCAAGCCCTAGACTGGCTTAAAGGGGGTGGAACCCGAATTTTTCACACAGCTTGGGCCTCAGTCCTGCCGTGTCTCCTGCTCAGGTCAGACAGAAGAAGCTCTGTGTCCAGCACTGTGAGTGACAGGGAATAAACAATTTCTGTCTGGATGTGGAGGAAGTTGAAGTGTTCAAGTGTCACTGAGTGAACCGAAGATACAAGGTTGTGATTCTTCCCCTATTCTTGCTTTTTGAGACAGGGATAAAGGAGAGGAATCCCTTGTTCTAGCTGATCACCTGTCCAGAAGCAACGCAAACTCCTTGTCTGACAGCAGGCAGCACAAATTCTTTTCCCCTTTGAATGACAAATCATTACAAGAGGAATCATTTTTCTACTTAGAGTGTGTGTGGGCAGGGGGAGGTGAAGAGGGACACAGAAAACACAAGTTTTTAAAAGCAAAAAATGAATAAAAACTGTGAATATTTTTAAAAAGAGTTCTTTTCTCATGGAGGAATCCCAAGGCTACCTAATTTTCCTCATCTAAACAGGTCACTACAAGTTTTTGCACAACTCTGTTATTATTTCCATGGGAAACTTCACGGAGAGGTGACCAATCCTTCTGACAGAACTGGGAGGGGAATGACAGGTGAATATTCAGGTTAAGGTGTATCTCCTTAGTCATATAGACTAACAGCTGAACTTGTACTGAGGGCGTCTCTCTCTCTCTCCATTGTATGCATTTCTGCTCTGATTTCAAACTTATTAGAGTGGAGCTGATTTTGAAAAGTGATTTGCAGCTGTCATGAATATGAAAAATACAAAATACAGGAATGCAAAAGTTAAATGGCCGAGAGAAATCATTATTTATGTAAGTGAAAAAGGAGAGACTGCATAGGATGGATTTTCTTTGTATTAACTTGGTGATAGGCGGACAGCTGGTCTGGATGATCTTAGAGGTCTTTTCCAACCTCGGTGATTCTATGATTCTATGACTGTGGGCTAGGATGGGTCTGATCTTCCTGAAGGTAAGTCTATAGTCATGCACCCCCAGAGTGGGATTAAGCTTGGATTTAATTTCAGTTCTCCTGCAATTTAGTATGGAGTTTCTAACCACACAATCACACAATCACAGAATGTCTTGGGATGGAAAGACCCCATGAGGATCATCGAGTCAATCTTGCACATTTATCTGCCATGAATCTGGAGGAAAGAGTGTCTTCAGACAAGGGAGATCACTCTGAGTTGACTGTGGACCACACAGTGTTGATGCTGTTAGAATTACATGGGATTTCACAAAGCAAAGCCTCTTTTCAGGCCTGATACTGTGGAAATAGAGCAAGTCATAAATAGGTCAGAACAGCAGGAAAGACCAAGCACAGCATGAAGCTTTGAATGCTGCTGCTACCCCTGAAGAAAGGACGAGGTCATGCCTATGTGTCTGCTCCCCAGGTTTTTAAGACTGAGCAGCCTGTACTCAAATTGCCACTTGAAAGTGGGACAGCAGTGAAGATGTTTTGGTTTCTTGGTCAAAGAAGCAGGTCCTCAGAGCCCATACTGCCATCTTTCCATTTAGGGCAAGCATCTCTTTCTAATTGCACATTGTTTCATCTCCTTGCATGTACGAGCTGTGCTTCTCACCAGGCTATCAGATCTGGCAGGTCCTCAGGGAGACTTTCACCACTGGCTCCTTCCCTGAGCCTCTCCTTTCAGCCAAGGCAACACCTGTGTGTGGTTGCAGCACCTCTCCTGCAGCCCCCACCTGCTGACCTCCCCCAGTGCCTGCAGTGTGCTGTGACCAGAGGGAAGAGGCAGGAGTTCTTGCTTTACCCTGTGTGCTCCCAGCCTGCAGCATTGCACACTGATGGAGACTTGTTGTTCCAGGCGTGGGCTCTGTGTCACCAGTGGACAGTGTGGAAGGACATAGCTGCAGGGTGGTGTTTGTACAAGGCTTTGAGGGCAGGTGTGTACCTGGTGCTAGATGGAAGTTCTGCCATTCGGGAAGGGGTTCATGCCAAGAGGTTGAGCTGCGGCAGAAAGCAGGCAGAAAAGAGGCGTTTTAATTCAATAAGATTCAACAGGACAGGGAACGTCATTGCTGCGGGAAGACCCAAAAAAACAGGCTTGAGATGCCATCGGCCTGAACAGAGCCCCTAAACAACACGAATCCTTCCAGCTTTGCCTGGAAAGTCATCCCGCACATCCGCAGTGTGCGGGGCCGGGGGGTCGGGCTGCAGTGCGAGGCGGCGGCCACAGGGAGGCACCGCAACGCTGCGCAACGCGGCGCGTTCTCTCCCCGCGGCTCCCGGAGCTCCCGGCGAAGCTCCTGGGGGTGGGGGGGAGGGGGGTTCCACTGCAATTATGTTGGCTTTCTGATCTCGCTGGTGTGTTGCAGTGGGATGATGGAGTGATGGAGAAAGCTCCGAGGTGACCTGAGAACGGCCTGTCGGTGTCTGGAGGGGAGCTACAGGAAAGAAGGGAACAAACTCTTTAGCAGGGTCTGTGGTGATAGTGCAAGGGGAAATGGCTTCAAGATCACAGAGGAGAGATTTAGGTTAGATATCAGAAAAAATATTTTATAATGAGGGTGGAACATGTTGCCTAGTGATGTGGTTGATGCCCAATCCCTGGAGACTTTCAAGGCAGGGCTGGATCAGGCCCTGGGCAACCTGATGGAGCTGAGCATGTCCCTGCAGGGAGCTGGAGTAAATGACCTTTAAATGTCCTTTCAAATTCTAAGGATTCTCTGATTCTATTATGTCTTTGCTGTGCTGGAACTCACTCCCAAGCAGTCTCCTTTTTCTTCAGCTGGGCTCTCAGTGCTCGGGGTGCTACAAGCACCCAGGTACACACTTGAGTCCCACTGAACAGCACTCTGTGTTCTGCGGATGGGAAGACTCTCAGGAAACAGTTACCATCATCATCTTTTTTTTCTTTTTTTTTTTTCTTCCCCTTTAAAAAGGACCTAAGAACTGTGGATGGCTCAGGGATTTTGCCCAGAATTTCCAAGCGTGGAGAGGCAATATTTTTGGTCTCTGCAGTGAGCATACTGAGAGCTGCACTCAGGTGGGAAATTCTCCCAGCAAAACATCAGTTAGATCTAGCTAAAAAGCAAAAGCCAGCACCACGCTGTACGGATCTGGATCATCCACTTGGTCCCAGCAGTTCTCTCCCTTCCCCTGTTGATGGCAGTGCTCTGACTCCCAGCCTCCTGCCCAGTTCAGGGATGGACCCCACTGCAGCCCAGCAGATGGCCCAGGACAGAATTTTAATGGGGGAAAAAAAGGGCCTGAATGAGTATTTAAAGCCATAGCTTGTGGCTGATAGGCAGGAGGTGCACTGGAAGATGGAGCCTTTGGGGGACAGAATCGTTGGTGGTTCTGTTCCCACAAGCTGTTTTTTTCTTGCTTTTTGCATACAATTTCTGAAGGCTCCATGGCAGAAGCAGCTGGCATGAGGTGGGGATCTGGTCCAGAGAATTCCCTTTGTGATCAGCTCAATCTCCTTCGGACCAAGCTCCCTGCTCAGAGAGTAGTAGGGCCTAAAGGGAAGGAATTGCTGCAGTGCATGCTCACGTCTCCCTTATGGGCCTTGGGAAGAGGAGGGTGCCACAGAGTAACTGGGTTCAGGGCACTTCATAAAGCGTGCAGCTGAGGATGGGTGGTTTCAACAGAGCCCCCACCAACCCCGGCATGACACAGTGCTATTTCAGCGTAACACTGGATGTAATCTGCATAGCAGCATGTTTAAGACATCCGATGACTGCACCCATCGTGAGCACTGAACATCTCTGATTGCTTGACATCTCCGATGGCTTCATTTCTCAGCTCTGACTGTTCATCTTCAAATAAATGAGATGAATTTATTCCAGTAAGAACACACTTGGGCTGGAGAAGTTTCAAGCCCCTCAGTCTGTAACAAACACAGAGGACAGGTCTGCTCTTCAGATTTTTTCTTTCTTCCCAAAGCATGAATCTCCAATTCCCAGCCTGCAAGTTCTCTTTGATGTAGTCCTTTACCAAACTGTACAGTATAAAAGCAACTCCTCCGTCAACTAATAAACTGAGAAATGGGAGCATGCCCTGCAAGAGAAAGGTTTCTCTTGGTGAGGTTTGATCATTCAGTATTTAAATGATTCGGTTTTTTCCCAGTTGGCAAAACCCAGAGCTTTCTGCAAGGTGGCAAGTAAGCAAATGAAGGAAAGGCAGAATCAGCTTGGAGCTGTGAGGTTTAAATCAAAACACGCACCCTCAAAAATAAAATAAAAATAAAAATCCCAGGGGCTTTAGAGGCCCCGAGAAGGCTAATCCATCTGCCTTGGGTTTAAGCTGGTGGCTTGGGCTGTTCAAAGAGATAGCATGTGTGTGGGAATATTTCTACTGGTAAATGAAGATATTCACTCATCAAAGCGGGAACCTGCAAACGTGTGTTGCATAAAGGGGGAAATTCCAGGCATTCCTGGGGAAATTGCAACTTTGAGACTGCAGAATTGAGCCCATATCAGGTGAAATGCTGGTGGAGCATCGTGGGGGCCTGTCTGATGTGTGAAAGCAGGCTTGAGTGAGAACCAAGTGCGACTGTGGGTCCTGCCATTGCTGCACGACGTGGAAAGGAGTCACTTTCTCTTCCTTATGGACTGGAAGTTTCTTCCCAGCACAGTATTGCAGTCATACTGATAACCACAGCTCCATCTGGCCATCAATTACTCATAGAGACCCCAACGCCGCTGGGACTTTACACTTTATAAGAAGCAGCAGTGTTTTAGCTGTTAATTGGATGGTCAAATTCTGCTCTCCTGAGGACCAAGGTGAACTTCCCATTGACCTCAAAGCTGGTTTCTGGAGGCTGGAACTGAGCCCAGGGTGCTCAGGGCAGGTGGGTTCACGGCACTTGCTGCACAGAGCTGGAGGGCTGCGGTTGCTTCTGAGTAACCCGAGGCAAGAGGGAAGGACAGATCCCGGCCCTGTTGAAATCACAGGCACTGCTTGCTGGCTCCCATGGGATGGTCCAGCCTGATGCTTTGGTCTAGTAACAAGTTTCTCCTTCCTGTAGCTCCTTTGAGCCTCCACTTGTGGGAAGAGGAGGTTCTCTGTGAGAGAGCAGCATGGGGCAGCTCTTGCTTCATGCTTGTTCTGCTTCATCCTGCTTGTCTGCGGACAAACGCTCATGCACACATTTAAAAATTCTCTTTTTGTATAGAAAGCACCTAAAAATTCATCCTGCCGTATGCAGAGGGACCTGGACGAAAGGCTAGGGGAAGGAGTGGTAAGCTGCAAGAACAGACAGCAGAGGGGACAAAAAGGCTGATGTGCTGCAAGCAGCTGCCCAGTGATGCTGGCGATGTGCTGTAGGGCAGGGAGCAGGTCTGAATTGTAGTCTTTTGTGTTATATGATTGTCATCTAAAGCCCTGCAACTGTTTTCCTGGTTTTCCTTTGGAAACCAAAGGAAACCTTCCAGGAAGATTGCCTTTGCCTTGGGGACTGCCTTTGTTCATATGTATGTGGGAATACAAATGGTGCTTGATCCTCCAGGCAACATCTGCATGACACCAAGGCACACCAGTGCACATACTTGTGTTGAATATTTTCTCTCTTTTGGCAAGATAAATGGAACTAAAACAGTGATGGTCTTAGTACAGACCAACTTTGTGACTTGCACCCCTCTGTTCTTACAGGGATCCTTTATTTAAAGGCTTCTGTGCTTGCAGATTGCCTTGACAGCCAAAACTCAGGGTCTAGAACTAAAAAGCAGCTTGCTAACATGTTTCACAAGATGAGCAGTGCCCCTCTTTGCCTGTTCGCTGCAAAAATATTCCCCAGCCTTCTTTGCCTTCGTCTGTCCAGTAGCCCTAAGTGGCTTTCCAAATGCGTTTATCTGAAATTCCTTACATTTTTATCCTCGTCCCATGCATGGGAAGCAGCAGGACTGAGATCAGTGCTTACTGTATGCCTGGTGGTTGGCCCGTCAGTTATCTAGAGGAGACGATCCTGTTGAAGGAAGAAGAGAACAGAAATCAGCTCAGTGCCCCAGTGCAAACACAGGTGATAAATGTACCCCTGTGATTACATTCTTCTTCTGTGTGTCTCAGCCTCGCTAACTAATCCCTCCTAGGAAGAAGGAGAAGGAAGCAGGGAGCTGTAAATTACAGCTCAGTTTAATTGTCTGTGAGGCCAGGCAGAGAATACACAAAGTATCTTTATGTAGAAGTGGATATCAGCAGGAGATGTAAAAAAATGGTGGGTTTCAAGCAGTTGGTGTCTTGTGGTTGGATCCTCTAGTGTCCAAGAAGGTGCTGACTCCAACTGAAGCTTTTACTGCCATTGGGGCATTCTTAATATTTCTCTCTCCCCTGTGCATTCTCCAGTGTCTAATAATATTGCTAATAGGCTGCAACATGAGCTCAACAATTTCTTTCAGTGTGGGCATTAATAGGTCTCAAGATACAGGAGAGGGCCCTATTTTCATAAAACTTATAAGAACTGTAAGACCTCTGCCCCCTCCCCTCTGCAGAGCTGGGTTGGAATTGGCCAGCAAATTTGGAAGTTATTAGAGGCAGGGGAGATGAGTATGTTTATTTTATTTATATTTTATATACGTATCCCACGTGCAGACTGGTTGCATAAACCTCATTTCTTAAGAGACCAAGCTTAAACCTTATGTTTGCCTTGCTATTGTAATAAACTTTGTCTCCTTTTATTTACCCACCTGTAGGATTTGACGATTTCCCCTTTTTCCCACTCCTCAATTTCCCCATATCCTGTTCCCGAAAGGACTGGGGCCCTTCCCAAGGGATTACTTTAGGCTGCTTCCCATGAGGTCTGCCTTGAAGGATACGGATACATAGGTGCACATATGTTTTGCTGATATTGGTTGTGCTGCAGCAAGACGGAAAATATACACAGAGATGCAGTTCAGTCTGGTCTTTCCCAGAGGCAGTTTAGATTTGTGTGGTTTCTTCTGAATCTGTCAAAGGCACCTATATTCCCATGGAAGAAAAAAATACTGCAGCCTTGCAAAATAGGAGTGACACGAGAATTTAAAATATATCAAGTCCAGGAAGCCACTTATTGTCTTGGAAAGGATCTTTCTTTTGGGGACTCGTGTTCTGGATGGTGCCCAAAAAACCCAGCGACCCCATTTCAGCATGTGAATCCCCAAATCAACATGCTTTTAAAGCTCAACCAGTGCTTGTACGCACAAATTACCCCCTCACACACGCACCGTTATGTACGTGTTTTCCTCTCCCAGCATTCCAGGCTGCTTGGGTTGACCTTGTCTCTCTCAGTGATTTAGGTTTTAGAGAAGGAATGGGTAAGGATTTGCTTTGACATTTAAAGGCAATCCAGGTAATTGATAGCACTGGCAGCGTCCATCTCTCCCTCCATATATCTGCACAACAGTATCTATTTTTGACATAGCTGACACGCCATTTCCTTTGGCAGCCCAAGGGCGGCTCATCTTTAAATTAAACTCGTCTCCGACCCTTCCAATCTGCGAGCTGTACAGAGGCAGACACTGGTGGGGTATATCATCTGGAGACTGTGCAGGCATATTTGAGCAGGGTGATGTATTATCGAAAGGGCTCTGCATTACTGCTAGCTGGAACCAAAACAAGCTCTAAAGTATTAACTAATGACATGGGAAGTCCCTTAGGTATCTAATCACCTTTAATGTTCAGATTTAGAAGACAACTTTAAAGGAAGAAAAAGAGATTAGCAGGTCAGGTCAGAGCACCCCTTCCCCCTCCCTCCACCCCCAAAATACAATTGGCTTTTTAAAGTCAAAACCAGATTCATATTTCACCTCATCAGTAAATACACCATCAAAAACCAGGCCCTAGAGCTTGCATCTTGGGGTAGAGCTTCGCTGAAGTTTGGAAGGGCTTGAACGTTTGGCTTGGGGCAGAAGTAACAAGGGCTTTGGGGTCTGGGATCCTCCTTGGCAAGGGCTGAGCTGAAGGTTGGTGCTGTCCAGCCGTAGGAATAGGACTCCTCTGCAGAACTTGGGCTGCAGCTCTCTAGGCTTTCATGCACGTTGGCTGCTCGGACTGAAATCTGGCTTGTGTTAATCCCCACAGGGTTTAGCCCATGCCACAGCTCCCTGCCTGTACAGAGGTGCTAAAGAACATGCCCATGTCACATGGGAAGTCTATTTGGGGGGAGGGTGGAAACACTGATGTGGCCTCCCAAGACCTGGGCCAGCATGTGGCTTGCAGAACTGGCTCTGCAGACAAAAAGAAGAAAATAAAAATCTCTTGTCAGTAAATTCAATTTCCAGCATTAATGTAGACCCAGCTGTATTCTTTTGACGCAGAAAGCTGAGGGCAAAGGCTTTCAATCCTTCACTTTACCCAGTGGGCCAATTCTTGCCTCTTGCACAGCTTTGAAGGGGAAAGGGATTAAGTTTCAGTTTCCACTTGGGGATGCTTCTGCTGTTGGATATGCCCAGAGAACATGTGTGAAGCATGGGGAAGAAACTCCAGAGCTGGCACACCAGGCTGGCATGGTATCCTCTGGGAAAACCGTCCAAGAGCTGAGCAAGAGAGAAGAATGTCCTTGCAGGTTTGGCACAGATGGTGCAGCCTGTTGTTCAGGAATTGCCCCAGCTCAAGGGCACTGTACCCCCATTGCACTCTGTCAGTACGTAACCCACCCAGCATCCCCGGGAAAGAACTATGATGGGGGAAGCTGCTAGCTGATTTTTTTTCCTCCAACAATGCCTTGGCATGAGATAGACTTGCTTTTTCAAAACTTCTTCAATCTTTGCTTTTTCGAGAGTGGTCTGTAATCCTGAATTCCCTGCGGAGTCTAGGAAATTAATGAAACCCAGAGATGCTCAGCGTCCCTCCAAGTCCGAGTACTACAGGTTCAAAATAAAATTCTGAGTAAACAAAATGTTTCTTTCCCTTCTCTGTGCTCTCTTCCACCATCCTAAAAAAAAAAAATAATAATTCCCAAACCACATAGGAACAATCTCATAACTTTGCCATGTCCTCATATCCTTTTCTGGTTTTCAGTCAGCCTATGCTTACCCTAGCTTTCATTGATACTGGTTTCTTGAAAGCAGAAGCTACATTAGTGTAAGATTCAACTCTTTGAAAGGGTAGATAACAGCTGGACAAGGGGAAATGGTTGGAAGTTGAGGGAGGGCAGACTGAGGTTGGATGTCAGGGGGAAGTTCTTTAAAGAGAGAGTGGTGAGGTGCTGGAACAGCTGCCCACAGAGGCTGTGATGCCCCGTCCATCCCTGGAGGTGTTCAAGGCCAGGTTGGATGGGGCCCTGGGCAGTCTGGGCTGGTATTGAATGTGAAGGTTGGTGGCCCTGCATGTGGCAGGGGGCTGGAAATTCATGATCCTTGAGGTCCCTTCCAACCCAGGCCATTCTGTGATTCTGTGATTCTCTGAAATACAGACAAGTATTTAGTAAGCAGGGGAGCCAGGCCTCAGGTTGAAAGATGAGCACAATGGAGAGGAAGAAGATTAAAAATTTTGTCATTTATTTCAAATGAAAAAGATGAACAATTGCCCCAACAAAATAGATGTGGAATTACATCCAAGGATATATATACATCCAGGGTTTGCAATGATGTAAGTCACTGGATGTATGTACTCTCATTTGTTACGATGTCACCTCTCTGGACATATTTATAACTACAAACTACAGTTTGTGGTTTCCAATCATTTATTCCAATCGTTTATTTGTCATATAAACAAGATAAATTTGTTAGGGGGCTTGATGATGTTGTGGCAAACCATCGGAGTGAAGCTTGAGTACTTCCCCATGGCATTGCTGGGCTGATGTACAGAGGGGGACAGCAGCTTCCCTGTGCTGTCATCCACCTTGACAGACGCTGGTGGGATGCTGCTCTGAAAATAAGTGATGGGAAATGGTTGCGTTTTCTTCTCCCTCTTTTCTGCTAGCACTTCTAAGATGGCATTAGCACTGCAGTACCAGTGGTTGGTTCATCTCAAAGGCCTTTTGCAAGGAGCTGGAGATGCTTCCTGGGGAGGAAATTGAGGTAGGCAACTGAGATGCTGCAGCAGCCTGCTCAGAGTGCTGTGCATCCAACCCCAAAGAGGCTGCTAGGCAAACTCCTGTCCTGGTGCTGCAGGGATTTTCTAGCTCCTTGTGCCAACCCATGGCTGGGTTTGCACAGAATGGATGCTATCTGCTGGACATATAGATGGGCAGCTTAAATCATGTGGAGTTAAGTGGGTCAGAATAAGTGGGTACCTCTTTATAGACATGGTCAACAGAGATAATCACTGTGGCAAGATCCTGAGGGGATTAAGGGAGAGAGATGAGAAAGTGGGCATCTGCATTGGGTCACTGACACTGAGCCGATTCATCACCGACTTGTGCTTCCCATCCCTCCCTGGAGAGAAGGGGATGAAACAAGCACTGAAAGCTAGTTGGCACGGCTGCTGCCTTCACACTCTGCTGGAGTTCAGCCTACTTTCATGTTTCACTTTTGATTATTGAAGTCCAAGTTGTAATGGGAGATGATTAGAATGGCAGAGAGCTGATGATGCCCACCTACGTGCGAAGCGGTGGAGAGCTGCACTGGGAAAGCTGGGTGGGCAGCAGATCCGAGTGGCTCAGTGCCAAAGTGGCCAGCACTGAGATCCTATGGAGGGGAAGGGAACAGGCTAATGCCCAGTCACAGCCTCTGAGGAAGGTTCTTTAGAAGGCAGTTTCCCAGCTGCAGTTGTCAGTGACCCTTTTTTCCTTTGAGCATAATACTATTTTGAGACTGTGGGGATAATCTAGGTGATACTGTGGTCCCAGCCTCCTGTGGTCTTGCCTTCTGATAGGACCCTAGAGGATAAAGGACCTTCTGGTGTGAAAGTATCAAACTTCTTTGCAGTCTACTATTATCTGGGGCATGTCTAAGAAAGGTCTCCTGAAGAAGTCGGCAGCATGGGAAAAACTGGTGGCTCCATCAGCAGGACTCTGATTGATGCTACATCAGCACCAGGCTCTTGGAGGACTGCAGTGTTAGGGCATTGCATGCCACTGGCCCAACCCCAGGGATGTCAGCATTCATCTCCTTACATCTCCTGAGAGTGCTGTGAAAACCATGCTGGTCATGATATAAATATTCTCAGTATTCGAAAAAGCACGAGTATTTTCTGACTCTTCTTGCCAAAAATAACAAGGGTGTTTGAGGGCTATTTTCTGCAGCCACCTCCATGCTCTACCATAAGACTCTGATTCCTAAATGGGGCCTTATAACACTGTTTCTGCAGTCCATGCCACTTGCATTTCCCTCCTCTATCTGTTAGAGAGCGAGAACCAGTCATGGCGCTGATCTGGGGAACCAATGTTGTCCATCTGTCGGCGTCTGGGCACGCATGCTCTGCTGAGCAAGGCTGATGGCGGTGGGGGTGACAAGGTGCCATTTGTTCTGTCTTGGTAGATCTGCCAAGGTGCTGGATAGAGGGATGGAAATCACGTAGGATCCCCATGCAGAAGATTGCATCGGTTGTCAGAGAACCCCGTCCCTACTTTCCCATCTTTCCCCTACAAGACAGAGACCAGGCTGCTGATCTGGCAGCCAAAAATTGTCTTGGATGGATTGGGGATAGAACACATCTGCATCTAGAGGACACAGTACAGATTTTCTCATCCCTAGGCAGCGCACACGCAGCAGAAATTTCTCCACAATTTCTGAGCACGAGGCAATAGTGGAGATGGATGGGACTCTGTGAGAATGTTGCAAGGTTCAGATAAAGCCTGCAGTTCTCAGGGCAGGGTCTCTACGTGGTGGTGTTGAGGCTAAATGGAGTTTACCCACTAGGAAGGCGAGTGACATGCTGTTTATCCATTCCTCATCTACACCATGCGATGGAAATAATTTCTTTTATATATCCCAGTTTGACACTGGGAGGGAGCAAGGAGTCACCCCACTGGGGCTGAGGAGCAGGTGCTTGGGGGTCATGGGGAATGCTACCATTCCCATAGCATCAGAGGGGGTCCAGGTTTGCTGGGGAGGCTGATGGGGGCCCTTTCACCCCAAACCTACACAAAGGAACTGTAAAGAAAGCTCTGAACACCCCTGAGGTATTTTGTTGTGCACTGTGCAGAGAGCACGCACACTTGTGTTCTCTCTCCACTTGGCATCTTCTCTCATAATCATTCATCCTCTCTATAAACAGATTTCCCAGTAATGGTTTTCATTTTCTTTGAAGTGTCCCATTCATTCTGCTGCTCTGCCCATTCATGTGCTCAGGGTTCCTTGAAAGGAAGACAGACACAAACATCCAAAGTGCTTGAAATATGCTGGCAGAGCAGGGGGAGGGGATGGACAGAGGCATTTCTTTTAAAATCTATCTATCTAGGGAGACTTTCATCCTTTTTTTTTTTCTTTTCTTTTTTTTTTCCCCAAGTTACACCTGAATAATTCTTTTTCTTTTCTTTTCTTTTCTTTTCTTTTTTTTTTTTTTTCTTTTCCTCCCAGTTCTTTCTCCCCCATAGAAATCCCAATATAACATGGCTTTTAAATTGCCCCTCTCACCCCCCAATCTGTTCCTGCTGCTTTAAGCTATTAATAAATTGAAAGCATGTTCTGGAAGGCGATTTAATCCAGCCCCAAAGTTAAGCAGGTGCTGAAGTGGTTTGCTGATGGGGTACATTTCCAAATTGGGGCCTTCCAGGCTAAGACATGACTGTCATCAGGGCTGGGTGCTGGGCTCATGTGTCCGGAAAGGAATATTTGCCCTGAAAATCAGGAATTGTATCTATTCTCTGCAAGGGCAGGGAATTCTACTGCAAGGCTACTTCACTTTTTAGGGTAGGTTGGTTGGTTACAGCCCTACATCAGAGTTCCTGATGCAGTAGCAGTCCAGATTAAAAATCGAATCAATGCAAATGCGTCCTTGCTTTGTCCCCAAGGACTTGTGCTATCTTGCATTTGAACCTCCCAGGGCTTCCTCATGGGACTAATCTCCAGCAAATCTTCCTCCCCTGGTTTGAAGAGGGATCTCACTTCTAACCTTGCAGAACGGTAGAAAGCAAACTTATTGAATTTAAATGACAAGGTGATGCCTTGCAAGGGGCTCTAATTATGCCCTGATAGACTTGTCCATTGTAAGGGGACATCTTGCAATACTGAGTATAATCAGTGAGAAGTGTGCAGACTTTCAGAGAGAGAATTCTGCTTGAACTGAGGACAGAGATGGGACCTCAGCCTGGGTGCAACGGCTCCTGCTCCTGGGTAGCAACCCTGAGAGTGTTTGCAAAAGCAAGTGCCCCGAGCGAGTTCTCGACTGTGCTTTTTCTCTTGACACTTGGAATTTCAGCCCACACACCCGAGATTGTGCATGGCATTTGTGGTCAGCTTGAGGGCTTGGTTTTTCTTTAATTATTGTTGTATAGTAATGGATTGGGGGTTTGGTGCAGGAGAGCGAGAATGCGTTTGCTGTTTCTCCACCAGATTTCTGCATTGGCTTGGTTTTTATTAGGACATGTTTGGCTTTGATTTCAGATTTATATGTTGTTCTGCTCCATCCAGCTCCAATGAGCTTCTTGAATCCAGGCCCCCATATAAATGGAGAATTATGATTCTAACATTATGCCTAGTAGCAATAATAATAAAGAACTGGATGTTCGTATTCATATCAGCTGCGAGCCCAAATTCTCTTGCGAGGGACTGAATCTGTGCATGGCTGCAGAGCGGGGTGGACACAGTGTTTCAGGGGTCGGAATGTCCGTGCCTGCTCTGTTAAGAAGGGTGGGGTCTGAACCAGATTTGGATGAGGAACCGACCTGGAGGAAGGAGGGAGGAACAAGCCAGCCCCCAGCATACCACAAATGTGTTTTATATTGTAATATCAAACATTGGCTTATTCTGTGTTTTCTGTTAAAACAAGTCATAAAAGGACTACTTAAAGGGGACTCCATTCCTATATTTTATATATACCCACAGAGCACATGTGGAGTGCAGATAATGGTGACCAACATTCCCCCGCCGCTTTGCTCCTTCTCCCCCCACCGACCCATTCATCTCTGAGATCTAATAAGAAAAAGAACAGAGCTGGTGTTAACACAGGAGGGGTTGTTAATCTATTTGGAAATGGATTTTCAGATCCAGGCGTACATATATATGTATATGTATATGTGTATTATTATTATTATTTTTCTGGCTCAAAGGAGAAAGGAAGGGATGCACTTCTTCTGGGGAACGGATGCCAGGGTGAGCGTGGTGCCAGGGGAGGAGGTTCTGGCTCAGCTGGTGGAGGTGCTCCTGGGAGGGAAAGGAGGGCGTTCGGCGTGGGGTGGGATGTAATTGATAGCAGGGAAGAGCTGTCACAATAGCAGGATAGGAAACCAGCTATCCCGACAGACCCAGCTTTAAAAGCCCCTAATCTGCCAGCCCATGTATTAAAGGGCTGATTTGAGGGGAGGACATGGGGGAAGGTGGGGGGGTAAAGAGGAGGCCTGACTCCTGTTAGCTCCTTCTAATGAGGCAGTTGAATAGCATTTAAAAGGCTCCTGGCCTGGCATGAAATCTCACAAAGGAACCTCCTTATTTTAATGCACGCAACTGACTTGGCTTTACAAACGCTTTTATAGTGTCCAGACACTTACAAATCGACCTTCAGTGATTCCTGAGTTAATTCGAAGACTTGGGAAACATTAATGCACTGTTAAAAAAAGAAAGCCTCTCAATAGATCTTTCTAGTCTTACAAACACGCTCAGAGTCCTCGAGTACTCAACTCCGGGTATAAAAATGCAAAGTCGTTTAAGGCTATTAATGAGGGGAGAGAGCTGATCCGCATTCCTCGCCCGAGTCTCTCATTTAAGCTATTAACCTCCCGCTTGTAGGGTGTTGGTTTGGTGTTCTGTTGTTGTTTTGCATTTTTTTTTTTTCCCCGAGTAAAGACTAACGGATTTTGGCTCGGAGCAAACATTTAGAACTTGAAGAAGGGTTTGTGCGTCGGCAAGTTTATCTTCCCCTCCATCGATATGTCATTTGGACTAATAAAAAGCCTATTACCTCTCCCCGTAGATCTCGGCTCTTTAATTACCGAACAATGCGGGGAAAGAATTGTAGGGGTCCCATCCCTCCTCCCGAAACACGAAAGGGGATGGGAGCGCTGAGACCTGGTGAGTGCTACGTGCAAACAGCATGGAAAACACCCTCGTTTTCCACAAGAAAAAAAAAAAAAAAAAAAAAAAAAAAAGGAGCGAAAGTCCTCGCAGCAGAAGGGAAAGGGTTTAATTTGGAGAGCGAGGTTAGTGAGGGCTGGAGACAGAGCGAAGTAAATGGTGGCGGTGCAGCTCGGCGCGGCAGGAAGCGTGTGTGCCAATGGAGGGTGCATAAAAAACAACTTGAGCAGCCCGCACGGAGCCCGGCCAGGGGGTGCCGCGTCCTCTTTGCGAGCTGTTCCTCCGAAGCTTTGTCCCACAGAAACGGAACGGGCCCAGGGCAGTGGGAAAGGAAATCAGGCAGGAGGAGTGAAGATGGGGCTGAGGTTTCCGTTTAGGGATGGATTTTTTGGGGGGAAGGAAGCCTCCTTCCCCGACCTCTGCCTGCCGCGGCTGTGCGGCTGACCCCGGCGTTTGTTCCAGTGAAAACTCGTTTGGTTATCGAGATTTTACCCTCTGGTGGCGATTCTTGCCCGGTTGTCACAGAGGGACAGGGTGCGGGCAGCAGCTTGGGAGGGAGAAAAAGTAACAGAGGAGAGGAGAGGAGAGGAGAGGAGAGGAGAGGAGAGGAGAGGAGAGGAGAGGAGAGGAGAGGAGAGGAGAGGAGAGGAAGACAAAATATAATTAAAAAAACAAAACAGAAAAAACCACCAAAACCAAAAAAAAAAAAAAAAAAAAAAAAAAAAAAGCCCCGCTCTCACGGCCCAAATTATCTCTTAGCTCTGGGCTCCGATAAGCCGGGCGCTGCGCAGACACAGGCTGCCGGGCCGGGGGGGCATGGACCCCGCACTCTTCTTTTGTCTCCTTTCCTCCCCATGCCCCGTCTCTGGAGTTTTGTTTGTATTTTTTCCCCCTTTTTTCAGGGCACTTCGGGGAACAAAGGAATAATTTAAGAGCGGACGAAGAGAATGCGCGGCCCGCCCCGCCCCCCCCCTTCCCGGTGCCGCTGTTGGTGCCGCTCCGCGCAGCCTGAGCGCGGGGGCTCCGCTCTAACGCTTTGGGAAAGCGGAGTCGAGAGGATCCAGGAAAACAAACAATGCTCTGTTTTATCTCTTCGCTTTCTCCTCTTCTGCTCAAACTTTCTTCGCTGGAGAGGGGCGGATTCGAGCGTACTAACAGCTGCTTAAAATCTAATATAGACAAATGGATAACTTGTATAACATTAAGTTTTAGTAGGCAACTCATTTATTTTGAAGTGCTCTTGTGAATAGTTTGGCAAAGAGCTTTCTCCCTCCTATTCCTGGAAAGTAGCCGGGGGAGTTGGCCGGGCAGGGCCAGGGTCGGCGCTGGGGAAGCGGAGGGAGAACGCTTCCGATCCCCGCTGAGCGCACGGCAGCGCTGCCGGACCCGTCCTCACTCTGAGCGCGGCCGAAAGTCCGGCAGCAGCGCCCCAAAATTGAGGCACAGAGGAAGGCAGCGAGGAGAAGAGATGCGTTTGTTGTTCGGGCAATTTCGAGCTTCTGCACGCGGCTTTGGGGAATGTAACACTTGCAGCGCAAAGCTCTGGGGCATCCCCCACTTAATGCTCGCGTGTGTGTTAGTATTTAACCAAAAAGGAGGTCGTTTTGGTTTCTGAATCTCTTGGTAAGAGTGAATTCTGCCCTGGAAAGCGGTCTGGGATGGAGCAGCGCTCTCCTGCCCCTCGCTGCGTCCGAGGACGGAGAACACGAAGCGCGGCGGTGCTCCTGGCTTCGCAGGGAACGCAGACCGGGGAGCTCCCCCACCGCGGGGAGAGAGCCGGCCCTTCCAGCTCGCCGGACTGATATTCAGGAAACAATCATCATAATAAAACAAAATAAAAAAGCACAACACCAAACCCACCCAGCTAAGCCGAAAGCACAGGTTTTATTCGTGGATGTGTGTGCCCCTGTCCCATCACCTCCCGCGGGTACCTACGCCTCTGGTCCCTGCGCAGGCAGAGCAGCTTCTTCTGCCTCTCCCGAGCCGCTCTGCTCCGCCAAAATCCCCCCCGCGCCCCTTCGGCGTTGTATCCCCTCCCCGAGGCTGAGTCCCTGTGCTGGGCACGGGGAAAAACGCATTTGATCTCGCAGGGATGCCTGGCCACTCTGAGCTGTGACTCTCTCCTTCCTTATCCGTTTATTTGCGGGAGTGAAACAATAATAATAATAACGGTCCACATTTTATATTACATTTTCTCTTCATTCGTTGTGTGCGTATATATTTCCTAGTCCGGCCGAGCCGATAAGGGGAATGCTCAGACAGGAGCTGCCCGCTCCCCAGGAAGAAGTTTGCTGCCCGCTCGGGGCTCGCTGGTCGTTCTGCTGTCCGCAGAAAGCGCTGCTGGGCTCCCAGCGCGGAGGTGGGGAGAGCCGCTGTTCTCACAGGGCAGCTTTGGGGAGGGAGGTAGGGATATTTGGGGGGGGTGATTTTTATTATTTTTATTTTCGGTAGATTTGTAAGAAGGAATTCGCACAGACTGAGAGAAAATACATATAGAGAGAAAGAAATGCAGCGATTAGAAAATGTTAGAAAAAGGGCAAACGCATCGGAGATGTTTGGGGAAGGTTCTCAGGTACGGAACCCCCGGCCCGTGCGACTGCAGGCGGCTGCGGGGAAGGAACGGGAGTGAAAGCTCCGCGCATCCCCAGCCCGAGGGCCGTGCCCGGGCCGGGAGGACCGGGGGTGATTTATTGTGTGTTTGGGCGAATCCGTTCCCCCTCCGACTTAAACAAACCATTGATCTCCACGAAAAGCGAAAAGCCCGCGGCCGGCGCAGACATCCGCGGGAGGGTTCGCCTCTCCGCTTTGCACCGGGAGGAAGGAACAGGAATGCTCCGCGCCCGCGGACCAGGTGCCGGATGGAGGAGGGAGGGGGACGGGGTTGCGCGCTCGGGGACCGCGGGAGTTGCGCGCCCGCGCAGCCGGGACGCAGGGGGGTTGGTAGGGGATTCCTCTCGCCGCTTGGAGCCAGGGAATTCAGATATTTTCGGATTTTTGCTCCCAAATCCTTGGCTTGGAGGAGCTGGGGAAGCGAAGGGAGGAACTCTCTTATTGCTCTCGATTTTCGGTCCGGCTTTGAGGCACTTTGAGAGGAAGCCATGACGCCTGCCGAGCACCAAAGGTGGCCGGAGGTGTCTGTTAGCCCTCAATTATAACTCCATCAATATCTCTTGCTCTGAGTGCTGCCGGTGCCCTCCCCGGGCTGGCAGCGGCTTCCCGGGGCTGCGGGGGCAGCGGGCGGCCGGGCCGCAGCGCCGGTAGTGCTGTAGGAAACGCCTCGGGTTTCTTTACGGGCTCATTTTCTCAGAAGAGGATTTTACTGCATGCGTAAAGAATTTTTTTGAAAAGCGGTGGTAAATATTTTCTCTTCTGGCAAGTTATTTATTGGCATGAAGAGAGGATTATATTTTTTTTTTCCTTCCCCCTCTTTATAAAGCTACATGTGGTGACCATATAGGATCAGAAATAATGTGGCCTTTCTGGTTTTGAAGAACTGCTAATGTCATTAAAGGTCTTCCTAACACGCCAGCTAGGAGTTCAAAAAGCCTCGCCTTTTATCCTGGGCATATATTTGGTTGTTTATAAAGTGCAGACTTCCTTATGCTTCAAGTGCATCAGGAGGATTTCTTAACTCTGCAGAAGGATCTGTTTTCAACTATATTCTTCTTTGGAAATTGGACTGTTTAACCAGTGTCTTTCACACTTCTTTTCTGGCTGCTATTTTTATACATTCAACCGCAGAAGAAATTCCCGCACACAGAAGCAAACAAAGAATTTTCCCCTCTGCTTTGTATTACAGAAAAATATCTCCGCAGGCCACTAATTGTCCATTAGTGCTAATAAGTGGCTAAAACAATATTAGGAGATAACCCGAGCAACCTGTCTTCTTTACTTTAATCTGCCGTACTGAAGTCGGGAAGGTTTTGACGAAGAGCCGAGCAGACCGGTCCGTGGAATCTGTGTACTAAACTTTTGGACTGTTGATTTTGAGGGTCACTTATCTAAGCTAAGTTCAAAGTGTCACCTGCTTTAATCCCTTCTCTGTCGCGCTCGGAGAGACTCCACACGGCACACGGTCCGCTTCGCACAGCGCCTGGAAAAATGTCTGTCTCCGTTCTCCCCCCCGGCTTTTCCCTTCCCAAACGCATTAGGAATTTCTCCCCTCGATTCTAGAGACTGTTAGGAAAAACTCATTTGAATTCCATTATTAATATTTTCCGGGCATGCTCTTTTAGTGTGTCGTTTGAAATGTATTAGGATGAATTATATGTCTTAGGAAAAAGGGGGAAAAAAAAGAAAAAGAAAAAGAAGAAGAAAAAAAGAAGAAAAAAAGAAGAACAAAAAAGAAGAAAAGAAGGAAAAAAAGAAAAAAAAGAAGAAAGAAAGAAAAGAAGAAGAAAAAATAAAGAAAAAAGAAAAAAAGGTGAAAAAATGAAGAAGAAATAAACAAAAAAAGAAGAGTAAGAATAAAGAAAGAAGGCAAAAATAGAAGAAGAAAAAGAAGAAAATGGGGGAAAAAAGGAGGAAAAGGAAGGAAAAAAGAGGAAAAAAGAAGAAAAAGAAGGCAAAAACAGAAGAAGAAGAAAAGAATTAAAAAAAGAAGGAAAGAGGAATGCAAAAAAGAAGAAAAGGAGAAAGAAGAGAATTTAAAGAGGGAAAAAAAGAAGAAAAAGGAAGAAAGAAAGAGGGAAAAAAAGAAGAGAGAAAAGAGCAAAACCCAGAGAAACAAGGCCTTTTCTATTAAATAGGAACAAGATGTTCAAATATAGAATGCAAGAATTTGAAATCTGATGTTTTCCACTCTTGGATGCTGATGGCATTAAAAAATCCACTTTGCTGCTTCTGCAATTTAAATCCTTACATCCAAACATAAATTATCCGGAGGGATATTATTCTTAATTAAAATGCTCTTTCCGGAAGGAGTTGTTTTTTAACTTCGCTTCAGTTTTCCCGAAGATTTTTCTCTTCCCTCCGATTTAACATTTCCATTAATTAAGCTGTTCTTAAGCCATGTCTTGTAAGCGCCGTGGGTTGGCGTTTCAGAAACTTTGACAGAAAACAGCCCACTTGTTTTGTTTTGTTTTGTTTTGGGTGAATGGTTTTGGTGAAGACGCATAGTTTTGAAACAACTCAGAGGGAATGGAAAACCCGGAGTTCTTCTGACATGTCAATGAATACACAAAAAGCCCCCATGTTTTTTCAATGAGCTCTTGAATGTGGAGCTTCACGCTAAGGCTTCCGAGGGGCAAACCGAAATTTCTGCAGCTCCGGATGAATTCGGGCACCGAATGGATAAATGGAGCTGCTCTGACAAGTGAGGAACCCTCACAGATTTCAACAAAGATGAGGAGGACAGCTCTCGTTCACCACCTCTACAACTCACTCCTTTTGCTCTCGCTGCCTGAATGTGACTCTGGGCACTTGGGCTGCCGGTTGAGTTCAGCTGTTTTACCATTTCCTCTTAGGGAAGAACTGGAGAAGCAGGAAAACGACTTCTGCATTCAGTGAAATAAAGGACTTCAGGCATTTGGTGAACTTCAAAAGGTTTGAGAGCAGTAGGGCTAGCACACCTGCTTTATGTTAGATGGTCCGGAGGCAACCACTTCAGCCACTCAGCCCTGGCCCTGCATTCTCATAATGGGCCCCAGAAGGGCTCCCATTGCGTTTCTCCATTGCCACAAACCACCTTCCATCACTAGGAGAAAGGGGACTCAGCCACGAGCTGCCACGTGCTGGAGGATGCTAGGAGCAGAGCGGGGCACCTCCAGGCTCGCACTGCCACCAAATCTTACACTCTGCCATTTGGAATGTACCTTCTTTTTGGTGTTTTGCTTTGGTGTTTTGTCTTCCTGAAGCCCACCCCCTTGTCTGTTCAGGTGAGAGAGACCAGAAAGCTGGTGAGGAAATGAAATTCCTGGTAAAAATGAGAAAAGGCAAGAGAAATCACCTTCTTTCTCTTATGCCAGCTGGCACATTCTTTAGAGAAGGACGACAGGGGTTTTTCTGTTACTCAGAACTGGTAAGCATGAGGGGTTCACTTATACACGTCATGACTTCTCATCAACTTTTCTGTTTGATGGGCTCTCTAAAACACCGGGATCCCAGCACAGTGGGAAGCTCTCTTGAGCTATTCAACCTCCTCTGCTCCTAGGCAATTGCCACCAAATGTATGTTAACAGATGGAGAAGGTGAAGGGGAGCTGGGGGCACAGGCACAACTACAGGAGTAGGTATATCTGCTAAAAAGTTCTAGTGGCTTCATTGACTTTTTTTTCCTCTTCTACTTCCTGAAAGTAATTTCTGAATCAATCACTCCACTATCAGCTTGCTCTAGAGATGGATGAGTAACACTAGTGAGATAAAAGAGTCAAGGCTCCCTTTCCCTTGAATTGGCTGCTTTTTGTTAACAGTATTCTGAGGGCCATTATTTCCCATAAAAGACATCTGGAAAATCATCGACGTGTGGTGGAGAAAGTGGCTGCTCCGCTTTGTACTCCCCTTTGATCCAACATGGAGCACAACTCACTGCCTTCTGAGATCAATAGCTCCCATCCTGGGGCATTTTTCTTTCTCATCTACCGCTTCTGATTTGAACCACTTTAAGAAAACATGTATGTCAACTTTTTTTTGGTTGTTGAATGTGTGTGTTTATGGATTTGTGACAGTAATGCTAGTGCCAGGAAGAGAATGGCATGGACCAGCTGCATGCCCCTGGTGAGCACCACCAATGGAGTCCTTCTTCTAAGCTTGTTTAGCTTCACTTTTATCATACCACACAACTAAAGATGCAGAAGCATACGGGTGGCCGTAGCCTCTGGGGAATCGGAGAGAAAAGTGTCAGCTGTAGCTTGAGTCCAAGCTGCCTACCCTGTAGAGTGAGAGGATCAAAGCGGCTTTAGACTGCAAGCCAAAGGTGTGTATGGAGGTTTGAATGGGAAGGGTTTTGTGTGAGCTCAAGTGTAGCAGAAATGCTAAATTGTGGTCTGGTCTTTTTAAGCAACAGCAGCCGGTCTGTGGTGCATGAGCTTTGTCATGGAGAGGCAAATGGGGGCTGAAGCTGCTGCTGGAAAGGCTGAGTCAGGTGGGAGTATGGGCTGAGGCTCTGTTTGGGGATGGAGCCCTGAGGTCTCCATCACCACATCCCATTGGTAGAGTTCGTTGGTAGAGCCTTCCCACACTGGTAAAGCCTTCCCCGTTCCTTCCCAGAGAGATATCTGTGTGGGTGAGAATGCCTGTGCTGTGCCTTTCCTCATGAAAGTGGCTCTTGGGTAGGCCCTGGCAGTACTGAGCAGTGACTGATACATTCTATGAATGGCTCAGCTGGATGGACTTTGAGATGTTTGCCTGCTTGATACCTCTGCTCTCCCACACTAATTCCTGTAGTATGCAACCTGACAGATCCTGCTAATACTAGTAGGATCAAGCACAGACCTACCAAAAAAAAAGAGAGGTCGTTATTTTCACAGGAACTGAAAGTTGGACCCTAAATCTTCAGAAGAGAGCGGTGCCTAGAAACCAGCTGTCTAATACATCTACTGTGCTAAACTTATAGCAGGGAGGGGAGAATAAAAATGTGTTTTGCAGTATAATATTGCTTTGTGCCTCCAAAAAGGCTTCTAATTTTATGTTTTAAAGGCAAACATTACAGCTAATTGAAGAGCAGAGAGGAAAAATGGATCTCCTTTTCTAAGCGCCAATAAGACTGGGTTCTGGGCCAGTGGTTCTGTGAGAGGTCTCCATTTACTACCTGTCCTAAACCTCAGGTATTTTAGAAGGAAAATGCCTGCCATATATTAAAGAGAAAAATCATTAAATGGATGTCAGAAAAAAAAAAAAAAAAGAGGACAGAGAAAACCCATATGACTGAATTTATGGCTTGCTTTAGAAGCACAAGCTAATGCTGAGAAAACATGAATGAGAACAAGGGGGCATCCAGGCAATGGAAAAAGTATTTTCCACTTGCTGCCTTCCCAGTGGTGACCTCGGATGAGATCCCCTGGGTGGCAACACTGCTGTCCCATCCCTGTGGTCCCAACCATCCTCCTCCTGCGGCCTCTGCCCTCAGTCCCCCCAAAATGGAATAACCCTCCTCCACCTCACTAGGAGTTGGATTAGGCCCTGTGCCCAGAACGTTGCTCTGTTTTTATTACTACGTTGAATGCACCCATTTGCCTCTGGAGGAAATGGGGCTGAGCCTGAGCAGCCCTGAGCCAGCAGGAAATTCAAGGCTTTGTGGGTATCCTTGCAGGAGCCAAGTCAAATGAGCAAGAGGGAAAGGGAATGCACTCAGGGACAGTGGGTTTGGGTGGGAGGATGTAGGAATGAGGGTGGAGGGGACTTTCAGCCAAGGCCTTGATGGGAGCAGAGGTGTTCAAAGTGCCTGGCATTGCAACAGCCATCAGGTTGGTGATCCCCCTGGGGGTTTGAGATCTGTCCATAGGAAGAGTTGCCCAATTCATCCAGTTCTGTGTAGTCCCAGCAGGATGGGCAGAGCTTGGAGCGAGAGGGCTCCCCCAAACCAGAGAGAGGAGGGCAGGAGGCAGGCAGAGATTTTGGCTTGGCACTGCTGTGAGCTCCCACTGAACTTCAGGCTCTTCTTTAGAACATTCAGCAGCTTTCTGGGGTACCCCTGGGCACCCCAGTGAAGGGAGAAGCAGAAATGATCTCCTCTTACTGCTGCCCTTAGCCCTGCCCCTTAGAAAGCTAATTTATTATTTTATTATTCATTATCTTTTTAAAGAACAAGAACACATACCTCAGAGGGCATCTACCCCTCCTGACACCTCTCATTCTTGTCTCCAGTCTCAGCAGTGAGATGCTGCAGCCCTTGGGACCAGTATCTCAGATGGGCTAAGCCAGGACAGGTGATGATCCTTGGCATTCTGCATGTGCTGAACACACATACTTGTGCCCACAGCAGATGCTGTGCGGTGCTATTGTTTTTTGCTCATATCCCCATGTCCCAGTATACCACTCAGCACAAACTTTAGGTCTTCTGGGGGCCAAAAAAATTAGAAAACACCAGTATGGAGCAGCGACTCTCCTTCACATTGTGGGCAGCTTAATGAAACTTAGTTTATTGCTACTTGTCACAAGTTTGGTCCCAGCTCAGTTCAAGTGTATGCAAGCTGCTGTGGGTGGGCTCATCCTTTCCTCGCCTTGCCTATCTGTGCTCAGCTCCTACTGTTCCCTTCTGGCAGACTTTGCACAGTCTGGCTGAGGGGTGAACAGGTTCACCAGGCTGAGCCAATGGCAGACCAACCCTGTGCAAAATACGACCAAGGAGCAGGATTTTGTGTCAGCTCAGGTAGTGAGCTGACCACCTCACTGCTGGGTCCTACACCATCTGGATCATCTCCCTGACCTGAGAGTGTCTGTGCTCCATGATCAAGCCATAGCAGGCTGCTGTCAATACCTTAACTACGTAGCCAAAGGATGCTGGAGGGGAAAGTGGGAGATACGATGGGTAAGAATCCTGCTCTAGGTTTGATGGAATGGGCAAACAGCTTGGGAGAAAGTAGATTAGCCAGAAATCTGGCACGTGGTCTTGGGCACCTCACCTATCCCTGTGCTGCCTTGCCTCCACCCTTCTGCACCATGACCACAGGAGAGGCAGGACCAGCCTCGCATCTGGGTTGGATGCTTCACACAGTGGTGCCCTGTCACAGTGCAGCCTCTGGTCTCCATCACAGCCCTACTACTATTAATAATCCAGAGGATTAGAAAGATAAGCCAGTTACAGAAAGACTCAAGCTTGTCAGTGCTGCCCACTGGCTTGTGGTATCTTATAGGTGGGAGAATGGCTTCATTCTGTTTGTTTACAGTCCATAACTTTGGAAACGGTCTAAGAGCTGCTCAGGTTTTATTTCGTTGCAGACCCCTCAGCGTAGGAGACATCTGTGCTGACAGAATTATCTTTTTTTTTTTTTTTTTTTTTTTATCCTGTTCCTTACATTAGTGCCTTTAACAAGAGCTGGGCTTTAATGGGCAGCTCAGCTGCATCCCTCCCCCTCAGCTTGGGGGAGATGTCTGACCAGCAGCATAGAAGTAATAAACAGGCAGATCAGGCACATATATTTCAGTTACAAAGAAGAGAATTCCTGATATTAGTATCTAGTATCTATTTAATCCTAAAGAGAGTAAAATATTTTATTTACACGTAGGTGAAGTGCAATAAAGTTCTGCCCTTTGCCTTTCCCAAGAGATGAACGGCAAAGGGCTGTGGTTGCCCTTTGGGATGCACCTGTCTGGACACTGGTTGCAGATGGGCTGGGGTCTGGCCCCACTGCACGATCATCCCTGGTGGGTGTGGGCTCCCCATGTTGATCCCGGATGGGATCACTATGAAAATCTATGGGCTTTCACTGCAGTGAAATGGTTGTTTGCTACACACTGGAGGATGTAATCAAAGCAATCTGTGCGTGCCTTTCTGGGGTTTGCTTGGAGGACATACTCAGGGTAGAAGGACAGCCCTGTACTGGCTGGTCTCTTACTAGGGACAGCTGTCCTTTTTTGATGCAATTTTGTGTGGATTTTGCCTCCTTCTTGTTGCAAGATTTTCTTTCTTCTGCATGAAGACTCACTGTTTTCTGCTTGCGGATGGGGTAAAAAGTCATAGAATATCTTGAGTTGGAAAGGATCCTTGAGGATCAAGTCCATCTCAGCTCATCAGGAAACTCGAAAGTAAAGGATGGGAGTTCTGAGAGCCAACCCTTTGCTGTCCCTGCAGCTGAAAGTCCATGTCACACTTAGCAAGCAAAACCAAGGAGTAGCACTGGGCTCTGCCTACCGTGCATGCAGAGCATCCCAGGAATGGCTGGAAGTGCAATTGGAGGCATTAGTGAAGTCAAGCAGAGAGCTGCTCTTCCCTCAGAAAGGAAAATCCAAGGCTATATACAACCATCCAGTTCCTTCCAGCTGCAGGACCTGCCTCAGCTTTGCCCAGGAGCCAAATTGCAACTCACACACACTTCTCTGTTTCTTTTTTCTTTCTGCTGCCGTGCTTTAGCACAGGAGGAATCCAGGAGAGGTGCTGTGAGTGGGGAAGGCGGGCTGCGATGTAGATAGAGAGGTTTGTGCAACAGATGTTACCTGGGAGCAGCACAGCCACAGCGTGGGCTTGAGCCTTTCAGTGCTGCAGGACAAACAACCTGCCAGCTGTGCCAGAGAGCGGGGCTGGGCTGCTTGCCATGGGAAGGGAGAGAAGAAAGAGAAGGAGCTGGCAAGGAGTGCACAGCGGCTTGGCTCATTGCTCCTGCTGCTGCTGGAAGACTTCTGCTGGAGGAACTTTTCAGTCTGATGTGGCACCTCTGCTGCAGTATTCAGCTGTAATAGAGATCTCAAAAACATGTTGGGAAAGGATAAATGGGTATTGAAATGGGAGAAACTCGGTTGCCAAACATATATTCCCAGGGAGGGATTATCTGGTGTCTAGTCTAGTGAACGTCTTGCTGTATACGTAGCTTTTCTAATGGTGAGCTCATCTGGGCTCTCTGATGTCCTGTAGTGTGGCTGTGTCAAGTGAGGGCATTGATTTCTTCCTTTTCCAGGCGGCAAAAGGGCTTTGTTTCTGTAAGGCTGCCAAATCTGGTGGAAGTGGGACAAAACATCCTACAGCTGTGAAGGGAGACAAAGAGACTAACAGAAAAGCAGCGCATGCAGAACTCACCTACTTTCCTCAGGGAAGCAAGCTGAGCACTGGGATCTTGTCCTGGAGAGGATCACACCAAGCTGAAGTCCTTGGCAGTGACCCCAGATCTCATAAGCTCTGATGGTGTTGGCACAAGTGCATCAATGAGCTCAGGTGCTCTTTGCTATGGGAGTGGTGAGGTGCTAGAACAGGCAGGCCAGAGAGGCTGTGGATGCCCCATCCCTAGAGGTGTTCAAGGCCAGGTTGGATGGGGCCCTGGCAGCCTGGGCTGGTATTAAATGTGGAGGTTGGCAGCCCTGCATGTTGCAGGAGGGTTGAGGTCCTTTCTAACCCTGGCCATTCTGTGATTCGATGATTCTGTTCTCTGGTGCACCACAAAATGCTGAGCCTGGACCCAGGCCTCGCTGCACCCCACAGCATGCAGGCATTGTGTTTGCAGGCTGTCCCCCAGGGAGCCCTGTGGGACCCTTGCAACCAGAACAGTGTTTACATGAGCGGGGAGGCACTGGGGTTTTTGCACTGGGATTTGGGAATGTTCCCCCCCTCCTCCCCTCAACTCTGTTCTTCCTGAGTATAGTTGGTCAAAAATATTTATCAAGGGCTAGAGAGGAAACCTGTGTGTATTATGCCCCAGACCAGAAAGCCAGAAAAAATCTCCCCGAAACCACAGGGTCAGGCTGGCAGCTTTGCAATGCTGATTTACTGGTGGCTTAAACAAACTGAGGCAGATTTGCACTCCTCCTCTCTCCTCCTTTGCTTCCATCTCACACTGTGCTCTGCAGGCAGATTTAGCTGTGTGATTGCCCCTTGCTATGGGCTCACTTGGGCTCTGCCCACAGTCAGGGGCACAAGCGCTGCGTTTCCCAGTGTCCCTCAGATGGCAACCATTCCTGACAACGGCCTTTTCTTTCCTTCCCCTCCCTCTGAAGGAAGAGGGAACAGAAGGTGTAGTCTCCTCATCAAGCTGCTGAGTTAATTGTCCCCATCCAAGCTCCCAGGCTGCAGTCAGTGAGGGGAAGGGTGCTCAGCTCTGACCCCATTTCCTTTCTGGTGACGTTAATTCGCTTGACCTCGTGTCTGCTGAGCTCGTGCTCCCTGGCAGCTGACAGGCAGGTGTGAGGCAGGCAGGAGGCTGGAGAAGGAAGGGCAGGTGGTCCCCAGCACAGCTGCTTGCTCAGCACGTGGGAGAGAAGTGCTCCTTGCTGAGGATCCGCTCTTGAGGTTTGAATTCGAAGATGGGAATCTTGATCTGCTATTCCCTTTCACTGCACTGATGAAGTGCAACCCATGCATGGACAGTGGGTCTCCTGGAAAGTTGTATCAGCCTCTTCTGGAGCAGCCTCAGCTCTGCATCCAACAAGGAAAGAAGTCATTTGTTGCTGTGGGGTGATGAAGTCAACGCTCAACTCAAGTTTGTGTCGGTCCATCCGAGTGCTCCCTCATTTGCTGTCTGTCTTCCTCCTTAAGGCCGAAAAAGGTGGTTCCTGCTGTTCCTTTGGAACCCATTTCCCCAACTGCCATCCTTCACTTGTATGATAGGGTGATGAGAGGTTCAAATAAGCTGTGTAGGGGATGAACAGGTGGGCAGCTCTGAGCTGCTCAGCAAGTGGGATCTGTGGTGGCCAGAGGTCCTGCCAGGTGCCATTGATCTCTGTTGGAAGGGGGTGAAGTGGCTGCTTGTCAGTTACTGGAGCTGCAACTGTTTTCCTTTGAAAAATGGACAAATCTTGTGAACGCAGCTCTGTTGGTACTGGTGGGCTTTCTACATCCCAGATGGCACCATGGGGTGGGTTGGGCCGGTCCTTATGAGGCTATTGGTGCAGCGAGCACCATTGCCATCACTTTCAATAGGGAAAGGCAAAAGCTCCAATATTTTGCTGAACTCCTCTGTGTGGAAATCACACCACAGCTCTGATCTCTGTGAGGTGACTTTACTGCTTGGGATTACAATGCCTCTGCACCTCCAGGTTAGTTCATTGCTGGAATAAATTCTGTGCCCAGAATGTGTCAACAGCCCTCCACGATCATCCTTGAAATCCAAACAAAAATGAATCTTTGCTTTCAGGAGAGAAATTCAGACCTTTTAGATGAGTGAGCAGGAGAAAAGATGAGCATCAATGCTCTCCTCAAGTCTCATTTGTTTTCTTTTCCTGCATCTTGGAATAGGGCCCTTTCCTCTCTGGAAGATGCCTTCACTAAGCTCAGCTTTCCCAATTCTGAATCTCAAGAATGTGATAAACCTTAGTTGATTTTTCCAAGCGGCTTGAACTGGTGTCAGGACCATCTGCTCTCCAGGTCATTAGAAGAATTTGCACCGTAAAGCTTTGCCATGTGTTCTCTGCAGATTACATACACCTTTGGCTGCGCTCTTGTTGTTAGCTGCTCATTATTGGTTGGTTTGAAAAGCTTTCCTTATAAATGCCCTGTGTCCCAACCACACGTGTTGTATCAGTGGTTTTATAATGACCCATTTGGAATTATTTAGCCAGGGAACCTTGCAGTTTTTCTTTTCAATGTGTCCTTATAAGATGCCCAACTTCTACAGTTAGTCTGTGAATGTACCCACACTATTAGATCCACTTGTTTATAATAGCAACCAAATGTCTTCAAATATTCAAGCCTCCTTTTATTTTTTACAGCACTGGCAATAAGCCTTTACATGTTAACTCTTGGCCTCTCTGGGTAACCTCTTATTTAAAAGCAACTTAATTGACTTTACCAGGCCTGGGCTATTTTTCATTTCTTCCTAGAGGACTCATTACTGGAGATGGATGTTTATAAACTGGATCTGGATCCTTCTCTCCCTCTCTCTCACACACAGACACACACACACTCTTTTACCCCTTCCTGCCTGTTTACACCAGCAGTCCACAGCCATATTCGTGCCTTCACCTCGCTTGGCTGAGGTTTTGTAGTGATGAGCCTGTGTTAAAAGGGAAAAAACAAAGCCTAGCATTTAAATGCTGAGAGGGAAAAGGTTAAAATGCTCAGTGGTTTGGGGATTTGTGTGTCACTGAGATGGACTGGGTTAGAACAGAAATTTGATTTCTTGATACAAGTTGGTTTTATACAAGTATACATATATATACATAATACATATATATTTGGATGTGTTTGTGAGATGTAAAAAAGGTGAAATACAGAGGTAAATGGGATCCTATGTTATTTTTTTTTCATTCTTTGCCTTTTGGACGCAGTGCTGACATTTTTACTCAAAAAAAAATAAATAAATAAATAAAAAATAAAAGAGATGAATTGAGAGATGAATCAAGCCGCAGACTCCGGCGTAACAAATCCTCAGAAGTCAAGCATGCAATTACCTGTTAAAGCTTAGAAAGGGAGCACTTTTGGACACGTGGGCTTGCCTGTCTCTGTAAGCAGGACAAATGAGCAGCTCTTAATACCGAGTGCACCAGATGCTCGGCCCATCCCATGCAGTGGGTTTCATGGTGGCACTGAACTTGCTGTGATCCCCTTGAGTTACCCTTGTGGTGCAACTCTGTCCCTGGTGGGGGTTAATCCCAATGATGTGTGCTGACAAAAGGCTCTGGGCACCCATACATTTGTTGGGTGGCACCTTCTCCTAGCAGGTGTGCAGCCCCCGGCCGTGTGCTCCATGCTTTGCACCCACCTGGGTATCCATTGAGGTAGGAGAGGCAGCAACGCTGATTACATCACATTCTTCATCCTTTTTTCCCCCGGTTTCTTCTTTGCATCTGATTAATCCACTTCTTGTCTGTGAGCTTTATCTCATGTTAAAGATCTGATCTGAGCTGTGACACCTCTCAGCCCAGTAGAGAATGCTGGGAGGGCTTCTCTGCTGACCCACACTCTCCCTGGGACCAATCAGTTACATTTACTGGGTTTTAGACAAAACCACAATGGAAGAATGTGGAGTTTGAATAGTTCTCCTGTCACCTTTCCTGAATTTAATCCACACATATTATTTTGTACTCTTTCTCTTTTTTTTTTTCTTTTCTATTTTTTCTCCTATTTTTCTCTGTCCTCCTCCTCCCTCTTTTTAAATCTCTCTTGCTCTTCACTAGTTCCCTTAAGTGGGTAGCATCTGCCAATTTTATTAATGGGCTGTGTAACCCATTTACAGGGCCGTTAATGCAAATATTAAATAAGACCAGGCCCAACAAAAGATTCTTGGAGTACTCTGCAAGATACCTCCCACAAGTGTAATACTTGGCTTGCAGCCTTTCTGGCAGGTTCGAATCCGCCAAGCAATGTTCGTGTTATTATTATTATTGTTATTATTATTGGCATTAGGAGATAAGCAGAGAGCCAAGCCAAAAGGCAGCTTTTGTGGCGATAGGCATGGTGCACACATGCTCTAATTATTTATGAGGACACAGCAGAATCCCAGCGTGATGGGGGTCCTGGTTTTGTCCGAAAGCTGCATAAAGAAGAGGCAATTCTTGGTCCTGGAGTGGCTCCACTATGAAAAGAATGATCTAAATGAAGGATGAGAAGAGTGACAGTGAGATCAAGGTGCTGCCAAAGGCTTTGCCCTCTGACAGTAGCCATGCAGTGGCCCACGCTGCCTCTCAGACAGGTAGCGCTCCTCTCCATCTGCTGGCTTTTCCCTTTCCCATTAACCACGAGTGCTGGATACCTTCCTGATCAGCCCAGGAGGGGCATGTTCTCAGATGTGCTTCCAATGCCCGAGGTTGCCATTTTTGTAAATGTAAAATCGAGCATCTTAAGTGTGTGTGTATTGGGGGGGGGGGGGGGGGGGAATGGGAGGGATGAACAGAAAGCTATAAACCAGCCCTTGTCTGCTGGGCTGCTTGGTAGACAAGCAGAGCGCCTGATATAAAACATGAGCAGAGGGATGGAGCTGACCTGCCAGCACTTTGCACCAGGGCTTGTTTCTGCTGCCCTGTTACTCGCATCAATAACCAGGCTGAGTTTAAGATTTCCGAGTAGATCTGCAGCTGCTGCTCAAATGGGAAGGTTGGAGAGGTGAGCACAGCATACAGTAGATGGTAGCACAAAACTGCAGGTGAGCTGCAGAGAGCAGGGGGAGGACACAAGGAAATGCTGGTGGGAATCACTCTGATGGGAGACTTTCTGTAAGAAAGGCTTGAGTTTCAGCTTGCAGCCCTGGGATACCAGTCCCAACTTCACCTTTAGCATTCACTAAACAATGAAGCTAATGAAGTTAATTGCCCGTATATGCAAAGTGAGTGCTAGATACGTGCAGAGGTATTTGCACTTCTGTCTCCACATTTGGATGTTTGGCCCCTGTGCATGCAGGCTTTATTTCTGTACCAACAGGCACATGAGCCCTCTGGATGCTGCAGGTTTAAGGCCTTCACTTGCATTTCAGGAGACCCAGCCTGGCATGCATGCACAGGGTAGTTTCATATATAGTCCACTTTCCAGGTGCATTTACCACAATGTATATGCAGATACAAGAACCCCTATGTGACTCTATAGGGAAAACAAAGCCTTTTTATTACTTTTAAGCTCTGCCTGAGCAGTTTCAGTTCTCCCAACCAAGCAGTGCTCCTGGCAGACCCTGAAGTCCAGGCACAAAACAAACAGCAATGGTTAGGGGCTGTGGGGTTGGGGGGTGTGGGGGGAAGAGGGAGACGTTTCCATTGAAAGGGAGAAATTTCTGACCACGCTAGTTTTATTGGCCTGCAGGAACCCTATAGATTAACAACCAGCAATCTCCCCCCAACACACACACACTCCTTCACTGCCACCCACCCCCACTCCAACCCGGAGACCTTAAACAATCCGGTAGAAGGTGTGACTTCAAACTTGGTGGTAGGGTAAAGAGAAAGGAAGCCAGAATGTAAGCATTTGTGTGATGTGATTATTCCCAGAAATGCCTCGACATCTCCCCGCTGTCCTGCACGGCTGCCAGCAGTGCCTCCGAGCCCCGAGCTGAGGTGCTGATCGTGGACTGCAGAGACACCGTGATACCTTATCTGGGACACGCATTGGGTCCCCTCGTAGTTACAAACGGAAATAGGGCCGGTAGCCAACCCAGCTGCTGCCAGGGGCACCACGGCCTCCATGAGACCCTGTCCGCCGCCAAGGTAAAAGGGATCCCCCGGTCCCCCCCTCCCCTCCGTTGCAGGCTGTAGGACTGCACCCGGGGTTGTAGGGTGGGCGTGAGTGGGGGCACCCCGGTGGGTGGGCACGCGTGGGGTTGGCTTGACGTGCGTGGGGTGGAGCCGAGGGGGTGGGCACGTGGCCAGGGGTGCGTGGGTTCTGCGCCAGGGTGAGGAGGGTGCTGGGGGAGCCGTGTGTATTTTTGGCGGTTGCCTCTGGGCTTGCTGCATTCCAGGTGGCTGCGATGGGCAGAAGGGCTGGGGCTGCCCCTGGCCTCCTTTGGGTTTCGCATGCAAAAATGCCTGAAGATGCTGTGGTAGAATTCATCTCATCACTTCGCCAAAGCCTTATTACTCATGTATCCACCTGAAGTGATGCCCGGTTTTCCAGCTCTGTGTCAAATAAGAAAAACAATAAGCTTATTCTCTCTTATTCCTCCCCACACACTTTTTTTTTCTTTTTTTTTTCCCCCCAATTTAAATGATTTCATTTACAGGGGAGGTGGAAGTGGGAGAGGGCTAATGTAGAACAGGTGTTTTGATTTCATGTTACTCTTTGAAAGGCAAATCTTGCCATTTGGACCCTGTATTCAGCCTTCGTTGGCAAAGAAAGTAATAATAGGAATTGTTTAGGAATTGATCAAAGAAAAACCCACCCCGTTCCCCGCCTCCCCTTTCCTGCACCGTCGGTAGGATCTGGCAATCCTTGATTGTTGATGGCACAAATTTTCGGGACTTTTTTTTTTTACTTTTTTTGGTCCGTTGTGCTTTCTAAGATGCCTTAGGGGCGATGTGCATCGGTAACTTGTCCCGCAGTTCTGCAGGGCTGCTTTTTCCGTCCGGACGACTGCAGGAATGGAGCAAACAGGGGAGGAAATAGACAGAAAAGAGCTCAGCCCCGGTGGTGTCGGGGTCTCCCAGCTCTGCGGTCTCTACTGAGAAACTGGGGAAGCCGCACCGGAGCAGTGCAGTGCTCTTTCGGGGCTCTTTTCTGCAGCTCAGCATTTGCAGCTGCCCACGTCCAAAAAATCGCTCTACAGCAATACGTGTTTCTTTTCCCATTTCTACCCCCCTCCTACCTCGGAAATCGTGAGAACCATTATTCCTACAAAGCACAGAAGGTGGCGAAGAGAGGGGTGCGGAGCTGGGAGGTTTGGGATGAGCCCCACCGCCCCCAGACAGAGCCCGTGCACAAGGCAGTAAGGGAGGGATTCAAGGGCCGTTTTCTCCCACTTTAAGATCTTTTAAAATCCTTTTCCTTTTTGCCGGAATAACTGCGTTTCGATGAAATTCGCGTCTCCCGAGTGATGCATCCCTGCCCGTTCGCAAATCCTCAAATTCTTAAAGCAGTGGGTCGGGCTGGGATAGATCGTTACGTGGGGGGGGGGAGGAGGGGAAGAAAGAAATCCTTAGAACTCCTTATGAGCAGTGTCGATTGGGAATAAAAACTGTGATTGGGGAATTAACATCGGGGTAGAAACTCACGTAGCGCTGGTTCTGCTCGGGGTTCTGAACGCGGCTCAAACGCAAACACCCGCATTTGACGCCGGGATAAAAAATGGATTAGAGCTCCTAAGCACTGGTTTTAGGAGTGGATGCCGAAGTTAACCAAGAGTCTCACAACTCAACTACCCGATCGCTGCGATCGTTTGGTGCCCCGGAAGGTTCGGGGCTGACCGCGTCTCCGCACACAGTTCTCTGCAAACCCGCCTCTCTCGTCCCTGCTGCCCGAACTCCGCGGCTGGGAGGTTCTGTTCGTGGAGCAGAGATCAGTTCCCCCATCCTGCCCTCTGTGATGCTGCCCCATCCCGCAGCACCAGTCCGGACTGGCCCAACATTGGCCACGAAGCCAAGGGAACGAACCGGGCCGTTCCTCCTACGGCTCTCCAGGTGCTTTCGAAGCTTGGATTCGAGAGCAGGACTGTGGGGCGAGGGGCTGGGAGGAGGCTGCCTCGCAGCTAACAGCGCTTTTGAAGCGGCGGGGAGGAAATCAGGAATGAAACATCTTCTCTCCGAGCCGGAGAAAGTCCTGCAAAACCTCCTCGGACACTCACAGATCTCCTGGCCAAAGGCACGGGCGGGTTCGCTCCAGCAAGTGCAATGCGAAAGCTCCCCGGCACGGGAGGCATCCGTCTTTTAAATTACGGGGAAAGGAAAAATGTGCCTGTCTGGAAAAGGGGGAAATTGAGTGTTTTGGGTTTTTTTCCTCCTAAAGGGAAAAGATGATTTTACTCTCGTGCTGAAGCCGCTGTCATTTGTCACACGACATTGTCGCAGAATTCGTAGCAATCCCGATTCGGGTTTTTGGCACCGAGGCCGTGGCAGCTCGGCTCCGCGCCGGCGGAAACAATACAATAAAATCAATTCAGACATTAAAAGAAACGAGCAAACCAACAAGGAGCAAAGCCCCGTCTCCCACCAAAACAAGCCCCCGATGCACCAATTCCACCGATGCGAAGTCGGTAAAGCTGCATTCGCCGCTTGGAACGGAGATGTGGGGTTTTTTCTCTCCGCTTTGTGTGTTTAGAAGGAATCCTTTTCTCTCCCATGAAACACACGCAGACACCCCGGAATTTTTTTCCCTCGTTTTGAGGGGTGCCGCTCCGACGGGAAGAACGAATGCGATCTAAAAGCCGCCGTGCGCAGCTCGAACAATGGGAGCCATAAACGAGACGAGGATAAGAAAGTTGTCGGGAGGCACTAAGAACCACAAACACTTTTTTTCCCCCCCCTAACCATACAATGTGGAAACTCTTAAAGGGCGCTATCTGTAGACATCTTGCAATCACTGCTCTTCCTTGTCATCTGAAGGAGAAAGGGGAAAATATATTAAGTGAAGACACACTTTAAAATTACTTATACATTTTAAACATGCTGGCAAAGAGAACTGCCTGATAAACTCTTGCCCAGATTTCCTTTTTTTTTTTTCTTTTTTTTTTTTCTTTCTTTTTTTCTGGGGTAAATTATTTCAAGTTGTTACACAAATATCTGCCCCCCTCACCCCTCCATCCCCCCCCCATCCCTCCCCTTCCATCTCCTGTTCCCCGATTTCTGGTTCAAACGAAAGCGGACTGGGACAGAGCCGATTCTGCAACCCCGACCGACTGAGCTGCCCCCGCTTTTTAGAGAGGGGGAAAGTGAATGCGAAGCTTTGATTTGCTCGTCGCATGGGGGTAAATACCCGATAACTCTCCCCGCAGTGCCTGGCTTTGCGGCTGGGATCGGTACCGGCCGTGCTCGGGCCGTTTCCCCGAACTCAAATAGCCTCAAACAGAATTATTTCCCTCCTAACGAACTTCCGAGCCCGGACTCCTGTGGCTGGCTGAGAGGCTTCAGCCAACAGCACGTTGTTGCCTGTACAGCTGCCAGCTCGAAACAATTCCAGCGGCCGAGATTTGGACCGAGAATTAATGGAGCAGTTTTCCCACCGTGCGAACGCCCTCTGAGCCTCTAGAAATGGGATTCGCCCGGGAGAGAAGAGCGATGCTAAAAGGAAGGGAGGGCCTGGGTGTTTATTTGCTCTGTTTTTCGTTTATCCGGGATAATCTCGCTCTATTTTTTCGTTGATTAACAAAAATCAGGGATGGACCTGGGTTCGGGGTACAAGGAGATCGGGGTGCGCTCCCGGCGGGGACAACCCTTTGTGGGGAGGGAAAATAGGTTTTGCTCCTGCTCTGAAAAGCGTGGGCAGGATCCGGCCCCCTCGAGCAGCGGGCTCCCAGCATCTTCAAACGGCGTCCATCGCACAACCTAGGGGTAGAGGGGGGACTTTTTCCCCCTAAGTCTCTTTCAAGCTGAATTTATGTTTGTGTGATGAAATGCCCCTCTGTGTTTAACATTCCCAATGATCATTTGTTTCCTTAGCTCCATTACTCCTTTATGAGAGCGCCTTTCGCCTGGGCATGTTTAATCATAACCGCTTACGCAATATTTTCTTTGGGATAGATTCACTCAACCTTATTACATATCAATTATTTCCTTACAACTTCGTTCCACACCAGCTGCTTTGTTATCTGGGCCTGCCACCCCCTACCGCCCCCCAACCCCCCGCGTGTGATGGGAAGGGAGGGAGACGTTTGTTTTTCCTAGGATAAAATACTGCTAATAATAATGCAGATTGAGTGGGGGGACGGGGTGGGGGACGAAGCCCCGCAGCCGGCCCGAGCTGCGTGCACGGTGCCGCCGGGGCTGCCGGTGGCACTTTTGGGACCGAGGAAGGGCGCACGGGGCCGCAGCCCCCTTCGTAGCTCCCGGACACCGCACTCGAGGTGGGCTGGGGGGGGTCTCCCATTCTCCTGCCTTCGCGCGAAGCTCCAAGGCGCTGCGCCGTGCTTCGCGCCCGATTTTGGAGCCGTTCCGCGCTGCCTTGCGCCTCCCAGGCTTCGTGCTGGCGAGCAGGAGAGACTTGCAGCTTTACAGCTCCCCAGAGTACTTTTATCCGTTCTCCTCCGACCGTCCTGCAGCCACGCGCCTGCAAAGGACATTTCGAGTCCATTTGAGCTCTCTTCCCACTCCCTTCTTGGGTTTGAAATATTTTCAGTGTAAGTTTTATCATGATTTTACATCGTAAACACACCGCCAGACTTGGCTTCTCTCTTGCTCCTCTTTCGCTGATTCGGAGCTCGTTGGCTTTCCACAAGCTCTGCCTTGGGGGATCCCCGGCCCGGCCCGGCTGTCCCCAGGGATGTGCAGAGGCTCCGGCCCCGGGGGGGGAGTCTTTCCTTCCGTGTCTGGTGGGGGGGGCACGAGGGAATATTCCCCACAGGGGGCACGGGCAGGGCTCAGTCCCTCATCTTCCACCACGACACCCATCCCCAGCAGCTCTCATCCCCCCCTCCTCTCTCTCCAACCCAAAATTCAAGGGGCAGCGTTTAGTTTGTCATCTATAGAATCTGCAACAAAATTTAGATTTTTTTTTCTCCTGTTTTTTTTTTTTTTTTTTTTTTTATCACTCTTTTTTTTCTTTTTTCAACCTCTCTCTGCTGCCAAAGAGCTCAAGACTCTTCGGTTAAGCAGTGCCTTTATAGGGGAAATATATATATTCCTTTACGTGAGCCATAAAGCTGTGATCAGGGCAGCACAAGGGGCCTGTGTGTGTCCAGCCATGAGCAAAGTGGGGGATACAGGGGTCTGGAACACGGCAGTATCCAGGGCCACGCAAGAGATGTTGGGGACCTGGGGGGTCAGCGCCACGTTTCCTGGCTCTGCAGGATGGTCTCTCCATCATCTTTACATACACACATGCATTTGTGAACAGATGACTTGGCACTGGCGAAAAACAATTAAAATAATGCCTCTGACTCTGGCCAGGCCTGTGTAAATATCTCACTCTCCCACATGCCCCCGTAGCTTTTCCTGATGCTGCGTTACTTGATCACAAATACATAATTTGTGAGAGTGTGTGTATACACAGAGCTGCTTTGATCTCTGCACAGGAGTGCCCCCCCCGTGCATTTGGAGGGACTGCTGCCCCGAGAACAAAAGCAGAGAATAAAAATGGTCAAATAACACATTTTCAAATGGGAAGCGTGTGTCGGTTTCCTCGAGTGGTTCTGGCATTTGGGGTTGGGGAGGGGAGGAAAAAAAAAAAAAAAAAAAAGAGGGACTTTATTGAACATATAAATTTAAATGTAGTTACTGCTAGCAGTTGCCTTATAAAAGGGGTCCATATAATCCACATCCATTTTTTTCCTGCAGTCCCCCGGCGCGTTTCCCAGCGCACCCGATCTCTTGGCAGGGCTGGCTGCGAGGAGAGGGATCGGCTGCGGCTGTGCAGGGGGAGATGTTTATTTTTCAGTCATTGTTGGCTCCCTCCCCTGGATTATTTTACTGCTGCAGATTTAAGCCCTCTACTTATTTTTGATTCTCTGGCAGCACTTTCTACGAGCGCTCCCAGCTCTGCGCTTTCTCCCTTTGCCGTGTCTCAGGGTGGTGAAATTACAGGGTATGAGGGAAATGTGTAAATTATAGGGTTTATTAAAATGTAGGCGAGCGCGGCTCTCTAGGCGAAACAGATGCAGGATGGCTTGAAGTCAGCCGGCCTGACAAACTGCAGAGCAGGGGAATCATTAGAGGGGCATTTCCCGCAGGGAGAGAGGAAGCGGCCCTGGGGTGGGGGGGAGGCTCTCCATAAGGGAGCCAGGTCCCCAAAGTGGGGCTGCACCCAGGTTTCTACCAACCGGTTGGATGGGGCCTCTGGGTGTGCATTCGCGGTGCCAGCACCCCGTGTCACCCCACTGCCAGTCCCACGGGGTCCCAGCAGTGCCTTCCCCCTCTTCTCCCCACCCGGCCTCATAGGCGATGATTTATTTAGGCTAATTCTCAGTTTAAATTTTGGCTTCTCCGATATTAACCTCAGCCACTTTTATGTTAGTTCTGAGGCTGATGAAGAGACTTCGGGAGGGCAGCAGAAAGCTCTCTGAAAGATCTCAGGGGCTTGGGTGCTGAGAAACCCTCTCCTGCAAACTGACAAGGAACGAGGCTGCAGTGACAGTAAAAAACGGTGAGAAAATCTACTGGGTGAGGTGGCTTTTGTGCTGCCCCAATTGCTTGAAGCCATTGCCATCCTGTGGAGGGCACAAAAGCCCATGGCAGGAGCGGGTCCATACTGTCACCATTCGGACCATCCTTCTCCTGCATCTTCAAAGCCCCACAGTGTAACAGGAAGGTGTCGTGGAGGTGACTTCTCAGCCTTGAGAACTGCTTCCTTCCATGCCTGAGGCTGCAGTGTCCCCATAGCAGTGTTTGCTTTCACAGAAAGCCATTAGGGGAGCAGGCTGTGTTGTGCTAGCTGCCCAGATTACGGTTTGGCATATGGCAGCAAGGATTAAAAGCAGGTAGCAAGCCAGGCTCAGGCTGCCGGGACATCCTCTGTGGATCCCCAATGGGCCAAGGTAAACAGTTGGAGCACTGCTAGCTGCATTATGCTGCACTCTCTCCTGGGTTTTACCTGCCCTGCCATGCTGAAGAAGCAGCACGTAGCCTCTGAGCTGCAGAAAATCAGACCAAACTGCGCATGGAAGGGTCTTGTCTGACTCCCACAGTGTCGATCTCTGTTGTAAAAGATCCGTATTGGGAATTTTGGAGATGCTGTCTCATCCTGATCTGATGTTTGATGCAATCGAGTCTTTTCACACCGTTCTTTTTTCAGTACATTTCAGGGCTGATGAGGTCTTTATTTGTTCATTTATTTTGTTTGTTTTGGAGGATGTCTGGTCTTGGCAAAGCAGCAAAAGCTGACAGAAAGGTTAACAAAGGAAAGCATTATTTCCTAATCCCTTCACACACTCCCGAAGCATCTGAGGCAACTAAAACTTGGTAATAAAATGGTAGTTAGTAGGCGCCCTCCTATAGCTATTCAGTTTGGGGATTTCAAGCAGCCTGTCGTTGGTTTAGCGTGATGTGTCTGACAGTGTGCAAGGTTTCCCTCCTCTCTTTCAGTCCTTCTTGCTGTAGAGCTCCTCCAACATTGCTCTCAGCCTGTAGGCTGAATGCTCTTCTAAATTCCAGCTGCTCTTCTTCCTTCTGCTTGGTTTCCAGGTAGTAGAGTTGTGTAGGATCACACAGCAAGCAGTCCTTCCCCACACTGGGAGTGGAAAAGGAGACAGGTCTGGGTCAGAGAGACTGGGAGAGCAGCTGGATTTTAAATAGCAAGGATGTGAAAGGGCTCAGACCAAATAGTGGGCAAGGGAAAAGAGGGCCCATCCATAGGGAGCAGGGCAGTGCCTCCCTGCCAAGCCCTGGTCCTGCTCTGGGGAAGTCCTCTCTACAGACAGACATAAGAACCATTGAGAGCTTCATGCTCCCATTTGGTGAGCTTCCCTAGCTAACACGCCTGTGAAAGACAAGCAGACTTGCAAATGAAGGACTGTCAGAACCAGCTCCCCAGTTCAGATTTCTCTCTTTTTCAGACTAGGAATGGGAGCAGAGAGAGGCTGGCTGGCGAATGCAGATGTGCCTAATGCGATGTGGAGAGAGTTTATGCACTCAACAGTCATATTCTCAGTGCAAATAGGGGTCTTTTGTGCTGTTTGATATTTCAGCAAAATCTTAAGAGGAAATGAAGCAAACCTGTCTGCATTTCCAGGGGGAAATGCTGCAGTGTGTGCTGGAATATCTCCCCCCTTTCCCTTGGACATCATGCCTCTTTTTACATTACTTTAGATTGTGGTACTGGATTCTCTGATTGCTACTCCTGGGATCCTGTTATCACTCCTAATAGGAATCCTTAATTGCTCTTACTGCTCTTTTTAAATGATTTTTTGAGACAGTGAGGGTGCCTCTCCTGCTTCTGGGGGAAGATCTTTGTGAAAAGTCTGCTCTTTGCCTCTCTGCTCCTCTTGACTGTATGTAACACTCTCAGTGCTCTGATTTCTGATACACACACAACGTGGTGAGCGCAATGCTGCTGCTTGGTGTGGAGAACCAAGGCAATGGAGTGGGTTCATGTGTTTGGAAACATGAGGACAGCAGGGCAGGCAGGAGCTATCATGTGTGAGGGTGATGAACAGAGCAGGGAGAGCAGCAGTACCAGGCTGGGAGGATGGAGGAAGGCAGGTGTCAAGTGCTGGCTCTCAGCTGCACACCGAGCTCGTGTTATTCCATGATCTAATGCCCAGGCCAGTCACCCCCTAGCACTGAGCATGGATGTTCCCCAACTAATGAACTAAACAAAGCAAAGGTGCGAGGTGAAGAGCCGTTGGTTAAAATTGTCCTGGTAGAGCTGTGGCTGCACTCGGAGGACGTGTAGGCAGTATTCCTGACTGATGTGACAGTCGAGAGAGGAGTGCACAGGGCTGGTTGTGTGCAGGAGGTGATGATAAAGCAGGCGAGACTCAGTGGGAGGGGATCCTGCCTTGCTACCGGGCAGGTCTGAGTTGCTGCTGTGGCACTGAAGTGGGCTTGGACAGTTGCCTGAGCTCTGCTTTGGCAGGCTGTTCTTCCTGCTGCAGACCCATCTATCAGGCTTTGTTTCCATCCCTGTTCCAGCTTTGCCCATCTGCATCACGTTCCAAGAGAAGAAGAAGGTCACGTACCCATCTGCGTGTTCTCTCTGATGCTGTCTGTCATGAAATGCATTGCGTCTCAGCTGCCATCCCACCAAGTCCACTTCGCTGCAGCGCTCTGTGGGTTTCAAGTGTCTCAGCAGCAGATCTGCTGTCACAACAGCTTTGTGCTTCTGCAGGACAGAGACAGCTCTGCCCAGCTCTCTTCCACTGGGCTGAGGTGAGCTCTGGGGGTGTGAGGTTTGCTGTCCCAGTGTAGAGCTGACACACGGACTAAGCATGAGTGCTAGATTTACAGCGGTGTGTATGCTGATACAGATATTCACCATATCCTTTCTGCCTAAAAACAACTCAGCCCGTTGTACCAATCCCTTCTGAAACCAGCAAGGTTTCTGCTTACTGCTGTGGCTTCAGTTCCTCTGACAGCCGCTTGGGACTTGATATCTATTTTATAGGCAAAGACAGAAAAGCCTGAAGGATTTTATTGTGTGACACGGGGAGGACGGATTGAGGTGGGAATCCTGAGAATTCCCAGCCAAGGATCGGAGGAGACGTAAATGAAGCGAGACCGGAGCAGGTTGTTTGGGTGGGGGGGCACTGCTGCTGGTGGGATAACAGCAAAAATGGTCCTGGCTTTTCCATTTGAAAGGAAGAGCAAGGATGTGGAAAGGGAAGAGGTATACGAGCCCACTGTGGGAGAGCAGAGGCTGAAAGGAGGCCCCAGCATGAATTCTTCCCTTCCCACTAACTTCGAGCGTTTTCTCTATTCTGTGCAGAACGTGATACTCTCTTAGGAGTGACCCCCCTGACCTCCCGCCTCCTGATAGGATGGCGAGTAAGTGAGTGCAAAATAAATGGCACCAAATAGACCTTTTCAAAGAGAACAGGGGAAATAAATCAGGTTATTCTGGTGCTGCATTGACAGCACGTCAAAACAACTCCCCAAAGCGTGAAACTTGGCTGGGGAATGGTAATTCCACTGCCATGATACTTACATGCCAGATGTATGGCTTATCATCGTGTCTGTCTGACTGTCTACCTGTCTGCCTACCTGCTGTTTCTGCACTATCCATTTTTAGGTGCAAATAAACTGTTTATGATCTTACCTCCGGATCTGGAGCAGTAAGGGGGATCTAAATGGATGAGAATTACCCAAGGAGGAAATTCTGCTAGCTTGCAGCAGTTGGTGAATCAGCAAAGCAAACTAATCTGCTGCTTGGTGCTATGTGGGATCTGTGGCTGAATTTTACTCACAGCAGAAGTTCTCTTCGAGCCATGTAGATGTAAGGGTGGGTAGAAGGTAGTAAAGCCCTAATGGGTGCTGCAAGCCTGAGCTGCTCCAGGCTAGTATCACCCAGAACAACTTCCCACCTTTCTGAAGAGCAGTGACAAGCAGATCTAGAGCTTGTCCTGCCAGAAAATGCATTGCATTGTACTCTGCTGAGACCCAGCCTGCATAACGCACGCCGAAAATCATGGCTCAGTAATTCCGCCAGGAAACGGAGAAATGAAATCCAAACACAGTGAACACCTCCAAAGCCTTCAGCACTGATCTGTGTTGATCAGTAAGAGCTGATGAACGAGGTGTAAGGAATAGGGCCGGGGAGCTCCACGCCCTCTCCTATGTGGTTCTCTGGACATACATGGCTGAACTTGCTGTGTGCAAGAGTTTGTGAGATCGAATGCATTTGTGTGGATTTCATGCTTGTGAGCTTCATGGTTACCCCAGTGTGTGCAGAATAAAGGAGGCTTAGAAATGCTGATGAAGTTAGTTAGTATGCTGGAACATTCCTGTAGATTTCTATAAGTTCAGGAAAAAAAAAAAAAACAAACTGTAAAAAGTTATATGTCCTAGTAATTTCCAGGGCTAACGGCTGAGCTCACTTCCAGTAGTGCAGCTGCTGTAAATTTAGACTAATTAGCAGTAGTCTGAGTAATTTGGGGAGTAGTAAATGTTTTGGCATTTGTATGCTTATTTGTTTTTCTCTTTGGAGGATTAGAGGGAATATATCTGTGCTGCACATTGGGGCTGAGAGAGGGAGACGGGGGCTCTGTTGCTCATTTCGGACCAGATTTCCTGGCTGTGCAGCTCATGTCGGAGGACACGGGGCTTAGAACATGGCCAAGGGCTTGAGTGCACACACCCCCTGGATCCCAGAGGAGTCTCAGCCGTTCTGTCCATCAGGTATTTGGTGTTGCTGAAGGCAGTCCCGAAGCCGTCTGGGCACTCTGTAGGAGTAGAGGTCTTAGGAGAATGATGTGCTATCAGTGAGTAGCAGAAACACCCAGATCAGGCAGGTGTGAGCTTCAACATGAAACTTCATACATAAAAATATTCTCTTTTCATATACTTTATGGAACAGGATTTTTACCTGCTTAAATTTAGACACTGAACGCCAGTTTGCCATGCAGGAAATCTGTCTGTCACCTTCAGCTCTTGGAAAAGACCAGTGCAACAGTAGCACCCGTTCTACTGTATGCCTAGGATTCTGCTGCATGAATACCTTAATGCTATAACCAAGAATGAACCATGTCCCCAAATACACATTGCACAGCAGGAAGCATGGAAGAATGCTTGGTTTCAAAAGTGTTGTGCTTAGCAAGGATGGATGTGCCCTTGTTGCCTGTTCTGTGGGAGCTCTGAAGACCTGCCCAAGCTCAGAACCATGGCAATATGCTCATTGTGTGCATTAGCCAGAGCTGACAGTTCAAAACAACTGGACAGTTCAGGCTGTTAGTCTAGGCTCTGTGTGCTCTATGTGGGTACATATGTAGGGTATGTAGGGTATTCAACTCTACCATTACAGGAAGTGTCTTTACACCCATTCTAGTCTCTCTGATTTGAGAGGGTTAAGCAACGGTCTGAATGTGTATCCAGTGAGGTGTGAAGGAGGGAAGGCCCTGCCCTCAGCCAGTAGCAAGGCAGGAGCAGAGCCCAGCTTTTGTAATTTCCCAGTCCCAGGGCTTCCACCTTGTTTATTATCCTAATGCCCCCCCATCACCTTGGTTTATAAGCACCCCCTTCAAATAAAAGGAAGGAGGGATGTCACATGTGACTGCTCTGTGTGAGACTGCCCTGCAGTTGGATGTCAGAGCCCTGCTACTGGAAGGTGAGGGAGGAGTGACAGCGCAGGGAGGGACCACCTGCCTCAGTGAGCAAAGGCACTCGCAATTACAGGTGACCATGCAATAGCTGCTTAATCCAGAGGGGTCCCCAGAACATCCACTGCGTGCACTACAGGCCATAAAACACTTCCCAACACCCTATAACAAATTTAAGACCGTTAGTACAAAAGACCAAAAGCCACAAAAACTCTAACATGCAGGAGAGATCAAGGGCACTGCCAGTGTCCCAGCTCCCAGCAGTAGCAGGGAAATTGTTAGGTGAAAATGTCCAGATGATCTTAGGAAGTGGACCATAGCCCACCCTATGGAGGAAAGCAAGAAAACCTCACCAGTCCCTGCCAAATCTGACCCGAGGGGAAATTCTTTCCTGAATACAGGCCAAAACTCAAAGTAATTGCACATGTAGTCTTTAAAAATGGATTTTATTTAGGAGAAACACATTGTCATCATCATCCCATAAACTGCGCCAAATGTGTGCTAGGAACTTCCCATAGAAGTAGAAATCGAAAGGTTATTTTATTTCATTTTGTTTTGCACTGCTATGAGTAAGGTGCCTGCCACTGTGACCTGGCTAGAGGTCCCTCTGCAGGCACCTCAGCTATCCGGCATCTCGAGCTGCTTTGTTTCCTTGCCAGGGTCCCTGGACAGCTATGATACATTGGATTTATGGCTTATAATCAGTCTCAGTCTCTTCTTTCCTTTTGAAAGGAAGACAAAGCTTTTTGGAGGGTTTACTTGAGGTCCTGGCCTGAGGAACCCTGCTCAGAGTTGGTACAACTGCTGTGGCTGATTTTGAATAATGCAGCTGCTCTCTGCCATCGCTGAAATGCTCTGTGATGCCCAGGGCTCGTAAAAGTGCTAAGTGCCACTTAAACCCAACTTGCGGATACTGAAGGACTTGTTCTCAGGGCAAATCTGCTTCTGTTTCCTGGAGTTCCAACCCAGTTTCTTTCTTTTCCTTCTCTTTGATATGACTTTCTGGCAGTAATTGCAGGGAGAGCTAGCTAGGCTGAAATTTAATCAGAAGCTGATGGATTTTTGAGCAGTTCCTAGAACATCTTACCCAAATGAGATGCTGCTGAGTCTCCAGCACTACTAATGAAGCCAGCTACGTGGTCTGGAGAGAGTCAAGAGTGAGGTTAGGAAGGGATGGATATATCTCTCTCAATCTTTTAGATCATACCATTTTACAAATGGTCCCACAATTCTTCAAAAAATGGCTCCAAACTTGTTCGATTTTTGAGTTTCCTAGCTCCTGGGCAACTATTTAGGCACAGTGGCCTTTAGCAGGTGTGGGGATCAGGATTGATGCACCCAGCCTTTGCTCAGAGCTCACCAGGGGACCGCCTGAGAGCATGGGGCATGTGCTGGTTCTGTAATAACAACACCTATGCAATAGAAAGTGTGCAGTCACCACCAAACCAGCTCAGGAGCAACCCAACAAGGTGAGCCACATCTCAGGGCTAAGGAAAGCCAGTGGGGACGTAGGAATCTCCACTCAACTGACAAGGAAGTGGACATCTAACTATTGATCCCATCCCATGATTGCATCATGACATCAGTGATATCCATGGGAGATGAATATTTCCAGTGCTGCAGGACACTCCCTGGTACAGCCGTGTAGCAAGAAGTTGTGGTCCCAGCTGGGGACTTCCATAGGATGAGGGTGCAACCTGCAGCTGCAGTGCTTGCCATTGGTGTGTGTCCTTCCTGCTCTGGCTGGTGTCCTCCTCTCTGCTTTGGCTTTGTCCCCAGAATGATGGCTCATGGGCAGTGCTGTCTGCAGTTTGTGATGCAGCATCTGATGCTCCTCCAAAATCTAGTGGCAGAGAGCCTGCTGAGAGCCAGGAGCAGCACAGCTTAGAGCTGGGACAAAGACAAGGACAACAGCGTGCCAGCCCTCCCAGCCCGCATCATCCATCCCTGCTCCCACTGGCTTCTCTCTCACCCAACCGGTTGGCAAAAATAAAAATGACAAGATTTAATGACAGTGAACCCATTACAGCTGAAGAGCCAAGTGTTGCTGAGAGAGTGTTGACATCAGTTTCTTTAATAGGAGAATTTTTTATATGTATGCATTTGGAAGGAACAGGTTAAAAACAAAAGTCAGCGTTAAGTAAAAATGTGTGTGAAAGAAATAAAAATAGCCCAGATTGGACTAGGAGAGGAGACGAGGGTGCACTATTTCCATTAAACGTGACATTTAAATGGAGGGCGAACCTGAAACTTTGACAGGACTGTGCACATCCCCTCAGAGCCATCTCCTGCAGAGTGATGGCTTTGCTCCCAATGGTTGCTTGCTAATTCACATGCTAATTCACAGTGTGGGGAATGTTTGATGGAAAGAGGGATGGTGGGGGTGAAGTTCTCGAACCTGACTCAGCTCATATAAAGAGCTCTGCTGATGGAGACTTGGTTAAAGGACCTTTTGGGAAGATCCACGAAGGCAGAATGAGCAGCAAGGATGGACTTGGAGCATGCTGTGTGTGCCCGCTCAATGTGCGGTATGGCCAGGCCTCCGCCTGTTCCCTTGGGCTTTGGGCTTGGATGTTCCCATAGAGCATCCAAGGGGAACCTGAGCTTCTACCCTCATATCACCTCAGTGAAATCATGCCTACAAAGTCACGGAATGACAAAATGGCAAAAAGCACAAGGACAGAATGTTCTGCACTTACTCGAGGGAAAAAGATGTGTATATAAAATAAGAACAAATAAAACACTCTCCTTCCTCCTTCCTGTGATTCTGAGCAGACAGTCTGAATCAATGTTCGGACTCCAAGGAGTGGGAGCATCCTACTGGTGCTGCTGGAGCGAGGCTGGCCAGGCAGCCCCCTGTGCTTCCAGCATCCCTGAACCAAGAGTGTCTGTAACCCCAACCCACAGGCTGGGCAGGGCCCTCGAGGGCATTAATAACCAGAGGAAAGGGTTCTGCTGCTCTGGCCAGAACAGGCCTCCTCACGCACTGAGCCCCACGCCAGTCGGAGGGGTCAAGCTAATGCTGACACTGGGCCCTTTGATTGTGCTTGATTCATGCGCATACGGCACTGGTAGGTCAGATGGGCCGTTAATCCCTCAGTTCCCTGCCCCCTTCCACAGGAAAGAAAAGGAAAATGAGAAATAAGTTTAGTGGGTGACTTCCCAGCTCACTTCAAGGCTTGTGGTGTGAGCTGCCCGCCAGGTCCGGGTAGGTAGGAATGAGTGCATTTCCTCTGTGCTCTGGGGTTACTGTTTTGTTTTGGGGTTGGTTTTTTTTTTTTTTTTTTTTTTTTTTTTGTTGTTGTTGTTGTTGTTGTTGTTGTTTGTTTTTGTTGGGGTTTTTTTGTTTTGTTTTGTTTTCCTGTTTGTTTTGTTTTGGTGGGTTTTTTTTGTGTGTGTGTTTTTGTTTTTGTAACATGAGAGGAAGAAAGTGGAGCTGCGAGCAGTGAACCAAGGGTGGTGATGCTGCTCTGGGCTGGGTAGCAGCTGTTGAGCCCTGTGGGGGTCCAGGGATGCCCTGGGATGCACAAACAGAAAACAAACTTCTATTAAATGGTCTATTTAATTTTGTATTTGAAGTGTCCGTTTAATTTTCAACTTGAATCTCTATTTCATCACCGCACCCGATCAGTCAGAGGGGATGGGGTCGCGCAAAAACGTGCATCCTTACCCTCTGTCCACACACAAGAGAGATCCTCAGCTCTGCTTGAAAGCGTTGGTTGTCGGGAAGGACCCAGCGAGCAGCTGATGCGCTCCCCCCACCACAGCACGGAGCGGCCTGGGGCTGAGGGGTGACGGTGGGGGAGGCAGCGGGCCGGGAAACTCCTCCGAGCGGGGATGGGAGCGGGGCCGACACCCCTCGGACGGCTGAAAATAGCCGCGCTCCGGGCTGGGAAAGCCTCAGTGGGCAAATGACCAATTAGGGAATCTTTGTCAGATTCGGGAAAGCCGAGATAAGTCTCTTTTATCAGCCTATAAAAATACCACTTTCACTTATCTGCAGCTACCTACGCCGCGCAGCTGCGGGAGGAGGGGAGAGGAGGGGTTACGGCCGGGCTCGGTGGCGAGTGGGGGTTGGAAAACCGTTTTCTGCTCCAGAAGGAGACTTCTTTCCTCCTTCTCCTTCTCCTCCTCCTCCCCACGGAGCGGGACCCGCGCCCGTGGGTCGGGGCCATGGGTCTCTGCCGAGGAGAACAAATCCCTTCCCATCCCCTTCCCGTGTTTCCCATCCCTGTCCTCGGCACGGGATGAACTCTTAGGGCAGGGCTGCGTGGTGCCGTGGCACCCACGGGCACGGGTGGAGACGGTGCGCGAGTGGGGACGCGCACGAATACAGCGATACAGCGTTGACCGGGCCCCACACTGTCGCCCATTTTTTTCTGTGTTTCCTACAAAAATTCAGACTCTGCACCCCGAGGACAAGGAATCACCCCCACCCTCCCCCCGTCTGTTCGGGCTCTCGCAGGATCGGGGCACGGATGACACGAACGCGTTCTGCATCTGTGCGAGATCTGCCCCGAACGCATCTCCGTCTGAATACCCGCACGCAAACAGAGGATCAAGACGTGGAGAGAGTGCTAACATGCATTCCTACTGTGGGAAAACATGCTGCACTTTGATTATTTTCTCTGTGGTTTCCAGTCTATTTGGGCTGTAAGAAAAAGATCAGATCAGCGTGAAGGGGGGAAAAAAAGGTCAGGCAAGTAAAGCCAAATCGATGCTTTCTAGGTTTTTTGGAGGAGAAAGTCGGTGGAGGCAAAATATTGGGGAAAACGCTGGGAAAACGACGGGTTTCACCCAGCCATCCTAAGCGGGCTTGCTCAGGTGGGGCCTCGGGTTGTGGGAGGCTCTCCCTCAGCCTTTGACCATCCGAAGTCGAGACCACACGACAGCCCTTGCTGCTTTTTAAATTCCTTTTAAAGGCAAAATAAGCAGATCTGGCTGGCACGGGCAAGGTGGGAGCCCCTCCACAAAGAACCCCGCGGTCACGAGTGGGGCTGTTTGCTTTAACCTTAACCAGTGGGGCTTGGAGGCAGACTGGGGTGAAGCGCTTCTCTTTGCAAGTGGGTACGCATAACTTGGAACAAAATATGTACATATACATATGTGTGTGTGCGTGTGTGTGTGTCTTCCTGTCCCCTTTCGAGGAATAAATGCCTTCCCCGCTGGTGCGGGACACGGAAGCTGGCAGCGAGGTGAGGCAGTGCGGGCAGTGTGGGGCACGGGGAAGGGCAGCCCTCAGGACAGCCTCTCTGGTCGGGCCGGTACCTTTCGCACAGATTTGCTGGAAAGGCTGGGAAATTCTTTTCCAAATATATCCCTGGAGCGCCCGTCTCCCCCCTCAGTCTCCCCCGGGTGCCCTTCCCCAGCCGCCGGCTCCCCTTGCAGGTGAGGAGGGATGCAGTGGGAGAGGTGACAGATGCAGCATCCCTACCCCGAACCGTACCCCGAAGCCCTGCTTCGACGGGAGGATAGCGCTATCCACGCAAAACACGCGTGGGATCTGCGGTTCCGTGCCCGGTTGCTAGGGGAGCAGCGTGGGGCCGGTTCCAGCGGTACAAGCAGGGAAGTGTTTGGGGTCTTCTGAGTGGGATAACGGGATGTTGTTGTCCCCGTGTTTGAAATTTCGGGTCCTTCTCCCCTGCTTTCACCTCCCGAAGGAGGGCACCATCCCCTCCTGTCCCGCTACCGAGACAGCAAGGAGAATCGAGAGATTCCTCATCTAAGCACTTGGCCTAGCCAAAAACCGGAGAGTTCCACCCAAAATGCCTTGGAGGAAAGAACTATGGTACTGCTGCCGAGAGGAAATGCCCAAAGGAAGCGCTCAGCTTCGGGATTTGGAGGGTCAGAGTTTTGGGGCGCTCGTTTCCCATAGCACTGCTGTCAGCCCGCAGAACTGATCTGGGATCCCTCGGGGTGGGGGCGAGGAGGAACAACGGGACACCTCCGCCGCTGGGGCAGCAGAGCCGGGACGGGGTTGGAACCCCTGCAGGCATCTGGGGTGGGGGTTCGCTCTCTGGGAGCCTTCAAAAGTCATTCTAACAGCGCGATTCGTTGCAATATATACATGTATATATATATATTCATTATGAAAGGCTCCGCCTGGGTTGTTTCTCCCCCATCACGTTTTTACAGTGAGATCAAGGACACGCTCGTTGCGTTGTGGTTGCAGATCCTTGTTTCTTTGGGTGTTTTTATTTCTTTTTAAATCTTTTTTTTTTTTCCCTCTTCTTCTTTTTTCCCCTCTTTTTATTTTATTTTTTTTTTCTGTTCGATTGTTTTATTTTCTCTTTTATTATTCTTTTTTTTTTTTTTTTCTTTTTTTTTTTCTTTTTGTTCTTTCTTTCCTTAACGCACTTCGGGGTAAAGCCGAAAGAAGTTCGCATTTCGCGCGGTGCAATTAAGGGAGAAGGAGCGAGATCTTGATTGCTTCTGCTCGTTGTGATCGCTTCGGAGGTGGGGGGGCGGGCGGGCGGGAATTGATTTTAGATTTCTCTTTTATGTCGGGTCTGGTTTCTGGTGATTAAATTTCTCTCTTATGTGGACTGAACCTACGGATAACTGATTAATAACATGCCACTTGGCGCCAACACGGGGTCTCGAGGCCTTTAATCGGCAAGATGCACAAGAGAACAGAGAGAAACACAGAGCAGGACAAACTCCACCAGCTCTTTCAGCCTGCTGTTCTCTGCCTCGGCGGAGGGTTTTTTTTTTTTTTTTTTTTTCATCTATTCAGTATTTCCTGCTAAACTCGTAAACTTTATTTGATTTACAGCTATTTCATGAACCTGCTTAAACTAACATGTGTTCCGTCTTGTCCAACTGAATCATAAAAAACAATCTTGGATCCAAACGAGATTTTTTTTTTTTTTTCCTTAAAGAAACGAGTTATTAATGACAGAAAATAGGCATTGTCTCAAGCGGCGCTGCTGTGGCCCCGGGTGCGGGTGGGGGGGATCCGGAGCCCGGACCCGCAGGTAACGCCCGGCTCTCTGCTCGGAGGATTTGGCACTGAAGTCGGAGCAGATTATTTTCCCTTAAATAAAATATTCTGTGGAAACGAATGGTTTCCAATCGCGTGGTGCCTAAAATGTGCTCCCGAAGGCAGGAGATCCGCTCCCTCAGCCCGCGGCCGCGCAGCCCAGCAGGTAAAAGCTCGTGTTCGCCTCCCAAAGAAAACAGAGGGGCACGGAACGAGCTCCGAGTGTTCTCTCAAAGCGCGTTTTTCTGTGCACGCAACTACGGCTCCGTTCAGACCGAACGAGACAAGCACGCATCCGTCTCGCTACACGTGGAACGGCTCTAATTCTTACAGCGACGTAGAGGTGCGCGTGCACGTGTCCTTGCGAGACACCAGCTTCACCAAACCCTGTGCCAACCAGAGCGGCTCTTTGCACCCGGATCTTCACCTCTGAAGGGATGAAAGTTCTAGGGAAAGCTCCGAGCATCTCCTCGCCCCGGCAGCAGAGCGCGGCCCGGCCTCACCGCCTGCAGCCCCTGGTTCTGCCCGTCCCAACCCCAACTCCCCTCCGCGCACACAGACGTACAGATACACACGTTTACCACGTTGGTCTCGTCCAACCTTTGCACAAAGGACAAGGGCACAGACCGGGGGGGAGTGCTCTTTTTTGGTGAACGGGAATGCCCCTTCCATCCTGTAGATATCTCTATTATTTTGCGCTTACCGTGAGCTAAAGAAAACAAACCAAACTTTTCAGGAGCAGTTTAGGTGAGACGTATAATGTGCATTTTCACCGTCAGAACAGAGCGTATTTCTAGGATGCCCGGGGCAGCCACATGGAGCCGGGTTACAGCCGCAGTCCGCGCCGCGGGGCTGGGAATGGGGCTGGGAACGGGGATTAAAATGGGGCTGGGAGAGAGACCCGAAATTCGTGAGGTTCTGTTAAGGTGAAGGATGCGTTCGTGACAGCTCTACCAGGCTTGTCTGCGTTTTTGCTTTGCGGGGCAGGGACGGGGGCCGGAGGAAGAAGAGGAACGTGGGAGAGGGGGGGAAAAGAAAAAAAAAAAAAAGAAAGGAAAAACGAGAAAAGGAAGGAAGACGAAGAGAAGGATTGGAAAGGGGGAAAATGAGAAAGAGAAAAAAATAGGAAGGAAGTCAGGGAGAGAGGAAGCGGGGCAGGGGGCTGCGCGGCGCTGGGGGTCGGCTCCTGCGGGCGGTGGTGGGGCCGCCTCGGGGCAAAGGAGGGGACAAATGAAAATCGCAGGTGTCCCTCGGGCAAAGGATGGGAGCAGCCACGCTGCTCGGGCCCCTTTGCCCACCCCGACCGCAGCTCAAGGTCGCTGCAAGATCACTGTCCTGGAAAGGCACGGGGCGCTGAAGACTTTCCCCCTCTTGCCCCCTTAGCTTTCTTCCCAGGGCGAGAGCGAGGCCTTATCTTCTTTTATTTTCTCCTTCGGCCCGAGATAAAGTCCTGATTGACACCCTGTTTGGCAATAGCAGATTAGCGGCTCTATTCTGGCATCAGTAACGCGCCCCGCTCCATCAGGAGCCATCGATTGGGGGCACGGAGCAAATCGTGGGGTACTCTGTGAGAAGGGAGAATGGAAAGGAAACCCAATGGCCCCTCGCCTGGGCAGCGCTGTGCCCAGAGGAAAAGCTGAGGAGGGGGCTTCGCAGCTCTGCCTCTGCCCGCTGCGTTTCCTTCCCGTCACTGCTTTTAAGTCCGCAGTTCGCCTGGGAAATGAATGGGCTGTGTGTGTGTGGGGTGGGGGGATGCGGGGTGTTTTTTAATTGCAAACTTTTTTTTTTTTTAAGTAACGAGAAGGGTGGGAAATAGGACCGAAACCGCAAACTTTTAAAGAAAAATGCTGTTCACCTGCAGCTGAGAAATGTAAAACAAAAAGCTCGACCCGGATATCTACACAGGAGGGGTAGAACTGTACTAAATGCGGGGCTTTAGCTATGGAAATACTGACACGAAGAGAACCGTATTGGCGTTATTTTGAGACAAATATATTTCCGATAAACCCACTGGTCGATACAGGGCGTCATTGCCCCGACTCTTTAAGGGGGGGAAAAAAAATAAAAGTGAATGGATGAAAGTATTTCCAGAGAGGATGATTATTTCATATACTTGGTGCGTATTTCTCCAAAGAGCGTGTGAGGCAAAAAAAAAAAAAAAAAAAAAAAAAAAAAAAAAAAAGAAAAAGAAAGAAAGAAAAAGGAAAAAGAAAAAAAAAAAGTTATATACGTATATTAAAAAAAAAATAGGGAAAAATTAATCGGAGAGAGTGGAAGAAAAATGCCTAAAAATTCAAGGAAAAAAAAAAAAAAAAAGAATATTCTTGCTACGGGGGAGTTAAATCTCTGGGAAGAAAAAAAAAAAAAAAAAAAAAAAGCTCCGGGCGGCGAGCACAGCGCTGCCGGCCCCGGGCGCGGTTTCTCTCCCGAGCAGCAGCGGCCGAACGCGGGGACCGATCGCTGTGCTACCGCCGACCCCAGAAGCGGTGTTTTAAAGGGTGTGTTCAGGGGTGGGGGGAGCGAGTTCACGCTCGACACTATTTCTTATTGCTGACATTTCGACCCCACTGCAAGCCGGCACCCCGGCCATCCCCCTCCCTCCACCTCTCCTGGGTAAAACCCGCAAGGAGAAACCTCCAGGGCAGCGAGCGGGCGGGGGGTTGCGGCCATGCGGCCCCACGGTGCGGGGGTTCCTCCGGGCAGGAAAGCTGGGGATGACCCTGCTGTCCGCATCGCAGCGAGGAGCCGCAGTCGCGCACCCCCCCGCGCACGCAGGTAAGTGGCCGCGGGGCGGGCGCCGCAGGATGCGATGCGGGAGCCTATGGAGTACGTTTGTACGCGGCCGTGCCTTTAGGTGTGCACGGGTTTGCACGCACCCGAGGGAGAGATCGGGCTCTAACGCCGTGTTGAAGGTGAGGGCGGATTTATGCCTGCGCGCACCCAAAATGTGGGCGTAAAGTATGGAGGAGGACGTAAGTAGCCACGGGTGTGTGTAACGGATGGGGCCCGTGTGCTGCTGTGCGAGTGTGCACGACCGTCTCGCTATTTGCACTCTCACGAAGTGCGCGTGTTTGTGATGCGCGCTCTACACGCAGAAGGACACGCCAACATTCACCCACCTCTGCAATTCCGCGCTGAGGCGCGCTCCACGCGCAGGGCACTCACACCGTTTGCACAAGGCATCGCGTGCACGCGCGCTGTTGCAATCTGCACGTGTTCTCACACTCATCTGCGCGCACCCGCCCACACGCACGTGTGTGGATTTCCCCGTGCTGGGTGCGTTCGGCTGCCCCAAAGCAGAGCAAAGAAAGCGTTGCGAAGTGCGCGGTCCTCCTTGGGCTATCGGGGAGCTATTGGGGAGCCACCCCCTAGCAGCATCCCGATGGGATTCGGGGTTTTGTTTTCTGTTTTGTGTGTGTGTGTGTTTTGTTTGTTTGTTTTTGGCTTTGGTTTTGCGGAGTGACATGGGGCTTCTCCTCTCCGCCCCCCCTTTGCCATCCTCGCTGCTGTCTTGTGCCGAGGCCTGGCTGTCTGCAGGGCTGGGAATGGGGCAGGGAGTGGCATGGGGGGAATGGTGGAAGGCAGGCAGCAAGGGGCACCCAGCCGGGCCTGTGCCAGGGGGGAAAGCTGCCCGCAGCCCCTCGGCCGGAGCCGCCTGGGGCCCTGCTGGGAACACTTACCCAGTCCTGCAGCAACTTCTCTCTCTTCCTTAGGTGATGCTCTTTCTTTCTCTCCCTATTTCTCCTCCTCCTCTTCTTCCTCCTCCTCTCTCTTTCTGTTGGAGGAAACAACGGTTGAGCATCTTTGGCGAAAACTCTGCCGCAAAACCCGCGCAGGTTGAGGGAGCGATGGGAGAGGGGAAGAGGGCGGTGGGAGCGGCGGCTCCTCTGCAGCCACTGACTGCACTCGGAGGCATTTGGGGATTTGAGGCTTTTCCTTCTTTCTTTTCTCTTATTTATTTATTTATTTATTTATTTTTAACTTGTCAATCTCGTCTGGCAAATAATGGCTTCGATTTCCTACTTTTTTTTTTTTTTTTTTTTTTTTTCCCCTTAATCAGAGCAAACAATTGGTTCCCGAAGCACACTTGAATCTGTGCAAATAACCAGGTTATCATTTACTATATATAGCCCAGAATGTGGTTGCTTCCAGAGGCGCCTGAGCATTCATTTGACAACTTTCTTTCCAACACTGTCGTTGTTATTATTATTATTATTATTATTAATTGATTTCCTAAAAAATTAAGCTAAGTAGTGTCAGTACCGCTGGATTAAGCGAGCTGCTCCTGGTGAGGCGGGAGCTTTTCTACTCGTTTCCCTCTTTTCCACTCCAAGAGCGGATTTTCCCGGAGTTTCCAGCGACTCCGTGCTCTCTTTGGTGATGCACACTCGTGCAGGACACACACTCCCTCACTCCCACGTATGTACGTGTGCCTGCCTTGTGTGATGGATTCGTGTCTATACGTACACGTGCAGAGGGTGAGCGCAGCCTCGGTGTATTTTGCATAGAGCCGAATGGTTTCTTTGGAGGAAAAAAAAAAAAAAGAAGAAGAAAAGAAAAAAAGAAAAAAGGAAAGGAAAAAAAAAAAAAACGAAAAAAAAACCACAGGAATCTCACTGATAGGGCTTTAAAAGAGGAGAATAATACAAATTAACCTTCCATTACTGCTGCAGTCAACCATGACAGAATAGGCCAGTTGCGTGGTTGGTGACGTCTCCGTGTCCTATAGGAGCAAAGCTCGTGAGATAGCAGCTATCGCCTTGAACTCTCTTTATTTTATTGGAGTATGGCTGGTAATAAACAGTAATATTTAATTTGTCTGAGACCACAAATCGGCTTCTAGCTGGAAGGCTCCCTCGTCTTGACATTACAGTCCTAGGGAGCCTGGGCTCGCGCTCCTTTTCCCAGCTTTTTTTTTTTTTTTTTTTTTTTTTTTTTTTTCCTTCTTCTTCACCCCCCAACCTGCGGACGGAAATAAATTCGATTTATTTGCATCGTTTTCAACTTGTCTTCGAGGTGTTTGCGAGCCTCTTTGGCGCTGCGGAGGTGAGTGCGCGACCCGCGCCAGTAGCGCTGCCCGGGCGACAGCCGCGCTCGAGGGCGATTCCGCAAACTTCGAGATTTCCACTTTTGCCTTCTTTTTGGCGAGGGGAGGGGAGGGTCGCGTTCTTCCTCACTACGAGCTGAGGGCAGCCTTGTTCCTCGATGCAGGCAAGCTTTTACCTCGTTGCTTGGATATATTTTAATGAAACAATAATAATAATTATTAATAATAATTCTCCTCTGGCTTGCTTTCAGCAGGGGAGCGTTCCCAACAGTCGCGTCCCCCCGCTTCGACCCGGCTTTCCCGCAGCCCGGCCGGGCTCTGCTGCTTGTATTCCCCTCTCCGTAGCGGTGGGAGGGCAGCCGGGGCCGTGCCCGCTCTCTCCAAGGCCGAGGCCGGAGCGGCCGCGGCACCGCGCGGAAGCACGGCGCGATTTGTTCGCTCGCTCGTTTGTTTGTGTTTGGAAGGGTTCCTCGGCTCTCTCCCCTCTAAAAATAACGAAAGACGGGACAAGCTTTGTTCTGTTTGTTTAAGTAGCGCTCGCTGGCTAATTCTCCGCGGCTACAAGTGCAGTTATTTTATTATTCTGATTTGCAACAGTTTACCGTTCGCTGTTTCTCCTCGGTAGAGCGCACCGGGGGGGGCCTTGGGAGATGCCAAGCTACACCCACACACACCCCCCCGGCCGCTCACCCCCCGGACTTTTCGCCCGCTGCTTTCTCCTGCAACTCGCAGACGCTGCGGCGTCCTCGAGCCCCTCGGAGCTGAGCAGCGCTGTGGCTCTGCTGAAACTTCCGCGAAATGCAAAAGGAACGGCCGAGAGGCAGAAAAGGGTTGAGGTTTGGGGAGAGTTGGGGGGGGGGGGGGGTTTGAGCAAAGGGGAGGGGGTGGAAGGAGAAGGAAGGTGGGCAGAGCAGATCTAAAACATGCCATTTATTCCGAGTCTTATCAAAAATCCGACTCGCCAATCTGGTTCTCTTCAGACTGCAGAATGCCACAGGAAGGCTGTTTACCCTGCGCTGACCTATTCAACTTTACCCTCAAAATAATACATTAAAAAGAGAGCGAGAAGAGAGAGGAGGAAGACGCAGATAAAGCCACGTCCCCGCTCCTCGCTGACGGTTTGATTATTTGAGCAGAGCGGAGGCTGAGGGGCTGCGTGCCCTGGCCGGGCAGCGAGGCGAGGGGTGGGGGAGAGGATGGAGAGAGGGGCTCGGGGGGACGACATGCACTGCAGGGTCCGCCTTGGTGGGTTCAGTCCCTCTCCGCCGTGTTCCATCCCTTTTCCCTGCTCATACGGAGGGTCCACTTGAAGGGGTCTCCCCCCCCCCCTTCCCCTTCTCCCCCTTCCCATAGATTTGTATTATTATTATTTTTTAAGGCCTATGTAAGCAAAGATAGAGATGGGTTCGCATCCACACCTCTGGGCAGCCTCTGAGGGCGGGGGGGGCTGGGGGGGGCGGGGGTGGTGTGAGGTTAGCGGAGCCAGCGATTTATTTAAAGGGGTGAGGGGGAAGGGGGATATTCCCAGGCGCTGAATTTTCTCTTTGGTTGGGAGAGATGGATGGAGGAGGGAGGGAAGGAGGTAAGGCAGAGGGGGAGGGCTGCTGGGGAGTTTGGCGATTGTCTTTGTGCCTTGTTCTTGTTTGCCGGCCAGAAAAATAGGCTGGAAAAGGAGGTTTGGGGGGGAGGGGGCGGGCGGGAGGGTTGGGTGAGGGAGTCTCTCCGGAGCAGGATCCCAGCTGGTTGGGCAGCGGGTCCCGGCACTTGGCGAGCGGAGCTGGACGGGCCCACGTCCCCTCCGCGCTCCGCTCCGCACCCCGCGCTCGGCTCCGCGCAGCCCCGCGGTAGCACTGCGCTGAGAACCTGCCCTGAGCGGTCGCTGCCAGCCCGCCCGGAACTTTTTTTCCCCATTTTCTTTTCGAAGGGGGTGCTGTTGGCTCTTTAGCCCTCTCCCCTCCCTTTTTTTTTTTTTTTTTTTTTTTTTTAATGATTACTTTTTTTTTATTTTGAGGGGGGAGTAGAAAGATTAGGGTGGGGAAAAGTGCATCTTCCAGATCAGGCTCAGAAAAGGGTGGGGGTGGGGGCTTTATCTTGGTCTCAGGATCCTTTCTGGTGCGTCTGACAACCTGGAAGTGTTTGGAGAGAGCAGGAGAGAGAGAGAGAGAGAGCGAGGCAGGCAGGCGGCTTGCGTTGGATAGAGCTTTTTCTTCCAGGCTGGGTTTTCACATGCTGATCCGCAAATAAATAAATAAAAGGAAATATGCACACGAGAAGCCTGATCCCATTGTAATTTCCATTGCCAAGGGGGAAAATATACACATATATATACATATGGAGATGCATTGATTGCATGGAATTCAACAAGCAAGGTAACAGCTCTTCCATTGCCATGTATGTCCGTCGGTGTCTGTAGTGCGTGTGCGCGTGTGCGACCGAGAGAGAGCGAAAGTGGCTGTCCGGGGTCATTGTTAGACACAAACTGTCTGTGCCGAGGAGCGGCGAGGCCTCGGGAGACGCGGGATGCGGGGGGGCCGCTCCGCAGGGCTCCACGGCGGTGTGCGGGGCCGGGGGGTGGGGGGGCGCGGGGAGCAGCGAGAGCAGCCTGGAACAAAAGGAGAGGGTGGGCTGGGTTTCCTTTTTTTTTTTTTTTTCTTTATATAGATATGTGTATTGCGAACCAGCTCGGTGCTACTTTAGCGAAGCGGGATGCGTTTTTCATACAGCCATCGCGGCCTGGTTCTGTCAAGCTCCATTTCTTCTCAGAAGCTCTTTAAAGGGGAAAAAAAAAATCAGCAGCCGTAGCTCGCCAATTGCTCTTAGTAGTTGGGTTCTTCTTCTTTTTTTTTTTTTTTTTTTTTTTCTTTCCACCGTCACCCCTCGGTTTATTATTATTTTTAATCTGCTTAATTATTCCCTGACCCGCCGACACGGGGAGAGGGGCTCGTCCCCTGCGCTGCCATATCTGGGTCCCTCTTTGTTTTAATAAACGTGCCTTTTCTCCCCCACCCGCCTCCTAACTTTGCCAGCTCAAGGGGAGGAATAGATCCTCGCTGGAGGAAGATCGATTCGAAATTGATAGCGAGGGTTTCCAAGGCTGTAGCAAAAAGGAGAGGGGAGAAGAAAAGGAAATAATAATTATGATAAAAACCTAAACAGCTCGAAAAAAAAGAGGAGGAGGGGAAGAGAAACCCCTTACGGTCTATGGCTCGGCAGCTGCGGGGCTGCACTCGATGTCCGCGGGTTCCCAGCCGCGCATTTTCCGCGCAGTCCCACCGGGCGCGGTTCTCCTGCCCCGCAGTGTGGGAAGGGAGCGCAGGAGAGGGGAGGGGGGGTGGGGACCCGGGGACGGGGGCCTTTCTGTCAATGATCTTTAGCTCCGGAGGTGTAGACCCGCAGTCCCTTTGCTTTTTGTCCTCTTAAATTATATATACGTGTATGTATACGTTACCCACCACTAGCAGGGAAGAGCATTTTCTCCCCCTCCTTTCCACTCCCAATTCTCCTCAGCATTTAAAGGAGAATTGCCTTTTTTATGTTTTCTTTTAAAGGCTTTTAAATATTGTTGCAGGGAGATGGAGGACTCATTTCAAACCGTTCTCGTGTACTTAAGACCAATATTGTCTCCATATGGCTGGCCTTTCAAAACCGAATCCTCTTCTTTGAAACACGCGAGAGAGATTTTTTAAAAGCTATTAAAACTCCTAACTCTTCAAAACAAACGAAAAAAAATACTTACAGATAATTGAACTGCTTTTATCTCTCTCTCTCTTACTTTTTTTTCCTGTTTGGAACTTTTACCAGTCCTGATAGAGCCCTCAAAGCTCCACCAAAACACCGCCTTTAAAACTCCTCTTGGTGCTCGCATCAGATGTAAGCGGCGGATTTCTCAGGCTCTGCCGGTGCAGTTTTCCTCCCGTTAGGGCTCAGCTCACTGCATGTGCAGTCCATGCGCACGTTACTTTGCACCATATCGGACTGATTCGCACTTTTTAGATGTTTTTAAATCGTCTCGTCCGTCCAATCCGACTTGATTTGCGACTATTCGGGACAGCGTTTTGAGTTTGGGGTTTTGGAGGATGGATAAAAGACTCGTTTTATTTTACTTTGGCGGAAAGGTCGCGCTTCACAGGGGTGCACGAAGTTGAATTTTCTTTGGAATTGGGGTTATATAAACGCCGTCACGTGGCGGAGGCATTCGCTTGCTGGAAAGCGGCTCCTACCTCTCGGGGAGGACGGGGGGATCTTTCAGCCTCCCCGGCCCAGAGAGCCCGATATCGGCCCTGGGGATGGGGAGGCCCAGCCCCCCCCCGGGACACCCCCACCTCGCGGCCACGCGTGTGCTGAGCGGCTCGGTCCCGCGGCAAGGTGCCCCGTGCGCGCTGCCGGGCGGACTGCGGGAAGGCGGCTGTTTACCTTGTCCAAAAGATGCATTTAATAATACCGCCTCCCCTCTCCCCATCCCCCACCCCAAATCCTATCATCCCTTGCGGGCTGCGATAATAAATAAAAGTCTTTATTTCTCCCTCTCCAAAAGTTAAAGGGCCTTGTCCTCTCCCCGGGCTGCTGGAAGTGAGTTGCGAGCAGCGCTGCTTCGCCCTCCCGCCCTGCCCAGCGCCGGGCTCAGCGCATGTGTATCGTTAATGTATATATATTTGATTGAGCGTCAGCCTTGACTTATGTGCCTCTTATCTCTGCTCTCTCCTCGATGTGTGCCTGCAGTGGGGGATTCGGCGAAGGAAGCTCGTAACATGGCGGACACCGAGGAAGGCTTCGGGCTCCCGAGCACGCCGGCTGACTCGGAGGCCAAGGAGCTGCAGGCTGAGGCCAAGCAGGACCCCCAGCTGGGGACCACCAGCAAGGCCCCCACCTCTCCGCAGGCAGCCTTCACCCAGCAGGTAAGGATCCGGCAGCAGCTCCCCTTCTCTTTCGTCCCCCTCTCTCCTTTTTTTTTTTTTTTTTTTTTTTTTTTTTTGCCAATTTTCTGCGTTTTCCCCCCGATCCCAGCTGTAGTTCTACTCCTGAGCTGGGCAGGAATGAGTCATTTTAGGCCTCACGGGAAGGAAAGCTCTCACCTGATGGTCAGGGCTGTGGGCTCTTTCCTGCTTTGCTGTTCTTTGCGGTGTGTTTGAGTGCTGGGGGGGCATGCAGGGAAAAATCGCAGTGAATGTCACAGGGAGGGACCCTTTTGTGCAAGGACAGGCACACACAGCCAGTGCTTGAGTGTAGAAATGCACATGCAGATGCAAGCTCAGACAGCTGTGTATTTGCTATGTGCCTGTGTGGATTGGTTTAAGACACGTATGAGCATATATACACATGAAAATGTACACGTGAACACACTGTGCCTGTGTACCCCGGCTACACACTGCTCTGCCCGCCATTGGGCTCCAGGGCACGCTGTGGGTGTCACGCGTGGGCAGCCCGCAGCCACTGGGGGGTTGGGCACAGCCGGGGTCCCCTCGCACATCCCCACCAACCCTCACCCGACGGACCCCCCCGAGTCGCGGTTACACACGTGGGCTCACCGGCAGGCCGCAGCAAACTGCTCTCCCCACGCTGCAGAGGAGGGCAGGGCCGGGCCAAGGAGCCGGGCTGCGGCAGCGCTCAGAGCTGGCCCCGGAGCTCGGTGCCGGGGTGTAGGGCTTCGCCAGGATCCTTAGGCGGCCGCAGGTAAATCCCTGGAAGGAGATCCCACGGCCGATGACTGCTCGGTTTTCGGTTCTGTTATCGTTAGGGGTGTACGTGTCCTCGGTTTGGGGGTTTTGTCAGGCTGTGGGTCTCCCTCCCGCCCCGCTCAGAGCGATGCCTCCGGACCGGGCTAACAAGGCGAGGACCGAAGGGTGCGAGGATTGGGCCCTAGCCTGCAAAAGCGGGTGTAAATCACTCATCAGAAGGATGTGAATCTCCTCCGGCCGCCTCCCGACCGCAGCAGGGGGGATTTCTCCCAGCCGGGCCCGGCCGTCCCGCTCCCGCAGCACCGGGGCCCGCAGGATCCGGCGCTGCCCGGGAAGCGTTCCCCGAACTCCGGCCCCGCCGCCCGGCTGCTTCCCTCTCTGGTTTTTCCTCCTCGGGGCTCGGTGCTCATGGCTCTGCCTTTCTGCTTTGCAGGGCATGGAGGGGATCAAAGTGTTTTTGCACGAGCGGGAGCTGTGGCTGAAATTTCACGAGGTGGGGACGGAGATGATCATAACAAAGGCTGGAAGGTAAGAAGCAGCCCCAGTGCAACGGGGGGAGGCGGCCGCACGCCCTTTGTGTCCGTGGGGCCGAATCCTCCTCCTCCGTCGGTGCTTGCGGGGAGAGTTTTGCACAAATACACACCCTGAGCTTCTCCACGCGTGCTCGTGTGCGTGGGGAGTGCGTGCCCACGGCGCAATGGAGGTGCCCGGCCTCAGCCCCGCTGCTGCCCCGGGTCTCCGTGACACCCCTGCGAGGATGGATTGAGAAGAAATTGTTTCTTCTGGCTCCTTTCTTAACCAGAACAGTTGGATCGTTAATCCCAATTTCAAGGCCTTTGGAAGCTTTCCAGTCAAGAGCCGAATTGCAGCCACTTGGCCAAAAGCTGACCTTGTTTAGAGCCGTTCGCTGGGCGATCTCGTTAATATTAACATTATTTTTAACTAAAGGAGCAGCTCTGTCCTTCCGCGATTTTGGAACGCAGTCCTTTTTTTTTTTTTTCTTTTTTTTTTCTTTTTTTTTTTTTTTTCTTCCAGACCCTTCTAATTTCTTACGCGCTCATTGAGGCCAATATAGGCGGAACACCCACACCATCCCATTTAAAAGTATATGTGGTCTTAAGCTACTGTTTATATACCGATAGCGTAACGGTTTAGATGCATAAATAGACGTGCCCGCAAATAAATAGCATGCGTGTCTAACCGCGTCCAGATACACATTTCTATATGTGTGCTCTCGCCTGCGTGGGTGTGTAGAAAAATATACAGCCTCGCAAATCCAACTTTATTGGGACTGTGCGTAATGGATTCCATGGCCGGCTCAGCAAACCCGATCCACAGATATTTGTGTGTGTACGCGGATGTACTGCAGTGCGTTTGAGGTTATTCAGCTTTATCCTTAATAGTAGCGTCTTTGAGGGCTGCTCATGGGAGATCCAGGGCAATGGTCACCTGCGAACTCGGGGCTCTTTTCGCTACGGTTTGAAACGAACTGCCGTATCTGGCGCTGCCCGAGGCTCGATCTGAAAAGGGAAACCCCTCCAGCAAAGAGAGAATGGCAGCGTTAGGAGGCGAGGGCACAGTAAGCAACGCCAAGTCAGACTTTCATTTTGCTCTGTCATCTGGTATTTGTTGTGGTCTTCCAAAATTTGCCTGGAGAGGGAGGAAAAAAAAAAAAATAGAGCTGGCTGCAGACAGCGCTGCGAGTGGGTCTGTCTCACTGTTCGCCTTGCTCTGCTGCTGGAAAGGGCGACCCTTGCGGGAAATGCGCGGCTGCGGAGCTGCTGGCAGCGTTGTCCTTCCGCCCCCAGACCCTGCGGGGACGCGGGCTGCGCGCTGCCTCCGCTCGGGGACACGGAAACTTCGCGAAGAAAAGCAGATTTTTTCTTTTTTCTTTTTTTTCCCCTCTCAGAAAGCAGCGCAAGGAGGAAGACGGACAAAAACCACCTTGCGGAGATTTCAAACAAATAGAGTAACGCATAGAAACGTCGTCTGGAGAGCTATAAAACCGACATTTATAGAGCGGGGTGTTTAGGGGAGAGCGCACGCAGCACCGGGGCAGGCACAGAATAGTTGTTCTTCATAGAATTCCTTATGCTCATTGCTGCAGAAGCCCGGGGTCGCGCCGTTGCCCATCAGGTGTTTGAGGTGGACGCGCAGATCCGTGTTCGGGTGGAATTTGGTTTCTTCTCCCTCGATCTACCCCCGTAACCCCCCATCAATCACCGGCTTCCCCCCCTTCATCTCTTACCACGTGAATTTACATACCGGCCCAGATGCCCTATCGCACAGATAAGAACCCGAGCCCCGGAGAAGTGCGCAGTATTTTTAGAGGTGTGGGGCTTTTTGTTTATGCGTGTTTTAAGTCAAGGGCTACGTTTTCATCTGCTTTATTTTTAAATATTTGGAAAGCTCAAACTAAAATAACATCAGTGTTTTAAGTCCCTGCCTTGCAGTAATGGAAACTATTTCGAAAAGCCGCTGTCCTCAGTGTGTATCCGCGTGCTTCCAAGTATTTGTCAGGTGTGTTTGCTGATGTCTCTGTATGCACGTCCTCGGTGCTACACCTGAGCGCGTGTGTTCCTTCAGCTTCTGGGAGAGGACAGGTTGATACACACGGGAGCTTTGGAGAAATGTGCACATTTAAAACGCGTATTTTTGCAGAAATATATATTTTTTCCTTTTTTTTTTTTTTTTTTTGGCTTATTTCCCCTGCTCTTCCAACAGTTTAAGCAAACAGGAAAGTCAGTTGCTTCCAAGGGATCTCGCGGCCAGATTTGTTTAATTTTTTTATTTTATTTTTTTTTTTTTTTAAATTGAAGCATTGGTGAAAGAAATGATAACAAATAGGCGAATTGAGGGGTAGGTGAAGAAACCAACCCATTGGGATCGTAACTACTATTCCGCCTCTTCAAGTCCCCAGTCCCCCCAGGTCCCCCTCCAGTCCCCCCCCGTACAGGATGTGCCCCCGCCTGGCTGCAGGGCCCCTCCACTTCTGATAAACCGCACACAACGCACAGATCCACCTTGGGAAACTTTCCCTTCTTCGCTTTTGTATTTAAGCACTTCTTTCTTTTATAGGCGTATGTTTCCCAGTTACAAAGTGAAGGTCACTGGACTCAATCCAAAAACGAAGTACATACTGTTGATGGATATTGTACCAGCGGATGACCACAGATACAAATTTGCAGATAATAAATGGTACGCACTCAGGGGGGGGAGGGAAGGGAGCGCTGATTCGTGTCGGGCTGCCCGATCCCGGGGCGGCATAGGGTGGGAGATGCTGCTGCTGGATGCTGGGCTGTACCTGAGGGTCTCGGGACGCACCTCTGGAGAACAACACAAAAAGAAAACAAACAAAAGAGAGAGCCAAATCTGTTGCAATTAGAGAACAGTGCCTGTAATCCTGCTTAACGGTGAGATCGTTGGCCATCCTGGTGCCAGTAGTTTAATTACCCTTCGGGCAGCAGCGTCTCCGGGCGGGGGAGATGCTGAAGGGTGGATACGCGGTGTTTCCTTTGCTCCTTGTTTGGGTGTCCGCAATTAGGAAGGAGGAAGGATGGGGTTAAATGGGGAAACGGCCACCTTGACGGGAAAAGTGCCAAAGATCTCCATTAATTCTCCGCGCACTGTGTGTGTCCGTAAACGTCTTTTTTTTTTTTTTTTTTTTTTTTTTCCGAAGACCGCCGGGCACCACGGTGCTGGGGGCAGGAGGGGGGACCCCACGGGTGGGAGCTCAGCGCCTCTGTCCCACGCAGGTCCGTGACCGGGAAGGCAGAGCCGGCCATGCCCGGCCGCCTCTACGTGCACCCCGACTCCCCCGCTACCGGAGCCCACTGGATGAGGCAGTTGGTTTCCTTCCAGAAGCTGAAGCTCACCAACAATCACCTCGATCCCTTCGGACATGTGAGTACCGTGCTGGGATAGGGCCGGGAGACGCGGATTTGTGCTTCACAGAGCGACCGTGGGATCCCACGCGCAATCGGGTCCCTACGAGTGGCATCGCATTGCCCGGAGCCACCGAACCTGTAGTCTAAATCCATTATCTGACTGGGGTATTATCTTCCCCCCTGGTAAGACGGGATGAGCCCCAGTGATGACCGCCTCCCCCCCCTCCCCCACCCCCCCCCCCAAAAAAAAAAAAAAGGATACGTAGCCCATGTTTTAAAGATCTATTTCACAGCACTGCGTGGGAATTGATTACAGACCGCAGTGCCTGGCTTCAGTGACACCTCAGCTACCTGGTTTTAACCCGAAGGGGGTCTGAAAGCCTTAAAATCTGCCCGTAGCTTCCATGAATTTGGCTAACAGGTAAAAATCAATCAGGCTTAATTATTGGAGGAAATAGGACCTACAACCACGTGGTTGAAAAGAAAAAAAGTAAAAGCCAAATCTCACCACCAACCATTGTTGGACCCAAGGGGCCGTGAAAACTTGTGTGAATTCTGCAGCCAGAAGCAGCCCACCTTCGGAGGTCTCCAAAGACATGGTTTTTTCTGAGCAAATGTATATATGCGTCTATGAATTATAAATATATATATCTATAAAAATATATATAATTACTTAAGCGAGTATATGAATCCAGATCCCACCATCCTTTTCCAAGAGCCCGTTTTTCTCCAGTCTCATTTCAACACTTCGGTTTCACTTTTTTTCCCCAAGCTTTTTTTTTTTTTTTTTTTTTTTCTTTTTTTCCTTCTTCTTCTTCCTTCTGTTTTCACTTTTTAACACTGAAAACCTCGTGTTCCTAAATCCTGTCCGGTGGGGGCGGGGAGTGGGAGGAAACCAGCCGAGCCCGCAGCGCACCTGAGCGCTGAGCATCGCTGTCCGAGCCGCGCTTTCCCTCTCCAATTCAGGGTTGGTTGGTTTATTTATTTACTATTTATTTTTTTCCTTTGGGACCCGAATTAAGACGCTTTGCAAGCGCTGCTGCTTTCGCTTATTATTATTATTATTTAATATAATTTTGTTTTGGAGGGGGGAGATTTTGGGGGGGGGATCCGGCCGGGTCCCGGGGCCAGGCATCTCCCGCTGCGAGCAGGCGGCTCTGGGGAGAAGTCCCTGCAAGCAGAGTCGGGCTGCTGGGTCAATAGGGACTTCAGAGGCGGAGCTGCACCGGGAGCCTCTCAATTAGAGTCGCGGTAATGAAATTAAAAACCATTAGATCGTTCACCGTTGATGTCTACGGCTTTCCCGGATGTCAAAGCAATTTGCCTAAACCCCCGGGAAGGGGGAGGCGGCGAGGCGGTCGGGGTCTGGCGTTGGGGCGCGCTGCGTCTCGCTGTCGCCAGGGTCCGGTCATTATCGGCGCGGGTCCCCCCCTCCCCCACCGTCCCCATCCCCGCCACTGTCCCCGGAGATTAACCCGGTACGGAGCAGGGGCCGCTTTTTATCTTGAGCGCAGCGCTTCCCTCCCCACCACCCTCCTGCCCCATCCTCTGCGGGTGGCATGGTGGGGGGGGCTGGACACACGAATTCCTCTGCTTCTCATCCCTTGCTTTGTTGGATTGCTGGGAAGATTGAGGTACCCTTGCTGGGGGTGCTGCAAGAGAAAGAGAGCCCCCTCCAGCTTTGGGAAATGTGTTAGGGGCCCTAATGGGCTCCTTGGCTGTGGCGGAATGCTTCTCTGGAGAGGTGTTTCCTCCTCCATCCTTTCTGAGGAGCTCTGATGTGGGAGAATCTTTTGGGGAAGGGACTGCAGTTCCCTCTCTGCCTCCTCTCTCCATGAGAAGGTTGCACGGGTTGGGAATGCACGGAGTTTTGCCCCCTCCATTCCCATGGCCTGTCCTCTCTTTCTCCCCATGCCCAGATCATCCTGAACTCCATGCACAAGTACCAGCCCCGGCTCCACATCGTGAAGGCAGATGAGAACAACGGCTTCGGCTCCAAGAACACAGCCTTCTGCACCCATGTCTTCCCAGAGACCGCCTTCATTGCTGTTACATCCTACCAAAACCACAAGGTGAGAGCTCGGCCGGGCCTTCGCACCAGCAAACTGTGTCTCCTCTTCCTCACTCCCTCCTGACACTGTTTCTTTTCGGGTCCTTCCCACCCCACCATCATCTCTCTCACCTCCCCACTTGCCACAGTCCTGGCTCCCTTCTGTTCCCCACACCCCTCCCCATCCGTCTAGATCTGTTCTGTCCCCATCCCCTCTGTTATTCCTGGCAGTACGCACAAAGTATCCAAAGAAGGGGCTCAAGGCGCGCCAAGGGGGAATGAGCTCAAACAGGATGGCTTGCTCAGAGTGAAGGCGACCAACCGAGGAAGTTGGTTTTATCTTCTTTCCCCACATCGGTCAAAGGCTGTAATCTGGTGCTGGAGAAGGGAGCTGGGCGCTCCCCTCTGTGGCCGGGGCTCTGATAACCCCAGCTGGCTGTGCTCTGTCCCTTTGTTTGGGGACGGCTCCGTCCCCACCAACCGAGGGCAGTGAGACCCTGGCAGGAAGGGAGGCTCTGAGGCTGGAGTCAGCTCCTGCCTGAGCAGAACAAAGCAAAAATGTGTGAAAATGTGTCAATTTAGGCTTCCTTGGGGTGCCCCCGAAAGGGCTCCCCTAATGGCATTGAAAGCAGGGTCTTTGTTTGGACTTGTGGGCAGGTAGAATGCCCCTCTTATGCTCAACTGAGTGAAAGCATTCTGTTATTTTTTCAAATGGAGAAAGGTCAGATAAGACCTTAGTTGAATTCTGGATGCTTTCCTGGAGATGTAACGGGGAAGCTCCTAAATGTGCGTGAAATGGTTGTGCTTCCTTCATCCATTGGTTGGCCAGGGAGCTGCAGAAAGCAGAAGCGGGCTGGAGAAGAAAGAGTGTTTCACCGTAACTAGGGAGAAAAGAAAATACTTCCCTGCCCTTTAAAATAGGAGCTGCTGGCACAGCCAGGACAAGCAGACTGGATCCAAGTTGAGCCCTCGCCAAATTATGCCTTAAATTATAACTCCGTTGTGGATGCTATAAAATCGAGTTTAACTTCTGCTTGATGGATTCGGAGAAAGAATATAATATTAATAGAACAGGGAGTTAATAAAACAGGACATACTGCTTGTTTTAAATGCATTTCCCTGTGAGAAAACAGGCCTGAATTTAATTGCTTTCCTTTGAAGAAAAATAGGACTGTTATGTGGGGGGGGGGGGGAATTACCACGCAAATAAAACAAAGCAAAGCAAAAACATGTAAGTACAGTAGTTTGGGAAAACTGCCATATTAGGAGGAGCGGGGATATTTGATTGTAAATCAACAACATCTGGTTGATAAGGAATGACATCTGCGTATCCGTCTCTGTCAAAACACACACACTGACGAGCGCATGAATCTCTACAGACGCACACGCGCTCGCATCCCTGCAGACACATGCACATGCACACAGACACCACTACATATTTTACACACCCCCTACACATTTTACATGCTCTCACATCCCTCCCCCCCCAGCACATGCATTCCTCTCCTTGCTTGCCTTGAGTCATTGGGGGAACGAGAAAAAGAATGGCTGTAGCCCCAAGATAAAGCCCCAATTGAGAAAGATAGGGCCATAAAAATAAACCAGGGAGTGATCTACCCTAAATGGCATCTCCCTCCAGGGAAGGGAATAAAATCTGCAGCTTGCCCCTGTGTCAAGGAGGCGCAGCACCAGGGTGCAGCTGGTGCTGGCAGTGTGGAATGGTGACGTCCATTGCGTGTAGGGCTGCTCTGTGGGCACAAGCCCCAGTTCTGCTGTCACAGCGGGGTGTTTTTGGGGCCAAGAGTGTTTTTGGGTTATGCTTCCTATTGCCATAAGTGATCGCAGGCTGTGTCTGTGGAGCTCAGCAAGGAGCTTTGATCTGGTTGTCCATCCTCGTGTGTCTCTGCGCACTACCTATTCTTACCCACTTACTGCCACCTCTCTCACTTCCATCCATCAGCCGTAGAGCACCCTTCACACAGATCCTCCTGTCCGTGCAATTACACACCATTATTACGCAGTGATTCCTTTTACATGCACAGTTTCATGCACAGGTGCACACACTAGCCTACACACGTGTGTGCTTTCAAAAACTAAGTCATGCTTGCATGATGTTGCAGCATGTAGTATTCCCTGCACGACTCATCCATAATCGCATGTGACTCGATGCTTACACAGCCCACAGAAATACCTGTCTGATTGCGGATCAGCCCGTTCATTTCAAGAGCACAGCTGCAATCCCAATACAGGCCTTGTGCTTATTTCCCCTGATATTTTAGGCAGCCTGCAAAGATATTTAAGCCCACTGGGCTCTCCCTCTCCCCAGCCTGCTCCCCAAAAGGAGGGCTCAGCTACGAGGAACGTTTTCGTTAATTTTTCAGTGGACTTGTCAGCAGCTGGCTCGGCCACCTCCCCCGTCACTGCAGCCCTGAAAAAAGACCCCAGAAATATCAAGGTGTTAAAATAGGTCACATGCGTATTTCATTTCCTTGCCATTTACACAATGGGTGCTTGCAATCAGGTTGATTCCCAAATATTAACTTCCCCTACAGTTAAGTACCATTTTGCTGTAGCTTAAATCATTGTGTTACTGGTTATTAAGTACTAGGTCTCTACTTAGGACCAGGAAATGAACCCTAATAGACAGAAATAATTAAGGTTCTGCCCTCTTGAGGGTTCTTTCAAAAGCAAGAATTCACAACAATTATTCTCATTAATTTTTACAACCTACTTTCCCTGTTAGCTGGACTTGGGCTTTATATTAGTTTTCTCTCCCTCAGGATATCCGGTTTTATGCTGATTTTTTCCCCCCAAGTTATTCATCATTCTCAGTAGCCCAAATTCCTTTTGGGTAACATAAGCACTAGCTGGGATGCTACAGGCACCACAGTGATGTGGACAACCAGGGAAGGCTCTCTGTTCTTTTGAGGAGGGCAGCTGCTGGGGCTCAGGATGCTTTATTTCAGAGATTGGCTCTCCTGGTTGGATTGCAGGGAACTATATCCATCTCTTCAGGATGCCAGAGGCTATGGATAGGTGGTGGTCCAGCTGGCATCCCATGGAGTGCCTCAATGTAGGGGCTGGGCCCACTCCTGTCCCCCAGCCTGTCCCTGCTCAGCCTGGGGCCCTTGGGGTTGTGCCTTCCCTCTCTGAGGGGACCCTGGGCACTACAGCTCTCCCCACTCTCACCCTCTCCCACCTCCTGACCCACCTCCTCCCCACCCAAGCACTGTGCATGGTCTGTCTCTTCTTCTGTCTTTTGTCCTTGCCTCCCAGTTCAGCCAGCAGCCTCCTCAATGGGCCCCTCTGTCTCATACCAGTAGCTCTGACCAGTCACTGGCTCACAGTCCCTCCTATTTCCTTCACTGCCCTCTGGGTTCAGCATTCTCTCCCCCCTGCCAGCCTTTCCCTTGGGCTCTGAGTCCCCGTTCCCCATCCAGCTGCTCTGCCTGCCCCAGCCAGATGCACACAGCCTCAGCAGCCACCTTGTCTTCATCCAGTCCTTCCATTCACACCACTCTGGTTTGGCTTTCTCCTCCATGCTGAGTTGGTTCCCACCTGGGGTACGTGACAGCACAGAAGAAAAAGGCTCTGTGCTTTCAAGCCTGGAGTCCAACCTCCTGGTTACTCCCAGCACCTGTGGGGATTTTCCAAAGTGTCCGGCTTTGGGATGGCTTTGCAATAGCCTCCAGAAGGTCAGAGCGGTGTGCTTCCCTTTGGCTATGGTGCTCAAAAATATGGGACTGGTTTCATTGATAGGAAAAGAACATAAACAGAAAGGAGACCAGAACGAACTGCTGGTGTGGGACACCTCAGCCCTAACAAAGTTTAACGATTAGAAACAATGGAGAGAAACCTTATCAATACAGAGTGGTAATTTGACCCTTGCTGCTCGTGAATCTAGAGACATAAACCTGTGTAAATACAAGGCTGGGCAAGAACGAAAAATGCAAAGATGGTGCATTTCTTCCACCTAACTAGATGCAAAGCTCAATTTTATCTTGCTGGAGTGAGAGATGCCGTTGGAAATGTCTCAGCAGACATGCTCTGTGGTCAGTTAGCCCAGAGAAAGGCGCGGAGGAGCGGCGCTGAGATTTCATTGGGAACTGTCGCTTCCCGTTAAAGTGAAGATGAACCCATAGGTCAGACAGGCACAGAGAAGTGCAGATTGGGAAGGCTGCACTGGGAAAGTGCTTGACACTCAGGGGTCTGCAACAGCACCAGCAATCAGAGGCTAGAACATAACTTTGCCATCAATTTCTTCTAGTAACAAATCAATAAACAAAACCCCATGTTTTTGTTGAATCCGTGCTGTGTGATTTAGCCCCAAGTGTTCCATCTTAATGACCTTGTGGGACGTGGCATTCATTTATTTATTTATTTTAAAATGATGTCACTGTCATTTGACTTTCTGACAGCTTTTTTGTCCCCACCCCCAACGAATTGCAGTCAATTAAACAGAGTTTTGCTGTGGCAAAACTGATCCAGAAGAAGGCAATTTCCACCCATTTGTTTGCTTTTCCACTTCTGAATAGTTTTGAAGTCAGACAAAAAGCAGCCAAACAAAATACCTTCCAGAGGCTGTTTTCTAAAGCAGATGCTCACCAGCTTGCTCTCTATTTTCTAATTTGTTTCACTTTTTTTTTTTTCTTCTAAAACTGTCTTAGACTCAATGCTAGGGCTGATGCCCCTAAGTGTTATCCAGAGAAACCTGTTGGAAACCCATCTGAAGACTGCCCACTACTGAGCTCAGGCCTAACTTGGAGCCTTCTGTACCCCAGAGCTCTTAGACCCCTCCAACGCAGCAGATCCTTTGTTTTAAGGTGTTCTCATTTCCAGGTGATCTACTTGGGGCTTTCTGCTAGCAATACGTACATTCATCCCATTGTTTCTAAGCATTCCCAAAGAGAGTTAGGAGGTTTCTCTACTAGTAAAGCAATGTTTTTGCAAGATGGAGGTCTTGTATGATATTTTGCTAACATTCTGTGGGGGACTGAAGGTTTGATTTGTCAAAAAGAGCAGTTAGCTGAGATGCTTAACTAAAGGGCTCCCATGTTGGTGTTTCCTTCTTCAGTGAACAGAGTGAATTTGGGCAATGCTGCCCACCCCAGAGCCCGCCTGCCCTCTAGCACTCCCCATCTCCTCCCTTGATTCCAGCAGGAACACTGGGAGCTGAGGTCCTCTGTGCAGGCTCCTTGGTTAAAGAGCCTTTGGTTAGGTTGGGATGAATCCGCGCCTTTGTACGGTTGTGTGCTGGTGCCAATACTGTAAATCCTCACTCCATGAAGGACTTCTCTTATGCAAGCAAATATTGCCATTGGGTTCGGCAAGTGAGGACAACCCGTACATTTAGTGCATTTCAGAATGCAGATTAAATGGAACCTTCCACAAGTTGAATAATGCCTATTATTCACTACAGAAGTGCCACCATCTCAGCGGTGGAAACTGATAGGCAGTTACTTTGCAACGTACACAGCTGCTTTCTAACAGTTTGGGGCTTTTAATTATGAAATATATCACTGGTTTACTGCTAGACAACAGCTCAAATAGCAGGTTGGTCCAAATGGGTTGTTTGTTCAGCCTCTGCTTTGAAATTGGAAATGCGTGACAAAAAAAAGCAGCGCTTGTTTATGTGGTGAATTAGGTCCTGACTTAATGTGAGTGCCTGTGGGGATGTGCATACGTGGGTGATGGGGGCTGTGTGAGATTTGGGATCAAATTAGGCAAAAAAAGTCAAGTAAACAACTAGCCTTTGGAAAAAATATGCTATACGATGAGAAAAAAACAAAATGAGCTGGTCGTGCAGACACCTGGCGGTGCTTGTTATTGACACTGGCAGGGCCAGATTTCTCTCTTTGAATTTTGGCAAAGAGATGGGTCCAGTTGTGCGTGCTCAGCTTGGTGAGCATGAACCTCTCTCTGTTCTCCCGCCATCAATCCCAAGCGCTTCCCTTCCCTTTGGCCCACCGGCAGTGCGAAGGAAGGATGGTGAGTGCACGAAGCTGCTCCAAGCTCAGGGCTCTCCTTGCTTCTGGCCCTGTGCTCGGACTGCCTGGCAGCGATGGAGAAAGGGAAGAAGGGAAACTGCAGCCTTTGCTGCCTATGTATTTGATATAACATAAGCTGAAGGTTGGTATGGGGATTTGCACAGAGGCTGGACCTCTCCTCTCCCTGCAAGGCTGGTGCTCCCTGGTTGCTGACCCTGGCTGCGTGCTGCAGACAGATTTGTTTCATACAGCAGTGAGTTTATGGCTGTATTTCTGTCAAGTGAGCCAAAACTCATGCTGCCATGCCACTTTGCCATGCCAACTCTGGAGGAGCAGCTGGTGCAGGCTGGCTTTCAGGGCAGCGCACACCTGATCTAGCCTGAGCTCCACTCTGCAGAGCCACCAAAGCACTTGTGGCAAATGTGGCACAGCAATGGGAACTAGTAAAAGATCAGCAGTGTGGTGGGGAGTGTTGCTGGCCAGATGATATCTGCTTTAACATCAGCCTGAGGGTGAGAAAACCTGTATATTTCCCTAAATCCTCAGGGGAGGTATCAGTAGGAGAGGACTGCATCTCTGTGAGCAACAGAGGTCGCTTGGATAGAGGGACATTCTCTATAGGTGATGCTTTAAATGTTTAAGTTTGATGTTGCAGGAAGACTGAAGTTAGGTGATTGAAGAAGATTCATGCTAGCTAACTTCAGATTCTCATAGTAGCCAACTAGGAGAGCAAAGCAGTCCCCCTTAATTCATTCTATAGTTAATTGGGAGATAAACATTCCTAATCTGTTGCTGCAAGTGTGCATCTGGGAGGGGAAGCATGTTAACTGCAGTGCTCTTGGAGTGCGAATAGCTGCTCGCTACCAGACAGAGTAACGAGACAGGGTGAGCCTTGGCTGAGTGGGCTCTAGGATTTGAGAGTTTTTGGTTATGGTTATGCACAGGTGAGATAATATCTGTTGGTGTCAGTGAAATTTGTTCGGGTAATGCCACCTTCATCACCAGCCCCTCTGCTCAGTACAGCCCTTTCTATCTCAGCTGTAAAAAGACGGTATGGATCTTTCAGAAAGCAGCTTTCCTCCAGTGAGAGTTGTGTGTGTTAGGTATGGGGCGAGCCTGAGGGAAATGAAAGGCAGGAGATACTATTCCAGTGGAGAGAGCTGGAGGACGCCCTGTCTGGAGTGCTCAGAGCTTGAGCTGAAGGATGACTTGAATTCCCCAAAGTGTCTTTCCCCCACCATCTTAACTGGCCTGGGTTTAATAAACAAAATCCCCTCTCTCCCTGACCATGCCTTGGACTTGCAATGAACCCATTGCTCTTCTTCCCTTTCAGATCACTCAGCTGAAGATTGAGAACAACCCCTTCGCAAAAGGTTTCCGCGGCAGCGATGACATGGAGCTCCACAGGATGTCCAGGATGCAGAGGTAATGCATGCCACCATCATGGGGATCTCCAGCCCCATGAGAGCTCTGGGCTCTGTTTTGTGTGTGACTGGTGGGTGAGTGAACAAGGATGTGGTGACAGTCCCTTCTCTGGCATCTTCTTGTGCCTTTTACCTCAAATTGGTGAACTACCATTCCAATGTGAGGCCAACATCCACAACTTTCCACTCCAGTTTTAATGCTTGTGTTGCAGAGGCAGGGTTTGGGCCACGGGAACACAGAGCTATTGCAGAAGAGTTGGAAGATATCTTCTTCCCAGCTGGTAGTGCTGTAGAGCCAAAAGCCTCAGCCTCGTTCTGAGAGCAGTTTTCTTAAGAGTTCTCCAAATGCCTCTGGAGACTTGGTGCATTGTGTTGGTTTCTGACGTTCAGAGGGTCTTAGGCAGAAAGGATGTGTTTTCCTGGTCAGCCCTGGATTCTCGAAGCAGGGGTATAGATATGGTGACTTCAGGGTGAAACAGGAAGCTGTTAGAAAATGTTGGGATCTTCAGGGCCAGGTGGTGGCTGAAGAGGTCTTTTTGGATCTCCGTTTTGGATGTAAATACGTAGGCTGAAACTTATGCCTAAATCCTGTTTAAAAATCCTGTTTAAAGTCCTTTTCTAAATGTCAGGCTCTGCTGGTAATTAACTTCATGCCTTTCACTCGACTTGGAACTTCATACATGTGTCAAGTTACTTCCTGGTGCAAATGTTTTGCAGGAACTTTGCCATACCCGTGATTACACCTAAGACAGATGTAGAGGCTCAATATAGCATTTTCTATCCAGGAGAGCAGGAGTGCTTTAGATCCCTTATTCTCTGGAAGCAGCAAAGCTGGCTTTGAGCGGAGGACTGTAGGGGCCATGCTGTTGCCTTCTGGAGGCATCCACCCATGGGCAGCCCAGGAACCTGGAGCTGATCCCTCCAGGCTGTAAGTGGTTGCTGCTGCCTTGGGAGCTGATGTTTATGCAGATCCACAAGTCGTACAGTTGCTGTATTTGGTGTCCCATAGATCTTACAGCCATGCTAAAGGAGGGCACCAGATGATGCCTGTAATCCTGCAAACCCAGAACCTTATTCAGTACACCCATAAGCTTACCCAAATGGAGCGGGCAAGTGTCTGCTTGCGTGCAACCATTCTCAGGATCAGATCAGAAAAAGCTTCTGTATATATATATATAAAGCACTTACTCTTCTAATTCCATGCCATCCTTGAAGGTGGTGTTCCCTCTGCACACCCTCTGCACAGATCCTATTGGCACAATGTCTCAATGTCTCAATATTCATTTATTTATTTATTATTCTGGGGGGTGCACTCAGTTGAAATAACTTTGCTCCCTCCCCCAGTGCCAGCCTTCCAACTTTTACTGGAACTTGAGTAATGATGTCCCGGCACCTTTTTTTTTTTTTGCTGCTAAACTACCCTTTCATTATGGCCAATGGGAAGATTTGAAGGTTTACATTCATTGTGGGGTTTCTGAAGGGAGGAGGGAGGAGGCAAAACAGTGAGGACTATTAGAAGGGCTTCATGACATATGAAGAGCATGGCACCTAGCCATGCTGAGCTTGTGCTAAAAATGGCTTGGCATTTTTCTGTGGGGCCTGTGGTCATACTCTGATACAGTGAACAGAAGCACTTGGAGTATATAAACACACATGCCCAGACCTGACATGGTGGAAAGGGTTAAAATCCACAGCCTTGACTTAATAGGACAATTTCTGATGCTTGTTTCCTTAATAACTTATCCTCTATACGGATTACACAGAAATAATTTTGTACCATTACAAAGATGTCATTTTTTTAACAAGAGAGCAGGCTTGGGTTATTATATTATGATGAAGACACACCCAGGGTTGTAAATACAGACAAATCAGAACTCACGTTTGTGGGCTTTTTCTGTATCGCAACCCATACAAAATGTATTAATATATCAAGACACGTCTTGATATATAAGTGATGTATAGATAGATAGTGATGTACAGAAAGATACATAAGTGATGTATACATGAGATAAATAACCATTCAGCACTGGGTATGTTAGAGAAGCTCAACCTACGTTTGGGGTTTTATGTTTCATATATAAATATATATTTAAGTACAATGTATGTGTGTATGCACACGTGTAGTGAGGCTGTTTTCTCCACTGGCTGGCAGATGTTGGTACATGGGCTTCGAGGGAGTGATGGCTGAGTGTGCTCTCAGAGAACATACTTTTAGGGCAGTTTCTTCATAACAGGGAAAAGAAGGTAGCTGGGAAAAAAAAACACGCTTTTACAAAACAGTGCACAGCCTTTAGTACTGGGAAGCGGTGACCTGACATTCATCAGGTCACTGATCATCTCATTAGGGGGTGTAGCCATGGAGGGAATGAATTTTTCATGCTGAGGAAAGCCTAAGCACCTTTGTTGTCTTAACTGTGTCCTAACTTCCAGTGCAGAGGGACATTTCATAGCCAAAAGCAGAGCTGAGAACCCTGCCAGCAGGCTGTGTGGGTTTGAGGGAAGCCATTCCAGCATGGTTGGAGTGCTCCCCTTCTCATCCCCATCACCTGCATGCCTTGGGGCAGTGTTGGAGAGAGGCCTGAGCCCTGAGATGTGCTCCCAGCACAGATCCTACTGTGTCTCTTGGGGCACGGACCCAGTGGCAGCTGAAGATACCATCCAGAAGCAGAGACCCCTGGCTGTGTTTCTGGGCTTTCTCTGTGCAAAAGGGGCTTCCAGAGAGCAGAACTGCTTTTGAGAAGGTGGTGACATGAGTGTCATGAGTGATATGGGTGTAGGTTGGGCTGAGGAACCCTTCCTGCCTTGCTTGTAGTCTGAACAATGTGCTTAGAGTAAACGTCTGCCTTTCAATAGCTGCAGTTATGAGAGAGGAGCTCCACCTGGACCTGAAGAGCTGTGGCTGTCAGCAAATGTGAGCACAGGACAAAGGCTGGCTTACTGGGTCCAACATTATTTTGCTCAGCTAAGGTCTTGCAGTGGTGTATAGCAGCTCTCAGTGATGCCAATTCCTCTGCTGAACACCTCCCTTTGGCAGATGGCAAGGGCTGGGGGAAGGAAGACAAAGTGGGGAAGGAAGACAACTTGTAGAGCCAAGTGTGAGCTCAGAGCCAGGTCTCAGGTGCCTTGTTGAGGGCTCTCCCTCCATCTCCATCTGCGCTGTGGCCAAGAAAGAGCAGCACGTTGTCTTGAGCCCCCCAGGGATGGGCATTCTGTGGGGCGGATGTGGATGTGTGTGAGCCCAGCCCTCTCCATGGCTCCTTTTTGCAAGACCTCCGTGGTGATTTTTCCCCCTCTGGTTTCCTAGAAGAAAAGTTAATAAGTCGGTGTAGGTAGAAAACTTCATTCAGGAGTGTTACTGAGCCTTTCAGCAGCAGATGATTTCATTCAGAACAAATAGCCTGGAGCTCGAGAGATCCCAATTCCAGCACAAACAGACTCCTGACACAAGTTCACTTCCCCCCTTTCTTTCCTGAGGCACGTGGGACCCCATAGCTGTTTCTCTGATGGGATAAGTGCGCTGGGACAACATTCTTTTTTTAACTCCCAATTTTTTTTTCCAAGCATGAAGTCAGTTTTTTTTTTTTTTTTTTTCTTTCCTGATTATTTTAGGAAAAAAAACAAAAAACCAAACCAAACCAAAAAAAAACAAAACAAAACAAAACATACTACAGGGAAATGCATAGGGAATATGTTATACTACATCTGCATCCTGTGGTCATGCTGCAATTGAAAGGCATAAATCAGGTGAATAGAACCACGTGGTTGTGGTGCTGGGAATATCAGGCGAACTAGTTCTTTCAGACCTGTTGCTGCACTGCAGAAATCCCTTCTGGCTAGTCTGCCTGTGCCAAAGGGAATTTGGTGCGGGAAGAAAGAGCAAAATGCACAGCAGAAATCCTCTCAGATGATGAGGTCTGCATTGCAGATGCCAGCGTAGGGCTTCACCCTTAACAATTTTCCATGCATGGCAGTCAGAGGAGCTGTGCTAATAGATTGTGGCTACAGAATGAGCTGGGAGATTGCATGCAATTTGTGGCTTTTATTTATCTTATTAATCTATAATTGCGAAGAGACAGAGGGGGAGAAGTGTCAGTGGGTCTGGGGCTAGGGCACTGTGACAGAGCAATTCCGTTCAACCCTTTAGCCAACTTTGCTGATCATTTGCAATTCCTGTTGTCTGCTGTGATCGCTATGGGTGCTGAAGAGCTTCTGGAAATCTCAACCCCTTGTTACCGTTCATTGGAATTGCTGCAATTAGTCCTGGAAGCTCCTCATTGGGAAAGCTTTTGAGTGGAAAGACAGTGAGGTGGAAGGGTGGCTCTCAGCCCCTGTGGTGGCTGCCCTGAGCTTTTTCTAAGTGAGGCCCAGAGCGATGCGCCCAGCGAGGGCAGAGCGGCAGCGTGATTCACAGATGTGGCTCAGTGCTAAGGATGTCTTTTCTCCATCAAGGACTTTGAGCCATAGCTTGCTTCCTTTGGCATCAATCGACAGTAATCTTTGGAACTATTCCAAATATTTCCTGGTGTAACTGAGAACAGAAACTGGGCCAGACTCACAGGATATACAAACAGTGCCATGATTCAGAACTGGTACAGCAGAGAAGATGCCTGCCTGTAGAGGAAATGGATGAGCCTTTAGGCTCTAAAAATGTGATATACCCCAACTTGCTGACATCGTGTTGGACTGATGGGCCCTGTTCTGTCTCCTGCAAGTAGGTCTCAGTCCACCACAAACAACCTCGTTCTCCTTGCATCTTCTCCTTGCATCTTTACATCCACTTTCATTTCCCATCTTCCATCACTGAAATCTCCCAAGGGCTACATACTGTCTGAAGCATTTTCTGTGCAAGGTTCAGGGTTGTAACATCTGTTGGAGAGATGATGTTTTCCTCCAGCAAACGTCCCTGAGGAAAGTTTCCTGGTCAAAACCCCGGTGGAAACCATAGTCTTGAGCTGAATTCTGCAGAATTTGATGAGATTCAGATGAAATCCAGAATAAGACTCTGCGGATTTCACTGGAGGGTATCCACCGTTCTTTTAAAGTGAGATATTCACAGGGTACTGCAATTTCTCCCACTGCTGGATCTGTTCAGCAGGACCCAATCTGCAGAAGTTCTGCCCAGCATCGATGTCTGCTGATGCTGCCTCTGACCAATGTCCATTTTCCTTACCCTCCCGAGTTCCTATTACACGAACAGCAGTATTTGTCTGTGGCACTCCAGCTTTTCATCTGCCTGAAGATGAGAGCTCTGGATTTCCAGCAATTTCTCTGTTGGTTCTTTGGGTTCATTGCAATGGGCTCTTTGTGCTACCCTGCTCAGTGAGTGACAGGGGCATTGGTATCTAACACAGATGTGCCCCCAAAACAGCTGTGTTGGTCCGCTTCACAAGTTGGTGAGGAGGTCTGGACATCTGATGTGTTGGTGGAGGCTGTTGCTGTGAACAGCCTTCCATATTTCTCTGGATATTTGGACTTATTCTAGTAGACATCCAGTCTGGGGCATTGTTTTCTGTGGGGCTGGCCTGCAGTCCCCATGCAGAGAGCAGTCATATTTGATCTGCGCTAAGACTGAAGGAAGTACTCAGTAGTCCCCCTCCCTCTAAGTCTGTCCTCTCACGCTGTAGATTATCCACCTCAGACTCTCCAGACAGTCTCCTGAGAGAGGTTTGGTTTTATTACAGTGTGTTGGAAATAAGCTGAAATGAATGCACAGTGACAATTGGCAATTGTTTGCTGGTATTTTTTTTTTCCTGGGAGATGTTATACTTATTGCAGTCACTTATATTCTCTTCCTCTCTATATCTTCTGTGGCTTACTTTCATTTCTTTCCTACTCTCAAATCTCAGCAGGAAGGACAAAAATTGGTGGCCTGGGTAATACAAAATCAAATAACTTTGAGTTGTATTTGCACATCTGGAGTAAGGATCTGATCCTGCATCACCGCATCCATCGGTGCTGAGTGGGTGACTTAAATTTTATGATGCTTTAGAAGGAGAGAAGAGGGATCCAGTATTGGCCACTGATACACCACAGGTCAGCCTAGAGGGTAGGAGCTGCCATCACAAAGAAGTTGTAGATGGTGCTGAGCCTACAGGTTCCAAAGGATAAATATGAAAACATGGCAGCAAACCATAGGGAAATCCTCTTCCATCTCATGTCTCATCCTGACCTCAAAGAAATATTGTAAAATCTTTGGGACCTAGTACTTAATGGCTATTTTGTGTTCTCATTACTGTTACTGCAACAGCTCTGAAAAGCCTGGTACCCATTGCTTTGTGGCAGAAATATCAGAAGAGCCATAGTAGAACCGTTTGCTTAGGGCCACCAGGGACTGGATGTTGCAACACAGAAGATTCCAAGTTATAAACTGAATTTACGGAGAGATTTTAAACTTCTTGTTTTTGTCTGCTAGCTATGTTTACTATGCAGTGACTTATAAATTAGGGAACTCCAAGTCTGCACATGAAAATATGTTGAAAATTCACTATTCTTTTGCAACACATTGATAAGCAGGAAAGTGAACTGGAAGATATACAGTTATCATTTTCTGTGAAGACATACATTTATCATTTTCCACAGGTTTTATTAGTGTGCGGAGGCCACACAGTTTTATGACTCTAAGATTACAAAACCTCCTTGAACTTCCTCCTCTGAATCCTTTCTAGATATGAATTGGTGGCGTAAGTGACCTCATCGTGTCCTGGTGAGGGTGTCATTTGGCCAGGGAAGGGGGAAGATGCCATGAGATGTGACAGTGGGAAGGATTTTGCTAATCTCACCTGGCAGAGCTCGTTTTGTGCCCTGCACAGCACTCCTGCTTCCTCCCAGTCCTTCTCTGCTGTTGTAATACACGAGCTTTGGTAACCAAATGTTCATTAGCAGTAACTTGAACTCAAAGTGTATCAGTCACATCTCTTCCCTTGCAAATTCTTTCCTGAACCAAAGTTTTTTGTTCTTCTAATTTTTTTTTTTTCTTCACTAAAATGTAGTTCATTAATGATCCCATATAGAACTGTTGCTCATGCTTGTTCAGGAACAGCAATCTCTCCATTGCTGTGCAGACAACCTCCTGTCTCACCACAGCAGTCAGTCTTCCCAGCTTCTCAGCCATTTTTTTGGACAGCAATAATTCTGGACACAGCAAGCATTGTGTGCCAGCAGTGAATGAAACCTTTAATTCTATTAAACTGTGGCCCAGGATTGCAACTGGCTATTCTGGGATTAGTAACTTTTAGGTATTCACTGGGAAAAAGAAGGAAGGAAGGAAGGAAGGAAGGAAGGAAGGAAGGAAGGAAGGAAGGAAGGAAGGAAGGAAGGAAGGAAGGAAGGAAGGAAGGAAGGAAGGAAGGAAGGAAGGAAGTGAGGGAGGGAGTGAGGAAGGAAGGAAGGAAGGAAGGAAGGAAGGAAGGAAGGAAGGAAGGAAGGAAGGAAGGAAGGAAGGAAGGAAGGAAGGAAGGAAGGAAGGAAGGAAGGAAGGAAGGAAGGAAGGAAGGAAGGGAGGGAGGGAGGGAAGGAGGGAGGAAGGGAGGAAAAGAAGGAAATGAAGGGAGGAAAAGAAGGAAAAGAAGGAAAAGAAGGAAGGGAAGAAAGAAAGAAGGAAAGAAAGAAAGAAGGATAGAAGGAAAGAAAGGATGGATTTTTAAAGACCAAAAGGCAGACTATAGTTGTGGCTGTGTATACTGTGTATTGTGTTCTTGGGAAATAGTACAAATGTTTCAAGATGACTGTAGTGCACCAAAGCAATTTCTTTCTTAGAACTCAGAGCTTGCAAGGAACAGAGAAATAGAAATACAGAGACAATTGCCTTTGACAGCAGGGAAAAAATAAAGCGAAAGGAAGAGAATATTTTTGATATTTAGTTTCCTGTCTCTCACTCCTCAAATTGTTAATTTTGGGGGCAAAAATAACACCCAGTGTGTTTGACTGAAATGGAAATATTTCTGTCTGAAGAGAAGTCCCTGGATCCTGGGAAGAGAAATGTGGTGTTTCCAACTGCTCTCCCTCCAGCACATGTCCTGCTATGCTATGGAGCACCATACTCCTCTGACAGCCACAGAAGCTGTGGTTTCCCTGGGAAAAGCAATTGGAAAGGAACCAGTGCTTAACTAGGGTGTGGGACCCTGACACCACCTCTGCCGGGTACTTTGGGGTAAAAATATTGCAGCTTAAGGCACATAGCTCCTTTAGAGATAGGAAATACCTTTTATTAATAAAAAACTATCAGCTCTCTGTAGTGACAGGGAAAACATTATAGGTGAGCAGCATCAGGGTGAGGGCTGCTTCTCTGTGTTATATGATCCTTTGCACAGCAAGAGCATGATGCAAGCGGAGGTCCCTGTGAACTCCTGTGAGAGGTTACTGGAAGAAACACCTGCAAAAGGGCATCCAATAGAGGCATCCAATATCTCCACCCCAGAAGGGAGAAACTGTGGCAGCATTCAGCTTTGCTGTCCTCCAAAAGAGCCACAGTAAACATGGTGTGACATCAGGCCACAGTGTGTCCCTCCTCTGTGGCAGCTCATAGGCACTCCATTGGGGAAACAAAAGGAGAACTGTGTCATTTTAGTCTGGGGAAGAGGAGGCTGAGAGGAGACCTTATTGCCCTCCTCAAATAGCTAAAAGGTGATTGCGGAGAGAGCAGAGTTTGTCTCTTCTTGCTGGTGACAGGTGACAGGACAAGGGGAAATGGCCTCAAGCTGTGCCAGGGGAGATTTAGGTTGGGTATCAGAAAGGGTGGTTAAGCATTGGAATAGGCTCCCCAGGGAGGTAGTTGAGTCACTGTCACTGGATGTGTTTTAAAACCATCTGCATGTGGTGCTCAGGGTCATGATTTAGCAGAGTGTTGTTAGAGTTAGGGTAGTATGGTCAGGTTGTGGTTGGACTCAGTGATCTCTAAGATCTTTCTCAACCTGAGCAAGTCTGTGATTCTATGTTTCTATGATATTTGGGAGAGATTTGTGAGCTGACGAAGAACGAATGAGTCAGTCCACATAGCAGTCTGATCAGGAAGCAGAGTCAGCTTTGGGCATCTTGTCTCCCTAAGGGAAATGTGAGGATGGCAGCTTTGGGCATTGTGCTGGTACCATTTCCATGAAGACCCACTTGTGAAGGTGGAGCATGGCAGAAGCAGACAGCTCAAAGCTATAATCTGGTAGGGCTGAGAGGCACAGTACTTAGGGGGTTTATTGGAAGGGAGGTCTGAAGGTAATAGCTCTTGACCTTCCAGCAGGAGCTCATGCAATAGAATCGTGGGTGCTAGCTGCCCACTGGTGAAGAGGTCTCCTGAAGCACACAGCACCTCCTGGCACCCATTACTGCCTTGTGTGCCCAAAGAATGAGTCCCCACTTCCTCCCACATTCCTACCAGCCCACCTCTCTTTTTGTTCACCATGCACAGCCTGAAATTCACTTTTAGGCAAAAAGCTGCATGATTGGTCAGCTGTGGGAAGGAGCTGCAGGGCTGGTGGAGTAAGAACCCCACCTTTGGTGTAGGCTTGGCAAGTCACCAGTGCCTGGGGTTTGGAAAACATTTGTGGCACAATGAGAAACACATTCACTTGGTTTTGAGCTCCTGGGTGAGTTTCCCCTCTGTAACAGCTCTGTTGCTAATGGTTCTGGAAGTCACCACAGCAGTGGTTTGGATGAAAGCTCCCTGCTGAGAGTAGGTTTATGTAATTGGTATTGTTAAATGTTGTAAATAAGTTCTGAGTTGTTGCTATGATAGGTCCTCTCTAAAAGGCCTAAGAGGAGATTCAGGGCTCCTCCTCCACACATATGTGGCCAGGCGAGCCCGTTCAAGATGGGATTGGAGGATCTACCCTTGGGCAGGTGAGCAGGGCACCTCTAAGCCGTCTTGCTGCAGAGGTTGTGGCTGCAAAGAGTGAAGTTGTATTGTGATCTGGGCTCTGGTTCAGACTGCTCTGAGCCCAGCAAGTCCTTGGATTCAGCAAGTGCCTGGCCATTGTGGAAGTGGAGGAGGTTAGTGTCTCACCTGAGGTCTCTGGTCTCTGAGCCCCCTACTCTTTCCTGTGAGAATAATCTTGTCCTGCCACATGTTGCCAATGTGCTTGGAGAAATGTCTCTAAAACATTGTATGCTCTTGTAGGAGAGGGATTTGGAGCCACTGTTGGCAAAGCACCATCGCTTCAAACCGGATTTCAAAACAAGGAAACAAACCACACTTTCCATCAGTGCTCACCCTCCTGGAGTGGCTTTGCTCAGGCAAATGGCTCCTCGTGATATTTTATTTCTCCGAGCACTCTGGGAGGGAGCTTGTTCTCTGGTCCAGAGATCCCCATTCAGGACAACCAGGCTGGAAGAGCCTGGGGAAAGGGAATGGGGACAGCAACCACACAGGGAAAAAGTAGACCTAAATATTTAATCCACCATCACATCAGCTTGATTCCCTGTAAGCAACTTGATGGAAATGAGCTTTTTATTTACATACATGCTCATGTATATGATATAAATAGGAAGTGATTCATAAATGCCATCATACTGTGTATGTATAAATCTTATGTATTTTGCTATGACTTCATATATCTATCTTAAGTGTGGGTAAAATAAAAGTGGTGAAGAGGCAAGAATACAAGGAGAAAGATACCGAAAGGAGAGCAAGAGGGGAGAGAATGCTGCAGTGACAACATGTGATGGGGCTGCAGTCTCCTGGGAGGGGCGCCTCTATTTCTCTGAAAGTCTCATCAACACCATGACGCTAATGTGCTGCCTTCATTTATTAATTCGCCAATTCTTTTTATTAATTGATTGCTTTTCTGCTTTTCTTTTTTGTTTGTTTGTTTGTTTGCTTTTAGTAAAGAGTACCCAGTTGTTCCCAGGAGCACAGTGAGACAGAAAGTGTCCTCCAATCACAGCCCCTTCAGTGGTGAGACCAGGGTCCTTTCCACCTCCTCCAACCTGGGCTCCCAGTACCAGTGTGAGAATGGGGTGTCAAGCACCTCCCAGGACCTGCTGCCACCTGCCAACCCCTACCCAATCTCCCAGGAGCACAGCCAGATCTACCACTGCACCAAGAGAAAAGGTCAGGCCTTCAATACTGCTGCTTGTGACTTTCCCCCTCCCTAGCATGACTTTGGCCATTACTTTGTAGCACTCTCTCACTGTGGGATGGGAGGCTCTGGCTTGCTTTGTGGTGCCTCTTGAAGATGGGCAAGGGCTGAGTGCTGTGCAATAGAAGCGGGGAGCAGCATGGAGTAGGGCTAGAAAACTCTTCTCACCTGTGGGATCCTGGATTCTTTCCTCTGGGAGCAGCTGCTGGCACCTTCCATCCGTGCTGAATCCACATTTGGCAAGATAGCTGGTGCTGGAGATAAAGTTGACTTATCTGTCTCTGTAGCCCTCAGTTAGGGTTAATCTCTGAGTGTAGATACCTTGACAGCTTGGATTTTGTGGTTTTTGTCTAAAAGTCTCACGGCTGGAAGACATTTGCCCATATGCAGAAAGCATTTCCACTTAAATGCTCAGTCTAATGAGCGGGGCATGGGATTGAAAATCATGATATCCATGTTCATTCCCCTCTGGCGTGACTGACCTGCTTTGACAGAGCTTGAGGGATCACACTGTGAGTACTTTACACTGACTGCTCAGCTCGTCCTGGCGTGAAGAGCCCGGGGTACCAGCAGGATAATTGTTCTCAGGCAGGAGCAGGCACTTTGTGGGCTCTCCCTTCCCCTCCCAGAGCAGTGGGTGTGCCCAGATGCAGAAATGCTTCAGGACTGGGAAAGCAAAAACATGAGATCAGGCCCAGACCCTCAGAGGAAAATAGGGAATTTCCAGGGCAGTGGTATGGGATAGGCAGGAGGTTGTGGCTGCCTACCCGGTTCACTTTTCTCCAGGATTTGGACTTGGTGCAAAGGAAAAGCCAAAAGGAGACAGCACGCACCACAGCATTTGGCTGCACGAAGTACTGCTCCAGCCTGGTAGCCTCTTCCTACAGCAGATATCTTCCTGCTTCCCTGCAGGGTCCTATCAGCAAGCCACATGCCATTATTTTTAGCATCCTAACCCCAGGGCACTGGGATGTGCAGTGCAGACTCAGGGTGAAAGTGGCAGATGCCAGGAAGTGCTGGCAGATGGGACAGCAGGGCAGTGGAAATAGAGGTCTCACCCTTGGTAAGTCCTCCAAGTATTGTAGCATTGCATCTGTGGACATACATGTATATATGCAAAACAAAAATTGTTGAGAAATCTTAATATTTTCATGTTGTGGAGCTGAGCCAAAGAGGGAGAAATGGAGGCATAATTTTCTGAGTCTTCCAGCTGGTGGGGTGACCCTGGTTCTCATACAGCCAGTATCCAAGCTGTGGGTAGAGAGTAAGGAACAGCAGTGCACTTCCAGAGTGTCCCCTGAGGTCCGAGTGAGCTGTATCACCCTTGCTCCCCCCATCCTGGTGTAGAATGATGGGTGCAAGCTGCTGGGACACGGGGGGACTGCCACTAAGCCTTATGGTGGAAATGGGACAAGAGATCACAGTGGCCCTTGGTGTCTCAGCCTGAGATCCAGCCTCGGTGCCCTGGGAGCTGAGCTTTTGACGTTCCTCTTCCCCTCCACTGAACATGAATAAAACAAGCTGGCCCAAATGGCAGCGGCCCTTCGGACAATCTGCATGTCCCTGCACCGCAGGGCAATTCATCATTTGCCTCCACATTGTAAAGTGATAAGGAATCAGCTGAGGTTTCCTTCCAGTTTTGGGATTCCCACTAAGTGGTGTCTCCATGGGTGGTTTCCCTCAATCCCTCAATTATCTCACTTCCTCTTATTGTCACAAAAGAGACGACTATCTGCCCCATAATAAGCTCCCCAGCCCCTTCTGGCCTGCGTGGCCCTTGCAGAAGTGCAGGAGACTGGCCAAGCGCGTCCTTGTCTGTAGGGCCGACGGCTCCTCATTATCTCCACGATGGCTTGAGTGGCACAAGCAGTTAAGGGCCTTTTATCAAAGCCGCCAAATGCTTTAATCAAAGAGAAGCAGCGTCCTGTCCGACACCACCGCCTTCTTCCCCAAGCTGTGTGTCTCAGGAGCCTGAGCCTCTGCTCCCCTTGCTGTGCTTTTTCCCCTCCCATGCATGCAGCAAATCGAAAACAGTCACGGGGCTTAAAGGAAAGAAACACAAAGTTAATGGGAAACAGAGAGCCAACGTCAGCTGCCAAGCAGCGCTTTGCAAAGTGAAATTAATTAAAACAACAACAACAACAAAAACTGAGGGATGAGCAATTCTTCTCAGATAAATCAGAACGTGATCCAAGGTTTCATCTCAAACTCAGGCTGAGCGTGGCACTTTCTTCTAGCGCTGAACAGGATCTGCATTAAACTAGGGGAACTAATCTTATCTATTATATTTATCTTCCTCTTGCAACATCTCCTCCTTCAGCGAAATACCAAACTCTTCCTCACACCTCTCCTACTTTCCTACTGCAGTCTCTCTGCATATATTTTAATAAGTCTTCTCATCGGAGAAAAAGTGTAGGTAGGAGTGTGTGCAGTTCCAATCAACTCCTCAAGCACTGGCTCTTCTTCAGTCAGGTTAGGATTTGTCTCCAGCAGATGATTTCCTTCTCATGAGGCTATGGTTATGGATAAGTGCTCCTAGGGGCAGAGGGCAATCTGGCTGTGTTCAAGACCAGCTGGTGTCTGTATCTTCTGCAGCAAATACCAGCCCCGCCTTCAAAGATAGGCTCTCGAATAGTGCTCCATCCAGCTTTGACATCCCATGGTGTTTCTTTGGAGCCCTTCTAATCAGGAGGGTGACTCTTCGTTTAGGCTTGGTAAAGAATGGGTCTGTTTGAGCAGCTAAATGGCACCTTATTCAACTTCTCCTTTCTCGGTGACTTGAGACCAAGATTTCACTCTGTGGTTGACAGTGTTGTTCTTAGCTGTCAAGTCAAGATGGATTCACTCTGTAGATCTGATATGGGGTTGCATTAGGGGAGAGCAGCAGGGATGTTATCTCTGAAGGCTCCTCTGTCTCAGGGAGCAGATCCCCTTCTGGGTGAGGAAGGAAGGACACATCCCAGAGCACCAATGTGGCAATTCCTGGTGCCTGGGTGGGAACGCGGGGTCAAGGCATTGGGAATGACCCCAGTATGATGTGACAGGTTGCTGCTCTAAGCACTTTTTGACCATGCTGAATGCTAGGGAATAGCAGTCCTGAAGGCTTGAATTGTCCTGTGTTGAATCCTAGCTCCAGACTGACATTGCCTATGGCATTTCACCTGGACTGCTCTGGGATGGATGGATGAACTCCACAACTGTATCCTCCTAAGCAGTGGCCTCATGTCTTGATGTGGATTTTTAGGTTGCAACAAAGATCTGTTAAATCTTTGCCTTTTCTCTAGTTTTTCTCCACTTCTTGCTGTCTCACTGCTGTGCTTGAGAAGCCCAAAAGGACTTGCCAGCAGGCAGCTGGCTTTCTGACTTTCGTTTTAGCCCCACATCCCAACTAGGGCATCAGGGCTTGTTTTCCCTTGTGTTATCCTCTCTCTCAGACTTCCTGTGAACTAAAAAGTCATCCCTCTAAACCTCTGCTCCCTCCCAGCCTTACACAATCCCAACCACTTGGCAGATTTCTGGGATGCTTGTGATGCTGAACAGGAGGCGACTGGAACAGCTTCTCCCGGGGGAGGTTATAAAAGTTGTCATGTTGGCACTCTGAGGGAGAAGAGGGATGCGGCAGAATCCACCGGCTCCAACCAGCAAGAACTGTGTCGTTCAGCCACTCAGCTTGGATGTGACCCTGCCCATGGGGAAGTATATATCACTCATCTTCTTCTTGTTCTGCTGAGGTTGGTGGAGATGCAGCAGTGCCTTTCTCCCTTTTCCTCAAGAACAGGCACTGTTAGGGTAGGCCGACCTTTTACCAAGCTGATTTCTCCCTCCTCACAGGGAGATGGGATTTCTTTCTCTTGGAGAAGCCGTAGGAACAGGGCTGAATAAAAGCCAGCTGTAGGATGACCTTCTTCTCATCCTGCCAGCATTTTAGGAGTTGCAATGAGTTGGTCAAGCCCTGAGCTACCTCACAGCCGGAGGTGTCTGCAGCCTGGGAGGATGCAGCAGATGTAGCTCGAAGCCTGGAGCAATTGGCTGCAGAGGAGCCTGCCTCCAGGGTAGGAGGTGTTCACGAGGCCAGTGGTGCTTCATGCAGATACTCCACTGCCTCACCAGGTGATTGATGCTTTCTGTGCCTCTGCAGGCAGTACCAGCCATTTACTGCCTTCAGCTTCTGGTGCTGTTTTTCTTTCTTTCTGCCCTGTATCCCTTTCTGTGTTCCCCTGCAGTGCAATGCAGCCACTGCAAGCAATGTGACTGCTAAAATAACTGCCATGGCCACAACACATCTTAGGTTTCATGTCCCAGGAAATATGACTTGTCTGCCCTTTAGGGATGCACGTTTTGGTTGAGTCCATCCTTCTCTTCTTTGACAGCCCTCGTTGGCTTTGTACATTTTGATTGGCTGTTCCCACTCATGTTAGATTCAGATGAGAAACCAGAATGGGCAAAACAACAGCATTAATGATAATCAGCCATTGTCTGTCCCTCATAAAATTGGGACAAACCTACTGTAATGTCTGGGAAGTGCGAGTGAGCTTTAAAAACTGAAACATTTGGGTCCCATTCTTCATTGTCCTTTATCCCATGGAGATGAGTGTCATGAATTAGAAAGGAGCAATCCTTTGCAGGGGATTTGCACAAGGGGAAGAGGTGGGCCCTGGGTACCCTGAAGTCCAGAGATTTTACATGTTTGCATTTCATTTTGGATAGATCTAATCCTGGAATTGGGAAAATTCTATTTAAAAAGTCATTTGTGTGGTATTTACAATCCAGCTGGAAGTAGTAAATACCGGAAATCTTGGAACTGCTTATGCTCTCATTCAAACTCCTTCATTAGATAGATCATCTAAGAGGGAGCCAGTTTCCACACATTCTGCAGGCTCCATTTTCCTTGGATCCACTTCTGGCAGCATCCCCTGCTTGGCAGAACCTTCTGCTGTTGGAGATTTGTGCAGTATCAAGGGGATGCTCACGAGAGCTGGTTGCCACCCCAGGCTTCCAAGAACAACAATGAACACAGAGGATGGCCAGCATCTCCCGAAGGTGTGCCACTGGGAAAAGGACAAGGGGGGCTGTTAGGGAACCAGCATCAAGAAGTAAAGGCAGAGCAGAGCAGGTTTCTCCACTATGCCCTGCTGAGAATGTGAGAGAACCTTCAGGAAGAGGGTTGTGGCCTGGGGACCCACTGTCCAGGTTCCAGAGCAGTTGGGTTGGCTCTGAGCTGCCCAGAATGGGGATGGCTCTTTTTTTAGCACTGTGAGAGGTGGAAAAGCAGTAGGAGGAAAAGCTGGAGGGCAGGCAGGCACTGTTAGGATGGGTTGTGATCCTCTGTTAACATCCTCTTTGGAGATAGGTGCAGTCCCCTCGAAGTCCTTAAGAACTACAATACCAGTGTCCCTCCTATTTCTGACATCAGTGAGCACGGGTCTAGAAAGAACAGCAGAGCACTTGCTGGAGCTCATAAAGAAGAGGAGGCAGCTGTAGGACTTCCACTCATGTGCTGGTTGTTTTTGTTTTCTTCTTTCCACCTGCAATGCATTCTGGAAGCAGACCTGTGGCTCTGCAGCCCTGCCTGGCTGTGCTGCAGCAGGGAGTGGAACGTCTGGGTTCAGTGGAAAAATCAGCAGCCTCAGGTTGTAAGTCAGGCACACTTCAGCACAATGGAAAAACAGGGTTTGACTGTTTTGAGCTTCATACTTAAAAAAATAAAATAAAATAAACAGTCAAACCCCAAGCCAGCGGCTTCTAACGCCAGCAGAGTAATGCGGTTTAATGCTGAAAATTTTATTAGCAGAACAATGCTTCATTTTACAAGACATTGTTTTTCCACCCCAGCGTTCTTATTACTCAGTGGTGGGTTAAGGATCCAAAGCTTTTAGGCTGTGTGTAGAAGCTAGCACTCCGGCTGGTACTGCAGATGTGCCTTTTGTGATGGACCACGCTCAGAACCAGGACTCACAGCTTTCGTCACCTTCACCTATGCAACAAACCCCATCAGAAGTGAGCGCAGTGATACACTGCTGCACCCACTTACCATTTTGGCTGTGCCAAAGATGCTGTTTCAATGCGTGGCTCTCCTGTCCTTTGGTGCCTATATGTGCTGGCTGCACTGGGCGGGCATTTGAGTGAGGTGATGGGTTATATTACAAGCAGAGCAGGTGCAGCTTCCAAGAGAAACATATGGCTGCTTACTGCGGTAAGGGTCAATTCTTGGTGGTATTCTTTCCAATTGTTATGCCTTTAGATGGAGTGCCAAGTTTTGCCCGCACCAGGAATCCTGCTCTTAGAGCAGGAGCACCAAGCTAACGTGGGTCAGAACAAGCTCTCCTCTCCTTGCCTCACTGACCTTAAAATCTCTCGGTGAAGCTCTTGTTCCTGGGAACTCTGCCATTCATTCCAGCAGAGCTGGATTTCATTTGATGACCCTGTGAATGAATAAATAAGTGCATATTCATTTATTCATTTTACTCCCCCTAGAGATTTCACCTACATTGTTTATCTCCTTCCTGCTGTTGGCACAGAGATGCTGCAGGAAACAAAGGGCTCTGCAAGCTGTGCCTTGTTTGGAGAAAAATTCACTTTTTCATTTTGCTTGGCCCCAGCACACAGCCCTGCATGGATTTATGTTCCCCTTGGCACAGCTGAAGGCTGGGGCTGTTAAATCTGATTGCCTCACCTCTGTCATAGCTGGTGCTCTCACAGTGGAGTTTTTATTGTATCACTTATCACAGAAGTGTATAATTGTATAAGCTTTTAATTAACAGTATCAGCTCTGGGAATGGGGATGTCTGTTAGGGTGCTGTGTCTGCAGGCAGGAGATGTGCTGGCAGCCAACGGAGAGGAGTCTGGTGTCATGGGGTATCACCAGAAATAATACTTCTCCAGATCCGTTCTGCAAATTACATTGCTTCTCCTCCCGGAGCTCCCAGCTAATCCCTCTCTCCCCAGCCCAGCAGGCACGATGAGCCGCTTCAGTGGGATCTGTTCAGAACAGTCCCAAGGAAGGGCTGTGACAGCACTGGGAGATGTGTCTGCAGCAGAGGGACTGGAGCTAGATGGCCGTTAGGGCACGTCTGCCTCAGCCTTGCGTGGGCTGTGCCCTTGGTAGAAGGAGGACGGTCCTGGCAGCCTGCAGAGAGGGAGGTTCAGCTGAGGGCATGGCATTGTTGTTTGCTAACAGGAGTTTTCTGTCCCAACAGATGAGGAATGTTCCACCACCGAGCATCCCTACAAGAAGCCCTACATGGAAACTTCACCGGCGGAAGAGGATCCTTTCTACAGGTCCAGTTACCCCCAGCAACAGGGACTGAACACTTCGTACAGGACTGAATCAGCCCAGCGCCAGGCATGTATGTACGCCAGCTCTGCTCCCCCCACGGACCCCGTGCCCAGCCTGGAAGACATCAGCTGTAACACGTGGCCCAGCGTGCCATCCTACAGCAGTTGCACAGTGTCTGCCATGCAACCCATGGACAGGTTACCCTACCAGCATTTCTCTGCCCACTTCACCTCAGGGCCTCTGATGCCCCGGCTCAGCAGCGTGGCCAACCACACGTCCCCCCAGATAGGAGACACCCATAGCATGTTCCAGCACCAGACCTCGGTTTCTCACCAGCCCATCGTGCGGCAGTGCGGACCTCAGACCGGCATCCAGTCTCCCCCCAGCAGCCTGCAGCCTGCAGAGTTCCTCTATTCCCACGGTGTGCCTCGAACCCTCTCGCCCCACCAGTACCACTCGGTGCACGGCGTGGGCATGGTGCCAGAGTGGAGCGAGAACAGCTAACGAGGCAGTCGATGGAAATGGGAAATAAATAAATAAATAAATAAAATAAGATAAAATAAAATAAATAAAAAAGCCGAGGGGAAAATAAAAAAAAAAAAAAAAGGGAAAAAAAAATCCAACACACCATCGTTAACAAAAATGAGAGCGTTTTGCAAGACTCCTTTAAGCGAATGTTCAGCACCAGCACTCGAGAGGGACAGACGCTGACCGTGCCAACGGTTGGAAGCACACATGGAGCACTCATTGGCCATGGCACGATGTGCCCCCCCTGGTGCTTTGGTTCTGAAGGCAAACCAGGGGAGTAGAGCGCTGACCCCCAGCCCGTGTCTCTGCCACAGCCCTCCCCTGCCCGGCCCTCCCCTGCTCCTCTCCTTCCCAAAGGGACATGTGACTCCTGCTGCCTTTCTCAACACGGCCAGAGTGCTGGGATGAAAACAACTATGATGTTACTTTTTTTTTTTTTTTTTTTTTTTTTTTTGTGGTGTTGATGTTGACAATGTTATATAATAAATAATAATATATATATACATTTTCTTTCCATTTTCTCAAAAAAAAAAAAAAAAAAGACAAAAAGACAAAAAGAATGAAAGAAAAAAAGACACCAGCCTTTTTTTTCTTTTTCTTCCTTTTTTTTTTTTTTTTTTTTTTTTTTTTAACCAAGGGTGGAATTTAGAGCAGTGTTCTTTTTATTTTTTTCCATTGATGTGGTCATCATCACTCTTCAATGGCAAAAAGGTGCTTTTATCCCACAAATAAGAAAGCCAGGCTACCTACCTCAGCTGGTGATTTACTGTGAGCGGGACCCTACTCCCCCAAAACATCACATCCCCAACACACAGCCAATGAGCAGCACCTCCCCATCGCTGCCAATCCCTCATCCCTCTCGCCTTCCCCATCATCTCCCATCTTCCATCTCCCATCTGCCCATCTCCCGGTCTCTCAGCCCACCAGCTGCCCCACAGACACCCTGGAAGGGTTTGGAAGGGCCCACAGCCTGGCTGCTGCTGGCGCACTACAGCTCATGGGAATGGGAGGAGGGGGAGGAGGGAAGGAGAGTGTGCAGGCAGAGAGAGGAGAAACAGCATTTGGAAAATCGATAACCATGATTATTTTATCAGAAATTCTTTCTCATCCTGTCTCTCTCTCAAAAAAAAAAAGAAAAAAAAAAAGAAAAAAAAAAAAAGAGAAGAGATACATGGCTGGGTATGCTGAGCTATTGAGTGTGTTTTAACAAAGCAAGAAATGGACATGGCAGGCCAAGGGGGGTGGAGGCAAGAAGAATAGGAAAAGCAAATTCATGTAATGTCTGTGCAGGGCTCTTCAGGTGTAACATTTCCTGGTACAGTTTATTTATGGAGGTTGGAGTAAGTCCTCCTGTGTTACAAAGCCAGTAAAGCGGCTGACTCATAGGATTCAGTTTATTGAAACTGAAGTTTGCTTTCTCTTCTTTTCTTCTTTTTCCCCTTCCTCTCCAAGCTGTGCCTGCACTCTATAATTCATATATATTTTTAATTAAAAGTAATTCTAACCAACAGAAGAGCTATACCTGTGTGTCAGCAAAGTAGAACATGGGTGTGAGTGCACAGAAAGGCGTGTAAGTGTGGGAGGGACCCCAGACAGATACCCTCACCGTGCATCTTGACTTAGCTATGCTCTCCTACTCTTTTGTGGAAGTTTATATCTAATAAACACCACATGCTACAAAGTACAAGGGACCTGCCCACCTTTTTTTTTTTCCTTTTCTTTTTTTTTTTTTTTCCCCTATTCTTTTTGCTTGATACTCAGAAGTTTGATTTTCATTTCTTTCTGGTGGACCAGCTACACCACCCCAATGCCTTTAGGCAGCAGAGGGCTGAACTTGCTGGGTCCAGTGCAGTGTGGTTTGCCTCTACAGCTCTGTGTGGGCCTGTGGGCCTTTCCCACCCAACAGTCTCCCCTTGTCAGCCCTAAGGCTCTCAGGGTTGCTTTCCAAGCAAGGAAGATTAGGAGCAGCCTTGGAAAGCCAGCTGGGTGTGTGAACCTTATGGAGGTGGAGCTGAACCTCTTGCCATGCAGGTGGGGATATCTGGCCTGGGGGAGGAATTTGGGGCTGCCTCCCAACTTCAGCAAAAAAGGGGAGGTTACTGTGTTCTTCATGAGTGGGAGAAAGATGAGATAACAGCTAGAGAAAGAGATTGCACTGAAATAGGCTGCACACAAGAGGTCCAGATGTGCCCACACCAGCAGGATTGTTGGTAAGGTACTGGGGACACCTTGCTGAGGGGCAGAATGTGAGCAGGGACAGATGGTGCTCCCACCCAGTTATCCCCACTGCAGGCAGGACTTGGGGAACGGCACCCATTGGGGCTGCCCTGGTGATGGCTGCAGTGCACCTCTACCTGCTCTCTGCTTTCACTGCCTCTGCACGCAAGAAGTGAGTGGCACTCGTTGGTGTTGATGGGGCATGCAGAGTCAATAAGCAGTGCTATGCCCCCGTGGGAGCTTGCACTGGGCAGCAGCAGAAGGAGATGCAAGTATTGTATAGTCTGGGCATGGCTGGGATCTGGAGCTACACACAGAGCTGCCTGTCTCCATGGGGCCACCCTCAGGGAACTGCTCAAATGTTGTGCTGCTCCGTAAATCATAAGCTGTTCCTCCAGAATTTGCAGTTACCCAAGATTAATGATGGAGTAAATTGAATTTTGAGTTAAGGAATAAGAAATTGCACCATATTTAGCTGTCAATTACATTGTACTTTCCAGGCTTCATCATCCCACTGCTAATCATGTAATCATCTAATCACTTTATGGCAATTTACATGTAATTAAATGGCCAGTGGTTATGAAGTAAGGAGAGAGGTCTTACCAGAAACGTGTGCCATGCATCTCAAAGAATGCTAAGGAAACTGAACCCATATGGTAAAATATTTCTCAAACTTTGGAGGAAAAGCTTTCAACTTTACTAACCTCCTCCACATCCCGAGTTACCTTTTTGGCTCTTCAGGGAGCTGCGTGGGTATGAGGAGCAAGGGTCATCCATGGGAACAATCACAGTGGCAAAACCAGAAACCTGGGGTGGGTGGGAGGACACAGCAGTGCTTTCTGCTCCTGTTGAGTAGGTTACTGGGTGAAGCTCAGTACGGCACAGCATGGAGCAGGCTCAGTGGCACCACAAGAGCACAGCCTGCTATTCAATCTGAGTGAGTAGGGCTGCAATGATGAGACTGTGTAAAAGAAAAAAAGTGATGCCTGAAAGTCTTGCGGTGAGTCCCAGACTAGGTTTGAACGTGCCTTGCTTGTGCTGGGCCTGGAGAAATGAATGTCCTCCCAGCTCATTAGCTGAAGGGATTTCCCTCGTTTCTCTTCTTAAGGACTTAATCTTCAACAGAATCATGGCAATGATGATACAAGAGCTAGGGAGAAATTACACGCAAGTGAATGTCATTGAAAGAACTAAACTCTAATCAGAGCTAAGCTGACAATTCAGCAACACTGAAACATACCCTAGTGTGGTATGGGGGAGTGTGTATAGCCATCACAAGCCAACCTCTTGCAGGCAGGGTGGAGCTGGATGATCCTTAAGGTCCCTTCCCATCCAAGCCATTCCATGATTCTACAGTTCCAGAATTCCCTTTTTGCCTACAAGTTCCAGCTGTCATCAAACACACTTCAGAGCTGCCTTGTGGCTTCGCCATAAGCACTACTGAGGGTACCTCTGCTGCGGGCTTGGGGACAGAGAGGGTGGAATATGGCCATAAGGTTTAGTGGGCATAGCTGTGATGAGTTGATGGTTGGATTACATGATCTTAGTGGTCTTTTCCAACCTTAATGATTCTATGATTCTCTGAAGAGCCCTGGAGATCTGGACTTGCTGGTGCCTCTTCCTGGCAAAGCACCCAGATGGTGCCCCCAATGGTGTCCCCAAGAGAGGAGAGCCCTGGGCACTGAGAATGGTGTGATGGGTGCAGGAGGTGGTGGTGGCCCATAACCATGTTGGGACGATGGCCTTCAGGCTGCCTTGGCAGCACGGAAAGCAGCCATGAAACATTCCTAGGCAGAAAAACAGAGCTTTCTGTATGAACCATAATAAATAAATGCAGGCTGTGCAATTCCTTCAACCAGAGGAAGAGAGAGAGAAACCCAACCTCTGCTCAAAACATCTTTTAAGGAGCGAACGCCAACGTGCAGGCTGTGGTCACAGACGTTGTTTTTGCAGCTGCCTGCCTCGGCTAAACCACTCTGCAGTCACCATCGTTTTTACCTAGGGAAGCTGCAGATGCCCTGAGCGGGCTAATAGAGACCTCTTTGTTTGCCCCTATCAGCTTGTTTCAACTTTGGGCAGCAAGGACAAGGGCTGTTAGCAGGAGCTGGCTTTTCATGTGGAACTTGCAGGTCCTGGAAGCCTGACATGGTTGAGGTTCCTGCTGGGGGTGAGGCCACCTGAGTGGGGCAGAGGCACTGTGAGGCCTTTCCCACCGCCCCAGACAGAAAACAGCCCTGTGCTTCTGGGCTTGGCGAAGAAAACAGTCCAAAGCCTCAGGATTCTTGCCCATAAATCCAACCCACAATACCATAGATTTGTATGGTGCTGCCAACTTCGACAATTTTATGCTGAGTCCTGTGTGATTTGCAGTGTTTTTTATTTTAATTTTTTTCTCTTTTTAAGTTTCCAGTTCCTGGAGCCCTGTGATTATATGAAATTCTCAAGGGATGCTGAGGGCTATTATATTTTTTTTCCCCCCTTTTTCTGCTCAGTTTTAGGCTGCATAATAATAATGGAAATTTTACCGGGGAGGAAAGTGAGGCAGAAAAGAAGCAGCTTGTCTGGAGTTGGGATGAGGATTCATCACCAGACAAAAATATTTTGCTTTCTATTTTTTTGGTACGTGCTCTCCCTGGAAAAGTGAATGCTTTTGCTGCATTTTTTTGGGTGGTTTTTTTTTCTTTTTTTTTTTTTTTTTTTCTGGACTAATAAAGTCTTTAAAGCTTGAAGTGAATGGAAAATGTTCAGAAAGTGGCCTGAATAAATTTCTGCCCCTAGGAAAAAAAAAAAAAAAAAGAAAAAAAAAAAAAGAGAAGAATATTTTGTTTATATTTAGGACCTTTTCTGAAATTCCAATGGAAATTTTTTCCACCCACATTCCATTCAGAATGAAACTGTGACGTAATTCAGCAGGAAGCCCCATGCTCAGCATGGGCTTCCTTTGGCGAATCATAGAATCACAGAATCCTAGAATGGCCTGGGTTGCAAAGGAGCACAGTGCTCATCCAGCTCCAACCTCCTGCTGTGTGCAGGTCACCAGCCAGCAGCCCAGGCTGCCCAGAGCCACATCCAGCCTGGCCTTGAATGCCTGCAGGGATGGGGCATCCACAGCCTCTTTGGGCAACCTGTGCCAGTGCCTCACCACACTCTAGGTGAAAAACTTCCTCCTAATATCCAACCTAAACCTCCCCTGTCTCAGTTTAAAACCATTCCCCCTTGTCCTATCACCATCCACCCTTGTGAACAACTGTTCCCCCTCCTGTTTGTATTCTCCCTTCAAGTATTGGAAGGCCTCTGCCTTCATGGCTGCTGCTGCCTGTGCATCTCCTGCCCTGCTGAGATCCATCACATGGGCAAGCCGTTGTGCCATGGTGGTGGAGGGCAGAGGCGCTGCTGGGAAGCACACTTCCAGGCTGAGTAAAGCAACAAGGCTGCAATATGGAGATGGAAATCAATCCCTACGAAGGGGGTCCAAGCAACCTCCCTGGGGCTATGTGATTGTGTGTGGGAAGAAGCTGGCCTCTGCTTCAGCCCTGAAAAATGGCTAGTAACCTGCCTTGAAGCCAAACAAAAACACTGCCTGAATTATGGATGGAAAGTGCAGACCTAGAGTGGAGGAGGAGCACATGGCACGCTCTTTAATAGAAAGGGACTGAGAGCTCCAGTAGTACAGTTGTAAATGCTGGTGTTTGAGATGCTTCTGTTGCCTAAGGCTGAACATGTATATTATTATTTTTATTATCATGATAATAATAACATATTGCAGCTCTTCATCTGCTCTGTGTGATCTGGCACATGGAGAACAAGTTTAGAGTGCATGTCTGTAGCACAGAGAGGCTCTGTGCAGTTCCAATATCCCCATCTTTATCCCAGGGTACTGCAAGTCTCCAGCTTTGCACTTCAGCTCCTTCACAGCATTGGGCTGCAATGAATCTGGAACTTATTTTTGTACTTGGGGTTTTTGATGCAATGTTCTTGTTGAGAGGAAACCAGGTGATCACAATGGAGTATTATTTCCTCTTTCTGTTGTCTAGACTTGTGGTTTATCCCTATGACCAGTGAGACTGGAGGCAGCACTGTAGGCAGTACATGAGTGCTGTGCAGAGGAAAGGAGTCACTCCCCTGGATGTACAGCTGAGGGTGCAGATAATCCTTGCTGTGGGGACACATAGCTGGCTCTGTTTGACTTCTTTGCCAGAATGCCCAGGTTGTTGTCTGCAAAGCTGCTTGCCCCTTCTCATGGGCAGCTCATCCCAGAGGCTAGGCTTCACTTCTGCCTTTGTCGAGCTGCATAATATTCCTGCCACCCCAGTTTTATAGTGGGAACCCTCTGAGCAGCTGCCCTGCTGCTCCCATGAATTGCTTGCTCCCTCTTTCATATAATCTGGGAGCTCTGCCCCATTTTTCTGGTCATCAGTAGTGGTGCCCACGAACTCTGGTGCCAGTTCTGGCCCTCAAAGGATGCCAACATCTGGACTTCTTGCATCATTTGCACCTGATGACGCTGCCACATTTCTACCCACCTTGCTGCCCACTTATCCAGTCCATAACTTGTCAATTGAGCTGAGAGAATACTATAGGAGACTTCCAAAGCCTTAGATAAGCCAGGATTTGTGTGCACTTCTCCAGTGTTTCTTTGCCTATAGGAGGGCAGATCCCTCTATCCCATCTCTCTTGAGATCATCAGTTGCAGGTCCTTACATTCATCAGAAGCATGGTTTGGGAGATCACCCAAGGGTTTCCATCTCAAGATCTCTGTAAACCTTAAGGTGTCTGCATGCACCTTCTTTATCAGAGCTTTTAATTAGAAACACAGCAGCCTGCTGCAGCACAGCCTGGCTTTTGTGGGGTGCATACCTGGGGAAAGGAAGCCTAGCTGGTTGAAAAGCTGGACTAGCATGATGTATTTGCTGCTGTTCAAATTGTGCTGGCTACCCTGCCTGAGTCTGGTGCTTGGCGTGCCCAGGCAGGGATTGAGAGGTGATTCCAGACTTGGAGAGCTTTTAATTTAAGGCAATGGGTCAATGGACCACGGCCGGTCCACAATGCTGTAAGGCAGTCTGGAGCTGGTCAGTGAGTTATGAGTGTGTGTGTGAACCCAGACGCTTTAACAGCCTCGCTGAGTGATAGGCACCAGTATTGCTATTGGGCTGATGCCAGTCAAGGTGGTGATGACAAACCCAGCTTGGCAGTGACTTCAGCACTTGCCTGTGTGGGGAGCAAATAATAAAACCCTGTTCTGGGTCGTTTCCAAGTATCTTCCATGGAGATTGTGCAGCTGGGAAGGAGGCAGCAGCGCACAGCAATGGCATGGTCTGCAGATCTGGCTGCTCTGCATTACTGGGTGACCTTCAAACATTTCAGAAAGGAAATTAAGTAGCACTACTGGACCCATGCAGATAATTTCTTTTTTTTTTTTTTTTTTTTTTTTTTTTGGTGTACTAAATCAGCACCAAAGCACTGCTTATGCATGGGTGACATCATTTGCTTAGCTTCCAGAGAAATAATTGTACTTTCTCCTTCATTTTTAAACATCTCACCTGAAACAATAAAATATGTTCCTATGCTTTATTAAGCATCACCTTGAATAGGAGACATCCAGGCTTGTTAAACATGGACATAGTTTTTTGCTGCTGGGATGGGAGAGGAGGGCAGCTCTTATAGCAGTTGCTCAATGCTTTTTTTAGAATTTGATCTAATCTGCCTTTTGAGGGGATAAAAGGCACCCCCAAAATATTGCTCAGCTCCAATCAGTACTCAAAAGAAGAATGAAGTACTGCAAAGTCAGCATCAGTAACAAAAAAGGCCACCTCATTCCTAGTTCTACACTAGGACTAATGACACTAAAATGAAAATCCAAAAACAAGCTTTAAATGTTTTCCTAATGCACATCTTTCAGCCAGCGCACTTCCAATCATGACAACATTTGAAGATGTGCACTGGTGAGGAAGCGAGCTCTTGCACTGAGCAGGCTCTTCACTCAGGGCATCGCTGATCCTTATGGGGAATTATTTGTAATGGCAGTTTGCTCAGATTTTACATAGCTGTTAATAAAGTCTGGGAAATCTGTGCGTGGTATCTCCTTTCTCATCTGACTGGGGCAGCTTTTAGGACAACTTTAACAACCTGATCAGTTGTTGATGGATAGGGTAAGAGCCCCTCAGTTCATTTACTGTGTTCAGCCCATGGACACACGACTGTGTCTCTTCCCAGGGAATGGACTTCCAAGGGCAGAAGTGGCCCCGCGTCTGAGAGGAGCAGGTAGCTATATATAACCTACACCAGGGCGTCAGCCAAAGCCAAGTCTGGAGACTTCGTGAGCCAGGAAAAGTTGAACAGGTACTACAGAAAAAGTGAAACAGTTTGAGGCAGTTTTCAAGCTCAGTGCCTTCTTCCTGGGGACCCTCAGCAGCAACCCACCTGAATTTTTCAGTCATATCTCTTTGTTGAAAGTGGTTCGATTTGGTTAAAGGAGTTGAAAGGTTCCCAGGAGGCAACATCTATTGCTTGGTTTGGCACATTTCATTGGGAAATTCAGCTGCAGAAGATTGTCTGGACCAGCTGACCCCCAACCAAAAGGCTGTACCCCAGCAGTGGGGTTACTGTTGGAGATCCAGTGGGGATATTCCCATGGGCAGGGTATGTGTGTGCCCTTGTAGGGTCAGGCTGGAAGTGTGTATTTTGAACTTAAGCCATCCTGGTGAAATTTGCTCTTCTGGAACTTACTGCTGAAATCTTATGCTGTTGAGAGTCCATCCTCAGGGAGGACACATGGGGTAACCGGGGGTGAGTTATTTCCCTATTAATTCATTATAATGAAGTACAGTCGTGCCCCAGACATGACTTGTGCCATCCATTGCCCACACTGTTTGGAATTCAATCAAAGATGCAATGCTTGCCATATGACGAAAATAGAGGCCCCTCCAATCCCCCCCTTCCCTTCCCTCCCAGTTCCCCCCACACCTTGTACTTTATTAATGAAAATCAAATGTTTTCTTCACTTCAGAATGACCCCAGCACCTGGCAATACAGGTGGGGAGATGTTCCCTGGTATCTCAACCTTTCCAAAGTGCTGCTGTTTGGGACAAGTAGGTAGCTTCTGCGTGACGTGGCCCTGAGCTGTCCTCTGCGCCGATTGCTCATGCTAGTGCCAAAGCGTCTCTTTAACAGTGTCAGTGATGGCCATGACCTTTTGGTTGAGACAGTGCTGGAGTTAAGCAGTGCTCTTCCACACCAGGAATAATGGAGCTGGGAGATTTGACAGTGCTCCCTCTCCATCCTCCTCCTCCCTTCTGCCTTTAGATGGGACGGAAAAATCTTCAGGCTACCTGCCTCCATTTCTTGAAGCAAGCGAGATGAGGGGGAAATGGAGGAAAGCCCCTTACATCGCTGTAACTTTTTGAGACATAAAAGCTTTTCTTTGAGAGCAAATCTTTTTTTCCTTGTGGCATTAGGGCTAAAGAAATTCCTAGGAAAATAATTTGTCAAGGCCCTGACTGATCAAAGACACATATAAAAGGACCCTTTTTTTAAAGGGGAAAAAATCCCCCTCCAAGCTCAGAATGAATTGGCAATTCATTTACCGACTGTCAGATAAAGTAGCTCAATCCCTATCACGTCTTTAGCTGGAGCTGTGGCCAGAAGGAAGCAATTCTCGGCCCACTGTGTGTACATGTTTGGGGGTATGTTAGTGATTAGGGTATTCCTGCCTGGGGGATGCAGAAAGATATGACTCAGATTTGCAAAAGAGCCATAAATCTCCCTCTTTTTATTCAAAATGTGTGTTTTATGGCCATTTCCTGGCCAATTTCTGCCTTGAATAAATATGTAACATATCTCTGTGTGTATAGTTTTTAGGTCCAAACTTTGGGCTTCCTCTCAAGAGTGAGCCGTCTGCTAAGGAACAGTTTGAACACAATTCTGTGCTGTTCCTTCCTTCCCAGAAAAATCCTTCATTGAGTTTTAACAAGCTGAAAGTTGTCCCTGTGGCACCTGCACCTGCTTGTCTATGGTGACCTGGGATAGGACTGGAAGGGAAGACCCCAAAGGACCCTAAAGGTGATCCAGCTCCCAAGACTGGATCAGTGAGACTGAAAACTGGGATTTGAACCCAAAGGCTCAGAAGGATTTTGGTAATCCCAGGCATGAGCTCTCCCTCACACAGCAGTGCATTTGGATGTCAGCAGCAAGCGAAGCTCCAAAGCTCAGTAGATGCTGTGCTCACACCCCATAGCTGCGCTGATGCTCACCAGGAGCTGGGCTTGCTGTTCTGCAGGAGTCCACTTGTCTCTGCAGCTGGAATTACATCTGGCTCCTGGTCTGTAGGGGACACTGTGCTTTCAGCTGATGGTTTCTGTGGGACTGCACCCATCTCAAGAACAGCATCATCCACATGCTCTCCACTACTTATCCCCCCATCCCACATCCTTTCCAGCCACCATGGTGTGTCCCAGTTTACTGCTCCCACATGCTCTTTTCTACCTCTGTTTCCCAGTGTCATGTCTGGATGATATCAAAAGTACAGCATGGTGCCGGAGAAAAGGGCAGGAGTAGATGGACAGCAACACAGGAGGAAGCAGGCAGGGATATTCCTCGGATCTTGGGTCCTGAGTGTGGGCTGCACAAGTAGGAATGCCCAATTGCTTTCATCATGTTGTCTTTTGGCATTGATGGATTGTAATTTTTTTATTGAAGTGTGTTGATGCATATGAGAAATGGAACAGGAAGAGGTTGTGTCATCTACTCTTCTCCACATTTAGTGAGCCTGAGACCCAGGAAGAAGGAAGAACAACAGGAACAGCTCTGATCTTGGAGGGAAATATCAAAGCTTTCCATCAGCATTCTGTTCTTGTGTGTCACACAGAAAGCAGATTCCTCTCAGTAAAACAACAGGAAAAACCATCCTTTTGCAAGGAAAGCAGTAAAAGTTTAGGGTCTGGAATTGTTGGTATTTTATTTTTAGCTCTTCCTTCTAATCCCTTAAGCCTGTAGTTCCTTTCTGCTTCCTTTTCCCCAAAACCAGAAGCTGCAATCATTTGGCCCTGCTTCAAAGTCTCAAAGCCAACGGCACAGCTCCCAGATCCCAACCAGAGAAGTCTGGTAGGGGCCTGAAGTTTATCTCACAGAAGGCAGTTGTTGCACTTGGTGGGAATCATGCCACTAACCCCGAGGAGACTTTTTTTTACCGTGCCCTTAAACATGCCAGCATTGTATCCTGAGCCTACATGTTGTGTAAAAATAACACGAGATGTTGCAAGGAACAACCTCCAAAAGTTTCCTAAACTTTGGTCCAAGATTAAAACTGATCTCACACAAAAGCAGTGTGATACCTTGAGTAAAGAATCGAGCAAGGAAAAGGTGGCAGAGGGGTGGCTGGAGGTCCTGGGAGTTTCTCCTGAAGGCAGATGGCATGGGGCAGAATCATCCATGGGAGTGGAAGCCACGTGTGTACTTTTGCTTTGGATGTTCTTCAGGGGAAAGTCACTGCCCATTGCAATTTCTCAGTGGTCTCTTTTGAGTGAACATGGCTTTCTCGTAGCCACAGAACCATTCCTGAGGTGTGACTCCCAGTGCCAGGTTGCATTTATTCCCTTGGATTACCTCTTCCCCATTGCTACTATATCTGCACCAGGCAGCAACATTACTGGTGACATTTATTAGTGAAGGAAATACATCTGGGGATTTCCCAGGTGCAGAGGATAGGAGTTCTGTACCTGGGAGGTTTCCATTCAAGCAGTGACAGCTCTGAAGCCCTCCAGACAAGTGTCTTTTACTCAGTTGCAGTGCAGCTTTGTTTCTTCCCCCTGCTGTGGTATCTCTATTTAAGGCCCAGTCGTGTAAACATTTATAAGCACATGATGGGTTTAACAATGATTCATCCTATTAAAGTCAAAGTGGCTACTTAACGGATAGTTTCCAGAACTAGGCAATAGATATAAAAAGGGCAGGGACCATGACATCTCTGTGCTATCTGAAGTGGCTAACACTTCAGGCACAACAGCCTCCATCTCAGCAGAGCTGGCCTCCTTCTGACTATATTCAAAAGCTGCCTAGAAACAAAATTTTGTTTTCTGTCTGGGAAGTCTTTTGTTTGAGAACGCCCCAAACAGACTCAGGGGCTCTGGGAATGGTTCAGAGCAGCAGTGCCAAGTGAATGGTCCTGCAAGGAGGGGGAGGTCACTTTCTCTGGTGGTTAGTGGGCATAGTGGTGGTGGGTTGGTGGTTGGACTAGATGATCTTTGAGATCTTTTCCAACCTTAATAATTCCTTAATGATTCTATGATTGTATTATCAGCCAGAATAAAAAAAAATCAGGTTGAGAACACCCAAATCTTCCCTTTAAACCCACACAAAGGACTTCAGAGCAATAATGCAGAGTGAACATTTTGATGTTTTGCCTGCCTTGTGACAGTAGTTGCATCTCATCAGATCCCAAAATGCTACTGTGGCCAGAGAGGGAAGCATCTTGTCCTCAGCTCACTGCAGGCACGGGGATGCTGCTGGTGTAGACAGGAAGCACCTCTATGTGGGGACCACCCAGAGCAGCTCTGGAGGAGCTACTTGGCTTCCCAGCCGTGCTTCAGCACTTTGAACACCTCTTTGAAGTGGTCTGTGTTCCACCAGAGATCACAACTCAGTCTCAGGAAGCTCAGTGCTTGCTGCATGCTGCTGCAGGGATGCTGGGGTTACCATACCTGCTGGCAGTGCACCCCCATGCACCTCCGTGTGCCTTCAAGCAAAGAACCTGCCAGGAATTTCAGGGGTCTACAAGCTCTCTGGCATGCCAAACATGACCTTCTCCACCTGCACCCTCAGCTGGGTGTCAGCCAGCTCCGTGCTAGGAGGCATGTAGCTCTGTCAGCCTGGTGCTCAGCCTCCGCTGTTACCAAAAATAGGACTTAACAGTATGTTCAATGCCTTCTATTGCCATTACTATTATTATATTATTATTATTTTCCAATGAAAAGTAGAAGAAGTTTCATCTGCAGACAACATATTTTTTGTTAAAGGCCCGGATGAAAGCAATAAATAGATAAATAAATAGATAAGTAAATGTGTCCAAAACAAAAGCCATGGCAAAACTCAGCTTTTTCATTACAAGATGATTCAGTGCTAAGAAATCTTTGAAATTTTTAAATGATTTATTGGCTGCTTTAAATATGTCAGGCAGCTTAAGATAAAAACAATCATACTGCTGAAAAACTACATTCTCCCTTGCAGAAAAGCTTCAGGAGGAAAAACTTCCTCTGGGTACCACTGAAGAGCTTTTGGAGATATGTAGCTGCATGCCATGATGATAGGAAAAAAGAATTAAGTGGGATGATAAATATTTTATGGACACCTTACAAATACCTTATAGATTTAATCTACTAGATTGGTGGACAGCTAAACACTGAGGCAAAGATGCCAACTTAATATCTTGGTGGGAGTAATGACCTCACTGGGCATTTGAAGTTTGCATGGACCATTGAGAGTTCAGCAAAGCGGTAAAGCGGGATGTTATCAGGGAGGAGCACAAAAACCAAAGGCCCTGAGCATGGCCAGGCGGCTGCTTGAGAGAGAAAAAAAAAGCAAAAAAAAGTATTCTGAGTTGCCAGGAAAATCCTCCAGATGATGATGGTAAGGTTGAGTGAGGGAACACCTGGGGAAGATTGATTAACAGACAGCCAGTGTGAGTGTGTGATTTACGAGGAGTGGTCCTGGCTTTAGTAGGAGTTCTTTGGAGATATTGCTGTTATGGTACAGGACAAAATGCTCCTGGATGCAATATAGTTACTGGGTTGTCAAACATCACTTGATACAGTTCCACAAGTGAGATTATTAGCTTAAGCAAGGAGAAACTGAATATGAGGTTGAATGGGCTATGGGACAGAAACTGCCTTCAAGACACTGCAATTCTCTGTACATCCAACCCAGTGTGTGCATGTGCACCTATCCATCTGTCCATCTGCCTGTCCTTCTGCCTATTCACTCAGCTTTCTTCATCTGGGAGATTTGTCAGGGACTCCCAAGATGCCCTGTTGGAGTTCAGCCTTCCCATGTGAGCAGAAGGGAGGGTCTCCGTTGTGTTAGGTGGTGAAGCTGCAATGAGGAGGTGGTGTTTTGAGATGCAGCAGGCGGTGAACTGCCCTTTGCGTAGTTGGCACGCTGGAAACAAGAAGCAAAGCTGGATGCAACTTGGAGGCCTGGCCCCCAGGGGAAGTTTAGAGCAGTGAGAACTGAAGAAAAGGCTTCAACTGCTGTGGCTTTGTAGGTCTGCTAAGGTGCCCTTACAGGCTGGTTCTCTGTGGAGGAAATGCAGAAATTCTGATGGAAATGAAAGAAAATGCAGCTGGGATGCACTCTTTTCCCATTTTTGCACCTGTCTATGTCTACTGAGTGTCTTTTTTATTGCCCTCTTTTTTCTCTTCCACTACCATTATTTTGATCACCTTTCTTTCTGGAGTCTCTGCAAAGTTTTGTGCAGTCCTGAACTTCAGACCCACCAGCATCGGCCCTCCCTCTGAAAGTGAGCCATAAAGCCCCAGGGATTGAAGGCCACATGTGGAAAACCACAGCTCCAATACATCCAGCCTTCCTCTCCCAAGTGTTCAGAGCTCCAAGGCACTGGTGCCTCCACTTCATGATTTGATTAATAGTTAGACAAAGTCTGAAAGACAGCAAAATGAATACACGATGTCTCTCAGATGAGTAAAGACAGGAGAACAGATAAGAGAAATTGGATGGCTTTGGCTTTTGGTGTGAGAAGTGGCCTCAAGTTATGGATTATAAATGTTGGCAAAACAGAGGAGATTGAGCATCCCTGCAGTGTGCAATACCCATGTGTCTGGAAAATGCAGGCTTGGGTATATTCTGTTTTCCAAACACATTAGGACAGATTTCTGTAGTGTAATCTTTGAGTCTCTTGTTTTCATGCCATTCTGAATTCTCTGGAGGCAGGTGGTGGCCAAGCAGTGTTCTCTCTCCTTCAATAAGTCTGTAGCTTTTGGAATTTCTCTCTCTGAACTGATGCTTTGAAAGATGTGCTCAAAAGGGAGTGAGGCGGGCAGACAGCTTTCTAGCCTCTGCTCTTACTCAAGACAAGGTACTAACCTGCTTCTGGCATTTGGAATAGATGATCTTTGAAGGTTCCTTCTAACTTAAATGCTCTTTAGAGCTGAAATAACAGGATTTCTTTATTCCTGGTCAATAATCATGCTTCTCAGCATAAAAATGTGTACATCTGAAAACATGTGATGAGACATCAGAATGCTTTCTATCAAGAAGGTGGACTATTAGAATGAAAAGGAAAGGAGAAAGGCACAAAGCCTTTGCATAAGTTGCAAATATTTTGATGCCTTCAGCTCTAAGGCTGCAGTGGGTGGGGAAAAAAACAACAAACAAAACAGGCTGAAAAAGTATGTGGGACATTGGGATTCCCTTTAGTAAGGGATTAACTGGGAACTTAAAGATGAGATATGGGTATGGCATCATTTTGGGAGAGAATTTGAGTTGAGCACATCTGAAATAATGACTACATGTTTGTGGCTGTGTGAATGGATGCTACTGACCTATGGATGGAGCAATCAGGATGAGTCCAGGGCCAAAGGATTCTCTTGTAGGGGACTTAGAGGTTTTCCAAATTAGGAAAGGAATGAAAAAGATAAATGGCTCACACTGGTAATGAGGAGCAGGTTCACAGTCATTGGGGCCACGGCCGTAAGTAAAAAAGGAACTGCAGCCACACTTCTTCCTGGCAAAGAGGTAAAACGATGGAGGCTGTTGCCAACAAGGACACAAAGGCATGATGTGTGTGTAAAACCAATTTTTATAGAAAAACAGCTGTGTGTGAGGAGCTTGGAAGGAAATGAGTGGAAGTGTAAGAAAGGAACAGGGCACAATAATGTGGAACAGGGGTATGCTTTGGGGCTTGCAGCTCTGTTTGAGAACTGCCTGTATGTTTGTCAGCTGTCATCTGTGTCCTGACCTCCCTCATGCCATCTAGAAGGAAATTTCCCAGCAAACTTCCATTCTGGATTGTTGTGTATGAGGCGAACTTGAACCAAGACCCGAGGAGGGCAGGTCCATGTGGAGCAGATTTTGTAGGGTGCCTGCCTGCAAGCTTCATCTTGAACTGGGATCCAGGCAATGCATAATTCCCATATGCACTGTAATCACCAAGGATTTGGGAGCTGGGTATAACCCAGGTTATACCAGCAATTGCAGTTCACTGTTGAGCACAGCAGCACATGTGCTCAGCCACCTGTATCTGCAGGGACAGCAAGGGGTTGCTGGCCATGTAATCTCATCTTAGATATTCTTTTTTGCACAAGAAAGCTCTGCCTCCCAGAGGGATCAACTGTCCTTGCAATTGGAGCTGGAAGTCTTTGTCATCTAACTTTAGCCATCTAAAATGTAGACGTGGAATCTAAACTACTCATTCAGCTTTTCTTTTAGCAAAGTGTATGTCTTTTAGTTCTTAGAGACACCACAGATTCGTTCTGCAGCAAACATATGGATAAAGTTCATGCCTATGGGGTTGCCCTAGAAGTGCAAGGCGAAGTACTGGCTTTGGGTGATCACAAGGCATTGGCACAGAGTCAGACCTCTGTGCTGAGTCTCTCCTAAGCCTAGACAGAAAGATAAAGAGGAATGAGAAACAGCAGTTGAATCAACAGAGAGAACAGCTTCTATTCTGATATTTGCTCTTGGTGGTACTTACGTTCTTTTAAAGCTGAGACAAAGTTGACCATGAACTATAATAATCACAACAACAACAACAACAAATCCACACTGGGCCTGTTTCCTAACTCATGTTTTGGCATGGGATGTCTGCTGCTCTCTTCTTGTGCTACAGCACTGCTTGGGAGCGATAAGGAGCGCACAGCCTCCTGTACTTTAAAGTGCACTAGAAATAGAAAGAGAGATATGGTGCCACAAAAGGAAATCGGTTGGCTTCAGGCTTTCCCCAGGGCTGACTGGTTCAACATCCAGGAGTTCAATGTACCATTGCAAACCAAGGGCAGATTTTCCATTCTCCCTGACTGTCAGAAGCTCAATTTGCTAGTCGTGATTCAAACATCTCTGCTTTAACCAGATGTGCTGGGATCGAGTCATCATGAAGTAAATGGCACACACAGCATTGGCACAATTGTGTTGTGGCTAACCCTATTTGTTCATTTTAGGTATAAGGCAGTTGTAGACTTAAAAGTATTAGAAAAACAACAGAGCCCTTAAAAAAAAGTCCTGACAAACTTGATTTTGTGTAGCAGGAAGCTTTACAGGTCACTCAGGTATGATGATAAACAAAAGGTAAGACAATCTCCTGTTTGGAAAGTAGGAGATTAGTGTAGCTTGTGGCTCATCAGATACAGCCCCACTTGGGCTACAGCTCCCACTGCTGCCATTTTCTTTATGTTAATCCCTCTGAGGGCAAATTCCTTCCAAACCAACATCTACTGAGACTGGCAAGTGTGCTAGGTGATAGAGTGGAGGAAGTTTCCAGCAGCTGTGGGCTTGGACCAGCATATCTATGGAGAGTGCCAGACTCTCTGATTTCCCTGCATTTGGCAAGGCATGCAGAAGAGGGAGATGGCCTCTGTACAGCCAAGAACTCTGCCCAAAGACTGGCCTTAGGGAACACTTTTGTTTCACCAAGCCTTAGGCCAATAAAAAATGCTAATAATTTTTATCAAACATTTGTTTAAATCCATTGGCCTCAAGGGGACCATCCTGCTCTTGGCCAAGAAGTAAGTGAAGGTGAGATCACTACATTCGCTTGCACAAGCTGGCAATTAGTGCAAACAGTCCCTGATTTGGGTACACATAGGGTCTATGCTACTACATCTCCACCAGTGTTGTTTTCATGCTTGATCTAGAATGTCTCACCATGCACCTCCATTTTCCTGCTGTAAATATAGTTATGCACCTGCTTAACTCTTTCAAAAAGGTGAATGCTGGGGATAAATAGCTGTATATGAAGAGCTAATCCCCTTTTTCCACCCAACTGACACAAGTTTCTTTACCATCCAAAGCAAACATTTTAGCATGCAATAAAAGGACCACTTTCCAGGAATAGTTTCTCTGTCTTCTTAGAGAATAGACGTAAGAAAATCTTTGGAAACTTTCTTGCTGGCCCAAGTGAGTTGAAAGAAATTTTGCTTCATGGAATCAAGATGAGAAATGTTTTGGTTTTGTTTGCCTTCAGAGATGAACATGAAAGGCAATTCATGGGAGAAAAAGAGGATGGCTGCCTGTAGAAACCACAAAAATCTTTCTAGGATCTGGTTCCCAATTTTGCTGCACTTGAACTAACCATTAGTACTCAACCTGGATATCAGCAAGAGTCATGCACAATCAGATCTCCTGCAAAACGGGCCGTTATACTGTGTGAAAGGAGAAGAAGGTCTGGCTGTTGGATAGGCCAATAAATAGGAAGCTGATGTTTGAGCAGAATCAGTTCTGTCTGGATCTGAGGTTGATAATCTGTGCTAAAATCCCAATGTTTTTCTTCCTCTCATGCTCCTCTCCAACTCAAAAAGAAGGAAAATAAGTAAATGATTAAATAAAAAAGAAGTGATTTAAACTGTCTTTAAAGAAGGAATTTTTGTTTAATTTTAGGTCATGCTAGTGGTTCCACAAAGGGGGATGGTGGAATCTACCATGAGTGGAAAAGGCACTGATCATTTTGAATCCATCAGTAATGACTTCCTGTCATTTGGCAGCAAAAAGAGAGAATAGAGCAGCCATTTTGTGCATAGAGAGGGTGGCTTGTTAGACAGGAGGAATCGTGCCCTGGATGCCTGGGGAAGCAGGATGTCAAGCTCGGAGGGCTAAGCATTTATTTTGGAAAGCCAAGCTCCCGCTTTCTCATCTACACATGGATGTGCTTCCCTTCCCACTCCTTCTCCAGGCTCATTTCTTTCATGCCTTTCCAGCCCTCATTCCTGGGTGGCTGAAGAGCTGTGTTTCCAGCAGCCCAGTTCCCCCACCCTAGTGTGCTGCTGTCACTGTCACCTGCTGGCAAGAAGGTTCCTGGCAGAGGGCAGTGAGGCTAGAGACTGGTTTCCTCGACCAGCTCATTGCAGTGCTGCCCTGCTGTGAAGCCTTGGCTCTCTCAGTTTCCCACACTTCAACTCGCTTCCTCCTTCCATGAGTTTCTGCAGTGTTTTGTGAGAAGCCAAAACACCTGCTCAGTGAACATAGATGTCTGAGGGAAGTTGGCAGAGATGATCCTCCTTTTATTTTTTTTTAATTGCAGGTAAAAATGATCCTTTCTTTCCTAAAGCACCTGATGTGATGCCATATTTGTTATCTTTTCCTCCCCCCTTGGCAACTGCATCTCTCCCCATGCTGCATTGTAACTGCTGAAGGGGCAGTAGTTTATCTGTGTTGGGTAAGTTAACGTCAGCCCTGTCCTCATTCCATGAATGTTGCAGCTCACAGCTACCAGTCACATCTTGCCTCCAAGAGGTGCCTGCTCAGTACCAGACAATGTCACTTCCAGAGGTCTGCTGTTCCTGCTGGATGAATAGCGGCATCACTTGTCTACACCACCTCTTATTTCTGCCTAATGCAGCTGTCTGAAGTTAGTCCAGGAGTTTGATCTTGAAATAGAGAATGACAGTAAGGACTTAATCTCTTGTATGTTTAGTGGTCAAGACTCAACTCTAGAGATACAAGTGAAGAGGCTCCTTTTTTTTTTCAGCAACAGTCCAACAGTTGTCCAAATCCAAGCTTTGGATTGATCCACTATTAATTTGGAAAGGGGAGAAAAGTAACAAAACTAAGCCCACTGCAGCCCCTTGAAGTGGACTCAAATAGAAATAAAAGCCCTTTGCAGAGTGAGCTTTGGATTGATTTCTCATTTCATGTCCAAAAATTACTTGGAAAGATCATGTCGGCCAAAGGCCAGGGTCTTGTCTGCATACCTGTGCTGCTGTCCAGATGGTGAAGAAAAAGAACAGATGCATTGAGATGAAGAGAAGGATTTTAGAATGTGTTTTCAAAACCTCCTGTTCGTTGAAAGGGCTGGAAAGCGATTTAGAAAACACATCTAGGGTTTCCTTTGAACATAAGGAAAAAATTGACTTGGACATTGCTAACGTAGTGCCTTTCCAAGCTTACCGCAGTGGGGAAATGTCATTTGCTTGCTAGGAACTCAACCCAAACCCTCCCTTGGGTCAGCTTCCTCCCTGTATTGAGCAGGCTGGTGTGGGAGGAGACAAGCTCATGAGAAGCTGAATGAGACTTTTAAAATACTTGGCCATCCTATAACGGAGGCCGAAAGCTGGCAAATGATTTGGTATTTTATTTCCTATGACTTTGCCCACGCGCCCAAAATCGTTCATGACTGTAGTGCTCTCACGGGTTCCTTAGTTATAAACAAAAAGAAGGAAAATTATTCGGCCAGCTCAGATTTGGCTATTTTCAGGCAGTGTTGGCTGTAGCTCCAATTCAGATGGGGAAGCAGAGTAATTGCATCTGCATTGGGTGGTGTAGATGCTCCACTGGTACAAGCGTGCTCTTACTTTCTCAGTGAGTCTACACCAGTCCATCCCATCTGTCCTCTGCCAGCAATCTCAGAGTTTCCTTGGTCGTGAGATCTTCCTTCTACTGCAGAGGATATGATGCTGCATACTAACTGTAAGCACGCAAAGAAAAAGAAGCAGACAGGTAGACTAGTATCAACAATGATTTCTGTGGAAACAATTTTTTAACAACTTCAGAGATTGATGGTGCTCAGGAAAGGTGGAATTCTGGCAGTTGGAACTAATGTTGGAATTTGTGGTGCTGATGCTGAAACCAGGGGATCTGACATGGAAATCAGCATGGGATGAACACTGATCTTGATGGGAAAACTTGGTGCTCACATTGAAATGCTCTAAGGCCATCCATACGATCAGGTAAAGCCAATATGGAAGAAAAGATTGAATTTGACCAAGAATAACCAAATGGAGGGCTAAAATCCAACTTCAGATGTATGGACGCCAGACCCTGCTTTCCATTTATAATAACATTGTTTTACAATCTCCTGGCAGCCTTCCTTACAACCTTAAATTTGTATTCAATTCCCTTCCCTCTGAAGGCCTGTCCGTTCTTACCACTGCAGACTAAGTTTTGTGGGATAACGAATCAGTCTTATCATGTCCAGAAATCACAATGAGAGAAGTAGAATTGACAAGAGGAAAAGTTTGCTCTTACAGAGTCCAAAGATGAATTTGAGCTGCAGCAAGCTGTAAAACGCAATGCAGACTCACTTGATCTAGACTTTAGCCTTTGTTGTGGGAATCTGCAGAAGTTCCTTACTTCTTTGACAGAGATGTTCAAGAACAAGCACCGAGGTGTAAATCTAGCAGTGACACAGATCTTGCAGCATATTTTGATTTGCCGTGTTTTTTCTTTGAACGTGAATTTAGGGACTTCGTCCTACCCAAGATGTGTAACGTAATATTTGCCCAGAGCTTTTAGGCTCAGATATCTAACACAGAAAGCCCAGATCTTGTCTGTAAGCAACAGCTTAAAGAGTGAATGAGACTGTGCCTCGTTATCCCTCCTCTGTGCTGAATCAGCCAGGCCTTTGCCCCTTCTGTGCTTTGATTCTGTCTTGGATGGGTCACACACTCTACATCCTATGAACATGCCAACTGGCTGCCCATGCTAAAAAGGGAGCTGGAATAAACCCTGAGCGCAAGGTGTGTCCTTGCAGGAGGAGAGAAAAAATCTCTCAGCTAGCTATGTAGCAGTGGTAGACTTATGCATGGAAGATCTGTGTTTGAAAAATTGTCTGTCTTCAGCTGTCATCTAACTTAATAAAGGCAGGATGGAGAGGGAATAGCTCTTCTTACCTCCTTAGACTATCACTGTAACAACAGCCCTACAGCAGAACTGGAGCAGTATGCAGAAAGAGAGACAAAGTTTTCTCTTTAGAGAGACAAGCAGACAGACAAATAGACAGCTAGCCAGATTTTTCTGTGTTATACGCATGGAACTCCAAAACTATTAAAGGAACTATTCGTAACCAGGAACAGAATCAAACTGCTGGCATAGTCCACTGTTAAAGATTTTCAGTTCAATCTTTGATGGCATTTTAATAGGAACAGCTACTCATCAGCAATGTCAGGGTTAAATACTCCCAGCATGTATGCAATTGCAGAAATACCCTGAGAAGAATCAAGGAAATATTTCCATCTTAAACTCTGATAAGGAGTGAAAACGTGCAACTCGTTCCATATGGTGGCTGAGAGCCCTGAGCCAAACGGAAAGCCGTGCAGTCTGCCAATGCGTAAGAACTTGCAAGGCTGATAAATGAGCATGTTGCTTTGGGAAAGTCAGAGATGAAGTCGCACTGGAAAGAAGAAAACTGAAAAGTGAGGAGGAATCTTTCTTTTTTTTTTTCTTTTTTTTTTTTAAGAGGGGGGAAAAAAAGCCAAGTCCTACCCATTTTTCTTGTTGGATGGCAGCAAGAATTTCTGGAAATGTTTTACATGTCAAGGATTTAAACAAGCTGGGATGTTTGTGGACAAGCCATTATGCAATGAATAAATAAATCAGCAAAAGAAAGGGAAAGAGTCTATCTTCTCTCCTGCTGTACAAAAATGATCCTGGTCCGAGACAGCTGCATTTTTCTGGGGTACTCAATGCAAGACAGAATACGAGTTGTCACAATGTGGAGAAGGAAAATTTTGGGGTTTCTTTAGTATTGACCACACCATGCCCAGATATGCAGCAAGGAGAGACCCATGCACATCACGTAAGGTGGGGAAAGGGCACTAGAGGAGAGCTTTGGTCGTGGAAGTTTCTGAGCATCAGGCATCCTGGAGCAGCAGAGAGAAGGGCTCCAGCACAGCACCAGGCATGGGCGCTTGGTCAAACAGAATTGGGCTGTGTCTGGCAATGGGGTCACGGGGCAGGGGCAAGGGTGGGAGAGCAGGGCTGTGCTGGAAGGGAGCAGAGGGTCAGAGCAGATTGCATGTCTCCAGCTTGGTGCCTGAGATTTGACAGGTCTGCATTCTTGGCTGAAGGGATCTGGCTGTACAATCGATTTTGGGAGAGGAGTGGGTAAATTCATGGCTGGGCTGCCTGGGGGAAAGGCCGTTCCTTTGAAAAAGTCTTTCTGTGGCTAAAAAAAAGTCACCTCTGACAAAATGAGCTTGCTTCCATGTTCAATCAGATCAGAAGCAGGGGAGGAAATCCGCCACACAAACAAAATAATCTTTCCCGTTCCTTCTCCAAGCAGGGATTTTTCATCCAGGATCTTCTATGAAGCTATGGCTATAGAAGCACTATGATTCCCAGCAGTGGACAGCAATAGGAAATCTTTGTTGGCTCATTTGCCTGAGCATATTTCTAATAATGAAATCAGTGCTGCTACTCAGACATCAGCACCTCTGCACGGGCAGAGGGTGGACTGACCCATGCCAGCTCTGTAACTTCACTCGAATGAGGCATGCAAAGACAAGAGCATTTTGTTAGCCTAAAAAAAGCAAGAAAAAGAGCAGACTGTGGGGTTGTAAATCGCTGGCCAAGGCGATAAATGGTATGTGAACTGGCCAATATAATCTGCAAACTCTGGGAGGCTGAAGAGAAACCCTCCTTCTCATGAGCCCAAAATATTTCTCTTCCTAGAGTACTACAGTTTCCAGCTATGTGCCACAGACGTTCACTTCCCAAAATATTTGTTCTCAAGTCTGAGCTTCTGTCTTGCAGCTGCTGACAAAAGCGGCCTCTCCAAATATCCCCGGCAAAAGGAAAATGGAAGTTCCCCATCTTTGCTAAGCAGTTCTCCAGCAGCTGTGTGCTTCCAGCAGTGTCTGCCTCCCAGGCCATACCATGCACAGATAGGGCGGGTTGTGCTGAGATCTATTTGGGTAAAAGGAGGCTGCTTTTCTGGGACTGTGGGTACTGGCGTGGAGCACTGTGGCTGTGGCAGGCTGGACGCGGGTCTTCATTAGGAGACATCTGGGCACGGGAAGGTGAGATGTGACAGAGATGGGGATGTGGAGCAAGGATATGCAGGGAGCTTGAATTCATGGATGGTGTCCCAGGTCATGTAGGGATTCTCAGGTCTGTTACATCTCGGGTCCACTTTGCCAGCCCCTACATCAGCCCACGTAACTCATGCCATTGCTTCCTACCCAGATGCTTCACTTTGGCTGTGGCTCCACTGCTGCCCATCCTCTCACCCAACCAACTTCCCCTGCCACCTTCTGCTGCAGCTCTCCAGCACTGTCAGCTCCCCTTTGGTGTTGCCTAATGTGATGTGCATGCTCCCGGGCTCATGGCAAGGAGGTGCTGTGGAATCCCATCCCTCCATACCCACAAGTCTGACATTTATTATTTGTTAAGCCTTTCTCTGGCTAGCCCAAGACTCTGTGGGGAAGTCCTCTCTAAGCCTGAGCTGGCCAAAAAAATCAGTGGGTGGGTGGAAAATCTTCAGAGACTGAATGTTGAGCCTTCTCAACATTACCCCTTTGATTTCCATTTAAGAACAAGATGAGGAGCTAATTCTGATTATGACATCTCTGTCCTTGCAAAATGCGCAACCACTAAAAGTCATAGGCCTGAATCTTAGGGTCGGATTTTCCTTTGTACTTTGTTTTGTGCTATCATTTGCAGCTCTGAAAAACATCTGTAAATATGCTTGGTTTCACACTCCATTCTCCTACACAATGTCTACATAGCTGAACAGATCCTGTCAAAGATCTCAAGGGTTTCTAGACACCTCATTTTCACCAACATCAGATGCCTGTGTACAAATGGATTTCTATCTATCTTGTGCTAGAGAGTATCTGCAGTGTCTGGAGAACTCCTTGAGCCTGGGAAATTCCACATGTGTTTTTCCCCAGCTATGGTTGGACCCCCACATTGGTTTTGTGCTGTGACAAGGAACCACCAAGAGATCTGTGCTTCTTTCTGTATCAACAGCAATGTTAATCCATTCAGAGGTGGCTGAAGAGCAATCAGCCTCATTTTCTATCCAGTTATTTCAAGCAGATGAAGTTCTAGGCTGCTTAAGCACTTTGATAGGTCACCTAAAGCTCCTCTGACTGTGAACAGCTGCTGCCTTACCCAGCAGTAAGATAGCTGTCAGCCCTGCCTAAATGCATAACCTTGGTGTAAGGTAAGCCTTTGCTCCCTGCTGCCAGCCAGCTCTCACACTAAGCTTGTTCCCAGCACAATTCTTGTTGCCATATGGACACATCTCCTTTGTGGGAATATGGTTCTAGCTGAGTTTCCCTTGTCACCCTATAAAGATTTGAGCTCTTTGAACAGGAATCTTTTTGACTCTATGAAGTTTTATGAATTACTGCTCCACTTGAAAAACAATGCTTAGGCTTTCTCCTTTATTGCCCTTTGCAGTGACTCTTCACTACCAGTGTCAGTGTTTCAGGTCACCTAGGAGAGCAGGAGAGGGGGCTCCATCACTTGGAACCGTGTGCCCCTGCAGAAGCAACCTACATTTTCACCATGCTATGGGGGCTTCCTGGTGAGTCACTGCTCACTGGGAGGTGGGTCTGGAGTTTTGCCCTATCGTCAGCGTCACCTCCAGGCCAGATGCTAAGCAACAGATGCCCCAGAGACAGATTTTCATCTGGTATGAAAAAGCATAGTTTCTTTGATTTATTCCTGTCTGAATCGATCTAGTGCAGCAAAGGGCTTGGCTGTATCGTTCTTTAGTAATTTCATTTAGAATTAAAGAGGTTTTCGTCCAGTGCTACACCAAGTCAATGAGAAGCTCCATCGAAGGGGCAACTTTTGTCACCTTGTTTGTCTGAGACAACACAAAGTGACCATCAGGATTTAAGACTGAGGATCCATCAAGTTCTCCCTTGAAGGGGAACTGTTTGATGAATCCTGCAAAACAGGAGATGTATGTAGGAAGGTGTTTCCCCAGGCTGAAGCTCCTACCCTGCCCTACTGGCTTTGCTGACCGCTGTGATCATCACAGTCATGGGAAATCAGCTGTGCATTTTGTGAGCCAGGCTGATGTTCACATACTTACTTTTCTTTAAATCATTGCCAACTCAGGGAATCAGAGAACTGTAACTAGCATTGCAACATTTGTTTCTCGAGGTTTTCTCCCCAGCCAATGAAAATTCATTTAGTGAGAGCTCCCCTTCTGTAGGCCTTCCTAGTCTGAATCTTGGAAGCTGTTCCAGTCTCCTGAACTGGGGTTCTGGCACAGCCTCCTAGATGGAGAAGATACAGCTTCTAAGCCAGGTCTGTATCTTTCAGACCTAACAACAACCTAAGCTTGTTTCGGCCTGTTTGTCTTTCGGAAGGAGTGGATCTGTCAGAGGCCTTGCTGTGCTTACATCAGGGCAGACATGCTGGTTCAGGCTAAAGCTGCATCTAGCCCAGTATTCTGTCTCTTATGGAGCCAGCAGCAAACGCTGAGGGCAAGATATAAGCTCGTTGCAAGTCCCATGTGCTGCTTCCTATGGCCCTTCCAACTCATGGCAATTTGAAGCTGAAGGACTTCCTGACATATTTGCATCCCTCTGTTTAACTGCCCTTGATGGATCTTTCAACTTCTTTAATTTCTATTCAAACCCATTTTAAGCTTTTGGCTTCCACAACTTTGTACGACAATGAATTCTGCCACTTAATTATGTGCAGTTTAAAAACATAACCACAAATCATACCAATCTTCAATTATAATAAAAGCCTTGCATCTGGACGAGATTGCCAACATGGATAAAGCCTACATAATTACATTTGTGCATTATGCCTGCAGAAGTGAGAGCCTGATAGCAAAGTTCAGGAGATATGTGCAATGAGTTGATGGCGAGGCCTTCAGAAGAGGTTTGCTGTCCGGGATTCTTCATCTCTCAGCTGCCCGATGGCATCTGCTTCGTCAGGGTCTGGCTTACACAGAGCTGTCCGTTTGTTTTCTCTTCCCCGGAGCAGTTGGTAGGAAAAGTTTATTCATTGTTGCAAGGCTGCTGTGGTCTCTCGTGCTTAAGGGGAAAGGTCAGCGAAATGGATACTTTTCCTGTGACATTTGTATCCTCGTGAATCTGCAGGCTTGAGGAGCAGTTCTGCAGCTGTTCCAAACCTGCCTGCGGATTCCCCAGTTTGGGCTCAGCCTGAGAGAACTTCCTCACGAAAGCAAGTCTAGCCTAGGGCTTGTTACTCCAGGACCGTGCAGGAAAGCCTTGCTCTGCTGGAAAGCTCTGCTGGGAAATTAATAGCCTGCTCTTTTCTGTGAGGTGAGGAGGAGCTCGTCCTGCTTTGAGGAACAGCCCTGTGGTTTCCCATCTATTGGAGCAATGTGATGAGATGATTTGCCTCTGGAGTTTAGTTTTCAGAGAGCAGGGCACATGTCCTGTGACACCAGTGTTGCTCTGAGGGCTGGATCCTATCTGCTTCTTGGCACTGGTTATCTCCCTTCCGAGGCAGTTATTTCTGTGGTGACAGTGGCAAAATGCAGGTGAGCTCACCTCAGCCACTTTCTGCCACAAGACTTGGGGAGAAGAAAGGGGTTTGCCTTAATCCTTCTAGCTAAGTAAAATCATCTGCACTGGCAAATTCTCCAGGAGATGTACAATTCACTGCTTGTCAGGCCAGGGTATTAAATTAAGCATTTTTCATCAGATAACGCATCTTCTGGTTCGTGTAAAACGTCCAGCAAAGCACGAGTTCAGCCTGACTGAAAGCAAGCTGCTAATCCACGTCATTTTGGGGATGCACTGTAGTGGGGAGACCCCTGCTGCAGCCATATACGTGGGTGTGCTCCCTTGGGGACTTGTCCCCTCCCTGTGTCCCTCTACAAGGTTGGGTAGATGATGACGCAGGTCTGTGTTGAGCCTTTTCTTGCTGCATGGTGCGGCCTTAGTTAGCTGCCTCCTGGTAGGTGTGAATGGTGGATGAGATTTGCAGCCCTGAGCTCCATCCAGAGCTTTGCTGTGGCTGCCAGCCCACGGCAAAGTCCCAGCACTGCCAGCACTACCACTGCAGCCAAACTGGGAACAAAACATTACTGGACGTTGGACTAAGTAGCCTTTAATGGTCCCTTCCAACTCAAACAATTCTTGGATTCTATGATTTTGTTTGCTGAAGCTTTATAGACTCAAATTATTCCAACCACTCCTAACAGGAGGCTGGAAATCATTCCCCAGGGTCAGCCTGTTTCCAAAGGGGCCTTTCTCCTGATAAATATCAGACAAGCAATTTCAGCTACACAAATCAGGTATTTTGATGTTCTGGACATTTGAGGCCTGTTGGGGACATAGTGCTGTTCTCCTGCACAACCACCTGGGCACAGGTAGTGGCTGTGCACCACAAGTAGCCTAACCTACCTCATTTTCCTTCAGCTAGGATGGAAAATGTCCATCCCCAAAGCCAGATCTGGGATCTGGAGGCAGCTCCACACCTCGCCAACACAATTAGCAAACTGAACATGAATTGCTTCATTAAAGCTGAAAAACCCTGGGCAACAGCACCATTATAAAAGACCCAGGAAATCCTACAGCCAGGCAGAGTGGTGATGGTCCCCTCCCATTGCAGAGCTTCCATCTTCGAACCCTGCTGACCTTCTGCTCAGTTGCTCTCCAGCTCCTGCTGCTTCCCTGCCAGCTGAATGCCCCGTGTGATGCCATGCAGGCACCGGGCTCTGGTGCCTCCATCCCCACTGCAGGAGGCTGCCCATTTTCAAAGTCCAGCTTCCTGTGGCCAGCCCTGCCCATTTGTACAAAGGGCTTGAAGGAAACCAAAATGACAGGTGAACAATCCCACGTGTCTGTCGCCTGTCCAGATGGGAGGGCTGGGGCTTGGTAATGAGCAGCCTGGCTTGTCCTAGGCAGGCTGTGGGCGGGAGCCACAATTAGGCATACTGCTCCTTCTTGGTCTATGTACTGCAGATGAAAATGTGTATGTCTGTACCAAGTCATTCCCTACGTTGTTCTGGTACTGCCATAATGCCATGCGTTTCCATGCGTTACCAAACGTTGACTGTTACATTTAAAAGTAATGGTGTTTGTTTCCTCATTTAGATTGGAGTGCCCCATCAGTGTTCTCAGTCATTCTAAGATCATTCTAAGATCTAGCTCTATCCCTCACCTCTCACCAGCACATCCACCCTCCTTCCTGCTGACTGGTGACTTCACTCTCTGCTGCTTGGGAAAGCCTTGCACCAACTCATCTCTGGTTCCCAGTACCTTCAGCTCTTCTTAAAAGGTGACTTATCTGCTCAGCTGTGCCAGAGCTGGTACACATAAGAGGAGCTAAATATCATTTTCAAGTATCAGAGTCTCATATTTTAAAATCTAGAGGTTTTGTCTCAATAAAATGGGATTTAACCTGTTGCCTTCTTAACTGCTCTGGAAAGAAAATCAGGTTGAAACAGCCAGATGTTTGGCAAAGGTTCCCTCCCTCTCCTTGCTCCATCTCTGCCGGCAGTGACATCCTGCTGCTTTGGTCCCTGTTAAATGTGTGTGGCTTTGCAGGCCAATGACTACTAATTGCAGAGCAAATCAACCTTCTTCAGAACATATGTTGTTACTATTAAGTATGCAAATATGTTATTATTTTCTGCTAAAAAAATGAAAACAAAAGCACAGTTGGACTTGTATCATTGCCAAGAGATAAAAAGCCAATGTTTGAAAAATTGGCAGTATTTCCACAGCAGGACTTTTGTCACATAATGCTGTATCTACTGGGATTATTCTTTTAAAAAATTGGCACTGTGCTTAGAAAGCAGAGCCTCTAGCTTATGATTTTTCTCTTATCTGTTTTTCTGGCAGCTGCTTGAAGAAATCTCCTTGCCATTTCCAGACCAGAGACCTTTTGTTTTCATTCAGCAAAGTACCAGCTCTGTAAGCAGCAGATTTCTCCACTCAAAGTTTTTGGGACACCCATCAATCAATGCCAGGGGATTGAACTAAGAGGAGGGTGACTTGGAAAATAAACTCTTCATATTCAACTGACGAAGTGGGAAACATCCGCTGCTGGCCCATCTCCACCAGCTCTGATGGAGCTGCGCCAGCGCAGAGCTTGGCCTGGCGTCTTTCAAGTCATTATTCTTTCACTGGTTATTTGCTAGAGTCAATTGAAAGCTGGAGTTTTACATCTGCTTCCTCACGGACTTTCTCTTCTATTACCAACACACTTTGTTTTCATATTTGGCTTTCACAAAGCCTGGGTTGCAAACGCCTGCTTACAGGCAAACAGGTTTGTGGGGATGCTGAGGCACATCCACGTGCAGGCATAGAGCAGGCTTGTCTTCCCGGAGTCACTCATCAGCAATGAAGGATTTTTATGTAGCTGGACAAACTTAAATGCAGAAAAATTTATCCTGAAGGAAAACAGTGCATGTGAAATCTTTATCTTTTTTTTTTTTCCTTTTACTTCCTCAGTGTTAGTGAAGTCCAATATTTAATGGCAGAAATGAGTTGAAGAGATGCAAAGATTTGAAGAACCGTTTATCCTGCTTTGAATTTAGATAACAATTGATGATTAATTAAATATAAACAAGTTAAGATTAAATTAACTGTGAATATGTCATTAATTGAGTAACATACAATTATCTTTCAGCACTCCATAGCTGCCAGCACGTTGGAATCACAGTCTCAGCCTCCATCACCTGAGCCATCATCCTCCTGATGGGAAGTGATGGGGCTGAGTGCTCAGCAATGGCTTTAAAAACTGATTATTGGGAAAAGCTACTGAATAGTAAGTAATTAAAAAACCTATCAAACTGCATTTTTAATGCCTATCAGGAATTAAGGCTGTAGCTGAGTGCTTGATGGTTTCCAATTTTTTAAAAGCAGGAGGCAAGTTACAAATGCAGAATATTCTGTGGTGAAGCTACTGGAGTTTGTGTCCTAGGTGTGTTTGGCTTCTAAGTCACACGAAGAAGAAAGCAACAGTGACGAAGGGTTCCAGGTGAAGAAGGAGTTTTGCAGCATGCTGGTAAAGTTATTTGGCTGAGTTTGCTAAATGGGAGCATCAGACAGAGGGGACGAAATGTATATGGTTAGTCTTCAAAGTGGTTTTTTCTCAGGGTAACCTGAATTTCGTGGATATGCTCTCCAACAGCATGGCAGGACAGCGTCCCAGCCCCATGCTGGGGAAGTTTGCCTAGCGCTTCTGCAAGAAGCGGGCACCAGAAGAGCCCTTGGTGGTCAGCAAGAAAGGGGGCCCAGAGCCCCTGATCCTCTGATAACAACAGCGGCTTGTAGGCACGACTGGGGAGGGCTTAGCTGTCCTTTGCAACAGGAGTGTGTTTGGCTGTAAATTTCTTCCAGCTGTGAAGTCAGAGAAAACACTGATAAGTGCTCCCTGCCCCCCTCCTCTTGGTCCCCCCAGCTGGGAATGATACATTTACCAGAGTTAGCTCAGTGTACCAGTTCCCTGTTCCTCCACTTCTGGGGCATATGGAATATATTGTGGTCTGAGGGAAATATATCTTAAGAATTTCTCCTGCGTCTCTTCAGGAACATTCCAGGGTGGATTACAGCAGGTGTCGCAAAACCAGTGTATTCCCTCTTCTTTCCTTGAGTATTTAGAGCAGGCTGAGCCATAGTAAACTACACCCAGAGCCACAGCAGCCCTTCATATCAGGCTTCAAGAGTATTTCTAGTACTTGGGTCTGGGTGAGACTAGCAATGGAAGCTCCAAAAGAATGGAAGAAAGAGAGACTTTCCAACAGGAGAGTCAACAAGGAAATACAGATTTCTGCCTGGAAAAGTCTCCCTCTGCAAAGTGTCTGACCCTGGACAGTGATAAGTAGTATCCATAATATGATATTCAAATCTTGCTGTCTGAGGTGTAAAAACCTCATTACGCTTCTGCAAGTAAGGGCATGCTAGCACGTGTGCATTACTGAAGGCCTTCAGTTCTCAAATTGTCCTCATTCATGTCATAGTTTGTTTGAAGTCAGAAGTAATAATTTAGGTATTATCAACAACTATTTTTTGACCAAGTGCAGTAAGGCCAAATCCTGCAGTTAGCCAGCACCTTCTGTTATGGCACCCTTTACCAGAATCGTGCCCACAGGATAAATGCACTTAATTTTTTTCACCACTGCTAACAATTCACTGGATAAAAAGGGGGGGTGGAGCTGACACACCAGCCAGGGCACATCCATTATGGGTAGCCAGAGCTCCAGCTGCCAGGCTGATGGTAACTCCTTGTGAGATAAAGATCTGTGCGTTGACCCATGAGGCTGGATTATCAACTATATGGAAAACCAGTGACCTCACCGTCTTCCAGGAAAAGGCGCCATGTATCGGAAATTATACAGAGAGGCTTGGGATGAAAATTGGGTAAGACAGATCATTTCTCCCACTGGAAGCTCTGGGATGTGCTGCAGAATAAGGGCGAGTGTTTCCAAAGTACTTTTGGCTGTGGAAGATTTTTCTCCTGTGATGTTTTCATCACAGCACTGAGAAGGCCTTGATTTACTACCTTCAGAGCACACAGGATACTGGAATTGCACTAGATTTCATGTCAACCCTTTGCAAAGGTAGAGCTTAAAACAAGAAATTTCTGCACCTGGTGGATTTTCCTTCTGCCTCAGTACTTCCCTGCCAGGCAGGTACCTGCCTCTGCTTCACTGTTGTCATTTCAGTCCCAATGAAATCCCAATCCAGGTGCACCCTTTTGCAGGGCACTGATGTGCACCAAGATGTGTAGGAAAATGGACACCAGTGGGACATCCTTGAATTAGCATACAGTTAGGTTTAGCCCATATCTTTCCTTTTATTTCTCCCCATAAGATACCTGAATGTGTTTCGAGCTTACAGATATCTGTCTGGGTTTTCTGGATATCTTGCTGGAGATAAAGGCTGCAGGCTCTGGGCCATCACATCACACCAAGATCACACTGGTCTTGGGTACAGCCAGACCTCAGGAAGGACAAGGGTCAGCCTACTGCCTCTCTGTGCAGGACCATGCACTTGCTGGGAAGCAGTAGATAATACCCTGCCCTGTGCTTGCGTCAGAGGCAGAGATCCCAGCTTTCTCTGCAGATATACTGAGGCTTACCTGGTGTCCTGGAAAACGGGACATCATCCCAGGGCATGTAGGTAAGATGTAGGCACAGAAACAGGGCCAGTTCTTTGCAGGAAAGATATATAGCTGGAAAAGTGCCTGAGCAAATCCTTCCCCGAAAGAGGCAGTAATCATGACTGGAAGGAAAGACTGTCACTTGTAACCCTGAGGTGTGTCCCAGTGTATACTGATTACAAAAATCTGGGAGCTCCTCTGGAGCCCCTTGCTAAGATGCTGGCTATGCCTAAGAGGAGCAATTCTTCTCAAGTAACTCCCTTTGCCTCTTAACTGTTTTCCACACTCCATCTGTAACCAGCAGAGAGTGATCAGTGCTTTCAAGCCAGTGCTGGGTGGGAAGAAAAATGTCCTGAGTAGCCCATTCCTTCCCTCTGCCTGCTGACATGACCTGGGAATGTTGATGGCCAAAGCTATGTGCATGACTCCCAACCAGCACCAGCTCTCATGAGTCCAGACATAGAATGGAGAATCTTCAAACTGGGTTATGTACAAATCCCTGTCACCCAGAGCTCTGTTAAAGTAAGAACATTTAAAAGCTGGGGAGGTGTTGAGCATCTCCAAACAGAAGAGATGTTGTAGAATGTAACAAAGTGCAACTGGATATCTCACACCTTGCCAGTGAGCCGTGCTTAATGGGTCAGGCAGCAGAGGTGTAGAGAAATCAATAGAGTTCTCTCATTGTGGAGATCTTCATAGATTCGGAAAACCTGTGGTGGTGCCTTTTTTCCTTCCCCCTTCCCCCTTCCTCTCCTCTCCTCTCCTCTCCTCTCCTCTCCTCTCCTCTCCTCTCCTCTCCTCTCCTCTCCTCTCCTCTCCTCTCCTCTCCTCTCCTCTCCTCTCCTCTCCTCTCCTCTCCTCTCCTCTCCTCTCCTCTCCTCTCCTCTCCTCTCCTCTCCTCTCCTCTCCTCTCCTCTCCTCTCCTCTCCTCTCCTCTCCTCTCCTCTCCTCTCCTCTCCTCTCCTCTCCTCTCCTCTCCTCTCCTCTCCTCTCCTCTTTTTATTTTTTTCTTTTATTTTTTGATCATATTTCTATTTCTTTTACTTTTTTTCTTTTTTTTCCCCCTCTAAGATTTCTGTTCTGTTGAAAACTTTTCAGATTTAACCCTTGGGAAGGCTATGGTTTGAAGGGTAGTTGTGAGAGAGTTGAGGTCTACAAGGATATAATGCATTTGGCATGATTTCTGCTGAGAAATATCTGTGAGAGTAGAAAATAGGAGCTGTGTACAATACACCAGGGAAGGAGCTGAGTCTCGCAGACACGGCTGCAGGCTCCAGCTCTAACTTCAGCTTGACAATTGATAGAGAAAAATCTTGTGCCTGCCATATTACAGCAGTAACGAGGAACGCGCGTTCTCTTCTGATCAAAAGTCTAAAACACAACGTGCTCTCCACTGCCCAGCCTCTGATCTGCAAATACATCACTGGCTTTTATCACTCATTTATTCTTTATCTGAGCGGAGCTGGTCTCAAGCGCTACAACCTGATTATCTCTGAGGAGGTTGCCAAAAGCATGTCAGGGATCGTTAAACGTATTAATAAAGGAAGCAGGAGGAATCAAGTGGCTGGAGTAGGAAATCAGAGGGAATTCCTGGCGGTGGTTGCTTCATGTGAAAGAGGAGGCCGTGGCTCATGTTTCCTAAGCCTCCTCAGGTTAGTGGCATAGTAAGTGAAAATATCAGCCTGTGTTCTCTCCCTCCCATAACAACGTATTTGCATACATGCATATCAGCTAGAGGAATAAATAGCATTGGAAGTAGATTTCAAATCCCTACTTGGCCACCCCAAGAGCTTATATCAGCTCTTACTGTTTAGCTATGGCTTTGGGTTTGTTGGTGCTTCAGTGCAGAGCTAAGGGAAGAGTTGGTGTCTGTTTGGTTGGCAGAAAAATGACTGATGGCAGAGCTCTGTTTTGGGTTGACTTAGAAAATAAGCAACAATATTTTTTCATCCAAGAATCTTCTACTCAATTTGAAATGCATTTCAGTTTGCATTCAATAAATACTGGGAATCGTTTTTCAGAGAAAATGGGAAGACATTTTTAATTAGGACTGGACTATAACTAAAGGCTGTCCTTTAAAATAGCAAAACAAATTATTTTGGTCTTCGTCGTTGTTGAGTTTACCAAATTATTTCTGTTTAAAAAAATGTACAACAGAATGGTTTGCTCTGACTGAATTTCCTCTTATTCTGCTTCCAAACATGACTGGCCAAAAAATGTCATTCAGCCCTAATCAAGATCAGATTAACCAAACCTACATAGCTACTGGCTTGTAGCTAGCATGCTAGCAAAGGAGACCTTCTCCAGATAAAAAAAATGGGGCTGTGATGTGAATTCCAGGTTTTCAGTAGTCATGTAACATCTTTCACAGGAATAGAATAAAACCATGATAAACATAAAGGCAAGAAATGCTTCTCAAACAAAGTCATTCTGAAGTAGTTGCAGTTTCTCAAAGATTGTGAGATGCACTGTCTTATTAAAGTGGACCCTTGTGCCTCTTTAGATCTAGATGTAAATCCCACTTGTCGTTCTTCAATGTGTCTCTTAGTTTTAATGGTGGTGTTTGCATTTCCCAGCAGTCCTGGTGCACATCTCAGCTGTGGCAGAAGGGCTACGAAGTGCCTGCTCCAGAAGTCTCTGTTTTATGAAGGGCTTTTCATGGTGTTTTTTTAAGGTCGAAGTTGATCCGTGAGGAGTAGGGCTTATGGAGCTTGGTTTCCTGTGTCTCAGTGTCTCGCGGTTGGATTATCACATGCCTAATAAGGTGTGAGCTCTGATTGAAACATTTCCTGAGGTTGGAGCCTTTCAAGTATTTCTTCTCTCCCATGTGCCCTTTCCAGCATCTAACAGCGCTGCTGAGCTCTGGCTGTGGCCCCTCTTCCAGCGAGGGCAGAAAGGTAGAATTTTATCCAGCTGCCTACAGACATCAAACCTAGCAAACTCCAAATGCTTTGGGGGCTTTTTCCATCCAAGTTGTTTGAAACAGAACTGTGAATTTCTGAAATTATTACTGGGGGGAGCTGAGTGACGCACAGGGTCGGTACAATTCCTTATGAATCACTGAAAAATTCAGTTTGGGGCTAAGATCAAACCTGGTCCGCTTCATCCCAGGGGGATGGAGCAGGAAGCTGGACAGCTTCTTTGTGGAGGAAAAACAGTGAAGGAGTTTCAGTTCTAATGGGGTTTAACCCAACTTATGGTAAACTTGGACTACTGAGACCAGACAGGAGAGATGGAGCCCCACAAAGGCATCAGACCTACTTTGGGCCAAGAGTTACAAGCAGCACAGCTGCAGGGACTGCTCTGTTGGATGCCTGTTCCAGAGCCTGGAGGGATGGAGAAGGTCTGAGCAATGGAACATGAGATTCTCACTGTGTATTTGTCCCACCGTAGCCTCATAAAACCACAGGCTTGGACAGGTGACATTCACCTCCCAGTGTGTTTAACAGCATGGAAATGAATGTTGGCTTATTGATTACCTGGGTTCCAGCATGGGAACATGCTGGCCAACAAATCCCAGTTCTGGTGTGGCCATGTCTTTATTGAAATAATTAATAATTTTCAAGTTATGGGTTTTTTGGGGGTGTCTGCCAGTAGTGCATCATGTGGGGTTCAGTGCTTACCTCCAATTCTTTGCATTTTTTCTCCTGAAACAAAAAACAAAAACATTCCTGCTACCATTTGGAAATCTTACTGCTTGCAAATAGGTTGCAGAAGTGTGGAGGGCCTGTTTTGCTTCTCACCTGGAGCAGCTGAGAGTGCTGGGCTGCTCCAGGGGTCCCTGGTTCCTTGTCCCCAGGCCCAGCGGTGCAGGCAGGGAACCCGGCAGGCACGCCAGAGCGCTGTCAGCAGCTGCCAGCATTCTTGCGGGGACTGTGGCACCTTGTGTGTTTTGACAGGGGACAGGCTGTTCTCCCACTAATAGGCTGTTGAACACAGTGTTTGGGAGGAGAGGGTGGGAGGTTACAGACTCCAGGCACAACTAAAGGTTAGGGATTCGGTGCTGGCACTGCTCTGTGCCTGCATCCTAGAGACCTGGGGTGGAGAGATGCTGCTGGGCTGGCAGCAGGGACGGAGAGGGCTGGCTTTTTGGGCTGCATGCCGTTGTACAGCTGTAGTTCAGGGACTCTATCCAAACCAGGAATGCTCACCTTGGCTGCTTGTTCAGAGTTTTCTCCAGGAGCAAGAGATCGCTTCCAGATTTTTGGTGAAAGATTATGCCCTAAATTTGTCTTTCCTGATGAGGAAAGGTAGGTGAGGAAGGAGGCCAGGCTGTTTGCTTATTTATGCACTGCTTCTACAGACCCTTCACTTCTGTGGCTCATGAGATAAACCAGAGAGGAAAAAATATTCGCACTTGCAGGCTTAACTGCCCTGAAAATCCCAGACAAGTTGTCTGTGTGGCCTTTCCTGCACACAGAATGGGAGACACAGGATTTATTTGGGTGATCCAACAGCAGTGATGGGAGCAATGCATGCAAGGAAATGCACCCCAAGCACTTCATCCTGCCCCTACTGAGGAAGGAAGCTAGCCCAGGCTGCACACCATCCTGCAGGGAACCCCAGACCAAGGGATGCAGAACCAGCCCCATTAAGAAACTCAGCAGAAGGTGTTGTAGTTGTGTTGCCAAGCCAGTAAGGCCATTAAAATCCTTCTTAGGGGAGAGGCATTAGCAAGAATTGCCTTCAGGCTAAGGTAAATAATAATAATGAGGACAATTAATAATTCTGAAAATTTTATTAGCATAATTGATGCTGCTAATTCGTGTCTCCAGGTATTAGAGAGACAAGTGGTGAATTTTCTGAATGATACACACAAGGGGGATGGCAGTGAGGAGTGTGAAATGAAATGTACTTGCTAAAGAAAGCAAATGGAGCTGGCACAGGCATCAAGTGGAGCAAGGTAGGTGGCATAAATAATGCCCTTGTATCTCTTGTTCTCCTTATAGAGGGATTGCTCACTCTGCAATTAGTCTAGGTTGTTAGTGCTTTTGGTTGCTATATGAGCAGACAGACATAGAACTCCGTTGAGCAGAAAATAATAGTATCACTCCCTCCTATTGGGGGTAAAGAAGGAAATGAGGGAAGAAGTTAGTTTAGTCTAAGTAAGGAACAACTGCATGAGTTACATGAGTTAGAGAGCACGCTTCATGGGGTCCCAATGAAATCATCCAGCTCCTGGCTGGAGACTGCTCCTCAGGCTTGCAGCAGCTCTGCTGGGACAACTCTTCCCATGTGCAGGGACCACTGGAGCCACCAAGATCCCTGGGGTCCTCTGATGCCTTTGTTTTCATCATGCCTGGGCTGAGCGGTGCTGGTGCCAGCCTTTGCAAACAGGTCTAGCATGAGTGTGCAAACTGAATGTGCAAAGGACACTGGGAATTTCTGAGTTGATTCTGCATTGGTGCGTTCATAGAATTATAGCCATTGATTACCGCAGACCTAAAAGATGTTAAGATTTCACTGGGCAGAACCAGTAATGACATGGTTATACCAGTGGAGCGAGGCTGTTGCCCTGCTTGCTAGACTGTCAAGGAAAAAGGGATCATCTATTTGACATGGTGCCACTGCTTGCTCCTGGGAGCAGTGGCAGCTTAAACACATCTGAAAATAATGTGATTTTTGCTGTTGTTTTGATCTTGTTTTATTGTGAACTTCATCTGGCCAAAACCCCATTATGGAAACAACAGGTTGGATCAATGCAGAAGTATCTCCCAAACTCCCTCTGCTGGGAGTAAGGGCAGGCAGAAATCAATGAGGAGCTCACTGACCCTTGCAGCTGCCTGGCTGGAAGTAATCCCTGTAATGAGCTGCTCCACATCTCCTCTAGACGCATTACAGCACGGCCTGGGAGCTGGGTGCCCACAGAGGGCTCCGCTGCTGCAGATGCTCTAACAGCGTGTGGCTGGGCTAAGGACACACTCAAGCTGCCTTACTTACTTTGGAAAAGTGGTTTGTCTAAAATGCATTGGGACCAGGGATATCTGCAGGACAAAGCAGAACAGGAGGGCCAGGAAGGCAGTGGGCTGGAAGGACATTAGGTGCAAGAAAAACAGCAAGCCAGGCTTGAAACTGCTGAAATATTGATTGCAAGCAAAGTATAACATACTCCTGCCCCCACTGTGCTGCATGTGTTTAATGTCTTGATCCTTCCTGTAACATCTGCTCTGTGCTCCCAGCTAACACTTGGGGAAACTGAGGCACATTGTGGTTCCTGAAAACCATGTGGAGCCTGATGCAAAGTGGCAAATGTAGCTAACGATCCTGCATCAAGGCCAACAACCAGACTGCTGATAAATCTGGTGCGGCCCCACTTGGAAAGGCAGTGTCTTCCTATTCCCAGTGTACCTCATGCACCTAAGGAATGTGTTATATGAGGATCTTTACTGCTATAGCACCTGCTACAGCCCACAGAGAGAGACAAACTCCACTTGAGAGTGCCTAAAGCCTTGTATAGGCTCAAGGCCCTCTCTTTCTCGCCATCACAAGGGAATCACAAAGCTTTGGAATCCTACAAGCACCAGGAAGGATAGCTCTGTTTGCGTCCCTTTAAAAAAGGAACAATTCAGCATTTTGAAGTTTTTGCACAGGAAAAAAAAAGAAAGAAGGGGATTGCTACCTTCCTGCAAGGCTCAGGGCCTACTGGTTCCGTGCTTTCCCAGCAGAGGATGCTAATGGAGCTGAGGGACACATGATGCCTACCCTGGTCCTGCAAGGTCTCCTGCATCATCACCATCCTGCTGTGATGGGACCAGGGCACACCAGGCCCTGGCCCCATCACAGCAGCAGGCTGTGGGGCTCCCATCACAGTCGTGCTGGGGTGGTCAGTAGGTCTGCAGCCACGTGAGCAGCTCAGAAAACTCCCCACTAAGCTGGAGCACTCTGCTGGTGTCTCTCACCCACCCAGGAGACCAAAACAACGCCATGACTCACTCCTTTTCCACAGGCAGTGTTGCCAGCTCTTGAAATACTCAATGTTTTTCTTAGAGCCCTGGCTCCTGAAGCCTTGTAATTACTTGAGCTTCCATTTACTTTAAATAAAGCTTGCTTCTAACACTCATATTTTCAGAGAATAGCCAGAAAATGTGACCTCTTATGAGCTCAGAAGCCACATGAAGAAAACCTTACCTTTAGATTTTGTATTTCAATTTTTCTCTTCCCTTCAAGTCGTGGCTTTTGCAACCTGCTCTTGCACATCAGGGTTGTTGGAACTCTACTCCTTGAGTCTTGCAGTGTTGCAAATGATCTTGAATTTGTACCTTGAGTGTGTTGACATCTCAAGTTCACCAACTTCAAGAACTTACTATGGATATTTTCTGTTTGCTGACACATGGTTTCGGCAGATAGCAGCAAATGTAAATAGAAAGGTTGCCATTCCCAGCTTGCACAGCAGCCTTTGGGACTGGACTTCTCTCTCCATGAGCATGTCTCAGATCCAACCTCTGCTTTGAATTCTGGAAGTTTAAACCCCAAGTTTTTGCTGGTCAGGTTTAATTGTCTCCCAGAAGAGCCCAGCTTCTTTCCAAGCTCCGTTCTGCTGAATGATGCTGCATTGCCTATACTCAGGGAAACCACAATCCCGCAACAAATTCTGTGTTCCCAGATTCAAAACCCCTTGCTGCACCATTTCAGCATTTTTCCCCACTCTTCAGTTCCACATAGCACGGCTGAAGGTGCTGCTTCTTCCTTCCCACCCAGAGGTGCAATGACTTCTCTGTTGACTATTAGGTGTGACAATCATTTGATGCTGCTGTGACAGGACATGCCACGGAGAAGCAGTGATACCTGGTGATGAGTAAGGAACTCTGGTGGTCCCACCCATGTTAAAGCATTGGGAACTGTGCAGGATGAAGATGCAATAAAATGATCCAATCCTGGGCAGAGCTCCAGCTGAAGCTGCTGCTTTATGGGACAGCAGATGTTGCAGCCATGATACAAAGGAGCAGCAAAGGCTGCAGCAGCTAAGGAGCACCTTCGTGTTTTCCTTGCACTGTTCACAAGCATGGAAAATTTGCCTTCTGTCCTCAGACTCCCAGATGGCAGCCAGAGTGTGTGGTAGTCCCAGGGAATTACCTTTTGAAGTAATCCTCTTACTTTAACAACAAGCACTGGTGATCTCCAGCAAGGAGCACATGATTGGAAGTACGTGTAATGCAGAGACATTCCAAAACACATACTTTCTGGAGGGTGGGTTGCTAGCATTTTTAGCAACATCAATCAATGCAGCGGCCAAAATCACACGTTCACATCAAGACCTACAAAATATGGAAAAGTTTAAATAATCCTTGGAAGCCATCCAGCAGTTGGTCACTCAGCTTGCATGAATAGCACGGTAACAGCTCCATAACAGAAGCAGTGAGATCTGGCCCATTGGTTTTTCAGCCTGATTTTCCCATTCCAAATGGAGGGGAAGTGGCAGAACTGCTTTGTCTCCTGGCTGGAGAAGCTTGGCTGTGAGGACCTCAGCTTTCAGGAACAGGCAGTAATGTGAGTTTTCTCCACCTGGGGTTCCTCTTGGCTTCAATCTTCTTTATATTCCCCACTACATACACCTCTATTACATAACCAAGGAGCTGCTTGCTTTCTGCTGCAGGGGATTCTCCCCTGCTTCTGTTGCAGACCTGATTGCTGTGCAGGAGTAACTGTGGAGATCCAGAGAACCCACATGTTTCTTTAATCCAGCTCTCTTGCACCCACGCTGGCACCTGAAGTTTTCCTTTGTTGAGGCAATAGGGCAGAGGAAGAGCAGCATTGCATTGCTTCACTTTCTGAGTGGGAGCAGCCAGTGGAGAGCAGGACTGAGGGATCACCACAGTAAGCTGATGCTCACATCTCCAGAGGAAAACAGTCGGAGATTTCTTGCTTCTGTTTTCCCCAGCAGCAACCTTGAGCAGAATCCCCTTTGCCACAGCTATAAGAATGATGAAGAAATAGACTCGGGAGATTGTGTTTCCCAACCAACTTAGGAGTGAAACGTCTCTGAGAAGGAAGGGAAAGGATGGATGGGAGCAGAAATCACAGCCCAAGGGTGGGTTCCTGTGCTCTGAAGTGCAGTGGGCAACCTTTGGCACAACAAATCCTTGGCATCCAGACATCTTCAGGCTGACATCTGTGTGTGTCCCACTGATTATACCAAGCACCAAGGCACACACTTCCACACTTCCACACAGACTTCCACCGATGTATAATGTTAACATATCATTTTCCTTGATGCTGGGAAAAAAGTGAAGCAATTCAATACCAATATGCATTCGCTGACCTGCCATTCAACCTGGAGAAGTCAAGCACCTTCCACTTGTCTTTTTTTTTTTTTTTTTAATGTGGTTTTAAATGTTTTTTAGAAGTATCTGTTTATTACAGCTCAATAAAGTTTTATTTTGCGAAAAACCATGATTGGTTTCCTCTGCTTTAAACAACAAACAGCCAGCCTCTCTGGCTAGCACCTCCTCCCTGATTCATAAAAACGTGTTAACAATTCATTTAAAATTCATATACAAGCCAAGCACAGTTTATTCATGAAGTTACACAAATTAATACAAAGCAGCACACTGCCTGGTCCTGGCATGGAGTCAAAGCATGCTCTGACAGCCTCCCTCTGCTGAACAATGTCCGTGTGTGCTCCAGGGCTGCCTTTACTGAACCGCAGTGCTGGGCAGCAGCAGTGCAGACTGGGCTGTGCAAGGCTGGTTGTGCATTCCACTGTTATCCATCTTCTGCCATCAGCTGTTCTCTTCCACGTGTAGCCACGGTGATGCATACGTTTTTCCTCTCTGGAGTGCTGTGAACTGGTGTGTTATGGCCAAGGATGCTTGCATGCACTGTTAGTCTGGTGGAAGGAAAGGGGTGCTCCAAGGGAAGGCCTTCTGCTCACAGGGCTCTTCATCTTCAGGCGCAGACAAAATGTCCCACAGAGTATGTAGGTATGTTTATAGTTGTAACAAATGTGTATAGTTGTACGTGTATAGTTGTACATTGTGTGGAGCAAGATGGTAATGGCAGAATTGATTTATCTGTCTCTGTGTCTAGAAAAGCAGCCACACCAGATCCTGCTGCCTGCTTCCCACCAGCCTGATTCGCAGAAGCACATCCAGGCCCTTGGTGCCCTGGGGAGCTGTTTCCCCAGGGGACTTTTCAGCTCCATCCCAGGCCCCTTGTCTTTGTCTCCAGTGTCACCCTTCCAGGATAAGAACTGCAGAAGGAGCAGGTGAAGCTGGTGACCTTGAGCATAATGCTGCTGCTAATGACTCTAAATTTGCCCCATCACCACCTCTTCTCATGGCCTGGGAGCCACCTGTAGGGAGAGCCTTGTGTCTGACTTCCTTCTCTCACTGAGCTGTATTGTGGGTGGGTTTCAGTCCCTGCCTCTGGGATGAATGTTGGACATAAGTTTGTCTCCTGCCCTGCCTTTGGGATGGACCGAGCCTCTGCTGCAGGCAGCCTGACTCCGTTGTTATCTTCTAAGTTGCCCTCTTGCAGATACAGATGAGCTGTGTCTCCAGCCCTTTCTCATCTTCCACACTGGATGGCCTCTGGACATGGCTCATCACTTCCTTGTTGGACTCTCCATAGCCTTTCTGCGTTTAGGCTGGCCAGGTGGGGCAGGGAGTTTTTTGTATTTTGGAGTACACAGTTCTGAAATGTCTTCTTCCAATGGGCAATGTCTCAGATTCACATGAAGAAAGTCTTTGCAACAGAGGAGAAAAATAAAACTGTGATGTTGCATTATCTCCTCAGGAAGCATTGATTTTGGCTGGTTGGAGCATTCAGGTCAAACAGGCAAAAAAAAAAAAAAAAAAAAAAAAAGAAGAAGAAGAAGAAAGTAGTTCCACAAGAGCTGAAACTTTTGCAAAATAAATTTTGTGTTTGAGTTGCTGAGATCTGACTGTACAAGACGTTGGCAAACAGATATTTCCAACCAATCAAGAAATTCCTTCTACTGAAGATGAGCGCAATTACTCATCCTTTAATTTGATTACTTTTCAGCTGGCCGAACTGAATGCTGCCCCTTTCCAAAAGTGCCAGCATAAAACTCAGAGGGCCGTGCAGCCTTTCATGCTCAGCACATACAAAATGTGGCTGGGCTCACACTCATCCATCCCTGTGATGTTGCCAAACTTGTGCAGAGAGTTCTCTGTGATCTTAGGTTTGGGTGACACCATCAGCTGAAGCTTTTCTGGAATGATGCAGTGAGAGCACTGCAGCTCCGTGCTGTCAGCTGCCCCTTCACAAGGGCTGGATTCATGCAATTCTAACAGCAATGAAATTAATTTAAAGGTGAATGTTTTCACTGGTGTTAAGGGATAGGTTTTCTTTGGTAACAGCCAGTAAGGCTCTGCAGATCTGCAGTCTTAACTAACTTGTTACAACTGATTTTATACACTGAGTAAGCATGCATCTTTGTTTAAACACATATTCACCTCCATTCTTTCTTTTTCCTTTCTTCCAAAAAGAAAGAAGTCAAATCAGACAATGGTGACAGGCTGCCAGCAAGGTGCTAGAGGAGCTGTGCCTGGTTTGTCAGGAGGGAGGGCAGAGTGGGGTGACTGTCACACCAGGATGTATTGATTGTTCTCCATAAAGGAACCTGGAAGCAGCAGCAAGACAAGTGTGAGGCCAGGTGGGACCTGAGAAAACAGCCCTCACTCCCACCACCCATGCTCCTTGGAGCAGGGAGCACTCAGGTCCACGGAGAAAAGTGCAAGTGTGGCTTGATGTTATCAATAAATCGTCAGCCTGGATTTCCCTCTATCACCAAGGGTCAGTGGCTCCTGTGCAGAGCTGCTTCCCCTGGGGACTGTGGGGCAGCCAGTGAGCAGCATGCTGTACATGCAGTACGGCCCCCGAGCAGCACATCGCCTGTCCTGCCTCTTTCTCAGCGACCTTAGAGGTTTGTGACTGACAACATCAGATGTCCCACACTCTTGCTCCTTGCTTCTCTGCTTGCTTCCTATCTAAACTGCTCTCCTGCCTCCAGCAGCTGAGTTCCATCACACTCGGGAGGTCTGGTGGCCCATAACCTCATAACCCACAGCTCCCAGAGCACATCAGGTGGGTCACAAAATGCTGCAGCAATATTTTAGCCCTAAGCTCTGAGTCTTCTTCCCCAGCCTCTCTAAATCCCACTGAGATGCTGTTTCACTCTGTGCTTTCTCCAGGGCTACCAACAGGAGCTGACAAACGCCTTCCCAAGGTGCCTGCTCTTGCCGGCAGCAAAAAACATGTGGAGTTTGGTCCTATCTTGGTTTGAATCAGCTGCACTCCCACGGGAAATGCTGGGCAGTGGCACCAAGCTCTCTGGTAATTCTGGACATGGCAGGACCTGACATATCTCACCTGCGGGAGAGGAGATGTTTCATCAGCAAAGAGCGGTTGGAGGCTCAGTCCAGCTGTTTGCGGTCTTTTGGGAGCTGCTGACACCTCCCCTTCCCCCTCCCACGATCCCCTGGGGCTCTGGAGCAGCATTCTGAGCTCCTGACTGCAGCTGTGCTCTCCCGGGTGTCCCATGGGTCCCTCATGCCTGTGGTCCATAAGGGTTCCTTAGCTACAGCTTGAGAGCAGTGCAGTGCTGGATGACACACCGAAGGCTATACCTCTGCTTTGCCATGTTGTTCCCTGGCTGATGACATATATGTGATGCCTTTTTAGCATCATCTGTAGCCAAAAAAAACCCACACACAACAAAACCAGTAGTTATTTTTGGTATTATATTGATGACAACTCACTTTATGGGTTTATTACAAAATCTGCTTGCAGTGTCAATCTCAGTAGCTGGGAGCTGTATTTGCTAAGGTTGGACAAGAATGTGTTTTCTTTCTCTTACAGCAAAGAGACTGAGAAATACTGTGGTGATGGAGCAGAGTCCTAACTGCCAAAGCTGGTACGAGTCCAGAACTGCACTCCAAGGTGAGCAATGATGTGTTGTGTCTCTTAGCTGACTTATGGGCAGCTAAAGTTTGCTGCTTAATTGTGAACCATGTGTTTCTTAGAGCTAATGGAGAGATGCTGTCGGATCTCTCCCCCTGCAGATGCAGATCTTCTGTCTGATGGCAAAAGTTGGCCACACAGCCGGCCGAGATGAGACACTTCTCTGCAGATGGTTAAGCTTAAGCAAAATGCATCCATGCTACACTCTTTGTTGAATTAAATACCAATCATTTTGGGAAGCTATTGCTTAAAGGAAAAAGTAGATCACATTTCATTAGACGATGCCTGAGATGAGAAACCGGAGCTGGTTTTATAGAAAACAAGGCTAACCTTCTCCCAGTGTGTATTCTTCTCCTGAAGAAGGTGGGAGAGGAATCCTGCAGATGAGAGCAGTCCCTAATGGAGACAGGGAGGGAGTGTGAAGGCAGAGCACAGCAGGGCAGTCACTCCCATCCCAGCAGCACCGAGAGCTGCTGTTGTTCCTCTGGGGCTAAGAGCCACAGGTGGACCCTATAGGAGAGGCTACGAGCACAGAGATAATGGTGACCTGCAGGGTGAACACTGTGTCTGCCGGGTGCTAGCTGAGCATGCACGGTTGGCTTGTGCTTTTCTTTTTTTTCAGAGGCAGTCTATTGTAGGCTTAGGACTGGGACAGAAACAGAAAAAACATTGAGAGATTAGGTAAGTATCCCTGCAGGGTGAGCAAAGAAAGGAGGACAAATGCAGGTAAGAGTGAAGCCGTGGCTGTGCAGAAAATGAGTCTATGACTTGCTAGAAAAAGAGCTGGTTTTTCTCCGATCCCATCCTGACTCAGGAGCAAGCCAGAATCCTACAGCTTCTACACAGTCCATTCCAAAAGGAAAAAGCCTTTTACAGAAGTTGACAAATCCTGCTTTCGTAGAAAAGTTGATTTGTTTTGAATTGAACATAGAAAATGAATGTCAAGGAAAAGTCATTTCGAAGCAAGCAAGTCCATCCTTTTCGTTGGGGAAAATGTCAAAAGGGCACGTTGACATTTACATTTTTTTTTCACTCTCCACTTTGTTCCTGAACAAAAATTTGCCAAAGCCAACAGGGTGTCATTTTCTGATGGAAATCTGTTTTGACAAAAATTTTCCAACCAGCTTCATGAGCTATGCACAAACATTTCCGCTCTCGATTCCAGCCTGGATTTGGCAGGAGGGGGAGGGGCTGACGGTTGGAGAGGGGCTCTGCTTTTTGGTACCCACTGGTGATGTATCACCGTGCCCCAAGACCCACTGCTGTCAGAAGCATCACTGCTTCTGATGCTCTGGGCCCAAGGCTCACCCCATTTGACTGGCTGACTAGCCTGGGTGAAATTCCAAAACCCCCTTAGTGGGAAATGCTCACATGTGAGTTGAATTATAGCTTGATAGTTGTTAATTTGAAGTTAGGTTCCATTTAGACTCCAAATGGAATGGAATGGAACGCAAATATGTTTTTCCTGTGCAAACCTATTACTACTACTAGCAATACTGGGTGTCTTGGTGTGTGTGCTGTGCCTGGGATGGGTTCAGAAACACACCTAGGCTTCACACCAGCTGTAGCCCATTGGCATCTCCCACCTGGCAACATGGGCTGGAACACTGCTGGGAACAAAGTCAGCAGAAGTTTTCCTTCAACTGGGTTGACCATTCAGGTCAGCTGCAGGTGGTGTGTGAGGGGCTGTTCTGCCATACTGCAGGGATTTCTTATACTTTGGGTATGTTTTCTTTAGGTTGGAGTTCACGGATTGCAGTAGAGATATGAAACAAGGACATCTTCTGGCTCTGGCTGACGGGATAGCGAGTGTCAGCTACAGCTGTTCCCATGCTTCTTTTGCCATCCTTGGCACAAAACTGGCACCTCTGGAGGTGGCTGAGAAGGGGGCAAGACTCTTCTTGAGGAGACTCCTCACTGCAGGGAGACTAAACGTTATCTTAGATTAGATGTCACTTTCACTTTTCTGAGTTCAGTGGGATTAATTCCACTCCATCTTGTGGAAGCATTACAGAGAATACAGGGTGGCCTGTGGAATTCTCTCTTCCTTGGTGGAGACACCAAGGCATGCATTGGTGAAGTATTTGGGGAACAGATCCACGCAACCCTTCACTTCTGGCTGACATCGTCAACTTGTCTTGGAGGGAATGTCCTGGTTGACTGCAGGCTACAGATCTCAGCCAGGTCCTACCTGCTGACAAGGCGCTGCTGAGATATGCGACAACTGCAGATGGCTATCAGCTCTTAGAGAAAGCCTGTCTGTGCTCTCCTGTCCCCTCATTTCACTGAGTGGCACCAGGAGAAAGTGACAGCGGAAGCACCACTTGACCAGACAAGAAAAACACCAGCAAAAATGCAAGGGGAAACTTTAGGAGTTCTTTCTTTGTTTCTTCTATGACCAGCTCACGCATGCATAGTTGTGATGGAGCACCATCCCCACATTGGCTCAGCTGTTCCTTGGCCCAAAACTGGATCTATGAATAACATCTTACAGAGCACAGCTGCTTCGCCCCCATCTATTCACCTTGCTTTAAAGATGTGCCTGAGATCAGCTGAGCCACGGCAATGCTTGCAGCAATCCGTGAGGTCTAGCAGCTCATCTCTCTACGTTACTTGAAACCAGCATTTGTGAAGGAAGAGGTTTGAGTCTCTCCCGCTCCCCTGTAGGATGGTGGAGAAAACCACCAATCTGTGGGCAGACGCAAGGGCCTCAGCCACGCTGGCTGCCCAGCACCTATCCTTGCAGAGAGCCCAGCTTGTGCATCAGCTCAGCACAAAAGGGGCTTAGGACAAAACGTAAGCACAAGGCATTGGATCTTACTGGTGGGGGCGGGTGGGTAGAAAGCCACAGAGGCAATAAAATTAATTTCCTTCTCTAATATATACAAGACTTTCTCCAGGAGAATTATGACCCAAGCTGATCAAAGTCTGTAAGTGGTACTTATGCTATCAGTTTCACCCCCTTAATGCCCTCCTGTCAAAACAAAATCTCTTCGAAAGGCTTTGAGGAAAATCACATGAGCATAATGGCTTTCAAAAAAAGGGCCCTAAGTACTCAGTAACATATACAGAGAAGACTATTAGATCGGCTGGTGTAATTGTACTTATATTCAAACATAAACATTCTTATATGAGCAAGTTACTGCTTACCCACAGAGCAGAGCGTAAGCTGCAAATGCTTCAGTTATCAGCAGAGAGAGGAGGGGCTGGCAGCAGTGGGAACTTTGCCCTAAGACAGGATGGTGACTTTGGGCAGAATTAGATAAAAGGGGAAGGGAAGGAGTGGGGGAAATGATGGGGCTTATTAAAAACCATTTGGAGATGTACACAGAGAGTGTATATATATATGTATGTGTGTATACTTCTTTGGAGGGGGGCAGGTGTCATAACTGCAGTGCCATGCTGCTCACAGGTAGGAGTTGGACACATCAGACTATCTGATCCTTTATCTGTATTTGCTCCAATATGTCCTCCGTGGACTTAGTGCTACTCTGACAGCTTTGGGAACCACTGTTCTCTGTGTGTTCCCAGGATGGGGGCACAAGGTGGTGCTGCGAGGTGATGAGGTGCAGCCCAACCAGACCCCCAGCCAGTGGTGCAAGAAGGTTGATGCCTGGGGCACCAACTGCCCACTGGTACTGGGAGCAGGCTGCAGAGCCATGGGAATGACCAGCTCACCTGTATCTTTGCACAAAATAGACCTGAGGACTTACTGATACACCTGCAGGGATACAGTCTCAGTACCTGCTCTGTGTGCAGCTCCCACTGTATGTTCTGCCTTTTTGCTTTACTGTTTGGGAGTGCTTCAGCTCCTCAGACCCCCTTTGCTAGTATCAGCAATGCTTCAAGGGTGTTCCAGAGCTGGGGAAGTCTGAAGAGCATCAGTGGCTCAGGGTGAGTCTGGAGAGTAGGGACAGTGTTTGAGCAGATGTGATATTAGAGCAGCACAGCTGAGCGCCATTGGTGACGTGGGCACTTCTGGGTGGAGCAGCTCCTTCGAGGGGCAGTGCCACGTGCTTCACCCTGCACAAACCGACAGCAGGCACTGAGAGCAGCTCCCATTCCTTCAGTCCCTCTTCTCTCCTCCAGTTTGCAGTTTGCTCCCCCTGCCAAGCAGAGCCCAGAAGTTATTTCTTTGGAGTCTCCTTTCTCTTTCCCAGGGTTTCCACCCTCTTTGTGCCCCAAGGACCATTCATTCTCATTGCAATGTTTATTTATTTATTTATTTATTTATTTATGTATTTATTTTCACGAAAGCCTAAAATATTTCAAAAGCTTTCTTAGAAAGAAAAAATGATACCAATAAAACCATACGTTTTCTATTACTCTTTTTCTGGTGAGTTGAAAACAAATCTTCCCTGGCCATCCCTCTTGCGCTACAGCAGAGACAAAGTCTGCTGGAGTCAATGAAAAGATGTCCATAGATCAGGCTAGTCCAGATTCCTAACATCTTATGGAGGTATTTCCCTATCTGTCCCTCCTTCCTGGACTTACTGTCTTGCTCTCCCTTTGGAGGAAATTCCTTTTCTGGTGATAACCATGTCTCTAGCTCATATTTCCTCTTTCTTGTTGACAGTTTTAAACCAATAGATTTATGAACTTTGAAGTAATAGAAATATTTAAGACATACCTACTCTCTCTTATCTAGAACAGGCTGGGATTATTATTCTTCTGGACACCGCACTTGTAAAGGGAGACATTTGCCTTTCAACCCATCTTCTGGACAGCCAACCCCACTTTGCTTAATGAGGACTCTGCTAACCTCTGGCTGTAGATGTACAGCACAAAGCATTACCACCAGTCTCATCCCAGTGCTGTTGTACTGAATTTTATCCCAGGCAAGGTGAACCAGCGTTCAGGGTGGCCACAGCAGTGCCCAAGTGATTACAGTGTGCTTAGGGAGTGGGTGAGGGAGATGGGATTGGTGAAGTGCTGAGCTTTGGAGCAATGTGATTCAAAGGTCTTTTCCTTGGGGGTACCCAGATCCCTGCCCCCCCATGTGGGATGCTCTAGCCTGGGAGAATTAGACTCTGCACAGGTTTTATTTGTTAGTTGAGAAGGTTTCTGTCTCTTCAAACTCCACGGGGCTTTTGTCATACCAAGAAAACAAAGCTTTCAGTTGGGAGATGCCGTGCTGCCTCCAAACTCCAGCTGTTTTCCAAGCTTCATGCTGAGGCATTACCTACGTTATGATGGGCAGAGAGGGGTTAGTGGTAGGGGAACTGCCCCAGAACGAAACCCCGCAGCCAAAGAGGGGGATCCGGGAGTCCTGGCTGTGATCTCATGGTTGAGCCATTGAGCACAGTACATCAACCCATTGAAAACGTCAGCACAGCAGCTTCAGAAGCAGAAATACTCCCCCTCACAAAGTGATGCTGGCTGCTGGCCGGGTCAGAAGTAGCCACAGCACCGACAGCAGCTTAGAGCTGTCCTTGTCTCTGTTAAATGGGCAAGGAGGATGCTGCAGCTTGTGTCTGTCCTGGGGGACAGCCTTGTCCCCAGCTCCCAGGGATGGGCATACTGCAGCATCACTCTCCTGTCTCTGAGAGCCTGCTGGGTGTCACTTTCTCCCTCAAAGGCTTTGCAGATGGGTACAGAGTATCTCCACCTTTTTCCTTGCTCTCTGCTGGTTCCCTGCTTACTGGATAGAGGCAGAAGGAGTAGTCCTGCCTGACGTACAAGGGTGGCTGGATACCTTCAGGGCATGTTAACTGCTGATTTAATGTTGTCAGTCCCCAAGAAGACAGGGGCTAAAGGTGATTACAGAGGCGGGGCAGCAACCTCCCACCTTAACCTGAGCACTGCAGTCAGGGCTGTGCAAACCACCTGACACTGGTGAGCAAGACTTCCCAGCATCCCCAGAGAGTGGAGCAGGAATTTCACAGCTGAGACAACTTTGTGGTTAACAAGGATTTTCTCATCTCTGATGAGCATCAGCTGACAAATGCCTGCGGCAACATTTCTGTGGCTATGGTGGAGCTGGGGGAGGCAGCACCTGTGCTTCAGCAGTTCTGGTCGCTGCTGACCTGGGGGTGCTATGCTGCTGGCCACCTGCTGAGCACCCTCCTTGGGTCAGGAGGTCTTTATCAGCCCCACTCCCAGTCTGTCACTCCGCTCTCTGAAGACAGCTTAGTGGTGGAAATGGAGCAGGGTGGCTGGGTCTGTGCCCAAACAGATCTATGAAATGATGTTTGCCACTGTGACGAGCAACAGATTTGTGGCTGTTTTCATTCATGCATTTATTCCTTCTCTGTAGTGCTGGCGTCTCCAAGATGAAGCACTGATCTAAGAGGCAGTGCAGGGAAATCGCACCCTGGCATTTCCCCAGCTTTATCAGCTGCAGGGCTTAAAAAAAAAAAAAAAATCATTTTCCAAGGTCATAAATCTCAAACCTTTCATCAAATCTTACAGTAAGGCACACGTGCAAAACAACGGCAGGCTGTTTACCCCAAATCACCGCAGTGTTTTTAGTGGAGCTGATGAGTTTGCAGTGATGCATTTCCCCCCCAGCTGTGGGGCTGGAGCTGTGCTCCAGGGGAGAGGAAGATGCTATCCCAAAGCCCACACTGGGATATTTCAGTGAGGATAATTTTAAGATCCCCATTTTTAATTTCTTGCTTCATTATTTGTTGTTTTTTAGCTGCAATTCTTCCAAGTCAGCTTTCAGAGCTGTAGAGCTCAGTACTGTAAGGGTTAACTGGGTGTGCTGGGAAGCGCCTCTCTCCTCTTGATCCACAGGTCCTGGCTCTGTTAAACATCTCTCCCTCTCTTTTACATCCAACTCCTTTTTTACAAGGCTGAGTTTGGGAATCAGCCCAGCCAGGAGACGTCTTCCCATCCATTAAGCTGTGTGACAGCAGGTAACCATCACTTCAAAAAAACAAAATCATTCCATTTCTCTCCCTAAATTACACTCCTGAAAAACAACATTCAAGCACGACATAGGAAGCAGCAGCTGTCATTTCCCCTTGTGAGACCTGTTTGCCTCTGCATCCAAATGGGCTGTCTTGAGGGACAACAGCAGAAATCTGTGGCCACCAGGGGCCTTTGGGGCTACGTGTCAGGGACTGCAGGGCTCTTTGCCGAGAGAGCTTTGCAGCTCCACTTTTATCCCTCACCCTACGGAGGAGCTGAAATCGCTCTGTTTTATCAGCGTGCTGCTGACCTCTTACCCTGGATCAAGCCAGCAAAGGCTGGATCATGTCTTGGCTAATCACTGCAGCTGCAGATCGTAGCCCTAAAGCTCTGCATCTTCCACGGGGGTGCACTGAGCTCAATTTCTCAGCCTGCCTGGAGCTTTTTTCCAACTTCTTCCTTCCCTCCACCTTTGTTGACTCAGTGCAGTGTTTCCCACATCACTTCTCTGCCTGGCCATGCTGGCTGTGCAGCCTGGTGTGTGCAGTGCATCCCCCAGCACACAGGTTGCTGGGCTTCGTGCTGTTCGTGTGTGGTCCTTCACCTGGGAGCAGTGTACAGCTTCGCCTCTCGTGCTCGGGCATTACTTGGGATAGCAATAACAGTGGGAGAAAGATCTCCTGTGAGGAGAGATCAAACGGGAGGGGACTGCTATCCTTTAATAAGAAACGCATAAAGAAGAGGCATTGGGCTCATTTATTTCAGTTTTGAGGCAGAAGCTTAAAAAGAAAAGCCTGAAAAATCAAGGAAGCATGGCACTGAGCTGATAGATTGGCTACAATATGTATATATTTTTTTCTTTTTAACACTTATTTCTCCTAACAGTTCAGGTAAGACACATTATATTCCTAAGAATCTCCCCAGCCCCTCTCACTGCAGAGGCAGAGCCTCAGCCACCACAGCACACCCTCACTGCAAGGGCTGATCCTACCTGATTTGAGAGGCTGCAGCCCTCTGGCACTTTCCCAGAGGCCCAGGCGGGGTAAAGATGTTTCCTGGCACGTGTTACAAGGTGAATGCTGAGCACCAGGGTGGTGGTCCCCAGACCTGTCCGAGTGTCCACCTGCTGCTGACATGTCATATTTACAATGTTTTAAAAAATGGAATGGCTTTGAAGTGAGCACTTGGGAAATTCTTTCAGTCTCTCCTAGACTTCCTGATGTCTTCTCTCTTTGCAGAGACAGGCCTACCTAAAGGACACCACTCCCGTATTTATGGGCTCAGCACCAAAAACGCAACCAATCCAATTGATGAGTAGCCTGGAAATGGCTTTTACAGGACCCTTCCAAAGCAGCATTTTCCAGAAACACGATCCCTTGTGCTGCACCACTCATGGCACTGATCACTCCCATCGCAGGATCACAAAGTATTTGTCTGCTATCAGAATTCCTTCTGATCTAAAGGAAAGGGGACTGTAGACAGCAGGCAGTGAATCCCAGTGCCCATGAGGAGCTGGGCTCCCCAAACAGGCAGCAGGTGCAGCCCCTGTGCAGCTGTGGGCAGTGCACAATAAAGATGAAGGCAGAATATAGCTGATAAAATAAGTGAAAGGATTTAGGGCACTCCTACAACCTCTGATTTATTTCTTTATCCTAACACCTTAAGGATGCAGCAGAAAACACAAGTGTCCCACAAACACTGATGTACATGAAGTAACCTGTTTCCAACAGCTCCTCACTGTCTCAGTCTCTTCTCTCACCAAAACCAATCCAATATGACATGTCAGCAGCACCTTTCCCAATTACCCCTCCAAAATGTGAATATCAAGTTAAAAAGGGGGTGAAAGCAGAGCTCGGAGCTAGCACTGGAGCTTGCATCTTTAGGGCTGTGGGGGCTGCTGCTGTGCTTCCCTGGGTGGAATGCCAGCAGCTCATCTGCCCTCTCTCCTCGTCTGCCCAGGAGTCAGCTGCCAGGCATTGGCACTTCTTGTCACATAAAGCTGCTGGGAGCCCCGTGAGATGTGAAAGCCATTTTGGCAGCTTCTCCTCCTTTTGTTGGCGCAAGCCATCCTGCAGCACTCACCCCTGCCAGCAGAGCAGGGTGCAGTGCTAGAATGTTGACCCACCAAAGAGCCTCGCTCTCCTGGCTTTTCTCTGTGACGACTCACCTCGACCCTCATGGTCAGAAAAGGAGCTGATAACTGTCCTGAGAGTCATCGTGATCTTGGGTTACAAAGCCTTGAAAAAAAAAAAACAGGAGGCATTTCAGCAGGAAAAGACACAAGGAGAAATGCTCGTTACCTGCACAAAGAGGGAAAAAGGTGATCAGCGTGCATCCCAATGCTCCTGGTCACATCTCCATCTGCTCTGTGCTCTCCTGAAAGAGTTAACTCCCCAGCCAGTGCACTAAGTGGTCAGCAGCCCAATAAATTATGCCCTCGAAAGACAAACCACAATCATCATTAGTCACGGCTCATTGGCCTGTTAAGGCTCCTCAGTGAAGTTTATCTCTTCCCTCCTGTCCACCGGCAGCCATATTTCATGCTCCGAAAACAGATGACCCCCGAGGTCAGCAAAATGAAAGCCCCATTCAACAGGTCTGCGAAGAGCTCGCCGCGGAAAAAAACGGCCGGGGTCAAAATAACATTGAGATACGGCCAGACCTTCAGCCGCTGCCCTCCTGGAGCAGACACACACCACACGCTCAAGTGACCAAGACATGTTAATCCGTTTCAGGATCAGGCAGGGTCAGGCTGGGGCTGGGAGGAACAGTGGCATAATTAGGTGAGGGTGACCTCCATAAAACAGTAATGGGCTTCCAGAGGTGCCCCGGTGCCCTATCCACAGTACGGCAGAGGTGGCTGTGGTGGGACACTCCTGTCCCCACTGGATGTCCCTGTCCTCAGATCGTGGCTGGTCTCATGGGCAAGTGCACGGCACCCATGTACCTGGATGGGGAGGACATCACAGCCTTATGTGACCTCCCAGGAAAGTGTTAGTGCGAGGCTTTATGAAGAAGGCAGAGGAGGAATCTCCCCAGTTGGAGCTGGAGGAGGAGGAATGAGGAAGGCTCCCAGGCACCGTATCCTGTGCACAGGTTCCTCACCTCTGGGCACTGACCCTCATTTCATAGGAAAGGACAACCAAGTCTGTCCAGCTTCTGCCGTCAGCATCCTCCTTTCTGAACCTTGAGGCCTAGGGGGCAGCTGGGGCAGCACCTTTGCTCCAGGCTTCTTTTTTGTTCTGTTTCTCACTCTAGAAAAATTCTTCTGTGTGATAGAAAGGCAGAATAATAAAGGTGATAAGGAAAGGACCTTGATTTTTTTTTACATTACAGATTTCTTTTTTTTGGAACAAAATGGCATTCATTTCTTTCCTATAAAAGAAGCATTATGACTGAGTATTAAGTGGGAAGTCGTAGTCTTAATTAAATGAGTCAGACTTCAAGTGTTTGAGCAACAATACTTTTCAGACGCCAAATTACTTTTGTTCCAAATACTTTCCGTAAATTTTTACATGCCCAATATGTGAAATAAAAGATTTAAAACCAAACTGTTACAATCCACTGTGAAGTATCAGTCCAAATCATCACCAGCACAGCTGTGCATGAGAAAATCCCAGCCAGTGGTCAACCCCGACTCTTCCTTATAGAAAATGAGTTGCCACCCCCAGTGCAGCATTTTCAGAAGGGATTTGGGTGGGTTTTTTGAGCCTCTGTTCTATGAGCTCTTTAGTGAGTGACAGCACCGTTGCATGGAAGCTATAGCTGAGCTGGAATTTGAGGACAGCCCTTGGAAGGACAGCTCAGCTCTTTGAGGACAGGGCTTCCCCAACAGCACCTCTCTGAATGTTAATGGACCTTAAGACTCTTCGGGGCACATTGTACCCAATGATATCATTTTCATGTCACTGGAGGTCAAATCAGAGGCTGAACCCACCTTGACATTTGTGTAGCTATAAAGGAAGGACTTTAAAACCAGTTTCCTTAATGAAACCCTCTAATTGGTGTCTTTGAGCACTGTAAATCAGGAGTTTCTGGGTCAGGGCTATACCAGCAAAAGAGAACGAAGCAACAGGGGTAATTCTAGATAACACTCCAGTGAGATAATTCCTTTACAAATAGCTTGCGGGGATCATATTTTAAAACCGCTCTTTATCTGCATGTTTACTGCAGCGTGTGTCACGGGCTGCTGTAATACCAAGCAATGGGGATGATGTGGTTGGGGATATTCAATCTCCCAGATCCCTCCCTCACCATTACAGCTGTGTCCGGGTGCAAGTAACGGCCGGGGTGGCTGGGTCAGGTACAACACATTGCAAATGCCAGTGCTGGTGTTGGAGCTGGAGCACTTAGAGGCTTTGAGATTGGTTTGCAGCAAAGGATCCCTGAAGGAACTGAGTACCTGTCCCCAGGGGCAGAGCTTGCAGGAGTGAAGGGGAAGAGAGGTGCTTTAGAGGTTTGCAGGAACACGGTCTGAGGGTCCCTGCCCTCCCCTAGGGAGATGAGGTGTTGGAGTGCTCTGCTGTAAGGTTCTAGGCGGCAAAAGGAGGTGTTAGGGAGCTGAGAAACTGAGCATTTCTCTCCACCCTCTGGGATCCCAGTTCTTCACTTCTCTGCTGCATAACTCAGGCGATTCAGCTGAACAGTAGCATCCCCTTCCCTTGCACCAACCCACCAAACTTCAGTCACACAAAGAACAAATCTGGTCTAGCCAAAGTGTGGGGATGTTATCCCCATCTGGGGACAGAGGGTTGTGCTGCAGATGCTATCTCCTTGGAAGGAGGGCTGCAGCAGTGCGGGGCTCTGAGTTGTGACTTCCCCAGCTCCCCCCAGCGAAGCAGCCGCCAACACATGCTGGCCATCTCTGATGACATGGTGCAGTCAGAACAAGGTGTGAACTGATGTGGTATTGATTCATTTCTGGGTGAGGGAGAAGAAAATGGATATCAAAGTGAGAGCATACGTGACACAGAGTGAGCAGCAGGTAAGGCTTTGTTACTTAAATATGCTCTTTACAAGCCTGCTGAAAGCAGGCACAGATGTAAGACTGACAAGTCAGGACGGTGTGTAATACATGTGGCTTTTCATTCCCTAGTAAATAAAAACCCCAATTAGTTATGTTGCAGTAATTAGCATCTTATTGTGGTGCTCCCTGCTGCAGACAAGCCTGGGCTGAGTGCTGCCAAGACGTCCCCGCCGCCTGCACGGAGCAGAGCGCATCTGTGCTCCCTATGGATGTGCCTCCCTTCAGTCACCTGCCCGTTGGATAAGGCAGCCTGAGCATGCTCTATTTCTGTTCCCCTTTTCCTCCAATTAACCTTGACCAGAATGAAAGCCCTGTTGCTCGAGTTCTTTTGCAAAGCCTCAATCAGGGAAGCAAAGTGACTGCAGACGGGTCTCAGGAGGAGGTGCAGCTGAAGGCTTGTGCAGGATGACATTGCGGTGCTGGTAGAAAATTTACAGCCTCAGGGTTGGGCTCTGGGCCCCCATTTTATTGCATTTTACACCAAGCAAGCTAGATTGAGTTACTATTGCGTTTTCATCTGCTCTCAAAACCAGAGAGCACAGAGATGGGAACGGGGAGCCACAGAGATGTCAGTTTGGGCTGTCAGCAAATACATCAGATGTAAAGAAAGAGGAGGTGATATTTCATAAGCTTAGAATGGGATTTAGCTGTCCAGCAGGATCTGGAAGGAAAGGAGCACAGCTAGCACCTCCCCAGGACTGTGTCATGAGAAGATTCTCCACTTTGCTGTCATTCCCAGGTGACAGAGGCTCATCTGAGTGTTTGCTGCCCCTCCATCGTTCTGCCTTCGGAGTGTGACCCCACAATGCTGGCAGAGCTAGCAATAGGGAATCATCATAGCTGGATCCCAGGACAAGAATCAGGGCTCTGGAGCTAGAGCTTGAAGATGTGGTCTCGGCACTCCAGGTGGGGATGGGTGAGCCTGTTTCTGTGCAAGTGAAGGTGCAAAGGAATGGGATATGTCCCCAGAGCTGCTTGCCTCCTTCCAGGGCTTTAGGTTCTGTGGCTGTGCATGGACTCTTTTCACTTCTTCAACACCTTTTAAAGGTGAGCTGACAAATGCTGGTAGATATGGATCAGTCCTCACTGTCTGCGTTCTGGGTGAGCATTGGTCTGCATGCAGAATGTGTCATGAGATACAGCCAGGAAGCACTGCCCTGAGGAGACTTTTCTTGAAGACAAATAGCTCATGAATGCAAGTTACATGTTGAGCACCAAATCTCAGAGCATTTGAATTGTGCCTCCTAATTATTTGTAGAACAAGCTAAACTCTGAATCCTGCTCCTTAGCCCTGACTTTGCATTGCTCTTCAGCTAGGGACGGTGGTGGAATAGAACAGGGTAGAAAGTGGGTTTTGTCCCTTGGAGGATAATGAAGAAGCTGAGCCATCCATCCCCATCTGCCTGCTCCCTCCCCAAGGCCTGCGCTTCATCTCTGGCTTTCAGCTGTGAGCAGCAAGACTTGCCTGGGCTGCAAGCCGCCGGCTCTGCCCTCACCAGTTGCTGCACATGGTGGTAGCAGCTGCTCTGGCAGAACGACAGCAGTCTTTTTCAACAGACAGAGCAGAGTCTGGCATCCTGCAGCAGGCCAAGTTTAATACGGCTTCTCCACTTACAATTTGTCACAACCTTATCAGAACATCTGCATCCTGGCCTCTTATTAAGCCCGTAGAAAAATAGATATATCTAATGCCTGAATAGCTTTAAATTTGGAAGCAGAGTGGGAGTAGATGGAAGAAAATAAATTCCTCTTCATGTAATCACCAGAGGAGGACAGTTCTGAACAATGACCAGATCGTCCTTACACTGATGATGACAGCAATTTTGGACTTATCACACCCCAGCACTATATTAAGGCACTGAGATTACATTGTTATTCATTAGCACAACATCTGTGGAAAATCAGCTCAGAGAGGGCTGGTGCAGATGCTACAAAGCTTTGTGATGGGAGCAAAGAAAATGCTCCTGTGAAGGGAGAGCAGTGTCCTTTCCCTGCTGGCACTCCCCTGGCTGAGCCACTCCTTTCCTTCTCACTCATCTCAGGTGATCTCTGGCTATGGTGAACTCTGTTCCTTGCACAGCACATCAAGGCAGAGGTAAGTCCGTGCTGCACTTGTCACTACAAAGGAAGAAGACCCCATTTCCTATATTTTGAAGTTCTAAAGGAGGACTAAACAGCCATTCTCCATGCATTCATACCAGCGTAATTTCATTCCTCGATTTTCTCTGTGTCCTCTGATATGATAGCCCAGCTTTTGGGCAACCTTAGGAGTGATTTGCTGCCTTGGTTGTTCCCCTGCACTTCAGCAGCCTGGAGCAGCACCTCCTTGCAAGCCTATCTGGATCAGTTGCAGGAGTATTAAGCAATTATTCACACCCAGTATTTTGGTGTTTTAAAGCAATTTCAGTTAGCCAAAGTATGAGGAGTTAGGAAAAGCAGGACTGCAGGGGTAGCCTCTCTGCTAAAAATACAGAAAAGGCTCTTAGCTGAAGATCTCCTGGAACTGCAACAGTGCTGGATTTACTTCTATATATAAGTATGCAGCTCCAAAAGCTCTGCTGCACTTCTAAAGGTGATATCTGAGTCTCTACCAGTCATCACAATCCACGGCAGCACATTATTTGATTTCATATAGCATATGGATGATTCAGGGGATGAGGGGCATTATTATCAGGCTCTGTGTTGATGTGTGGGGCTGCCCAATCGCTCAGAAGTACAGCACAGCCTTCCCAGCAAAGCTGCCCTGCTTCTGCTCAGGAGTCACTGATGCTGGTCTGCAGAACCTCCACTCAAAGAGCTTTCAAAGGACTATTTTAGCAGCTGGTGTGAACCATCCATCAGTGCTCCTGTCTTCGCTCTAGCTTGCACCATTCTGGTTTGCCTTACTTCGGTTATGATGAAATTTAGAGGAACTGCTCCTGACAAATGAGACTCTCTAGTGGGTTGCTTCTTTAAACCATTAACACATGCTTAAACATCAACAGAACTTAGAATGAGAACTTTGAAAAGGAAGATCCTTTATTATCAAAGGCAGCTGGTGGCATGCCTTGGATCAGTACTATGCAGTACTGCATCAGTGCGAGCATGGCCTCATCTGATCAACCCTAGGCACGTCAGGAGAAGAGTGGGACAGACTGATGCTGACCTTTAAAAGTGCCTTCATGTTATAAAAGTGGGATGAAAGTTGTTTGTTTACAGGCGGAACAGGAAAGAGGTGTAGACACCGGTTGGCAGTGCTGACTTGAGGCTTCTCCATGTTCCACACAGACCTCAAGGAGATTTCAAGGAAATCTTGTACTAAGATCAAAGATTTTTTGCACCTCCTCTTCCAGATCAGGTGCCTGATAACCACAATTAAGCGTGTCCTCCAAAAGAACAGCTCCTGAGAGGTTCCCCTCTTGCTGCCCTATGCTTTTCCTGTGACGAGTCCCACTGGTGCTGCTGTGACAAGTCTCTCTGAGGGCACCAAGAACTCTGATGGCAAATACTCATTAATTGATTCACTGGGACCAAGAAAGCATCCAGTCTCATTAGAAATAAATAATTTATGCCATTGAATTCTGAGATTGGGACACTATTGATCAAGGGCAAGAGAGAGGACAGCAGCTGTTTCTGTTGTTACGGAACCTCAACTGAGATGATGATGCTTCATCTGGGGGTAGGGGGAGACCACCAGGCTGAAGGTTAACAGCTGAGATCTCCACATGGTGCAGAGGAAACTGTTTCTGAACCTTTAATCCTCCATCTTTGATGATGCCAAGGGCCTTAGAAGCTGTTGAGCTCCTGGTGGCTTTGAAGGACACCTACCCTGGGTAGAGCAGAGGTTTCAGGAGCAAATACCAGTGTTCAGCTTTTCAGAATGGGACCAACTGCCATAGTTTTGAAATTAACACTGGTCATGACACTAAGCCCAGTGCTTTAGAGTGCCCACTCCAAAAGCATCAGGGGGGAACCCAGTCATAGCAGGATGGAGGGGAAAGCATCTCCTTTGAAAGGCTTTTTCAAGGATATTCACATGACAGCAGAACCAGAAAAGGGGAGAGTCATGATGGAAACATAACCCTGTGCTGAGCGCCACCAGAAGGCACTGCCCCTGCTTGGGAGCAGCACTGTGCATCTAGTGCCAGCACCTGCAGAGGCCTTTGGAAGGCAGTACAAAGTGGTGCATTCTAATTCAGTTTTAATTCTCAAATTTTGCTCTATTTGAAGCAGCTGAGGGAGAAGGAGAGTAGTTTGGTTTTGGTATGCAAAAAGAAGAGGAGGAAGAAAGCGTAGTTCCCACTGGTGGTATTTTTAAGCCGAACTGGAGAGGATGGAGGGATATTTCAGGGATGAGGCCGAAGAATGGGCAAAGATTTTCTGATGAGGTCCAGAACTGGTTGGACTTTACCCATTGAACCTTCTCAGCAATTGTATTGTCGAGGGACTGTTGAAACCTATGTGAGCCAGCTGGAAGCTTTCCTCTGACTTCAGCTGAGTTTGGATCCAATACAAATGGGTCCTTGCAGAACTCCAGGAGATGAGAGGGAAGCTTTGCGAGGTCCAGCTGATCTGGAGAAACAGGATCACTCAGCTGACATCCCCCTGGAATGAGCACATGGTTATTTCAGGCAAAGGCAATCTGTTATTTCCACTCCTGAACATTTACTTGGGTCTGGGTGGGAAAGTCTGATTGACTTGCCAAAGTCCCTCTGGGGTGGTAACAACCTAAATACCACATATTACTGTGTGTGTATTCTGAAGAGTGGTTAGTGACTGTGTGTTTATTACATTTGGGCTCTCAATGGAAGTTACTCTCTCTGCCCCCTCCTCTAAATTCACGTGTACACTGAATAGAAATCCCTTAAAACCACTGCAGGGGAAGGAGGCAGAGCAGCTCTGTGCCCAGCCCCTGGCAGGGTTTTCTGTAGCCTGCGGGGCAGTGAGATCCTTCCAAGCCATCGGTCCAGCCTGGTCAAAGCTGGCGCATGGACAGAGGGTGATGTTGTCCCAGCATTAAATCTGTGTTGTCTATGGAGATCCATTCTGTACTTCACTGCCTGAGGGTGCACATAGGTCTCCATTCTTGGAGCTGTAGCAGGGCAAAGGTTTCACCCTGGCAGTGCAGATTTTGGCTTGTGGTTGAAGGGGTGAAGTGGAGGGCAGAGAGGATGAGTGCTACGAGGGTGCTGTTACTACACTTCACCAATAAAAAGAATTCTTTGCTGATTTCCCAGAATGGATGGCAATGGAGCCCTGGATGAGATGCACAGCCCACCCTAAAACCCAAGTTCCTTTTGCAGAGCATCACTTACAGGCTCAGTTCTCAGCCTGTCCTCACCCTGGCCAGGCAAGAAACAGCACAAGCCTACTCAAGTTTTGGCAGTGCTAGGAATGGATCGGATCCATGTTGCTACAGCCTAAGAATGCATCATCTGCATCCAAGAGCTACAGCTGCCCATTCCAGAGCTGTTTCTGGATGTGTCTTCCTACCAGAGGAAACTTCAGCTGGAGAAGACAGACTTTCTAACCTCTGTCTCCAAAAAGATGTGCACCTTGGTTTTGGGTGTTACATCAGACACTATGGCTTTCTAAGTATGATTTAAACTGGCTTTATAATATAAGTGCATTGATACCATGGGAAGAGTTGGGGCATGTTTGCAGGCTAGGCAGCATCTGAACAGGATGGATAATCCCAAATATCCCTCTCCTGGCTATTTGGAACTGCCAGTAGATTGGTACCTCTCATTCAAATGGTACTTTCCAGCCCTACAGTCCATTTTGGGCCAGAGTCCCTTACAGGCAGCTTTTTAAACCCCAGGTCTGTCTTATAACCTACACTGGATATGATTAATTTGACTCCATGCCATTCCCTTCTCTCATCTACTCCTTACTGCAGGGAGATTTGGTGCATGTGTTAGCACTGGGATTTGAGCCTCAGCGTGGGTTTGAGGCTCCTGCTAGTGGCTTACCTGACTTTGTCTGAACCCTGCTGCCTCTGCAGACTGGGGCTGGCCTTTCTGGGGAAAGAGAAGTTGATTTTCATACTGTGGTTAAAACCCATCAGCACCTGCACTACAGCAAAACCTAAGAATCCTGGTGGATCAGAACCACAAGTATAAGAACGCAAGCTCCTACTAGAGGAGGACTGTGTCTTTCAAGCTTGCATAGCCTTCTGAATGTATTTCATGATGCAGCCCAAGGCATCAGCCAATTCCCATCCCCACGCAGCCATCTGGGGTGGAAGGAGTGCTGCTGCACCAACCAAGTGTTACACTGCCCCATGCTCGCATCACTGCCCTCAGCTCAGGGCTGCGTGTGAGCCTTCGGTGCTGAAGTGAGAGCCACAGGGGCTCCTCCACCCCCTGCACTGACAATCCTGCATTTAGCTCTCACCCAGCGCACTTTGCGAAGCACTGAACAGCATAAAAGCAGTGGGGAGGCGTATCCCAGCCTGACCTCGGCCTCACAGGGCCCCGTGGACTTGCTCCCTTTTCTTCTGCTATGGAAGCTGGCGTGCATGCTTGCAGATAACAGCTTTCACAAAGAAAACCTGGCATCCTCAGGCACAAAGCACAGGTGATACAGAAAGCAGTTGGCAAAGCCTGCAAACCGGGAGTTCCCTCTCTTGCAGGTGGGAAGTGTATCTTGCAAAGCCTGGATGGGTCTGGCTTGCACTGAGGTGCAGATAGCAGACCCGGTGGTTTGCATTTTGGGGGAATTTCTGCACGTCTCCATACCATCAACTCCCAGGAGCAGCTTGCTGTTTGCATGCACAGCCAATTTAAAGCTCTCCTCACAGCCCGCTGCTTGCAGGGAGAGGGCCACAAGCACACTGCAGTGGAGGATGCAGCCCATGGGCAGACCCTGTGCCACGCAGACCCCACGCCTGCAGTGAGGACGGTATTACTCCAGTACCAGCAACGTGCTCTTAAAATATATTGAAGGAGAGATTGGGAAAATGAAGTGTGTAAGATTTATCCTGCACCAGAGGATTTCAGCATCCAAGAAAGTCAGAGTCCAGTCCCTCAGACTTAATAGAAACCTCCTGCTTTATTAATGTTGCTTTGCTTTTTGCTTTTTTTTTTTCTCCTTGTCCACAGGTCCTGGGCAGAATGTCAAAGCTGTACTTGAGGAGTTTTCCTGGAGGTTTTCATTAATAACAGGGCCAGGGAATCCGCTGCAAATGTAAAAATAATAGATCTGAGAGCCCTAAAAGGATGAAGATTTACTTTCTATGGAAATACGAGGGAGAAGGTGGGAGCGAGAGGTTCCTGTGGCTCAGTGCTGCCTGCCTACAGCCAGGGAGCTGCTGGGCATGGGTCTGTGTTGGTAGAGGTCTGAGCCTGAGTGTTTCCCAGTTACAGAGGAAAGAGAAAGGGGACAGAGAGCTCCCATCAACAAAATCTGATCGGCTCCAGGTCCAGATGCCTTGCTCATCTCTCCAAAAAACAGAGGTGCAGAATAATGCTGGAGAGTCACACAAGCATGGATGTGGGCTAGGGTGAGGGATGCTGCTTGGTGCCAGTCCACCAGCATTCAGTTCTCGGGGTTTCTTCCTTCCAAGTGCCTCTGGGACAGTGCCACTCCTGTACTCCACAGCTGCCTCATGCTCACATAGTCGCAAAAAAAGGTGGCACCATGTCTGGATCGGTCAATGGAAAAGGCACAACAGGCAGCAGAGAGACCAGGAGGCCACTGCCCACCTTTCCACCCCTACAGAGATGTCAGCCCCAGCATCTCAGGTTTATAACTTGGGACTCCAGCACTGTGGGGGCCACAGGCACTGGGCTCTGTGAGTTGAAGGCTCAACTTACCAGCATACAACTGATTACAACGTGGTCTGAACAGATGACTGAACAGCTTGCAGCAGCAGGAGGGATCCCCACTGCTGTGTGCACCAGGAGTTTGGGAGTGGGCAGTGCTGTTCCTGTGCTGGGTCGCACTCCCCCATCAGACACCCACCCTGATGTTCCTTTGAGATGTTTATGAGCTGCTTCAGCTCTCTGTGAATGCTGAAATTAGGGCTGGATTCGAAACCTTCAGCAGTGTGCTTTGGGGTGCTGAAGGGAAGGGTTTGTTCAGGTTGAACACTGCTGTGCTCTAATGGCACTGCTGAGGTGCTCCAGCCCAGTCTGTCTGCACTGACCAGTCTCACTTTCCAGATCCAGCTCTAGGATCTCTGTCACCATACCTATCTGCAAACCTGAACACAGATTAATTCAGTGCAGGGCTGAGGTGTCACAGAGCCAGGAGGAGCTGCTGCATGGACAGAGCCCATCTCCCTACATGACAAACTGCTTGCAGCTCCTGCGCTCCTTGCCCCAAATCAAACCCCTGCATGTGGTGTGCGACCTGCTGGAGGTCCCTGTGCTCACATCGGGAGCAGGGAAGCCCTGCAGCCGCACTTCAGCCTCAACACAGCTCCTTCTGCCACGCTTTTCAACAGCTCTGAGCCCCCAAGCCCGGCCGCTGCGCTGGTGGCCGGTGGGCAGGAGGCATTTTCCCAGCGCTGTAATCTAACAGCACCAGTGGGAATGTTTACAGCACACTGCCACTTGAGGGCTTATCAGCTCCTTCCCTATCTCCCACCGCTCCAGCCTGATAAACCGAGGTGCTGGTGGCAGCGGGGGAAGCGCCCACAGCTGGGGAGGATGGAGCTGGAGGCAAAGCCGGAGGTGCTTCAGCACTTCCTTGGTTCATGGAGGGTGCTGGAGGAGGAGCTGAAGCCCCTGGGGCAACTGGGCTGACACCTCCCCAAGGAGTGGCAGATAGCAAATTGTGTTTGGGAGAAACGTGCATCCAGGCTTGGTGCAAAGGGAGCGTGCCACAGAGGACGTGCTGCTTCGTGGGAGGAAGGGAGCACATCCATGTAAGGATTGCAGGCGTGCTGGACAGGCTGTGATATCCCTAGCAAGGGGGAAAGCTGCTACTGACACCTGCCTATCGCGGGTGGGAAAGGGTTTTCTCTAATTAACCCCATAAGCAGGGGGCAAAAGGCGTCTCACCTCCCTTCTCTGCAGTAGGGGTGGCTCTGAGCCACCTGCAGTGGCGCGGCACGGACCTCGCTCCCCTCACCCAGCTGCAGCGCCCGAACCGACCAGAGAAAGTTCGAAAATACCTTCGTGCCTTACGGAAAGAAAAGATGCCCCGAGGTGTCCGTACGGACCGCGCGCATCCCCGCAGCCCGGCCGCGCTCCCGCGTGGGACAAACCGCTACTGCCCCCTAGCGGCGGCGGGCCGGGCCCCGCCCCAGGGTTGGATCGCTTTAATGGTTAATTAGATGGGTTCCTCACAACTTTGCGTGAAGCTCACCTGGACGACAGCCCCCAGCACGAGCAGCCTGCCAGCACCTCTGGCCGGCTCGTTTCCCCGTCTGGTTTTCCCCAAGAAGGGAAACTTAGGTTAGAGATTTCTGAGAACAATTGGAACGGGGAACTTCATAGAATGCTTAATTTTAAATGCATTTTAAGCCATCGTGATGAGAAACGCTGTGTGCTGGGAAAATGCGCAGCCAAGAAGTCTGCTGCTCCTCGTGACGACGTGGCCAATGGAGAGGTAGCAAGGCTGCACGGGAGCTGGGGACTGGGAAAACAAGGCAAGCTCAGGGAATGGATGGATATTTGTAATGGAAAGGATGTAGGATTGATAGAGGGCTGTTCCTCCATGGCAGGGCTTGTGAAATGTAGAGGAAAGAGGTGGGCTGGAAAGTCCCCGTGCTGAGAATGCTGAAAGAACTGTGCAGGACCCACTTTGTCAGCATTCCCCCTGGATCACCCCTTTTATCTTAATACATAAGGACCCTTTGGAAATCAAAAATAGCCTGCTCTTCCCGGAGTGTGTTCCCAAAGTGTCCTCCTGCAGCTAATCCATCCGCTAGCAGAACTGTGGTGGGGTGATGCTATTCTGGTCCCTGCAGGAACTGGAACAATTTTGCGTGACTTGTCAGGACCTGCTTTTCATCCCAGACATGAGATCACAGCTTCATTTTTCATTTATAAATAAATACACTCCTCCCAGAGCTAGATGCATGAAGTAAGCATGATCACAGACATCCTGTGCCTGCTGGCAGCCCCAGATGTTACCTCCTGGGTGCAAGCAACCCATCGCAACTGTCCCAAAGGATTTCCCTTTGCTACAGATGCTGCAGGAGAGGATGGAAGTCACTGTCAGACCATTCCTTTGGAGCTATCTGGAAGTGTCTGAGATCTTTGGTGTGAATTCAGTAGCTCCATGGGACTCCCAGAAGTGTTTTATGGCCCAGGGTAGACCCTGATGCCCACCAATATCCACTGGTGGTGGCCCAGCATCTGACAGAGGTGTCCTTAGCCATGTCTGAGATCTCCAGGCTGAAGAGTGAAGGTGTCAGGGTTGTAGATGCTCTGCGATGCCAGAGTCCATGGTGTCCATGTGACCATTCCCTTTTGGATGATGCTGTCCCCACATGTAAGTTGGCAGATCAGGACCTATCAGCACCCTCTGGACATGATTTAAACTTCTGTTGATGGTCTCTTGGGTGGCCCTGGCTGACTGCAATACAGGGAGCACCCCTAGGGCTGCTTCCGTGGGCAGAGCAGAGGGAGCAGGGAGGTTCTGGTGGCACAGTGACGAGCTGGGCAGGAACATCTCCAGCACACTCCTGTTCTTTTTCTGAATTTTTACATCCCAGGACGGTGAATCCCATATCTAAAGCTGTAGCACTTGTCATCGAACTGGACAACCTTCAGTGTTTTCCCTTTTTCTAACCAAGACACAGGGAGACCAATCTTCCCCTCCCAGTCAATCTCCTGTGCTCCCCCTGCCCACTTGCATACAGCATCTCCCTGGCACGTCCACCACCCCAAATACAGATAGCTGAGCCCCTACCCCATACCCCCATCCCTCTGGGGCTCATTGGGGCACCTAGCTCTGGGCATCCAGCAGCAGCTCCTGCTCAAAGCCCACTTTGACGACCATCCAGTCCCAAGCAGTGCTGAGGGCACCCACAGCACAAAGGGTGTTGTGTGGCTGCTGTTTGCCCTCCAGGAACTGAAAGGAAACTTGGCACAGAGAAGAACCTTTAGAAGTTACCAGGAAGAACAGAGGTTTATGCTTCACTGCTCTCGAGTGGAGAATAAAGGGAAACTCAAGTGTGAGCAGGTATAGCAGCAGTGATGTGGGCACTTTATTTGTGAAGCTCCTACCTGAAGAGAGCAGCAAATGAGATTTGTCTCCATATATCCAAGAGGAGCGTTTGATGGTGCATATTTGTATTTTATATCTTAATAAATTGTCTTTGGCATCTGGGGGAGGTTAAATCTGCTCAATTGAGAAAGTGCTTTTAGTTTTCCACGAAGGAAGGAGGCTGTCTGGAAAAAAAAAGAATCTCAGCCCTGTATTTTTGACCTGGATGTCTTTTGCTTTAGGTGATGAAGAACAGCATGAAAAATTAAAACAAATTAAAAAAAAAAAAATAAATTAAAAATCTCCCTGCAAAAGAGGGCATGGTGCATGCGTCTGCAAGTTGCAGCAGCCTGGAGAACAAAAAGGCTGCTGTTGGAAATTTGGACAGAAGTATAGAGAAGTTTAGAGGAATGGCACACAGAGAAGCCACTGCAAGCCCCATTGGCAGCACTCCCCAAGAAAGGACAGCTCTGTCCCTGTGTCACTGCACCAGGCTCAGGCAAGATGAACTCGCCTGCAGCTGAAAAGCCGTGTTGTGGATTGATTTCATGCTGGCGTTGCTGAAGGGCTAGGTCATGGATTCTTCTGAGCACTGTGGTTAAGCACAGACTTTCTCCAACCCGAGTCCCCAGCCCAGCCCAGCTGTGCATGGAATGAGCCTCCCATGGTGCTGGGCTGGCCAGGCAGATTGCAATGTGAGCTGCTCCAACAGCACAGAGCTGTCCTTCACAGAAGGGCTGTAGCAGTGATGCCACACTGACCGTGAGGCTGAATCTCCCTCTCACCATGCTCTGCCCAGTGGTCCAGCTCTCAGAGCCCTGCTGTGAGCATCCCCAGCCAGAGAAGGGTCTGCTACAGCATCCTGCGACTGCCTGCAGTGAGATGGGCATGGCTATTTCTCCTGCTCTTTTCTGCCATTGCCTAGATCCACTGAGATCTCCCACAAGGATCTGAGCCCCATAACAAAGGACTCTTCTCCCCACAGCCTTCCATAGAGGTCCCCTGCAGCCTGCAGGCTCTGTGAGGTTAGTCAGCTCAACACTTCAGCTCAATGCTGAGCTCTACATGGTCAGGAGCCTCTGATCTAAGGACATTGGTGCCTTGGCTTTGTACAAGAGCCTCCTTTCTCCCCAGATCAGTCCAGTAGTGCCCATCCGTGCTGCTGGGCTCTGGTCTGTGGGCTCACCCTGCACACTGCGGTCTGTCCATGTGGTCAGAATAAGCACAAAAACAACTTTTAAGAGCTGAGGATGGCTCCAAGCTGAGCTCTCCCAGCTGCAAGCCATTCTCACGAGCTGCTTGCACGAACTAACTTTTGCCACCAAACGTCCATATAATTTTATGGCCCTAGTCTATCCATCGCGCCTAATACATGGATACATAACCCACGTTTCAGTAATGAGACAGGACAGCTTGTACATTTCTTTGCGATTATGGCATGTGTCATAAAGCAAAACGCTGAAGGCAATAATCCCCTGGAAACACATTGCCCTGGGGTGTCTTGTTACTATTATGAAATAAAATCACAAATGAAAAAATAATGAAAACATTCAAGAAACTTGTGCACTCGAGCTGTAGGTGTGGCAGAACTGACAGGCAATCAAACCTCCAGCCCAGACTGCGAGGATTGCTTCTATGCATGCATCTCCCACGCAGCCTGGCTATGGTGCTGCGGTCACTGCAGTCAGGGGGAAGCAGCTTTTTCTTGCTGGCTCTGGGGTTCACCTGCATGCTCCTTGGCCTGGGTTGATGTTCTACTTCAAAACCTACAGAAGCATTAAACTCATTTGATAAAAAGCTTTTTTTTTTAAATTTCTTTTCCTCATGTAAGACACAGTATCTTGTGAATTCTTTGGGCTTATAATCTAAATCCTATTTTAACTAGGCTCAAGGCAGAAGCATCTTACAGAAAGGACTCTCTGTGGAGTTGAGGGATGTGGTATCTCAGGATGGATCAAATGAGAAGCATTCGCCTGGGTTTACTTTGATTCCTCCCTGGGGAATCTCCTCCAAGCCTCTGATCCCACATAGAATCACACAGTCATAGAACTGTTAAGGTTGGGAAAGACGGACATGATCACCTCATCCAACCACCCGCTTACCTACCACCAGCCCATTTCAGCCATGTCTCCAGGTACCACACCTGCATGTTTCTAACACCTCCAGGGGTGGTGACTTCACCACTCCTTTGGCACCCTGTGCCAGTGCATCACCGCTCTTTTGGAGAAGTTTTTCCTAATACCCAACCTGTAGCTCCTCAGGTACAACTTGAGGCATTTCCTCTTGTCCTATTGCTGTTACCCAGAGAAGAGACCAACTCCCACCTCCCCACAGTCTGCTGTCAGGAGTTACAGGGAATTATAGGGAGCAATAAGGTCTTCCCTAAGCCACCTCTTCTCCAGATGGAACCATGTCAGCTCCCTCAGCTGCTCCCCTGTGCTCCAGACCCCTCACAGCTTTGTTGCCCTTCTCTGGACACACTTCAGGGCCTCAGTGTCTTTCCTGCAGTGAGGGGCTCCAGGCTGAATGTAGCACTCATGGGACTTGGCCTCCTTATGCAATTACTAGCCTGATGTTTTTCAGAGAAGACTGTGAACAACAGCTAGGTAGCTGCCTGAAAGCAGCGGGACATCTCTGTCCTGCCCCTTGTCTCTTTCTTATATTTGTGTATATGTATATATATGTACATGCTCATAGTAGTGTTAGGATGCCCATTTCCAAAGATTCTAGGTGGTCTGTCCTGCAGAACCAGAGATATGTCAAGAAGCAGAAGCATTGTGGTGATGCCGGTGCTTGCTGGGCAAGGGCTGGAGCTCCCACCAGGCATCCAGCCCAGCTGCGAGCAGGAAGCAGAGTCAGCGCCCCAGCTGAGAGTGGGAATTGCTCTTCTGCAGTGCTTCCTCCCAGCTCAAACTGCTTCTGTTATGAAGTCAATGGAACATTTTCCAAAGCAGCTTGTCGTGGTTGTGTTGTAAAGCTAACAGCCAATAATGGAGAAAGAGGCTGACTTGCAACTCCATCAGGGAATGCATCGTAGCTCTCCTAGTGGGTGAGTAATGCAGGCACACCAGCCCCTTCCCAATAAAAACCTCATGGTGTGCCCTGAGGAGGCTCATCACGTGAGGTGACTTAATAATTATGTTGGCAGGCCAAGGGTGACTGCGCCGTCAGGTTATGTCCCTTGTTTTGCTTGGTGGCTGATCATCATCTGGGAAAAAAGAGAGGCGCCCAAAGCTGGTTAAAAGCACAATGCTGCTGTGGGACCATCCTCTGTCCCAAGGCAGAGATGCAGGGCATGGTGCTGTGAGGTGCTCAGTGGTCTTCAGCGCCAAGGATCTCATTCACACCCGAGAGCACATTTGAAAAAAAACGAATGAAGCAACCAACAAAAAACCCACAAAACCAAACAAAAAATTCACCTATTGATCATGAAGGAAAACTGTGGATATGATCATGTTAGGAAAGGAAGAGGTTTTCTGGGTTAGGGTTAGGAGAATGAGAAGCAGTGGGTACAAGTTGAGGTGGGAGGATATGACTGGCTTCACATAAAGCAGCTTTTATTCTGAGGATAACTCTTTGCTGAACCCAAGGAGATGGTGGGATCTCCATCCTTGAAGACATGTGAGGAACCAGCTGAACAAAGAAGATGTGTTTTGTTTTTTTTTATTTCTCATGGATAGCAACAAAAAGCACCAGCTAATAACCTTGCTAACCAAAGACCACGCTGTGCTGACTTCTATCCCAGAAAGCTAAAATGTCTTTGATGTTTGCTATTATCCACCGTTTAGGGATGATCCAACTTTGGCCACCCTCTGGAGTATAGGACTGGAAATGTTTGTCTAACCCGAGTCCTTGTATCAAGGGGTACCTGGTGCTCCAGGTGAACACAGGTCCATTGCACTTGCACACTTCTGGCTTTTGTGAGAAAAATAAATGTTTGTCACCGGTTCCATTTTCTCGGGTCATCAGAGACCGAAATCTCTTCTATCAACTGCCCCAGTGTTTTGTGTCATTGGTTACCCAAAAACAGCGATGGAAATGAATGTCTTTCTTTTCTTCTTTTCCTTGGAGGAGAGAAAAAATATTCTGAGAAGTTCCAGTAGCTTGAGAGTTGATTGAGAACTGCAGTTTTTAGCTGAAAACAATTGAAAAGGAAGTTTGCACATTCTGAAAAGCAATTAGAAGTCAGCATTTTTCATGCAGTAAAAATTGGACAAAAGCTAACAAAGTTTTTGGAACTCTTTGGAAGCTTCCCGACACTTTTAAAAGAAGAAAAAAAAAAAAAAAAAAAAAAAAAGAAATCCATTAGTTTATATAAAAATCTGACATTTCAATATAAGAAAATATTTTGCTTGGGCATCTGTACACATATTTTAAATTTAAGATCATAAAATGTTTTTTTGCATTTAACATGCAATAATATGACTTCAAATATTTTAAAATCATTCAAACAAAATGCTCCAATGAAACAATGTCAAAAATGAAAAGAAACATTCCAGCACTGCCCTTGAAAAATCACAGTGAAAGCTTTGACACTCTGGCTATGAAAATTTAGTAGAAATCAACAACTTTGTTCAGAATGTTCTGACTTTTATCCAAATGTGGTTTTGGAAGGCAGACCTCCATCAATAATGTTTACCAACCACTTTTGATGTGTGTTCTTCCAGTGCAACAGCTTTGCTGGGCTGTACCCAAATAAACCAGAGTCCATGCAGCTGGCTCCTATTGCACCTTGGCTTGGTATTCCAGTGTGTTGCAATGACCAGTCCCATTCTGCTGTGACGTTGATTACCCCAGCAAATTGCTGCACCAGCAGCGTTGTGTTGGGTGCTCTCTACAGCGTTGTGTTGGGTGCACTCTGATGCTTGATTTTCCCATTCTGTGCTGTGAAGATGGCAGTGGGGACAGTACCGGCCTGGAGAAGACTCAGGGTTGAGCAAAGGTTGCATCCCGTCTCCTGAGGCTCTACTTGATCTTGATGTCTGGAGAAGCTTGCTCAAAATAACCTGACAATTGTCATTTGTCCCATCACAGCTGAGGTTTGTCCCATCAAGTTACCTTCAATGGATCTGCAGCAGATGGGGTGTTGACAAGATTTCTGAAAGCTGGAGCATGTGTTTCTTTTTTATTTTTACAGTGCCTGGTACTACCTCTGCAGTACTCAGTGCAACTAACCGGAATTCATAGCTTCTATCTCTGTATGCAGAAGAGTTAAAACCTGATTGAAGCTAAACATTAAAAATCTGACTGATTTTTCTTTGAAATTTCTATTGAGGACAAACATAGGCTAACACTGGTGTATTTCCTCACTTGGAAGGACAGAACCTTGATAACCAAACCCTTGCTGAAAGACATTTATGAGCCAATGTCAGCCTGAAGCCGGTCATGAATGTAACCTTCAGCTCCGAACCCGTCTGTGGTTGCCTCTCAACTGCCGCTCCGTGCAATCAATCACAGCAGTGCCCTTTGGGCTCTGACCTTGGTGCACGAGGTCCTTCGACCTCGGACAAACACCCTGGGTTTAGTTTGGTGAGATGGGCTCTCTGAGGGCACGGTTCTGGGTGTGGCAGCACAATGGGATGTTCTGCCTTCCCAAAGCGCCCATTTCGCTCTTTGGAGGAGCTAACAGGAGCCCAGCGCCCTGCTTGCTTGGTAGGGATCGTGGTCCAGGAATCCATATTTCCTGCTTTTGCTTTTATCTTATTATTTATTTATTATTTATTTATTTTGTAACTGTCCCTTTCTAATGTGCAAAGCACTTGATGCAGGTTTGAGCCATGCAGTCACAGCAGCAATGGGTTGGAGTGTACATGAACTCAGCGCTGCGCTTAGATTCTTCACTTCTGACTCAACAGCTTTTGAGCAGCTTTGTGGGTTTCATGTGACATTAATGATAGCACAGAAACGAAATCAACCTTGCACAGAAACCCCTTATCTGTTCCGACAGGAGGAACATTAATTCCAACTTGTTTCTAAACATACTGACAGTGGGCAATCTGGGAAGCAAGGGAAGCAATATACCTAGAATTTGGCCATAAATGAGGAATTAATTGAACACTTTCTTTTAATTTCCCCCCTTCCCCAAGGCTGAGCTGAACTTGCATCCCTTTGGCTGACAGTGTGCTTCCTGGTGGAGGAGAGGTGTGTGCTGATTGCTTTTCTCTGTTGCCTGATGTTTCATTTTGATCCCTGCTTGCTTTGCTCCTTTCACAGCAGCTCTTACCTCTTGGTGCTCCCTTCCAGGGATGGTAGAGCTGGGAGGAACATTTGAGTAGCATTTTGTGGGTGCTGTGTGAAGGACAGCAGGGATCTGGCCCTGCTTTTACCCCCACTGCCTCATGTTGCTCATTGCATTGCTCCTGACTTCGTGGAAGTGCATGGAGCCAGCTGTCCTATTTTGCAACAAAATATGAGTTTATAGGAAGGAAATCTGTCGCTAGGAGACCTGGAGATTCCCTTTCTATTTTTGTCTCTCTCTGGTCCCCAACAAGCCTGCCTGGCCCCAATTACAGGGGACGAGGAGCACTTCAAACACAGTGAAGCCCCATCGTGCGCCTTTCCTACAAAGACATCTTCTGGCCTTCTGCCCTAATGAGAGCAAATTTTTTGTCCAAACATTTGAAGCGAGGAGGTGCCTTCTCTTGCCAACCCCCGCTGGGATTAATATTATTATCCCGTTTGCTCCAGTTAGAAATTAAAACAAGGGTATTGGCCTCTTTTAATGAGACGTGACAGTGGCTCCAGCACTTCAGAAGGGAATTAGGCGAGGAGGGCTGGCTGCCGAGCCCGGCTGCGCGCTGCCGCATCCTGCGACCCCACTGCCCCAGGATCAAAGGGCTCCTCCTGCTGCTGCAGCCTTCCCGGCTCCCCTCCTGCACGGGAGCAATAGCAATTACCCAGTGCACTAATTCCATCTATTGCATCTATTCTATCTATTGCATTATTCCACCTAATGCTTCTATTATACCTATTTTATCTATTCTCCCCAGTGCCTCTACTGTATCTATTGCATCTATTGTGTCCATTGCATTTATTCCACCTAATGCATCTATTCTGTCCAATGCATCTATCACATCAATTGCATCTGTTGTATCTATTGCATCTACTCTATCCAACGCATCTGTTGTATCAATTGCAACTACTCTATCCAATGCATCTATCATATCTGCTGCATTTATTCCATCTAATGCATCTACTGTACCTATACATTCACCTATTGCATCTATGCTATCAGATTCCTCTACTGTACTATTGCACGTATTCTTTCCAACATCTCTATTCTATCCATTGCATCTATTCTATATATTGCATCCATTCCAAAATCAGAAATACCCACCAAATAGTCCCCAAGACACACCAGTCCTATTATGGAAAACTAGTGATCCAAACCTGTCCTTGTGTTTGTCTCAGGATAGGTTTGATTAAAAATGTCAAAAAAAATATGGGGCAAAAAGGTGAACTTTTAATCCCATTTTAAAGGGGCTTTAGCCATGCGTGAACTCCTCATTTGAAGTACTGTGTTCAGATCTTCCATGCTCTGCGCCCACAGCCTGAACAAAGGGTCCTGGCAGGAGCCTCTGAGCAGCAGCACTGAGCAGAGCAGGACGCCGCAGTGCTGGTTCTGTGAGCTGTGTGCTTGGCTGGCATCTGGGATGTGAATAGAAAGTCAATTTGCAGGCATGGCACGAAATATCTGGTGCTGCAGGGGTGTGAGGGATGGTGAGGAGCCATCCATAGCAGTCTAAACCCATAACACAGACCGTGTGGCGTGAAAGCTCTTTGAACAGGCTGCTGGCAGTGACTGCAATGAATTTTGTTGTCTTTTGTGTGTGTGTGCAAGAGTATCTCCTAGCTGCTGTGTGAATGGTGAATAATTTTCTTTGCTCCAGTTCCACCGTGGATGCCTTTCGCACAGTCTAACTGCAAGGCTGGTGTCTTATGAGCCAGGATCTTGCTGCCACTGGTACTGAGCTGGCACTGGATAAATTCAGCCCAAACCTCCCCCATCTCATGCAATGATGCTCTTGCAGGGTTGAGCTCCACATGCTGCTGTTGCCAGCGTGAAGCTGCGTTTGAGGGGGGATGCTGAGTAGTGGGTGGAGGCAGTGCTGCTGGGGGCTCAGGAACACAGTTAACACTGTCCCTGTCGTGATAACAGGACTCAATTGCAGGAAATAATGGTGGTGGCATCAGGGCACCGGGAAAATGGGAGCAGACAAAAATCCCTAACCCCCTATATCCACCACAGAAGAAAATGTCTGCGCTTTGTTTTATTTTTTAAATGAGAAGATGAAAATAAATGCAGTTTTATGCTTTCGAATGAGGCACATTTAGTGGCATTGATAAGGACGTACCCATGCCTCACCCATCCCTGTACTGTGCCAGGACTACTGGCAGCACGGGAAGCAGCACCACTGCACTCTGCAGCACAGCTCTGCTCAGCACACAGTCAGCCTGTCAGAAGAGAAGGGAGCTGTGTGATGGATTGAGCAGAGCTGCATGCATTCAGGAGCCCAGGCGTTGGGAACAAGAAGCTGGTGCTGAAGGAGACCAGCACAGAGACCGGGTCTGCATTTTTGTGGCTGCTGATGTTCTCTCGTTCACCTGTGTGCCTGCGTGCTGAGATCTTTTTTCTTTGGAATTATGGGGACTGTTTTGAAAACATAAGTAAATGTTCCCAATTTTCATTCCCAAATGAAAAACTTTCTGTGCAGAAAGCATCTGAATTTTTTGTGGATTGCATTTTAATGTCATGTTTTAAAAAGGTGAAAAACATTCATGTCGAAATGTACGCTCCTAGCTAACCTAACTGTCAGTAAAAAGTGACAATAACAAAGGGAAATGAACCAGCAGTGGCAACGCTTTCTTATGATTCCTCTGGCTGCAGCCAGTGGAGATAACTCTGCATTCAGCCTGGTCATTAAAGCCCAGCTTCCGAGATACTTCAGCTGCTTTTGATTCTGGAGAAATACCTGAGCTCCCAGATGCCAGACTTCGGCTTCTTACCCGGCAGGAACTTGTTAGACCGTCAGCCCCAAATGTTCAAACATCCCAGGTTAACCATCTTCATTTAATTATGTATCCATACCCATACATGCATGTAAACGGTCCTGCAGCTTGTAGGTTGAAACCTATGGTTTTGGAAGGACGGGGTGTAGGAGCACGCTGGTCTTTCCTTTTGTTCTTTGACTACCAGGCAGATGTTAAACTGCGTGCTGATGAGTTTGCGTGTATCAGTGATAGCAGCTTTGCTGCTTGCATGCCTGGTGTTTATGCAGATGTTGAGCTGCTTAAATGTGGGGTTTCTTGCTTTGTATATAGGTTTGACATTGAAAAAGGATGTGTTCTTAATTTCAGTGATGGTTTGGGAAGGGAATAAGAGGGTGCTCTAGTTTGAGAAAGGTACTGTTTTCACTCTTTTTTTGGAATTTGTTGGGAAATCAGGATGAGAGAACTTTGTGGTTTTGTTCAAACCAAAAGCAAATGGGAATATTATCATGGGAAAGCTTCAGGTTGGCTTGGGTGGTGGTGGTTTGTCCACGTGTACATTATGCTGCTCAGCTAAGCCTTGCTTCCCCAGTGCTCAGTGTCTGTGTGCAGGAGGGGCTGTCACAGGCAGTGCGCTTTGGGGCATCACTGTGCAGTCCTGCCAAGGCCAGGGGGTGCCCAGGTTTTGGGGAGAACAGGGCAGAGCTTTGGCAGCAGAGCATGTTTCTTTTCCTACCAGCTGCCTGCTTTACTGGCTGCTCCCTCCCAGCCTACCCCATCCTGCAGCACGAGCCCAGCGATGTTATTTCAGCAATCAGCTGCAAGACAAAACAGCTGGCCCTGTCAGCCAGCGTGCGGAGGTGTGGAAAATCCGCCGGGGGATTAAGCTGGTCTTACCATCAGTCCTCACTTGTGAAAATACAACCTACTAAGTTTGCCTAGATGATGCAGTTTTCAATTGCTTTTGTTTGCTTTGCAGACAGGTCCTAAATCACGCTGTCAGTCTGCTCCCCGCCTGCCCCAGCTTCCAGGTGCAGGACCCGCAGTGTCTGTCCTGCTGCCGGCGCTGCCCTGGCCCTGCCGGAGGTGCACCCTGCCCTGCTGCCTTTGTGCTCAATTCAAGGTGCCATCCAAATTTCTGCTTTCACAATTCAGATCTGCAGCAAAGTGCAAAGTGCGTCCTCAGCCCCCAGCCCTCTTTTCACGGGGGATTTCCACAGAGTGTTATCCACAACTCTCATCTTCCTCCCTTGGCTGCTACATCCATCTTCCCGGCTGCAGTAGAGACCTATGCTGTCCCACGGGCAGAGCAAAGCTGGCTTTGAGATCCCGGCCAGCTTTTTGTATCCTGACTACAGGAGTGTGCCAGCAGGGGCAGTGCTGGTGAAGATGTGGAGGAAGAGTTTTGCAAATTGAGAGGTTGGTGGGAGCCACCAGAGAAGTTCTGTCTCAGCGGACACCTCGCTCCATACCTGTAGGTGCCTGAGCACAGTGTTGTCGGTGCCCGTGAGGGGAGGTGGTCCGAGCTGCAAGTGCACAGCCAATGCAGAGCGGTGTAGGGACTGACTGCTTGATGCCAGAATGCAGAACCCTGAGGATGGGTGTTTGGGGCCATGCTGGGTGAGCCCTGCACGTTTCCATGCATCGGCTGGCTACTCACAGCCACAGCAGGCAGCTCCCGGTGGCAGATCTGCAAATACCTCTATAAATCTGGCCTGAATCTTGTAAGCAGTCATGGCAACATCTCTCCCCCCCACCCCGGCCTCACTGCTCCAGGTGTTTTCTTCCGCCTTTGTCTCATAACACAATACACAAAGGACAGAGCCCTTCCAGAGCTGGGGATCTGCACGCCAAGTCCGCTCCCAGCAGCCCACTAAATCCTACCCCTCCATGTAATTTAAATCGCAGCCCTTGTGCCTAGAGGAAGGTGGGGGTGGTGGTTGTATGTGGACGTCACCTGATTACTGAACGTGCTGCAATACTGTTTTCCCTCTGCCTACAGCCATGAGGACAAATATCAGGGCATAGAGTAGGATGGGGCTGCTGGGAGGGCTGCTTGCTGCAGCTGAGCTGCTGGCACAGTGCTGAGCGTGCTGCTGGTGTGGTGTGATGCTGAGGCACAGAGAGTGGGATGGCGTAACAGATGTTCCCCAAATGATTTTGCTGGAGGAAAGGATGGGTATCTGAGCAGACTGAAGGCGTCTGAGGATGGGGAAAGAGCTTGGTGTCAGCTAGGGATGCGTGGCATGCTGATGAGGGGTGATCTTCTCTATGTGGCCACAGGAAAACAACAGTGCATGGCATGTAGGGACAGGAGGAGGCTGCAGGATGTTCCTCCCACTTGTATGAGAGACATGTGCTGGCTCAGATGCTGGAGAACCCTCGCAGGTCCCTAGCTAAACCCACAGGAGTTCCTCACTCCCAACCTGACACTGTTTTTACGCCTGGTTTTAGCCAAGCCTGAAGAAAATCTACGTCTTGGTAAGGCTTTGTTTCTCTTCTCTCTGCATACTCTGCCAAACAACTTGGGGGCAGCTGGAGAAAGCTGCGTCCTCCATTGAGGAGGAGGTGCTGGGACCAGACAGGGCTCTTCCGCCAGGATTTCCATCCTGTTTCTGCAGCCCTGAAGGCCCAGAAGGACCCAAATTCCTGCTTCTTCATTTGCATAGCCAGCAGTAAATCAGACTGTTCTGCAGGAGGAAGGAAGAGCTGGATGGGAAGATGGAAGCATCCATGCCGACAAAGTACTCAGCCCCTGGAAGGAGAGGAAGGTGTGTCAGTGCCTGGAGCCATCTGGGTGTCTGCAGTGCATGCTGGTGCTGACCTGGAAGCTCCCTGGTGAAGAGAATGCCTGTTCATTTCTCCTCTGCTTTTCAGGTGGAAATGATATTTGCAACGGGTAGAGATTTGGGACTTGTTCCATCCTTGCCTTTTGCAGCCCAGCAAGCACAATGGCTGATCGGTGTCTGTGCAAAGCAGCTGTGTGGATTACATGCATGATATGTAGCTTTACAAAGGCTGCTCAGGAGTCTTGACGCGTGAGCTGGGCTGCGGTTAGAATTAGAAGCACCTCAGGGAAAAAAAAAAAAAAAGGAATTCCTCAGGGATTCCTCCAAAATAAGAGCTGTGGGGATACCAAAGGGTTAAGGTTTGAGCTGAACTCCTCCTCCTTCTGAAGTCAGCCTCCCTGGAAAACAGTTTTTCAAACTGATATAGAAAAATAAAGAAAATGGCACACATCTTACATGTGAGGGGGATTAACCTCGATAGGAGCACCCAACGCCAGCACCATTCCTAGAGGGGCTCTGGAGGGGAGAGCTGGAGGGAAACCAGGCTGGGATATGTGCTGCACATGGCACTGCCCTCCTGCCTGCAGGGCTTGCAAGGGGATTTTGGAGTACCTGGGAATTTTGGATAAAACGTGTGGTGGAGTTGTTTTGGTCAGATGAGACTGCTCATAACTGCGTGGTTTGTGCTGAATCTGGGAAGAGCTTCCTCCATCAGAGGAGGAGGAAGCATGCATCCAGGAGAAGCAATGGCTTAGGGCAGCTGTGTTCAGGAGTCAGGCATCATGAGTTGGACTGGCCTACCAATGCACAATCCCTGAGCTGGTGCCACAACCACCACACAGGGGCTGCTGCTGTGCCCTTCCCAGCACTGGATGCCAGAGCTTCATGCCCCACTCGTGGGGTCTTGCTTGAACTGGCAGTGAGCTGCACTTTGCTCACCGCCACCTTGGGGCGTGCTCTTCAGCCTTAGCAAGGGGATGTTCTAAAAATCTCGAAATTCTTCTTCCACATCTCTTTGCTGTGCTATGAGAGAAGTTTTGTAAGGTGGCCTCTTCAGCATGGTGGTCAATAGGAAACCTTGGAAATGTCCCTTTCCATGAGGTCAGTAGCATTTGCACTGCTCTGGGCATGGTGAGGCTGGCTGGAGAGCCTGTGCTGACGGTGAGCTCCCCTCCAGCTGCTCCTCTGGCATAAATCTGCCCTGCGAGCTTACCCAACTCATTAGACACTGCCTGCTGAAAGGGCAGTAAATCAGTTACAACCTCAGTCAGAACTGGCTTTGGCATGTTTTATGGCAGAATTAGAATAATGAATGTGGAGCTCACTGTTTATGTTAGTTTTGGCTTGTAAGCTGAAGAAAAATCTTGGTGTTGAACATCGTGATAAACTCTCCACACAAGTGGTTTCCAAGATTGGAAACAACCTTTAAAAGCCTCTGAGGGACTGAAAGGGTGAGAGGCTGGCACAGCACGAGCCCAGTGAGCATGAGGGTTGAGACAAGGTGCCATGGGATCCAAGGTGGGATGAGATCTTCTCCCGGAAGCCTGGGCACCTGCACTCCTCAGCTTCTCAGAGTTAGCTTCCATCTTCTATGCGTGAGAAGTAAAGTGAACTAACCAAACTTGTAAAAGTCTAGTCAGCTCCATGCTCAGCTTCTGTCATTTGCACCTCTCATGGATGCTCTGAGATTCCACCATGCCTTGTGGCAAAACAGCAATCTGTCTTCATTGGATTTCCTTGCAGCTTAGCTCTAATGTAATAGAATCACAAAATGGTGTAGGCTGGGAAGAATCTTCAAGACCATCCAATTCCACCCCTGCTGTGTGCTGGTTGTGCCCCAGAAGATCAGGCTGCCCAGGGCCCTGCCCATCCTGGCCCCAAGCACATCCAGGGATGGGGAACCCACAACTTCCTTGGGCAACATATTCCGATGTCCTCAGTTAGGTTCTGATGTGTAAAGCAGGCTCTGTGATCCGGATGTGCAGGTGTGCAAGATACAGACTGAATGTGGCTTTCTACAGTACATAATGTGGGTCTGGTTGGCTCACAGTGCATCTGGCTCGTTTTCCTCTCATTGAGGAAAAGGTTCCATGGAAAAGTGTGATGAGGGGTCAGTGGAGCACAGTCCAGATGCAGTGCAGTGCATGGAGCACTGCTGAGAGCAGCCAGGGAGGCACTAAAGGGCTTTGTTATAGTGGTAGAAGGAGATATGAGGTGTCTTCTGAGCACTCTGCATGGAGCACCGCTGAGTTTGTGATCTGCATTATAGAAACTGTGTTTGCAGTTATGTCCTCCTCACTGCACATCACAATCCACCATGTGAGCACAGGGCTGCACTGAGAATTATTTCAGTTATATTTTCCTTCTGCTTGGTGAAAATAAACAGGAACCATCTTTCATTTCTGTACTGTTTTTGTCCAACTATGCCACTGGATGACATGAAACCAAAAAAGGGAAAGAAGACAGTGTGTGCTCGCGCCAGGGTGGAGCACCTTGGGCTCTTGCCACCTGCAGGCTGAGGTCACTCAACAGCCAGGTTTATGGAAAGGTCTTCTCCAGCCAAAATGGCCCAGTCCTTCAGGGACAGCTGGTCCTGAAGGGACCATGTGTCTGTGACAGTGCAGCAGAATGGCTGTCTCAGCAGAGGAGCTCTAGGAGCAAGGAATAAGTCCAAGAAAGCAGCTACGGGGGTTTGTTTGCAAAGAAAATAGGAAAAATACCAACTCTTAGGTTCACACAATAACCTGCTCAACTTGTAACTCCAGACCCTCTAGGCTCAGCTTGGACTCCAATGCTTATAATGACTCCAACATCTGCATCCCAACATATCACCAATTGATATCCACCTATTTTCTTCTTGATTTAGCTTTGATAGCCAGTAAATTGAAACTGCAGGTGGAGGTGTGCTGCAGTAACGTTTTGCTTTCATCGCTGCTTGGTTTCTTCCAAAGGGCTGTGACACGTCTGCCCATATGCAGAACCCAGCATTCCCGGGTTTGTCATTGTTCATCCTGGGTTTTTTTTGTGGGACATTTGAGCTTTGCATTCTCAAACTGAGCCTTTGTGGAAAGGCATGTTAAGGGATGCACAGAAGTGTTTTCCACAAGGTTGTGGAAAGAGAAGATGTGAATGCCCCATCCCTGGAAATATTCAAGGCCAGCGTGAATGGTGCCCTGGGCATGATCTGATGGCTGGCAGCCTTGCCCATGGTAGGGGGGCTGGAACAAGGTGATCTTAAGGTCCCCTCCAACCTAAGCCATTCTATGCTTCTATGATTACATGTGGACTAAGAAACGCAGCCCGTAGATGCAACGGATTCCCGTTCATAGATGCAACTTTCATAGTGGGGCTGAATGCATTGCTTAGAGCGAATCTTGAAGCATAAACTTTAATGTATTTCTAACTGAATTCAAATTCCAAAACTAACAAAGACAGGAGACGTGTGTATGGCTTTCCATGTGCTGCATCTTCTGCAGGTAAGTCGGTGCAGAGACAGGAGCTCAGACCTGCTGAGCAGTAAGCATAAGCTGTAGGGATACAGCCACGAAACTGCCATAGGACAGGGCTGTGGGCTTTGTACCACGCTGTGCTCCATGCACAGAGCTGGAGCCCATACTGCTCCAGTTACACTGCTCCTCCCCTTGGCTGTCATCTCCAGACTGCAAAATGGCCTCAAGGCTTAACCTCCAGCCGGCAATCCATCCCCTCCACTCCCTCCTGCCCGTTTTCCTGCTCTCCTGGTGCCTGCAGGGCTTGGCTGGGCTCAGGTAAAGTTTATCCTGGGACAGTTTTCCATGGCACCGTGGCTGCCGCCTGTTGGAGGGGTGTGAGGGCAGCCCTCTCCTCCGACTCTTTGAAGATGAGGGGCTTTAGCACATCTTCAAAGTGGATTTCTCCTCCACACCCCCCATCCGTTTTATTATTATAATTGATGACCAGCAAACTTTTCTTTTCCTTTATCTCTTAAATATGTTTCTTTACCCTTAAAAATGTAATATTTCTTTTAACTCAGAATATGAATGGGTCTGTGCCTAGCAGGGCCGCCTCCGCATCATCTGTCAATGTGATTGTGTGAAGCCTCTGTTTTCAGCTGGCATCCAGTGCAGATTGCAAAGCCGTGACTCACCCGATCCTGCAGAGTTAGGACTGAAAGTAAAGGTGAAAGAAAATAATGAAGGAGAGCCTCTTCAAGCTGTTAATTGGATTTTATTCAGCGAGGTCCATGTGGGTGCTTATCAGGGAGCTGATCGCAGGAAGGATTAAAATCACTGCAGGATTTCAGGAGCGAGGGTGGCAAAATGAATGGGTGCTCCCCGGAAAGTGTCAGTTGGAAGAGTTAAAATGATTGCAACAAAGTTGGGAGGCCAAGATGCAAACTCTTTTATGGAGCATGAGGCAGTAAAGGGGAGGGCGTTTGAACCATTTGTAATGCAGTCAAAACATTGCTCTTACATACAGCGCCTATATGTGCATGTAGCAGACGCTTAAAACCAACCCTTCTTTCTCTCTCGGCGCATGTCTGCACAAGTAGCTAAAGCAAGCCCACCTTCAGAATGAAAAATCTGTTGATTTGAAAAACAGAAATCTCATTTTTTCTGAATAGCAAGCACACTTTTCTGCAGACCCAGGCTGGGCTGGGCTGGCAACCCCCACATGGCCTGGATAGAAGCAGGGATCCCAGTGCAGAATGCCAGGCTCAGCCTGTTAAAGAGGGCACCAAAGTAGTGCTGCTGTTTCTGAGGGGCTGCTCCTGCTTGGAGGCAAGAATTTTAAATCAACATTCTCTGGGATGATGCTGTAACAGCTCTATTTAGGCTTTATCTTGTTGGTTTGGAAGTAGAGACAGGTGGTGTTTCTTGTGGGTCCCAGAGAGGAGCCCAGGTGTCTGCACCAGAGGGTGCTCTACTTCCCACCAGCACCAGCTCTGTACTGGGACCCACCAAGTCAGAGGCATCATTTAGGTATTGTACTGAGGACATGGTCTAGTGGGAAATGCTGGTGATAAGTGGACAGTTGGACTGGATGACCATAGAGGTCTTTTCCAACCTTGCTGATTCTATGATTCTATGGCCACGCACTGAGCACTGGTCAAGTGCACAGACATGGCTCTAGCTCCAGGCCCAGTGCTTTGTTCCATCACTCCCCATCCCAACGCACTTATTTGGTGATTCTGAACAAGCTGGCTTTGATGTCATGCCTGCTCAACACCTTTGCAACACAAGACATTTTTAAAATGAGATTTGCAAACAGCTGCTAATGGGAAGAACTTTGTTATGTCATGTACTCGAGAGCTGGGATTTCATGGCTGTAGTCAGGAGAAAGACTGTGGTTCAGGGGGCGATGAGGCAGCAGTGTGAGGTGCGCAGTGCACAGAGCCCAGCCCCCTCGATTTCCCTTCTATCAGTCACTCTCTGTAATTATTCCTTCCATCAGGCACCTAAGGTCCCCGAAGCTCAATGTGTCGTTGCACCTCTGGCTTCATCCTGCACCTGTGTGCTGCCAGATGGGCTCTGCTGGGTCTGCAGCACACTATGGCCATGTGAAACAGGCCCCTTCATGGCACCATGTCATCACCGAAGCCTCTTTGCTCAGAAGGCACCTTGCTTGCTGCCAGGTGTTGCCCGAAAGTAGTCACGATGTTTACCTAGTCAGCAGCTGGCTGCTGGGAAGAAAGCTCCACAGGCACTAAGCAGCATCTGCACACAGTCCTACAGGCAACCCTAATGCTGCTGAGTTCTTGAAATTAGCACCTTGACAAACCTCATCATCCGTCACATGGCACTGTTGGGCAACCCAAAAGAAAGTGGAAAGTGCAAGGTGGGGAAGGGAATGCAGGTGGGAAATGGTGGGTACCCACCAAGGCTCGGTAACCACTACTTTACTTTCAGCCCCAGAAAGATGGATTCCTTGCAGAATATCCCAGTGCTGCACTGTTTCACCCACAGGAGCTGGGAATGGGAGTTTTGGAGTGACTCTGAGCTCACCAGCAAAACTGTTCCTGCATGGACAGAGTGGCTCAAAACCCAAGTGTGAGCCAGAGCTGGGTGCAGCCCAAGGTGAGCCCCCTGCCAATGGGCACTAGGGGATCTGGGGCCACAGCCAGCAGCAGCTGGCCCTCTAGCCCTGTGCCCATGGATGGAAATGAGAAATGGAACTGCGTGTCCCAGAGCCCACCCAGCCTTGCGCCCGGCGGGTGGGTACAGGGCACGCGGGGACCCCATTGAGAGTGGATTTGGTTTGTCTTGTGTGACACACAGAACCTGAGTTATTATTTGATCCTGCTCTGAGTAATAACCAGATAAATGGGCCTGCAGATTTCCAAATAAACATTTTAATAAATGATGGGTGAATTAAAGGAGAGCGGCTCCCCCCCTCCCCTGCTCCCAATATTAATGTTCAAATGCAGGCAGGCAGTGTCTAACAGAGCCCTGGGTACTGTAAATACATTTCTTGCACTGTCACACATAAACACTGCAGAGATGGAGATCAAAAGGTCTCGCTGCGCGGAGCGGGGCGGCGTGATGGAGTGAGCATGGTGCTTTGTGGCGGGCGGGGTGCAGGGACGCTGCAGAGGAACAGACTGCCTGGAGACGTAGGAGCCCAGAAGGCCTGGGGGGCCTCAAAGGGGGAAAAAAAATCCCTGCTAGCAGCAGGAAAAATAAATAATTCTGTTATCTCTGATGAATTTCTGCCTTTGATCTGGTTTTTCCTCTCCCTCGCGCTGCCTTTGCACCCCCTGCCTCCCCCCATCCCTCGCGGTGTGATTTATCCTGCGGCCAGCCGGGCTTGGGGCACCTGATGGGCGCTGATGGATGGGCACTGCCTCAGCCCTGCGCCGTGTCGGGCACACGCCCCAGTGCCCCGTGTTCCCCACAACCCGCAGTCCCACAGCACGCATCACAGCTGTGCTGGGCTGCCCTCTGCCAGGGGATGGATGCATGGAGTGCAGCTTTCCTGGCCTGGGGTTACTGGGCTTAAGTCTGACAGCTGCTAAATAATTGGGTGTTTCTTCCACAGCCAGTGCCTCCCTTTGGAGCCAGGGGAGGCCACATGGGTGCCTCTGATATTTCCCTGCAGTGTAGCCAAAAAGAAAAAAAAAAGCTAGAGTTCTGGAAGTGGGCATTAGCAGAGGAGCACTGCCAGTCACTGGGAATGACTAGGAAAGGGTTACTGTACTTTGTGATGGACCAAAGCTCTCTCCAGCCAGCAGCTCCTCAAGCAAGAGGTGGCCTGCGCCATGAGAAAAACTTCCCTGCTCATGATGTGCTGGGATGAGAGGGAATGGCCTCAAGTCATGCCAGGGGAGGTTCAGGTTGGATATTAGAAAAAGGTTCTCCAAAAGAGCAGTCGGGGACTGGCACAGGATGCGCAGGGAGTTGTGGAGTCACTGTCACTGGAGCTGTTCAAGAGCAGTGAACTTTTGGCACATGGGGGCACGGTCAGCAGGCATGGCAGAGGTAGGATGGGGTTGGGCTTGGGAGTCTGAGAGGTCTTTTCCAGCCTTCATGATTCTATGATTCTATGGATAAGGAATAAACACCTGTACTACTTTTAGAAATAAATAGATACATTTCTTCATCCACAAATAGGAGATTTCAACATTAATGAAAAGTTCTGTTTTAAGAAGGAATATTTTTACCCCTGAATTTTTCCCTAAAATGATTGTTTTAAGACATCAATCAACAACTGTATGGTAACGAAGGTCCCCACTGTGTTTCTGTAGTGTTACTTTGGTTCTTTGTTCTTCATTTGTCTATGCAAAATAACTGTAAGGTGTACACCATATGCAATAGATACAGCATCGTAAAACCAAAGAAGGGCTTGGTTTAGAGGAAACACTGATGACCTTCTAGCTCCAACCCAAGCCATTCAGTGATTCTATGATGTTACACCTATTGCACATGACATACACACTGTGGGCAGGTTTGCCAATACTTGATCGTGTGCTAGTACAGATTGGGAAAAAGTTTGGGGAAAAGCTGCAGTTTTCCACAAACAGAAAAAATCATCCAAATGGTGTCAGCATAACAAACTGTTGGTATTGGTCCATAATTGCAAAGCTTATTCAAGAGCAACATGATACTTTACAGATTGTTTGCTTGAAGAAAGCTTGACCAGTTTTGCTGATACGAACCAACAGTGTTACTTATGCTAATGTTATTCAGCGACCTAATAATCGGTGGTTAAAACAGGATGCCAATTAACTCCAAGAAGCACCGCTGAGTGTGTTTTCTGTGAGGTACGTGGAGATTTGATTTTGTTTGGGGAATGGGGTGGGAAAGCACGGTTCTCTTATTTGACTTGTTTTGGGGAGAAAAGGCTTCTGCCCTGAGTGCTGCTGGTGTTCAGTGTGCAGAGGGAGGGCCCTGCTTCGTGGATGAAGCTCTGGGCAGCCTGATCTGGTGGTCGAGCCCTGCCTGTGGAAGGGAGTTGGAGCTCAGTGATCTGTTAGGTCCCCTCCCACCTAAGCCATTCTATGAGTCTGTGATTTGTGGGACCAAGGTGCAGCAGTCAATCCTTCTCTGTCCTCAAGAGGATTACCCTGAGTCACTCTGTCAGAAGCTGTTTCAAAGCTCTTAAAGAAGAGTGCTCCTGTTCCAGTCGGGACAATCCTGGAGCAGAACCAGGTGGGTAATGTCCAAAGCTCAGGAGAGGGCTTCGCTGTCTCCAGAAGAGAAAGCAAGAAGGAGAATTGGATCTGATCAGGTTTTTGGATCTTTATTTTTCTCCTTTACCTTAAAACAAGACTCACAAGGAGAAAATAACTGGAATAAACAGTTTTCAGGTGGTCCTGCAGTAGAAGTAGTGGGTGAAAGAACTCCTCTAGTGTTCAAGAAGGTGAGCTGGGGGCTGATGTAGAGCTGCTGTGGGCAATGCTCTGCTCCCGCACCTGCTGCACCTGGTGGCACCTGGTAGAGCACTGGCCCCTCTGCCAGCCTCAGGAACAGGGTGGGCTTGGGGGAAAGCTCTGGAATGCCACAGGTGAAGGAGAGCTTGGTGGGTAGAGCTCTTGAGGTTAGGAGCAGCAGTGAGTGCCCTCTAGAAATAAGCTCCACACTGTTGGGGGATGGGGTGTACATGAATTGCAATGGGAGGGTGATTTGAATGGCTCTGTGCTCCAGCTTTGGGCAGCAGGCTGTGGGTGCAGCACGGCTGCAGGACCGGGTGTGTGCTGTGAGTGATGTGCAGGAACAGCCCAGGCTGTTCCCTCCTGCAGTGCGAGTGCGCCACAGCCTTATCTTGCCCCAGACATCAGAGGAGCAATCTTGCTCCTGAGGCCAGGACCTGACAGCCTTGTACATTAGCACTTTTTAAAAGTGATGTCCACTTTTGAAATAGTACCTGTCCCGAGAGTGGTCACTTCATTTGACAAATGCCAGTGATGACAGCTGGACACCGTGTTACAAACTCCAGCCTTCTGCTCGCCCGGCTCCAGCCATCACAGGGAGTGGAGCACAGGGAGCTGTGTTCTCCTTACTGTCCAGACGTGTCCATTGTGCCTTCCCAAACATGCAGCTATGCTCCGAGGTCTGTTTGGACCTTGGGTTTGGGCTGCTTGCCTGCAGGGCATGTGTGTGGAGCATTACCAAAGAAGGAAGCTCCAGGTAGGTGTGGGTTTTCCTGGGAGAATGGTGGCGTTTTGCCACCCTCTTCCCAGTGTCTTCCCAATGCAAGGAGGAAAGCAAGCAGAGAAACACACTGTCTTCTCACTGTACAAAAAATCTTGCCTGAAAACTTCTGTCTGCAGCTCCTGAACTCATTGGTTGTGCCAGTGGTTGGCGCAGAACCTCTGCAGAGCTGTGCTTTTTGCATGGAGCCTGCAGGGACCTCCCCAGCTGTTTGGGGCTACTCTAGGCTCTGTGCTGAAAATCTGGGCCAGAGGGGAAGGGAGAGACAGGGCAGAGGCTCCCTGTGATCATGCATCTGAACTGGAGTGGATGGAGTGAGCTCTCTGCCTAAGAGCCCTTGTAGGGCTGCTTGGGGAACCACTGTAAGAGTCACTCCAAAGACCTTCACTGAGATGACATTACTGAAAGAACAAGTTAGGACTGCGCAGAAGCTGGGAAACACTGGAACTGCACTGCTGGAGTGATTTGTGTTCTAGAGAAGTACAGTGAGCTAGCTGTGTTGGTTTTTCTTCCATTTCGTGAACCAAAATGTGTCAAAAGGAAGGCCAGAAAGATGTGAACCTACCTCTGCCACTCTCCATCACTCGGTTCCACCTCACTCTGCTTTGCACAGCCCTCTCTCCCTGTCTTTAATGTAAGTCCTGTCGGAGCGTTGGGGTGACTGGGTTGCTTGGGCACAGGGACAGCTGTCTGCAGGCAGATGGCACAGGGCATGCTCCTGGGGAATGGGGCATCGTGGCCACTTGCTTATAACTGTTTTGGCAATTGTGGGGAGAGAGGGAACAAACAAATCAGATGAATTCCTTTTATTCTTTGAGTGGCCCTTGGGTGCTTTTCTCAGCCAATAACCCGACCCCTTCTGACTATGCCTCTGCTGAATGCCTCCTGGTGCCTACCCAGCCCTGAGGAGTGATGAAGAGTTCAGGAAGATGGCACAGTCCAAGCTGAGCCTGCGATTTCCTGCTCTATAAAATAGGAGTTTCCTTCAGGTCTCTGTCAGGTCACTTCCACCCAACTCCTGCACCTCTCTCCATGGTCCCCTTCCTACCCTCAGAGTATTTTGTGATAGTAGCTATGAGCTTGGTTTATTGCCCCATATGTTGGAGATGCATGGAAAAAACACATAGGAGAAATCCCCATAGTGGGGGAGTGAAAAGCCACCAAGTTTATGGGGTGTTGCAAATAATCTGAGGCAAAACAAATGTTTAAAGCTGACCCCACTGCCAATTGTTTTAAACATGGAAAAATGGGCCGAGGGGCAATGGGTAACGGGCCAGTAATTTTCTTCCTTTCTGGGCACCCAAAGCAGCAAATATCAAATATTCTTTGAGAACGGAGGGCAGGGGTTTTATTGCCCGTACCTGGGGGCAGCGCTGGCTCGCCCTATGGAGCAGGGCTTTTACGAGCAATAACCCGTTTGTGGAGCCAGGCTGGGGGATTAGCGTTGGTGCTGACTTTTATAAGACACTGTGGGGGCTCACAACAGACTTGCTTTTTGTAAACCAGTCCATTAAACAACGCAACCTGAGCTAAACAGCGGCAGGGGACCGAGCCCTGGGGACCTTCTGAGCCGACCCCTCTGCTTCTGTAATAAACTCAGCAGCATCCCACTTCCAGCAGAGCGCCTGCACAGAGAGCCTAATGTACTGCTGCAGAGGAGGTCAAGGACAAAAAGACCCGGGCTGTTTTTTTCTAGTGTTGGTTGTTGCTGCAGTGGACAAAATGCTGCCGGTCTGTACGGTTTTAGTGCTGGGCCTTGTCTCTTACGGATCATGGGATGCCCTTCTGGGAAGGTCATCCTTCTCCAGGATTTCATGGGATGGTTACAGAGGTTGACAGCCCAGGTTTGACCTGCTGGATAGTTGTTCTGCTCCCTGCCAGGGATGGGGTGGCAAATGGCCCACTGTAGATGATGCCTAAGGCTTGCTTGTGCTAATGCTGGGGCTCATGCTGCTTACAGTTTTCACCAGTGTTTGTAGGTGGAATAAATACAGACATGGCAACAGAGGCATACTGTGGGCATTCCAGACCCTCTTGTACATTGATTTAGAAAAATTAGTTTCTCAATGAGTCAAAACTGCGTGCCTCTCTGTATTCCCAGCCAGTCCTGACATTTATCTGGCTTGGATAAATCTTTTCTTTTAAAACTTTATTTCTTTTATTTCACTTAATCTGAACAAGAACCTCAGAACATCTGTTAGAGCAGAATATCTCAACGGATCCATAGCTTACAGAACTTTCCAATTTACTTACAAAAATAGGATATATTGTCCAAAGTCAGGGTGATACTACTCAGACTTTGTGCTATTTCAGCTGAACATCTCCCTGCACAAACCTGCTATTGTGCCCCTGAGCCTGAGAACTTATCCTTCCAGCTTTCAGACTGGCTTCTTTCAGCCCTTTGCGGTCGGGGCTGCAGGACTCTGGATGTACGAGGACTTTAAGAACAATCCGCTGACTCCATGGGGGGGAACACAGGGCTGGGACAGAGAGCACCTGCACCAAGCCTGGCCTGGCACTGCTCATCGGGGATGCTGCAGGCAGAGGGTTTCCATGGAGACGAACGGATGTCGAGCTGGAGATGCGGTCTGGTGTCCTTTGATGCTCCCGGAGGATGAGGTGCTGAGGTGCCCCAGAGAGGCTGGGGGGCCCAGGGCACGTTGCCCTCAGCCCATTTCACGCTCAGCCCTACGGGGCCTCCTGGGGGGCTTCGGGCGAAGGGTGCGGGTGACATCTGGTGGTGGCGGCTCCTCGGCAGGGCTGTGCAGCGATGCTGCTGCAATAGCAGAGGCTGCTCGGCCTTTTCGGCTCCGACCAGAGCCTGCGGAGGAGGGCATCTGGAGATGCAGACAAGCGTGCCGGGGCATCCCTGCCAGGTTTCCCTGCTGGCTGGCGTTCAGACATGTTGTGCACGGTGTAAGGATGAGGTAATGGGAAGAGCTGAAGGAGCTGCTTGGAGCAGGGAGAAACCACAGGATCTGAGGCTTTCCCAGACCCACGATTTGCAGGGTGCACCTATGTCAGTGATGCTCTTCAGTAAGGCTTTGTCCAACTCAAGTGAAACCACGAGGACCTGTAGTTAAACCCAAGCTCACGGCTGCAGGGTGCAGGGTGCCATGGAAGCTGGATTGAAAACAGGCTGGAAACCTTGAGGAAGAAGGTGGCTCTCTAGCAGACAATGTAAAACACTGCTTTGGAGAGAACTCCGGATGTCCCCAGACTGCTGCCCACCACCAGCAGCTGAGGCAGAACTAACTCCATGCATGCTTTCCCTACCCACCTGCCTGGGTGCCGAATGCTTGCTGGTGTAAGGAGGAGGATGCTGATTGAGCTCAGCATTTGTCTTGAGCTCTTCTTGCTGGTTTTCATAAATTATAGTCATTGGAGACACTCTCCTGCCACCATTCCAGCCCTGCAAATGAAAGAGACCTGTCTCCTCCCAGCTGTGGAGCAGCCCATGGCAACACTCAGCACACCCCTGTGTGGCAGTGCATCCAGCTGCAGAGCAGGTCTCATAGCAGGCGAGGAGTGCTGGGACCACATCTTTCTGGTGATCCCTAGCTCTGACATCCTTTCTTTCAGCTCAGTCTCAAGTCTGCAAATCTTGTGCTGCTGCTTCCCTGCTGATGGTGTTTCAAACCTTTGGCCAATGTGAACTTAGCAATGTGCATTTTTTGGGAGTGGCACAAAGTCTCTGAGTCCCAACAGCTTTTTTGGAATAAGACCTCCTGAATTCATCTAGCTCTGAGTGCAAACAGGACTTGAGGTGCAGCTAGGATTTTCTGTATGGTGGAGCTGTAAGATACCACAGTACTTTAGTTAAATGGGTTTTGGAGCACTGTAGGGGAGGAGATGAGGGTGAATCCCCATTCTGGGGGTCACAACTCTCCTCTCCTCCCCATGGATCCATGTGAGGTCAGATACAACCCACAGCAAACCCTGAGAGCCCCTCTCTGGGTGGCTGAGCTGCTGGTGGGTTAATGGGTCGAAAAGGCTCCGGCTTCCTCGGTGGGTGGAAAGGTTTGACTCTGCCCTGCCACAGCCACCATTTTTCTGGTCGGGTGGGCAGGAGGCTTAAAATGCCACTTTGGCTGGCAGGAAGATGAGGGCCAAGAGAAGGGCAAAGTAGAAAGCTTTTTACTTCCAAAAATAACTCTGCAACAAAATGAGGAGGTCGGGGGGTGAGAAGAGAAATGGAGAAGCACCTTCCCTGGGGGCCAGCACTGAAGTTTTTACCCTCGGAGTAAACGAAGAAGGAAAGCTTGGCTACATGAAAGTCTTTCCCTTCATGCTATGGCTGTAATGATCTGTAAGGACTGGCGTGAGAGCAGCTGGGAGACAGAGCATCCCCCTGTCCTTCCTTTCTGTTGGCCATTTGCAACCACCAAACTGCTTCCCCACCTTGTCTAACTGCAGTTCTCTCGCTTGCATGGCTGGAGCTGGGACAAGATGAAGTTGGGATGTGTTGTCTCAGCCCCACATCTCAGCTTGCTGTTTTCCCAGGAACTGGCTGATCTCGGGATGGATGCTCTCGTGGTTCTCCACCAGGGCAAGCTTAAAGATAGATAATGGACTGGGGTCTGCTGTGTTTGAGCCCAGGCAGAAGCATGAAGTCATCAGGCCAGGCACGATCCCTTGGCTGGGAACTGACATTATGGACAAGGTTTGGTGCAGAAAGCATCCATGAGGAAAGTCCATCTGCAAAAGCAGCATGCATGGGGCCCTCCTCTCAAGCAGTGGGTTTGCAAAAGAATTCCTCACAGAGGGTGTTTCCCAGAGAGAGTGTTGGGTGGGCATTTTATCGCTGGTGGTGGCCGACGTGCCAGGAAATACTGTTATTTCTTCCCTTCCCGAGCTGGGAGATGATAAACACTGGGCTCTGCCTGCATTCAGCTGTGATCCATCAAGGCAGGGAGGGGGGACTTGGACCAGAGCGTGGGTGAAGGGAGGTCAGTGATTGTGTAAACAGGCACTTCAGGGTTCACCCGAGATGGTATTACTGTAATTCATTAGAGGTGTCAGCCCTCTTTGTAGTCCTTGCTTGGAGAGCCCCTCGCCTGGCAGCTCCTAACATCCAGCATTGCCAGCAGAAAAATAAACGGCGTGAGGTGTCCTTATGGGAGAAGAGGGCTTTCCTGCAGCTGTGGTGGGGGTTTGTCTGGGGGGACCCCAGTCTCACTGGTGCTTCCTTGCAGAGACACACCCAGAGCAACATGCTGGGATCGAGCTGCTTGCACCAAACTGGTAATGCTGTTCCACCTGGTGAACATCGCAGGATGGTGCAGGGCTCAAGCAGGCTTTGCACTCCTGTGGCTTGATGCAGAGCTCCTTACCTTGTGTTAGCAGCTGGGGATGGAGTGGGGCTCTACACAGTCTGCTGATCCCTAGTGCCAATGAGGGCTGCAACAGCTTTTTCCCATCGCCAAACCACTTGCTATACTGCAAGGAGAACCAACATCCTGCTCCTAGCAGGCAGGAAGGCCGTGCTGTACATAAACCCTGGGGCTGGTGCTGGAACAGTTTGGATGGAGCCTGGGGAAGTGACTGCAGAACTAGAGGCTGAGCTAGTGCTGCAAGATCCATCCTGTCCTCTCCTTTATGAGTGGGGTGACTGTCTCAGACATTATGCTGCAGCACAGGGATGCGCATGCACACCCTTAGGAATGCAGAGGGATTTTCAGAGCATTGAGATCTAATGCAGTTTAATCTGGTCTTTGCAAACCTAATGGCCAGCACTCAGTTCTTCTCCTGGGCAGGACTGCAGCATCCTGGTCCAGTCCAGCATCATTTCCCGGTGTTCCTCTGTGGTGTGAAAGAAGTGGACAAATAAGTGCAGAGAATGCAAAACTGCTCCTGGATGTGGGGGCCTGGGAAAGCCCTCTAAGGAGGACTTGTAGTTGTTCACTGCAAGCTGGTGGAAGGCATGGGAGATTATTTCTGCTTTGCTCTGTATCACAGAGATGAACCAACTTTTTGTTTGCAAGGAGTGGTTGGGATGCACACAATGTGAGTGGTAAGTGTGGCATGAGGAAGAATAAAAGCCATGGCAGAAATGTGAGATTTGACATCTCTGCAAAGCCCAAGAGGGCAGAAGCTGTCAGAGAGGGATTGGGCTGGGGAGGCAAGCATGCAGTGCCCCCTAAATGGTTCTATATTTAGTGTGAAAACCTTCTGTCAGTATTCCTGAGGCTTTTCCTTTCTTTAGCATTTCAGATTTGTGTTTTTTCAGGCCAAGTTCTGCTGCACCAAGACTGGAACTCCTGGTCCTGAAGGAGACCTACCTGCTCCTGTAAAGCACAAAGAGGTGCAGTGCTGATCAAACCACCCTGGCCAAGAATAAAGGGCTCACCCACAGCTGAAATTACAGGATTTCCTTGTAAAAATAAGCATGAGAGCACTGGATGCACTTTGGCTTTCATGAGGTTGGCTGACTGCTGCAAGTCTATGGAAATGCTTGCTATTGGTGCACCGACCCCAGGGAGGTGCTGCTAAGGAGGGCTGTGCATTGGCTGAGAGGAAGACCCTGGGATGCAATGGAGCTGCAGTGGAGCAGCTTTGGAGATCTCCGTGCTGGAAGGTGAAGTGTTGGCCCTTAGCTCTGTAGCTGCTAATAAACCATCTGGCATTGCTTATTTTAATTGCACTGTGCTCTGGTTTAGGGCAGGTGAGCAGAGAGGGTGCCCTACATTCGTGCAAGGCGGCATTTGGTCGGGGATAATTGTGCTGGGTGAATATAGGATCCGGCACTGGGGCCTTTGACTCCCAGCCAAGGAAGGCAGGTGCTTTCAATATTAGCCCTGTTAAGTGTCTCTGATAGAGAAAGGTGTTTGCGAGATATGTACGATGGAGGAGAGGCTGAGGAGGGGGTTAAGTCCTAGCAGTGGCCCCATCCTTCACTGTGCCCTGCCCTTGCCATGCTGCCTGCCAGTGTGTCAGCAGTGCTGATGTGTCAGTGGTGGCCTGTCACCCAGAGCATCCCGAGCAGTGACAGGCTGTGCCACACACCCCATGCTCTTTTCTCCCTTTCTCCAGCAGTGTGCTGGGCTGTTCCTTCCTCTGCTCTCCCAAATCATTCGTCCCTCTGTGCCCAGAGTCTGGCTATGATTTGCCTGGATGGGATGGAGGAGTTGGGGGGAAAAAGCACTCTGTGGCCTTTGGGCTATTCTGGCAGGTGTTTGGTGGGTAGTCTTTGGGCGACGGGACTTGTACAGGGCTTGGCTCCCATGTACAACCTCTCCCTGGCTGCCTATCCTGCTCTGGGCACAACTCATTTCCCTGCTTGCCATGGCAACCCCATCATGGTGCAGAGCATCACCGCTCCAGAAGCAAGTGGGAAATGTATCCTTTGCACTGCCCATCCATTCACACTGTTTTTCCTCTCCCATGTTCCCTCCCACAGCTTTTCTCTGTTCTGGCCCATTGGCACCCACACCCCGAGACCTCCATCCTTGCACCAAGGCTTGTCCCTGCTCCACCTCCCCAGTCTGGCAAATGAGAAGACACCTTTATGTCTTGATGTTCCCAGGGTTTACTGATAAATGCTGTCTCCACAACCACAGCCTTCACTGACTCGTTATCAGGACAAGCACTGCTAGGAAGCGACCCATGACCCTGCCCAGGGAGGTCCCAGGGGAATTGCCCTTATCGGCTCTTTCTAAAAGTTTCCCTTTTCAACATGACAGAGGAGTCTTGTCCAAGAAATGTGCAAATAGAGATGGGGCAGGGAAAGGTGCAGGGTGCTGTGGGCATCAAGGGATTCTTTTGCTGTTTGCTGGGTGGTGCTGAGGCTGGGAGAAGTGTCCTTCCCATTGGAGGGGACAAACACTGTGGGCAGTGGGTCTTCACACTCTGCCTTGCTGGGCCAACCTGCTCCATGCAGAAAGGTTTCCCAGCTTCATGCCTGGGGTTATCAGGGAAACAGACAGCAGATAAGAACATCTGGGGCAGAAGGAGAGGTGGGAATGTCTTGGGGGGCTGCATGCAGACTCACTCAACTGTGGGGTTTCCTCTCTGAAAGGGAGGCTGGCTGTAACTTCTCCTCCAGTGACCTCTGTTTACCCCTCAAGAAGGATGATCAGTTCTTCTCTTCCTCTAGAAGCCACCTTTTAATCCAGCCTCATCTTTATGTAGGTGACATGTTGGGGCATTGCTGTCCCATTTTCCCTCTGTGTCACCTCTTCATTGGAGCAACCAGCTGTGTGCAGTATTTCTGCTGCCAAAAGGCATGGTTGGGTTCAGGTGCCAACAATGAATTTTGGAGGCCACTCTCCAGCTTGGCCTTCCATCCCTTTTGACACATCAGCTTGTCCATTCTGATGGGCAGGCAGATGGACTGTATGGGTTGCTAGTCCTACCTCCAGCTCCCTGCTGGGGATTAGCAGGGATGGGCTCTTGCAGGGTCCAGGCTGTCACTGACTTCCCACCTTTGATCAGGAGTCGGCATTCCTGAAGTGCTCCATCTCCCACATGTTGCACTGATCAAAGGCAGCTGTTGCCTGGACCCTCCCCTGAGCCCCTTTGTACACAACTGAAAGTACAGAAACACGAAGGAAACCGAAGGAGTTGGAGACGGTGATGGATGGAGGAGAGAGCAGGCAAGGGACAGCAGCAGGCAGAACCCTTCCCCTCATAGAGTGTCCCATATTGTACCCACCAGAAGGATGCTGGTAAGCCTTCGTGGGTCAGGAGAGACGCTGATGTCTGGCTTGGGGCATTCCAGGAAGGGGGCTGGACCTTATCTGCCACCTGAAGGAAATGCTGTCATTGCTAGACGGCAGTAATTGCTTGGATCAGGAGCAGCTGCATGGCCAGCAGGACGCAGCCAACATGTCCCGTGGCTTGGTGGGTTCAGGAGCAGCTGCCAAGCGATCTTAGCCTTAAAGCTGATCCCTTAGCCTTAAAGAAGTTTGTTTGCACAATGCCAAGGTCCCCTACAGTCTCTCTGGAGGACCGTAAGTTGGCCTTTGCTTGGTTGATATGTTGCTGGAGTCCTGTAAGTCTGAATCTCTATGTCCGATTGCCCCATGGCAATCCTGGTTGGTGCCGGGGCTCCCCTGAGCTCAGTACAAGCTCTCCTGTCCTTATCCATCCTCTCCTGTCTACTTGTTACAATTTAGCTTTCAGACTCTGGAAAGACATATTCTGCTTCAAAGTTGCAGAGAGGAAGTACAGAAACCAGGACCACAGGACACAATTGCAGGCCAGGTGACAATTTGTCTGGGTGAAAGGTGAATTCTGCCCATGATGATGCTGCACTAATCAGCAAGCAGGAGAACATCCTCTCCATGTAGCAGAGGATTTACCCACTCTAGGTGATGCCCTTCAGCAAGGCAGCATGTTCTGCTCTTCCCATGGGCTCCATCTTCTTGTGCAGCACGAGGGAGATGGATTCATTGGGCACCACACTTCCAAGATCTTGATGTCCTTCCTCTAGGATCAGGTAGGATCAATTTGCTCGTATGAGGTGGTTCCAGCCATCTCTGCTCAGAAAGATCAAAGTCTCCTGCAGTCTGGAGCTGACTGCAGCAAAATCAAACTTAGGGAAGCATTTCCAGCAAAGCTGTTCCTGAAATGTTCTCTGCACGCACAGAGTGTCTTTGCAGCAAAACGAACTGGTGACTGTTGCTTGGTCATGCTCATCTTTGTCCTTGCTAGTACCTGTGGATTAATTAAATTAGGTGAAAAAGGTCCTCAGCCAGCTCATAGCCCACTGTGGGAACACCCTGAGGCTGAATTTTGCTCATTATCCACATCTAGAAGAAAAGGGAGGGAGTGGAATACTGCCAGGGAAGCTGAGCGCCTCCATTACCTGCTGTCCTGCAGGGCTGCAGGCATGCTCAGCACCCCTGAACAGGGTTAGGCACCCTAGAATTCCTAACAGCATACTGCTGTTGGTCCATTGAGGGTGACCCCAGCTCCAGCAACCCTCACCTGCCCTGCACTTGCTGCGTACGCAGTGCCCCTGCTCAGACAGGCATGAAGGGCTGCCCTCAGCTGTGCTTGTGCTTCTCAGGCAAGACTGGCAGCAGGCAGGGTGGGCAAGCTGTAGGTGACCTGGGGCAAACCTCTGGTGCCCTTTCGGACACATGATAAAAAGAAGCATCTCTCCAAAACTGTGGTAGGCTTTGCATCTGACCCCTTCTTGTATCCAGGGATGGACAGGACCTGCAGCAGCTTCTTCCTTTCTCTCCTCCAGCCCTGCTTCCCAAAGTTCAGCTTCTTGACTGCAGGCAGCCCATAGCAGTGTTTTACGGCAAGGTGACCCCTGCTCTTTGGTGCTGTGCAATTCCCTGTCCGTCCTGCTGATGAGCCGTTTGCCAAACACATTGTGACAGCTCGGCTGGAGCCGTGCAGGACCGCATCTTCTGCTGTTGGCGGTGGGCTTGGACAAAGCACTCGTCACCTCCTGCCAGCCACAAGGGGATCTTGGATAAAGGAGTGAGGGGACAGGCAGTGCCTGCACCCTGCCACTAGCGTGACAGCCCTACACAGAGCTATTGGCAGTGACCAGAGAGTAGCCCTGCTCCTCTATCTGTGGACACCCAGGCTGTAGGCTGATGGCACATCACTTTTGCTGGGTGCGTTGCCCACTGGGTACCCTCTTGAATTTGTCTGAATGCAACCCCCCCAGGCATGAGCATGGGATCATTTGAGAATGAAAAACAGGATGCATTCAGTCTGTTTCTGAGGCTGCTCTGGTGCAGTTTGGGGGTTGAGCTGTTTGTCCTGCACCCAGTGCTATGCAATACCCAGCCTGTTCCCTACCCACACCATGTGCCAGCAGCAAAAGGGCTAAAGATGGCCTTCAGGACAGATGTTCAAGCACTACAAGCAGCTTTACAAAAGCCTCCTTTGAGCCTTCTCAAGCTAGGGCCTCAGGTTCCCTCCCACCTGCCTGGGGCTGCAGCCTCCCTTCAGAAATAAGCCTGCCTTGGGGCTTGCTTGGCAGGCTCTTTCCTTGCTGATATAGCCACCTATTTCTGATGCCCCAGAAGTCCCAGGTTTTGCCAGAGCAAAAAACCTTCAAAAATAAAAGTTGTTCTAGTTCTCACACTTGCAAACATAAAAACTGGATCCAAAGGCATTCTTGGGGGTAAAATGAGCAAAGGAAATTAACTACAAAGTCAGTGTTTTTAAATCTTGTGCTTCTGTAGCTAGATCACCTCATTGAAGCTAAAATACGTTATTGCTAAAGGAGGAGGGTTAGCAAAAATGTACATTTCTGTGGTGCTGGCAAAAGCTATGTTTCCCCATGGGTACTGAGGCAGCCCAGAGCTCAGCTATGTGGAGGACATGTCCCTGGTGTCACCTGGAGCTGGCTTTTTGTGACTTGAGCCCCTTTGGAGGGGGCACAGACACAGCAGAAGGATGCTGGGAAAGAGCAACCCCTATCACAGGAGGAGCTGTTGGGAGAAACTGCAGCTCCAGGTAAAGCTGGGGCAGGAGATGTCCTGCATGGCACAGATCAGCTGATCACTGCCTGGTGGCAGCTCTGTCCCAGCAATGCCTGCTTAGGAGGACAAGGACAGAGCTGTCCTGGACACAGTGTGCTGGAGCCGCACCCGCCTGCGGCCACAAGCAGCAGGTGAGAAGAAGATGGGGAGGGATAGAAGGGGACAGACATCCCAGCAAGGACAGGAGTGACAAGGGCATGGTCTGGATGTGTCAGTGATGGTACGTAGGGCCCTGTCAGTGCCAGCCTGTGTCCCAGTGACAGGCTGACAGCCTGGCAAGGACAGCAGCAGAGGGCAGGAGGAGCAGACCCTGCGCTGCCATCTCGTGCGACCCCTGCGAGGAGTAGGGCGATAGGAGCAGGCACATCTTCTCCCAGGCTACAGGAGGAAGGCTTCGTGGTGCGTGCTGTCCCATAGAGCAGAGCAGCAGACAGCCATCCTGCTCCAGACATCCATCTCGCTCTCTCCTTTCTCCTGTGTACTAAGCTTGTCCACCCCTCCAGTTCTTCAACCCTGGAAATGCAGGTGTTTCCCTTCATGCTCACCAGGGTTTATGTTGCGCTCTCCAGCTACACGCCTGCTCTCTAGTCCTGGTGGGATGCAACAGGGCCCTTCTGCCATACACTGCCTGGGTTCAGGGGATGGGGAAGCAGAAGAGCACCGGGCCCAGTAGCAAGCCCAGCACCACCACCACCACCACCACCCGCACTTCTTCCTGCGGGCAGAGCTGGAGTTGCGCAGGAGTTGAGCCTCCTCCTGCAGACGAAGCCCTCTGCAAGAGGCAGAGCGGGGCTGCGCGGTTGGAAGCGAGAGGAGCCATTCCCCTGTTCCACCCCGTTGCTAAGGCCCGTTGCTAGGGCCGGTTGCTAAGGCCCGTTGCTAAGGCCCGCCGCCAGGCCCCGCCTCGTCGCGCCTGCGCGCTGCCTCTCCGTGCTCACGTGATGCAGCGGGAAGATGGCGGCGCCCAGGGGCGGCGTGCGGGATTCTGAGGCAGATTGGGCCTAGTGCCGTGTTTTGTCTGGCCTCTCTCAGAGCCGACATGTCTCGGCTCATCGTGAAGAACCTCCCCAACGGGGTGAGTCTCCCTGCGACTTTTGTGTGACAGCGTTCGGGGCCCAGGAAGAGAGATGAATCTGATGGCTGCTCGGACGAGAAAGGGCCGGGAGAGGAGAGGTGCCTCACGGAGAGGCCTGGGGAAGGGGCGAAGAGCAGGTGGAGGTTCTGGGGGAGCGGGTGTTTTCCGCGAGAGATGGCCGTTGGTGGTTATGAGTTGTGGAGGTGCCCCGGGGCCTTATGGAGGAGAGAGGAGCTGCCCTGAGGGTGGAGGGCTCTGTATGAGGAACGATTCGGGTTCTGTGGGGTCAGAAGGAACCCTGCAGCTGCCTTCCAGCCTATGCCTCTGCACCCAGGGCACATCCAGCAGCTATCTGAGGTGGAGGAGAGGGGCGGTTTGTGGCTCCCTATCTTTCCCGTGTTCCCAAGGAGGCAGGAGAGGTGTAAATGGTTCTGCTCCCCACTAGGGATACTGAAAGTTATTTGTGGGTGGAGTGGATGCTCCACTGAGGGCATCCCAACACCCGGGTGCAGCCTTTAGCTATGGAGGTTTTGTAGGCATAGAAGCATACATGTAAGGAATTTGCAAGGAAGAGGACAAACTTTCATAGCTGACATGCATTTCTTATCAGCTTTGCCACAACATAGTGAGATTTCTTCAGAAGTCCTCTGTGTTAGTAAATGTTTTGCTTTAGACTTATCTGTAAAAGATTGCTATAGTTATGTTGGTGACCTGCCTTCCTTTTCTTCTTCCCTTCTCCAGATGAAGGAAGATCGCTTTCGGAAGCTGTTTGCAGCCTTTGGCACACTGACTGATTGTTGCTTGAAATTCACCAAGGATGGCAAGTTCCGGAAATTTGGCTTCATTGGCTACAAGTCTGAAGATGAAGCTCAAGCAGCACTGAGCCATTTCAACAGAAGTTTCATAGACACCTCCAGAGTCACTGTGAGTTGATATATAAAAATACCTTCTTTTGATTCTTAAGAAACTTAGTCACTGGGGGATTTGATGGTCTTACAGATGAACACCTAAGGGCCAGAAAAGTCTGAAGACTGAGTCCTTTGCAGCAAAACTCCATCCCTGGAGGCATCCAAGGCCAGGCTGGATGTGGCTCTGGGCAGCCTGGTCTAGCAGCTGGCAACCCTGCCCACATCAGGGGGGGTTGAAACTCGATGATCCTTTTCAACTCAGGCCATCTTATGATAAAGTTCTATGAAAACAGCAAAGCCTGATGCCCAGACTCCTTGCTGCTGTTTCAGGCAGGTACTTGGTACAAATGGGCTGTCTTCTGTGCACTAGCAGTGATTTCAGTATTGGTTGGAGCAAATGTCAGGTTTTGAGCTGTAATAATCTGAACTTTTGAAGTTGAGCTTGTTTTTTCTTTTATTTAAAATGATTCGTCTTAGTGTACTAGACAGGAATTTTCATTCATGATAAGCAGGAGAGCTGATTTAATTCTCTGTAATTGAGCATAACAAACTCCCATTTTGAGTAAGTATGAAGCTGTATACTTCTAGAAAGAACATCCTTAACCTACACCATCCGTTCTGTCTGGATTATAAGATTCTTGCTTAAATGCATCCTGCAGATTCAGAACAAGACTGCTGAAGGTGAATTTGATTAAAAACTTGATTTTTTTTCTTCTCAGGTTGAGTTTTGCAAGTCTTTTGGTGACCCTTCAAAGCCCAAAGCATGGAGTAAGCACTCTCAGAAAGTCCCTGCCTTGGAAAAACAGCCTGAGAGACCTGTGACAATTGCAGCTCCTGCAAGCACAAAGAAAGTAAGTCTTGCTTTTTTCCTTGAAGATCTGACACGTGTCAGTGACTTGGCAGAGAGAAGAGTAGCCTGGCGTGTGGAAAAGGGGACAGCTGATGTTGGAGTCCTGATTCTGGCATTTTCTGCCTTAGGAAATTTACCTATTTAACCTCTATCGTTAGGTTACCTGAGAAGTATCACTGGCTCTGCTTCTAATAAGGCTTTCTAAAAATGGCTTCTCTTCCTAGGATAAAAAGAAGAAAAATCCATCAGAAAACTTTAAGGAGGTGAGTAGAGTTTCAGTTCCAATGCCTACATTGTTGATAACTTGTATTAAGAGATGAATAGCCCTTTTCTGTACTGTTACGAATTTAGCAAGATGTGTGATTTGAAGAACTGCATTGCAGTCCAATTCCACTGTAACAAATCACGGTTTTAACACTGAGGACTGATCTGTGTGTGTGTGTATATGTATATATATTAATTTTTATCTTTTTTTTAATCATTAAATACTTCTCCATGAATAAGCACTCTATCCAGGACAGATCTTTCAACAGTTGTATCACATGCAAGTTGTGACATGTTTAGTTTGCACGCTTTTTTCCTTCTTTAATATCTTCTTGTTTTCTTTAAAGTGTTTTCTAAACATTAAGTACAAGAAGGAGTAGGGCTGAAAGACTGAGAAGATGTTAGTGACTAAGTGCTCACCTTGTGAGTGTACAATGGACTGCTCTCTATGAATTGTTCTTTTTTATGGTACTGGAAATGAGTTTCTTTGAATTTTAACATGCCACTAGTTCAGTTTTGTTTGTCTTCACGTTTTTGTTTTTGTCTTTTGCTTGGTTTGTTTTTCAACAGCTGGAAGAAGATAAAACATTCCAGGAATTCTTGGTGGTCCACCAGAAACGGTCTCAGGTGGCCACTTGGGCTAATGACACTTTGGTGGAGGAGCCCAAGAAGGAAAAATCAAAGCCAGTGGCTGATTATCTGAACTTTGATTCAGATGAGTCTGAGGATCTGAGTGAGGAGGAGAAGGATGGGAGTGAATCCTTTAGAGATGAGGAGGAAACCAGAGGTACTAAAATGGACTATCACCCTTTGCTTGGCTTTGTCATGGTGAATGGGAGAGCAAACATGCTGATGGAATTTGATTCAGTGTCCTGCTTACGAACAGTGAGTGTAATCAGAAGGGTAGTTTCTCCAACACATAACTCGTTGTGTGCACTGTGGAAGTGCAGATGCCTTCCCAAGTACGGAGAAATTTGGGAAACACTCTTTCTGATATTAAGGGGATGGCATTTGTGCTTTCTCCTGGGTCATTAATTCAAAGCCTAGGAAAATGAGCAGGGCAGCCCTCTCCAATTTGTATTATACATGAATTGTTGCTTAAAAGAAAGCAAGCAGGAATCCAGGCATGTTAGTGTAGAAGTGCTGGTTTAAAATCGCTCTACTGTTTTCTAGACTTCTTTGTAAGTGGAAAGTGTAGAGTAGAAGGTCACAGTAATTGTGCCTGTTCTCAGCTTTAACTTGGCTGGGGGGAGAGCAGCAGTATCTGTAGATAAAACTTCTTTGGTCTCTCCTTTCTGACAGCAAAGAAACAACAGGAGAAGAAGGCAGCTACAAGAGAAGACCTCTCAGATATGGATTACCTGAAATCTAAAGTAGTGAGGGATTCCTCCTCCTGCTCTTCATCCAGTACAGAGGAAGAAACAGATAGTGAGGAAGAGGAAGAGGAAAGCAAGAATGAGGAGGATTCAGGCATTACAGAAAATATTGGCACCCACACAGATAAAAGGAGGAAGTCAAAACCCCAAGAAGCAGAGCAAGAGACACCAGCAGAGAAGAAGAAAAAAGGATCCACACTAGAGGTAGAAATGAATTACGCTTTTGTCACGCTTAAGGCAGGAGCTTCATGAGATAGTATGTGTTTGTTGGTTACTCCAGGGATGTAACTGAAAACTTGAAGTCTGGGAGACCCCTAGGCACCAGCTTTTTTGGCTTATCGGGTGGGACCCATTTAAAAAATGGATTTGTCAGATCTCCTCTCAATGCTAGTTAAATTTCTTTTTCTGGAAAACAGAACTTCCTAAGGGGTAGTGTTAGTGCCCCTTTCATAGGCTTTTCTCTCTTCTTACTGCAGGGAATACTTTGCAGAGCTTGTTTTTAGCATCTGCATTTGACCATCCCAGTCAGGCTTTGCACCCTTATCGAAGTCCTCCTGCCCAGGCTGATGGAATTGTTTTTCCTCCTCCACTCTTCAGCCTCCTGCTTGCTATTCAAAATCACCTGGTTGTGTCATGACTTCTACTTCTCAGTCAGCTTCTTTTTTTCCAGTCTTCTGTGCAGCAGAAGCACCAAGTCAGTTCAGCAGAAGCAAGCACGCCACACACAGTGAAACTACGTGGTGCCCCTTCGAATATCACTGAGGTAAGCCTGGCTCCCGAGCTGAGAATTCCCAGCTTGTAACTCAGCAAGGTCTTTGCAGAGGCCCTGTCTTCACTTGGTTGAACTGTGCTGAGGATTTCATGGGCAGCTGGGGAAGCTTTTTTACTTGTACAGGTACTGCTCCAAAAGTAATGCCTCCTGTTGTGTTTTTTTTGTTTTGTTTTTTTTTTTATGTTGGCCCATGACATCAGAAGTGGATGTTGGTATGGCAGTAGGAGTTGGCCTTTCCCACCAATATTCCTTTACATTTTGTTGCTGTGCAACAGATGGTGGCAGAGGAGAACTGACAAAATGGTATCTGACGTGGAAGTGCATATGAAGCAAAGATGAGGAATTGAGTTTCTCCTTGTGAAAAAAATTTCACTCGTTTACATCCATCAGTGCTGGCTGAACATTGATGGAGATCAAACAGTGGAATTGAGCACAGTGAGGGGTGGGTGCTTTGTTTCAGTGTGACAGTGACTCTGGGTTACCTCTTCAGGTGCAGATTTTTATGAGTGCAGCATCCAGGCTCCTGTTCACTGCTGGTGAAATTACAGAGCTAATGGTAGTGGCTATGTTGAAAAACAGTTTTTTGTAGCTGAGAACTGCCTCTATCAGATAATATTACACTCTTTGTATCTGTTGTAGATTTCATGGAAATAAATACTTTTACTTTTGGAGTGAGCTACCTATATTACACGTGGTGTTTTTATGGTACTTCTTTCAGAAAAGGTTGTCTAATGACAGCTTTCTGTATCCAACAGCTCATTTAAGCAATTCTTATTCTTCCTGCAGCAAAAGATTCGAGAATTCTTGTCACCTCTGAAGCCAGTGGCAATCAGGATAGGAAAAAATGCCCAGGGGAAAAATACAGGTAATGTGTATTTGTGGAAGAGGGTTGGCTGTGTGAGTCAGATGACCTCTCAGTCACACCTTTGTTCTTTCCATCTGTAGTTCCACATTACTGGCTTGTGTCCCGTTTCTTACTGACCTTTCTGTGACTTTGCAGCTCACCTGCCCTAGTTGCTAGCCATGGGATGCTGTGGACAGAGTAATGTTGGCTGTACTCCCTTAGGGTAATGCAGCAGCATTACAGTAGCGGGAGCCTTTTCTTTGGTTTGTCTGTGAAGTTTTCCTAAACTTCCCCAACCACGCCAAGGAAAGGCCCCTTCCTCTGGGAAAAGTGGCTGCTGCAGATCTGCCTTTAGCCAAGGTGCTCTCCTGACTGGCTGTGACTACTGGAAGTACCCATCAGAAGGTGCAGGTCCTTAGAGCTGGCAGGGAACTTAGTTATATGCTTTCCTTTCATAGCCTAGAAGCAGATGCACCGTTTCTTTGCTCTTGAAGGTGCCTGTGGAAAGCCTACTTCAGCTGTTAAGACAGGCTTGTTCAGTTTATACATAGAGAATGAGCTATTAAGAGGCAGCCTTCCAGTCTGCCACAGCCATTTTCACTCTGGATTGAAAATTTAATGGGAGCTGAATGCCTTATCTGTAGGAATCTGTTTTAAAAACCTGATTCACCCTTAATTAGCCCATTACTGACTGTGTTTCCCTGCATGATGCTCAGCTGAACCTTTTCTTCCTCCAAGGTTATATCTTTGTTGATTTGAAGGGTGAGGCAGAAGTGCAAAGGGCCTTGAAGCGGAAAAAAGAATACATAGGTAAGTGCTGTTTGTTCCTTCTTGTTCTGATGTCAGTGACAGAGTGCTCAGGTGTTAAAGTGCTCCCTGTGAAAGAATCTCCCATTGCTTCAGTTTCTTCCATGCAAATGGTGGGGGAGGTTTCCTCTGCACAGCTGTTGTGGGATAACCAGTTGCCATGTAAGTGCCATCAGGAGCAGCTCGGAGTGGCTGACCTATGTGTGTTACTCTTTGGCTCTTGATATTTGTCATGTGCCCGATGTGTATCTTGCTTTTGGTAAAAAAAAAAAAAAAAAAAAGATACTGTAAAAATCAAGTTGGGATAGTGCAGGGGTTTGTACAAATGATTCTCCAAGCCTGCATTTGAAACCCATTCTTACTGAAGTCCTTAGTGAAGCTGCTCATACTTGGCAAAAATCCCATGTAGGATTGGAACATAGAAGCCTGTGGAAGAGGTTGATGGAATCAGAAGGATTGAAGCTGTCTGAAAGGAAAGGAGTCTAAAGATGACTAGCAGATGTTCTGCTAATCTCTTGAAACTGTCTTTCTTTTATTTAATCTGACAGAATTCTACTCAGTTCTTTTGAATTGTGATTGCTTTTGTCGCTGTTGTAAGCCTAGATTCTTAACACATTGATATTGATAGCTCATGGCCTCAGGAAGCATCTGATGTGCCTGTGTGTGTTTGTTGACTAGGTGGGCGATACATTGAGGTGTCCCGATGTGAGAATACCCCAAAAGAAACTGTTACAGCAAAAACTCATGACCAGCCTTGGCAACGAATGAAGAGGGATGATGAGGAAGAGGAAGACTTGTCTGAATCAGGGAGACTCTTTGTCAGAAATCTTCCTTTTACTAGCACTGAGGAGGACTTGGAGAAGATCTTTTCCAAGTATGGTACGTACTTGCTGTAGTGCTGGAACTTGCAGTGCTTTGTCTCCTTGCAAGCAGAGGTTTGCTGGGTGGGAATGCACGTATGAATCTGCACCTCACACCTCTCAGACACAGACAGACTCAAATCATCTTCAGTGCCTGGTGTGACAGCATTGGACTGCTTGGTATTGAAACTGATGCTGTACCACTTAGCTCAGATGTGCTGTGTGTGCATCTGCCCTTATTCTTCATATCTCCAATCCCACAGTTGAAGCCATGTGTGCTACAGCATATCTGGACTTTGGGTGCTACTGCTGGGCCCTCCTTGTTGGTCTGCAGCTAGTGGCTCCGCACGCAGACTCATGGCTCATCACACACCTTCCTGCAATGTTCAGACCTGCTCTTCTCTCTCTGGCTCCTTTCCTAGCTGTGACCAGGGGATGTCTGTTCAGAATGCTGCTGGCAAGTGTGGTGGCCGTGTAAGTGATCGCTCACTGAAAGGCTTTTTCTCTTGCAGGGCCTCTCTCAGAGATCCATTTCCCTATCGACAGATTGACAAAGAAACCCAAAGGATTTGCTTTCATTACCTACATGATTCCTGAACACGCAGTGAAGGCCTATGCAGAAATGGATGGGCAGGTGTTCCAGGTACAGTGACTTCAGTCTCACATGCGATCAGCCTACCTGGTAAAGGTGGTTATTAGTGAAGCACACAGGTGTTTGCTCCTAGGTGTTGCTGAGCAGAATTCCCCTAGGTGCTAAGGGCTAAATTCTGCTTTACTGTCTAGGAACACGACTGCCTCTGGCAGAGCAGCCTGGTTTGAACAGTTTCACAGATAATACCGAGGTCTGAGTCTGTCATGCTTTGTATGATTACTCTCACCTGCAGTATGCCTCTAAGAAGGAAGGTTTACTTTCACCTAGTTCACTTGCCTAAGAGAAATGTCTGAAAATTTCTTTCCTCTGCTTAGTTCATGAACTTCTGTGAATTATTTCAGAGCTTCAGATCAATGTTTATAAATATCTGAAGTGCAGGTGTCAGTTGGATGAGGGCAGACTCTTTTCAGTGGTGTGTAGCGATAAGATGTGGAGCAAAGACCAAAAACTGAATCATAGGGATTTTCACACAAAGAACTTCTTTACAGTGAGGGTGGCAGTGCATTGGGGCAGGCTGCCCAGAGAGGTTGTGGAGTCTTCCTCTTTGGAGATATTCAAGACCTATCTGGACACTTACCTGTGCGACCTACTATAGGGAACCTGCTTTAACAGAGAGGTTGGGCTCAAAGATCTCTAGAAATCCTTTCCAACCACTGCAGTTCTGTGATTCTGAATCTTGTCTTTTCTTCTAGGGCAGAATGATGCATCTTTTACCCTCCACAATCAAAAAGGAAAAAATTGAAGATATTGATGCAGAAGAATCTTCCTCCTACAAAAAGCAGAAGCAGGCCAAGGACAAAGCCAGCAGTACCAGGTACGGAGGTGTCTTGTGGCAGGGTAAGACAACACAACCTGCCAAATTACCAGATGGCCAGAATGCATCTTTGTAGGGTCTGTATAGATTACCAAAGTCAGTAGAGAATTTGTTATGCAGCTTCCTGTTTCCTTTACCTCTTACCTACTTAATTCCTCTTTCCAAGTAGCTCTAGTAGTTCAGCAAGTACTGAACATATATGGAAAGAAATGTGGTTTTCTTTGGCTTTGTGTATGAATTTCTCTGGTGTCTAATAAAACTGATCTCATGCTGTAACTCTTCAGGGTAGTGGCTACAAATCAGTTACACCTTTCTCATCCACTCGGTCGCCTGTATTCTAAAACGTTCAGGAGTTATCTTTCTAACAGACTGGTTTGAAAGTTGGTAATATTTTCAGACCTTACAGGCAAGGAATGCAACTTTCCTTGCGCAGGATTTTGCTTTTAGGAAACCATATGAAAAAACACACGTTCCTCTGAGCCAGTTTCCAGTTATAACTGCATAGCTGTGGCCACTCACATGCTAGGGAAGAAGAGCTAAGGTGCCAGCATTGCTGCCTTTGTTTGCTCACCAGTCATGTCTCTCTCATCCTGTCTATTTTCTAAGGATGTTCTGCTGTTATTTCCCCCCCATCTTATCCTTGTTACTAGTGGTGGCCTTGAAAGCTCTTCTTTTCCAGGACCATTGAACAGAGAGATGTCAGTGGAAGAAAAAACTGCAAGATTTGAACCTCTTTCTCTTTCCAGCTCTCACAATTGGAATACATTGTTTGTGGGGACAAATGCTGTGGCTGATGCAATTGCTCAGAAATACAATGCTTCCAAAAGCCAAGTGCTGGATCATGTGAGTTGGGGTACTGATCAAATGGGGTAGGAGACCATTTTCTGACCTCTTTGCTCATGGCTAACACCTGCCTGGTCGTTTTGCACAGCAAGAGCTGCTGCGCAGTCTTAAGCTCCACACTGACTGAAAGGTCAGTGGTCCTGTAGCCTGTCTGTAGGTGACAGTCTTTGAAACTAGAACTCAAAATGACACTCCTATCTCTGCTCTTTCCCTCCTAGTTAGGCTTTTCTGTGGCTGAGGTTTGTATTTGCATGTGACTAAAAATTGATGGGAATTCACAGACTAAAATTTAGAATCACTTCACTTTCCTTGAGAAGTTCTCTAGCTCTAACAGCAAAACTCCCAGCAGCTTCAGAGGAACTGAACCATTTTGTCTTCAATTTCTCTGCTCTTCTAAGAGCAGCAGGAATAAGTGCTCAGCAAATTCCTGGACCAGGCCCCTTTGCTTCTGTTTTGAACGCTTACAGCATTGTTGACTGTTATTCTTGCCTGCAGGAGAGTAAAGACAGCGTGGCAGTGAGGGTTGCTCTGGGAGAAACCGAGCTGGTCCAGGAAATCCGACGGTTCCTCATTGAAAATGGAGTTAGCCTGGATTCCTTCAGTCAGGTGAGATGCCTGCTGTGAGGCTGCAGAGTGAGCCTGGTTCTTCTGCCCAGTCCTGACATCCTATGCTCTTTTTAAGATTTTTAATTAAAAATCTTCATCGTGCAGGATTGAACTATTGAAACAGTTCTGAACTCTTAAAGATGAAGTCATGCTTGGGATAGTTGAAGTACATGCGATAGTGTGACAACATGTTAGTAGCAGAGATGAAGTCCTGTGTCTGTAGCAGGATGCAGCTGGAACTGAAATCTGTGTGTGTGAGAATTTGTGTAATGAGGTTTGTGCTGGGGCATGCATCTTCTCAACAGAAAGCCTTTGCTAAGTGGTGGTTGTCACTTTTGGATCCTGTAAAGGCCTGACATGGCATGAGAGAGCACACTGTATTGAAAATGAAATCTTCAGTTAGTAAGAGATTGGTTTTTGCTTTCTGAAGTCCCATGTCCTCCTTCTCCTCTTCTCCCACTGAACATGTCAGGCTGCTGGTGAGAGAAGTAAAACTGTGATCCTGGTGAAGAACCTCCCAGCCACCACAAGCACAGCAGAGCTGGAGGCTGTCTTTGGCAAACACGGCAGCCTGGGCCGGGTGCTGCTCCCAGCTGGAGGCATCACAGCCATTGTGGAGTTCCTGGAGCCAACCGAGGCCAAGCAAGCATTCACTAAGCTGGCCTACTCCAAGGTGAGTGTAGCCAGAGGGTATGCAGCTGCCTGCAGGATGTTGGCTAATTGTGAAGCTCCTGAAAAGAGTGCATGCTAAAATTGAGATAAAGATGGTTTTCAAGGGAAAGTGAGCTAACAGCATTCACAGAATGGCCAATGTTGGAAGGGACCTCAAGGATCATGAATTTCCAACCCCCTGCCACATGCAGGGCCACCAACCTGCACATTTAATACCAGCCCAGGCTGCTCAGGGCCCCATCCAACCTGGCCTTGAACACCTCCAGGGATGGACAGGGCATCCACAGCCTCTTTGGGCAGCTGTTCCAGCACCTCATCACTCTCATAGTAAAGAACTTCCCCCTGACATCCAACCTCAATCTTTCCTCCCTCAACTTCAAACCATTTCCATTAAAAGGAAAACATAAAACATCTTAAAACCATAGCATTGCTATGTTATTTCCTCATTCTTAGATTTAGGAAGATACCCAGTGCATCTATATGCTGCAGTAGCTAAGTAGGACTCTCAACTCACAAAGAAATAAAAATTAAAAAAAAAAAAAAAAAAAGCTGGAAGAGTGTGCTGTGACAAGTGTCCAAAAACTCTCTGTGGCCTGGGAGAGAGTTTCTGATGCCTTTTGCTATGGTAGAGTTGGTACTGAAGCCTGGAGCTCTCCTTGGGAATCCTTTCCTAGCTGTGGCCTTCCTTGTTCCTTGTCCTCTGGTTTCCAGAGGCTTGTCCTCTATGAGGTTGGATACTGACTCACTTCTCCAGTGAAAGATGGTTGAGCCAAACAAAGATGCTGCATAGCTTTTCTTCTCTTGTCCATAACAGGGTGTTTGAGGGGAAAATGGAGCTGAGAGCAGACTTTTCTTCAGGCTTCAACTTTTGCTCTTCACATTTCTCCTGTGTTCTCTCCACAGTTTCACTCTGTGCCGTTGTATCTGGAATGGGCTCCAATGGGTGTCTTCTCCAGCCCAGCCCTTCAGAAAAAAAACATAGAAGCTGTGGAGAAGGAGGGAAAAGAAAGGCTGGTACCTGGTAAGAGCTTAACTGTATCAGAGGAATCTGCCTTTGTTTCCATGCTCTTTTCCATGTAAAGTAGCAATGCTGACATTCCTGAACTTTTCGACGCACTGGAACAGATTGCTCAGGGAAGTTGTGTGTGTACCCTGGAGGCATTCAGGACCAGGCTGGGGCCTTGGGCAGCACGGTTTGATGGGTGACAACCAGCCCAAAGCAGGACAGTTGCAACTGGATGAGCTCTAAGGTCCTTTTCAACTGTAATGGCAACAAATGCAAGGTGTTACAAAAAGAAGGGTGCTTACCTGCCTCTGAAGATCTAGGCTTGTAGAAAGACTCCACAAAGGATCTCTTACTAGAGACCCTTCTCCAGTGGCAGTCAGCCCTTAAATGAGGTCTACGAGAGGTGCAGCCAGGCTCCCCCCCTTCCAGTCACACAGCTGAATTGCCTTCACCTGTGCTTTCAGGGCTGACCCAGTCTTTTCTCCAGGTGCTCAACCACTGATTCAAGCTGTTAATCAGCAGCTCCTATACACTAATGTAAGTTATTCTGTAACTGGAACAGAACCAGCCTCATGGCATTCAGTACATGGTTCTTAGGGTCACCTCACTGGGCTGTGTGGTTGCTGATGTTGCCACTCAAGTTCTGGCCTTAGTCCTGTCTCACTCCTTGCCTGTTGGATGAGATGTGAAGAGTGTGGTACTGCCCACTGTACACCAATCCAATTTGGATTGGAGCAGATGCTCTGGAAAGGAAACTTTTGGTCCATTTTGCTCTTGGCAGCAGCCACTGAGAGCTGTAGTTACTCTGTAGGCCAGCCCTAACCCCAGAGTGCATGTGGTCTCATGCTCTGCAAGGACACCTCCTTGTGCAAGAGCACCTGAGCAACTGGCTTGCACAGCAATGGAGGATCTGGCAGCTGACTTGCCAGTGGCAGGCTATGAGTCTCTACTCTTCTTTCTCTGTTTCTCTTGCATCAGTTCCTGCTGTGTGCTTTGTCTGGATGATTTTCCACTGCTGCAAGGGCAGAGCCTTCTCTCCACTGGTAAACTCATTTTCCCCATCCTGTAAACATTAATTCTCGCCTGTATATTTAAAACCTTTCAAGACTTAAAAAAAAAAAAAAAAAAAAAAAAAGAGGTTGGCTTTAAATAGTTTTGTCTCGTTGGAAGCTATTTCAGGACTGAGGTTTTGGGAGGGGGGAGAAAAGCTAATGAAAAGCCTCTTCGCGGGCTGCTGTTCTGCATATGGGTCACAGGGGATGGCTGGAGCCCAAGGGAACTGGGGGAGCTGCTTTATCTCCCTGTATCCGAGACCCTCACCTCAAGATAAAGGGCTTTAAGCACAGGAGCTCCTGGAAGGCTGCTCAGGGCTGATAATGGTCTTTTCTGCCAGCTTCTGAAGCTCTGCATCTAGGAAAGGGGAGAGGAAGGGGATGTGCAATAAACTCATCACCTCGTTTACAAAAGGGCTTTGGGCGGCGGCACGTGGCCTCTTATTGTGCCAGCTACAGATGGAGGCACCTTTTTCTCCTACCCTGTCTCACTAAATCTCTTCCCTCCCTTTCTTCAAACGACTTATCTTCAAAGGCAATGAGTTTTTTCCATGCTGTGTTGGCAAACATGCTGCGGGTTGGAGCAAGGAGGGTTTGACCACCTGACTGGGAAGGCTTGGGCTGTGTGGTGCCACCGGTAGGGAAGGCAACTGGATGGAGCCCTGTGGGGAAAGTTGGCTATGGAGTTAGAGCTGGGAAGTGTCTAAGCACCCCTGGCTCCATGCAGGTTCTCTCATACCAAAAAAGTGAGCACTAAGCCTAGAAAAGTCATCGAGGGGATGGTGGTAATGCCAGAGGGAGATGCTTAGCTTGGTCCCCTTGAGCACAGCATCAGCTGTGCTGTTAGGGGCTGAAGCTGGTATGGAAAACAAGTTGTCTAGGAAGGGAAGAAGTTGGAAAGCCAGTGGATGACAGCTAGTGTGTCTAACAACGGCCTTCGTGTGCTGATGCGGAAGTTGTGGTTTCACAACCTGTAGGTATGTATTATCAAGAGATGAGGTGTTAGATCACTGCAGAATTGTACTTAATTGTCCAGGGCTCCTTGCCTAGTTCAGTAGGTGTCTGGCAAGGATTGATGTTAGGTGTTTAAGGGCCAAGCAGCAGGCTTATGGAGTTTCTGCATTCAAAGGATTTTGTTTCTACAGGGACCTGTTCACATGTGCGTGCTGAGTCAGCCTCAGTCTCTGTTCACCCAGTAGAGGAGTGGTCTGATCTTGCTGAAGCAGTGACTGTCAGCTGGGGCAGGGGACGAGCTCACCCAGATTTGGCTTTGTTGTGTCTTACAGATTGAGTTTTCTCTTTTTGTATCAGATGGCGACACAACTGTAAAGGGTTCAGGGGAAACATCAGCACAGGATGAGGAAGAAGATGAAGAGGAAGATGAGGAAGAGACCATTCCAGGTTGTACCTTGTTTATCAAGAACCTCAACTTTACCACCACAGAAGACACACTGAAGGAGGTAAGCCGTAAGCAAGGAGTGGAGTCTGGGTTTTGCTTAGTATAGGCAGGGCTGCTGTGATGGATAGGAGCAGGTTGAGACCACACTGGGCACCTCGTTGCTGGAAGGCCCCTACTCATTGCATGGGCTTGAAGAAAGGGCTCACCTGTGTTGCAGAGTGCAGGGAGAAAGGTGTCCTCCACCTCTGATATGCTAACGGTGGTGTTGAAAGGAGTTAAATTGTCAGTGGCATGGCCCTAATGGTACATGAGGGAGCACTGGGAGTACTGGGGCAGGAAAACTCCACTCTTGAGTTTTAGGCTTCTATTAGACAAACGTATCTGAAACAGTTTTGATGGATTTGAATTCTACCTTGGGACAGGTGGAAGCAGTAGGAAATCTTTTAAGACTCTTTGTTTCCCATTCTTCTCCTTGGGATCAGCACTTGTGCAGCTGTAATACTGCACGGCATGCTATGGCCATAAGTGATTATTTCACTGACATGTGCTTGGATTTTGTGCCAGTATGGAGCTGTCTGTGCTGCTTTACCTCAGCAAAGCACTTGGGGGAGATTGTAGCGTTTCTAAAACCACATGGAATATTAATAGTGAGGCTGGGAAAAAACAGCTGCAAGTTCTCACCTTTGCCACTTTCTGTAGCCTTGTGACATGCCGTATTTCATGGTCCAAGAATGATGGTGGGATGTCAGTCCATCCTGGACCTGTGCTGCTCCATTTTGGGATGGAGGTTCTGGTATAGATCTGGTCCTGCTGGCTGTGGGGACAAACCTTAAATACTCAGAGAAGGACCAGGACTTCTTTTTTTTCTTTTTTCTTTCCTACATTCCAGTTGCAGTTGTACAAGGGAATCATACAAATGTTGTGCCACGGTAGAACAGCCCATGCTGCCCTGCAGCACCTCTCTTACAACTCTGGAAGGAGCTGTTTTCTTACGAGGATCACAAGAGTTACCTGCAGTTGGGTCCCTGCCTGGGTGCAGACAGCTTGTAATCTGCTGTGGTCCCCCACAACAACCACAGAGCTCAGCGGTTTCTGAGGAGTGGTGAAGGATTTCTGGGACCATCTGTGTTGATTTATTTACAAGTCTGTGTGTGTATTTGTGCAGAAATAATCTTGTAAGAGAAAAAGCAGCTGCACTGCCTGCTTGTCAGGTGTGCCTGGCGGGGAGGTAGGCTTGCAAGCGTGTGCCTCTGGCTCTGAAAGAGTGCTACACTGTCACTCAAACTGAGTTATAAGCCTCTGACAAAGGGTGTCTGAATTCCTTGCAGACGTTCTCCAAAGTGGGAGCTGTGAAGAGCTGCACAGTATCCAAGAAGAAAGACAAAGCAGGTACTCTAGATGTTACTGTTCAATTCCTTCCCGCAGCTGGTTGCTGAGGGCTCAGGTGTGGCATTGCGTTAGCATTCATCTGGATGAGCATTTGTTATTTTTGCATTGATGAGGTCTTCAGTGTTTCTAGAAGTGTGCCTGTTGAAATGGCTGAAAACAGCAGCCAAAAACACACTGGAGTTCAGTCTAGAAGGTTAAGCTGAATTGTGGAATTTGTGGAGATGTGGCCTTTTCTTGAGATCAGGACAGAGAAGCCAACTCCTTCAGGATCACAGAGCGGGATGCAAGTTGAAAGGGACCAGTGCACTTAAATGATTGAACATGTGCACAACACTTTATCCACAGCAGCAGCCACAGTCTTCAAGGGTGCCTGGCTGAGTACTGCGCTGAGCAGGCGTTGTTTGCTGCCTGTGCTGATCCCAGCAGGATCTCTGCCTACCTCCCATGGGGTTGGACAGGAAAGGGATTGCATAAGGCAAGCTGAATGGGCTGCATCTTTCCAGATTTTAGGCTAGGGATTGCACAGCTCTGTGGGATTTTGCCTTGGGGAATAACTCCCTAGGCATCCTTTTGCATGGGATGCTTAAAAACTCCGATTCACTGAAAGAAAAAGAATAAAGTCCGTTCTTCAGTGCTGCTGACATGTGTGGCATGCTCATGACTAGACAGCAGCATTTGAATCTGGTCTGAGCTCATCCCGCCTACCAGCACTATTGGTTTCTGTTGCTGCAGGGTGACCTCAGGATCCTACTGCCTCTCAAGTTCGGAAGTTAGAAATTTGGTGATGTGTTTTTGCTTATGGATTTTTCCTTTCCTCTCCTAGCTTTATTTATGGGCCTGGAAATTGCAACTGCCTTTCCAGGTTCACAGAAGTATATTCTGTTTTTTGCCTGCCTCACAGATGTTCTGTCTCTCAAATGTTGGGCTTTTGTTTTGTTGTAGTGGGAAATCATCCCATTACTAGCACATGACAGTTTGCCTTTAAACAGATCTCAAATGCTTGGTTCCCAGCAGTGGTCATTAAGTGCCTATTTGCTGTCTGTTAACCAAAACCAATTTCTGAATGGGTTGCAGATTAGAAAAGCCTCATCTGGGGACCAGACTGCAACCTGCATATTTCTTTCCCACAGCAAAAGTCACACTTATGTCTGGGCTGTTTACAAATTTCCCCAGTGAAGGTCTTGTTTCGTACATTAGGGAAATGTCCTGTGTATAAGCAGAGGCTTGTGTATCTATAATAGGATCAGTCACCCTGACTACAAACTGCGGTAGTTCTATAGGACATACAGTTATTGTTTTATTTATGGAGGCTGTGCTGAAATCTCACAAAGCTCAAAATCAGTTTGGCATACAGTGCCATCTCTGATAGCAGCATCAAAACAAGCTCCTCAAACTGAGCATCCATTCTAGAGCAGTATTTCGTTCCATGCAAGCTGTTAAGGAGTGTTAATGAGGAATATGACAGTCAGGACAAGGACAGACTGGCCCCTTCTTCAGTGTATTAGTTTTTGCTTCCCCCCAGTTTTAGCAGTCAGAGATTCAGAGAATTTTTGTGCTCACAGTTGTCCCTGGATCCTGCTGGGCACTGCAGTTAATGGTGGAATCCATGTAATGCTGTGGCAGTGTTAGTAGTTAGTATGCAACAGCACTTTGTTTTTATGTTTACTTTTTAGTATCCTTGTTTCCTGCTATCATAACAATTTTCCTTTATCTTCTTATAGGCACTTTGCTTTCCATGGGCTTCGGATTTGTGGAGTACAAGAAGCCAGAGAGTGCTCAGAAAGCATTGCGACGGCTCCAGGTAAGCTGAGGCCAGGTTTATTTCCAGAGATAGTGAGCAGTGATGTAGATAAACTGTGAGGTTCAAAAGCTAGTTGAGGAAGAGGGGTATATACCCTCTTCCTACCAGTACTTAGAAGGGTATTTCATACCAATACCTGGAGGAAACCTACATGAAAGCAGGAGGGGGACACTTTATCGAGGAATGTCATGATAAGACAAGAGGTAATAACTTTAAAATAAAGAAAAAGGATCTAGATAATATATTAGGAAGAATTCTTTACTCAGAGAGTGCTGAGTCACTGGAACAGATTGCCAAGAGATGCTGTGGATGCCTCATCCCTGGGATGCCCAAGGTCAGGTTGGATAGGGCCTCAGCAGCTGATCTGGTGGGAGATGTTCCTCACCACGGCAGAGGAGTTGGAACTAGATGCTTAAGCTCCCTCCTCGCTCAAGCCGTTCTGTGCAAGGGGGAATAGCTTGTACATAAGAATGTTTTACTAGCACTGATCCTATGCAGAGATGGCAGAAAATGTGGAATTATTAAAATTCAACAAGTTTATTCTGCAAGGTTTACTTGCAACAGTGACAGAGACCTAAGAATAAGAGACCCCCACAGAATAAGTGTAGCTTAGTATTTGGTGTTGTGGGGTTCAGTTTCATCTTCTGTGACTCTACCAGTGCTTCAGGGACTAGGGCTTGGATGCTCTTCAAGGAAATAAGTCATTTCTGGTGCTGCTAGAACAACATGCTAGTGTCTTGGTCCACATTACCTGCTGATGCAGGCTAGACAGCAGGAACACTCCTTTTCTATATAGACCTGGAAGAATTGCTCTGTGTATAATGGCTGTTTGCTCCATGACTGCAATCCATGGGTCTCACCTTCAACAGGTGGTGATTTTGCATTGCACAGCTGTGTAGTCCTGAGATAGATGGGTGTTCTGCATTGTTTTGAACATAGAATCCTGAGGTAAGCAGGACAGTGGAGATTTTGCAGAGGGAGTGGGCGGCAGGGCTCCAGGTTCCCAGCGTAAAGCCTTTGCACATCCTGTGCTGTTTCTGGACTGATTAGGCAAGAGGCTGCTTGTTTTCTGTGCTTTAATGTGTGGGTAGCAGGAGACAGAAGACTTTCTGTCTTGGCTACTGACAGCAAGTGAGTCATCCTTGGCTCATTCCAGAACAAGCTGTGAGGTGCTCCCTGCCTTGAAGAGTTTGCAGTCCAGAAGGAGAAGAACCAGTAGCCCAGGGCAGGGAAGTGACTTGCCTTTGCCAGGTTAGTGCCAGCGCTGAGGCCAATGAGCAGACATGAGGGTGCTGGCTGATTCCTCAGTTAGACTGTCTCCAGCTTCATATCAGAACCTTACCTTGTATGAATAGGGAAGACCTTTAGTGAGGAGAAGGGGAGGAATGTATGGGAAAGAATAAAGATGTGAAATGCGAAGATTGTGCTGGAACAGCTGCCCAGAAAGGCTGTGGATGCCCCGTCCTTGGAGGTGTTCAAGGCCAGGTTGGATGGAGCCCTGGGCAGCCTGGTCTAATATTAAATGGGGAGGTTGGTGGCCCTGCATGTGGCAGGGGGTTGGAGATTCGTGATCCTTGAAGTGCCTTCCAACCCTGACCACTCTGTGATTCTGTGAAATGTTATGCTTGTATCCTGGAAGCTTGAATGCTGTTGTGACTCATATTTTTTTGTTTTCATTTTAACTTTTAGGGCTGCATTGTAGATGGCCATAAGCTGGAAGTCAAAATCTCTGAGAGAGCTGTCAGGTAAAGCTGTCTTCCTTCTGTAGCATGGTTACATTTAGTCTGTGATAAGTCTTGGTAGGTTCTTCATTTCTAAGCTAGTATCTGTGCTTCATAAGGATTTGTGGCCAGTAGTGCTTCGGCTGTCTGACACATCAGCCTTTGTTGCACGTTGCATGGAGTCACCTTAGTCAGTACTTGGAAAGGAAGAAGGAAAAAAGAGGAGAGAAAAAAAGAGCAGATGTGAACGTGCTTGCTTACTAAGAGACTGACTTTCAAGTGAAACCTTAAGCAGCATACACTGATGGGGTGCCAAAAGTGGGTCCAAGATGAGAACCAGGCACGCGATACTTGTTTCATGTTTAAGGAAAAGGCTTCTCTGAAAAATGCCTAAGGTTCTTTTGGTGGGGAGCCTAAGAGGCAGACCTTTCTGTGGAGTTACATTTCCTGATGTCACATAACGAGGTGACTGACTCAGGTTTATAGCTTTACTGTTGAAATCTATGACTCATATCTACTGGGATTTTGATGATCTGTACCTATGAGGTTAAAAAAAAGTACACCAAGTGATTTGGAAGTGATTACTGGCGCCCTAAAAACTATCTTGTAGACACTTTGGAAATGCTGTGAGAAGAGTGTGTCTCTTACATGGCATAATTCCTTTGCAAATCTGGTACCTGGGGCCCAGAAGGCTGACAGTTCACTATCTGCACTTTGCATTTTGTGGCTTTTTTTTTAATAAAGCATTCATACCCATTCTGGGTTTTAAAATCCAGTCTGTAATGTAGAATGCTTTACTCTAAGCTGCTGTTTTGTTTTTTTTTTATATTAGGTAAATTTTTATCTTATTCAAATACAACACAACCTGAGCAAAATAATTTACCAATATATTTTAGTTTTGTTTATTGTTCTCTAAGTCAGTAGGAAAAAGAATGAACAGTCGCTTGCATTAGATTACTTGTTTAAATACATGCAAATGTTTCATCACCTGGTACTGAATAGACAATGTTTAGAGTCAGAAGAAAAGTTGGTGGCAGATGTGAGTACAAGCCTGCTGCCTTTGTGGAGTGCAGCTCCGTTGTGGCTGCACTCAGCAAGCCAGAAGCTCTGATTTTAAATTTGGGATTTAAATTACTTGCATTCATTCCTTCTCTATACAGCTAATGAAATATCCATTGTCACCAGCGTGAGACCGGCAGGGATGCCGTTGTGAGCTAGCTGGCTACTTCTGATGGCTGGCATTGAAGCAGACAATGTGCCCTGGGCGTGTTGCTCTGCAGTGCCCCTTACCTGCCCTGTCTGTTCACCTGACAGGCCTGCTGCAAAGTCCTCCCGAAAGAAGCAGACGGTCAAGAAGCAGAAGACTTCCAAGATCCTAGTCCGAAACATCCCATTCCAGGCCACCGTCAGGGAGATCAGGGAGCTCTTCAGGTAGGAAAGCATTCTCTGTCAGGTCTGGGCAATGCCCTGCTCAGGAGTCAGCAAGATTTTAATGCAGGACCTTGCTGATGGATTGTAATGATGAATTTTGACTTCTCTGTGGGAGCAGGTGAACTTGTAAGTAGAACTGATGTAGCAGGTTTTTCTGCTGTGAGATGCTGTCTGCGAGACAGATGGCATATGCCAGAGTTTTGACTCAAGTGCTCTGATCTGCTGCAGCTGGGTGGCCCATCACTCTGCAGTAGGCATGCACGGAGGACGGACATCTCCCCCTATCCAACAGATGACACAGCCTTGGATATTTTTTTTCCCTCTTGTTTGTAAGGCTTATGGCAGCATTCCTGCTGCTTGGCACACCTGGCTGGGAGGAGCACCAAGAGTCACTGCAAACAGCTGGTGTGAGAGGTATCAGCTCGGGCTGGCTCCTTCCTCCATCTGCCCTGCACACACAATGCTGTAGCTCCTTCCCAGCCTGCAGGGAGCACATAAATCTGGCTCTGCCTTTGCCGCACCTGGGTGTGTACCTCATGTGCTTGCTGCTGTGCATCCCTTGTGGCTGCAGGGATGCGAGGTATGCAGCTTGCCAGAGTCCCTCCAGCGAGAAGTACCTGAGCGATCAGTAGGGGTTTCAGAATCTTAGCCTGCTCTCTTCTCTTCCTATCCTCAGCCCAGTTGTGCATACAAGGATACAATAAGCCTTTAGTGTATCCCAGAAAAGAGTTGCAGCTGTGTAAAGTGCAGCTTATGTCATCTGCTGCTGCCAGGGTAAGAATCCGAGCGGTGGGCCCAGGCCATGCTCCCTGCTGTGCTGCTGGCTTACTGGAGGAATCTGGGAGAATTGTTGTCCAGCTCCATCCATCCATTTTGCTGTCAGCAAGACCGAGGGCGACAGCATCCATCTGCAAGATGTGAAGTCCTGAATCAGGAGGAGGCTTTACCGTGGAGCTGGTGTTTGTCTCAGCAGCAGGCAGTGTTTTGCTGGGTCAGCGCTGTGCTGTTCCACTTTAACCCTTTGAAAAAGTTATCAGGCTGTGCACAGAGCTACAAGGCTTTGCTGGTAGCAGGGGAAGCTCCTTTCTCTATATACCCCTCTATGAGCTGTGATGCTCTCCTGCCCTGACAGTGTTAAGAACAGTGGATACGGACAGTAGGTCCATGCTGCTACAGCCTGTGTTCTTGTAGGGTAGAGGAAAGCCACGGTGGTGACAAAAGCTATATGCTGCAATGCTGTTTTGGAGTGGGGTCTTTGGTTTTAAGTGGGTTTTAAGCACACCATGATTCAGCCCAGACGTGTTCAGGAAAAGCATGATGTTAGGATTCACGTAGAAGAGCAAAGGGATTTTCGTGCTGTGCAGGTGTAGCCTGGATGCTTTTGTTTCAGCATTGCCCTGGGAGCCCCAGTCGAAACAAAGCCCAAAAAAGCCTGGGGCTTCAGGGCAGCATGCTGAGGGAGCATGTTAGGCACTGCTCATTCAGAATTCAGCCTCTGTGGTTGCAGCCATAGCACCAGAGCAAACAAAAGCCTGGAACCTATTTGCCTTTTTGGGTGCTGAGCTATGTTCATGGAGTGGGGAGACTTGTGAGTATCAAGAGAACACACGAGTCCAGCAGAGAATGAGGGCTTTGCTTTGTGTTTTATTCTTCTCCTGCCTTGTCTGACACCTGGGACTGGGGAGAGGCTGTGATTCACACGGCAAGGAGCGCACAGCCTCCAGCAGCACACTGCTGCCAGCACTCCAGGATGATGCGCGAACATCCATTTTGTTTACCTGGGCTCTGTGGAGATGGGAGTTTGGTCCTGAAAACAGCGGCGGATGGCTGGGGGGGGATCCATAATCCTCCCCATGCCCAGCCAGCCCTCCTGGCCTGCTGAGAGGCTGAAACCGAGCACAGCTGAGCACTGTCATGTGCTTCGTGCTCTGAGATGGCTCTTTGACATCAGATGCCTGTGCTCTGGAGCTTCTTGCGTTTCTGTATTTAGGAACCCGTCTGATTTTTGTCACTGGCTTGAAATCGCAGACAATGGTTGGGCGGCAGAGGCGGCTCGGCCAGCAGGGCTGCAGGGGGCACTCTTAGCCTGCCCAGGAGAGCAGCCGGGGCTGTACGTGGCACCGCCAGCCTGGGGACACAGGGACAGAGCCAGGGCACAGCCCCGGCGCAGAGCCGAGCCGGTGAGCCTGCAGGACTACCTATTGTTTCACGTGCTCCAAAGCCCAGCAGCTGATGTCTCTCACCCTGCTCCCTTCTGTGCTTTTTTTTTTTTTTTTTTTTTTTTTTTTTTTCCTTTTCTCAATTGCTTTGGCAGGAGAAAATGCATTTGTTTTTACCCCGCAAACAAATATTTACGTGTTTTGAGCTTTTTTCAAGAAGCTCTCTTCATTTCTACATCTCTGATGGGCGGGTGTTAATGGCGCTGAAGCAGCAAAGCAAGGGAGCTGGGTGTTTTCAATAGCAATCGCGAAGGCTTCTGTGCACCGCTCGGGATTTCCTGAGCTGGCACTGCTACCCCACTTGTCGTTATGCTTTTTAGTGTCATTGATTAAGGATCTGTGGCTTGAACGCTTAGACCTGCCCAGCGCTGCCGCTCTCATTCTTACAGAGGCTGACAATGGATGCGGCTGCTGCCTTCCTCCGGCTGTGGCTGTGAGCAGGGCTGTGCTGCCGTGGGGCTCCGTGCTGCCCATCGTGCTGGGGCGGCGCGGCTGTGCCTCGCAGTGCTGCTGCAGAGCTCTGCCCTCCCATCCCCGGGTGCTGCCCTCTGCCATCCATCGGGGCTGGTTTTGTGAGATCTGATGGATGTTATTTTCTCCAGCGGGAGAAATGCTTTTCAATTATAGGGGCGGCTTTTGGGCTAGGTGTGAAGATCTAGCTTTTGTGGGTGTGTTTTTTCCCCATTTTTGTTCTTTATTATATTCTACTATTATCTTCACTACCTGGAAAAATAACAAAAGACAAATGGTCCTTCGTTCTTCCCCAAGAGCCATAGTTAGGGGAGGGAGACAAAGGCTCTGATACCCATGAAGACTGCTAATTTTTGCTACCAAATTGGGGGGCTTTAATGGTGTGACTTTTTTTTTTTTCCAAAAGGAACTCAAGATGTGACAGGCTGAATTGGAGATCTGTAAAAGGCCACATTTTCACAGATTGGAGCTCTGGCAATTTCTGAAAATTAGTCTCCTTTAAAATCTATCACATTAGATCCATACAACCTTCATTGGATGTTTCAATTAACTGTTTGTTTCACTGCGTGCTCTGCCATCCTCCTTCCCCCCATCTGCACCAACTTTCATGGATATCAAAGACATGGCTGATTTGCAGCTGGCCCATGACATTTCAAAGAGACACAGGTTTTATTTTTGCCAAAAGGGACCTGGTTAGATTTGGAAAGAGTTGTCTTTCAGATCTCTGCCCAATTGAATACTACCCGAGATACAGATGGAGGCGGAGAGCTTGCCTAGAGTTGGACATTGCTGCTTTTGCCACCAAAGGAACTGCATCTTAAGCTGCATGTTTTGAGGCTGGCACTGTTTCCTTTTAATTTCCTTGCAAAGTACACCTGAAAGTATGGAGAAGGATCCTAAAATTGCCATGACCTCTGCTTCCTGCCCTCCTCTGCCAATTGGGCACCCAAAAATCCTGAGCACTGCTCAAGGTGAGGTGTCAGGGCAGTTCTGATTTTCTCCATCCTAACAAATATGCGGCAGTTGATGCATCTGGCAAAACAAGTGCCTGAGCCCTATGAAGAGGAAGCCGATCTCTTCCCCCTGACAGAGGTCAGAAGTGAGAGCAGTGGTGGGATGGGGCATCAGAGTGAGAGCTCTGCTAGGAGAAGGAACATCTCTGAAGAGAGGTGCAATGGATAAACTGGCAGAGATTTTTTTTTTTAAAGGCAGTCTTTATGAAGTTAATTTTATAAGATGATGCCTTTCACTTCTTCTGACCTATTATAATAAAGTGTAGTTATCAGAATGGGCTTTTCATTTCCCATTATGAAGGACAGGGTGGTATAATGAGTCTGTCTGCCAGACACACTTGCTGTTCACACCTTTCTCCCAGTAATGGAGCCTACATGGCTGCAGACAATTTCTCCTTCCTGGAGTAACGAGTAACATTGCCCTGTTGAAGCTGTGGAAATCTTTGCTACTGAAAGGCAGAGGAGGGAAGAAAAGAAAAATAAGAGTGCCTTCATAAACTTGTGAGTTTGTTAAGCAACTGCTGGGCAGTATTAATTAGGATGCACAGTGGAAATGCCCCTGGGATGCATGGCGCTGCAAACATCACTCTCTGAGCTGTCCAATGTCAGCTCGTTCTGTGTGATATTTTGCTTTCAAAGCCCTAGACATTGTACTAGAAAGGTTTCAGAATCCATTGCTCTTCCTCCTAGTTGCTTCTATTTCCATCTCAGTGATTTGAGGAGCAGAGGTGGGATTGCTAGCTGTGCAGGCGCTGAGTGGGCTGGACCCCACTGCTGGGGCAGGACTAGGGGAATTCATCTCCCATTTGTAAGAAGGGCTCCTGGAAGCTGCTGGGTTGTGCCCTGCTTGCCCGGGCTGTGTATGTGAGCAGACTGAGCTGCATTTCTAGGCCACTGTATCAAGGTGGTCCAACAGTCAGCTTGCAGCTACAGCCAGTCTGAGGGACTTGTGCACTGAGGAGGAGGGGACGGTGTTGGAGTAACAAAGCCAAAGTGAAACTCCTTCTGTCCCATCTGGGGTTGGTTGCTGGTTGGAAGCCAGCAGCTCCTGCTGCCCCTGCAGCAAATGCAGAGCTGTTCCTCAGGCCGCTTCTGTCCAAGTAGAGCCTCATAGTCCCTGCCATGACCTGGTGGGCAGGCGAGTCCCTTGGTGCCCTCAGATTGACAACCCTTACAGCACTGGGGAAAAAGGCTCATCCTCACTACCTCACTACTCATTGTGTACTGGGCATTAGGTGCACTGCAGAAGCTAACCCTACTACTGAAAAGAGATCAGTGTGTAAGATGCTTGAAGGGATGCTGCTGTGGCAAGGCCTGGAGGTGTCTGAGCAGCTGAGCTCCAGCTACTCCACAGTGCCTGTAGTCATGGGGCCAGTGCTGGACACCCCCCTGTCCTGTCTGGCTGCTGGGGGCTGGGACAAGCAGCAGGAAACATGCAAGAGGTGCTCTCAGGTGGGACCAGGCAGGAGCAGCTGAGGAGCAAGAGGTGGGACTTGACTGCAAGCGTGATTGCTGACAGCTGTGGTGAGGCCTGTGCATTCCTACTGGAGTTCAGTGGAATCAGTGGGTTGTGTCCTCGAGGAAAGAAGTAAGCAGTTTAAATAAGCAGTCAACCCTTGAGGACCGCAGAGCAGTCATAGGTGCATGTGTGTGCCCTGGTGCCCCCATGGTACCCTGGATTATGTGCCAACAGAGCTTCTGCCCTATTTTGCTGATCTTATGGGGAAAAAACCCACGTGCTGCTGATTCAATTCCACAGACGGTTTCCTGTAACCTGGGTGCTGCAGACCTGGACCTGGAGTGCTGTGGGGCTGCGTGCCCTGGAGAAGCAGGGGCCCCATCCTCAGGGGGTGTAATTGCAGGGGCATCCAGTGATGCTAGCAGATGATGGCACTTCTTTAATACAAGATTGCAGCTCACTCTTAGGATGTGAGGTGTGCTCGTTGCTGACACCATAGGGTGTCTGTGTAGGGCTACTGGGGCTGCACAAAGCTGCTCTGAGGTCAATGCTTTCAGCCTAGATGCTCCCACTGCAGCTCAGCCCCTCTCAGCCCTTGCCATGCAGGCACCTTCTGCAGGTGAGATTGGACAGCATCTGGAAACGGTGCATCTTTGGTGCAGTTAGGGATTAGCTTGAGTGATGGCTGCCTCCTTCCTGGCTGAGAATCCTGCCCCATGGTGTCCTGCTCCCATGCAGGGCTCTGGGCACCGCCGTGCAGATCTGTGTGCTGAGAGCTGCTGGGATCTGTGGGGCTGCTTTATTTCTGGCGCTATCTCAGAAAGCATAAATTAATATATATGTGTATATATTTTTGGTCCTTCTTCTGTGTTGGAAAACCAAACGCAGCAGTACTGGGCTGCTATTCAGAGAGTAGATACGTAACTGGCTGCTTTAATTTGACTATCCAAAACAAGCCATGGGGTGCAGGAGAGTGAAATAGGTTTTCGGTGCTGTTTTTCAGTTTGAATCAAAAAGGTGTTTAACATAGATAAGGAAATGTTTAACTCTGTGTTATCTTGGCAGGGCTGCTTTAAAAGGTGGATCTTCTCAAGAGCAGAAGGAAGATTTTTCAGTATATCCCTTTCCCTGCCTTGAATATTCATTTCAGCACTGGATTTTAATTTTTTTTTCCCCTCTCCCATGCTCAATGTGCTCCACACCCGCAGGTCCCTGAGCCACAAGGAGCTCTGGCTGCCTGTCCTGCTCAGTCCTGCTGCCCAGTGCCATGCAGGGCAGTGCCGGGCTGCTCCCCTGCAGCAGTGCTTCTCATTGAGCTGCGTTCATTTGTGGTCATCAGCGCGGAGGGGCTGGGGAGGTGAGGAGAGCTGGCAAAGGGGCTGTGTGTCACACGTGTGTCAGATGGACTGTGGTATTCTGCTCTGGGGCTTTTGCAATTTTTCTGTGCCACTGAGGACTGGCACAGGTGCATGCACACGTGTCGTTTTCTTGCTCAGTAGGAAACGAGCAATGCAGCCCATAGAGGAGATAGCAGCCAGGGTTTCTGAGTAACGCGCTCTTACTGTTAGTATTATAAAGTCTTCTTTTGTCTGAACTACTCAGAAGCTTATATGCATGTTTGTATATAAGGAAGTGAAAACATGTACAACAAAAAAGTAGGACCTCACACTGTAGCTGCGTTGCCCGTTGGTCATCCCTCTGGGGCCGGCAGCGGATTTGCGAGACACAGGAAGTTGCAGTGATGCTGGCCCAACTTCTGAGCTTGTATCTCAGCTTTTAGGACATGGAGCAATCAAGGTGATTGTTTTCTTGATTTTAAAATTCTGCTCTGTGTCATTTCTTAGCTTGATGTTGACCCAGCCACCTTCCATGTCTTTTGCTAGCATATGTGTATTTTTCTGTCTCGCTTCACAAGAAGGCCTTGAACGAGCCCCCAATGAATCACAGTTTCCAGCTCATGATGACACTGTGTCCTTTATTTGCATGTCTGTTTACATTGCTGCCCATTGCGGTGTTTCTTCCTCCCCCTCTCCTGTGGGTTTCCAGCCCTGGAGCTGGGCTCTTACTGCTCTGGGCAGGCCCTGCCCTGCTCTCGCTGTGCCCAAGCACTTCTGTTGGCTTCTGCTGCCCATGGCACTATGAGCATTTGTCTGCACTCCCGCCCGCACGCTGCTTTTCCTGATGAAACCACGCCAAGGCAGAGCCCGCTGCCATCTGCCTTCTCGCCTGCCTTTGCTCCTCCCTCAGCAGTACCTGAACCAGCTGAGCGCTTCCAGGCATGAGGCAGAGAGATCTGAAATGTGACAGCCTGATCCAAGTGAGTGCGGGCAGCTCCTGTGGCTCGTCCTCCCGGGAGCAGGGTGCTGGGGACAGACTCCTGTTAGGCATCCGGCAGCTCACGTACTACCCCTTACTCAATGCCTGTTTTCATACCAAGGTTTTGTTAGGTGCGTGGGGAGCTGGTCCTAGGAAGATGCTCTGCTTTCTGCATGCTCAGTGGTGGACAGACTGCTGCTCCCTCTGTGCTTCTCTCCAGTTTGGGTCTGACTTCTTGTCCTCTTTCCCTTTCACCACATGGCTGTGCCAGCAGCCAAAGGGTTAAATGAGTTCGGGGGCAAGGGAGGGGGGTACAGAGCTGAGGTATTTCAGATGCTCATTACTCACTGCCAGCTTCCCCCAAAATCATATTAATTTCACGCTGTCACGCAGGACTGCGCTGTCTTTCCCGTCAGCATCCAGGAAGGGGGGTGTGCTCATCTCCGCCTGCCACGGGGATGCTTGTGAGGAGAGCTGCAGCCCCTGTACCCGTGGCTGTGCCCCCTCAGCAGGGCTGGGCTCCCACTGCCTGTGAGGCCCAGGGGCCTGCGGAGCTTCTCCAGCCGCCCGCTCCTGCTGATCGTTTTCCACCCCACTGCTTGTGCAAGAACCCCATGAAATGAGGTGTGCTGCAGCAGGAGGGAGGGGAGCGGCTTCTGCTGTCACTGCACACCACCGCAGCCCAGTTCTCCTGCCACCTCTGCACTGCCTGCATCACCTCCTTCACTTCAGGATATGCTATTTCTTTTTTTTTTTTTTTGGGGGGGGGGGCGGGGGGGAGGGTTTAGACTAAAAGGATCAGGCTATCTCCTCCCTGCCTCCCATCACCCTCCCATGGCTGTGCTCCTTGTGGCACATGGCCCTCCAGGTCACAGCACCTCGATTCCCCTGTGTGCAGCAGGCTCAGAAGGATGGCTCTGCCCACCCTTAGGTGGGAGCTGATGCTGGCTATCCTGCAACCTGCAGGACCTGCTCACTCTCACGAACCATTTTCTTGAGGAAACAGGGCTCTCCATCTGCCCGCATCACTTCTTGAGGCTGAAGAGGGTGCAGGGCTGCTGGATTCCTACCAGTAACACAGAGCTATGGTGGTGGATGGAAAATGGTGTGCAGACTGCTGCTGCCAGCATGCAGTGCTGCTCATTGCCAGTTCTCTGATACCATTAACCAGCTGAGTGGCAATGAGTCCGGCGTTATTTTGTGTTTTTTAATCTTCCCTTAAGCATCTCACTCTTGCTTCCCCATCTCCTTTTGAGGTCCCTCTCCCTGTAGATGCCATCCTTTGAGGTATGCCCTGCAGCGCACTACTGGCACACAGCTGTGGCCTTTTGTCAGCCCCAGCCCTGCTGGTGCTCCTGCTCTGCTCTCCCCCCAGCAGCTCATAGGGAGCTCCCAGCTCTCCTCAGCAAGAGCACTGCATGCAGCAGCCAGCAGAGCCAAGGTGTATGGCGCTGTGAGGGGATGCTTCAGCTTCTCCTCCTGTAACAGGGAGCTCCCGCTTGCCAGCGCTGCTCTGTGCTGCAGATGGAGCAGATAAAGGGAGGAGAGCACACCCTGTATCCCCAGCAGAAGCCCTTTGCATTCAGCCCCTCACCTGCCCCGTGGATTTGACACGTGGGGGGCATCACCGTCTGGAAGCAGGAGCACTTTAAGGGTGCCCACTTTGTGCCTGGTGCTGGAGCACAGGTTCAAGGCAGGAGGAAACAGCACTGCTGGGTTGTGCGTAGCACACACGGGCTGCTCCTGAGCCTGCAGCTGTGTCAGCATGGAGTGCTGTCCAAGTGGTGCAGCATTGGGGCGGTTGGTTTCTACCCAGGGCTCTGCTGCTCTCTCTCGGTTGTTGCAAAGCAAGCTGAGGGAACACGCAGAACATCCAGAAATATTTCTGTGCTTGCAGTGCTTCTGCAGCGCATCCAGCTGCGTGCAACCTGACAACTGGTGGCAATGCTGCTGCTGAGCTGTGCTCGGCTCCACGTCCTTTGTCTCCTCCTGGTCTGAGGAGCTTGGATGCGGCTGTGAGAGCTGTGTGCACTGTGCTGTGCTCAGATCTCGCCATCCTTGCAGTATTGAGGCACCAGAATACAAGTGCTTCACTCAGGCTTCCACGTTCTGAATGCATTTGCATGCATTTGATCTTCCCTACATGCTTCTCTTTCTTCATGATGAAAATAATTAATCTGGGTGTTTTTCGAAGTTATCCTGCAGCTTTACAGGGACAAGGCTTAAATAAGGATTCTCTTTAAAGAAGAGCTATGTTAAAATAGCTCTCTGCCTATAAATACCTCCTCACATCTATATTTGTTCTCCAGCTGAGTGCAGGAGGTTGTACAGTCGGGTCTGTGCTGGTTTCGGCCTGTAAGTACAAGGTTGCAGCCAGCATCCTGCAGCATTGCTGTTTTCCACGCAGGGTGCCCTGTGTGTCCCTTCTGGGGCTTCAGGGCACGGCTGCATCTCTTCTCATGTTCAGTGCTTTGCCAGTTGCACGAATTCCTCTTCTCTCTTTGAAATCAGCTGACTCCTAAGGAGCACAGAGCAAAGGAGATTTGTACCAGGCCCTCCTGCAGGGACTATTTTTAGCATAACTTATTTCTGACCGTAGCCGCGCTATGATCAGGATTTTCAGAAGAACCACAAAGAGATGGATCCCCAGTCTTGGTGCTGTTTGGGCTGTGGGTTGCTTTGAAATCCCAACATGTGGGAGGTGGGTGTGGGCACCACCACTCCTCAGCCCATGCAACTGCATGGCTCAGGAGCTCTGCAGAGCGGTGTGGGTGTGAAGTCCATCCGCAAATTCCAGTTCCTTGGGTTTGGGATGTAAGGGTGTCAGCCTGGTTCTCTGGTGCCTGCAGTGCTGTTCAGCTGGTGCCATGCCTAACCCAGCACTGTGCCTTCCCTTTGCCATCCCGAGCACTGGGATGGAGAGGTACAGAAGGACATCCGTTCATGCTTTGAGTAATGAATCTTTAAGCATGAAAATAATTGCAGATAGTGCCCAGGTGTCCACTTAGGGAGTGTGAGCAGGCTCGGTGAGCCCTGGGCACTTCTCTTTGGTCGCGCCAAAGAGAGGAGGAGAAGTGCCTCCAGCCGTGACGTGAGGCAGAGCGCAGTAAGGAGCCGCATCCCAGCACCGTGCTGAGCCCATGGAGCAGGATTAAACGTGACAGCATTACGACACCAAACCCGATGCTGTTTTAAAGCACCTGTTTAAAAATGACTTAAGTGGAGGGATATTAAAATTTTAAAACCTGCCACTGTGCTGCTGATGGAGGATTTAAAAAATAATAATCGCTGGGCTGTTTTTGTCCCTCTTTTTGCTTGGTTTTCAGAATTGGTTTCTTTCTGTTTAGCATGCAGCCTAATTGCGTAATTACACGATAGACTGGAGTAGAATTTAGTGCGTGTAATACCAGTTATAAAGAAGAGCCCTAATTATGTATATCTTCTCAGGTAAATAATACATCAGGGGCACAGAGTGGCCTAATTACTGCTCTGAAAACCTGCCTAATGACTAATTTACTTGGAATTTCAGAAAGCTTTTGATAAGGTCCCTCATAAGCAACGTTAAAGAAAATAAATCGAGAAGGGGTAAAATGTTTTGCTACATTTTTAAGCAAGCAGTTGAAGCGAGGAGGAAACAGCCCCCATACTCCTGTTGTGTGTGTCCTGGGAGGAAGGGAAGCCCTGGGGCTGCTGAGAATCCCTGAGCAGAGCCTGAGAGCCCTTAGCAGGAGCCTCAGGGTCCCACGGAGCCTTGGAGGGGTCCCATGTGAGCACTGAGCTGCTGCAGGGAGGAAGGCAGGAGGCAGCAGCCCCGTAATAGGAGTGCAGAGGGGCAGAGGACATTCCTCCCAGGGCGCCACAGCCGCTGGCTTTTGGGCTCCCCGTTCAGCACAGTGCCTTGTGGGCATTGTGTGTATCCTGCAGGGTCAGCCAGGTGACATCAGGCTGTCTGCTGTGCCACCTCTGCACAGCCCTCCACTTTACTTTTGGGTTTCCTCCGTGTGCTCCCAGCTGCAGGATCCGAAGCAGAAGGAGGGAGTGAGCACGACGGGCTCATGCATGCTGGGCAAAGATGGAGCATGGGGATCGTTGTGCCTGGCCGGCGACGTGCTAATTGGCTTTCTTTCCTAGCAAACTTTGCAAATGATGCTCTTTTAGTTGTCAGCAAGATAAACAGTTGCTGCAGCAGGTGTGCCAAAAGCACCGTCTGGATGTAATTAGGCATGCTCACCAGAGAGCACCCAAGAAATGCAACAGAGCTGCTTGTCCCAGTCTTGTCTGGGGGTAGGAACGGGGTTGGCGGTGCTTTCCTGTGAGCTCAATGATAATAAGGCCTAGGTCAGGGGTGGATGCTGCTGGTGCCGCATAGCACAAACATACGGAACCCCTCCGTGCATCGAGTTTGCATGGCACAGGGAGGGAACAGCCTCCTGCAGGGCCCAGAGCATCCCCTCCTGTGCTACAGCGTGGTGCTTGTGGACCCTATCCTCTCATATTGGATCTGTGTCCTGGGTATGGGCACGCTGCTCTGCGTGGCCTGGCTGTCAGCACTTGCCCATGCCCCTGTGCTGCTGAGGTGTTCTTGCAGCTGCCTTTGTGCCCTGCATGCTGTGTACAGGGCCTTGGCTCTGTCCCATGTACTGAATGCTCAGGTCGTGTTGCACCGTTTCTTTTCTTAATCCCAACTGCCTCCACTGGCTGACAGGCTTTGTGTGTCTGTGTGCAGCTGGTAAGCAGCAGCCATCAGCTCAAGCAGCAGGCAGGAGTTGGCTTTCCAAGGCCGCCAGGGTGGCCATCTCGACTGCAGAGCCTTTGGAAGTGCTGCTGGTGAGCTTCTTCCATCAGAGTGAGTCAAGTGGTGTTCCCCGCCGAAAGGCTGGCTCCAGCACCTGCCTCCTGGAGAAGTCTGATGTGTCCTTCAACCCCTTCGTTGCCTCACAAGCAGTGTCCCAGAGCTCCCCAGGACTGAATGTTCGGGCAGCCCAAGGCTGGAGCCATGCAGGTGGCACCGCACCGGAGCAGTCTGTGGTGGCATGGGGCATTGCCACGGCCCTGCTGCAGGACCTAGTGCCAGGTACAGCTGCCACTGGCTGCAGGCACAGAGGGCTCCGGCTGTTAGTGGCTGCTGTGCCCTGGAGCTGCTGTGCCCCTCTGCATGTGCCCCCCCTGCCCCATGTGTCCCCCCTCCCCAGCTGCTGGGTTACCGAGGAGACGGCGCTGATGGTGCTGGTGATAACGGTAATGGCTGAGATAGGTGGCAGATTAATTCCTGAACTCCCTAACAGGATTTGAGCTAACAAGAGAGGAGGGCTTTTTTTCTCCCTTCCTTCCCCTTCCTGCTTTCAGATATTTCCTGTGCTGAGGATAACAGCACCAAGGAGTGTTAAATTGGCTCTGAATGTCTACCCCTGGCTGTCCGCATTCTTGTAACGATTTCATTAGCTTGAATTATCCACGTTATTTTCTTGTAATGGGATTAGCCCAAGTGGAGTCAGCCCAGTCCTGCAGCGGGGGGCGGGAGGGCCGTCCGTGCGGATCTCATTAACTCCCACATGGGGTGGGCCAGCAGCTCGCCCAGCACAGCCCTTGGCAGGGCCCTGCTTCCAGGGTGGGGGAACAGGAAGGAACATTCTTTTTTTCCTTTTATTCCTTTCTCCCCTGTAATCAGCACATCAGCGCAGAAGCAGAGGAGGGCGTGGACATAATGTACTGGGGGAGGGAAGGTCCTGTTTGAGGGTGAAAGGAGAGGGGGAAAAAAAGCAACAGTGACTGTTGTGCATCGAAGGAATGAGTTTAAGCAGAGGTGCACTGCAGGGACATGGCTCTGCGAGGGGGAAGTTCTCATCTTGCTTGGGCCCTGTGTCCCCTTCCAGAGCCATTGCAGTGAGTGGGAGCTCTACCGAAGCTCCATCCTGGACCTGTGTCATGCATCCCCAACTAGCTTCCCATGCCATCATTGGCATTGGGTTTTTTTTCCTGATTTAGGACCATCCCATGCTGTGGGACATGAGTATGTATCTGAGGACATAAGAACAGTTTGTTTTGCACAAGGAGGAAGAAGGTTCCTGCAGAACACCCCCAGCAGCCCCTGAGCCCATCCTCCATGTGTGGCCGTGCCAATGGAGAATGCACAAACACCTGCAGAAAATGAGCACAGCCCAACACGCAGTGTGCTGTCACCAAGTGGGAGTCTGCACCTTCGGTGGTTATCCTACAGCTGGTCACAGCCTCAGCCAGGACTTTGCTCTGTCTGGTGCTCCCGTCGGAGAGCTGCAGGTTACCTCCTTGTATGCCATCTGCTTCCTTCCTTCTTGTCACCCAGTGGGGACAAGCCATGTCCCCATCCCCACTGCCAGCACCGCTCCCAGGGGCTTTGCAGATGGCCCAGTGCAAGGAGCCTTGCTCTGTAGGAAGCAATCGGTTCCCCTGCCTCTGCTTCTCTCCCCCATCCTCCCCAAATCTGGAGGAAATAATTGGAAAAGAAAGGTGTGAGCCTCTGCCTGGCGCTGGAGAGGAAAACATTAAAGGCCTGGGCTCTCCACTTCATTCACAGCTCCTGGGATGGTAATTGCTGTGTTGTGGTTTCTAATTAGCACCGCAGCAGGGGAGTGTTTTGCTTCTCAGCCTAGCAGGGCCAGCCCTGTCCCCCACTGCCCTGCTGAGCATTGCAGTGCTGCTCTGGGTGCTGTTGTCCTGGATCAGCTGCCCAACGGCCACCCCACTGCCACCTTGATCCCACAGACATGCTGCTGCAAGTTTGAACCCCACTGCGGCTTTCTTTGCAGCTAACTTTTTCCCTCTGCTGTTCTACATCCCCACAGCTGCCCTGTGCCCCCCGTAGCCGCCCTGCTGCCATTCACCGTGCGGTTCTCTTGTTCCCTGTGCTGTGCATCAGCTCTCGATGCAGTGACCAAGAGAGGTGCTTGGTGCTTTGGTGTACAGAGCAATGCTGTAGCACTTCAGCCAACATTCTGTTCTCCCATGCCACACATCTCATTTCCCACAGATAATGCATTGGGGCTCCTGTAGTGCATCAGGTAAAGGCTCAGTTCTGGATTCTTTAGGCTGGGAGCCCTCTTGTTGGGCACCCCTGTGCCCCCTCCCCAGGGTACCAAGCACCCACAGAGACATAGAGCTCTGTGCCCCACGCACAGCCCTGCAGCCAAGGCCACGCATCCCCCAGGGGGGTTTGTTTGTTTGTTTGTTTGTGTGGCAGTGGCCCGAAGGGGGCATGAGGGAGGGAGAGCTCAGGCAGCCCCGAGGAGGAGGCGTGCAGATTCATTTTGAGGCTTCATCATGGTGCATTTACACAGCGCGTTGCCTCAGGAAATTGGGCGGATGGATGCCTGGTCATGCTGCCAGAGCGCAGGGTTAACTCCCAGATTTAGCTTGTATCATTTCATGAGAGCATTTACGGCCTTTACTGTGTTTATTCCCAGGTGCTCTCTGGCACTGCTGCATCCTGGGCTCCTTTTGTATGTGCACGTATGTGTGTAGGTTTTCAAATAAAATAACACATCCAGTCCGACCCGGTCTGCATTAAATATTTATTGGTTGCAGTTTGTGCATATGTGTTTGATAAATGGAAGCGAGGGGAGGGGAAGCAGGAGCTTGGACACAGGCAGAACACGGGCGTTATCCTGGATTCTCAGGGGTGGCACGCAGTGAGCTGTGCTGGAGTCATGCTCCTAGGACTGGGGTGGGGGCTGCAGGGTGCCCGTACCTTGGATCTGGGTGCAGGCACAGCCCTGCCCGAGGGCCCTGCTTTCTGTACATCTCCTTAAAGGAGGGGAGGTACAGAAATTACACTAAGGGAGGTGTTTGCTCTGTGAAGGTGTTGGCAGGACAAATAAGTGGCCTGTGGGATCCAGCAGAGCTTCCAGCTGTTACAAGATGCTTTGGGGGTGCTTTCCTTTGCAGGAAGTGGGTGGCCTCCGAGCATGGATTGCTGAGCCTCAGGGCTGCCTGTAGCTGGAAGTGCCACGGTGTGGGATAAACATGGCCTTCCTATCAGTCTTGGCATCCTCACTTCTCCCCCTCTTGTTCACAGCACCTTTGGGGAGCTGAAGACCGTCCGGCTGCCCAAGAAGATGGCAGGAACGGGCTCACACCGCGGCTTCGGCTTCGTGGATTTCCTCACCAAGCAGGATGCCAAGGTGAGCCTCACTCCCTTCCCAGCCCTTTCTTGGACCAGGGGGACTCGGGAGCTGCTTGCTGGGACTTACCCCAGGTCTGACATGCTGTTGGACTCACCACGGAACTGTGATGGAGCCAAACCCCAAAAGTGGACAGCCCCCAGATGTGCTTTGTCTCTGTCTGCATTCAGAACACTGGCATACTGTCATCCGCTCTGAGGCCAGCACTCTGAGTACCCTACTGAGGTGGCTTCTGAATGGATCTTCTCTGTGGCTGTGGGGAAGGCCAGGAATGGCTGCTGGGACAGCTGTGCCTTGCAGCACCATGCTTCAGACCTGCAAGCCTCTGCCTGCGGGAGGAACGGCTTACAGAGTAGTGCTAACAGCCACTGGACAGTCAGATGTGCGCTGTTATGGAGCTGACACCCAGGGCTCCTGGGGAAGCTGGCTCTGGGACATGGCATGGGCTTCGCCCCCAGAAAACAAATGGTCCCATGTGGTCCTGCTTGAGCTGGCTAACTGGTGATAGGAAGGAAAAGAAATTCCATCGCAGTATCACTCTTTTCAAAGTGCTTCTTGGAGAAACTTGCAGGAGAACGTCCTGGGAACCTGAGCAGTGCTGGTTGGGACTGAGTTCTGAGCCAAGTACCTGCTCAGAGAGTAGTGTGACAGCAGCCATGTTCCAACCCCTGTCCTCCAGCACTCGTGACAAAGAGAGTCAGCCTTGGGGAGGGTTTGCTCCTACCAGCACCAGTATTTGCAGGAGGCAGGGCAGCACCTGGTGTGCTGGGCAATGCTTCCAGCCAGCAGGTAGCACTACCAGGACTGCAGGCTGTGCTGGGCAGCTTTGTTTTGTGTGGGTGCAGTGGGTGCAAGTTGTTGTGAAGGTGCTGTTTGGGTGTCCCTGCTGCTGGCGAGGTGTGGGGTCTGGAGGAGGAGCGGCTGTGGGTGTGGGCCAGGGGTCATCACTGTGGTGTTACTGCCTGAAACCAGTCCCAGTTTTCAAGACCATGAGCAGAGGTGATAGAGGGAGGAGCAGGGAGCAGGCATAGCCTGTGTTTATATTTTTAGACAGGATCCATTGATCCAAGATCACAAGGGACTATTAGATCATCTGTTCCAGCATGACCTCCCCTGTAGCACAGCACATGGGGTTTCTGTGTTAGTCCTGTATTGATCCACATTCAAACCTCCTTTGACTCAGCACCATGCTCCCTTCCAGACTGCGTTCCTCCAGGACTGGACTCTGGTACACCTCTGCTCATACAGGAGCCTCTGTCAGCAGCTCTTTCAGGAGCAGCTGGGTGCAGGAGAGAGGTGCCCTGCTCCAGGTGCTCCTGCTGCCAGCATCTAGCAAGGACCAACACTCCCCTGGTCCCACAACGCAGGGACAGCCCTGGAGCTTGAGCCCTGAGAAAGATTACTCCAAGGGTTCCTTCTCTTTTCCAGCAAAGCAGCTTTTCTTCCTTCCTTCTTTTTTTTTTTTTTTTTTCTTTTTTTCAACCTCTTCTCTTTTAGGGATTTAATTGTCTCACAAGTGGCACATCAAGTACACTCCATTGGCCGTCTGGAAAAGGATGTGCTATGTATTGATGAATAGGATCCTGAATATTGTAAACACAGCCATAATTGGCTGAGAGTTTATTGCTAAGTGAAATGAGAGAGGAGGGGAGTGGGCCTGGAGACCTCTGAGCTGAATGGCTGCAGACGATCAATGACTTTTTTTTTTCCCCTAAGAGTGGTAATTTGGAAATCACTTATAAGCGTCCTATAAAACATGATGCTTTTATAATAGAACAGTTACGGTGGCTTTGTTGGGCATTTAAAACCTGTGACCTCCCCGTTTGTCTTTCTCTGAGCCATGACAGAGCACCTGCAGGGGTTCTCCAAAGCTGGGACAGAGGTGTGGGCTCCCACTGCAGTCCTGGGGCTGAGCCCATGAAGTTTGCTTCCTGCCGCTGTCCCTGGAGTTGTGGGGTGGTCCTCGTGTGCACCAAGTGGGCACCATGCATGCAGTGTCAACTCTGGGTACGGAAGCGTTAACCATGGGATGCGTTTCCTGAAGTTCCCCATGCAGAATTGTTGTGGGATTGTTTTTATTTTTAAACTATTAACTGGGAGCCAAGTTTCCACTTTTCTCCCTCGTCAATATAAAAATACATCTGGTCTCCAAATAGAAATTGCCCTTTTGGGAAAGACAGCCAGCCCTTTAGAAATGTGCACACATGGAAGGAAAAATCCTGTGCGCAGCTGGCAGTGCCTCAAGCATCATCGGGTGGGAGTGTTTCTTGTGAGGAAGAGAAACGTATCAGTCTCCCAGTGGTGGCGGCCCTCTGTCCCTCCAATGCCAACAGCCTGAGGCTCTTCAGCTTGAGTGTTTTACGGAGCAAGGCAGGGGGCTGCAGACAGAGCAGTCCTGTCCTCAAATTAACAGAGCACACAGGGGTGGCCCCAGCACCCAGCCCAGCTGTCCAGCGCAGCACAGTGCTCAGCCACAGCGGGTGCAGCCCCCAGCAGCATCCCGTGCCCACAGCCCGTCTGCTCGTCTTCCCTTTGCACTTCTCCTGTTCAAATGTATCTTTCTCCTCCCTGTTTTTTTTTCTTTTTCTTTTTTTTTTTGTGCAACAGCAGCAGCGGCACATTTCCCCTTCTTGCAGGAAGACGTTGGGCCTTCGGATGCATGGGGGAAGCTTTACTGCCCTCCACCCCTTTGTTTCTTGAATCATCAGTGTATCTTCTCTTTTCCCTGAGGTAGTATGGATCCCACTCAAAGCAGCAAATGCAACTTGTTTATTTTCAGTGGTTCCCAAAGGAAATGATATTGGGTGTTTTCCATCTAAAGCGCACGGCTCCACCTCTGCAGCCCCAGCCTGGGGAGCCCCGCAGTACTGGGTGCTTTGCTTCTCCCATGTGCTGGAGCACTGGGGCTGGGCAGGAGCTGTGCACCTCCCGCGTCCCACCAGCAGGTTCCTCCATCACACAGCAGCCCTCTCCATCATGGGTCCAGAGGATGCTTTATGTACCTATGCCTTGTCCTACAGCCTCCTCTGCCTGGTGCTGCAGCTTGTGAGCAATCCAGAAGTCAAAATGAACAAATGAGAACCAATGGTGAGCGCTGCCGTTGTTTGCCAGGCGATGGCAATGGCTCTTTGTGCCAATGCAAACAGCCATCACAGCTCCCCACTGCTGCTCCCCCTGAGTGTTTATTTAAGCCAACACATTGCTCTGCTAATTGGATCCCATTCTGAGTGGAAATGGGCCTTTAAAACAACAGCAGCTGCAAATAAAGGCAGCTGTAGCTGCAGAAGGCTGCAGCCTCATACGGAAGCACAACCGCCCAGAAATGAGGCCTGTGTGGGTCTGTGGGGGTGGCAGGGTGGAGAGATGGAGAGCTCTGATATGCCAGCAGGGTGCAGGGAATGGGAGATGTGTTCCTCTCTTCTGGATTGAATGGGAGTTGTGGGAGTGATGGAGAGTCAGAACCACTGAATTGTTAAGGTTGGAAAAGATCTCTAAGATGACAAGTCCAACCCCAACGCATCCCCACCATGCCCACTATCCATGTCCGTCAGTGCCACATCTCTGCGGAGCTTGAGCAGAGGGGTGTGTTTCTGTCTGCTGTGCCTAGAGTGAGTTTACAGACTTTATGAATTTACATAATCCTAATCCTGGCTGAGGGTTTTTAAAGAGTGTGCTGGATTCTTTGCTTTGTCCCATGCCTAGCCATATACTGCACAACTGTGCTGGCCAGCTTGCCAGCTTCAATGTCAGCAAGAGATAGCTGCTGTATGGCTGATGGTGAAGACAAAGGGAAGTCAGGGAGGAAGCATGGGGAAGGCAAGGGGAAGGCAGACTTCCTGGCACAGGCTGAGACTCATCCCACTGATGGACTCAGAGCAGCCTCTGCTGATGTTGGGTTGTGCTTTGCTGTGCCAGCACGGAATGGGAGGGTTCCCGGGTGCGCCAGGCAGTTAGTTGCACCTTCCTTTCCCTTCTCAAGGGCACGTTGCTGCTGCAGTGCCAGCAGGGACCAGGTATGACCTGACTCCCTGCACCATCCCCCACCTCACCGGGCAGCAGCGCTCCTGGCCCCAGGGCTGCACCCAGAGCTGAGCAGAGGTTCTGACCAGGGCTCCTGCTGCAGCCCACGGGGATAGTGGGTGGTGATTGCTCTTTGCGGATGTGTGGAAGGTAAATGATCAGGCCAGAGGTGCTGATGGAGATGAATCCTGCCCTGTCAGAGCAAAGTGCTCAGAGCAGGGTGTTCTCTCCCCTTTAGATTCAGGGCAGAGGGAGGGACATCTTTGTTTTTCCTTACTTCTTATTTTCTCCTTTTTTTTTTTTTCACTTTGATCTTCAGAAAGCATTCAATGCCCTGTGCCACAGCACGCACTTGTACGGCCGCAGGCTGGTCCTGGAGTGGGCAGACACAGAGGAGACGGTGGAGGCCCTAAGGAGGAGGACGGCTGACCACTTCCACGGTAAAGCATCCTCCTGGCTGCTGGCACATCCAGCTGGCACCGACCCACTGGCACACAGCCACACTGCACCGGCCCTTCCCCACCCAGGAGAAGGGGGCACGCTGCTGGGAAACTGCTGCGCTCAGGGAGCAGAGCATGCAGCTCCGTGCAGGTCGAGCAGAGCAGACTGGCTGCTTTATCTGACACAGCCAGGCATATGTGCCAGCTACCCACTGCACTGGCAGCACCGGGGCTCTCTGTGCCAGCTGCAGGCTCCGCTGTGCCGGCACCCTGCAGTGCTGCAGAGGTGGGAACAGCAAGGGGTGAGCAGCCCTTTTGGCACTGTGCCACACAGAAAACCTCCCAGCAGAGGAGTGTGGGTAGGGATGGGCACTGGGAGGGTGATGGAGGCACAGAGAAGCTCGGTTACAAAGAAGAAATAATGTGACCATTGGGTGGGATCCAGAGAGTGCTGTTTGGATCAGGTGCCCGAGAGTGACAGCTCAGTAGATAGCAGCACTGCAGGCTGCTATTGACAGCCATTGACAGCACAAACGCTTGGCTTGGCAAATATTTATGTAGGAAGGGCTCCCCTGGGCTGGAGGACTGAGCTGGAGATCGATGCTCTCCTCCTGAATCCCCAGCAGCATCCCTTACCTCTGCCACACACCTGCCTGTCACCAGGGGTGGCACAGCACCGTGGGGATGGGCAAAGCACTGTTCCCAGTACTGGAGGCTGTGGATGAGGGGGAAGAGGTGGGTGGGAGCTAGATGTGCGGTGGGGTGGACATGGGCTGAGCACCAGCATGGCACTGAGAAGACCTAAAGGAGCCCATTGATGTCTGCCTTGTATAACAGCTGCAGGCATGCGTGGAAAGCAGGGAGGACAGGCACTGCCTAGAGATGGATGCACCCTCTGGAATGTAGCTCCCAGCAGCGGTGTGGAGCCAGGCTCCAGGCAGCACAGCTCATGGCACAGCTCATGGCAGAGCTCATGGCCAGGCTCTGGGCAGCACTGCTCCATGGCACAGCTCATGGCACAGCCCACGGCCAGGCTCTGGGCAGCACTGCTCCAAGGCACAGCCCGTGGCCAGGCTCCAAGTGGCTCAGCTCCAAGTGGCACAGCTCATGGAAACAGCCCATGGCCAGGCTTCGAGTGGCACAACTTGTGGCACAGCCCGGGCCAGGCTCTGTGCAGCACAGCTCAGTGGCATAGTTAAGAGCTGCTTGCCCCTTAGCAGCTCTGAGGCAGTGTCAGTTTGGTCTTAGCACAGAAGCACTTCCCTGAGCCCTGATGCTGCAGGAGATGGAGCATTCCCCATTCCAGCTCCACCTCCCCTCTGCTGCAGTCATGCACCTTACTTCTGGACACTGCTTACACAAATTTGACTCCTCAGATCTTGTTTGTTAGGTTGGAGAGCTCTGGACCTCAAGTCTCGTCTCTTGTCATAGGCATTGGTCATAGCAGGCAGGTCATATCTGAGCCATCATTTCCAAAGATCCAACAGACACAGTAGGATGGAGCAGGGCCCCTTCCCTCACTGCACAGCACCTGGTGCTCTGCAGTCCCACTCAGAACTGTGTGTGTGCGTTCGTGAGCATCCCCCTGTTCACGTACTGTCAGTGTCCAATCCCACACATCCGTCCATCCATCCATCCGTCCATCCATCCATCCATCCATCCGTCCACCTCCTTCGGTTTTATCCCTTTCCCTCCATGCCCACCGCAGGCAATGCAGCCGCACCACGTCCCGCTCCCATCCTCCCCACTGCCATCGACCTGTGTTGGAGCACTGTGCCAGCGGGCCGCCGGCCTCCTGCCAGCGCTAACGCGAGCGCCAGCTGCGCCGGGCGCCCGTCCTGCTCCTCGCCATCGATCAGAGAATTAACTGACAGATGGGAAATGCTGCGCCGAGCACAGGAAGGGGAAGGGCTGGCTTCTGCTGGGGATGAAGCAGTGGGAGCCGTGGGGCTGGGGTCCGGCCCTTGTTTGGGTAGGAGAGGGCAGAGAGAGGAGGGCAGGGGCTGAACCCCGGCTTGCGCCCTCCCCCAAGCTGCAGCGGCAAGCTGGGGGCTGCTGCTTCCCTGTCGGTTCTGGCTCCCTTTGTATTGTCTTTCTTCCTCTTTTCTTCTTTCTTTCTTTTTTTTTCTTTTTTTTCTGAGAGCGCCTCTGTAACTAATGCAAACACATGCTGTAGCCAGAGAGTAAAACCCGGCAGGATTAGCATGGCATCCGCAGCCCCGCCACGGTGTAATCCCGCCGTAATCCCTGCCGGCCCGCCCCCGGCTTTGGCTGTTGTTTAAAGGAAGTAAATGGGATCGTTAGTGGAAAACCCTAACCAGCCTGAAGCAGCAGAACGGACATCTGACCGATCCACTTGCACCCTGCTCCTTTTATATTATGTCATTCCTTTATTCCTCTTTCGCCTCCCTGTTAGGTGGCCGTGGGATGCCTGGTGGCACATGGCATGGCGTGGGTGTCCGTGGTGTGGGTGCTTGTGCGTGGGGTGTAGGTGCCTGCACAAGTTGCAGTGTACCCTGTGGGGCTGCAGGGTCAGGATGTCCCCGTGCCCAAGGTTTGTGTGTAGTGGATGGGGGGCTCTGGGACCACGCTTGGTGCCACCTCACCTCAGCTCTGGGCAGCAGGCAACAGGAGCTGGGTTAGGGCCTTCCTCTGGCCTCAGCCATCCTGTTTTGTGTCCTTAAGAGCCCTGGTGGGGCAGAGCTGTGCATGGGGCCTGGGGTGGCAGCCGCACCCCTTCCCACAACCCCCAGGAGCAGGCAGGCCCTGGCACTGTGACAAGGAATTAATTGAAAAATAAAATCGTTAGGTGGGAACTCCAGAAATGCAAAACTGTTCCAAGCTGGGGGAGGCAGAGGAGGGGGATGTGAGCTTTTGTCAGGTTAATTTCTTCTGTATTGATGTTTTGTGACATTTACTTGTTGTTTATCTCCCGCAGCAGCTGTAATACTAAAAGAAAACGCACAGCTTGTTCCATTTATTTATTTTACACCTTTTCTTCAGTCCTATGGTATGTTTGTTTGTTTGAGAAACCCGGCGAGGCTTTTGATGTCTGAGGCAGGATTCAAACAGCTGTTCTCCATGTGCTCTGCAGCCGCTGGCAGGGAGTGGGGGGGGGCAACTTCTGCGGAGGGCACTCTGCGCCTGGCGGGGGACGTGGCACTGCCGTGCACCCGGCATGGGGTGGGCAGATCCAGCACTGCAGGCTTGCAGCATCATCTGAACTCCACTAGGATTGGGGCCCGGCCCCAAGGGACCAGCCTGCTGTCCGGACAGCTGCTGCAGCCTCTCTTGGATGTGGGATGGGTGAACTGCATTTAAGGGTTGGCATTGCCGTGTGTTGGCTGGAGGTGGGCACATGGCTTCCAGCAGAGCCTTGGAGTAAAGGTGCTGTGGATGGGGAGACAGCTCCCCAGTGGTGCCATGGGGTTGGTGGGGCAGGACTGGGCTGCATGTGGTGCACATATCCCTTTGTGACCGTCACCTTCATTTTTCTCTCACCTGTGCCTCTACAGATTCCCCAAACAAGAAGAAGCGATCAGAGGTGTTGGGTGAGATCCTGGAGCAGCTAGAAGAGGAGGAGAGCAACAAAGATGAGGCCCTGTAACCAGTGTGCAGCATAGTGAGGTAGGTATGGCAGAGGTGGCCCTGCAGGATATGCTGCTGTTGTGGGGGGGACAGCTCCTGGGGACATGTGGCAGGGACATGGGTGGCTCAGAGCCATGCTCAGTGCATGCTTCCTTCCTCTCCCCCATAAAGACAGGAACAATCCCAGCAGGGTTACATTGCTTCCCACTTCATGCAGCGTGTTGCAGTGTGTGCGTGGCCTTGAGTTAGCGTTTGTTCCCCTGGAGCTGCTCAGCTGAAGGATGCATCCAGTGGTCAGCAGCTCTACAGCATGCAACTGGAGAAGGGATGGAGCTGCAGTGTCCAGAGCCAGGCAGCCCCAGCTGTTTGGACACAGCCCGCCCCAGCTCCTGGATGCAGTTGTGCCATTGCCCACAGACAGTGTCTGCAAACCTCCCTAGCTCTGCTCCTAGAGCCGGTACTCCCAGCTCTGCTGCTTCTTCCTGGTGCCACACACTGCACCTCTCTGCCCCCAGGAACCAGCATTGCAGGCACTGGGACTGACCCCCAGACTCATTCACAGGTTGTGGGATACTAATGCCTGCCTTTTGCTGCATCCCCAGCACGGTGCGCAGGCCTCAGCCTTGCCCATACAGGTATTTGTGCCCACTGTACAGGTGGATAAACTGAGGCACGTGATGGAGCAGCACTATCAAAGTGGCTGTCAGCTGAAGCAGGGATGAGGATTCTGGAATCTGGGGTTTTTTTTTGTTGTTTAGACTTTTTTTGCCCAGCGTTGATGAGTGACAATCCTGGCGGGGCTGGGAGGGTGACAGCAGGGGAGCAGGGTGGGCAGCAGAGCCCTGTGTGTCAGGGGGCTGCCATCAGTTCAGCCTGGGTGAAAGAGACATCTCTGGGGAAGTGACAGTGAAAGGTAGGGAGGGATGGGAGGCACGTGGCACTGCAAGAAAAGATGAAAACCATCCCAGATCCATGGGAAGAGTGCTGCAGGGTAATAATGTATATATGAAGTGCTAGGTAAAACAGAAGGGTTGGACAAGGATGCTCAGCGAGAGGGAGGCACTGGCACCACAGCGCAGCCAGGACTGAGCGGGGCCCTGCCCACACTGCCCGCAGCACTCACTTTCAGCAGAGCCTCACAGGGCTACAAGTTTGGGTTGGATTTTCCCGTGTTGGTTTTCTTTTTCTTTTTCTTTTTTTGTGTTTTTCCCTCCCTTCATTGTCTTTTGTGGCAGGGCAGGGTTCTTGCTGCGCATCTCTGAGGTCTGCAGCGGCGGCGAAAAGGATTAGCACAAGCTGAGCATGTAGGCTTTAGAGAACAGAGCAGAGTTTGGTTTCAACATCTAATTCAATTTGTTCTGCCGAGATTGAAATATGAAATGGTTGCCAGTCAAATGTTCAAAGAGGGGAGGAGGGAGGAGAGGAGAGAGGGAGCCTTCCAAATTTAAATTTTAATGAAAATTAATTTAACCCTTTGATATGTTTTAAAACATGTTATTTCCCTGTCTGGATATGGGCTGGAAAACATTTACAAGGGTTTTTTTCCATACCTTCAAACATAATGAAGGTTTTCTTTTTCCCTTAATGATACTTATCTCGTTGAGCAGTTCGACACTGGTTAATTTTTCAGGCAATTTGGTATCGGGCAAATCTGTTTGATGTGTGCGGGTGGGGGGGCTGTGTATGTACACAGCTCTGCGCCCATACATTAATTATGGAAGTGCTGATCGCAGCTCTGGAGAACAGTTGGAGTTAATTCCCACTCTGCAGGCAAGGACCCGACTTCTCCGTTGCACGCGGAGGATCCCGCGCAACACACCCCGAAATGACAGCAGGTGTAATGGCAGCATTCGGAGCTGTGGGGGGCTCTGGGTGCTGGGCTGGGGGCACGAGCTCCTCAGCTCTGCATGTACTGCGCACAGCCAGCAGCCCTGCCCGGCTCTGTGCCCCAGAGCACCGCGTGACACGGGCGCGCTGCCTCCTGCTTCCCGAAATGTATGCATCTGAGAGGGGGAGAAATCGCATGGCAGGGCTTGAGATTTCAGACTTATCCATTCATGAATAATAATCAGGCTCAGTAATTCACAGTAAATGGGTATCCAAATTGGCTAATAAGGGAGGCTTTCACCCCAAACTGGAGCTGGGAAGAGAGGCAGAGAGAATATCAACAAATGTTGGCTGAGGCATATGTGCACGATGTGACCTGAATTGGAGAAATATGCAAAGCGGTGGGAGCGGGAGCACGGCTCTGCCAGGGGGTCCGTGGGGCAGAGGGGCAGCAGCAGCACCCTGCACCCTGCCTGGGGCCGGCGCCTTCCCATCACACATTCCACCGTTGCAGGGCTGTGGGTTGAGGCTGGATGTCAGGCCTGTGGGACGGGTCATTGCCTGTGACTGCTGCCGCTCACTGCACACTGGGGCTGTCCTGAGGGCTGCAGGACCTGGCAGCAGGCATAGAAGCTTTGCCTTCCGCCTGGCACGGAGCCTGCAGGTGTTCAAGGAGCAGCTCGCGAGCATCCGGGTGCGTGCAGGATGCAAGAGGAGGAAAGCGGGAAAACCTGCAAGGGGCTTTGTGGGGTGAAAGGTGCTGAAAATGAAGGAACCCACCAAAAAAAAAAAGGAAAGGAGGAAAGCGGAGAAATTGGTGCATGGGGATGAAGTCAGGATGGATGCTGGAGGCAGCGAGCCAGGGCGGCTCCTCCCGCCTGGAGCTGGGCGCTGGGACACAGGAGTGGCCATGCCCTTCCCAAACCACACTCAGCACTGGCAGTGCTGTGCCCGGTCCTGCAGGCGGGAGGCAGAGCTGTGGCTTCGTTAGGATGCAGCCCTCAGATCTCTGCTCTCCCTCTGACGGCTGAGTGTGATTGACACTTACAAATTACCCAGCCAAAAGTGTCGAGTCTTTGACCCCTGAGTAACATCTTTGGCAAGCCTGAGATTTGCCAGCATTTTGTCATCTAATTACTACAAATCCCTTGAAAATTCTCTGGCTGGTGAATTTTTAATGCGGGACAATCTCAATGTGATGCATCGCCCAGATGGGCACACACACACACACACACACGCTCCTGCCATTCCCCTTCACCCACCCACTCTCATCCTTTCCCTTCCCTCTCCATCACCCCGCTGCCCCACCACTGCCCAGGGCTGCATCTCAGATCCTCCAGCCCCACCATCTCTTGCAAACTGTGCAGCAGTGACTGGTGACTGCTTCATGGCATTGCCTTTATTCTTTTTCCCTAGGGCTGATGGATGAAGAACTGATGGATTCTCAGTGAACACTCACCTGTTGTGTACCCACAGTCCATCCCTGGAGCACAGAGCTGCGCTGCTGCCCCAGGACCCCCCTCTATCCACAGCACCGGGGCAGGAGCGCAGCGCTCAGACTCCAGCACTGAGGTGGGAGTCCTCACCACCCCAAGCAGTCTGGCAGATTGCTCTTCATGTCTGAAGTAAACGATCATTTGTATACATTAAAAGCCACGCATATATTTTTAATAAGAGCTTTACGAAATCTCAAGGTTTGCTTGGATGTATTTCTGAATTCATGGGGTTATTCTGTCCTGATGGGTGGATAAGGGTGATAAGGGAGTGGGGGGGGGGCCATGGTGCTTTCGGCTCTGCCGGTGTCACTTCTGTCCCCTCTCGCAGGCAGCTGCCTCCCACCCCTGCCTGGCTTTCAAAAGGAAAGAGGCTTTGCTTTGCAGCCAGGCTACCACGTTACATATGTACGCAGCTGATAAAGTATTTTCACTTCGCCCCTTTCCCCTCTGGGAATCGCTGTCTTATGGCAAAACTGTTTTGTCTGACAAGGGCTGAACAGATTACACGTGTTGGCTGCAAACACGGGGACTTTTTTTTTTTTCTTTTTGAGAACCTCATACCTTAAAAAAAAAAAGATCCCTGCAGCACCTCAGTGCCTGGGGTGCCGTGCATGGTCCCTGTGCGTCGCTTCAGGTCTGTGTCTGCTGTGTGTCTCGCGTAGTCCCATCAGAGCCCCAAGCCACTGAAGTGCTCTCGATGCCATTCAGCACTGCATCAGTCTGGCCAGGAGTTCTGGCTGCAGCGTAGGGTCGGATGTTCCAGCACCCCTCATCTCCACTGACAGCAGTGGCATGGTGCCCTCATGAGGAAAGCATAAATGTTTCTTAGGAATTACTTAGGAAGAATCATGTCAGACGTCAGAATCATCCCACTCCACGGCAGCAGTGCAACCCGCTGGGTCCCACCCAGCTGCGTGCGTGGCCAGCAGTCCCTGCTGCAGGGACCCCTGAGTGAAGCACAGCCAGCTCTGCTCCGTGATCACGCACACTCTTTTTTTCCCATTTCACAGTACTGCATGTGAGGCGCCACTGAAGCAACAAGTCAAGGCCCCGCGAATGCTTTCCTTCCCCCAAGTCATTTCTGGAGATAATTAACTGTGCTCCCCGCTGGAACCCACTGTGGCCGAGCCAAGCGCAGGGAGCCCAGGTTGTGCAGGAAGTCACTGGACTCTGAGGGCTGAAGCCTCCGGGCTGGATGGGCACTGGACTCCTGCTCCTTGCCTCAGTCTTCCCTGCTCTTTGCCTCATTTTCCCCTCCCAGCCGCCTGCAGGGGACTCTCCGTGCACAAACACGTGTGGCTGCAGCCCCCTGCGGAGAAGAGTGTTCATGAAAATAATGAACCTGGGGGGCTGCGGTGGTAATGCCTAAAAAGGAAGCAAGAGGAAAAGGGACGACCGTGTGCTCCCCCCTGGGGAGTGTTCTGCTGTAATTCAGGCCTTAAAAATTCAGATGAGAGGAAATGGGATTGAAACAGTACAGCACCTTCGAGATGATTGAGGGCTCAGAAGAAGCAGTGGCTGAGGAGGGCCTGGGCCCCTATAAGCCCCTCCTGATCACTGCCCAACATGCCCTTGTGCCCTGCTGGTCTTGCCCTGTCCTCCATGAAGGCCATTGGGGTAGCCATGATGGGGCTGAGCAGCTCTTCTCCCCATCCACGCACCAAAAGGGAAAGGGAGGGAGAGAAAAAACGGGAGGGTAAGGAAATGTCAAATCAATCATATTTAAACAAAAGCCTCTTCGGCCCAAGGGCCCTTTTAAAAGCTGCTTATTTAATTAAAAGTCCCATTTTCCATATTTATGGCTCTTATCCAGTTAAATATTAACCGCCTGGGCCAGGGCTGGTTAATTCTTTGGGAAGAGGCAGCATTGGAGTTCATTAGGAGTTTGTCAGGTGGCCGGCACACTCGGCAGATGGAGAGTGGATAGGGGGACAAATGGATGGATGGATGGATGGATGGATGGATGGATGGATGGATGGATGGATGGATGGATGGATGGATGGGTGGGTGGGTGGATGGGTGGATGGATGGATGGATGGATGGGTGGATGAACAGATGGATGGGTGGATGAACGGAATGAAGGGACCAACAGAAGGATGGATAGATGGATGAACGGACGGACGAGTTGATGCAGGACAGCGCATGAGTACACAAGAACAGCACCATCACTAGCCTGACTCACCAGGGCCATCCGTTGTCACCTTCCCAGATGCCATTCTTAAGGTGGGATACAAGGGAATGGGAGGGGAAATGGAAATTTTGGCTGTTTGGCCAAACCCTCTGAGCAGGAGGGCAGAAGAGGTTTAGATGTGTGTGAATGGGGTAGAGGTGGAAGACATTGGGGTGCAGGGATCCCAGGGAGCAGAGCAGGGGAGGTGGCCGTATCTTTGGCTCTTCAATCAAGGTGACAGCACAGCCACATGTCCCACACTGAGCCTGTCCCAGGGGATCTGATGTGATAGAGGCCACCGTCCTTCTCCTGGAAATGTTCAAGAGGGTTTTCAAAAGGTCATAATGGAGAAATGAAGGGGTCAGTGATTGGCCTTGGAGAGATGCAGGCCGGGAGCTCAGTGTGGGTGCAGATGAAACTCGCTGTGTGCCAGCATGAAAGCAAGCAGCTGGCAGTTCCCCCAAGCGGAGTGGCAGCACAGGGAATCTGAAGCTTCTGTAGGATCCTCTTGAGGAGAGGTGACGTGGCTCCTGGGCTCAATTAGGTGCACCAAGGAGCAACAATATGTCTCGGCTGTGACAGAAGCACTTGCTGCATATCCAGCTCTTGCTGCACAGAATAAAAATGTCCTTTCTAGTGAGCATTCTCCCTGCTTTGGGTGGCTGTTTCGGCTGTCTCAGGTGAGTGCTTGGCTCATCTTGGTTGTGACCTTAATGAGAGCTGTCTGCTGTTTTGCTGATGCCCAGCTGCTTTAACCTGCATCCCCGTGGCACTGTGGAGAAGGCTAGGGGCTCCTCCTAGACTCTCTCGTGTGTAGATAGTGATTAAACACCTCTCGTATGTCATTTTAGAAGACAATTACAAAGTCAGAGGGATGAGCTGGGCTCTGTAGTCTGGCTGGAAGCTGCACTGGTGGGAGAACGTGGTGCAGCACGGCCAACCTGTGGGGTGTGCAGCAGGTGACTGCAGTGGAGCAGAGCCTTGGGAAGGCTGCTGGGAGCGGGGCCCACTTGGGCAGTCGCAGTACCTCGGCACAACCCCGTGGTGCTCAGCACATCCCCCTGTTGCTCTCTGCCCGCGTTTTAGGGAGCACGGCGCGTCCCCGCGCAGCCCTGGCGCCACCACGCCGATCGGTGATGCAGCAGGGTGGCTACGGGAGCATCTCCCCTTCCGACAGAGACGCGGTGCTGGCGGGGCGGGCAGGGGGAGGAGGTGTTCTCCAGGGACGGCAGGCGAGGAGGGGGAAGGCTGGCGCGAGCTGCGGGGACGGCGGCGGGAGAGGGAGAGCCACCAGGTTATCAGAGAAGTGTGAAGACAATAATGCAATCTGACATTTCTGAAATGAGACCCCCTGGTTGCCCTGGCAACGGCTCACGTGGGAGCAGTTCCCGGGAGACGGCTCCGAGATGTACCATAAATGATGTTTGATTAGAATTTAAATCATTTAGGCGGAGAGAAGATAGGCCTTTTGTCAGCGAGGGACCCGCGGGGGTCAGGTTGCCTCCCACCCCCCCGCCACGAGGCTGGGTGAGCGCGGCATGTGTGTGCTGCAGGGAGGAGGAGGAGGAGAAAGAGGAGGAGAAGAAGGAAAGGGAGAAAGATGCCTTCGTGCCCTGGGAACGGGGCCGGCACGGGGTCTTGGCTGATGTTGGCAGCAGTGCTGACCCTGATGGGAGGTGGGTTAAGCCCAACATGAGTCCGAGGGGTCTGCTCCCTGCCCCCCTGGCTGGGGGAGCCGTGCCAAAGGAAAAGCAGAAGCTCTGCACAGTTTCTTCCTGCAGAATTAGTCAGTAGCTCCTTCATGCTATGGTTTGGGTCCAGGGGAGCCTTCGGGGCTTACTTCTCAACTTCCAGAAAATGCCATCTGATCATGAAATTAGAGCTAAACTAATAAGTCTCCACAAATATTAATCTAATGAATTTAGCTTCTCTCTGTTTGTGGACTAGCAGTGAGGGAATTGCAATGTTCTCACATGTAGTAATTGTTTGAATGTATTCAAAAAACCTTTCTTGACTGCTTCAACCATATGGCTTTGGTCATGAATATTCCAGCTCCTACTTTTCTTTCCTGGTTGCGATCACTCTGTAAACTGAATGACAGACACCCTTTGATGTGTGCTAAGATTTAACCAAGGGAAGTGCTGCGTCCTGAATGCAAACCACGAGTTCTGATGGTGGCTTTGCATCTCTGGAAAACCTCTGCTCTCCAGTGGTGTGCATACAGACCAGATATAACCTTATAAACACGTGGGGATGGACTGGGACCAGGGAGAACCTGGGCAGCTGGAGTCTCTTTGCCTTGTAACCAAGTGCAGGTTCTGCAGATGAAGTGCAGTTTGGAAGGTGGACATCATGCAAGGTGTGAGCTTGTTCCACTCATGGTGCCCACAGAACATCTCTGAGTGGGCTGTGGATGCGGTGGATGTAGAGGACGCAGGGGATGCCATGGAGGCAGGGGATGCTGTTGTCAGCTCTGGGGACCCAGCTGCGGTGCTGATGGTGGCATGCTGTTAATTGGCACGTGGTGCAAAGTGCAAACCCTGTACAAGACCAGGCTTGCCATCGGCAGGCACTGCCCAGGCAATGTGCCCCCTAGCTCCCTGCACACCACATTGGGGTGCCGGTTGCTGAGGCTGCCAGCAGCAGAGGGCTCTGCATTTGCTGAGGCTGCACTGTGCCAGTTTGAGCACGCCAGAGAAGGGGCTTGGGAATGTGTTGCTTTTTAAATTAGCGCTGCATTGATTTGGGTTGGGAAGCAGGAGCTGCTGTGGGGTCCCGCTCCACTGCACACCAGCACTGAGACGTGCAGGATGGAGGCACAGGTCTGGAGCCTGGTTCCGGTGTTTTGCGATGGGGGGAAGGATGCTCAGGCTCTGCAGTGCTCAGTGCTCACCCGTTCTCCCTTGGCAGGCACTTGCAGCTTGCCCTGCTGCTACATGGGATGAAGGGAATCAGAGTATTTCAATCGTTCTGTCTCCAAGGGGAAAATAATGGTGTGGGCAGCTGAAGAAGCCAGCAGCTTCTTTTTCACATAGAGCTCTTGACTTTAGTAGAGGGAGCTGCTGCCTCTCGCGCTGGTATGAAAACAGGGCCAGTGGTGACAGCTGCCAGTGGCCATGGCAGTGTCACACAGCAGCTCTGCAGTGTTGGGATGCTGCGGGTCCTCCTCACCGCTGTGGCAGTGGCTTTCCCCAGGCCTCACACTTTCAGTCTGAGGCACCAAAGACCACAGCCTGCATCCAGAGGCTGCCAGCCTGCAGTGATGGTGGGAAGGAGAGACCACTATGCCTTTTGTTCTGCTCCTGATGGAGGTGAAGGAGCGACTGATGGAGTGGGGAGCAGTGGGGAAATGCTGCCGGATGGGGTTGAGGAGCTCTTCTGTTCTGGTGCCTCTCCCTTTCCCCTCCAACACCCTTGTTTTTGCATGGCTCTGTGCTTAACCCCAGCAGCAACATGAGGAATCCACCCTCCGAGACCTCACATCTTTGGTTTTTGTTTTCCCTTGTCTCTGTTGCATTGCCTTGTGTTAACAGAGCAATTAGGTTTGAATCTCACCAGACAGGGACAGCAGGGACAGCCGGGTGTCACATCTGGGGACACTGCTGGGCTTGTACTGATTCCAATGCCTTGTGCTGGTGGCGTATGGTTGGGACCAAGCACTGACGTCCTCAGAGGATCTGGTATAAAACCAACCTGGAGGCCAGGGATCATGGTGTGGGCCCTGATCCCTCTTCTTTCCTGCACCACAGGAGCCCGGCGGGGTGACATGGGGTTGGGGTGTGGCTGTGCAGCCTTCCCTTCCAGCACCCCGTGTCTCCTCCTGTCATCCAATGCTTGTTTTATACCTGTTCCCCGCTTCATGCACTGCTTGAGTGGCTCTTGTGTGTTTATTTTCTCTAATAGCATCAGGCTACAAGTGGCTGAATGCTTAAAATGAACACCATCAGGCTTTTTTTCTTGCATTCGCTCAGGAAGGGGGAATCTTTGCTCAGGTTCCTAGGGAAGGTGTCAGCCCTTCTCCCATCCCTCTGTCTCCCTCTGAGCCCAGCAACCCAACTTGTGCCAAATTCAAAGAATGAGGAGAGAGCTGGGCACAGAGCTTGCGGAAGCCAAGAGGCCATCTTCTGCGGGATGCAGGGCCAACAGAAACCCCAGCGTGAAGTTAGACGGAGATACATAATGCTGCCAACCCACAGCCTTGTGCCGCCTGCCGCTGCTCCGTTTCCCCTCTTTTACCCCAACATCGCGATGGATTTCCCAGCCATGAGACCTGAATGCAGCCACAATGCAGAGAGCGCTGGAGCCGGAGCAGGCAGGGGGAAGGGGGAGGGGGAAGTGCAGCCGGAGGCTGAAGTGCTTCAGCCCCACTCGGGCAGTGGGGGGCAGCAGGCAGCAGTGGGATGGCAATGTGGGGTGACGGGGTGGCCATGGGGGCCATGGGATGGCAGTGGGTCGGCAGTGAGGGACAGAAGGGTGGCAGTGGTGTGCAGTGGAATGGCAGTGGAAGGCAGTGAGAGGCAGGGGGGTAGCAGTGGCAGTCAGTGGGGTGGCAGTGGTGGCAATGGGGTGGCAGTAGGGTGGCAGTGTGGGGCAGTGGGGTGGCAGTGGAGTGAAATGGCAGTGCGATGGCAGTGGGGTGGCAGTGGGAGGCAGTAGGGGACAGTGAGGGTGTCAGTGGGGTGGCAGTGAGGGGTAGTGGGATGGCAGCAGGGGACAATGAGATGGCAGTGGAGTGGCAATAGGATGGTAGTGGGAGGCAGCAGGGGGCAGTGGGGCTGGGCAGCTCTGCACCGCAGGGCAAACTCTGTTGCCCCGCACCTCTCCTCCCTCCGTCCCTCACAGCTGCTTTCTCCTTCTGCTCTGCTCCCTTCTCGCTCCCTCCACTCTGCCTCAGAGACACACATAACTCTCCCGTGAAATATATACAGTGTAAATATATAAAAAGCCAGCGTTTGCCTGCTGCTTATGTATTCATGAAATAGTAAATAAATTTTATGGGATAATGTGAAGGCTGCCAGGGAGCAGGAGGATAAAAACTAACCCCTAATGAGCCTCCGTGTCAGTTTGGCACACTCGGGATCGATCTGCCGCTTCCATTTAGCACCCGTGTGTGGGGGTGGAGGTGGTGCTTCCTTGGTACAGCCCTGAGCATTGCTGGGCACGGGGTAATGGGTGGGGCAGGCTGATGGTTTGGGAGTGGGGGGCTGCTCTGGGGGGAGCACACAGGTTAGCATGTGTGCTAAGGCAGGGATGCAGGATTGCATGGATAGGATGGAGATTTGCATAGGAGGGATGCAGGAAGTCATGTGGGCTTGTACAGCAAAAATACAGGGAAAGAAGCAGGGAGGGATTCAAGCTCGCACAGGAAAAATGCAGGTTTGTATGGAAGGGATGCTAGAAAATCTAAAGGCTTGCATGTGAGGGAGAAAAGGAGAAATGCTGGTTTGCAGAGAAGAGATGCAGGAAGGGATGCAGGAAAGGATGCAGATTTGTATGGGAGGGATAGAAGGAGGGATACAGGGAGATGCAGGTTTGCAGAGGAGCATTGTAGGTTTGCAAGTGGAGGGCAGTGCAGAATTCCTGGGGTTTCAACAGGATGCTTTCCTGTGCAGGCAGGCCAGGGTTGGGGCTGGCAGGGCCAGCCAGGAGGCCATGGCAGGGGTAACATCCCAGTGACAGCCAAACATCATTTTCATGCAAGGGCTCCCAGCCTGCTGCTTTGGGTGGTTCAGGCACTGGGGATCCACCCCAGCATGAGGTGTTCCCTAGCTGAAAGACAGCTCCTGCAGCTCGCTGCCATCCCTGCTCCTTCCCTGCAGTGTGCCCAGTGCTCCTGCCCCAAGACATTGGGTTTTCCCCACCTGCTCTCATTCTTCCCAGGCTGCAGCTCAAATCCATCCTCGCTTGTCCTGAATAAAGTCAGGAAGCTCTTCCCCTCCTCCCTTGCAGCTGGTGATGCATTTGGAGGCATTAACCTCTCTGTTTGGGTAATTTTCAGCAACATTTGCATCCACATGGCGAAGCCAGCAGGGTGTGGGTCCCACATGCAGGCAGAAGCACGCAGCGCTGGGAGTGACGCTGGTGGGAATCCCGAGCGGGTTGGGTGGGTGTTCTGTCCAGAAAAACATGGATTAGAGTCAATCAAAACTCCTATCTCATCAGCATTTGGGAGAGACAATGATGTTTGGAGGGATGTCGGAACATTTTGCCTCCACCATCATCTGCTGTGAAATGAGGAGATAACACACGTGGGACGCAGCAGCTGTGACAGAGGCAAAATAATGTGGTTCTTGCACTGGGTGCTTCCACTGTGGGAGGGCCCTGCATCCCCTCGACCTGCAGTGCTGTGCCCGGGGCTGCAGCTCCCATCCCCTCCCTCCCCCCTCGTATCCTTTTTTATGGAGGGAATGAGATGGAGAAGTAAAAATTATTAACCCCGGGGTCAGCACTGGCTGCCTCATTCCTCTCTAGCTTCAAGCACTTTCTCTCTCATCTGTTTTACAGACAGCGATGTTCGGCTCAACACATTTGCATATACTTATTGCATTTTTTCTTCTTCTTTTTTTTTTTTTTTTAGTCTTTATCTATTTATTTATTTTTAAAGAGACAGCGCCATCCTTGGCTCCATTTTTTCCCCTCCTGTGAGCTGTCCCCAGCTGCTGGCTCCGATATGGATGTCCGTGCTCTCAGCAGCGCCGCTGGCAGAGCACAGTCGCACTGCGCGTGCTGTCTCCTCCTTCCCTGCATCTCTCTGCTGCTTTTTGGCCTTTCTACGGGATGCCCCGCCGCCATAGCCGAGCACTTGTAGGTGCAAACCCAAACGATGCTCCCACACAAAGCCGTCAGCAAACCTGTGCTGTCATTCAGGCGTGCCAGCAGCATCCGCTTTGTCTTCGGAGACTGACCACAGCAAAGGCTTTCTCCTCCCATCTGCCCTGAAAAGATCTAAAAAAAAATAAATAAAAAATGGAGCACGTTATATCCGAAGCTCAGTGTCTCCCAAAATCACTCACAGATATTCATAATGGTCCGGCAGCTATTAGAGGTGCAAGAAGGAGGGAAGGGAAGGAAATGAACACCGGGCAAGAGGAGAAAATTCATGGCCCCGCTGATACGCCATGATAAATAATTATGAGTTATTAATTTTAAATTACATCTTTAATGCGTTGCATGATTTTAATTCCCACCACAGTATTAATATCGGGGCGGTGGGTTTGATTAATCTGAAGCGGAACGGAACGGTGTCGGTTCCTGGGGCTGCCGGCACCCACCGGGTGCAGCCATGGGCTGTGTGCGGGAAGGAGCCAAAGCTGGGGGTGGGGACATCTGGTGCCTGGGGTGGGAAGCAGCTAGGAGTGCATGGAAGCAGCAGGGCGCTGGCAGTGGGACGTTCTGGGGCTCTGCTGTTTTGAGGGGGATCTGTGAGTCACTGCATTGCGGTGCTGGGCACCACTCCCGCATCCCACCGGGCATGCTCGTGCACCAAGCGCGGGGGAAGAGCACACATCCTCATGTTCTCGTCCCCTTCACCGCTCTATCCGAAGCCCTTATTAACAAAGCCTGACCTCCCTTCCTTGCATTGCCACAGAACCACTTGCCACACCCCATGTTGAGCTCTGTGGGGCCAGAGTCTGAGCATCCAAACCCCCCCAGAATGGGGCCAGGAATCTGCTCTAAGTTTGCTTTCCGAGTAAACTTCCCTAAGTGTGACAATCGCTTTAGCTCCCCAGCAAGGATTTACCGGGCTTCTGTTATCTCTTTGAAAGTCGGGAGTTCTCCAAATGGGCATGAGAGAGCAGCCGGAGAGGTCAGAGCCGGTTAGGCTGCACAGCCGTTCAAAGCCCCCTTCCAAGCGGCATTAAAGACGGGATTAAGTCTAAGAGGGTTATGGAGGGAGGAGTAAAACAGCCTTGTCCTGCACAGAGCGCAGAGATAAGGCTCTGTTCTGGAGGTGTGAACTCCCGCGTGTGCGAGCCCAGGCACTCGGGGGGCTGCAGTGGGATAATTCCAGAGGCGGCGGATCAAGCTGCAGCCGGAGCGGGCTCCTTGCGGGGCGGTGCCGCCCCTCAGATGGGATTCTTAATCTGGGGAACGGTGGCACAAGCAGCCCTGATTTTCCACTTGGTGGGGCCGTGCTGGGTCACAGCCCCTCGGCTGAGGCTGTATTTGGGGACCCATGTCCTGTATCAGGTGCTGTCAAATCAAAGCCAGCCTGGCCACTGTGTCCCCAGCCTCTTACATCCCCAACCTTTCCCCTACCCTTTGCGTCCATAACCTCTTATGCCACCAAGCTCCTGGTGTCTCCAACGTCTTGTGTCACCAATCCCATGTGTCCCCAACCCCTCGTGTTCCCAACTCCTTGTGTTCCCAACCTCATGTGTCCTCAACCTCTTATCATCCCACCCCTTGTGTCCCTAACCACATGTCGCCAACCTCATTTGTCCAAACCTCAAGTGCCCCCATGCCGTTGTGTCCCCAGTTTCTTGTGTCATCAACCTTCTGCATCACCAACCTCTTGTGTCCCCAAACCCTCATGTCCCTAGCCTCCTGTGACTTCTCCTGCCACCTCCTGCAGGGGCTGGAACGCTGCTTGAATCAGCAGTCACTGCACTGTCCTGCATCCCCAGACGTCTGCTCCAGATGGTGGCTGAATGGTAATATTAATATTTTTATCCACCTCGGTGTACTCAAAGAAGCAATGTGGCTATGCCATACAGTTAGGGAAACTGAGGCTCAGAGACACCCATCCTGCAGTAACCTGGGTGCTTGCAACGTGCCATGGGGCAACATCACCTTCCTGGTCTATAGTGCATGGTGGGCACCAGAACTCTGCCAGCATTGTGAGAGAGATGGGATGGGGTTGGATGTGATGGGGATGGATGGGATGGGGATGGATGGAGATGGACGCTGCTACTGCCCCCACAGACTCGCAGTGCCCAAGGGCAGGGTTTATGCTTTTCCTTTCTTGGCTCCATCCCCAGGCCACTCTGCAAGATGCCAAGTTCCACTGTGATGTCTGCATGTTCAGAGGCTGTTAAATTAAACAGTTCGGGGAATTAGCTGCATGCAGCGAGCTGCAGCAAACATGCTCGCAGCCAGAGACAGCTGAATTTGCTCCTTTCCAAAAAAAAAAAAAAAAAAAAAAGCACCAAGAAAAGCAAAAAGGATAAGAAAATCCCCCCCTGCTGCATGGGGCCTTTTATTTCTCCTCCTTTCTTCTGGACTTCTTGTGGGGCTCCTGTGTATGCTCTCCACATCCCCTCCTCAGTTCTGGTAGCGCTGGGGCTCCACTTTCAGGGGCTGCCCCTGAGATGCAGGCAGCCGTGTCACTGCTCCATGCTCACTCAGCACCAGCATCCTTCTTCTCGATTAAAAACCAACCCAAAGGGGCTGCTCTAAGGTTTGCTCTGCAGACCAGCCTACTCCAGCTGTTCCCCAACCCCCACCGTGGGACTGCAACAGGAGCTTTGTGCAGGGCCTGGGCTACGGAGGGGGCTTCTCCTGTGCACAATTCCCAATGCTTTTCATGAGCATTTCAGTGCACAGAGAATCCCAGTGCTGTCCACCTGCGTGTGATCCAGCTGGTTTGCTTTCATTTTATTCTATTTGCAAAGGAAGTTGTTGGCACTTTCCTACTTATTTATTTTTATCTAATGCCTTATCTGCAAAAAGTGAAAACAAAACAAACACAGCAGAATGAAAAGGAGGAGCGCTCTCATAGCCATGGACATAAAACTGTGCCCAGCAGAGCTCAGAGTGCTCCCAGCTCAGCCAGGCCCCTCGCTGAGCACCCATGCAATGTGCTTGCAGCCCCACAGCCTCTGGGAAGGATGTCCCAGGCAGAAAGCCTGCATCTCCCATCCCATCAGGATCTCCCAGCCCAATGCTGCATGTGCCGCATGTGTGCCTCCTGCCTTCCTCCTCATACACAGAAGGAGATGCTCAAGGATCTAGGGCAGCCCCGTCCCCACTACCTTGGCTCTTCACTCCCATCTTGCCAACACCAGCATCTTCACGCTGCTGTCAGGAGGAAGATGTAGAGCAATCACAGCTCTGTGCTGCAAATATTAATTATCCACTAACTGCTCTCCAGGCAGCCATTAGATCCCAGCTCCCTGACAGCTGTTCCTGGCCGCCTGCCTGAGGGACACTGCTGTGGGGAGCAGGCAGGGGACGGTAGGACAGGGGGTGGCCATGGGGAGGGGTTCCCGTTCCACAGCACCCAGGGCTGGAGGATTTTGATGGGACACTGTTATTGCCCTGCCAAATGGGTTTATTTTAGGGGCTGCTTTCTCCCAGGGGGGGCACAGGGTTCAAGCTTCCCCTCTGCACAGCCCTGTGCAGTTTTTGCTTCACCCCAGCGGTGGAAGAGCAGGAAATGGGAGAAATACGCCTTTTTTTCATTGATTCCCTCTCCTCCACTCCCCACCCCCTCCCCATCTCCAAAACCAGGCATGCTGGTGGGAAGCTGCTCACTGCAGACAAAGGCAGCACAGCCGGTGCCATGGGCAAGGAGGGATTTGTGGGTGGGCGCTACCTGCAGACCCACTGCTCTGCCCCAGTTCAGGCTGCAGAGCTCAGCTCAGCACCCCCACATCCTTTGGGGAAAGCAGGAGAAGGAGTGCATGAGGCAGGGGGAAGAGCACACCTGCACCCCTCTTGTCTCTGTCGCCCCATGGCAGTGCAAGACTGAGCCAAGCAGAGCCAGTTAACAAAATAAATGAGCGAGGTAGGCCTGAGAACATATAAATCTCTCCCAGATAACATTTAGATGTTCCATATTTGAGCCGGCCATCATTTAAATTACCACTCTGCCTCCCCTCAACCTAGCCCCTCATTACTGGGATTTTAATGCTCAGGGCTTAATTGCTGAGGCTTAGTGGGAATCACCCGCTGCCCAATTGGGATCCGTTAGTCTGGGAGGATTCCCAGGGCTCTTCCTGGAAAAATCCTGCCTATGGGGTCAGATGAGGGCTTTGAATGTTTCTCCACAGCTATCTGTGTTTCTAGGGTTGGAGAACCCCTGAAAAAGCTGCTGCAAGGAGGCTGAGCTTTGGTGGTGGATTGCAGTCCCCTCTGCACCGTTTACCTTCTCATCCCCCCTGTACTGTAGGAGTACAGGAAGGGTTTGTGCGACACCAGTGCAAAAGCAGGAGTGGGAGTTTGCTGGAAGAAGAGCGAAGAGACCAAATGGGAATGGCTCTGCTTCTGAAAATGAGCCGAAGCTTGAGCCCGTGAGAGATTCCAGAGAGCTCTCAGGAGGTTTTATCATTCACCAGAAGTTAAGAAATAAGGTGGAAATGTACTTAGGGAATAGCGCGTTTGTTGGAAAACAATAAATCCTTGCTACTTTGAGGGAACAAGGAAGATCTTGAAATTCAGCTCAGCTTTGCCAACTGGGGAAAATCACATCTCCAGCCAGAGAAACCAGGGCGTGGGGCAGCTGGGGGCCAGGGCAGCGCCGTGCCCTGCATGGGGCCGGCTCCGTAATTGGCAGCCCCTGCTCCACTACCCCTTCTGCCGCCTGGTGTTTAATTGCACTGGCTAACAGTTCAGGGGCAGAGCTGCTCGGGGGCCTTATCTCTGCTTTCACCATTTTTCTTTCTGGGAAATGAAGTTAAAAATCCCTTCACAGCAGCTCCAGCAGAAAAAAAAATTAGTCCCATATCACTATTTAACATGCACTGCTAAAAACTAGATAAACACAGGCCGTCACTTGGAGATTAGCTCCTCACATGACTAAATGATTTATTTAGAAGATTCCTTCTTTTCTCTCTCTCTCCTTCTCCCTCTCTCTCTTTTCCTTGGCTAAGAACATATTAATCAGAAATTAGAGGCAGGCTGAGCGATGGAGAACAACCTGACAAAGAGCAAACGGAGACAGAGAAGGGAGAAGGATGGGGGAAAAGAGGGAAGTGGGGACAGGGCCGGGGAAGGGGAAGAGGCAAAATGACAAAAGGTGGGAAAATGGAGAGGGAAATACAGGGGGTAGGAATGGGGATGGGAGGGGAAGTGTTTGTTTGAGAAGGGAGGCACAAAGCAGAGGAACAGAGATGGACCTGGGATGGAAGCAAAGCGGCGCCAAGAGAGGGCCATGCGTGGGGCTGAGCTGTCCCCAGTGGTCGGGCCTGATGAGGGCACTGATGGGGCGCAGCAGCCCCCGGGCCCCATTCCCTGCAGGTGTGGGCGATAAGAGCATCCTGGTGCTGCTCAGGCGTGAAGGGGCCGGGGATTTGTAGAGGAGGATAAAAGAGAACCTGCACCGGCTGATTATGGGGCTGTGTGCTGGGGTGGGGGCAGCGCTGCGTCCCTCCCCGTTATCCGCAGTGATAAGCAGCCCCGAGGCTGAGGCCGGCAGCGATAAGGAGATTAGGCAGTCAGCTCTCAGTAGCGCTGCTCCTGCGGGATTTCCTGCTCCCGTGGGCTCACCAAAGGTTATCTGCTGTGCTGCACTTGAACCTGCCTGCAGCCCTGCCCGGGGGTGCTCCCCAGCCCACAAATCAAAGGATGCTCCCACAGCAGAAACAGGAAGGATGCTTCCTATCCTGTAAAGCAAGGGATGCTCCTCATCCACAGAGGACCCACCCCACTGATGGGATTGTTCCCCAGCCCCACGCCAGCCCAACCCCTGCACAGGGGCACCCCAATGCCAGGTGACCTCACCCTGCAACCCCAGCCCTGCCAGCTTCCACCTGCCTGCAGGCACAGTGCTGCTGCTTCGAAGCACTGAACACTTGGCAGTGCCCTGATGTGTCACAAAATGGCCAATTACCCCTCTCACTGGTTATTAATTTATTAAATTTTCATTTTGCATAGAGCACTGGCTAGGTGGGAACAGAGCTCTCTTTGCACATCAGGTGCAGCGTGTCAGCGTGGAGCACCCTCTGCAGGGACCTCGGTCACAGCCCCGTCAGCTGAGCAGGAGGTGGGTGATGGCCTCAAAGAGCTGTGAGGGCTGCAGGGGGCTGCAGTGTCCTGGTGAGGTTGGGCTGGCAGATGTGGGAGTGAAAACTTGTCCATGTAAGTGAATGAGTGGAAATTCCTGCGTGCAAACCCATGCGTGCAAACCCTTGCATGTCAACCCTTGTTTGCAATCCATTGTGTGCAAATTCTCACATGCAAATGCTTGCATTCAAACCCAAATGTGCAAATGCTTGCACGAAAATTATTGTATGCAAACTGTTGCACACAAACCATGTGTGCAAATCCTCACATGCAAACCATTGTGTGCAAACCCTTGCATGCAAACTATTGTGTTCAAACCTATCCATGCACACCTATATGTGCACATCAACACCTCAGAGTCTCTGCCAGCCCCACCTTTGCTCTCACACTGCTGGAGCCATGTCCTACAACCCACTAGGGCCCCATTTCCTTTGCCCCATGCCAGTGTAGAGGGGCAGGTTGGGATGTGCAGTGTACGCCTGTAGGGCATGATGTTAATGCACCATCATTACCCTGCAGCTGGGCCAGTCAGTGTGAGCCCCTGGGTGCCCAAAGAAGGGGAAAGGCTGTCGGGGCCCAGGGGCCATGCTGGCTGTGTGGTGTGGGGACACACTGTGATACACTGCCCTCCCCAGCCCTGCACCTCATAGCCACGGTGTCTCTGTTTATCTGCACCCATGGCTCCAGGAGCCTGGAAATAATGTTTTTCATTTCGCCAGCCTGTTTCCCCCACGCTGCTTTCCTTCCTGCGCGGTGCTCTGCAAGCTGACAGCCACCTCACAATCCCAGCCCCTTCCCAACTTGCCCCCTTTTTCTCCGCATTTTTTCCCATACACTCTTTTCTCCTTCCTCTTTATTTTATCTCGATTTGCCACAAATCTGTTCCCCCACAAAGCAGCTGCCATCTTTGTTCTTTGCCATTATCAGCTGCGGCACACGGGCCCGGCCAGGCTGCCTGGCAGACAATTGCTGACTAATAGACTGTCTGAGAGCTATTGTGGAGTGTGTCCGAGGCAGATCTATCACCGTGTCCTATCACCCATGCCGCATTGACACCACAGGAGAGCGGCACGGAAGGGGGAATGGGGAAAGGGATGGGAAAAAGAAAAAAAAAAAAAAAAAAGAAGAAGAAGGGGAAAAAAAAAAAAGAAAAAAAACATTCTTGCTCGGCACAGTGCATCGCTGCTCCCTGGACCAGGGAGGAGCAGATGTGGTCAGCATCTCCGGCGGGCTCCATCCTGCTTCCATCTGCTCCTGGAGGCTGCTCTGCAGCAGGGGGCTGCTGTCAGAGATCTACAAGGGGTGAGGGGCTATAGGGGATGGGGAGTGCTGGGGGCACTGGGGGGTGAAGCTGCTGGTGGCGCAGTGGGGTAGCAGGGCACTGGTTTACCTTGTACCTGTGCTCTGGTGTTGGAGGAACCCCTGGGAGCCCGAGGAATTGGGGATGCAGCGCTGGCCTTTCCTCCTGCTCAGAAGGCAGTGGGGATGTTGCTTGGGGTCCCAAGGCAGGGAGAGCTTAGTGTATGAGGCCATAGCTGAATATATGAGCAGGGGAGAATGACTCAGAGATGGCCCCCCACTCACACACAATTCTCACTGCTGTTAATGAGGTCTGAGTGCCTAATGTAAAATTTGGTGGCACAGGACCATCACAGCTCCTCATCCTGTCAGTGAGTGCCCTGTACAACATCCAGGCTGCAACCTCAGCCCCGCAGTGAGCACTAGGACCATGTCCCCAGCCCTGGCAAGAGGGAAATTGAATGGGAGACTGCGGTTGAGTTTTCTCGGCTCTTCATCCCTTTGTTGTGTTGGTCTTGCACTAGGGACGATGCCCAAAAGGCAACTGTCACTGCTCGATGTTGGCTGGAAAGGACGCAGGGAGTCCCAGGAGATGGGGACAGAGGGGACACAGCCACAGGCATGAGCTACTGGAGTGGGGCAATGAGCGGGTGCTTTGAGACCCCCAGGCCTTATGGGGCTGTGGACAGCAGAGGGGGCTGCAGGTCAGCGGGAGAGGTGACATCTGCGAGCGCACTTTGGGTACAGGAATGGAGCAGCCTGGGACTCGGGGTAAGGGGGGATCAGGTCTGGGTCAGGTGGCAGCCCTGCTGTGCTGGGGGATGGGAGGATGCTTACAATGCACGACCCCTCGAAGGGAAATGAGCCCCTGTGCTGATGTGTGACCCCAGAACGGCACCCGTGGGTGGTGTGCAGCCCACAGCTAAAGTACAAAGGAGTGCAGAGAGGGAGGCAGCAGGTTCTGTTTTCCCTGGGCTGTTCTGCCTGATCTATGCATGCACACACAAGGTGAGATGAGATGAATAGTTAATGTCCCCAGTGGGTTTTGCTCCTGCTCGCTGCAAAGTTGTGAACAAAATGACCGGCCATGCATTGAACGGGCTTACATCGCTCTCCATATGGAAATGAAGATAATCCAGGGCCTCGCTTTGTGTTCTGCGGGAGAGCGGGTGGCAGCGGGGCTGGGGGGATGGGGCCAGATCCTGCCCTCCTGGGGAGGACACACAGAGACCCCAAAGCCTCAATCCCATCCACATGCACATGAACTACAGCCTCATGTCTCACGGCTGCCTGGAGGTTCTGCACAGCTCTGAGAAGCACTGGGGGCCACGCTCTGCCTTGCACTCCCCCCCTCCCCCAGACTCAGCTCTGCTTCTCTCAAATCAAAGTGACAAACCATGGTTCTTACCAAACTTCTGCTAATGAGACACTCATTCAAGAAAACTCCCAAAGTGCTGCTAATAAAGTCTAACTTAAGTGGGTAAGAAACAAACAAACAAAAAACAAAAAACAAAAAACAAAACAAAACGAAACAAAACACACACAAAAAAAAAAAAAAAAAACAAGCAAAATTATCCCCAGATTAAATCTTCCTCCACTGGGCAGTTTTCAAGGCTTTATCTCGTGCTGTGCATCTGGTTGACTTTTTGGCAAGCCCTGCAGTATGTGCACTGCTTGTGATGGATTTGAGGTTCATGCACCTCCCGTGGTTCCATTCCCCTTTTGTTTCTCTGTCTCCAAGCAGAGGACGGAGGGACGGAAGTGGGGGATGTCGAGCAGAGACCCAGCAGGGAAGGATCTGTCCCCAGTCTGGGCTGTGCCCCCCCCACATGGTGACGTGGGGACCCCTGAGCAGCTGTGGATCCCCACAGAGCGCAGCAGCAGAAGCAGGCGCTGAGCACACCGCATAGCTCGATGTCATGGCTCCCCCTGTAGCCATGTAGAGAGAGGCACGGCAGCACGGGAGCAGAGGGGAGCCCCTCCACCAGCTGAGTTTGTGGGGGCCCTGCCAGCCCATAATATGCTGCAGCCACCTGCACTGCCCCATTTCGGAGTAGTGGTGAGTTCGAGTTGCACCCAAATGTCCCCACTTCAGATGTCCATAGGGCATCCTCCCTGGAGCGGGAGGGCTGGTAGCTAGAGTCATGCACACACCATGGCACACACAGTAGCTGGGCATCACCGTGCAGCTCTGTAGGACCGAGGCAGGGGGATGTAACCCCATGCTGTGCTGGAGATGCCTCATGGGGCGTGTGAAGGGCAGTCCTGCTGCTGGAGATACCTGGTGCCAGTGTGGTGCTTGGGAGCCTGGTGCAGCAGGGATGCACGCAGCCAGCAGAGAAATGGGGACAGCCTCTTGATCACACCACGTAGAGTTGGCAAATTGCCGTGACTTAACAAATTCCTGCTGCCGAGCTGAGCCGTGGAAATCACTCCAGCATGCACTGGCGGCCCCTGCACGTGTGCAGGTTTTGCTTAAGCCACATATTCCTCTGCTGCCAGGTAGGGCAGGGTCCAGCCTGTTCACCACCAGGTGGGCCGTCCCCATCTGACCCAGCATTTGGGATCTCCCTGCGTGCCTCAGTTCAGGCTATGAAGGCTTTCCAGATTGGGGTGATCTGAGGGTCAACATCCCCCACACTTGCCAGCTACTGTCACCGGGGGGGCAGCAGCCCAGATGTCTCCCTTGACCACTGCAGTGGGAGGGGAGCAGCAGGTAGCCTACAAGGGCTGACAGATCACCTCTGATGGGCAGCATCAGAGATACTCCATGAGCCATTTGTTGCCACTCCTGCCAGGGATGTGTGGGGAGAACCATTCCCACTGGGGACCAAAGGGCATGGATTGCTGTGGAGGACAGATAAAGCCCAGTATTAAAAGGATGAGTTTCTACAAACTGACAGACAATACTCTGTGCTACAAGGATCGAGCATGGCAGGGACCAGAGCTCAGTCCCTTTTGCTGCCCCAGTGCTGAGGCCTCTGTAATGGGGCTGGAGATGCAGCCCAGAGCAGGCTTTGGGCCTCTCTACCCATGTGACAGTGTGGCTGTGCATTCAGCCTCACTGGAAAATCAAAACCTCACTGGTTAATTAAAGTCTTGGGCCCTGAGATCTGCTTATTCCGTTCTGCAGCCGTAATGCCATAAAAGTGTTCCGCACAATTTCAGCTGCAGCGGCTACAATCACAGTTAGAAACCAGTGGTTTGGGGCAGGAGCAGCTCTTCTCCTTATTCCCCAGGCATCGCTTTGCATGGACAGAACAAATACCACAGGAAAACTTGTGCTGTGTGCGCACATCCCCATGGCAGCACCTCTGTGCCTATCTGTGCTCGATTGCAGGGGGTGGTCCTGCCGTGTCCCCATCCCGAATCTCCACCTTTTAAACCCAAAGCAGTCTCATCCGCCCCATCACCACCCAGCCTGCTGCACGGCAGCCCAGCCCCACAGCCCCGCAGGGCTTCAGGGCGGGGGCCAGAGGGGAGGGGGCAGTGCAGGCGGGTGTATGCTTTTTATTTCAGTAATTCTTTTATCTTGTTCTCGCACCCTGAACAGTATGAGCGTTCATCAAAGTAATTGACGCGGATGAAATTAGCGCTTCCTGCTATGTCGGACAGATAAACTTTGCTGAATATTGATTTTGCACAAAGAAAATGACATGTGCTTGGTCCTCACCCTTTATCTGGACGGAGCAGGGAGATGCTGGGGGAGGCGAGGGGGGAAGGAGGCAAGCCTTCGCTGGAGAAGCATCCATAAGAATTACTTTTATCTCTTCTTCCACAAGAATACAACAGAAGATAAGGCTGGGCGACAGTGCTGGGGGAGGCTAAGGGGGAACAGGGGAGAGGAGCTCAGCAAAGACCTCTGTTGGAGCTGGACGCAGGGTTGAGCTGGGGGCTCTTTGTCAGCTGCAGGGTTTGGGCATATAACAGCTTCCCAGGGATGTGCGTCACAAAGAGTGGAAAGGAGAGTGGGCTCCCCCTCATCCCACCCTCAAAATGCCCCCAGCAGGATGCCCTGCCCTGCAGCCCCAGAGCAGCGCCTGCCCATCCCCCAGTCCAGAAGCTCAGCTCCATCCTTGTCTCCAAACCACCATTTCCCACTCCAATGTTTGCACAGAAGGTTTGCAGGATGCATTCACCCAGCCGCTGGGTTTCGTGTTAACACCACACTCTGCAGAGAGGGGATGTGGGAACAAAGCTTGTACACGTGCTGCTTTTCCCAGAGCGTCATTTTCTGAGACTTGGGGTGGCCTGAGCTCTGCACACACAGCATTTTGTGGTGTAAGCAAGCAGCCATAGGCTATTCAAAGGCTACAAAATGTATTTATACATGGTATTCTTCCTGGCACAGCACAGCACAGACCCCTTCAGATGAGAAAAGCAGAGGTAGCTCTGACCCAGGCTGATGGTTCCTGAATCACAGGAAAACTAAGCACTACCTATTAACAGGGACTTGTGGCTGTTCTTGCGGAGCCTGACATCCTTGTCAACATCAGCTTACATAGCAAGTGCTTGGGAAATTTGAGGAGTTGTTTAAAATTGCCCTGTCTGAAGCCCCAAGAGCAACAACGCAAGACTCGGGGCAGGATTATGCAGGCCAGGGGCAGCTCATCAGCACTAGCATGGGGATACAAATGGAGTTTGTTTGAAAAGACCAAAACAAGAGGGTGTAGAAGGCAATCTACCTGAATTCCGTCAGCTGTGCTGGGACAGGCTGGGCATAGAGCAGAAGGCAGTAGGGACCTTGGGGATGAGTACTGGGGGCTCTTCAGCCCTTTCCTGAGTGGAACCATCAGCAGGTTCAGCCAGCATTCTGCTCTCCTTGTCAGGTTCAGGAACTTTATATAATAATGGATACTTGGTGCCAGCAAGGTGGTAAATAGTGGTGCAGAGGAGCTAGTGGTGGTCATGGAGGGTGCTTGCTTATATGGATTTTGTTTAGACGTGTAGATGTGAAACACCACAAAGCTTTGCAGCAGACAAAGCTGAGGTCCTCCTGAGCAAGGTCATCTTAGTCTTTCACTGTTTCCTATGGTACAAAGCTACAGGTGGACAGAAGGTGGGATCTGCCCTCATCTTCCTACCTGGAGCTGGTACTGTACCCCATGGCACTGAGCATGGGAGCTGGGCAATCCCGGGAAGAGCCCAACACCCTTCAAATACCAGGAGTGTGAACCAGCCCAGCTCTGCTCTCGTTTGACTTCCCAACATCCATACAGACACCTCAACTAGAGGAGTATTCCTCGCCTCCTGTGTTCCTTGGCAAAACTCAATCCAATATTAATTACTTCCTGTGTCATTTCTGTGTCAGTTTTTCTTGGCTAATGTCCACTGATGAAGGCTTCATCCAGCGCTCTCGGCGCATTCTGTGTCCCGCTCACATCAGGCTCTCCTGTTTTCTTCTTGGGAAAGGGGAAGAACAGCCTCACATTGGTTGGATTGTTACAATTTCTAACATCCCTTTCTTGATTTACCCCCTCCCCAGACATACCAGGCCTTAGGGGATAAAAAATTAAAAAAAAATAATTAAAAAAAAAATCAAAGCCCTTATTTTGCTGCTTGTATTTTCCAGATACCATGCCTTGACATTGGGAGCAAACAGTTATTAAATAAATGCATTGTTAGGCATGCCTTTAGTTCTGACACCTCTGGTAAATCTGCTTTTGTTATTTAGTGAATTAACTGGTTTTAAATCAAGTTATAATCAGTGGGTGCCCTTGTAAGTGGTATTTTATATCCTTCTGAGCATGCTTTGTTTGCAATTTCTGTACAATTTCTTTAAGTGCATTATACATTTTCCTTGAAATAACAGCATTCTGCGCTACAGTATCCAGCTGCATAGAAAACTTCCTGCCATTAGCATTAGCCCTTCTGTCACAGCTCACCAGCCCAAACCTTGTCCACATGGGCTCAGTGTCTCCATCTTGATGTGCATCTTTTGGGATGCCCATCCCAGCTGGCTGCCGCAGCAGGTCCCCATTTATCATTTATCATCCCCATGTCCTCAGGGAGGTTGTTCTCTGGGGTCTCATTGCCCACCCAGCTTCTCCCTGAGTGGATCTGCCAGGTTCGGCAGATCAGTGCTTGCTGCACCAGCTCCCGCTCTATGCTCACATATAGGCAGAGCCGGTCCTTATACTGCAGCTTATGGCTGTTCTTCCTTCTGCTGTGATCTGCTTCCCAGCCTTAGCCAACGTGAGGCCACACAGCGGCCAGTTTGCCATGATGTGGTCACCTCCATCTGCCCATGGCCTGGTCACCTTTGTGATGTGTTCATCTCCATCCACGTTGCGATCATCTCTGTGGTCCCATCCATGACAGGGCCATCTCTACCTCGTCACAGCAAGGTCTCACCTAGAGCTTAGAACCCGGATCTGAAACTCAACGCAGCACTTCTGTGGCAAGGACCAGGGCTGAGAACCACCTCCTCTAACTTTCTGGTGTCTTAAGTGAGCTCTCACAGCTTGACCTAACGGTGAGCTTGACCTAGCCTTATGAGCCCAACATTGAAGGCCTTAAAAATGCAGAAGCTATAGGGCTTGTCCAGGACCCAGGCTTCCCAACAGCCATGCAGCAAGCCCTGCTCACCATCCCATCACAGGCAGCAGCAGTCATGGCATTGCCCAGGTGCTGCCCTTTCCTTGCTGCCCATCCCTGTCTTGCCCCAGGGTGGCATCCACTCCACCCCACTCCCAGTCTGTTTTCTCATTTATCTCCTCTGCCTGGTGATTATACATAAATATGAGCAACTGTGTCTGTGTGCGACCTTACCTGCCCTGACTAAATTCATGTAGTGTCTGTGAAGATAATTCTAAAGCCATAAGGAGATAATAAAAAGGAAAGATTAAAAAAAAAAAAAAAAAAAAAAAAAAGGGCAAGCATTGTGGTTTGTGTTCTCTTATCTAACTTACTGCAGGCCTGGGTGAGAGCAGTCCCTTGGTATTTAAAGGGAAGCTGCGTCTGGGAACATAGCAGCAAAGGAATGGGGATGGGTACCACTGGGGACAGGCCCCTGCCCTCCCCATAGGACATGAGGAGACTTGGCATCAGGGGAATTGGCCACAGGGAAAGCCCAGTGGCTGCATCCCCCAAACATCTGCCCGGCTTGATCCTTCAACACAACATCTACAAATGGTGGGCAATGGGAACAGATGAGGTGTGCCTAGGGTGGCAGCAAGTGGATGCACAACCCCATGGGCAGCTGACCTCAACGAGCTGAGGAGACCAAGCTGGGAAAAATGAAGCTCCAGGTGTGCTTTTCCATCTAAAAATACCACTGCAGCTGCACACAGCCTTTGCATGAGAGTGCATCGATTGCAGCGGAGGAAATTATCAAAGGGTTCATCTCAGTGGTGTCATCGTTGAATGGAGCAGGTTGTCAGATAAATGTGAGCATGCAAATGGAATGATCAGAAGAGAAAAACCGTGGCAGCCTCCTCAAAACAAGGTTCCGAGGAGAGGGCCAGATGCCTCCAGTTGTCCACCAGCTCTGGAGGTAGTGGGGGCATGGTGAAATGTCAGAAAACCAGGCACTGGTGATTGCTTTCTCACCAGAGTAAATATCTGTGTGCTCTGAGCTCAGAAGGCACAATGCTTGGGGGAAAATAAAGATAAACTCCAAATGTACACAAGCTTTGATCAAGAGCACTTTCCTCTTTTTCCCCCTTTTCTGTGGGGTTTTTCATGACTGCGATCTAAATGCAGTAAGCCAAATCATCAGAGTCAGTAAAAATACTAAAACGGTACGGAAGGACCAAAAAACGCCCTGAACCTGCGCAAGGACAAAGCTGTTATTGGGGTCACCACACCTGTGGGTCTCCCCACAGCCAGGCACACACGGTGGCACGACATCCCCAACGGGCAGGCTCCTGTCTGGGGAGCGGCTGATGGCTGAGGACAGCCACAGTCAGACACAAGAAGAGGGACACCAGCCCACTGCCCCCTCCCTCTCCCTCCCCCCCCCCTCCCGTACATGGAGAGGGCTTTCTTCCGCCTTTGTTCGGCATCTCCGAAGTGCTGTCGCCACAATGGCCGAGGTGAAAGGGGTTAATTCGGGGGACAGAGGTAGGATGTGAAGATGCAGAGCAGGACAATGGGCTGCCTTCCTCTTTTGTCAGCGCAGCCATTGTGCCGCGTGTGAAAAATGAAATCTGTTTCATTTTGCTTCCAGATGCGATCGGGCGCCTCTATTTAGAAGCCATCAAAAAAAGCCATCCAAGTGCTGGGGGGGACATGGCAGGGGGAGCACAGGCCTGCCAGACACAGGCGCAGCCCAGCCCCACCTCGGAGCAGCTTTTGTTTATTTACTTGGGATTTAACACTTATTTAGATTTAACCCACTCCCTGCCTCTGCCATTCAAGTGGCTGAAACAATCGGCAAAGTCAGTGGGGAGAGGTTTTAGTTGAAGGAGTATCCTTCTGCCACAGCATCCTCCACCCAGAGCATCCTTCCAACAGAGCAACATCCCACTGAAGAATCTTCCATCCAGAACATCCTCTCACTGGAGCATCCTCCCATCCCAACAGCAGCAAGCTGAATGCTGGGATGAGCTCCAGCCCATGATGCTCCTCATGCCCATCCCATAGCTTAGCGCTGTGACAGCTGCTCTTAATGTCCTTCCTCACCCCCAAGTTTTGCAGGAAGGGTGGGCAGCTTTGGTGTCAGTATTCATCAGCATTTCCCCTTGCTCCCAGCACTTCAGGTGACAGTGCAATGAAAGCCGGGTCCCCTGCTCTCCCCTTCCTTCTCCCCAAACCAATCTGTGGGTTTGCTACCAAGTGAGAAATTTTCACCTCCAGGGAAGGTGTGAAACTTGGCAGTTTTGTTCCCTCCAAGGGGAATTACAGCCCTTGCAAAATGCAAACAAACAAATGCAAATTAACCCTAAAAAACTTGTTTTTTCAGTGCACATCTTGGCCTTTGCCTCAAATTAACAAATCCAGCTGGAAACTCTCAAGATTTACTTTTCCCATCCAAATACACAGCTGTTTGTCCCTCAAGATGTCAGTGCAGGAAAGGAACAGCAGGCAGTAGTTACCAGATTTCGACAGTGGGCAGAAAAGACCCAAAAGGCCTGGATTTGTGCACTGGGCAGCCCTCTCCTTCCTGAAACCCAGCAAACTCACTCCAGCCATGGCTGGATAGTACCCTGGACAGTGGGGAGAGTGCAGGACGGCACTGCCAGCATTGCCCCAGGCAGCCCATGGCCCCCAGCCCCAATTGGCTATGTGGGGATGGGGCCACTCTAGTCCTCTCTTCTGCATGACCATCCCATGGCAGATGGGCAGTCCTGCCTCTTCAGTGACTGCAACCCCACCCCAATCCAGGCTTATCTGCTGGCTAATTGCCCCCCTGTTTGTGCCCACCACCACATGGTACCCCCCAGCCTCCTAGCGTCAAAGCGAGTGCGACCTCCCTGCACAAGGCAGGCAGGATGGCAATGTGGCAGTGAGACCGTGGGTGTCACATCACATAAATCAAGCTCCGGAGCCTTCCTATTTAACACACTCTTCCCCTTCGAGTTGTCAGTGAAACCGTTAATTAATTAGCTAATCCTGCAATGAAGTGGATTCTAAATGGGTCTCCCCTCCCTTCCCCCCATTTAGGTAATTACTGCTGAGGGAGCTTTTGTGAGAGTAATTTTCCAACAGGGACAGCCCCGGATGGCTGAGGAAGATGAATTTAAAGAGTGGGGGAAATAATAATGTGAGGGGGGGGGGAGGGGGGGGGATAAAGGACTCCTTCTGCAGGGTGGCATGCACCAGAGACCCAGGCAGAGTCAACAAAGTGCTCCATCACTGCATCGAGGCATTAGGGTCCCTGCATCAGTTTCTGCATGATGGGACCTGCTCACCCCACATCTCCACTAGCATCTCCCATCTGCAGCATGTACACATCTGGTTGTAAAGCGTTTTCCATCACAAGATATTCTACAGGAGGAATGAAGACAAAACCCCAAAGCCCTGCGGGGAGGTTCTTTTTCAAGCCAAACAAAGCAAAAGGGGATTGGCTTTCATGGCTAAGCAGAGAAATATCGAGCAGTCCTCAGGCCAGCACCTCTTGGAGCATTTATTTCAGAGCCAAGGCACCAAGGTTTCTCCATCACTTCTTGCTGTTTGCCTGCCCCTGAGCAGCTTCAGACCCTTTTTTGTTCCTTACTATGTCAAACTCAGTCTCAAAGAGAAGATTTCAAAGGCACACACTTTCAGATCCTCAGTTTTGCCTGCACAAGTCCTGCCGAGTCCAACAGAGATATGGTACAAGCAGTGCAAGCTGCCTGCTGCAGCTAAGCATCCTTTGAACCGCCTCACATCACTCACAAAAGCATTCAAAATCAAAGTCTGTGCCTGAAATTCATGGCCTGGCTGTACTCTGGGTGCAGACACCCATCACAGCTGCAGACTTTGGCCTCCAGTTCCTGGTGGGTGATAAAAGTCAGAGTCCTGGGGACATCCTCAGCCTGGGGACTGTGTTGTAAGAGCCTCCCTGGAAGTTGCTGCATGCTGGGCTGGGTAGGAAAGTGCAGGTTTGGGTGCCCAATCTTCAAGTGATCTGTCTCAGGGCAAGAAGATGGGCTTGCTGTGGGCATACTGCTCTCATTTTAACAGCTGTCTGCAGCTCTTCTGTATGGGAAATGCTTCCTGAGAGTTTGGAATGAAGTCTTCTCTCTCCTTGAGAGAGGTTCCCTGAGCCACCAGCTGATTCCCCCAGATAGGCACACTCTCTATCCTCTGCCTGTGATGCAGAGCAGCAGTGTCTCCTTTTGGCAGCTCACTGCACACCACAGCAGGTCCCAGAGGAACATCATCACTCCCAGAGGCGACCTGAGAGAAACAGGGATGGTGGAGATTACTTTCCTCTGGGCCTGAGGACATGATGAGTGGGCTGCTACAGCAGTGGCTTAATACCATTTCCCTAAGGCTCTTCCCAAATACAGCTTGGAGAAAAGGGGGAGGCACCTCTGCAGCTTACCATTGCCTGCTGCTGCTGCTGGTGCCGCTGAAGCATCCTCCAGGACTCCCCACCCTCATCTTTTTACATGGATCATTCTCTTCCAGCTGTCTGCAAACAGAGACTTCCAGAGACAGCTCTCACTTGCTGTCCCCTCCCACGAAGTAGCCTGAAATCCAGTGTTTTGTACTACTGCCTCAAGATAGAAGTGTGCTGGGGCAGCCCTGGGAAAGGCTAGAGGGCCCTCTGAGCTGGGCTGGGAGAGGACCCCAGAGGTGATGACGAGGCCACCAGGGTCCTTTAAGACCTGGGAGGATATTTCATAAGATGTGGAAAATCTGTAGCCTTTCTGGGTTTTGAGATAACGCTGGCTAAGCTGCAAGGCTGAGGAAGATGGGTGGGGTGATGTCTCAGATTTAGGGTGTAGCATCAAGAACTGAAGTGACAAGGGCTTAATGCCACATTCCAAGGGATGCCGTCTTGGCCACCATAGAGTGAGATGGTGCCATGCCTGCACAGCAGGCTTGGTCCCACCAGGACAGCATGAGGAGGGGGCAGCCCAGCACACCTACTCCTTCCCTGTATCTTCCTGCAGCCGCAGCACCAGCTCTGCTCCCTGCAGCCTGCATCCCCCTCCCTGCCTGGCCAGCAGCAAGTGCACTCGGCTGGAAAATTAAGACCCAGGGTTGAACCCGGAGGGGCACAGCTCAGGGCCAGCAGGGATGGGAGCAGCCAGCCGCAGCCCTGTGGCACTGCTGTGCCAGCCCCACTCCCCAGCCGGGCCCCAGTGTCACTGTCACCCACCCTGGGGCCGCAGTACATCATTGGTGACAGCTCTGGTGTGCATGGCACAGCTCACGCGTGCCTGCCTGCTCCCACGGGCAGCTGGCGCGGGCAGAGGTCCAAGGTCAGCTAAGTGTTTAATGGGCCTCCTGCGAGGACCTGCGATGAAAGGCAGGCGAGGAGGGAGCATATGTCACCGCCAGAGCTCCAGGGCTGGTGTGAAGTGACAGGAGGATGCTTCCCATGCAGATAGGCAGGCGCAGAGCATTGCTTTTCTGAGCATGTATTCTCCCTCCAGAGTGCTGAGAACATCAGCACCCATGGGCCTGCATCCCGAGGGGTGAGGGACACCTGAGTGCCCACAGCACCATGTCCTGCTGGGACAAAGAGACTGCTGTTCTCACAACAGCTGCAACAAAAGCCAGGATACAAAGCAAACTCAATACAAGTGATCAAAGCCTACCCTGAGTTTGAGGTTCTGGGTCATATTGCCTAATGCTAAGTTAGAACATGCTTTGCCTCTTCCCTACAGATCTGATTGCTCCAGAGTCCCACTTCACTCCTTACCCGGCCGCACATCCTCTCTGTCAAAAGCAGTGCCAGGCAATGATGTCTCCCAATGGCACAAAAAGCCTGCAGGAGAACTCCCTCTCTGTGACAGACCCCAGGGGTTGTGGGCTTACCTCTGTGTGCCCACATCACTCTGAGGCTCAAACAGTTTCATTTCAGGCAAGAAACCCACAGGCTCAGAGCATTCCTACCCTATCTATAGGGCTGAGCCATGCAAGGGGCTCACAGGGGCTGCCTGCACAAGCCAAGGTTTATTTGGATGAGAGTGCTGTGCAAAAGGACAAAGTGTGGACATGTTTGCAGCACTGGTTTCAGGTGTGAGCAGGAGAAACACGGGAGAGCAACTGGTGGTGAGCTACCTAGCAAGAACATGCTGACTGTCCCCTCGAGGTGTCCATCCAAGAACACCCAGACCCAGCTAGCCAAGAGTATCTGCTCACCTCAGGAGTGCTAGTCAGCATGAATACAAAACCTGTCTTGGAAACTCTTCCCAAGCTCCTGTCCAAGCCACAGGCAGAAATGAATGACAATTTCCACAGTATATTCTCAATGCGCTCCCAGAATAAAGAGAATGCCGTCCTCTGACTCAAACTCAACATTTTAGAGCCGCTGAGATATTTTGGCATCTGAGTGTTTGGCATGTGAGTGAGATTTTGATCTCTCCATGTCACCTCATTGCATCCTGTAGTGATTCCTCAATAGATAACGACTTTCCTGTGCAAGATTTTCTGGATGAACATGGGGGTTTCTCAAGCAAGAGAAGTGCTTCTCACTGCTGCAGCCAAAGCAAACGTAGGCTCAGCCCTGTCCCTGGGAGAGCAGCTGGTTAAAAGGAGCCATTCACAAGCAAATGAGGTGCTGTCCTGCTTCCTGCAGGCAGGACTGCAGCTCCCATAGCTCCTGTAAAATCTCTTGCCTATCTCCGAAAGGAAAACAAATCACTACCTCTGTCCCATGCCAGCTTTCCCCCTTCCACTTCTCCACAACCTGGCTAAGGACCAAAGCTGCACAGGGACTGTGCTCACACTTCACCAGCTTGCTTGTGCCTGCTGCTCAGGCAGGGGTGGCATCCCAGCAGAGCACTCTGGGCCAGATTTTCCCCACATTTGAGTGCTGGCAGCCACCAGCAGCAGGAGGACTTTGCTGCAAGGGGTGCTTCTGCACCCTACCAGACACGTGCACCCCAACCAGTGCACATCCAGGTGTCGGGGAGGTGAGCTGGGCTGGTGCCAAGCAGCACGTCTTGTTAGAAGGGGAGGGAGAGGAGCCCGCTGAGGACGTGGGAGGCAAGGTTTGCTTTTGCAGACTGAATCAAGCGTTGGAAAGCTGGTGAATTAGCAGTGTTTGCTGAGCAAACGCTGCTGGGTGGGGATAGGCAGAGGAAGAGTGTTTAAGCACACAGTCCTTTATTTGCTAGCAAACATCTCCTTCTTCTCCTCTCCCTCCTCTGTTCCTCCCAAGCGTTCCTGAGTTTGTGCTCCAAAGAGGCAGGATGGTTCATCCCAAGACAAGGAGGGGTGAAATTCCCAAGAGGAGAGAAAATGTGACAGAAGCATAGTTTAGTTTCATCAGCCTGTCTGCACCATAGAAACCAAGGGGGGAGGGGGGGAGGGGAAAGAAATTTTATCTGAAACCTACATTCATCTTCAGTATTGTTTATTTTCTATCTTGCTTGAGCCGCACTCTGGAGAGCAAAGACACTGAGGGCACTGCAGAGCACTGGGTATCCTGCCAGGGTTAGGTGTCATTGCAGAGAAGTTTGGACTTGGTGCTGCAGAGTAGGAGTACTTCTTGCAAGCCAACGCAGAATGCTTTTGAGTCTCACATGGCTCCTGGGTTTCTGGTGCTGATCTCAAACTCTCTCCTGGCTGCAGCCCCAGGGTGAGGAATTCACCTGGAAGTAGTCAGGAGGTAAAGCAGGGGGTGCCATGTCATGCAGCACTCGCATCCGCAGTTGGAGGGGTCCATGCTGAGGTTGGAGTGGCAGACCCACATCCAACCATAAGCTGAGACAAATCTCATCTCACTGTACTGCAGCTAGCAATAGAGATGGTGGAGCTTCAACTCTCTGGAGAGAAACTGATGAAACTGATGAAAGCACCAGAATAGGCTGGATCACACCTGCTGTCCAGAATTCATCAACATCAACACTGGGAGCTGCTAAACCTTTCTCTCGGCTCTTTCATGCTGTCTGGTCTTTAAAGCCTACATGCACAAGTACGATCTTCTGCAGTCACAAACTCCTTGATAAGGTTTTGTTTATTCTTTGGGCCCAAACCTGCACCTTTATGGTATGGAAGCAGCACCAGACCTGGAGCACAACTTTGCCAGCCACCTGAGCTTCTGCTGGTGACATTCAATGGCTTTGGCTCAATGGACAGGACTGAAGACAGGAGCTGTGAACTCAGCCCTTTCTGACTTCTAAGCAGGTCCTGATACGTCTCTTCTGGAAACCCTAGCTGAGGAATTCTGCTATCTTCCCACATGTTGATGCTCCATGTCACTCAACTGCAAATCTTTAATCGCTGGCAAACTACTGCAAAAATGCTTATGTCCAGGTTGCCACTCTGTTCATAAAGCATTCCCCTCTGGAACTGCTGGATTGGCTTTTATGGAGCAGCCTTAATGTTCATTCACCCTTTGAAGTCCAGGTGCTTAAACAGCAGCAGTGTTACACACGGTGCTGTGTGAATTACTCATCACTGACAATGCATGCATCATTCATTATTAAAATGCTTGTGTGTTTGGCCTGCAACTTAATCCAGCGTCACCACAGCGGCTGCAGGAGAAATTCAGCATTTTCTAAGAGCAACAGCAGCCCCATACCCACATCTGACAGCACTAGCACTGACCTGGTATTCCCACAGCACCCCAGGGGGAAAGGATTAGAAAGCAAAATGCAAAAAATTAGTGTTCCTCAAGACATAAATTACAGGTGATGAGAAATCTTCAGCTGCTGTAAATCAACAGAGCTCTGCTGCAGTACGTGGAGCAGTGCTGATTTACACCGCACAGCAGCTCGTTCTGACCTTTGGGTCTTTGTCTGGGATTAGAAGGAGGAATTGTTGGGGAGGGGAACAGGCTCATTACCTTGTCCTGCCCAGCGCCTTGCTTTGCTCTGGTGCGTGTTGTTGTTGGGAGCTGGATCTAATTAGTTACTACAGGAAATGCCTCGGCTTCTGTCCCACACTGCATGGGAGGGGGGCTAATGCTGTCCAATGTGGGAACGTGGGAATGTGGGAACGAGGGCTGATGCAAAGAGCCCTTGGTCCCCTGACTTGCTCTACACAGGAGCACATGCCTATGCACACAGAGCCTGCCCAGCAGAGAAGGTGCCCACCAAACTCCTGCAACAGCCCCAGGCAGGGTTAAGGGCCTGAACCAGGCCCAGGGGGTCCCTGACCAGTAAGGGCATGAAATAGGGCTGGATACAAGCTGCTTACACTAAAGGGCCAGAGAGGGGCAGCAGTGTTGAGCTTTGGGTGGAGATGGGTGGACCCCAGGTGAGGCTCAACAGAGTAATTAAGGCCAATTAGTGCCTGCCGGGCTCTGATGAGGCTTATCTCTGCACATTCATGATTCCCTCCCGATGAGTTGGCTTTAGTCCTCTTCCATCAAGTATCAACTGCAATAACCTCGCAGACCCCCAGGAGACACCCCAGTGCAGGACACCTGGCCTTGTCCTGATCTCTGCTTGTTGCACACCCCAGTTAAGGTTTGGGGTGCTAATGAAGATGTGTTTCTTTGCAGATGGAGCTCAGTGAGTGCTTTGTAGGCTGTGGAGCGATGGACATGTGAATATTGTGTTCTGCAGATACAAGGTCTCTTGTGGGGATAAATGAGTGTTAGCAGGATCCTGAGCTCATGGCAAGTTCTGGGATCCCACAAAAATCTGAACTTACTGACTGGGGTGACCTAACTCCTTGTGACATCAGGACTGTCTTTCCCAGCCCACAGAGCTCTTCAGTTGAGCTCTGGCATCTGGCTTTCAGCTCACGTGCTTGCTAGGTGTAGTCCGTGCAGCTCAAAGTACTGTGGTGGTGGTAAATGCTAAAAGGACACAGAGGATCTCCTCCCATTGAAGAGGGCTGTGGTTCAGTGTAATGCATTTAGCATTGCAGGATGGCACGGGGCTGGTTTACAGTGAACTCAAAAGGTGGGAATGAAGGAGAGGGAGGAGTTACCACCTTCTGCAGCTGGACCAGTGCTGGGAGATTTCTCCTCGTGTCTCAGCAGCCGCAGCTCACCATCTGAAATCCCACACAGCTCCCTTCCTGTACCCCAGAGAATAGCCTCCAGCCTACCCCCATCAGCTGGGAGATCCTACAGACCAAACCCAAAGGTTTCCTGTGGATAAAACTCATTTCATGGCTGTGGGCTGAGCCACGGAACACCCCTCAGCAAATTTAATCTCTTCTCTGTTCTTGATTTATAGTAACTGAACCTTTGGCTTGAGCAAGGACATCTGCCAAAATCCTCACTGCCTTTTGAAATCCTCAATATTCAATTATAAAATTAAAAGAGCAGGAAGACATGAGCTGCTCCCAGTGCCTGATGGGGACAATCGTCTTTTGATCCTGAGACCAGCCTTGTTATGCCAAACCCAGGTCTCCGAACGGGCCCTCATCCTCCTGGTTTGGTTCTGGTGACTCAAGTGAACGTGGGAAGACCCTTCCTAGAGCCCTTGACTGGAGCACTGGGTGTTATACCCCTCGGCACCCCCAGCTTTTCTCCTGAAAGGACCTACTGCCATGTCCCTTACACTTGGAGCTGAATAGGCCATGCATAAATCTTTCTGGGATCAAAAACCACATCCACAATGTCAGGGGGAGATGAAAACCTGTAGCTGGGACAGGTAACACACATAATGATGCACGTGCACACACAAATGCACCGCTCCCCATCTCCTCCTGCTCTTTCCATCTCTTTCATTCCTCTGTAAGAAAACTTTGCCATTCCTGGGCTTTGTTGGTGGCAAGGAGGACACTGGATAAAGAGTCTGAGAAAGAGAAAGAGGGTGCGCATGGCTGCAGAAGAAGGAGGGGAGAGCAGGAGAAGGAGGGATTCTCGGTATCTACAAGGGAATTAAAGCGCTTTTACTGAAGTGAAGAAATCAGCTAAAGAATGGCAGGCGAACAAAAGCAGCAAGGCTATGGACAAGTCCCTCTGAATAGATCCAGATCCCCTTAAGTTTGTAACACCCCCTACACACTTCTTTTTTCCCCTTCCCCCCCTTAAGCCTTTGCTCCTCACTCCTTCCAAGAACAAATGCGGAGGGGGAAAAAAAACTAGAAAAATAAAAAACCCACGAGGGAGGGGAGGAGTGGAAGAAAGCTAAGAAAAATCAAATAAAATAAAAGGTAATCCTCAGCCACTTTGCCCCTCTGGGGGCTGCTCTGGGCCAGATTAAAGGTCCGGTGTGAAACCATTCTGCTATTCAGATGCGATAAGCAGGATTTACAAGCAAAGAGAAAGAGAGAAAAGAATGAGTGAGAGGAGAAAAGGAGAATTATTTGTGTCTCTTAATACTTGTTAAGCACTTCTCTTTTGCTAGACCAGACAAGACACAGCTATGCTCAAAGTCCATGCACAATCCTGCCCGCTTGTCCAGCCCCCCCTTCCCCTTTGGTTTGCTTTCCCCCTGCCCCCAGCCAAAGCAAGCAGGCAACACTTTGTTGCTACTGAGCTGAAATTGGTCTCCTCTCCGAGCGGCACACAAAGAGAATGGCAATTAACCTTCCGTTCCCTGGTGACAGCGATCTAATCAGCGCAGCACCAGGCCTGTGCCAGCAGCTCTGAGCAGGGAGCTGCTCACACGGGGGGGCATGGCACGAGGAGGGGACTCTGCCCTACATCTAGGATGGAAGAGGTGCTCCATGGACAAGGAAATAGGAATATTTCAAGCTGGACTACTTGAGTGGACAAGAAAGGCCCTTTGGTGAGACCTAGGTGGATGCAGGTGGGAATAGGGTGGGAACTACATGCCGTGTCCAAGTGAACCATGAGCCCTGGCCAAGTGCATCCCTGAACAAGGTCGACAAAATTACCTCTGAAGTCAGAGGGAAGCAGCAGCATGACACTCCTTCCATCAGACCGTGTCCTCGGGATGAAGTGGTACAGCCCCAGCACGGATGGTCCACATGGAAACAAAGCACTGGCACTTTCCCCTGCACCAGTACTCACGGGTTAATCAGTTCTCATGTTTTTTCTGCATGTGCTCCAAAGCTGGGTGATGGGAGAAGGCCAGCTCTGGAAGAAGGGAAAGGCCAGCTCAAGCTCCCATCACCAGCACTCTACTCTGGAAGAGGATGGTGTTTCACACCCAAGAACTGCATGCTGAGACCTGCAAGTGTAGTCCTTAGTTTTAAAACTTCTGCATGGGTTTGAAAGCTCTTTTTTTTTTTTAATAGAAAATTGGCTTGTTAGAAAAACCTCAACTACCCTTCACAAAAGAACCACTACTCATCAGTGACACTTTTCAGCAGCGCTTCTCCACTCCATATTTTTCCTTTTTTTTTTTTTTTTTTTTTTTTGCAAGAGCTGAAGATGAGAAGCAGCTAGCATCTTGTTAAAAGACCAAGATGTAAGTGTTGGGTTTGCACTACTTTCAAGGGAGAAAAGTGAACCTCTTGGAGGTCAGCTGAAAATTGAGAAATGCTTTATTTTTTTAAACCTCTGAAAAATACAGCCACTGGCTAGTTCTCTAATTATGACCATGTATCCAAGAAACTGAAGCAGAAATCTCAGAATCAGCCATTTCCCTGTTGATGAGCCTGGTTTCAGATCCCAGCAATGTTGGAAAATGGCAATGGAATGTCCAACAGAGGAAAGGAGAAAAGAACAAAACAAAAAAAAAAAAAAAAAGGAAAGAAAGAGAGAAAGAGAGAGAGAGAGAGGAAGGAAGGAAGGAAGGAAGGAAGGAAGGAAGGAAGGAAGGAAGGAAGGAAGGAAGGAAGGAAGGAAGGAAGGAAGGAAGGAAGGAAGGAAGGAAGGAAGGAAGGAAGGAAGGAAGGAAGGAAGGAAGGAAGGAAAGAACTGCTTTCTTTCTATTGCTAGTTCAAAGAAGAAAAGAATGTCACCTTAGTACTACTGATGGGGTTTTCTCAAGAATTAAAATTCACCTGTTCCTCAAGTGTTTCAATAAATATTTCCTGCTGCAGCTAAGCAGGAGACCCATGCCTACATCTCAAGGATGTCATGGTGGGAGATGGGCATTAAGCTTGGCAGTTTGACATCATGTCCCACAGGAGTTCCTCCACTTTGGCTGAGTTTCCTTACTCATTGTTTCAAGTGTGACAGCGCACTCATATTTATTATCTGATGGCCTTTGTCCAATACACAGTGGCTTTTCAGGGATGAAATTCAAAGGTGAACCGTTGTCCATAACCAGATGATTAAAAACCAATTCCTGCTTGTGTGTGTGTGCCACAGAGCCTAAAGCTCTAGTCCTTCTGGTGGCAAGGGCTCTTCTATTGATCTTTTCCAGAACTGGGCACATCTCAGGATGCATTAGCATGACCTTCCGGCAGGGCTTTGTACTCCAAAAAGGTGCCAACACCTGTAGCTTCCTAACTTGCCTAGGGACCTCCCTGCTCAGATTTAGCCCTAGCATGCCCCAGCAACAAGAAAGGAGTTGACTGTGGGAATCCTCTCATGAGCCCACCTAGGGCCAACCATTAGGAAGGTGATCTAGTCACTGTCCTCAGCCTCTCTGATCTACAGTGCTCCGGGGGATAATTGCGTCTACCTCAGACAGATAGGCATAAACATCTCAATTACACCTGAAGAACGAGCATAATTGAGCCTGAATTGACTCAAACAGAGGCAATTAAAGCAAAACTCAGATCCCTGCTGAGAAAGCAAAGGCACGGACTATTTTTTACTCACAACCACCACCGCAATAAATAATAATAATAATAATAAAGCGGCATTACACGCATTCCTTTCAGCTGGAACGGCGGAGGCAGAGAAACCAACGTCAGGCCGCCCCGGGCCCGGAGCCGCGTTCAGCACCGCGGATAGCGCCACCGCCCGCCCCGCTGCGGCGCCCGCCCCGCCGTGCCCCGGCCGTGCCGAGAGGCGCAGCCCGAACCTTCCGGGCTCTCCCAGTTTCTGTCCCAGAAACCGCCGGCCTGCCCTTCAGCTGCCTCCATCTCCCAGCTACGCCAAGCCAGGAGTGACCCAAGCATGGCTCTGCAACTCCGTCGCTGCCACTGCTTCCGGGCTGGCGAGGTGCGTGATGATGCTTCCCCTATCCTTAGGTGAAGAACGAGGGTGAGGTAGGATCAGCGTCGCTCTGTATGCGGTGCAAACAAGAACCATCAATTAGAAGTAATTACCACCCCCTCCCCATAACTTAAGAGGCTAATATTAGGCTTCATTTTTAAGAAAGGTAATTTGACGGCCATAAATTACAATTATAAAAACTTCATTAGAGTCGGTAGTAATCCATCCACCATTGTTCTAATTACACACTGTAGGAGTAATGAATGCTAATGGTTTAATGTACAATAATTACCACAATTGAAAAATAATAATAATACAGAAGAACCTCAGTTATCCAAATGTCACAGGGGACGTGGAATGGGTTGGGGTAATCATGGTTTCAGATAATTGAGGGGCTCTTCAGTGTGATTAATAGGTGATGTGACCTCTGCGTGGGGAACGAGGAGATTTAAATGACTGCAGCATGGTCAAGTGAGGTGAGGCTCTGAGCAGAAGGCGAAAGTCGGGCACCTTCCATCTTAGCTTTGGATTTTATAGGGCATTTTATATATTTAGTAAATCTTCTTGTTTTTCAACTGAACTGTTCCACCTCCTGATGATTTTCGGGTGTGGTTGAAAGAGTTTAATATAGAAATAGAGGAACGGTGCTCTGAAATCCATTCATATTCAATCCCACTCTGAAAAGTGCTGAGGTGCATGAGCAGCATAATGGGCAGATCAGAAGAGGCATTTTCAGCCCCTTGCAGCAGGGCAACGACTCATAACTGTCGGCTATTTTAGGTGCAAAGGGAACCTGCCCACAGCAAGTTCAATGCTGGGTTCAGGCTGAGCTGCTTCCAGTCGGCTCCTGGACTCCTCCAAACGGGGATCCCTCACTTACCTTCTCACTCTGCCACCCTGGCTTTGCTAGGTTGGGACACAAATTCAATATGAAATAGTTTCAACATCTGTATGTCTGTGAGTGCTATGTGAACAGGTCTTCCTGCCAAACCTCTCACCACCTCCTCTTCACAGCTGGAGAGGGATTATGATAGGAAATCCATTTGCTGTCTCCAGTTCCTCTGGCACAGGCTGCTCAGGGAATATGAAAATATTACAGATTGCAGAAAGCCATTGACAACTAAGGAAAAGAAATAAAGTTTCCAGAAGAGAACAGAACACATCTGTTGTCTCGCAAAACAAAGCAGAACTGGAGGTGCAGCACATCAGCTTGCCACATTTGTGTCTCCTTGTGTCCGTACAAGTTCAACATCCCAACAGCCCGGTGATGCCACATCCCTACAAGAAAAGTGCATGCTGAAGAGCATCACTGGATCCCTCCTCAGTGCCCTGTAGTGTCACGCCGTGGCTCGCTGGTGCTTCTGAGCCTCAATAGCATGTGCAAGGGGCCAAGGGATCTGGGAGGCTTTTTGAGAGGCCAGATTTAGGCTTAATTCTCATCTTAAACAGCCCAGCAGGAAGGGAAATGGTGGGAGAACTCAGACTTCCCAATTAATTTGCTCCAAGGACTGGAAGATGCCACCTGCCTACTGTTTTTCTAGCCTTGACCAAAGTCCTGTGACTTAGTTAAAGTTTGCTGATAAGACATCCCTCTTATCAAAACAAGAAGCTGAGGTAAAAAAACTGTTGGTCCTGGGGCTCTTCTTCACCAACCCTGCCAACATTACAGAAAGCTCATTGTCTCTACAGTGTGAGTGGGCATTCTCTTCCCGTAGAGCTGAAGGGAGCCCAGTGCCTGTAAATCAGCCCTGATCCCATCCACATCCCACAGCCTGGCTGGGAACAATGAGTTCTTGGTATGCTTCCTCTCTAATAGGATCCTAATTTATAAGAATGCAGATAATATATCAATGGAAATTAACTTCACACTCTCCTTACCCTGGCAGGTTGAGCTGCAGGTGAGTGCAATGTAATTAAGAAATTAAAAGGTAATTTCCACATATGCTTTCTGCTAATCTAACTCGGCAATCATTTAATTTACAGCAGGGGACTGGCAAGGAGGCAAGCCAAAATAAATAAGATAATACCACGTTTAATCACTGGGTGGAATGACGATGGAATGGAGCAGTAAGAGGTGCAGTGACCCTCAGGGCAGAGGGCTGAAACAAGGCTTGTTCTGAACATCACTTCTGTGTGGGTTCAGGATTTCAAGTCACTGCTACCAAATTTCTCCAAGTTCTGAATTAAAAAATAAAATAAAATAAAATAAAAATAATTAAAAAAAAAAAAATTAAGAAGCTCCCCTCTGCAATGATCTTTCTGTAATTGTTTTCTGGTACCTGACATTGTTGACTTCCTGACCCACACAGAGGAGTGAGAGGCTGCTCCTGGCTTTCTGGGTCATTTCCCCAAGCTCTCTTTAGCCAGAGACAAAGCTGTTGAGTAGAAGGCACTGCACTTGGGACCTCCTGGGGAAACTGAGGCATAGGATGACCCCCCCAAGCATTGCACCCCCACATCCAACCCCCAGTCTTCTGGAAGGGAACTGATTGGGAGGAGGGGATGAGAGGTGCCACAGCCAGAGGGGGCCAGCCATGGGCTGTGGGCTGGACTCTGAGGGGGAGATTTGTGAACACCTGGAGCCATGCATGCCTCAGCCCCTCAATAGGGGCAGGCACCAGCCCCGGGGCCTCAGCAGGGGATGCCTCCCATGCAGCTCCGGCTTTTTGTTCCACAGCCACACCGTGTGGGGCAGGAATGCCTCCTAACTCCATGTCCCCTCCTCCAGCCTGCATGCAGAGACTCAAATGCTTTCCCTCTTCCCCCCTCAGACAGGGGAGAAGCATTCATATGGGAGCTTAATCCCCCCAGAGATGTACAACCCAGGGAGATGGAGCCATCCCTGCTGCCAGGCCCTGCCCTGTCCCCACTCGTGGAGCACTGACCCATGGCACACCGGTGGTGCCACCCCTCCACCTGCCTGTCAATCATTCATCGGGTGAATCTCCACCTACTTTCACCAAATGAATTATTCACTGCGCATGGGGAGGTTATATTTGTCCTCTTCAGGAGGCTCTAGGAATGGTCACATAATATTTGCACAGCAAATTGTTAAACGGCGACTCTCCTGTCACTCAGTGAGTACATCATTTGCAGAGCCTCGTTTGCTCAGCCCAAGCTGCTCGCTGCCACCCTGAGCAAGCGGTCAAGGGGTGACACCACGTGCTTTGAGAAGGAAGGGGTCAGACTCTTCAGGAGGGTCTGTGGCGACAGCACGAGGAGAAATGGTTTCAAACTAAAAGAGGGGAGATACAGGTGGGGAGTTCTTTATGCTAAGGGTGGGGAGGCACTGACATGGGTTGTCCAGGGAGGTGGTGGTGTCCCGTCATGGAAACTCAGGCTAGATGGGGCTCTGTGAACCTGATGGAGCTGTGGGTGTCTCTGCTCATGGCAGATTGAACTGGATGGCCTTTATGTGTCCCTTCCAGCTCAAACAATAGTATGAATGATGGGCAGTGTGTTGGAGGACTATTCATTTGTTGATCTATTTTTACTAGTGCATCTCTTCTTTAATCTTGGGTCTCTGGAATAGTTGAAATGCTACTGAAGGACTGCTCCTTCCTCTCCTGCTGCTCCAGCACAGAAGTGCCCCTTGCAGAATGTGCTTGGCTTTAGCAAACACTGCTAGGTGCTCCTGCCAGCTAAGTAGGTACCTTCTACCCAGCTGCACAGAATGCTGCCAGAAAAGGGATAATCAAAACCCCAATTCTGGAAACATGTAGAAAAATGATATCTGCCCCACTGTGCTTTGGGTAACACGAAGGCTGTCCTGCACCACTTGTACCACCTGCACCCCAGGTACTGGGAGGGGAAGCTCAGGGAAACCCATCTAGAAAAATAATGGAAATCTGAATTAAGAACATCAGGAGAGGTTTTCAGAAATAGGAGATTTCTCACACACGCACATGCGTACACACACACACACGCGTGCACACACACACATGTGAACACACATACACATGTGCACACCCTTCTGCCTCCCCTTCCCAGCCCTATTTTGTATGCATGGCCTGGGAGGGCCAGGGCTCTCCAGCCAGTAATTTGCTGATTGAAAAATGTTCCAGGGAAGGGGCTGAGGACCAAGAGAGGGGTGGGGGGAGTGGAGGTGGAGGGAGTGGGGAGGGATGAGATGGGAGTTCTCAAACTGCGAGTCCTAATACTAAGCATGTGGCCATATATTATTTTAATAAAGCCAGCACATCCTGCACTCACGACAGCTGCTGTTCCCTTTCTCTCATCCTGTGAATCTCATTTATTCCTCATTAGCAAAATCACCTGTTTGTCAAATAGGGACAGATCTGTAAGACATTAAATAGTGCTGAGGCTGGGGGAGTCTGGGGAGTGTGGGCAGGAGGAAGAAGGGCCAGGAACCTCCTGAGCCAGAACCTGGAGCCCTCCTGAAGGTTACAATGCAGAGGAGGGTTTGGGGGAGCAGGTGGTGCAGCATCGCCACACTTCCCTTTTTTCGTTTCACCCGTTCCCAGTGGGGGAACTGCTGCACTGGGGTGGGGCTCAACACCCACATGCAGGATGGGCAAACCTGCTCCCTTCTGATATGTCTGAACTTCTCTGTGCGGCTGCAGAAATGGCTTCCAACGGTTCTGTAGATGTCATCTGTTTTCACCATAAGTAGCTACACGCTTCCTGCAGTTTGGGCAAGCAGCAAATTGTTTTCCCTTTTGGAAGAGATGGGGCACAAAATGTCATCTGACTCACTGTTATTGGTGGGGTTTTCTTTAAATGGAGCAAAAAAGTTGTTGGGACTAACCCGTTCTTTCAAAGAATTGTGGTTTTGTTGAATCAGGATTTTCCACTAACACTGGAAAAAAAAATCCCTAGACTGCACTAAATTAAGTGTCTGTCGCCCCACAAGCCTGGCAATGGAGGCTTTTTCTGCTGGTTTTGCAGCTTACGAGGTGCTTTTCCTAATGCCAGCCCTGGCTTTTCCCTTTATCAGTTGAATGACACTAGGGGAAACAGCTGGCTGAAAATCAAGGCTTCTGGTGTGCTGAAAATTCTCTCTGGCTCTTTGAGATTTAGAGTTTTGGTTCAAATTGGCTCTAAACCAACTGCATGCATGTGGGAGATAGAGGGAGGAACTTGAGGAGTGCAGGGAGACCTCAGCCCCTGCACAGACCATCCTCCTGCCAAAACACAGGAAGGGAAGAGCTGTGGGGCTTCCCCACATCACAGAATCATAGAATCATAGAACGGCCTGAGCTGAAAGGGACCACAATGATCACCTAGTTTCAACCCCCCTGCTATCTGCAATAGTTCATTAAGGCCAAGTGCAGGGTGCTGCTTCGGGTCGGAGCAATCTCAGGTATTTATTCAAACCAGGGGAAGATTTCTTTGAGAGCAGCCCTGCAGAAAAGGACTTGAGGGTCCCCTTTGGCAAAGCCTGAAACCCCAGATTTCCAGAGCTGCATCCTGGAAAACCTCATCCAGTGTCAGGTGTTTTGAGCAAGAGCACTGAGCACGAGCACTTGGCGAGGTCACTCCATATGCCACAGGCAGCCCAATCCGCCCGGAAACCCAGGCTGGGATCTAAGTGGGCTCACAGCCTTTGTGGAAGCTGTCCTTAAATGTGAGGGGAACAAAAGGCTGGGAGGATGAGAACATGTCAGTGCGCATTTTTCCTATTTATTCTCTTTCCTTCTGCTCCATTTTTCTTTCCCTATGCATCCCTCTCTGAGTACATCTCTCTCTCCCCTCATTCCCATGCCTCCCTTCCTCAGGCTGCTCTCATCCCCACCTCCCCACTCCCAAACCCACATCCGCACCTCCCCATCCACTGCCCACACCCTGCTCCATCCCACGGGCACTGCTATGTGTCCCATGCCCTGAGCCGGGGGTCTCTGTGGAGGCAGAAAACAGGGATGTGCTCTTCAGCACTTATCAGGGGGACACAGAGGGGGGCCATCTCCAAACCAGAGCCCTAGTACAGCTGAGGGGCAGGAGCAGGGCCATGGCTGTGGCAGAGCAGTGGCTGCTGGTCCTGCAGCACCAGCACAGCAGCACGGGCTCCTTGGGGCAGCCCCACACCAGCACCGCGTGCCGATGCCTTCCCCCCCCTACCCCCCCATCTCGTCCCCCCCTTCCCTCCTCTCTCTGAAAGTCATCAGGCCTAGCGAGGTCTTCTCCCACTTATGCAGCTCATGAATATTTAACAGCATCTGCTCTGGAGGCGATAAAGCCTACCAATCCTTGACAAATATGGCCTAATCTTTTCAATTTCGGGGTGCAAATATTCCTTCAGAGTCCTGTTTGTCACCTAGATTAATGACTGTGGCTCCCATAATCCTTTGGTGCTAATTCAAGTGGTGGCTGCCGGGGCCACGCATGGCGGAGGGATGCTGGGACACATCTGAAGGAGAGATTACCCGCTCGAGGGCCTTACTGCAGGTTTTGTTCCTCCCTCGGCAGTGGGGCAGGAGAGGCTGCTTGCTGTCTTATTTTTAACCAGAGGCAGTGGCTGAATTCGTTCCGGGTTCAGCAGGAATGGGATGCAATGGGGCACAAGCTCACTCCAGCCCTGGCTTCCCATTTCCAGGGAGGCATGCAGACAGCAGCTGCAGGGCCACCACGCTGCTGCCAGCAGTGGTCCAAGCTAGGATGTGCCTCAAGGCCGGCTCCGTGCAGGAGAAGCCAGGATGTGTCCTGGTGCAGGACCAGCTCATGGGGGACTTTGCAAATGGATGAAAATGGCAAAGAAAATCCCCATCCAAATCCAAATCCCCATCCCATGCCCAGGAGGACATGGGGCTGGAGGTGTGGAGTGATGCTCAGGGCTCCCTGTGGATGGAAAAAGTGCACTGTGCTCCTGCCCAGAATGCCCTTTTTGAGGGCTCCCGAGTGACAATCTGCAGCTCAGTCACATGGGGCCAGCCACGCATATTTACGTATTCCCTGACCAAGAGGGGAAAAATACAGAAGAAGGGGTGGGAATCAATGTCAGGGCGGATCAGCAGTATTGGCATCTCGGCCACAGGGCTGGCACTCCATCCATCGCCCACTGCCTGTGCGCAGCGGCTCTGAGCACAGCCGGGTGTCAGCAGCATTAGCAGCCAGCAATCGAAGATTTGTTATTACCTCGTGCTGGAACAATGCCTGGCTGGGTATATCCATCACCATGTGGCCCTCTGGAGTGGGAGTGAGTTGAGACTGCAGGTTATTTATTTATACTGGGGAGGAAGGGGGTGCTGCGCTTGGGGAAGGAGTTTTGCTCTGGGAAGGCTGAGTTTGGAGGAATAGGGCAGCCTCAGCAGCGCATCCCAACTGGATCTGCACAATGGCTCAGCACACACCAACCATGGGCACAGGATCACCCTGTGATCTGGGGGCTGAAGCAGCTCTGGGTGCACTGGGGGTATCTGGCCCCAAGGAAAATGTCCCCTGCTTGCCGGGCGGCAGAACTTCCATGTGACATGAGGAGACACGGAGTCTGGTTGTGTAGTTTTTAGCTTTGTTTCACATTTTTGTGGCAGAAAATGCTATCTCAGGCAGCCAAAAATACTGTGGACAAAATGAAAGTAGAAAAACAACATATTTGTGAGCAAAACCAGAAAATCTCCAGAAATCTCAGGAAAGAAGGAAGCATCTTCTGTGGTAGGGGAAAAGCAATAGAAGCAACGTTTTGCACAAACAAATTATTTTTGTTTGCTCCCTGCTCAAAATGAGGAGGAAAACCCACGAGTCCATTCCCTTCCGGAGTTTCCTGTGGGATTTGCAGCCAGCCCTTGTTTGCTGCTGCCCTTGTTTTGTCACTAGCTGATTCCTGCACCTGCCACAGGCTTTTGGGGCCAGCGTGTTGTAGCTGGCTGATGCATGCTGGGGATTAAGGCCGGTATTTGCAGCCCCCAGTGTGCCAGGGCCAAACCCACAGACCCACACCTCTGTGCTTGGGGGCTTTGGGTAGAATTGGGATTGGCACTCTCAGTACTTCAGGAGAGGATAGGGGATGGGGGCATGAAGAAAAGTATCAGCCCCTCCTGTGCTGGCATCCTGCTCCCTGCCCCCTCTTCCTCCTCTTTTTTTCCGCTGAGCAAGCTCAAAAAGCAAAGCTGGTGCCTTTGTAATCCTGAAGCTTCGTTAGGGCCCTCATCACACTGGGACAGGGAGCAGCTCATTAGGCGGCAGCTTTGAAGTGGGCTCTGTTTGGGGTTCATTTGTATGCCAGCAGAAGGGAAACCTCTGTGTTTCAAGGATGTTTTTTCTGGAGGGGCTTCTTGGAAACACAACAAACATGACCTCACGCCGTGTTTCCCCAGCCCACGTATGCCGGCGAGAGATGAAACGCGGGGCCAGGACAAAGGCAGCACAGACACGGCCCCAGCCCGTGAACAGAGAAGCCCCAGCCTCAGAGCACAGCTAGGCTGCTGCAGGAATGGCTCTGTATTTCCCCATCTCAAATTTCCCTGAGCACACCCAACACTGCTGGATACACACCTATGGGCATCACAAGTTTTCCTCCACTGGTGACACAAAGAGAAAGGAATCTTGAGCTTTATAGGGTCTGGGGAGACCTCAAGAGCATTCTTCCCTTCTCTTTGGCAGCTCTTCTTGCCCCACAGGGCTGCCAGGGCAGGGAACACACAGGGAAGGATGGATGGGAACACCATGTGAGCTCAACCATTGGAGGTCAATTGATCCCATAGTGTCAATTGCCATCAGCTCGTAGGGAGATGAAGTCAAAGGGAACTTTAGGATCACCATCCTTCCCCTTCTCTGTGCAAATCTGACTGAAGTCACCTTCTTATTCTGCAGCCACAAGGGCTCACCTCATTGTCAGGATGAACAGCAATTCCCTCTGGGATGCTGTCCAGTCCTTCAGACAAAAAGTTAAGTGGACTCCAGCTTGGAAGAAAATCTGATTGAATATTTTTTGAAGACCATTCTTCAGAATGTTTTCACAGAATGATTGAGAAATTCACCTCAAAAACACAAAATCTTGTCAAATATGGAAAGTCAGCTTAGCTAAAAAGATGCGTCTAACTGGTAGCACGCAGGAGAATTTGCACCACTTCATCTTGATGCTTTTAACTTTGGGGTGCAAAAAGTTCATTCACTTTGATGAGAAAGAAGAAAAAGAAAACCCCTGTTGATGTGGAGGGAAAAAGCCAATGGAAATAATCTCCCTGGGAAGAAAAGCAAAAGGCGCCAGAACTGGGGAAGGAGCATGGGGTAAGAGCCCAAGATGTCACCACCTGCATGCCTGCCAGGAGACACTGTTGGAAGAAAACAAGAAAGAAAAGCTGCTTGAGAGGCTGGGCAGGCACAGGAGCTTGGCACCAGCTGCTGAATTTGCAGCCAATTTCCAGTGAGCAACCTGGGAGCACAGGCTTTCAGCTGAGCACAGGGAGGCTGGTGTCCCTTCTAATCACCATTAGATGTCTCCCAGCTGCAGTGTCCCTGGACAAAGGCAGCCTCGCACATCAAGGCTTGCAGTGTGCTCGGGAGTGAATCTGTGTTAGCAGATTCAGGTTTGGGGGCTTATTTCTCTTGTCCCAGCTGGAGTAGCCCTGTGGCATTCCCCTCCAGAGGTACTGCAGGTTGAGGGATGAGCCTGGGAAGGGGGCTGGGGATGCCATGGTCCTGATGGAGCTTGGTGGTGTTGGGAGGCAGGATGGAAAGCTGCGAGAGCCTGTCAGCCTCATTCACACATTATCAGATGAGGGAAGCCCAAAGGGCTGAGTGGGAGGCAATTAATCTTGGTCACCACAGGAAGGCTCCAGGAGAGGAGGGCTGGGTCAAGAGGAGGCCCTGTGGAAGGAGAGGTGTGAGCCTGGCCAGGGCTGTAACACATTTTTGCCCCTAATGCAGAGCTCGCCTCAGGTCTGAAGGCACACCTGTACTTTATCGTGGCTTAATATGGGCATTTTATTTGGAATCATCACTTTCTCCTCACTACAAGGACACCATATCACTGCAAAACACTTTTATGACACATTTATCTGATTACCTGAAAGCACTTAATCAGCGTTAATTCATTAGGCTTCCCCACAGCCACAGCAGGAGGAGCAGACAGTGATCAGACAGTGGGATCCTCTGTCCCCAAGCCTCACCCCCAAATCTAGTCCTGAGAACAAAGGAAGTGGGGCATCTGCACCCCACTGGACTTTGCTGCTGCAGCAGAGCCTTGAAGGCCCAGAGGAAAGTGAGATGAGCCAGCAAGTGAGGGCATGGGAAGGGCTGTGACACAGGATGCCCCAAAGCCCCCAGAGTGCTGAGCAGGGCCACCTATCCGCTCCCCATTTTGTCTCTCAATTAGGCTCCACTTCCAGCATGCTCACTGCACTTCATTGGTTTCCACTTCATATTTCTCAAAGTTTTCAATCATCATCACAGAGCAACTCTAAGATTTCCATCTCCAGAGAGCCTTTCTATTCAGACTTGGGACATTTTGTTCTCTTGGTTTTTTTCCTCATTTTGTTCCCTAACCCATTTGAGCTCAGCTCACCTGGGCCAGGTCAGAGGGGAGCTGCAGCTCCAGCTGTGCCTGGGTTCGTTCAGGCTGTCCCCCTCTGCTCCTGTGTCTTCCTGCTGCTCACAGCCCCTCTGCAAAGCCTCCTCTCAACATATCTGTTCCTCCCCCACCAGCATCTCCTGCTGCTTTCAAGTTCTCCAGGCTCAGCATCATCCTCATCATCACCTGGGGATGGTGACGTGCTCCTCTGCACATCCCTCTGGTATGGTTTTGCTCTGCACCACTTGTGTAAGGATGCGGTTGCCCATCGTACAAACCTCATATGTGATCGACACATCACTTGCATCCCTCAATCAAACAGGTGATTCTGGCAAGGAGAAACTTAAAATAAATTAACAGAAAATGAGCACGTGTGTAGGTTAAGCCTGTGTTAGTGTTGGCAGGCTGCAGAAGCAAGCGGAGACTCCTTATTTTAGCTCCTATCTTGGCCTTTACTTCACCGCCTGGATGGCTGTGCAGCTGCATCCAACCAATCCATCTTTGCATCCCAAAAATATTATTTAACTCACTTCACAGCCACCTGCAGGTCCTGATGGCCAAGCAGTTCTTCTGCTGATAAAAAGTTGAGCATCAGTCAGTAAATCATCAGCAGCAGATATGCTGAATCATTAAAATCTTGCAGCGTGATCGATTTTAGCTGGGCTTAGGAGCTGCTGGGAGAGCATGCCCGCAGGAGGAAAGCAACATTTCTGTCTGGAGCACTGCAGCCATTGCATGGCAGGGAAATGAGTAGGTGTTCATCAGCTCCTGGAGAAGTAGGTCAGCCACTCTGTTCTCTCCTCCTTCTCCTCTACATTCCTGCCTTCATCATCAGAATTGCACTCCAAATGAACCAAATCAGAGGTGCTACAGGGCTGTACTCCATAGGTGAGCAACATGCAGGTAACTCAAAGACACTTTTTGAGCCCTGTCTACACCTGAGGCTCAAGAAAGTCAGAGCACAAGCCTCCAGAGAGGAACACTGCCTGATCAAATCAGAGAGGTGTAAGTAGGGCATTTGGACAAGGCACAGTGCCCACCCCTATAGACAACCTTGATAGGACCTGCATCCTCCCTCCACATCCCATCACTCTCATTCTTGCATGCTTTCCATGCCTTGGTACCCAGAGCTCTGTCCTGTTTCTTGGAGGCTCACCAACTGACCTTCAGCAAGAACCTCTGCAGAGGGCCCCTCCCATCAGGTCCCACTTTGTGTGGCTGAAAACCAAAACTCCATTATTTGTTTCCTGACCAGCTTCATGATGAGGTGGAGGACTGGAATCTCACCAGCTTCACCATCAGCTTCCCATCCAGCAGCTGTAAGGTGGCACCCAGAGTGCATTACTGTAAGAAACCTGCTTTAGCGGGTCTGTTGGATAAAACAAGCTCTTGGGGCCCCTTCCAACTCCTACGGTTTTGTGATTCTGCAATTGATTCTGTGAAATACTCCAGCAAAGTCACTTCTCCCCCAGACCAGAGCGCCACAAGTACTTTTCTTGTTGCCAAGGCAAGTGCCCATTTGCTTCCCTCATTTTTCTTCTTTGCTGATGGCGGGGGTCAACAGTGAGCCAAGGGTCTCAATCCTGCCCTTGGCTCTCCCATCTCAGTGATGTTCAGCATTTCCCAGTTTGGAGCCAACCTCTGAGCACATCTCACTCCCACAGTAGCTTCCTCATAGTAGTGGTATTTCATTGGACAGTTCTAATTTGTGAAGATCTGTTTTTTGAGAAGGAAGGGCTGGAGTCTCCAGCAGCTTCTTGGGGGTCTTCCTCATTGGTTAAGGATTGCAGGTCTTCAGATGTGTGCTCATATTAAAACCTACCATCAGAGACACAGGCAAATCGAGAGGATGGATAATGGGTGCTTGATGATAGAGGCAGGAGAAGGACGGAGAGTGGTGGTGAACTGGACAAATACACGCTGAGATGAATAGCTCTGCTTGCCTGATACATTCACTGGATAAGAAGAGGCTCCAGAGAAGTAGATGGAGATCTGAAGGGCTGACCAAGCTCAGCACAGTTCCCTGGCAGCCCTCGCTATGCCCAACCCTCCATCTCCTTTGACTTGAGGGTTTGCGGAGCCACTGCTGGAGGAGCATTGGGAGGGGGGCACTTCTGATCACCACTGACCTTGCTCTCTCTGGCACATGGCTGTCCCCACTGAGTGGCATCCAGCCCCAGCAATAAGCTCCACCACCGCATTGTCCCTCTGAGTTGCCTCCTACCCCCTCCCTGCTGCTCCTGTCTCTCCTGGCAAATTCTCCCCCTCCTCCTGGATCCAGCCGCTCTCATAATAGCATCCTTTTCATGGAGACAAATTGTCCAGCCGGGGGCTGCACCTGAGGGCTTTCACCCTTTAACAAATAGCCTTTTAATTTTCTGCCAGAAGGGCATGGAAAGAGGGGGGAGGGCATGGAGGGGAGAGGGAAAGAGGGGGCTGGAGAGGGGGTTGCACAGAGGAGAGAGAATCAATCAGACATCCATCTTCATCATTGCTGCCAAGGGACCATTTGCACTGGCTGGAAGCCCCTGGGGGAATGTGGGGTGAAAAAGAGAAGAGGTTGGGGTGAGGGGGAGGTAGGAGGCAGTGAGAGTATGGGGGGGGGGGGGTCACGATGTTACGCTTCTGAAAGCCATGTGGAACAATTGCCCTCGAGGAAGATAAACAGCAAACCTTGGAGCCCAGGGAGCAGCACAGAAGGCCCTTTTCCTGCTCTGCTTCTGCTCTTTGATGAGTCTGGGTCTGATTTGGAAGAGGCAACCCTGGCTCAGGGCACACAGCTGGGGGGCACAGGACAGCCCCTGCAGGCTGAGAGCTCCATGTGAGGAACAAAGAACCTCAGAGGGGACCACAGCAACGCCTTTCCTTGCAGCAAGGAGAGACATTGCACACAGCTTCCATCCTGGACAGCCGAGCCTGAAGGTCTGTTCTCTTCAGTGCCTCCCAGCAAGGAGCACACCAACATTTTCCTCCCCTCTTCTCCAGATCCTCTGTCACGCAGTGAGACCAAGCAGCAGTGCCAGCTTTGGCTGGGATCTGTCACCTTTCCCAACAAAAATAAGCAAAGAGGTTAATTAGATGTTTGCAATCCAATTTACATCTTGTTTGTGAAACCAGTATTTCAGCTGTAACCCAGCCCGAGAGCCCCTGTGCCCTCACTCTTTTGCTAAATTTATTTCACAGCTTCACAGAACTGGCTCGGCTGGGTCAGAACTCTCCCATTATCATTTTATCGTCTCCTCTTACTCTGTAATTACAAGCTGCTTCTCTCTCCCCTCTCCCCAGCCCCCTCCATGTGTAAAGTGGAGATGCTGGCATTGCTTTAAGCTTTTGCCTAGACTTGCCTCACCCACCTGGGCTGCTTGGCCCTTGATCTCAGCAAATAAGCAAAGGAAGGTGGTGGGGAAAGAGAGGAACACTGCTCACATCCCCAAGGATTGTTGTATTCTAATTCACCAATAAATGCAACCAGACACAAAGAGGGGAGCTCACAGGCAGAGGTGTGTCCAGAGATGCAGCATGTCAGCAATGGAGACGTGTCGTCGCATGATATGAAAACAGCGGCAGGGGCAAAAATGGGCACTGGCAGAAAGGATGCTACCTGCATGCAGGTGGACACAGCCAGCAGTGCCGTGTTTTGCTGCAAAAATTTGGCTTCTTTTCAGTCACCTGTGAGCATGAATCAGACGAGAACTTGCAGGCAGCATGAATGCACGCACACACAGCCAGCTCAATTGCCCATGAGAAGGTTCACGCAATTAACAGGCAGCCAGCTCCTTTCATGTGGCAAAGAAAGGATTAGGGGGGAGGTTATGTTCCTGGGGCAAACCCCTGTGTGGAAATTTCTGCAGGAGTGCCCCCGGGAGCAAGGAAATCCCAAAAATGGGACCTCAACGGCAAGGAAGAAGGAAAGACATAGCATGGGCCATCCTTGGAGGAGGTTGGAAAACCTTTTCCCAGACAAATTCCTGCTGGATGTGGAATGAAGGTGGGTGCCAGTCTCAACAGTAGGCCTGGGGACAGCGCTGAACACTTATGTCCACCACACACCATGCCTCTGTCACAGTGGGCAGCTGCAGCACAGTTTCCCACCCCCAGCTCTGCTCTATGCACACTGATCATCTGCAGGCACATCACCAGGCAGAGCCACCTCAGTGCTCCCCTAAAACAATGACCAAAGCTCCCACTGTGCACCAGTCACGACCAGAGCTGAGGATACCACCCCTTCCTTGCTGCTGGAGGAACACTGACTCCCCATTAACCAGGAGATGTTATTCATCATGAACAACACCCAGCGGGGATAGCTGTGACGAGCACCCAGTCCCCCCAGCTCCACAACACGGGCACAGAGAAGGTAGGCTCATTTATAACCCACAGAGATGCTAGCTCCAGATAATGAATTTCCTCCACACCGCAAAGGAGAAAAGGTTTGCCAAGACTGGAAATAATCACCCTGAGGAAAGGCAGGCACTGGATTCCAGGCACCTCTCCCCCCCACAGATGATAATCCCCTTTGTGACTGGGTTAAGGGCAACGCAAAGAAACCACAATTTATCATCCATCCTCCAGAAGATTTCCAGCTGTGTGGCAGAGCACACCCAAAGAGAGCGATCCCAGGCTGCTATCAGCTGGGGAGGCTCTGCCTTTGGAGACCTCCTCAGGACACAGAGGAGACACTTGCAGGCATTGGATGCAGCAGACACGAGCAGGTTAACACCCCGAGAGCACAGCCTTCTGAACGCACGGAGGCTGAAGCCCCATCAAGCCCGCATGGCTCCATGATATTAAAGCTTTCCCCTCATGCATATAAGCAAGCAGGGGGGCTAATTGCTTCTTATGACACTATAATGGTTGGACTATTTACAATAGATTAAAATCCAATTCATAATAAGGTATAATAACTTTGTAAATGCCAGGATTTGTCAAAGGGTGAGAAGTACCATGAAGAGTCAGAGCTGAGCAGCCCTGGACCTGAGGTCTGAGCACTACCCAGAGCCCTAGAGGGCTCTTGCCAGGATGAGGATATTTTCTTGTTTGGATTCTCCCTCTTTGTTTGCTTTTCCCCACAGGTTTAGCACAGGGATTGGAGGAAAGGACCATGGCACCCAACACAGCGGAGGGAAGGAGAAATGCACAGTTCTGCAAAGCTACCAGAAGGAGGGTGAGCTGTTGGTTTGCGGCCAAGCACCTGGACATCCACGAAGTAGCCTGGTCTTCACCTGCCTCACCAATCACAGATGCTGGGAAATCCTCCTGTCACACTGAGACTTAAGGTACCCTTGGGACCAGGATCCAGCACCCTTATGGAAAAGTCCCACCAGCCCACATACTGGATGATGCACAGCATGCTGCAACATCAGACCTCCTTGAAACCAACTGGCACAGCCAGCCCTTCTGAAACACCCTTATTCAACCACGAGCAAAGGCTCATGGGCTGCTCCAGTGCTTCCCCAGGCTCTGTCCTTTGTGTGCGTGGCACTTCTGCAGCTGTGGGGATTTCTGTCCTGCAGGAGAATGAGGGCTGAGATTCAGTCCCGTTCATGTTTGCTTCCTGCCTCTCTCGCATGTTTATGGGTATGACCTTGAATGAGCCCAACGACACATCATTCCTGACTTGTTCAGAGGAGGCATTTATTTATTCTCTGGCAGTGACATGGGCTGACAGTGCCCTCTGAATTTCAAATAGGGCTCAGCTCTATTTTCATAGTCTGTGTGGCTCTGCTAACAAATAGCCACAGGGGAAAGAGTCCAAAAATCTGAGACTGAAACGGTCAGACACCAAGCTAGGAGATGTGGTGAGAACTCTGCCCAGGATTAGTAGGCTCTCCAAGCATGCAGGCACTGCCCCACTGCCTTCCCACAGCATAAAACCAGATCTCTCTAAAAAATGTGGTGGCAAACACTCCAGAAATCTTGTTCTTCAGTTCAGAGTGCTGTGAAGGTGTCACTCGTGCTGCTGGCCACTCACTATCCCCAGCTTGTTGCTGCAAAGTTGCATACATTGGGGTTGAGGAAAGCTAGATGCAATATTTGATTTCCTAAAGCATAAAGCCTTTTCTTCTCTACAGAGTATTCCTCAGTAGGATCACTTAAATATCTACCCCATGCATGGGAACATAATAGGAGGACTGAATTGTAAAAGCAGCCACAGCTGTAATATTCTTCATGCGTAAAAGAAAGTCAGTCAAGCCTTAGATACAGCAAAGATAAACTGAGATTTGCCAAAGTCACGTTCACATCAGCAAAGGGCTCTGCCTGGCAAAGGCTCCACACAGCGCTGCCCATTGTGCCACTGTACAGCAGGGCCCAGGGGCATCACAGGATCCATCCCACCACCTCCAAGCCAGCAGTAATGAGGCAGATTTGCATCTGGAAATGCAAGTCAGGGTCACATCCAGCAGCACAGCCCAGGGACCAACAAGCTCCAAAGACGTGACAGGCCCAACACCACGGCCAGAAGTGTGCTGGTGCCCTCACCAAGAGGATCTATGGGCAGGGGTAGGCAAGGCTGAAATAGGTGTACCCAGAGCAAAGCTCAGAAAGTGAAAGGCTCTGATCTGAGCTTCAACACAAGTTCCCAGTGTGGGCAGAGGGTGTTGGTGCAGGTTGAGGTGAGGCTAGTCAGGGCCTTTAAGGCTTTTCAGTGCACACAGAGACCAGCAGCTGCCTCTGTTCAATGGTATGGGTGCACCAGATGGGTGCTTTGTTACAACATGGGCATGGCGTTTGCTCAGCATCTGTGCAAAATGAAGAGGTGCTATCTGGTATGAATAAAGGTACTGGATCTCAGGTGGACATTGAAGCTTTTGGAACCGCAGAGAATTTGTTGTCTGTGGCAGCTCCGGGAAAGGTGACTTTTGGTAGCCCCAGAATTGTCTGAGGTATCCTGTCCATTTGGATGGCACTAACCACTGCATGTCACTGTGGAGTCACAGACTGGAGGGAGAACCTGGGGGAATTCCCATCAAACTGGAACACACCAGCCCCCCACTGTCACCACACAACCAGCGCTGAAGCCCAAGGGCTGCCAGAAGAGTCTGGTGCCTCGAGGAGGAGAATGGAGCTTTCCTCCTTCTCATCCCAGCAGGAGAGAGGAGATGCTCATAATCCCAACTTGAAGCACATCATATGTGTGGAGGCTGAATCGATATGCTCAGGCAACAGAAGAGATCTCCAGGAAGCTGACATGACATCTCCTGCACGACAGATTGACCAGTGCCTGCGAGCATTTGGCCACGTGGCGACTCTTAGCATTAGAACGGGACGAGGCTCCTTGGTCAGCATCTGAACCAATTACCTGCACAGTGCTCTTCAATTCACCAGTACCAGGAAGAAAAACAATTTTCCCCATGCTGGTTTTGTTCGAGGATGAGTGAGAGAGAGCTAGAGCAAGCATCAGGCTGAAGTGCACTGAGAGAGCAGCGTGGCATCTCGATTGGAAGGAGCCCATGGCTGCAGCCCAAGTGAAATTCCAACTTTATTACATAATGGGCTTTTTCTAACCAGCACTCACTATTAACTCCAGTGCTGGCTTAAACCCCCTGGCCTCAGGCACAAGCAAAGCAGAGCTCATATACTGTAAATGTTAATACTGCTTTAGCATTATAATAAGATAAAAGGTGGATGCAAGATCTGGCACATTAATTCTTTTTTTCATCTTTTTAGCACATTTTGGGGGTAATATGAACAATAAATATTTGAGCTTATGAACGCTAACGGGTGGATAGTCCTAGAGTCTGGCACTCTCCATTAGGAAGGCAGCAGCTTCTGTCTCACACCAGAGTCCCCAGAAGTGATCCTGCTGTTCCAAGGACTACATCAGCCGCCTCTGGCTGCTTCTGCTGCAACAACTTTTTGGGTGGCATGATGGTTAACCCTTCAGAGCAAGCTAGGGAATGAGTAGAGGTGGCTGGTCCTAATCTGCCCTAGGCAGAGCATGCTGGGAGAGGAGAGCCATCCACCCATCCACCCAGAGCCATCTCTATCTGATGAGCCAGGTTTGATAAGCAAAGAGTGCCCAACCCTCTGAGCCATTTGGGCATCTCAATCCCATGGCAGTGAGATCTTGGTTCACCACATCTGGGACAGTGGTGGTGAAGCAGGGGGCTGAGCATGCGCTGCTGTGGCATCCAGCTGACACTCACTGCAAGAATGGACTCAAGACAGAGGCATGGGATGGGATGGGACTGACCTGATCTCCTGCCCAACCCTGGCCTAGTTTTGCAGAGGCCCCATGGAAATGTGCTGATAGGGCAGCAGAAGTTCCGTGGGGCAGCCAGCAGGCCCCAGCACTGGGGGACACAGGGTCAACAGGGCATGTCCCTTACCCTGGCAGCAGTGACAGGTCGTGCACACTGTCACACCGTATTGCTGAAGGCATAGGAGGAAACTGCAGAAAAAGACACAGCCCGGGGATCTGCTCCAGGGTCTGAGGTGCTGCAGACACCTGCACACGTAACGCTTCCACCCTGGAGCAGGCAGGAACCACCAGGCTCACAGGACAGCAAGAGGGGACAGTGAGAACAACAGGACAGTGGTGAGCAGGGTGGGTTGGAGAGAATGCATCTCTGTATCCCGATTTGGGAGCTGGGTGCAGCCAGGAGGTGGTGCTGGGCGCTGGCTTGCTGCTCACTGGCGTGTGACAGCGGCAGGCCCCCCCCATCCCTCACCATCCTTGGGGGATATCAAGGGCAAGCAAGAGAAGGGATACCTGGAGGGAAGGGTTGCTAGGCAACACCCTTCCCGATTCCCCCCCCCCCCCAACCCAAGCATTGCAAACCCAAAACTCGTTCCAGGCCTGCAACCAGATTAGCATATTAATGAGGCTGTAATTTCCCCGGAATTGTCTGCACGTCTATGCCCGCTCACAGCACACTGGCCCAGGAGTTTGCTATGCAAATAAACTGGTTTTACAGGCTGTGGCTTAATTAACTCATCAAGTTCATCTTCCTAACAAAAAAGGCAGACTAACTGCGGATTAATGGACCTGTGTTTGCTCTGCTTTCTCTCTCCCTTGTCCCGCTCCGCACAGAACCCGCTCCCTCCAGACCTCCCTCTCCCGGCGGACGCCTGTCCCCGAAGGAGATAAATCCTGGCAAAAGAGATGGGGGGACATTAATACTGCTTCCAGCAGAGTCTGGGAGGTTTTCTCATCGACTTCAAGGGGAATAAGATGGATCAGGCCTAAAGGATGGTAATTACACCTCCAGTTGAAGCTGGCAGGTGACCACTTATGAGAAGGAGATGGCACGTTATGACACTGTCTCTGTAACGTGGTTGTCCCCGTATTGCTCAGGGATGGATCTGGGGGCAGAGATTAAGGCTCAGTGCCCAGAGGAGTGATGGCAAGCCCGCTCCATCCCTAACAGCACGGGGTCAGTGCAGACGAGGGGTGCCGCTGTCACTCCTGGTTAAATAGAAAGATCCTTTTGGGTAGCTAACCATGCTCAGTGATCCTCTGCCTCCCAGTAATGATAAATAAATAAACAGATAAGTAAATAAATAAATGTAAATGTAGGGATTCACAGAGTTGCTAGGGGGAAGCTCATACAGCCAAAAGGCTGCATTCAGCAGCAAAGCACTGGAGGGATCTTTGAACATTAATGTCATTGGGGTTTATCTCCTCCCCTCTTCCCTGCTTTTTCCATTCTCTCCCTTCCCTGTGGGAAGCAGATCTCTGCAGGATCTGGGTAACCCTTAGCACAGAGCCAAGGGTGGCATCCTGTTGCCTTGTGCTCCTGGCTGCACAGCATCTTCTCAGCATTCAGTTCTATGGCAGGTCTGCACCTCTCCCGGCATCAAGTTCTGGAGCCTTCACACCACACTTGGCCAAAAAGCAGCCCTCTGTCAGACACAGTTGGCTTGGAATGGACTGAAGTTGAAGCTTTTTTCCACCAAAGTTGTTTTAAACTGGACAAAGTCCTTGAAAATCTAACTGCACTCAGAAGCTTTTCTGCATTCACAGGGAAATGGACTGGCTGACCTAAAAGGTCTTTTCCATCTCTAATTTCTGTGGCTGTGTGATTCATCCCTCTTCTTTGAAAGTGTTTCCTACATGAAACGTCTAGTAGAAGGAAAAAATGATACTAAATAATCTTTTTTCATTTCCTCTCATCATTGTCAGAGATTATGAGAGGTGAGGGATATGTCTGCTGTGACATTAGCCGAGCAGTGGAACAGAAAAGGCAAACCAGGATCCAGCTTAGCAGCCAAGAAAGAGGCAATTCATTCGAGTTAGAATAGGAGGAGATGTGCTTTGGGCATCCTTTCCAGCAGCACCAATGGTCCTTCCTTCCTCAGACCCTGAGAAACCCCTGGCAGGAGAAATACAAACCTCTTACAGAGGAGAGCAGTGCCCAGCTGAGCATAGATCAGGCGAGGGCTGGAGCAGCTCCCTGGGATGCTCTCCCAGGCACTGCAAGGCACCCGAGCCAGCTGTGCTCTCAATGCTTCCACCATGCCACCAGGAATTTCCCTCCTGTTAGCTGGTCCAGCTTCCTCTTAATCCACTAAGCTCCTCCAGCTAGGAACTGCACGGATAACTCCCTGCAAGGAAAGACAGCTGCTTTGGCTTGTTTTAAATCTTACCGCTATCACCTTCACTCAAGGATGAGAGTGCATGTTTGGCTCTGTGTTGGTCTCCTGGGAGCTGTTTCATGTGGGGAATGGAACTGAGGGGCGAACATTCCAGTTCCTGTGCTGTGGGAGTTGTAGCACCCCTGGGGGCCCCACATCCTCCAGTCCCAGGATCGCTGAATCTCAGTGTCAAGGCTGAGATACAGGTTTGGGGTGGCACTGCCTCTCCTCCTCTACAGCAGCGCTGCTCTCCCCAGAACTGAGTGGAGACCAAAGGGACAAACCCCTATGAAGGTAACCCTGGAGCAGATCTCAGGCCATTTACAACCAATATGGGGATGAGAATCACAGCAACCCGACCCGTCTTTAGAATTCACACCAGATGTGTCTGAAGAATTGTTGTGTGTGTGAAAGAACTTTCAGTTCTTTCTTATTTCATTGATCTACTGGATCTTCTTTCCATTTTTTTTTTCTTTCTCTTTGATTTTTGTTGTTGTTGTTGTTGTTGTTGTTTCATTTCCCGAGAGCAGGAGAAGTAATGCAAAACAAAGCCCTTCTGCTGCCTCACCTTTTTGCTGCAGAATGCATGTATGCAGATTTCTCAAAATAAACACTTCAGTTTGCTGTATCTCACTGTCTAGAATTACCCCAAACATCAACATCTCCCAGACACCATTCCCGCCCACAGGAATCCTCAAGGTGAACATTCCAGGACACTGATTTTTTTTTTTTTTTTTCCTTTCTGCTAGGCAGTCACCACTTCAGCAAAAGTGGAAAAGCATTTTCCTCACACATACCAGAAGGGAGTATGGGAGAAGGGGGGACACACCAGGGGACTCGGTGCTGGGAAGCTGGATCTACACAAGACAAACCTTGGAGTAACAAATCGTCTTTGATGACTTACAAGGAGGATAATGAAACCAAGGGCAGCAGAAACTTCTTTGGTGCCCAGGCCAGTGGTGTTGAGTGCGGAGGTGCCAGGCAGCGCGCTGAGATGGCCAAATTACCGGGCTGAATTCAGCGGGTGAGGCTCTGCGGCTGGCGCTCTGCGGGAGGTCAGGCTGCGCCACCGGCAGGGTCCCTTCTGGCCCTAAAATCTATGAATGTATTGATGCTCTGAGGCTTAAAAAGCAGCAGCTGCTCCTATGCAGCACCTAGTTCTCATAAGCATTTGGAATAATGGATCCATATTGTGCCAATGCATACTAATGTTAATATACATTTGCAGCACACAATGTGATGGCTTTGGAGACACCCAGGTGTCAGATTGAATCAGTGTCAGCGACACACCGTACCAGGACTTTGCAGCAGGTCCCTGTTGGCTTCTCCAGCAGGAAGCAATCGCCTCTTTGAAATCATTGTGTTTATCCCTTATGCTTCTGAAGGAAAAAAAACACACATAATTTGTCCCCAGCCCACTGCAGGTCTGCTGTCCACAGCTTGCAGCCAGCCAAAGACTGGTTTTCAAAGGGTTTGTGGGAAACAAAGAGAGATGCTGTCTGAGGAGTGACCACAGAGCTGTGAGATGCAGCTCTGTGTTCCCTGCTGTTCTCCTCACCAGTGCAAAGAAACTGTGATCCAGGACAATGTCTGCTCTCAGCAATGTCTGTACAGTACCTGCTGCAGCCCAAAGCATCTGCAAGCCAAAGACCTGACCTCCCTCTGCTGGATCTCATCCCCACTGGCTTTCAGGTGGAGAATCAAGTTCAGACCGCAGAGAGAACACAGCCTCTGATTGATGCCATGAGTTTGGGGCACAGAGGAAGATTCTCAGCCTTCTCAGCCTTCTCAGCCCTGTGCCATCTCTACCCAGGAGCTGTGTGCATGAACATGTGGGCATAAGTACGCGGGGATGCATGGATGCATGAGCAGAGACAGAGTGCCATGGAGTGCCAAGGGAAGGTTGTGATACCCTGGCCTGACCTGTATTGTTTTCGCTGGATGCATATGTGTGCATTGCCATCACATTTGTATATACCCATAGAGATACTTCATCTTTTCATAACAAGCAAGCCTGCAACAGCCCTGCCTGTATTCCCTACCCAAATCCACTTGTCAAGCCCATATGGGAGGCTGTCCAAAACATCATCTGTTTACAGTAAAATAATAAAGCAGAGCACCACCCAACAAACTCTCTTGTTTGAATGCTGGTTATTGCCTTTGCTAATCCATTGAACCAGTCTGTGCTGGGGACGAGGGAGTTTTGTCGCCACTAGGCAATGCAGAATTTGAAGCCATTCCTTGTTGGGACTCACCTGCTGAGTGCCTTGAGGTGCCCTGCCTCGCCGAGCATCTTTAAGGCCCAATGCCATACTCTGCTCACACTGCTCAGTGGCCTCCATGGGCAGCCCAGCCCACGCCAGCTGGAAGAGCTTGCTTCCCATGGAAATGCTGAACCTGCTTGCCCCATGAAGTCTTTTGTCTTGCTCCAGAAACACATATATATACAAATGAGAAACATTTAAAGAAAAATAGGAAGCAACTGATCAGCTGTTTCCCCAGCCTGCAGAGACTCTGCTCTCCTTCTCCCCTGGCCCATGGCACATTGGTACACTGGTACCGACATGGCAACACATTGAGATGGGCAGCCTTTGTGGAGAGGAGATAGTTCCTCTTTCATGGGGGATGGAGCAGAGGGGAAGAGAGGAGTGGAAAGAAATGTGACCATGTGCCCAGGTGACAGTGATGTCCCAAGCATGTTGGTGGTCCAGCCTACTCACTATCCTGGAGACAACGCAAGGGGTGTGCAAGGGAAGGAGTATCTCTGCAGAAGAGACAGAATGATTCTGAACATCACTTTTCCATGACACTCATGTCTTTTCATTCATGAGTTTTTTTCACATATACTGGGGGAAGGGGCTCTACCTGCCCACCCCACAAATGGCAATTTGGTTTCCAGCTTTAATCGTAGCTACTGAGCTGAATAAGAGCATCACACTGAGCTGCTGCCAGCAGCTATACTGGATCCAGTGTCTGGAGCTGGTTGTTTATCCAGGAAGCATAGCTTGGCTTGCATTGAAGTGAAGTTGTTAGTGCTTCCACAGCACTGGGGAGACAGAGAGGCTCCAATGAATGTCTTCTAATTATATCATCACGTTTGTGAAATTTCCATGCTTTCTGGCAAACATACCTTTCTGTGCGAGGAGGGAGTGTGATGGGAAAGGAGGGGATAATGGAAAGGGAGACAGAGAGATCTGTACCAAATGTGAAATCACAGGATAAAATGAGAAATAGTGAAAACAAAAATGGATGTGCTAGAAAAGAAGAAAGAGGAAGAGGAAGAGGAAGAGGAAGAGGAAGAGGAAGAGGAAGAGGAAGAGGAAGAGGAAGAGGAAGAGGAAGGAAGGAAGGAAGGAAGGAAGGAAGGAAGGAAGGAAGGAAGGAAGGAAGGAAGGAAGGAAGGAAGGAAGGAAGGAAGGAAGGAAGGAAGGAAGGAAGGAAGGAAGGAAGGAAGGAAAAGAAAAGGAAACAGAAACGGAAAGAGAAAAAAAAAAAAAAGATAAAAAAGGGGGGGAAAAAAGAGAGAAAAAAGGAATTGAGACAAGAGGAAAAAAAAAAAAGAGAGAGAGAGAAGTAAAGCAGAAGAGTGGGGAAGAGTGAGAGAGCTAAGGAATGAAATAAAAGGAGGGGGGCCGGAGGGAAACAGCGGGCTGTGCGCGGTGCCTGGCGCCCGCTGTGTGAGGCGCGGGCGAGGGCCGGGCCGCCAGTACCGCTGCCTTCAGCACCCCGGACAGCTCCGGGGCGCACGCGCGGCGCGGGGCAGCGCGGTGCCGGGCCACCTCGGACCCCGCCCGGCTCGGGGCCGCCCGTGACCCCCGGGGTTTCCCCGCCCGAGGCTCGTTCCGAAGGACGGCGCCAGACCCGCAGCGGAGCAAAACTTCGTGTTCCTTCCTAGACCAGGGACGTGAAATACGGGCGCCCTCGCTCCCCGCCAGCAATCTTCCCAAATGCCCAATTCTACTCTCCTCCTCCCCTCGCAGGAGATGCTCCCACCACCCCTTCAGTCCCTGTCTGCTCCGCTGTCCGCCACGGTATGCGGCTTCAGGGCGCGCCCAATACGCTCCACGCGTGCCTCCTCCTCATCAGCCCCAAATCGAGGGACGATCCACATCTGGGCTTGGTGAGACCCAGCCCCGCCATCCCTCCGGCTCTTCCCCTCCTCCTCTGGGGTGAAATCCAGATCCCCCCCACCCCACGACCTCAAAGCCGGATCAGCCTCGACCCCCGACGGTAACACGGGGAGGGGACCCGCGGCGAGATCCTTTCCTGCTCGGGCTTGCCGACACCGAGGCGAGCTTCAGGTCCAGATCTGTCCCCCACCACCGCCCAGCTCCAGGGGCTTTGCCCGACGGGGCGCAATCCCCACGCACCGGCTCGCTCCGTCCCGCCGCTGCTATTCGGAGCTCCGCGGTTGCCGCCGGCTTTTCTTATGCAGATTCCCTCTTTCACACCTCCTAAACAAAGGCAAACGGGGGCATCGCCTCGCCGTGTCAACACACACGCTCATTAGCGGGAAAGGCGGCGGGGGAGCGGGTGGGAACGGCCCGAGCAGCCCCTCCGGGGGGGCGGTCACATCGACGGGAGGCTGGAGCGGGCCGGGGATCGCCCGAGGAAATTTGGAGCGAGGTCTTCACAGCCCCCAAGTAAATAAGTTTCCGATGCTGTGGGCTTGGCAGCCTCCACTTCGTTTATTGCGAGACGCGTGGCTCAGCCCGGCTTTGTCCGAGCCGACGGCGGCACCGCAGGGAGCCGCAGAGCCGGGGTGCGGGGGGCAGCGAGAGGGAAAGCGGCCAGAGCAGGGGAGAGCAGAGACGGGAACGGGGCCCTGAGATCGCGCAGGATCTAGGAGGGGCTCGGGGGGGGGGGAACAATTAAAGCTTCTCCAATTACTGTCATCCGCGGGAGAAAAAAAAAAAAAAAAAAAAAAAAAGGTATATAATATTATATATATATTAAAAAATAAAACCAACCGATTAAACTGCACTGAGAAGGGAAGGGGGAAGCAAACGATAAAACACCAGAGAAATCCGTGCCGCACGAAATCCGGCCCGGAGCTGCGGAAGGGGCAATGGGGGGCAGCGGCGGGGCCGGTGCGGGGGCAGAGCTCGGCAGGGCTGGGGCTGCCCCATGGCTGAGCGGGTCGGGGCTGCCGGCACCGGGGATCCGCGCCATCCCGCAGCAGCGCGGCTTCCCCTCTCCTACTTTTGTGGGTTTGGGGTTTTCTTTCCTTGCTTGCTTGCTTTTTTTGCTTTTTTTGTTCTTTTTTTCCCTTTCTTTCTTTCTTTCTTTTTTTCCTCTTTCCCACCTGCCCCCCCCGCCCCCTTAAACGGCACCGAGCGAACCTAATCGCAGAGCCTTTCGCCTTTCCGGGGCCTCACCTTGACGCCGGAGTTCGTTTTTGCCTGCCCTTCCTCCGACAGCCCTGACTGGAGCTCGGAGGGAAGGAAACAATCAATTCGTTAAAAAACAGAAAAGCGGGGGTAAAAAACAAAGAAATAAATAAATCCCCCGATCCGTCGTTTGGATCGCGGTTTGGATCATGGTTTGGGGGGAGGGGGCGGGGAGGGGGGGTTGTTTGGTTGTTTGTTTTCTGTCCCTACCCCACCCCCTCTCCACCTTTTAACAAAACAGCCCCGAGGCGGGCGGGGGGCCCCGCTTCCCAGGACAGAGATGGGAAAAGAGGGGGGACCTGGTGGGAGGTGGGGGGATGTTGCGCCGCTGAGCGGGGTTGCGCGGGTCTTTGTGCTCGGAGCCGGGCGGTGGGAGCGCACCTTCTCCGCGCCCTCCGCGCCCGCACCTCCGCCATCCGCAGCACGTGGAAATTTCCACGTCCCAGCTGCCTTCCCCCCTTTAACCTTGGTGTTAATTTAGGACGGATCTTTTTAAACGTCTCCGTAATGCATTCAGACGCTGCTGGAGGTTTATCTTTTTTTTTTTTTTTTTTTTTTTTTTTGTACGGTGGGTTATATTTACACCCAAAACAAAATAATTACACTTTTGTTGCGGAGAGAAAGCTGGTGATTAGACCGGGGCTCTTTGCAGCAAACCCTTTCTCAGTGGTACACCAGGACAATTTTTCACGGCTGGGTGAAATCAGACGCGGGAGGTAATGAATCCTGTGAGCTATTTAAATTTACAATTTGTAACGCAGTCACTCAGAAACGCCTATGGCCCGGCGAGGAGATGCTTGCTGGGTTTGTTTAATGTTAAAATCGCACTGTCCCGCTTTTGCCGGGTGGGGATGTGGGGAGGGGAGAGGGGGCGAGCGGCGGGAGCCCCGCACAGCCCCGCACAGCCCCGCGGACGGCCGCGGATCGGATTCGGCTCCCGGCCCCGCCGTCCGCGCTGCTCCGCCGCTCCCCGGCGGCTCCACAAAAAACTAGTTGGAAATATCAACAAAGTCGGCGGCGGAGCATCCTAACAGATAGATAATTAATTACAAAACACAGGGGGAATATGCAAACCGCGTATTACAAATTCTACAGGGCTTAACTGATTGGAAACAGATTATTATCTTGTTTGTCTTTTGTCTGTTTCACTCATCCCTCTGTCGCTTGTTGTGCTGTAAGTTGATACACTTTATTCTTGAAAGGAGATTTTTTTAATGTAGTAAATTCCATCAACATCTTGTATAAGCGACGCCGCTCCTGCACGCGTTGCCCTGTTAAAACACAATAGGTTTATTAGTTACACACAGGCGATATTCCGCCGCCTGAATCACCAGCTGTTACCATAAGGAATGCTCTGGCGGGAGCAGGCTGGGGGGCCACCGGGCTGCGTTCTTGTTCTCCCCTCCCCGTTGCATTTATTTATTTTTTGGCTTTCCAAAGAAACGGGGGGCCGAGCCCGGCGGCGGGGAGAGTAGCGCTTCGCACCCGCGGCCCCGCCCGCACGGCGAACACGGGGGGGTCCCGGGGGTCGGTACCGCAGAGCGGAGCCCCGCACGGCTCCGACGGGGCGCACCGGGAGCCGCCGTGGAAATAAAATCGAGCCTGAAAAGCGGCTCCGCCGCCCGCACGCTGCCCTCGCCCGGAGGTGTGCGCGCATCGGGGTGCGTGGCTGTGTGCGCACACGGCTGCAGGCACGCACGCACACGGCGAACGGCTCGCTGGGTCCCGGCCCGGCCGCGCTGACGCCGGGAGTTGCGGGGTCGGGGCTGCGCCGAGATGCCGCCGGCTCCGGGGTTTGGCCCCGCACCCCTGCTTTCCGCAGCACGAAGCGCCGCGGAGCGGAGGGGACCGAGGTCAAACTTTGGCGGAGGCGCTGCGGCAGACGGCCCGGGGCCCCAGCGGCTCCTGCTCTTCGCTCCGTTTCCCTTTTCCTTCCTATTTCTTTCTTTTCCAGTTGTTGCTTTCTGAATTTCCTCCTCTCTTTGTTTTCTTTCATTTCCTTCCTCTTCTCACTCGCTTTCGAGGGCGCTTCTTTCCTGGCTTTCCCTTTTTCGTTTTCTTTATTTTCCGTTCTTTCTCTTATCCCTTTCTTTTAATTTCTTCCTCTTATCTCTTCCATTCTTCTGTTGTTTTCCCTGTTTGCTTCTCCATTCCGTTCTTCTCTCATAATTTTTATTTTCCTTTTTTTTTTCGTTCTTTTCCCCCATCTTCCTTTGCTTCTTTTTCTTTCATCTTCGTTTTTTTCTTTTTCTTTTATCTTCATTTTTTCTTTATTTTCCCCTCCTTTTTCGTTTATTTTCGTTTTTCTTTTTTGTTAGCCCTCGTTTTTTGCTTTTTATTTCCTCCTCTTTCTCTCCCTCTCTTTTTTCTTTTTTTTTCTTTTTTCTTTTTTCTTCTGTTTCCCTCTGCAGTTGTTCTGTTTTTCGTTTGGTTTGCTTCTGTATTTTTCGTTTTATTTTCCCTTTTGCTTTTTCTTTTCTTTTCTCTCCTCCTCTATTTTCATTTGTTCTGTTGGTGGTCTCCGCATTTCTTCTCTTCTGTTCTCTCTCCCCAAACTCACCGATCCTCCTTCCCCTGCCCAGCGATGCCCTTATCCTGCGGTTTTGGGGTTTATTTTTTGGCCGCTACTGAGATTCTTTCAACCCGGCCGTTCTGCTCCTTCCTCCCCAGTGCTGAGAACGAGCGAGGACGGATGTAGAGGGGCGGCTGCGGGGAAGGGAGGAACGCGAGGGCCACCCCAGGGCCGAAGCGCGGTGTCCCGGCGTCCCTCGCCGCCGCCGGTTCTCGCAGCTCCGCCGCACCTGAAACTGAAGAGGACAAACAGCGGAGAAGTGCGGCGACCCCCGGCTGCGGCATCCCCCTCCTTCTCCTCGCCCTTCCCCCCCTCCGGCTCAGTGTCAGCCTCTCTCCCGACGGAGCGGCCCGGAGGGGACACGGCTGCGCGACAAAGGCCGGCGGGGGGGGGGCACGGCACTGCGCAGAGCCGCGTAACTTTTCGTCTCCTCTGTCCCCACCCCCGGGTTCCTCCTCCCCCCCCACCCTCACCCCCTTCGTGCTTTCACCGCCCACCCCGGGCACAGAGCGGGCTGAGAGGGGAACAGCTGCGGGAGTGTTGCTAACAGTGACAGAACAAGTGACGGCCGCCCCGTCCCCGCTCGGGACCCCCGGAACGAACATCCCCATCAAAGAGAGAATTAAAGAGAGAGAGAGAGAAAGGCTGAGCAGAGCCCCCCCGGCACCCCAGGCCAGGTGCGTACTCACTTGGCGGCGCAGGTACAAGCCACCCTCAACAATAGAGGCGCGTTGTTTTTTTCCCTCTGTGCCAAGCACAAGGCTGGAGCCAATTTAGATATGCTATAAATTAAGAGGTTGCCATGGCCACCGCGCTGCCATTGGCCGCCGCCCGCCAGACGCGGGCCCCCACGTCACCAAATCTGAATAAGGATGCGCGAATTACTAAGGCGGGGGACAAAGCTGGCGATGGGGACAGCATGAGAGTGGCGGCGCGGCGGCGGAGCACAGCGAGGCACCGGGGCCGCCGGCCGCTGCGGGGGCGTTCATGCACCCCTCCCGCACCCGCACGCAGCGCGCCCGCCGCTCCCCGCCCGCTCTGCAGGGACTCGGGGGGCTTCCGCGGGGGGGCTCTGGCTTCTCTCGCTCGGGGCACCGCTTTTTTCCTACCGAGGCTCCGGAGAGAAGAGGGGGAAGAACTTGACAGCGATTCCGCTCCCCCTCCCTGATTTTTTTTCTGATTTTTTTTTAAATTCTTATCATTTTTTTATAATTCTTTCTTTCTTTTTTTTTTTTTTAATTACTATTACTATTATTTTTTTGGTTGGTTGGTTGTGGGCTTGGGGATTTTTTTATTTTTATTATTTTTTTTTTAAATAGCATTTTTCTTCCTGACGTCCGAATTTTTGAGACCCCGTCGTGTGCCGGCGCGGGGCTGATTCCTTTCGTCTGCGCGTTTCCATCCCGGCGCGGTGATGATGGTGCATTGTGCGGGCTGCGAGAGGCCGATTTTGGACCGCTTCCTGCTGAATGTCTTGGACAGGGCATGGCACATCAAATGCGTCCAGTGCTGCGAGTGCAAATGCAACCTGACCGAGAAATGCTTCTCCAGGGAAGGAAAACTCTACTGCAAGAATGACTTTTTCAGGTGAGTGAGCCCCAGCAATCACAAGCCCTTCCAGGTGCTGCGGAACCGCTGCTCCCAGCTCGGCGGGGTAGCAGAACTCTGGGGCTCCTTCTGGGATCTTAGGGGAAAGAAGGGGGGGCACTTGGGGGCACCCCTCCAATCTTCATCCATCTATTCCGTGGGTCTTCTCTTCGTCTCTCCGGCGCGGTCCCGGCCCCGCGGCGCCCCGGGGCTGCGCCGCATCCCGAGCGAAGCTGGTCGCCCCCCCCGCCCCGGGTGACCTTGTCTCCGAAAGCAGCCGGGCCCGTGACCCGCTCTGCCGCCGCCCCCCCCCCTCGCAGCAGGCCCGGAGGCCTCAGGGCTGGGGTCGTTTTCCCCCTTTCGACCGTCACAGCGGCCTTTCCCCACCTAAACGCCGCTCCTCGTGCAGCACTCCAGCCGGGGGCCCCCACGCTGCACCGCACCTTAAACGCCCCTAATGACTGCGATAAGGTGCCTAGAAGGAAATTAGGGGCCAGCATGGGTAGGGGAAAATGACTTACGACTTATAATGCCTTAAATACATCAACGTCACGGGCAGCAGTGCGGGGGGCTGAAGTTGTGCCGCGGCCAAGAGGGAAAAGGAGAGCCTAGGTGCCCCCACGGTCCTGGCAGCCGCTGTGAAAGGTTTTTTTTTTATTTTTATTTTTTTGTTTGTTTGTTTGTTTTTTTTGTTTTTTTTTGTCTTCCCCTCGGGGAGTTCGTTTTCTGAATTTTCGCCTTCCTTGGAAAAAAATAAAATAAAATAAAAGCATCTCCTGGAGAAGGGAAACCGGAGCTCTGCAAAGCGGCTGTTCCAAGAAGAGAAAAAAGCAACGTGGAGCACAGGGTGCCCCGTACCGTACCCCGAATTGGCCCCTGCTCCGTGGCCGCTGCCAACCCCCGGTCCCGCAGCGATGTGCTGGGAGCGCGGGGAGACTGAAATTCTTCCCCGGAGGGCACGGAGAAAGACATCCTCGCCTTTTGAGGCGGCCCCGGTGGGATCTCTCTGGGAACCCGAAAACCGAGATTCGGAAGGGGTGGGGATGGGGGCCTCGGAGACGCGAGGGGAGCGGCGCGGTCCCGTCCCAGCCTCTCACCTCTCGCCTTTCTCCCCTCCAGGAGGTTTGGCACCAAATGCGCCGGCTGCTCCCAGGGCATCTCCCCCAGCGACCTCGTCCGGAAAGCCCGGAACAAAGTGTTCCACCTGAACTGTTTCACCTGCATGGTTTGCAACAAGCAGCTCTCCACGGGCGAGGAACTGTATATCATAGACGAAAACAAATTTGTTTGCAAAGAGGACTATTTGAACTCTCCCAGTTTGAAGGAAGGCAGCCTCAACTCAGGTACGCGCGGCACAGCCCGGGGAACCGAACCGCACCGGGCCGAGTCCTGCCCGCTCCCCACGGGCAGCGCTGCGCTCCCGGTGCAGCTCCCGGCGCTGCCGGTGCCGAGGTTTCAACAGCGCCCCATGGACCGGGAGGGGGTTTGGGGTGCAAGAGTTCACCTCGTGCTCCCCGCGGGACGCAGGCACGCGTTGAGCCCGCGGCTGCCCCACCGAGCCCTCCCACGCACCCTCCGATCCCGGGACCCCCCCTGCTAGGCTGCCCGGTCCCCCCGCGCCGAGGGCCTGATCCTTCGCCTCCTTTCACCCAGAGGCAAAGCTCCCATTTGACTTCCTTGGAAGCTGTCTCTGCGTCAGGACCGCGGGATCAGGCCCCCTCCTGCTGGCCCAGCAGTGCCGGCCGCCCGTGCTCACCCCCTGCCGTGGGCTCTTTCTCCGTTCAGCACCCGGGGCCGGATCCTGCCACGCGAGTCAGTGGGGCCGCTGCTGCGAGCGAGGCGAGTAGAGCTTGGCCTGGGTGATGCCGGCATCAGGGTCCGGGGGGGTGGCTGGGGGAGGTGAGCCAGATTTAAGGCAGTGACTGGAACCCCCCACGAGCCCATACATTCTTGCATTTCTCCCAGCGGTGCATCCAGGCTCCCGGTGTGAGAAGCACGGCGTGGGGGGAGAGGGGAAGCGCCAGAGGCTGCGGGGTGCTCGGTGGGGAGGCCCCCTCCCCAGCCCCCTCCCGGCTGCACGGCCCCTGTGCAGCAGTGGGCGGGGGGTGCCGCCGAGTTTGCCTTTCAGATGTAGGGGCCGAACTGTAAGATGCTCAACCGGAGCTCATTGTTCTTTGGGGTGCTTCGGGGTTCCTCGGGGGCAACGGCCGTCTGCACCCCTTGCTGCTGCCCAGCACCTCTTCCCCTCTCCTGAAAAGCATCTGGGCTCGGTGGGAAGGGGAGGGCAGTGGAGAGGGGGGTCGATCTCTCTCCTAAGCAATCCGCCCCCCTCCCCCCCCTGCCCCCTCTCTGGGTCTCCTTTACAGTGTCCTCATGTACAGACAGGAGTTTGTCCCCGGATCTCCAGGACCCCATGCAGGACGACACCAAGGAGACGGACAACTCCACCTCCTCGGACAAGGAGACCACCAACAACGAGAACGAGGAGCAGAACTCGGGCACCAAGCGGCGAGGACCCCGCACCACCATTAAGGCCAAGCAGTTGGAGACCCTCAAAGCTGCTTTCGCAGCCACCCCCAAGCCCACCCGGCACATCCGCGAGCAGCTGGCCCAGGAGACCGGCCTCAATATGAGGGTCATCCAGGTACGGCCACTCCACAGCCATCCCACTGCCCCCCATGATATCACTGGGCCGGCCCATGACGTCACCGACCTGACTCGCACAGGTCCGGGATGGCAGAATTTGGGCTGGCAGCAGGGAAGGGCTGGGGATGTGGATGGGGCTCTGGATGCGAGCACAGGAGATGGAGAAAAGGAGAGGCCACTGTGCCCTGCAGGCAGCCCTGTACCTTCCTACCTCGCTGCCAACCAACCCCCCCGGCAAGAAAATCCCTGAGGAAATGTAGGGATTAATGGGATTTATTAGCAGCGTTAACAGGGGAAGACGCTCCGGCTCTGCTGCAGGGAGCCCAGCTCCCGATGGAGGGAAGCAGGACCCGCGGGACGTGTGCGCATTCCAGATGTGCCCAGATTTGGGGGAAATAGCGCATATCCCTCCTCCCTCCCCACCCACAGCACAGCAGAGCTGTGCTATGGAGAGAGAACGCCCCCGAGGCAGGAATGCTCCCTGTTGCACCACCCTTCCCTTTTATTCCCGTCCCCATCGGCCAGCTTGCTTCCAGCTCCCTCCCCGCCTCCTGCCGTGACCCCCCCATTTATCCCCTTCTTTATCCCTCTCCCCCATTGGAGAAAACTTTCGGGGCACAGGCAGGCTGTGAGGACGGCGCAGCCCACGGCACGCAGGGAGGTGCCGGGGCTTTAATGACCCCTTTCCTTGCCTCCCAGGGTGTTACCAGCAGGGGGTAGCGTGAAAACAACCCCAAGCTGGAAAATCCCTTCCAGCGAGATATCTCATCCCCGCCCCCATCATCCCTGGCCTAAGTGGGGAGGGCTGGCCCCGAGAATTTGGGGTCCCCACGGCAACCCGGCCCCGAGTGCTGATGCCGGCCCGGCCTCAGGTCTGGTTCCAGAACCGCCGATCCAAGGAGCGCCGGATGAAGCAGCTGAGCGCGCTGGGCGCCCGCCGGCACGCCTTCTTCCGCAGCCCGCGCAGGATGCGGCCCCTGGGCGGCCGCCTCGACGAGTCCGAGATGCTCGGCTCGACGCCCTACACGTACTACGGAGGTGAGGGAGCTGGGCCCCTCGTCCCGTCTCCGTGTCGTCCCACCGAGTTCTTCCCCCGTTCCCTTCCCTGCCTTTGTTCCTCTCCATCTCTACTCTCCCTTTCCCCTGCCGCCCGGACTCGGGGCGGTGGCAGCGGTGGCGGTGGCAGCAGCGTGGCCCCTCTCCCTGGAAACAAAGCCTCAGCTGCTGGCTTCTGCGCCCCTTTCAGGCTGCATTTGTCCCAGTTACCCCCCCCCCGGGCCTGCAGCTTAGGGAAGGTCACCGCCACCCTGACAGGACGGGGTGGGACAGGGAGCCCCAGGGCATTTGGGGTATATCCCGCTTTTGGGCAAAGAGCTCTCACCAATTCCCTTCTGCCCCCACTGCTGCCAGAACCCCTCTGTAGCTAATATATATAAGTATGATGTGTGTTTTTCCTGCTATAAGTAAGTATAGTATAGTAAGTATATTTTATTTTTATATGTCTCCTATAACTCACCTTTATTTATGTGTCTCCTTTACGTATATCTTCCTATTAGATATGTATATAACTTTTATCTATATTTATAAATGCATACATGCATGTACATATATGTGCAGGTATATAGACGTGTGTATTTTTCTTAGTTGTAACTAAGAACGAAATTATGCCTACCCTCTCCCCCTGGGGCTGCCCCCAGCCCCTCCTGTTCTCCACTTCCCCCCCCTTTCCATTCCATCAGCACTGCAGCCATAAGTACAGAGGTGCCCGTTTTTCTCCCTGCTTAGTCCCACGTTCGTTCCAGCAGCACCGAGCTCCCCAGGAGGGTATTCTGGAGGGGGGAGGGGGAGGCACGCCCGTCCCTGCGTGGGGGTGCAGCTCTACTTCCCGCAGGCGCTCGGGGTGGTGGCTCGGGACCGGCTCCAACCTTTCCCCACCTTTGCAGATTACCAAGGTGACTACTACGGGCCGGGAGGCAACTATGACTTTTTCCCCCACGGGCCCCCCTCCCAGGCCCAGTCCCCGGCCGACCCCAGCTACCTTCAGAACTCAGGACCCGGCTCCACGCCTCTGGGATCCCTGGAGCCCCCCCTAAGCGGACACCACTCCTCAGAAAACCAAAGGTACACGGATATGATCTCGCACCCCGACACCCCCAGCCCTGAGCCAGGGATGACGGGCTCGCTGCACCCCATCCCGGGGGAGGTCTTCAGCGGGGGGCCCAGTCCGCCCTTCTCCATGTCCAGCAATAGCGGCTACAGTGGGGCCCTCGCGCACCCCAATCCGGAGCTGAGTGAGGCAGCGGTGTGGTAGGGCCGAAGGGGAGGACTCCCCCGCCCCTCAGCCCCGGGGCACGGCTCTCCGCGGCCCCGTCGACGGATATCGGCCCCCCCGACGCCGCGGGCGCCCTCCGACGTCCGACTGCATCCTCCCACCGCGCCCCCCCCCTCCCTCCCCCCCCCGCGGGGACACCGCGCTCCCTCCCCGCCCACCCGCACCGCTCCGCATCCCCGTGCTGTTATGAGTGGGGGAGAGGGGGGCGAAACGCGCCCGGCCCGGAGCTCCCCCCGCCGTGTCGGAACCGCCGCTCTCGGACCAAAGCTGAACTTTGCAGGACGCGGGTCCCACCGGTGCGGGGGCTGCCGCGGGGATCCTCGCTCGCTAAACAGCACCCATTTTAATTATCCCCTTCTTCAGCCTCCGTTCATCCGAGTATTACAGTGGGGGGTAACGGGGGACAGCAGGATGCTCCCTAAGCCCCCTCCCGGGCCCTTTTCCCGTTGATCCTGCTTCATCCCTGAGGAGGAGGTGGTTTTGTACTGGAATTTTGGTGATGGATGAGCAGGGGAGCGGGGGGAGGGGTGTGCGGAGCTTGGGAAACCCGGGAAGAGGCAGAAATGGGAAAAGCAAACAGAAACAGAGAGAAAAACTGAGAGAACACCCGAGCAGTGCGGCAGCGCAGGAGGGCCGAGCCCCCCCGGCCCCGCGGTCTGAGGATGTATTATAGTTTTTGCTTCTAGTTTCTTTATTTTGTATAAAGGAGAAACAAATAAAGTATGTTTTTGTGTTTACTGATTATTTATTGTACTTTTAGTCATTGGAAGCTCTGAGTTTTTTTCTATTTTGGAGGCTGGGAAAGGGCGGCGGTGAGTGGAAGGAGAGAGGATAGAGCAGGGTGGGGGGGGGAAAGGGAAAAAGAGAATGGAAAAGGAAGAAAAAAAGTTGTGTTCTGAGCGTGGGTTTCCTGTCCCCACTGCCTCTTGCAGAGGCTGTCAGTGTGACCAGCTCGTGTTGTTCAATGTGAATAAAAATCATTTTAGTTACCTGCTCCGGCACCTGGTCCCTTTCATTGTGGGGTTTGAGCGATGAGCGGCGCCCAGCTAATATTTAAAATGCAAAATCAAGGCAAGAGTGTATCCCCCCCACCCCCCGCCTTGTCTTGTAGTAAAAAGGTATAAACAGAATAAATTACCTTCCCTTGCTGGCTTCCAAGAGCCCCTTTCTCTGACCTGAATTTTAAGTCCCGGCGTGGTGGTGCCGCCAAGAGCTGGTGATGGATGACAGGCAGCCACCTCGCTGCGTATTTTCCCTGTTCAGCCAACCGGAGGAATTTATCCTTCCTGTGCCATGATGAGTGGTAATGAGGGGCCGCAGCCAAGCGGGGGGCACCCAAAGGACTCAGCATGAGGGAAACTGAGGCACAGACCCGCTGGGACCCCAGAGCAATAGGATGCGTATGGGCTGTTTGAGGGCCAGCAGACCCCCCTGCCACTGTAATTAGGAGGGCTGCAAAACAGAGCACAAGGGCACGCGCTGGCTGCTATTGTTACGAACACTGTGTTACTACTGTCCTGCTGGTTGCAGGGTGCACCAACCCACAGCACCCATCCCAGGCTGCAGGGAGGAGGTTGGCATGAAGTGGGGGCTCCGTGTGAGAAGGTTGGGGTGCAGAAGCTGGAAAGTAATCTGGTTCTGGACCCAGGATAAAAAACTGTGGGAGGAGGTTGGTCTGACTCCTTATAATTAATTGTGTGCCTTGTAATAAGACTCTCCAGCCTCCAGCACTCCCTAGAAACACGTTTTTACATAAGATATTGCCCACAGTGGAGCAGTGGGTATTTGATTTATGGGGTGGGTCCTCTGGGAAGCATGGTGTGGGCTGGCCAGGCTGAGGGGATTTATTGGGGAAAAGGGAAAAAAGAAGATGGGGAGGAGGAGGCTTCTGGGAGGTGGCTGGGCAAGGGGAGCCTTGTTAACTCTCTGGAGGGGCAGGAGGAGGCTGAGAGGAGTTTTATGGCAGGAAAGGGCAGAATGGACACTGGAGTGAAATAGATCAACTGAAGTGAGTTGGAGCAGTGGTGTTAACTGGGCACCAGTCAGAGCTGGGAGCACCAGCAAGAGCAAGGCCCTACAGCCCTGCCAAGGAGACACCTGGCTGCAGACAGTGCAGCAGGAACAGAAGATTGTAAAAATTAATAATCATTAGAATAATAACACATTGAGACAATAGCAAAGTAGTCAGTCAGAGGGAGCATTCACTAATTGGAGTGGGGAACCGTGGTCTGTGCCAGCCACAGCAGCTCAAGGGACGCGGCCGTCCCCAGGGCAGAGGGAGGAACACCGCCGTGCCTCAGTTTCCCCATGCTGCACAGTGATGGGCGCGGTGCATGTCCAGCAGCCATCACTGCAGCACAGGAGGCCATGGGGTGGCCATGCAGTGGCACAAGGGTCACTCCAGGCCCACCTGGTTCTTCAGGTCCCGCAGCAGCGCAGCCGTCATGCTGCTCCCGCCGCAGACCACCAGCACCACGCGGCCCAGCGGAGTCCCCAGGCGTCCCTCACGCTGCAGCTGCTGCAGTCGCCCTGAATAGAGCAGGGCCAGTGCTGCACCACAAGCTGGCTGCACCAGCATCCGCTCGTCATCTGCAGGGATGGAGACATGTTGAGTGCCTGTCCCCATCACACCCCTCTGCAAGTCCCTGTCCCCGTGCCCTACTCACCCAGGAACCTTTCCACAGCGCGCACAGCCTCAGCATCTTCCACCACCTCTGAAATGACCTGGATCTCCTGGGCACACTGCAGCGCCCGTGCTGACACAGTCTTGGCCCCCAGGCACTTGGCCACACTGGAGAACGAGTCAGAGTAGACCTGGGATCCTTTGTCCCCTTGGTGCTCCACTAGAGCATTGGCTGAGACCTGCCAACTTGTGACATGCACCAGAGGAGAAGCCCCCTGCACTTTCTATGTCCCATCAAACTGGGGACCCCTATGCTGATGGAGGTGCCCCCATGCTGACACCAGCACCCACCTGGTGATGTCAGGCAGGGTAACGAGGTGCCCAGCCTTCAGTGCCACGTGGAAGCTGTGGGCCCCCCAGGTCTCCGCAGCAATGATGGGGACATCAAGCCATCCCACCTGCTGCAGCCCAGCCACCACGCCAGCCAGCAGCCCTCCACCTCCCACTGCCAGCACGATGGCGTCAGGTTTTGCATCCAGCACGTCCTTCAGCTCCAGGACCAGGCTGGCATGGCCCTGCCTGTGGGATGGAGACAGTGGGTGGCTGCCTGTGTCCTGTCCAGAGCACAGGGGCAAGTAGCACTCACCACAGCAAGGGGTGGTCAAAGGGGTGGATGCTCGCCCAGCCCTCGTTCTGCGCCAGCTCTAGGGCTCTCTGGTTGGCTTCATCCCACACCTGGGAGGCGGTGGGTGCTCAGTGGGGCTGCCGCCAGCTCCAGTGCACCATCCCCATTGCCCCTCCCTTGCTGCCATGAGGACAGTGGAAATCCAAGTGGCGTGTGGGTGACGCATTTTGGGACAGGGACACTGGGTCTGCACACATCCACAGCCTCGCAGAGGGCTGCGATCTCCTCCAGCCACAGTTTGGGGCATGGGTGCCCTACCTTCCCATAGGTCTCCACCGTTGCCCCCAGCTCCTCCAGCCTGCGCACAGTGCTGGGGCCGGTGCTGCTGGGCACCACCACAGTGATCGGCAGCCCCAGCTTCCTGGCCGCATATGCTGCAGCCATGCCAGCATTCCCCCCTGCGAAAAGTAGTGGGTTGAGCAGTTCCATCGCCCCCCATACCCAGCTCATCCCAGACCTACAGGACGAACTTTGCTAGGGGGGAGAAGGGACACCCGATCTGGATCAGTCCCAAAACCCAGTGGGAAGGCACAAGGACAAGGGGCCGGGAGCACAGGGGTGTTCCCTAGCACCTCCATCCCATAGACCCCTCGAGCCCCACGCAGGTCCCAATTACCTGAGGAGCAAACAAAGTGCCGGCAGCCCTTCCTGGCAATCTGTGGAGAGGGAAGGAGACAGAGGAAGGACGTGGCCATAGGAATCCAGTGTCCCGAGGCCACACAGCCATGTAGCACACCCACCTCCTGGCAGAGGCGCCCGATGCCCCGGATCTTGAAGGAGCCAGTGGGCTGCACGTTCTCCAGCTTCATGTAGACCTGGGTCCCTGCTGCCCGGGACAGGGGCAGGCTCTCCAGGAGCGGGGACACGATGTGGAAAGTCTTCTCACCCCCCCTGCGTTGGGCTGCCATTACTGCAGGATGCTACGTGAGAGCTGGTGCGGGGCTTGCTGCACGTCCCAGAACGACGCTGGGGGACTGAGGAGGGCAAAGTGACGTCAGAGGAGCTGCGGTTGCGTCCCTGGGTCCTTTGTCAGCAGATTTGAGGACTTTGCTCTATTGGCCTGGGACGGCAGTCAGCCCTTCCAGGCAGCTGTAGCATGGCTCGTTGGCACTGGAATTAGCACAGTGTGTCCCGGTCACAGCAAGTGCTGGGGGAAGGGCTCCTGGCGGGGCTGCACTGCTGTGGGGCCAACAGCCCTGCTCTGCCCTGGGACAGCCTCTTCCCATCAACCTCCAGTTGAGGCACCCCCCACACCAACACACTCAGAGCTGGCTCTGCCCTAGGCAGGGAGGAGCAGGATGGGTCCTGGCAGCACAGGGATGTGCTGTTCCGGAGGTGACAAATGCTGGTGTGTGCCAGGAATGGCAGGGGCACAGCCAGGTCTGAGGCCGTGGGACATCGGCCAGCCTGGACCCGGTGGGAACCTCATACCTTCAAAGCACTGTCTAATGTCAGCTCATTAATCCCCCAGTAATTACCTCGTTATTCCTAACGAGCCACACACATGGAGCGGATCAAGGGAGCTGCAGTAAGAGGATTTTGCGCTGGAGGTTTTGGGGCTGGGGGGCACACAGGTGGCTGAAGAAGGGAAACAAAAGGGACAAGAATGGTCACTCTGTCCTGGGGCAGGCAGTGCCCCCCCTCCTTCACTGCTTGCCTGTTCCAGCTGTGCCTGCTGCTGCTGCCAGGAACCAGGGGAGGCATCGCTGAGCAGTCTGAGCAGAGGCCAAGAAGCCCGACCCGCTGTGTCCCAGCACTGCACTGCAGGCACTGCTCTGTGCTCCTGGAGCAGCACCCAGCAGATAGGGAAGCACATCAAACAACATCCCTGAACGGGGTACCACAGCATGCACCACAGAATGTTGGAAGAGTATGAAGTGCAGTCACCAGCATCTCCATTGCACACAGAGCGTTTTATTTGTTACACCAACCCCGGCCATTCACCCCTCCCTGCCATGCAGCTGTCCCAGCGCCAGCCCCACCTCCTGGAACCCGTCTTCCAGGAACAGCCTCCCAGAATGAGGAGCCCTGTGGGAGGCTTTCCTTCCGTGCTTGGTTTTGGGACTGGGGTCAGAGCCCACTGACCGACCCCAGCCACAGTGGCACGGATGGGGCACAGGAGCAGAGGCAAATGGTGAGAGAAGCATGGGGAGAAAAACATGGGGGGCGGTTCCCTGCAGCCCCCTATCCTGCAGAAACAGGGAAAGGCGTGGGGAGGTCCAGCTCAGTTCCATCGGACTTTGACAGGAGGGAACCTCCAGAGGTCAGGGTGGCCCATATGCAGCAGGTGGCTGCACGGCGATGCGCTCCAGCGGAAGGGTGGCACATCATCCCACGTCGGCCCGCTGGCAGCCACCAGCCCGAAGGTGCGGGCCATGCCAAAGGAGGTGACCTGGCGGAGGGGGTAACGTGGAGATGTGAGCGCCAGAAAGTGACGGCATGGCAGGGCCCAGGGCTGTGCCCACCTTGGTGTCAGTGCCGCCATGGCAGCGCTGGCGCAGGGCGGCGAAGGGGTAGGTGCCGTTGGCTGGGTTGAGGTCAGAGCGGGCGGAGATGGCGTTCTCAGCGTTGTGGGGCGGGTCGCAGCCCCGGCACTGTGACAGCGGGTCCTGCAGGTAGTTGTTGGACCTGTCGGGCAGCAGGGAGAGAGACCGGGTGCAGGAGGTAACACGACAACTGCGGTGAAGATCTGACACAAGGGCTGGAAAATCCCTGGGGCCAGCACCCACCTCATCAGACGGACCATGGAGTCCACATCACGGACCTGAGTCTGATTCCTGCGAAAGATCTGGGCGCGCGGGTTCTTGTCGTAGGTGAACCAGTCACCATACTTCTGCACCAGCTCCAGGTTCCCGCTGGCATTGAAGATCTCCTCAAAATACCTGGATGGGAGGGTAGGGACAGTCAGCCTTGCCTGCCCTCAGCATAGGACCATATGGCTGGGCAAAAAGGTGAGGCTGGATGAAGCTTACGGCACATTGTAGCTGGCCCAGTACCCCTGCTGGTACAGCAGCTCTGTCTTATCAGCCACCATCACCAAACCCCTGTGGCGGGAGGATGGCAGCAGTCAGAGCAGAAGGCAAAGTACAGCACGGATGAGGGAAAACCCACCTGGGGGTCTCAAGCAGGGGGCCAGGAGCCATCACCCGCACGCAGGAGAGCCGTAAGCAGCAGCCCTGCTGCTGTCACACCTTGGCAGAAAGGCCACCACCAGCAAAGGAAGCCCACCTCGCCCACTGGGCAGCCTGTGGGCCGGGCACTGGGGGGCGAGAGGCACTCACGGGATCTGCTCCAGCACCGTCAGCAGGCCCTGCTGCAGGGCAGCACGCCCTGGAGAGAATGCCTTGTAGTCCACCAGCATCCACTGGTTATTGTACCTGCAGGAAGGCATGGTGACCTCCTTTGGTGGCCGCCCTTAGGAGGGGACGTTTCTCCCCCAGCCCCGACCCTGCTCACGTGCCACTGTTGAAGCGCTGGAAGATGCCAGCCCACTCAGCACCGCTGCGGGCCAGCCGGTTGGCCACGATGTTCCGCAGCCACTCCAGGACGCTGCCCTGAGGCCGCAGGTACTGCCAGCGTGCCTCGTTGCTGTTCCCAATGGTGGTCTCCAGCGCAACCTGTGGGGACAGGAGGACTGAGCAGGGCCGGTGGGGGGCGCAGGGCTGCAAGCGGCACTTACCAGCCCGCTGCTCAGGATGTAGAAGTCATCCCCGGAGAAGATGGTGCCGGGGTAGGAGGAGAACACCTGGATGCTGCCCGGGACGCGGGCGGTGCCTGGGAGAGCAGAGCAGGTCAGGCAGCAGGTGGGGGCACAGAGCAGCGCCCGGCCCCACACGCACCACTGGGTTCAGCACGGAACGGCAGCGTGTACTTCTTGATGAGGCGCAGCATGGACTGGTAGGGCGCCCAGGTGTCGTGGGCCACCAGCAGGTCCCGGCGGCCTGGCATCAGCTTGAGCAGCGCTGAGCACGAACCGGAGCCCAGCGGACGCAGCGGGGCAGAGCGGTTGAAGGCCGCCTCTAGGTCCTCCAGGTCCCCCCCCAGCTGCAGCAGGCTGCGGGCAGCGGGGCGTCAGGCCGGGGCAACCTGCACCGAGCGCCGCTCCCGGGGTGGGGGGGTGCTCGGTGTGCCCAGCCCGGGGACGGAACCTTCCTTACAGGAAGCCGAAGGGCGAGAGGGAGAGGCGGCCGGCGGGGAAGGCCACGCGCCCGCGGTAGCTGTCCTCCAAGCCCTGCAGCTGCAGCAGCGCCAGTCGCACCTGGGGGGAGACGGGGAGGCGGGACGGGGACCGACGTTACTCTCGGGCCTCGCGGTGCGGGGCCGACTCCCGAGGGCTGCGGGGCCCCGGCCCGGACGGCCTCACCTGGTGCCAGTAGGCACGGTCGCGGCCGGAGCCCATCTGCTCCTCCATCCAGGCCAGGTTGGCCTCCAGGTATCCCCGCAGCCGGCGGCAGTACTGCGTCTCGTAGCGGAAGGGCCCGCAGTAGCCCACGGCCGTGTTCATCCAGTGCATGTAGATGAGCTGCGGACACGGCGCTGGCACCCACTGCCGCCGGCACTGCCCCGCGCCCCGCACCCGCGCCCCGCACCTGCTCGGTGACGGCGGCCTCGGCCAGCCCCGCGGCGTAAGCCTGCAGGCTGTCGTTGAAGGACGCGTTGGCGGACACCTCGAGGAACGCCCACCTGCAGCGTGGGGCACCGCTCAGAGCGGGAAGCGCCCGGGCGGCCCTGCGCTGCCCCGCACGGCCCCGCACAGCCCCGGGCCCTTACCCGACGGCCTGGATGTGGTCGGTGAGCTCGGCCCAAGCGACGGCGGCGGGCTGGCGGCCAGGCAGCACGCGGAGTCGGCCCGAGCCAGGCTCCAGCAGCACGGAGGCGCTACGGGGCGGAGGGATCGGGCCGGACGCGACCCCCAGCACCCACGCGGCCACCGCGGCGGCCGCCAAGAGCGCCCGCACCGCCGCCATCGCGGGAGGGGCGGAGCCGCGCCTGGGGCGGGGGCGTGCCGAGAGGAGGCGGGCGGGGTCCGAAACGAGCCACGCCCCGCCGTGCCCGGGTGCCCGGGTCTCTTCCGGCCGCCCGTTGCCCTGCAGGTACCCGTTCCCCTGTGTACGCCCCGGTCCCCGACATGCCACGCCCTACACGCTTCCTCCTCCCTCTTCCTGCCAAAGCCCCGTGGCCACGAACTCTCCCTCCCAGCCCCACGCAGGGCGGACGCGACCGTCAGCGTCCCGACCCCGGCCACACCGTGCCCGGCAGGTGGCAGGTGGCAGCCCCGCGGCCCCTCCTGGCCGTGGCTGCCCACCCCCGCCGTGAGTTGTGCGCAGTGCGTGACACGGGAGCGCGGGTGACGCGGGAGCGCGGCGGCAGCCCCGGCCTTACGCAATCGCGGCTGTTTACCACTCCCCCCCCCGCTGCGCTCGGCGGGCAAAGTCCCCAGGAGGCGCCAAGCGGGGGCAGCGGGCTCGGAGCACCCCCACCCGCGGGGAGCGTGCGGCTCCCTCGGCCCGGCCCTGCGGCACCCGCCCTGTCTCACCCGACCCCCCGCGGGTGCCCACCGGGACCTGGTACACTCGTGTCGGCGGCGTCACACCACCAGGCCGACCTACGGCCCCGCACCCACGGCCACGCCGAACGCGGTGCCCTGAGAGTGCCGGGCGGCGGGGGCTCTACAGAGTGGCCCCCCCGGTCCCTTTCTTCCTGTGCTACAAAGAGGCGCTGTCGCTTTAAGAGCGGAGAGTGGCGGCCCCTTTAAGGCAGGGTGGAAATCAGCTGCCCTTGCACGGCGGCGGGGCTGCGTGACACGGCGAGGTGGGGCGGGAGGGTGCCCTGGTAGCCCCGGCAGCCCCGGCCCCAGCAGGACTTCGTCCTCGCCTTTCGTCAGGTTGCCGCCGTCCCCTGGATTTGGGTTCCTCCCGCGGTGCTCCGTGCCGCGCTCAGCCCCACTTTTCTCCTCCCGCGGGAGCACAGCTGGGACGTGGCGGCTCGGTGCAGCGCCGGGGCTGGTAACCAAGCCCCAGCCCGTGGCCTCTTTTAATTCCTATTTCTGTTTGTGTTTTTAGCTCTATTTTTAACCCTATTCCTGTTTTGCATTTCCATTTTCCTCTCCCGTTTTTATTCCTATTTCTATCCCCGTTTTCTCTTTCCGTTCGTATTTCTACTCCTGCTCCTGTCCCCGTCTCTCCCCCCGGCCATGGCTCCCGCCCCTCGCGAGCAATAGCCCCCAGCATCCGACCCCCGAAGCCTGAGCTGTGTCCGAGCCGTGGGACGCGATGGGGCCGCTGTGGGCGCTGCGCGTGGCCGGGGCGCTGAGCGTGGCCGGGGCGCTGGCGGGGCACGGCGGCTCCCAGCGCTCGGGGCCGCCGGCGGCTCTGGAGGCGGGGACCCGGGGTGACGGCGCGGGACACGACCGGGGCGTGGACGTGAGTGGGGACGCGAGGCGGCGGGGTGACGGGTCCTGCCCTTGCGTCGGCCTCCGCCGCCGCCCCACGGACGTGGGACGGAGGGGGAAAGAGCGAGGCAGGGGCGGAAGCGGCTGCGACCCCGGGGGTGAGTGCCGTCCGCCCGCTAGGGACGCGTGTGGGACACGCGGCTCTTCCCGCAGTGCCGGGAGGTGCGGAAGCGCAACAGCTCCGAGCGGTGCCGCTTCGTGCGCGGCACCCCGGACTGCCGCCTGGACGACGGTTTCCTCGACTATCTCGGCGGAGCGTTCTGCGCCTTCCCCGCCGCGCTGCTCCCGCTGCCCGTCGGCCTCTACGTGAGCGCGGGAACCGGGGGAGGTGGGCGGGCGGCCCCGGCTGGAGGATGCTCGGCCACGGGCGACGCGGCAGCTCTCTGCCCGCAGGTGCTTTGGCTCCTCTATCTCTTCGTCATACTCGGCGTGACGGCAGAGAAGTTGTGAGTTGTCCCGGGGCCGCGTGGAGTGAAGAATGGTCTGGCGCTGCGGCCCTGTGCCCCCATCACCCCACTCTGTGCTCTTCCAGCTTCTGCCCCAACCTGTCGGCCATCTCCACCACGCTGAAGCTGTCCCACAATGTGGCAGTATCCTCCTCCTGCGGATGGGGGCGCGGGGCAATGATGGGGGATGTGATGGGGACCCGACATGGTGGGATGCTCCTTGACGCCTGCTCTCCATGGTGTCACCTTCCTGGCCTTTGGCAACGGAGCCCCGGATGTCTTCAGTGCTGTGGTGGCATTCTCCGACCCGCGCACAGCTGGGCTAGCGGTTGGGGCCGTCTTTGGTGAGCACTGTGCTGGCCAAAGGGGTGAGGGGCACGGGACCCTGCTGATGGGCTGTGTTGCGTTGGCAGGCGCCGGCATCTTTGTCACCACAGTGGTGGCTGGTGGCATCGCCCTGGTGAAGCCCTTTGCAGCGGCCTCCAGGCCCTTCCTCCGGGACGTCATCTTCTACATGGTGGCCGTCTTCCTCACCTTCCTGATCCTCTACTTTGGCCGCATCACACTGGGGGAGGCTCTAGGTGAGCATCGTGGTGGGGTAGGGGCTGGTGGGGCAGCCCAGGGGTCCTGTAACCTCTCTGGCCCCACGGCAGGGTACCTGGGGCTCTACGTCTTCTATGTCTTCACTGTGGTGCTGTGCACCTGGATTCATCGCTGGCAGCGCGGGGATGGACCGTCCCAACCCGGGCCGTGGGAGCCAGGTAAGGAGCGCTCTGCGGTGCCGGGAGGAATCCCTTGGCACCCCCCACTTTCTCCTTGCTCCCTCACAGCAATACCAACAGATGCTGAGGAGCAGGAGTCCTCGGGCACCAACTGCGGGGACTACGGTAGGGTGGGCTGTGGACTCAAGCGGTGGACTGGGTGCGGGGAGTCTTGCGGAGCACAGCCCTGTGGCCCCACACAGGTGAGGAGTATCGACCCCTGCTACCCCACCGCAATTCCTCGCTGCACATACTTGGCACTGCACTCAATCCCCTGGACAAGCAAAAGTGGAGGAGGAAGCCCTGGTACTGGCGGCTCTTCAAAGTGCTCAAGGTGAGCAGGAGGGGATGGGAGAAGGGCACTGTGCTGGAGGGTGCGGCACTCACGAGCCCCCTCCTCCCAGGTCCCTGTGGAGCTGGTACTGCTGCTCACTGTGCCTGTGGTGGACCCCGACAAGGACGACTTGAACTGGAAGAGACCCCTCAACTGCCTGCACATCATCACTGGGCCCCTGCTCTGCATCCTCACCCTCAATTCGGGGGCCTGTAAGAGCCTGTGGTATCCTCATAGCCCTGAGGAGGGGCTGAGACTGGGAGCCATGGCCCAGCACTGAGCTCCTTGGGGCCCCTCTATCCAGGTCTTGGGGGAGAAACAGGGCAGGAGAGTGCTGGCTTCAGGGAACAGGGCTCGGTAGTGTGCCTTCAGGCTGGTGAGGTCCTGCCCAGCCTGTGGGGCCACAGTTGCCCTCTCTGTCCCTGATGCAGATGGGCTGTACCAGATCCAGGGCGTCTTCCCGGTCTGGGCGCTGGTTGCACTGGCTGGCTCCATCCTGGCCATCATCATCTTTGTGACCACACGCAATGAAGAGCCACCCAAATACCACTGTGTAAGGTGCCCCTGGCCTCAAGCACCATGTGGGCAAGGACAGTGCCTCCATTGCCCCGAGAAGGTGCAGCCAGGGCCCAGCTCACCTGGTCCCGTCAGGTATTCGCCTTCCTTGGGTTCCTGGTCAGCGCTATGTGGATCAATGCAGCAGCCACAGAGCTGGTGAACATCCTGCGGACCCTGGGCATCATCTTTGATCTTAGTAACACTGTGCTGGGCCTGACCCTGCTGGCCTGGGGCAACAGCATTGGAGGTAAGAGACCTGTGTTATCTGCCTTTGTGGCACGCTGTACCGCAGTGGGATGCAGGCCCCGGCATCTCCTGTTCTTGCCCTGCAGACACCTTCTCTGACCTCACCATGGCACGGCAGGGCTACCCCCGCATGGCCTTCTCTGCCTGCTTTGGAGGCATCATCTTCAGTATCCTTCAAGGAGCTGGGGGGTGGGGTGCTACTTGGGCCTGCTTCTAGGGGACCTGAGCTCGCAGGATCCATCCTGGAGTCTGCCACAGGGAGGGAGGGGAAGAGGCTGCACCTCCCCAGGGTGCCCCAGACCATGCCAGAGCCACCTGTCCTCGAGCACTCTGAACTTTGATGGCCTTATCCAGGCCGGGAGAGAGGGATGGTGCTGTCCCCATCCCGAGGGCGGGGGGGATGCCGTGCTGTTTCTTCACCCTGAACTGCCCTCAGATATTCTGGTGGGCGTGGGGCTGGGCTGCCTGCTGCAGATGACCAGCAGCCAGATGGCAGTGAAGGTGAGGCTGCTGGCCACAGTACGGGGCTGGCACTGATGGGATCCCCTCGTCACACGGTGTCCTTCTGTCTCTCCATCAGCTGGAGCCTGACAGCCTGCTGGTGTGGATCTTGGCTGGGGCCCTGGGACTGAGCCTGGTGTTCTCCTTCGTGGTGGTACCGGCACAGTGCTTCCAGCTGGGCAGGGCATACGGCACCTGCCTCATCCTCTACTACTTGGCTTTTCTCTGTGTGGCCCTGCTCACCGAATTCCAGGTGATCCACCTGGTTCCCACCTGAGCACTGCATGTCCACGTCCCTGCCCTGCTGCAGCCCACTGGGCCACACATTTGCTCTTCGGAGAGAAAGCTGGTTGTGTTTTGGGAAAGAAAGAGCATTTGTTAAGCACTAGCCCTCTCCTCACTCCACTCTGTTGAACTTCGTTTAACTTGGGGCTTCTCTGAACAAGGATGAGGGTAAAGGCTTGGTTGGCTGCTGCCTCAGGGCATAGGGCTGGAGCAGCTGCAGGGGAGCATGCGCTAAGACACCCCTTCACCTCTCCATCTGGGATCCTCTGGGGCTGGCAGCCATGCGCTATGGGGAAACTGGAAAGTAAAGGCTTGAGTGCAAATCTGGGAATGCCTGTCATTGCAAGGGGCAGAAAGCCGCCAGCGGGTGAATTGAAAGAGCAAGCGGAGGTGTTAAGGTGAGGCAAAGCACCAGAGCAGTTCTCAGGCTTAATGCACACAAAGTGTTAATGAGCCCATGGAAGCCTCCTTTCTCCTGCTGCTTTTTTCAACCTGAATCTCAGAGGGTGCACAGAGCTGTAGCAAAGGACTCGATATGCAGAGGCTCCCATGTGCCCAATCGCCTCTGGCAAAACTAGGCTAAGATACTGTAAGAATGGACAACTTGCAATTAAAAACTACACAGCTTCCACTGGTGTGTTTGCTGTGAGGCAGGGTGTGCTGGGCTGGGCTGCAGGGAAGACCAGGGGCTGCTCGTGGTGAGGCAGAGGCCATGCAGCACCGCTTGAGGCCACAGCTTCCTCTGGGGTCACTGCCTGCACATTTCCCAACAGCAGTCACATGTAGCTGAAGCTGCTGTCACAGCAGCACAGTGCACGGGTCAGCACTGACTGCAGCCATTGGGCCTGATGCAGGCATGCATTGTTGTGGTTGGCCCAGTACTGCTCTGTGGGGACAGAGGGCAGTTGCACAAGCAGCACTCTGCTGCTGTCAGCTTTCAGGCTCTCCTAGCCTGCTGCTCTTCCCTTCTGGGCCCAGATCATTCCTCTGTTCTCTGGCTGGATAAGTGCTTTCACAAGAATTCAGGTGCTGTTTGCTGGCTGCTATTGGTTTTGCCATGGATTTACCAGAGCCAGCCCCAGCTTCCAACAAGCACCACTCAGCACAGATACCGAGGTGAAGGAGCAACAGCTTCTGCAGCCCCTCCTGTCCCTTGGAGGTAGCTATAAAAACAAAACGCATGTTTGAGAGTAAGGTGGTAACAGAGAGAAAAACTGGCAGGGGCACAGAAAGAAGCTGGGCTGTGAGCTGGCAAGGGCCAGGAGCAAGAGTTTGTGCATGTGACAAGTGCTGCAAGCAGTTGCCACTGGAGAGAGAGAGCGGGCACAGTTTCTTTCCAAAGGATGTGGCAATCTGTAAACTGAAACCGAGCTTCTGAAACAGCGGGCAGGAAGAAAGCAAGCTGCTGCCTCTACAAAGCTGAGAATGCTCTTTATTAGTGTGCTTGAAAAATCTAGAGAATATTTTACAGACATGTCCATAAAATTATATTTATAAACAAAACACCAGCATACAAAACCCCCTGGTGTTCCTCCTTCATTCCCTGCAAAATGATTGTCGTTAGTCTGTGGGTAAGGTGGGGAGGAAGAGCAAATAGTTGGGGAGGCCCCATACTCAAACTTCTTTTCTTCTTTTCCTTCCAAAAAAAGTAAACTTCTGTGATCTTCCTTGCTTAAAAAATAATACATTGTGTACATGGGGGCAAACCCACATCTTAGTGTAAAAAACAAAAATGCAGCACCTGAGCCCCATAGCCCAGTCCAGGGGCTTCAGTGCTGCTCCCCACACCAGAGCCCTTCTCCCACGTGTGAGTAGGTCAGTGCCTCTGCAGCACAGCGTAAAGCTGCAGCTCCAGAAGAGGTCAGTGACAGCCCTGCCACGGTGACACAGACTTTAAACAAAGCCACATTTCTTTTTCTAACCTTCACAACGCCCACCCTGCCCATAACTTGGGAAACATCGCCCCCAGCTCCAGGATGAACGCAGGTAAGTCTTCCAGTCTGCAGTCCCACGCAGAGCAACTGCAAGACAAATGCTGCACTGCTCATTAACTTGTGGTCGAATTTATGGTTTGGAAAATAGCCCTTTAAGGTCCTTCACGGTTCAGCTCAGAATTACTTTCATACCACTTGCAGAGCCCAGAAGGGAAACAAAGAGCTGCCCTGAGGCACTCAGCGAATGCAGCTGTTCAGAGTTGAGGAGCACACATCATGTTGCCTGCCTCTGAAAATCTCATCTTTTCCAAAAAATGTACTTGGGATGTGCACCCATTTCCTACATCCCACCACCCCATTCACCCAAAGGAAGGGGAAAGCCTCCCATCCCTGCCATATCCACTGTAATCTGAACCTGAGAAAAAAATAAAACAGCAAGAGGTACGGTGAACCTCCACGCTGACAATGTTCACTCTCAGCACTTTCTGTGGTGACAGGATAAGAAAGGAACTCGGAGACAGGCTGTCACCGCTTTGCAGTAATGAAACACAAGAGATGAAGCAACCTGCCACAATCCCAGAGTTTACGTGTCAGAGCTGGCCAAGGAGCCTTTTTCCCCTCCCTCGTCCTCTCCCAGCTACCTGGTCTGGCAGCCTCTGTGCCAGACACTGAAAAGCAGACAGATGAGAAGAATCATCGTCCTTCACAGTTCTGCATCCAGAACTGTGTAAACAGTAAAGCCCTTCAGCAGAGGATTCTCCTAAGATCCGACCCAGTCAGCACTTGCCAGCTTGAGGAACAGTTCTGCATGGGCGAGAACAAGGGAGGAGGAATGCTGCTGTGCCGACTGACCCTCCTGTTAAACAAAGCAATGACCTACCTGAGGGCCAACAAGCAGTACCGTTTGATGCACTCTCTGTAAGTTTCAGCCCCAAGCAGAATTAAGGGTTTGGAGCTGCAAAGTCCTCTCCTTCCCAGCCACCTATTTGAACTAATGACCAGCCAAAGTCTTGCCATCTACAAGCAGGTGGCTAAGTGATGGAGCTCACCCAGCAGAATCACCCTTCCCTAGGAAGACGAGAGCTAAAGGGTTTACAGAAGTGATTCTGATCCCAGGCAGTGCCGTGGGCATAACTGACCTGCAGAGATGCAGATACTGCACAGCCACAGCAAAGAATTTGTCTCCCTACATTTCTGTGCCCACTATGGTCATAATGCAATAAGATTTCTGCCGCTCACCAGCTTCCACAGAATGGCTCAGGGACAGTTAAATTCAACAGTCAGAACTGAATCTACTGCAGGGACTGCATCCAGGTGTCCCAAGAAGGAGGGAAAAGGCTGCTCTCCACTAATGCTGAAGTTCCATAGCACCTCCTCTTGCTTTGCAAAAGGAGGGCAGAGAGGAAAAAAACAACAAAAAACAAAACACGAAGCAAAAACTACCTCCTTCCCTGATCTTTTATTCCTAGGTTAATAGTACCCTTTAAGTGAAGCAGACCTTCAAAAAGGGCCTTTTTTTTTTTTTTCTTTTTTTCTTTTCTTTTTTAAATTGTAAGCATGTAGCCTCAGCACACTTCCTGCTCTTAATGGATTACACATCCCTTTCCCCAGGGTCTGTTACTGCTAAGATAAACAGCAGGATTGAGCTTGGGAAGCAGCTCAGAGGAAGAAGGTCTCCATTTCTGTCCAAGAAGATCACTGTGCTGAGCACAGCATCATGCTCAGTCTGGTTGTAGCAGAGTCCACCTGTTTTTTTGCACTTAACAGAAGAGCTTCTATCCCTAACACAAACCAGTACATGGAACAGATCTATATACATCATCCCAACATATATGCTGTGAAGTAATACTCTAGGTTATTGCATAGAAGGCAGCTTGCACTAGCCAGGCCTAGATGACGGTCTGGGAACGTTGTCGGAGGCTCAGGGGTTTCAGAGAGCTCTGGGAAGCAGATGCAGACTCTTGCAAAGGTATCTGGGATTCCTCTTTCCTGGAATGTTCCTCATACCATTCCTGTGACAGAAGATCAGAACAGATCAGTCTCTGCCCCAAAGCTGCCACACGGACCAGCAGGACCCCAGTCTATATGTGCTCAAACTGAGGGGCTTTTTCCAAGGCCCTGTTTATGGCCCACATAAACAACCTCATCAACCTCAGCAAAGCCACAAAGGGTGTGCTCACATATCAGCATTTACAGCCTGGGCAAGAAGGAGCAGCCACAGGTCAGCTCCAGCTAGCTGAGCTGTCAGGTCTGACAAACCAGAGCAAGGAAATATCACAGTCAAATGACCCCCAGTGCCAAGGGACTGCCATATTGAATCCCAGTGACATCTGCGGCTTACAGAGTTGCACCCAGGGTATTACAGGACATTACATCCCTGCGTCAGAGACCAAGCACAACAAGCAGGGAGCTTCACTGCGGATTACCAGCTCCACAATTAGTGTGCTTATTTTTGTTAGCAGGACCGAAGACTCATCCACAAGCTAGCTGCCCAGGGGACAAAGGAAATATTCTAATGATTATGAAATTAATGCCTTCATTGCTAATCATTATACTAGTCCATGACCTTTCAACAGTAGCCAAATTCATGGCATAAGGCTCCTAACCTCAAAGAACACTTAACAGCAGTGCCTTAAACAATCCAGAGAATCAGCTATTTAAACATTTCCCATCTTCATTAGCCTGCTATTGTGAAGGAACAACTGGCACTTGCAGAGCACTTGGCTTCTGTTGCACAGACACACCCAAGCTCAAACAATCACATTCCAGTGCCTTAACAAATTAGCATCATGCAGCCAAGTCCCAGGAACACTCTGGGCACTTAGCCCAGCAACCAATGCCCACCCTCACAAGTATGGGTAAGCTGGGCAAGCCGAGCACCTACATGCAGCCTGCACTGTTACTGCCACTGCTGACGCATATCATCAACACAGCTGGGCTCCTGAACCCACGGAGGAGGCTCTGACATGTTCAAGAAAGCCCCTGAACACCAGCACTAATGAATCTAAAGCACAGTTCCTCTACTGCCTGCTCCTTTCATAAAGCTGCCTGTGTCTCAGAGGGAGAACGCCTCCTGCGTTTAGAAATGTCAGGCAACATGAAGTGTTCTGTTAATGACAGAGGCTTACTGGTATTTCCAACGTAGATCCACATACCTGAATCTCCTCCTCATACATCTTCATACTCAAGTCACTCTTGGTCCTTGATCTGCGTCCCAGAAACAGCATTGACGCTTGCTAAGGAGATGGGGGGAAGGAGAAGATGAAAAGATGGCATTCATCAGTCCCTGAGCAGCTCACAAGAGCTGTGCTGGAAATTTGGTGTGTCACCCACTGCAGAGCCTAGGCTGTTCTCATTGCCAGGAGACAGTGGTATTTTAGAGCACACATCACCTGACTAAACGCAGGCATCTGCTCCAGGCTGAGATGTATTTCGCTGGAGGGATCCCTGAAGGCTACAAAGAGCTGCAGGAGACCAGCTCAAATGGACACAGCTGTGTCAAGGGCACTCAATTTTGTCAGAAGAACATACCATCTGGAACAAGGCTCAAACCCAGCCTTCCAAAGGAAGATCTCAGTTTAGAACAATTTCAGGTCTCATTTGCTTAGCACATACCACTTACTCCCCAGCCTAGACTTTTTAGATCACATAAGCAGAGGGCTGAGTTATGAATTACTCTCTGCCTATGAGTCATCTGAAGCACTGAGAACCAAAGAAACTCCAGACCATCACTCTGTGCTCCACTGCAAGGCTGAAGACATCATCCTTTGGTTAACTGACTTGAAATCTGTTTCTAAGTAGCATCATCTATTCTATGTGAACAAGAACTCAACATTTAACTACCAAGCCAACCAAAGTAAATAAAGATCCACTAAGGGACTGCAGCACTGGCATTCTGCATACAGGATACACAGACACGATAGCTGTTATTAAAACAAACATTTAAACTCCTCTCAGATGCAAAAGCCAGCAGTTCTCAGACACAAGAACAGTTAGCCAGGTCAGCTCATCTTTCCAATTGTCCATCCTGCCCTGGAGTGAAAAGGTAAGCAATGATGCAGAGAACAGAAAGCTGCTGTTTGGATCAATATGCACACATTGTTGCATTATGCTTCAGGACTGTCTGAGCCTAAGTGTATGATGGCACAGAAAGAGAGGCAGGAGAATAAGATTGGTTTTTCTGCAGAAAGATAAATATCCTCTTTCCAGCTAGTACTGGGCCAGGACAGCTCTATGTGAAGTCTGCAGGCTGTAACGAGTCCTTGTCAGGGCTATAGAGGACAGAGGACATTCAGCTGCTACTTTTCCAGGGCAGAACAACTTTGTGCTATTTCCACACAGTTCCTCTTTGTGGCTCAGCTCTAAACATGACAAAGATGCATACGGATTTCCTTTGGAAGGCAGCAAAAAGGTACCTGCAGGCCTGGTGTGCCTTCCTCCCTTCAAGCCAAGAACCTACATTATGGGTTTCCTCTTACCCCGTGTTTGTCCATCTGCAAAACAATCTTCTGCAGCTGAGAAATTTCAGTGGCAGCTGAACTCCACTTGTACAGCTCAATTATCCCAATCACTTCCTCCTTGGAGATCTCCTTCTCCAGCACAATGCCATTGTCTTCTGGAAAGGCAAGAAAAAGAGGAAGAGAAGTCAGCAAGATGAATGTTGCTTCCATGACCCTGGAAGGCAAAGCAAACAGGCCCACGTGGGATTCAGGAACAGCCTACATCTACTTTTTTGACTGGAACACATATGTCCTTGTTCTCCAACAAAAGAGGGATAAAGAAAATTAGTGTGTAGGGTCAGCAAGCATGTCTCAGCTTTTAAGATACCAAGGAGCCTGATGTGTTAAAGCCTTGTAGCTTTTCTGCCACCTGCAAGCTAACTAGCAAAACAAACAATCAAACACTGGTTGCTGCCTCTTGGCCTTCAGCTGCCCAACACAGCTGGAGAAGTAAATGTTAACTAATGCCTTTCACTGCACCCTTCAAAGTGGGTACCTGAAGGATCAGGATGAGGAATGGTTCTGTAACTAATAATGCCTGGCTCCTACTGACATGACACCACACATTTGGATCTTCTGGCACCTAAGAAAGATCAGATGAGCTAATCACAGCCATTCCTGTGACAGGGCCTTCACTGCATCTTTCTGCAAGGAAGATCCTCTGGCATATCAAAGTGCAGTAACTATACCTTCTCTGCAGAAAATTGTAAAGAATCAAGATTAGTTTACACAAAGTTTGAAAAGTCTGGGTGTAAATCACTTGAGAATAGCAGGGAAGGCCTTCAAGAAATTAATACGTTGATGGTACCTAAATTAGCAGGCCTTGAAGCTACAGATGCACAGCTCAGGGGACAAAGGACAGCGATGACTCACAGAGGTGCGACAGGATGGAGAGACCAGTCACAGCCTGTTCTTGAAAGGTACAAAAAGGTGCATCCAAACCCAGCATATGGTCACCAGTCTAAAGTACAACTGGGAGACAGAGAGGACTAGATAGGCAGTGTTCCTTGTTCTGCATGCAGGGCAGGGGGAAGTGATGGCCAGAACAGAAAGCTCAGATAGAAATGTACAAAAAGATAAGAATGAGCTTAGGAACTCAGGCTTTAAAAAAAAATAAAAATAAAAAAAATCTGGTCTTTGCTGGTCAATTGATTCTTTCCTCCAGACATAAATATAGAATCATAGAATGGTTTGGGTTGGAAGGGACCTCAAGCATCATGAATCTGCAAACTCCCTGCCACATGCAGGGCCACCAACCTCCACATTTCATACCAGACCAGGCTGCCCAGGGCCCCATCCAACCTGGCCTTGAACATTTCCTGGGACAGGGCATCCACAGCCTCTCTGGGCCGCTGTTCCAGTACCTCACCACTCTCTTGGTAAAGAACTTAAGACATAAGACACCAGAGAGAAGATGCAATGTTTGGGTCAGCCAGTCCTCAGTTCTAACCTTCTGAATCTTGGTTCTTCCGAGTGTAGTTCATGCGGAAGACAAAAGCCTCCAGAATAAATGCCACAATGATTGTCATCACCACCTGGGAGAGGACATGAACACAAGAGATCAGGAGGCTGCTGCTGGGGGATTCTTGCAGTCCAATTCAACAACAGAAAGCTGAGCTTTTTGGTCTGTGCTTCAGCTCCTGGTGCTCCAAGATGGACACATCCCAATTCACACGTCTGCCTGAAAGTCAGTTGATGACGGTAAACCACAGACGGGCCAGAAAAAGGCTGTGCTGCTCTCAGCTTTACCCCAGGCCCAGGTTGTGCAGTATCAACTTTGTCAATGTTTATAAATGTAACTTCCTGCAAGTGATGTGGGCTCACACCTTTTTCTGGAAGACATTGCACAGAGAAACAAAGCTGTGCTCACTTAGGGATGGAAGCTCCCTCTGTAATATGGTAAAAGCTGCTTCCCCTCAGCCCCAATTTGATACAGGAAGCATCTTCAGAAACTTACCATGGTCACAATATAGAAGATCATGAAATACAGGCGGCTCCAGTGAGTGGTTTCAGATGTCACCCCTTCCTAGAGAAGACAGGAAAAAAGTCACCAGTATGCATAAGAAGGGAGAGCTTGTTGATAACTGCTTGCTAACAGAAGTAAGGCAGCATGAATTCCGTCCATTTATCTCATACTTGTGGCTCCATAGCTAACATCAGAGGCTGCCTGCACAATGCTCAGTGCCCCAACTGGGTCTTGCAGGTAATCCATCTCTAAAGGCAAAATGAGATTATCCTATATGCAAAACCACTGAACACTGAAGGCCTGTGACTGTATGAACCATTGCTACTATAAGAATACAGCCTGGACAGCAGGGTGATAAATTGGAATATAGTGTGACTTCGCTTGTCCAGATTGCAAAATTCAGCCTGAGGACTGGTCAAGTTCAAGAAGAAATCATGTCAGGTGGCATGTCACAGAGCTCAAATATCACCCGGGGATTAAAAGGAACGATCGCATGACCACAGCAAATGACAGTGTTGGGACTAATCCTGCCATCTCCAAGTGCAAGGGGAAGAAAGCAGTGGTGGCATGAAAGATCAAGCTCAACTGGCAAGAGACTGTGCTGTTTGTAGCTGAGGTTTACTTACCATGATTATGTACCAATCATTGACGACTGTCAACTCAAACAGTGTAACTGCATACAAGTAAGAAAAAAATAAAGACAGTTGCTTTATCCAACCTGACCTGCTCTAGGATTTCTAAATAAGGGACTTGACAGGGAAGACTGAAGCAAGATACCAAGCTTCAACACAGCCAGCAATTCCAGATACAGAATGCAGGCCCTCATCACTGCAATTTGTCATCCTCCCAGTGATGACAAAAGGGAGTAAACACATAGAAACAGGAACATGGCTTAATCTGTATTTCTTCAGAGTCAGAAACAGACCTGACCCTCTCCCAACAGAGTATGGAGAGCTCTGAAATTCCCAGGAGATAAATATCTCTGCTCACGCATTAAGAAAAATTGTTAAAAATAATCACCATATTCAAATTATTCTTTATCAGTCAGTTTAAATAAATATATTAGCATTACTGCTAGCTCTACAGAAGGACAGTAAGCTGAAGCCCTCCTTAAACATTTCTGGAAATCTGGTCTGCTTACCAGTCAGAATAGATGTGCTTGCTTCACATTGGCTTTTAAGAGATGTGTCTTGACTTTGTTGCAAAGCAAGCAGGCTATTACTCAGCTGACATTGTCCAGAAGAGAAGGATGCTGTTGGAGGTGTGCTAGGACAACTCTTAGAGAGTACCAGGTCTACACGAGCATTGCAGTGCTGCTATCCAGCTCTGCAGGATCGCAGAAGCACCAGGGAACAATCTTTGCTAGAATAAACTGTCCTTACCAAAGCTGTTCAAAATGTTGTCAAAGTTGTTGAGATAGTAATAGCCTTCTTCCACAACTGTCTTGTTACCAACTGTGTGGTTCACCCAGCGGTACGAATCCGCCACGGTGCTTGTGCTGGTTGAAGAAGAAAAAGAATGAGAAGACAGCAGCAACATCTCAGGGTTACAAACACAGAAGCTTAGAAGGTGGTGAGCTGGGTGGCAGTTTCTATCTCTTGGCTAACACTTGTTAGCTAAGCCCTCAGAGCTTAGCACAAACCACAGAGAGTCTGAATAATCATTCAGCAAACACTAGACCAGAGAACCCGAATGTTTTTGTCTCCTTGGCTCACATCTTCAAAGATTAGCATTTCTGCACGGTCTGCCATCATTTACGATACAAAGGGCACAGGACAGCTTGGCTTCTAAGATGAGGCGAATTCAAGGTGAATTTATCATGTAGAAAGTTGGGTCTAATATGTAATATATGGCAGAGCAGCTCCAGTGCAACAGAAATGAAAATCTCAACTTTGCTCTACAGCAGAAATTAAAAGCATTCCTACAAAACTACAATAGCAGAAAGAAGTTCTCCCAGTACATCTAGATGAGGAGCAATACAGATCTCATTAAAACTAGTCAGATCTTTCCTTTCCAATGTAAATGCAATGTAAATGTAATGCAATGTAAAAGCCATTTCATCCAATCTTACCACAAGAAGCGAAGCATGTCACATAGATTTTCCCAGCACATTGCCTTAGCTACAAAGCCTCACTCAGACACATTTTCGGGCCCCTTCCCCCTAGGAAGACAGGGCTGCCAGAAGCATTACTACTAGCTTAGCACCAAACCCATTGCAGACAGGGATGGATTTGCAGCACTCACTTGCAGCAGTTCGGGTAGACCACACCAGCAAAGAATTCCATGCCAACGATGGCAAAGCAATAGTAGAAGATCAGCAGGGTTAAACCTAGGCTGGAGGCAAAAACCACAAATACCATAATACTGAAAAGTTATTAAGGCAGGGAAAATACAAAGTCACAGTCTGGTTGCTGTGGAAGGAATTTCCAAGGGATAGCAAGCGGAACTGAAAAACCACACACCACCCTCTTTGCCAGCATCGCCCTGCTGTTCTTTGTGCGTTCATTCAGAAGGTCTTTGGACAAGGAACTTTCCACTCACTCAAGGCAGAAGCGTTCTAAGAAATTATAGAACAGCCTGGATTTCCTCCCAGTCTGTATTTTTTCTGCTAGAAAAACTGTGGAGAGAAGTTTGCTTAATTAGAAAACCAACACACTGGTTCTGCCCTCTCCACATCCTCGATTCTGGGATAGTGCCAAGAACAATGCTCTCTTCCTAAAATGCTCTGCCCAGATCTGCTCCAAGAAAATAACATCCAAAGATGCCCCACTCAAACACCAAGCTCCTTCTGCCCCCCCCATTTCACAGTAATGCTCTGAAGTGTCTGTGTGAAGGACAAGGAAACACCTGGGATTGAGCGCATTCCTGCCGATATTCCTCACAAATGGGCCTCCTTTCACCAGAGTCAGGGGGCAGAAAAGTAAAACACCAACTCTTACTTATCTTTATAGAAGCAGGGGTGTCCCAGAATAGCTTCCCATCACAAATTGCTCCAAAAAAAAAAAAAAAAAAAAAGAGCAACAGCCCTAGACACTAAACTTCACCCTTCCTTTTTCCAGCTTAAGAGTGTCAATCAGTACCTGGCCATCCTAGGGAACAGCTCAAACATCGTGTCCAGGACATTCCTGTAGCGTTTCTTCAATTTAAAGAGTCTGAAAGGAGATGTCAGAAGTTACCTATGCACTGCAACTTCTCCAGAGCTGTCGGGAATATTAAAAAGAATATCACAGCTCTCTGAACCTCCCAGGTTAACAAACAGGGAAGGTTTTCTGACACCAAATCCACAGGATCTCTACTTGTTCTAGTGATCTCTAGTGATCTACTTACTGAATAACATTCTGCTGTTTCACCTGAATGTCTGCAACAAATCCAGGTAGGTGCCTACAGGATTAGCAACTTTCAAGGAAAGGCCCACATCTTCTTATGCAGCACGATCCAAAGATTTTTAAATTATTGTTATTATTTTGGAAAAAAAGGTCTCAACTAATCCTGTGTACAGAATCAGGACTCAATATTCCTTTTCCCAGACGCAAACTTTCCTGAGTTTACTCTGTGACTGAGAAAAAACTGATGAAGCCACAGTATGCCTGCTAATTTCAAATTTGGCAGTGCCATCAGCCTTTATGGAGAAGTTAAGCTGCCAAACATGGGCTTTGGCAAGGGACAGCATTTCATCCTTCTACTTGAGCATCAAAGTGTTCTTTAAATCCTCACTGAAGGGCTAAACTGCATTAACTTGCCTTTAACAAAGCAATACTTTGCTTCTCAAATGCCTTCCACCTATGACTTTGCGACTCTCTGAGTGGCCTGCAATGTTGAACAGACCTTAAAACAAGAGGGTTAATCAGACCCACTTTAGTGAGCAGCAGAGGTTACAAGCCTCAGCCTCGCTTATGGTGAAATGCAGCCAGAGCAGGGTTGTACTTCACCCCAGAAAGCAGTATCCTTTGAAAACTGTAATTTCAGGTAATTCAATGGAAATTATTAAATTGGCTCAGACTGTCTCACCATGGCAGAGGAGCTTTTCTCTGAACAGCATCAGACGATTCAGAGGAGGTGTAAGAACCCCACGAAGGCAGACATAGGATAATCTGCCCCCGGTAAATCCCTTGATCTCTATTAGAGATCAGCTTAAGCTCCAAAGCACGGGATTTCATATCCCATCCCAAGTTTTTGTTATCATTCATTTTGATAACGCTGGCTAATCTCATTACTCTACATGATTTGCGTTTGCCATGGTCACGTACCCACAGAGCAATCCTTGCCCTCTCCTGGGTAGGAGCTCAGTCCCCAGCTGAAATGATGGAAAACATGCCGTTTTCCTCCCCACCTGTTCTTTGTGCTCCCTGTCTCACCTCAGCAGCTGAAGAGGTCGCAAGACAACAATGAAGTAGAACGGCTCCATGTTGAATGCCAGTGCCATGAGCCCCAGGAATGCAAAGAGGGTGACCGAGAAGTCAAAGCTGGAAATGAAAAAAAAGAACAAAAGTAAGAGCAATGATAGGTTCCTAGTATTTCAGCAGAAAGGAGGCTCTTGGTGCTGCTTCACCCCAGCAGGATGCACAAGGCTACAAGCAGAAGCCTGCACTTGCTTCCTGTTAGAAGTCAGTCTTTTTAATGCAGCAGTTTTTATTGCCTCTCAAAACATTACTGTGCACTCACAGATTCCAGCCTGAGGACAGGTACTCGACGGGCCCCAGTCCAGTGGTTTTCAGGAGCAGCTCCACACCATAGACTGTAAAACAATTTGAGAGCCATGCACAGAAATAAGCAGCATTATATGGAGGGCTTATACAAAAGCTTGCACTTTGCACAGGTGAGCAGTCTTTTGAGCAGAGGAATGCTGAACACTGGTTTCACAGCCACCCAACGGCCATCCTTACTCTTGGTGAGATGAAAAGGACAACAGTTTCCCTCCAAAACAACACGAGTGGCCTACAAAACAGTTAGCTTGGGTAACACACTATAAATGCTGAGGCTCCCATACATAAGGCCAGAATGTTGTGCCAGAATTCAGTTTTGCTTGTGCACTTCCTTTTATCCCATGATAAAACACCCAGCACGTGGATGCTACGGGTAGCCTAGGCTTGGCCTGCATAAAGAGATCTCAGAGAGGAATCATCTACTTTCCCCTCTGTTCTGCAGCATCCTGTGAGTGTGTTCTCCGGGAATCTCTGTCTATTCCCTCACTCCATTCTCAACTCATTATTTAATGACACAGTCACATTGGGAGGCATCAGCTTACTTGTGAGGAAGACGATGTAGCTCCATGGGACATTTCTGGAGAAGAAATTCCCTCCTGCAAGACACAAGAAAAACTTTTTCTAGCTCTCCCTTTATTCAATCACCCAGCATCATAGCCAAGAAATGAGCTGCAAGGTTTCCTACCTTGCAGCATGAAGGTTTCAACAAGAATCCAAATTCCATTCACAGCCACCACAGTATCTGAAAAACAAAGTAAAAATCCACTACAAAAACACTCCTGGATCACAGGATAACTACTTCCTAGGCTAACAAAAAGATTACAATATAGGCCATGTGGGAGGGACAGTATTTCCAATTCAACTAACTGACTTTGTAGCTTGGAAGAGTCACAAAACTCAGACTGTTGTCTCCAGAAAGAAAGAAACCAAACCAAACCAGCGATCTGAATCACGCTCAGTCATTTTTTTCCCAAGATTATTTTATACACAGGTATAGCAGAACGTATAGCAGGCGTGGCAGAACGTTTCAGCTTCATCTTAGTTCTGCATCCAGATCTTGAGAACCACCGTGTCCTCAGCAGCACAGGACAGAGGAAGTGCTCCAAGCAGTGCTAGGCCCCAGTCATCTTGGCTCTATCACTGCTTCACACCATTCAAACCTAGGCTCTGAAGGTGCAGGATTTTACCTTTTCACTCAGATCTCCACACACCCCTACTCCTACCTTTTGTTTAGCATCTCAATTTACAAAAATCTCTCCCCTTTGATGCTCAAAAACAGCCAACAAATTACTGAGCAGGAAGAGACTGTTTAGGCCACTAGAAGCAGCACCATGATTAAGCACTCCTCCTCAAGAGGAGCAGAGAATCATTCTCCCTGGCAGTTCAGTTCCCAAGCAATCTCTTCAGCGGCAATGGTGCATGAACCTTCTGAAAAGCAAACAGGCCAACTGGCAAGGCAGTTCCTCATCCAGCACACTTCAGTTGTAAGATAAAAACCTCAAGGCTTATGAAAGCTAACCACCAACGTATCTAAATGCAACAAGCCAACTCCTACGCAGTGAGATCACGAGTGTATCTTGAAACGGTGAAACCTGATCCTCTCCAGAAGACTCAACACCATGAGAGCTGCAAATTCAAGCTGCAGTATGGTCGGTACAAGCACACATTCCATCCCTCTTCATCCAAACTCCGGAATTCATACAGGAATGGCAGCTCAGCCCACAGCCAGGCCCCACATGCCACATCCTTGGAGAGCCTAGCACAGACAGCACCCCTGAGCCATGCAATCAAGGGGGCATCGCTTGCTGCTGCTACTCACACATGGTGTATTGGAATAGACGGGAATTCACAAGGATGTTGATGCCTGCAGGAAGGAAAGTATGACAAAATAAATGTTTAGGCAGTCTTTTAGATCTTACACACAGCTTCCTCTGTCTTCTTTGAAACGTTTCTCATACCAACCCACAGCATAAAATTTAAGAGAACTAGTAGATTAGAAACTTTTTGGGACCAATCTGAAATTTCGTTAGGAATTTTAGTGGCAATTAACTCAGTATCCTTAACCCAGCAGACGCCTTCTCCCCACCCCTATACACTAGTTCTGTGATGTGGACAGAGTTAAAAACAACTGATGAAGAACAGCCCACCTTTACAACAACACATGCTGTCAAGAAAGAGTAAATGCCAAGATAGGTAGGACGTTTATGGCAGCTGTACATTTGAATCCAGATGCTGTTGTCTGTTTCCCTCCAGCATACAACACGAAAACAAAATTACAAATAAGGACTTATTTCTGAATGGCTACATGCAATCAGGAAACTTGGGGCACGGAAGATGAACGACGCTTGCAATGCAGATTACACGGCCACGTGTTTTAGATCTTCCTCATCCTGAGCAGCTGCACTTGATCTGTATGAGCACTGAGCACTGCATTCACACTGCGGGACTAGGAAGCCTAGCAGCTTCTGTGAAAACAGAAGTCCCACTCCACAGTCTCTGCTCTGAGTTGCTACATGGGATATGAAGAAACAAACTGTAAATTCTGCTAGACTCAGCAACCATAAATCCCCTGCTCTGAAAAACCTCTATGCTGATAAAAGAAAACAGCCCTCCATGACTTCACACAGGGTTTAGTTCACTACTGCCAACTACCTTATTCTACATAAAGCAAGGAAGCTCTTTCAGAGCATCTTTTCTTGGTATAGAAATACTTTTCTTATTATTTCAACACATGCTGTCATTTAAACACAGCTTGTTACCTTTAAAAATAAGGAATGCTGTCCGTGGAAGGTCGTCAAACCAGTGCTCACGATTTCGTTTTGCCTGGAAGCACAAGAGCCACAACCAAAATAAACCAATGCTACCTCCACCCAGAAAACACGCAGTGATGGAGACCCACTTTATCCCTACCATCTGCTTTTCAATTGTCTTTCCTTCTTACCCACCTTCTCTTAAATCACTGACCTCCTTTGCTCTCCTTTCCCCATGCAATTCCCCTATCCTCCACCCAATACATACTTACCTTCCATTTCAAGCTAACAACTTCATAGAAATTGTAAAAATCTTTCAGACTGCAAAATAGAAAGAAACATCTGATCAGAGCCTTGGAGTTGATTAAATCCTTAATCATCCTTGTCAGGCATTGTCAGTAGAGAGTCTCTGGAAACTGCAAACTCCTTATTAGAACTGCAGCCACAGCTGATAACCCAACAATGACCTCTCCCTGGTCTGGCCAGAGGTTACTGGCTGACAATACTCAGAATGGCTTGCAATGCTACCTTCTTCTTTAAGACCTAAAGCCCGCAGAGGAAACTGACAGCTAACTCTGGAACTCTACCACTGAGGAAAGACCTCAGGCTTAGACTGCAAGCTCCAAGGGACAGAGATTGCACTATTCTCCATGAAGAAGTCTTGGACTGCCTTAACTACCTGTATAACCCTTTTCTAGCACATTTCAAAATGTTCCTTTCAATGTAAGAAAAAGTGAAAAGGGACACAAAAACAAAAACCCTACCTGAGTAAAGGAGTATTGCCTTGATTCAGTGCTTTAAAAGTGAGATATCGCTCCCGGCTGCACATCCGAGGCTTGTAAAACCGCAATAGCCCTTCAAAATGCCTGAAGGAAATTCCAGGTGGCCCCTAGGAAAACAAAAAGGAATGCTGTGGTAGGGACATCAGACAGAAACACACTAGCATATTCAATTACTGCTCTGGATTTGTTTTAAGCAGGGTTTCTGTATTACTGCAGGATGCTATGATAACTGACCCCTAAAGCACCAGAAGCTATTTATTTTAACCTGCTGACAATCCCAGAACACAGAAAGCTCTCCTAGCAGTCGGTTCTTCCAGTTCATGCAGAGCTGTTCTCTGTTGCCCCCATCCTTAGGAGCTGTTCAACCAGACATGCCAAGCAAAGTTCAACCACTCTTCTTGGGAAATCAGATGTCCTAACAGGTCCCTATTACTGATACCTTTTTCAGATTACAAGCCTGTATGGGAACTGCTGAATCATGGCCTGAACCTCTGACTGACCACCTGAGGCGAGCACTGAGTCAGCCCTGGGAGCACAGTGATGGCGATTCAGCTGTGCTGCCTGAAGGGGTGGAGACTGGCTGCACCTCTCCCAGACCATTGAAGAGCTGGCTGCCAGTGGGGAAGGGTTTCTGCTGCAGATCTGTCCTTTGGAGACCTACAGTGAACCCAGGACAAGGGTAAGCCCTCTATCCTCTTTCTAGTATAATAACCTGCTTAGTCAAACTCTCTTGGTTATTTCATAATTATAACATCTGTACATTCATTGATTATACAAGCTCTTCCTCAGAAATCCTCAATACAACCAATATGCCCTAAATGTGAATCAATTTACTGGAGAAAAGAGAGTTATTCTTGAGCCTGACTTCTTTTCCCACTCTGTAAGTTAAACAAGAAACCAACTCCCTCCCAATGCACTCTGCCCCCCTAAAGAATTGTTAGTAGATGAATTAGTTCTGTCTGCACTCCATTTATTCATGCAGCAGCTAGCAGCTGGGCTGTGCCTTCACATGTATTACATCCCCTCCTCTAAGCTCTGGTGCTCAGCAGACAAGTCCCCAGGTCACCCACAGGAAGAACTCAATGACCACATGCGCTCCAGGACAAAGTTCTCTCATTTTACTGAGGTACCTCCATGGCCCCGTGTGGGGGCTGGCATTCAAATTCCTTTTCTCCAGAGGCTGACCTCCCCACCTGCCACAGCATAGGCTGCTCTCAGCCTCCCTGCAGCACGCTGTACCTGTTTGGTGATGAGCAAGCGGTAGGCATGCTGGATGGCTGTGCGCTTGTGCAGCAGCAAGGACTTAAACTTCCTCTTCTCAATGTCATTGAAAGTGTCAAACACAACAGCAAGAAGCTGCAGAGAGAAGACAAGAGCGGTTTGTTCATTACTCTTGCAGCAATTTGAGTCAGTGCTTCTCAAACAGGCAGGAGCGTTCAGTCTAGAGTGGCATTGCCTGCAAGAGGAATCTTACAGAGTGCTGCGTTGGCTGAAGCAGAACGGAGATAGTGAGGTGTCACTGATCGTAAGGGCAAAGAGCACATCACATATGTGATAATTCTTCTTTTTTTTGTCTTTTCTTATTTTTCAGGGAAGGCCTGGTCTCTTACTACTCACACTTGTTTTCCATAGCTAAGGCTAAACCTCATGTATTCTAACAGAAAGCAATATGAAAAGGTTTGCTAAAATGCCCATGTGCTTCCTGGAAAGTGGGTTTTGAGGGCTGCTGTCACGACTCATCCCTGACACAGAAGTTCTGGCATACATGTCAAATCCATCTAGTACGGCAATGGTGAAATCCAAGCCTCTTCCAGACATCAAAATCATCTCCCTTGGGTTGCAGAATTCCTCAACAACTTTGAAAAGCCCTTTTTCACTTCCCGCATTATCACCTGAGCTGGTTTCAGCCCTGCTTTGAATGGTTCAAGAAGCCACTCTCACACTGCATATGTCAGCACTCTTCAAATCCTGCCATCCTTAGCAATTTCACCACTTTCAAACTGATTTAAAAGGGATTTCAGCAAAGTCCAAATATTAAAAAGCCATTTTACAATGAATAATTAAGACAGGAAAGGACAATACATTTTGTACAACTGAGTATGTCACTCCTAACACAATATTAATGTGAAGAAAGCTGAAAGATACTCAATATCATTCTGCTTTCTGTGATTTAGTTCATTTCCTTATGGTCAAATATCAGAAGGCTTCTATCTGTAGATAAATTGCCATTTTTGGAATTATTCTGCCAAAGGGTCTCAGATTATTATACAGCGCTTTTGGGAACAGGAAAGACTCTGTTGGGCAGTGAACTCCAAATTTGGGCAGAGAAGTCAAAGGCTATAAGTTGGTACTCACCAAGTTCATAATGAAGTACAACTCAATGGAGAGATACACTATGAAGAAGACACACGACCAAGGGTTCCGAGAATAAGATGGCATCATCACATCAGGGAAGCTGTATCCAAAAGACAAGTTGAAGCACTGGAATGCTACGCTTCCACTACATAGTTAACAGGCTGTGTGTGCACCCACATTCATGGACTTGCACTTTTTTGCAAATCACAGCTGCTTACGGCACTGGCAATAAGCAGCAAGAACATGGAGGCACAGTACAAAGAAAAGGAAAAAGCAAATTTCCTGTAAATCCTGAAAAAACAAAGAAAGATTTGTGGCATGGCTAAGGGTTGTAACACGTAGCAGTGACAGCAATATAGCCCTGCTATAAGGAGAACTACAGAGTGACAACCTAAGATTTACTGTCTTTTGCTAATTTTGTAATCCTCAGAGCTCTCCCTAACAGCAGGTCAGTATTTGCTCACTGTTGTTATCCCCTTTTTACTAGATAGGGGAAGTGAAGCAGAGGAATAAGAAGTTACTTCACAACAATAAACTGCTATCTAACAAAGGAGTACAAAACAGAAACTTTCTCTCCTTGGACCAGGGCCCAATCTTGCCCTTGTTGCCCTCACAATGATGAACAGGCCTGAGTGGCCTAGAGATAACTCTGCATTTGGAGTCACAGCATCCTTAAACAAAATACCAGTCCTTCCCATGCAGGCTAACCCAGGAAAATCTCTCTCATGCAGAGGGAAGTGGTTACATTTGCAGACAGCATTTCTGCAAATAAAGGCTCAACTCAGCTAGGATTTCTTTTGGGATAAAAGGAAAGATGCTTTTCTAGCTCCAAACTTACTTTGAAGTGGTCAAAAGTACAAAGAGATTCACGAGGCTGTTCTCCAAGGTATTGAAGTACTGAAAGAAAAAACACTCGTGATAAAATGCAAGCAGACTTTCACAGTGACATTTCATTCAAAAACAAACTATAAAACCAACACTTCAATACAGTCACTTCTACAGTTCCCTCATACTCCCAGTAGGAGGGTACTTTAGCACTGGTCCTTTTTAAAGGTCCCTGAAAGGTGCCATACGAAGGCTTAAAACAATTAAAAGCTAATCTACACATTTTACACCCAGTAAGTTACAGACTTATAGCACAGCAGCAACAAGTGGACTGGTGAACTTCGACAACCACTGTCCAGAAAAGTCAATCTTTCACCCAGATCCCTCCCTTCCCTGGGGACAGGAGCAAGTGGCTTGTTTGACTGAATTAAGATACAAGGAACAATTACATGAAAGCTCCCTTGGGGCTCTGAGGAAGCTTCCTCAGAGTACTGTCTTCCTTCCCAGCAGGTGTCAACCCTGGGTAAAACTGCCAGCTGCCTTGTCACACATAGCCTCTGCACTCCTTTTTATTGCTAGCACCAGCTAACGTCTGGCCTCCCCGTTCACCATTTAGAAATAAGCCACATCTATACGGTAATACTTGATTCTTGAACTAGACAAGATAGCACTTCAGCTCCCATTCAAAGACTCAGAGGCACTCACGGGATCCGAGTGATTTGGAGAAAACAAGTAAAAACCTACAGAAACAGAAGAGAGAAGAAGAGAGAGAAGAAAATGGAGTCTGTTTAGTTTCAAGTGAAAGCAAGGTATCTCTGCTCACAAAGACCAAAATCACACCAAGGACCAGAAAGCCATTCTCCTGCATCATGGAGCACAGAATATCATAGAATGGCTTGGGTTAGGAGCAAACTTAAAGACCATCAAGTTCCAAACCCCATGCTGTGGGAAGGAGGTTGCCATCCACTAGTTCAGATGGCCCAGGAACCATCAGCCTGACCTTGAATTCCTCCAGGGATGGGACATCCATGGCTTCTCTGTGCAGCCTGTTCCTGTGCCTTGCCACCCTCTCTGTAAAAAACGTCTTCCTAACATCTAACCTCAGCCTTGCCTGTTTTAGTTTAAGACCATTCCCCTTTGTTCTGTTACTATCAGACCATGTAAAAAGTTGGCTTCTCCTGTCTTAGATGAGCTCCGTTCAAGCACTGGAAAACCACGGTGAGGTCTCCCTGGAGTCTTTTCTTCTCCAGAATGAAAAAGCCAAGCTCCTTCAGACTTTCCTCATAGAAGAGGTGCTCTAGCCCCCCGGGACATTCATTATCCTCTTCTGGACCTGCTCCTATAGTTCTGCATTCTTCCTGTACTGGGGGCCCCAGGCCTGGATGCAATACTCCACATGGGCAGAGCATAAGCGGACAATCCCTTCTCTGCCCACTGCCACCCCTCTGTTGATGCAGCCCAGACAGGCCTTCAAGGCTGCCAGAGCACACTGATGCACGTATCCAGCTTTTCCTCCACCAGAACCCCCAAGTCCTTCCCAGCAGGGCTGCTCTCGAGGACTTCTCTCAGTCTGTACTTATCTGTACACTTATCTGGAATTTTAAGCTCAAAGAGGGAAGGTTTAGACTGGATGTGAAGGGAAAGTTCTTCACAGGGAGAGTGGTGAGGTGCTGGAACAGGCTGCCCAGAGAGGTTGTGAATCCCTGGAGGCATTCAGGACCAGTTTGAATTGGGTCCTGAGCAACCTGGTCTAGTACCAGATCTGGTTGGCAGTCCTGACTGTGGCAGGGGGGTTGGAATTCGATGATCCTTGGGGTCCCTTCCAACCCAAGCTATTCTATGACTCTATGATTGCCCCAACTCAAGTGCAACACCCAGAACTTGGACTTGTTGAATGTCATTAAGTTCCCATGAGCCCACTTTTAGAACCTGTCCCAGAATGCCCTGGTTGGCATCCCTTCCTCTGACTGTGTCAACTGCACCACTCAGCTTGGTGTCATCAGCAAACTTGTTGAGGGTGCACTCAATCCTGTCATCTGTGTCATGGATAAAGATGTTAAAGAGCATCAGTCCCAAGACAAGGGGGATACCACTCATGACCAGCCTCCATCTGGACACAGAACCACTGACCACAACCCTTTGGATGTGACCATCCAACCTACTCTGTGCCTTGGCTTCCCTGGTCCCATCCCTGAATATCCAGGAGGGATATTCTCCTGGATTTGGAGGGAACCTTCAAGATCATCTAGTTCCAGTCTGTGGGCTGGGATGCCAACCACTAGATCAGGCAGCCCAGGATCCCATCCAGCCTGTCTTTGAATGCCTCCAGGGATGGAGTATCCACAACTGGGCAACCTGTACTCTGCCCAGGCCACCCATCTCTGCTTCCACTGCCTGTACTTTTCCTTTTCCTTGATCAGCAGGTTCTTGCCTAGCCATGCAGTTTCCCACCTCTCCTGCTTGATTTCTTATGCAGGGGGTGGAGAGCTCTTGTGGTCTCAGAAAGGTGTCCATAAAGAACTGTCATCTCTACTCCATTCCTACGTCCCTGAAGACACTTTCCCAGGTGATCTCATTCTATAATTTCTTTAAAGAGCTGCAAGTTTGCTCTCCTGAAGTTCAGGGTCTTGACTCTACTCTTTGCCAGGCCCACTTTCCTCAAATATCTGGGAAGTCTTCTTCATATTTACTGAGACATATTAACAAGTGACATTTCACTGATCTTTTAGGAAAACAAATATTTTGAAGATAGGACTGTAACTGGTATGCTTCATGGAAGTCCAGACTAAACTTACTGAAGTTGACAGAGCATCAAAAACACATACTTCCATAAATACAACTCACCCAGGATGGCAAAGATCACCATGAAGAAAAGCAGAAGGAGAAGAATGTCAATAAATGGTGGGAGGGACTGAAAGATCTGACGCAGGTTTCTGCAAATGGAAAAAACATCAATAAACTAAAACTTGCATATTTTATCCTCTATTTGATTAAAAAAACAACAAAACACACTTGAGAATTACCTTCCTCCCACTCCTCCTCCAAGGATTAAAAATAGCAAGGTAGACTGACTCCAAGCTACTTCTCTTCCCCTTTGCAGTCAGCTCAGGTACTGCAAGTGATGACTACCACTGTCAGCTTTCTTTCTCCAGACTCAAGACATTACCTCTGTAATGCACTGAGCAGTTTAAAAGGCAAACGTAGGAGCCAGAGGCAAGGCATCCCCACTCACATGCTGTGCTCCATGAGGCAGCTTATGCTGATGAGGACAGCACACATCAGCTTGTGTTCTGCAACTAGAGCCAAAGTTACTACCTATGAAATTTCCCTATACAGGCAAGGCAGCAGGGACGTTTCAATCTCAATTACAGAAGACTGCTGAGAACTGAACTGCTCACGAAAGACACCTCTCTTCCCCAAGCTGCCTGCCTGCCTGCAGGACCAGCATGCTTTTCCTTCACCACCTCCTCCACAAGAGCAGGGAACCCAGGGGTCTGACCACTCACCTCCTGACTGCCCCGCAGTAGCGGCAGTCCACCAGGAAGATACAGCGCAGAGCTCTCGTTATGCGGACGTGCGAGGTCTGGCGCACCAACACCACGATGGCTTCTATGAACTGTACAAACAGCACACAAGTCTGCAAAAAAGGGGTTTAATGAGAGGCACAGCTGCAGTCTCCCTTGGGAAAGACAAAGCTCTCACTGATCACCCATTTCTTTAGGCACTTGCAAGGTGGGAACTGTCTCCAAGAGCTTGGAAACCTCACAAGAATCATTTGGCAGCTGAGACACATCTCTATGCTGCACTCCTACAGTAAAGGCCAACAGTTACTGTGGTTGCTTTGATTCCCAAAGATGCTGACAGAGGATCACTGACAATCAATTAGATGACTGTCAGCAGCTTTGCTGATGGTGCAAAGCTGAGTGAAGTGGCTGACCCACCAGAACGCTGTGCTGCCATTCAACATGACCTGGACAGGCTGAGAGCTGGGGGATAAGAGGAAAATGAGGTTCAACAAGGGTAATCGTAGGGCTCTTACACCTAGGGAGGAATAATCACATGCAACAGTACAGGTTAGGGTTAGGGGCTGACCTGCTGGCAGGGAGCTCTGCAGACAAGGACCTGGGTGTCCTGGAGGCCAACAGGTTGGCTGTGAGCCAGCAGTGTGTCCTTGTGGCCAAGAAGGGCAATACCATGCACAGAGCATGGTTAGCAGGATGAGGGAGGTTCTCCCACCCCTCTGCTCTGCCCCAGGGAGGCCACACCTGGAGCACTGCATTCAGTTCTGGGCTCCTGGTTTGAAGCAGACAGGGAATTGCTGGAGAGAGGCCAGTGGAGGGCCACAAAGATGATGAGGGGCCTGTGACATCTCCCTTATGAGGAAAGGCTGAGACCTGGGGCTGTTCCGCCTGAAGAAGAGAAGGCTGAGAGGGGATCTTATAAACAATTATAAATTTCTAAAGGGAGAGTGTCAAGAGGATGGGGCCAGGCCCTTTTTGGTGGTGTCCTGCAGCAGTACAAGGAGTAATGGGCACAAACTAGAACACAGGAAGTTTCATCATGACTTGGACAGAGAGAAGTGACTCCAGTAGAACCTTGTAAGTTTAACAGAGCCAAGTGCGAGATATGCAGCTGGGTTGAGGCAATCCTCCCTACCGATACAAGCTGGGGAATGAAACAATGGAGCACAGCCCTGCTGGAAAGGACTTGGGGGTACTGGGGGATGGCAGCTGGACATGAGCCAGCACTGCGCCCTTGTAGCCCAGAAACCGACCGTATCCTGAGCTGCATCCAAAGCAGTGAGACCAGCAGGGCGAGGGAGGGGATCTGCCCCTCTGCTGTGTGCTGTGAGACCTCCGCTGCAGTGCTGCGTCCAGATGGGGAGTGCTCAGCGCAGGAGAGACACGGAGCTGTTGGAGCATGGCCAGAGGGGCCACTAAAATGCTCCAAGGGATGGAACACCTCTCTGCAAGGACAGGCTGAGAGAGCTGGGGTGTGAGAACCTCAAGCCTGGAGAAGGCTCCGGGGAGATCTGAGAGAGGTCTTCATTTTCTAAGGGGGAGCTGCAGGAAAAAAGGGGACAGACTCTTCAGCGGGGTGACAGAACAAGGAGAAATGGTTTCAAAGTAAAAGAGGGTAGATTTAGATTGGATATGAGGAAAACATCTTTTGTGATGGGTGGCGAGGCACTGGCACAGGCTGCCAGATGTGGTGGAAGCCCCATCCCTGGAGACATTCACGGACAGTCTGGGCCAGGCTTTGAGCAACCTGACCAAGCTGTAGATATCCACATTCATTGCAGAGGTGTTGGACCAGATGACCTTTAAAGGACACTTTCAACTCTTAAGGATTCTATGATTCCATTTGAACATGAGAAAAAAGTTTTTTTTGAGGATGACAGAGCAGTGGAACAAACTACCCAAAGAGTTTGCAGAGTCTCCTTTTCTGGAGCTATTCAGAACCCACCTCGACACTTTCCTGTGCAACCTGCTGCAAGGAATCTGCTTTAGAAGGAATTGGACTAGATGATCTCCAGAGGTCCCTTCCAACCTTTATGATTCCACAGTTCTGTGAACTTACCTTCACCATAGTCCTCTTGTGTCTAATGAATGTGTGGAAGCCCAGCCATCTCATCTTCATTGAGAGCTCAAAGACTACCACCATTAATGCAAACAGCTCCAGGGTTGCATGGACCTGTTAAAATAAAGCAAAGCTTAAACCAGAGCTTCCAATTACAAGCACAGAGTCCATGCTTCTGCCTCTTCTTTCTCCAAGAAGCATGCAAATTTTTAGCTGAAGTGCACAAAATACAGTTGCAGAGATAATTTGTGGTTGCAAATAACCACAGACTGTGTCCTGATCAGGCTCAGGAAAAATATGGGGAAGGCATGCAGCAGGGAAGAACACCTTCTCTGTTGAGACATGCAAAATGTATCACAAATACATTTTTATATATATATACATACATGTATATATTTATATACAATACAAAGAAATTTCTTACAACTTTCACTTTAGTCATAGCTCAAAACTCAAATGCTTTTATGCAGCTCTGACACATTTTGAGGAACATTTGGATCTAAAGGCTGTCAAACTCTTTTACATCTTGACACACGCTCAGGATGCCACTAGCAGCTCCAAAAGCAGATGTAGATTCTCTCTCCAGGAACAACAGTGCACTGTGCCTGACAGTGGTACCTTGTGAAGCAGCTGTGGACCAATACTACACACCACGGTTTGTCCATTCCTTCTTGAAAACTGTATTTTTTGAGTGTTAGACATCAAACTTCAAGTTAAACACACATGTGTTAAAAAGAGTTCTCACAACTGCAGGAGGAGGGGACGTGAGAAGGTTTAGCAACTCATCCCAGGCTGAGAACCAGTGTGTTCTAGGAGCCTCCTATGTTCTAGCTTGCACCTACTGCCCCTTGTCCTATCACTGGATGTCAGTGAGAAGAGCCTGGCTCCATCCTCCCAACACTCACCCTTTACATACTTACAACATTAATGAGGTCACCCCTCAGTCTCCTCCATGCTAAAGAAACCCAGATCCCTCAGCCTTTCCTCGTCAGGAAGATGCTCCACTTTATCATCTCTGTGTGGCTCTGAGCTGGACTCTCTCAAGCAGTCCCCTGTCCTTCTTGAACTGAGGGGCCCTGAACTGCACACAATATTCCAGATGTGGTCTCACAGGGCAGAGCAGAGGGGGAGGAGAACCTCTCTCGACCTGCTAACCACAGGCCTTTTAACACACCCCCGGATGCCACTGGCCTTCTTGGCTGCAAGAAGGGCACAGTGCTTGCTCACGGTCATCCTGCTGTCCCTCAGGACCCCCAGGCCTCTTTCCCCTACACTGCTCACCAGCAGGTCAGTCCCCAACCTATCTGGTATCTGGGATTGCTCTTGTCCAGACTCTACACTTGCCCCTGTTACATTCCATTAAGCCACCCTAATCAAAACATACACACATTCCTAAGCTTTCTCAAGGAGAAAAAAAAAGAAAAAAAGGCTGCTAAATAGCTACAGAAGTTAAGATCTGCCACAAACTTGGTGACCTGAAAAGTATCACTTTCAAAGTTGGTCTGTGCACTTCAGATGAAAACAGAAAAAACAGGATGTTTTGTTGTCTGGCGTATCTGCTGTCAGCCATTTCGCAGAACAGGCCAGATGGTTCTCTTGCTACTGCTACCTTCTTCCTCTCCTTTTAAACTTTCTTTTACTCTTACCTATCCCTGCAAAACAAGCAGAATTCTAAATTATGCCCCCAAAGTACTTACAAAGATGCCAAGACGGAGTATAGGAACAGCTGGTGCCTCGCAGAGAGACAGCAACAGAAGAAGCAGCGCTGCACTCAGCTCCATTAGGTAGAAAAGGTGATTGTGTGCAAAGAGGTAGGCAGCAAGTGCTTTGGCATTTTTGGGGTGTGTGAAGAATTTATCATTATTTTCTCCTTCCTAAGGCAGTAGGGATAAAAGAAAAGAGAGCAGCGTTAGTGACTCAGTACTATACCAGAGCTTTCTACCTAACTTTACCTAATTCCCAGAGTTTTCCCACTTTACAGCCTGACATTCGTCTGCTTACTAAACAACACTAAAGATGCACGGGGTATCCCCCTCCATTCATAAGCACATTTCAGCAATGAAACTCATCAATATCCACAAATCTCCATTTTGGAAACCCTCAAGTCTTTTCAAACACAAGCACAGCCCTGGAAGGCTTCATAAAGGCAGGCAAACTTCAGTCTACATCACAACACAAACACCGCACATAATTTACTTGCAACCACTTCCACACGTCTGCAGCCTTCTTTGATTAAACTTCTCCAGGACAGAACACAAAAACACAAGATAAGCTCTAGAGCACATGGCTGACAGTTGCTCTGCTCCTTATCCTGCCCTTGTAGGATGCCTGCGTGAAAACAAGCTTCAGAACAGGCAGTAAAGGAATTTGAAAAGAGAGACAAACTCCACAAAAAATTAACATGTATCTATGCTGATATGTCACTCCTTCTTAATAAGAGATGTTAATATGAAGGGGACAAATATTCCATCTGAACAAATTGTCTGCAGCTGATTTTAAATAGCTGCATTATCACTATTTTCACTTCTATGAAAAAACTTCTTTTGCTTAGAATTTAGAGCAAGTTTTTTCACGTAGAACCATCCAGCAGCTTGTTTCTTGAGCCAATGGTTCAAGCCAGGGGGCTTCTGTTACTTAAAGGAAACTTTCTGGCTCTTGAAAACTGTCCTAAGAGATCACTTTTTCACAGCTGAGATGTTTTTCAATCCTGAAGCGTCATAGAATGGCCTGGGTTGCAAAGGAGCACAGTACTCGTCCAGTTCCAACCCCCTGCTGCGTGCAGGTCGCCAACCAGCAGCCCAGGCTGCCCAGAGCCACATCCAGCCTGGCCTTGAATGCCTGCAGGGATGGGGCATCCACAGCCTCCTTGGGCAACCTGTGCCAGTGCCTCACCACCTTCTGGGTGAAAAAAATTCCTCCTAATATCTAACTTAAATCTCCCCTGTCTCACTTTAAAACCATTCCCCTTGTCCTATCACCACCCACCCTCACAAACAGCCATTCCCCTTCCTGTTTATCTGCTCCCTTCAAGCACTGGAAGGCCACCATGAGGTCTCCCCACAGCCTTCTCTTCTCAAGCCAAACAAGCCCAGTTCTCTCAACCTTTCCTCACAGCAGAGCTGCTCCAGCCCTCTGCTCATCTCAGTGCCTCCTCTGGACTCGCTGCAAGAGCTCCACGTCCTTCCAGGCCCCAGGCCTGGATGCAGCGCTGCAGATGGGGCCTCACAAGAGCCGATAGAGGGGGACGATCACCTCCCTGTCCCTGCTGGCCGCCCCTTTTTAATGCAGCCCAGAACGCAGCTGGCCTTCCGGGCTGCGAGTGCACACTGCTGACTCACCCCATTCCCCAGGAACCCCAGGTCCTTCTCCGCAGAGCTGCTCTCAATCTTTCCCCAGTCTGTATAAATACCTGGGATTGCCCCAACCCAATGCAGTACCTGTACTTGGCCTTATTGAATCTCATTAGGTTTCATGTACATATTTATTTAAATATATTTCCAGGTAAGCAATTACTGTAAGGACAGTAAACAGTTACTACTGCAACAGAGTAACGGATTGCAAATGAGACTAGAAACAAGACTAGGAAACAGGACCTCCTTTAAGAAGGGAGGTATTCAAGATTCATTCAGGAGATGGTTTCAAATGCTTCTCATTTTGGCATCTCACAGGCAAGCTCACATTCTGAGTAACAGCAAACAAACACTGCCAGGTCAGGGAGCCAGACTGGGCAGGACAAAAGCAGCAGCAAGCTCCATCCAGTGCAAGCCTCGCACTCCAAGGGAGAGCTAGCTTAGATCAGCAGGACATTCTTATTCATGCCTGAAAAAACACATTTGCAGAAAGAAAAAACAGTCTAAATTCTGCCTCTTGGTAGCCAAGCAATTAAAAATGTGGCTGGGCAGTAAAGTCTCCTATTCAGATGTTGCCTGCAGCTACTGGTTCACATAAACAGTCTGCATACTTTAAAGTTATGTTTACTCCATTTCAAGGACACTGTCATTATGGACATCGGTCAAGGCAGCAGCAAGACTAACCTGCATCTGAATGGCGGAGCCTGCTGCATGCATTAACATCAGATACTGCAGCAACTCAGTGAAGCTTTGCAGAGCATCTCTGATAATCATGAGTTTAAACACAAGCCCAGGAGAGGCTGGGGTTACCATTCCGTTGCAAGCTGAAGTGTTACCAAGGCCCTTAGCACAGAGGTTACAAAGCGTCGGGGGAGCGACAGTCCTCAGTTCTGCAGGGTAGGAGCTAGGAGGAGCAAACATCAGACACCCTGCGGCAGCTCAGGCAACAAAACCAGCTGGGTCCAAAGCACCTAAAGTTGCTATGCAACTCTCTTTAAAGAGAACAAAGAGGAGCAGGAAGGAAGGATGGCCAGAGAGCCAGCACCACCATTTTCTGTTGTCCCCAAGTGTCTTGTCAAACCCTTCGAGGTACACTCTGGCATATTCCCATTCTTTGAGCAGACTCCTTTCTAAAACATCTATTTATTTCTTTTTTTTAACCTGGAGACTGAAGCCCTCTCCTTCTTAAAATCAAGAACTATCATAACTTCAGAAGACTGTTTTTTGCACTGCACACCAAGCATCAGGGCTCACCTGGAGGTAGATTGCTGCCTCTTGGTAGTTCATTTCCCAGTTGTGTTGGGCAGAGCTCTGCTGTGCACAGCAGTCCCCTGCAGCAGGGCTGGATGCATCGTTAATAATGTCATAGCTACCTCCATCTGCAGCAATACAAAAAGAGAAAAAGAGAAAAATTGGTTTGCAATTAAATGAGTAGAGACCGATTGGGGAGAATACAAAATAGCTAGGCAGCAGGACAAGATAAAAGCATCAAGACATGGCAGAAAAGCCAAGAAAACTGGCAGTTTGTACATGAAATAACAGACTGTTCCAACAGGAACTTTTTTTTAAAAGACACTCCAGGACTCAGCACTCTGACAGCTACAAAGGTCCTGAAAGATATCACAGACCAAGATGTGCTCATGAAGAAGCCCAGCACTGCTGCTTCCCTGCTGGTGAGGGATGAGGAGTCGCAGGAAACCAGCTTCCATTTGCAAAGAAGAAGAAGAGAATGCTGAGTAGCAACACCAGCTTCTTCTCAGGTTGTACCCCAATCAAAGAGGAGATGGACTGATGAGCCACAACCCTTTTTTTAAAGGAAAAAATGAAAGTGTTGGGAACTTCTGCTGCAGAACAGTGCTGGGGGCTGAGCTGCCTGACAGCTGGAAGCAGCAAGGGAATCAACACCAATTCCTCCTAGAACGAGATTGCGTCCAGTTGTGTGTGCCCCTAGAAAATCATCAAAAAAGACAGAATCCTATTTAATGCCATAAGTGGGTCTCCTGGCACAGGAGAATATAGAATCGCTTAAAGGCTTCTCCCTCAGCCAACACCTCTGCAATGCACAGGTCTCCCACAGCTCCATCAGCTGCTCAGCATCCTGTCCAGCCTGGCCTTGGGTGTCAGTAGGGACAGAGCATACACCACCCTCCGGGCAGCCTGTGCCAGTACCAAATCACCTGCACTGTAGAAGACTTTCCTTATATCCAATCTAAATCACAGAATGGCCCAGGTTGGAAGGGACCTCAAGGATCATGAAGCTCCAACCCCCTGTCACACGTAGGGCCAACAACCTCCACATTTCACAGCAGCTCAGGCTGCCCAGGGCCCCATCCAACCTGGCCTTGAACACCTCCAGGGATGGACGGGGCATCCACAGCCTCTCTGGGCAGCTGTTCCACCACCTCACCACTCTCTCTGTAAAGAACTTCCCCCTGACATCCAACCTAAATCTTCCCTCCTTCAACTTTAAACCATTTCCCCTCGTCCTGCTGTTATCTACCCTTTCAAAGAGTTGATTCCCCTCCTGTTTGTAGGCTCCCTTTAGGTACTGAAAGGCTGCAATGAGGTCACCCCACAAAATTCTCCAGAATCTACCTTCTTTTACTTAAAAAACATTTCCCTTTCTCTCATCACAACAAACTCTGCTATAGTTTGTCCTCTTCTTTCTTACAGCCCCATTAGATACTGGCCTTCTCTTGTCCAGGCTGCACACCCCAGCTCTCTCAGCCTGTCCTTGCAGAGAGGTGTTCCATCGCTTGGAGCATTTTAGTGGCCCCTCTGGCCGTGCTCCAACAGCTCCGTGTCTCTCCTGCGCTGAGCACTCCCCATCTGGACGCAGCACTGCAGCGGAGGTCTCACAGCACACAGCAGAGGGGCAGATCCCCTCCCTCGCCCTGCTGGTCTCACTGCTTTGGATGCAGCTCAGGATACGGTCGGTTTCTGGGCTACAAGGGCGCAGTGCTGGCTCATGTCCAGCTGCCATCCCCCAGTACCCCCAAGTCCTTTCCAGCAGGGCTGTGCTCCATTGTTTCATTCCCCAGCTTGTATCGGTAGGGAGGATTGCCTCAACCCAGCTGCATATCTTGCACTTGGCTCTGTTGAAGATCCCATCCCTTGGTGTGGACTTACCACACAGCTTGGTGTCATCTGTAAACTGCTGAGAGTGCACTCGATGCCACTGTCAGTGTCATTGATGAAGATGTGGAAGGGCACTGGTCCCAGTACTGACCCCTGAGGAACATCACTCATCACTGACCTCCATCCCGACATTGAGCCATCACACTATGACCACTATGACCACAACTCCCTGGGTATGCTCTCAAACCAGTTCCTCATCCATCAGAGTCCACCCATCAAATCCATGTTTCCCATTTGAAGAGAAGGATGTTAGTGGGGGACCACGTCAAAGGCCTTACTGAATTCCAGACAGATGACACCAGCAGCTCTTCCCTTGCCCACTAACAGTTACACCACCATAAAACCCACTAAGTTGGCAAGGCAGGAGCTGATCTGTGCTGTCACATTCACAAAATACAACCAACAATCAAACTACAAATAAGCTAACAGAGGTCTCTGGGGATGTTCAACCACTAAGTAGACATCAGCTTGCAAGAGAAATGCTGGATTTTGCATTTAACAGCAAGAGGACTGGCGAAGAAGGGAGCACAGGACTACAGACAATATGGGAAACCAGTCTAAGAACAGAGGCTGTACAGCACACCAACAGCAGTGGCATGGTATTTTCAGAACATCCCATTTTGTCAGAGCTCCCCACAGTAGTTAAACAGTGCATCTTTGCATCCTCCTTTTGGTGTAAATGTACCGGTATCCTTCCGATGAAAGAAAAAAAAGACAAAAAATGGATTTATCTGATCTCAGATTTATTTTAAATTAAGAGATGCATTATAAAGCAATGCTTCGTTGAACAAGACTTCCAAAAATAAAAATTCCATTTTAAATATACAATTCAATTGCAAAAAAGCAACTGCCAAGCACACTGAGTGCTCTTTCCAGGAAAGTTAAGCAGGGCAGGTGTAGAAACACCACAATACTTGCTAGTGTTGTGTTCTACAGCCTCAGTGCTATTAAGACACATGAAAACAAAGCCAAAAATGCTACAGTCATCATGTATCATGCAAAAAGGTAGCATCATTTTGTTTCTTCTTCTGGGAAGGGAACTTTTATTTTGCAGCTCTAGGGCTCTATATGAAGGGCTGCCCCTGCACTCAGGTCCCAAACCCAACAGCTCCCAGACCACACAGGGTCTCGCTCTTATGCACTCCCATCCTCCATAGCCTCCTGTTGCCAAAAGAGGGAACGTCTCAAATTACCTTGACATGCAAAAAGTGCTGATTTCCCCCTTTTAGAAGCACAGAAGCTGTGATGAAATAGTTTGTGTTATGGAAGTAAACAAAAGTGACAGATTCTTTTCCTGAAGGCATGTTGAGGATTTGCTGCACCTCTTTTCTATGATAAAATAATCCTTGCTAAACCAAGAGATTCTGGCTTTCTAGAAAGCCCTCAGGAGTTACTAGGGTCTGCACCCAAAACTGCACGCACATCAATAGAAACAGCACTGCTTGCCCTGCGCATGCAAATCACAGCTGCCTCTCCCACACACGTCACACAAAGCTCACTCCTACCTGAGCCTTGTGAGCAGATTGCTGACACTCGCACAGCATTAAGCCTGCTTCTCTTCCTCGCCTTCTCCATTCTCTAAAACACCACTGCAAGTCTCAATGTTCCAATGCAGCCCACTGCTGCCCAACGTCCCCACGCTTTGCTGGGCAACAGGTGCCAGCACAGCCTCCTCCCATTGCACCAAAGCCATCTATGCCAGCATAGCACTACTGGAGCAGCTCTGAAGCATGACACCACAGCTCCTGAGCTGCCTGCTCCAATCGGCCTGGGCTGCCAGGTGGAGCTGCAGGAGCAGAGCCCAGGCCCTGCACAGCTCCTCGGAACAGCGAGCACACGGCGGAATCCAGCATCTCCTGCGATTCAAAAGGTACTGAGGCAGCAAGGAATCAACACCTTGGCTACACCAGCTCTTCCAGGTAAAAGGGACGTGCAAACCAGGCTACCAACTGTGCCACTGTGTTACTGGAACACGTTCAAGTGTTAAGGACATCAGAGCAAATCTACAAAGTTGTGCAGTACTGAACAAAACGCTGGGATGCTGCACCTACCAAAAGCTGCCAAGCCACCTCCAATCTTCAAATAATTCTTTCAGAGACAAAGCTGGCTTTGTGAAGGACTAACTCAAGGAAAAACTGTGCCACAAGAAAAAACAACAACAAAAAAAAGAGGATATCCCTTTGTGCTTAACATACAGAAGACTCACAGCTGACACAGAAGGGATGGCCCAGCCAGATCAAGTTTGTAAATATGAAACAGTTATCAGAGATAGAAGTTGGAAGCAAACAAACAAACAAGCAAGCTTTGGAAGACAAGACACCCTCCTCCTGTCTCTCCTGTCTACACCAGCAGCATTTTGCAGGCACAGAGAACAAACAGCATATTGGCAAAGCATTCCAGTGCATAGCTGCATTTTGAGGATCAGCTCCTTTCCCCATCAGGTACCAGAAGGCTGCTCCAGCACCCCCGAGGCAAGAACATCATCTGGGCAACAAATAATAAAAAATAATAATAAATTTGAAGATCATCTCTGACTGTTTGCTTGGCAGCCCTCCAGCTAGCTAATTTCCTCAGCTGCTCCCACGATAACAATGACACAGACTAATACAACCCCTGCTCTGTGCTGCAGGACATCCCCAGCGGCTTTACCATTAGTACTGAACTCAGTGAGATAGGAGGATCTCTCCACGGGGCTCCCACAGTCCTCAAGGTAGATGGCAGGCATGGAAGCCATGGCACAGGAGCACTGCGTGTCGGAGCTGGGGAGCAGAGGCAAGGCAGCGCCGGGGCTCCTCCGTCCCAAAGCCAGTCCTCAGTTATGGGACAGCATTTTCCATGCTCACTGCAGAACTGCACGCGTTCTCCCCTCCCTTTGAGGAAGGTGGCTCAGATCTCGGTTGAAGTGCTTCCCCGCTGCCGTCCTAGAGGAGGATATTTGAACGTTCCACTGCTGGACAAGGGGATTTTAAGTGTGAGTGCAGCTGTAAAGCAAGGCTTTGCACACCAAGCTCTCTAATTTTGACATGTAGCAGGATTTGCTCACCAGACAGCATGAGGAACTAACGGGAAGAGAGTCAGAGTGCTGACACCGCTGACTCATCATAGCAAGACTTCTCCCCTACCTCCCTCAGCAAGAAAAAGAATATAGAGGTTGGCAAAGTTCACGGTGTGAGGGGCATGACGGCAAGCAAATGGAGCTGCTCACAGATGGCAGAGCTTCCTTCCACACTTCTGCAACTCATCCCTGGTGCTCCCTGAGATGGGAAAGAGGGAGGGAAATAAAGAAAGACGGGGAAAAAAAAAAAAAAGAAAAAGCAAAACCAGCTGGCTGCTTACACAAGGCATCCGGAATGACACTGCCGGGACTCCAACATTTCCATTCAGTGCAGTGGAGCATGCTCCTGTATAAATAGTTTCCATATGTCATCATTACAATAAAAAATGAAAAACAAAAAGAAAGGAAGAGCGAGCATAAACTCTCCAGAGCCCAAACCCTTCCCTTCACAAAACAAATTCCCTACTTAGGGGAACTAAATGCTCTCTGGGCAAACAAATTTCTTTCATTCAGAGGGAGGAGGGGCAGGCGGGTTCCTGCAGCTGTTTTGGGAGCACAGGGCAGAGGCAAGGAGGGGATGGGGAACAGAGCATGCTCACAGGAACCAGGGAAAAGCCATCCTTCCCAGCCAGCCTATTTTAAGCTAAGCTGAAGACAATTAGGATTTTCAGTGCTTGATCTTCAGTGCTTGCATTTGTTTTACTAAATGAAATAAAGAAATAAAAATAAAGAAATAAAGATCCAACTGGTTAACCTCCTACCAGCTAGCTAGCTACAGGCTAACTCTTACATTTGCCTCCGACCTTCCCAGTTTGGCTCTCATTAGCCTGCTCTGCAGACGTTCTGCTTTCCAGATCCAACACACTGTTTACAGTGTTTCATTGAAGCAGCTTCAGATGGCTCCAGTTAGAATCCAGAGCCACGCATCTTCACCTGACTTAAGAGGGCCTTCTTTTAGAAACTTGAGGAAGGTTTTGGTGGTACTGCTGGCTGCCATGCTGTCTACACAGCGCTGTTTTAGTAAGTACATCCTGTTAGCAGAGAGCTGCAAACTGCATGGAAGGCAGGGCAAGTAATGTAATTCAGCAAAAACGTTCCTATAGCTAACTATGCCATTCACACTGCTGACATACCCCATACACTCATTGTAGGACAGCAAAATGCAATCTGCTGGTGTGAGGAGTTGCATTGACTAGTAGCATTTCCCTTGGCAAGCAAAGAAAGAAGTGCAGGGGATTTGAGAATTAGGAGGCAGGACATCTTCATTCACAATGCCTTGAGAGAACCTGACTAGTGTGTACATCACTTCTCTTCAAGGAGCATACTTTTAGGGATCTTTCCCTGGGACAGAAGCGTCCCAGTTGGAGCTGGACACCGACACAGAAGTGCCTACTGACCAAGGCTCTTGGAGCTGGGCATGCTTCCAAAGCGTGCTGCACAAGTCCACAGACATGCAATTCAGGCTCAATGTGCGAGCATCGCCCTTGCTGGGACTGATCCCTGTGCAAGCAGCAAGAGCACAAAGCAGCCCACACTGCAGTTTCTCACTGATTGCTGCACTTCACCATTTAACTGGTGTCTTCTCATTTCAAGCACTGCATTTCTCAGTGCCATACCACTTCAATTTCTTTTACCATCCATCTGGACTGCATACCCGTTGTTACCCAAACTTTGTTAGACACAGGTTCACGCTTTCAGTTTAAGGGAAAAGTAACCAGGAATCCAGCAATGCTGTATATGCACCATGGAAGATGGCAGATCCCAGCAGCACCAAAGCTGTCCTGGGGATCCAGTACATGGAACTGGTTGTAGCATCAGATTGCCATGCTGGCTCCCTCAGTAACTCGGCTCCTGAGAGCATGAACCAACAGTACAGAAATAGGATGGCAAAGAGTCTTTGGTACCTTCAAAGATTCTCAGAATCAATCCTCTCCAGGATAGCTCTCCATCAGCTGAACCACGTGGTTCACCTGCTACAGAAGATGCAACTTCATGAAAACACGAAAAAAAGGTGGCAACCCTTCGTCAACACAAGCCCTAAAGGTACCTTCAGTCCCAAAGCCCAGTCCCAAGTCCCAGGACAGCACACAAGGCAGGCAAATTGCCAAAGCAGCCAAAAGCAGCAATGTCCAGAATGCAGGCAGATCCTAACGGTGTCCAGTCTGTTAGCACCAATGATGGCATTTCCTCTTCCAAGTGCCTACAATGCCACATAGCTTCACCTCCAGCTGATTCACTGTTTCACTCCCCACCGATGCAGTCAATAAGAAACTGCTCCTTTTATTCAGGTGCTGAGCCATGAACACGCATTTGTCTCTGCAAGGCCAGGATCACCGATCTGGGAGAAAGAAAGCCGGAAGCTGCCTAGAACACACAGCTGATTTAGCTCCTAGCCATACATCTCAGAGGTGAGAAACAGCAGAATCACAGCTGTTAGTGCTTGGCTGCCAATTCATCTCTGTGCCAGTTGAAGCATCCCACAACAAATCCTATAGACTCAAAACATCCCAGAGTCCATCTTGTTTTCAGAAGATGCTATGCAAAGGAGTTTAACAGCCACAAGGAAGCCCCAAAACAATTTACCATCAGTTTGCTGCATGGGAAAAACAGGGCATCTCCAACAGAGCACAGGTGCAGGAGAACTGAGTCAGAACACAGCAGCAGCCTCGGGCTCTTTGTCTTGCTGAATTCTCACAGCACTCGCTGGCTGTAAGCCTCAACAAACAAAGCCACTCCAGCTTCCCAGGTAACACACACAAGCTTTCAGAACATGCATGTTGCCTCTTCCTGTTATTGCTAGAAAACAATTGCGGGTTCCCGTCCTTTCATCTGAGGAGGCAGTGAATTCCTGCAGCACACACACCAGCTCACTTTGTGCTGCCATCCGCCACGCTACAGGGAGCTGAATTTGCACAAACGACGAGCAGATGTCCCTCAGCACGGTAAGCCACTTTTTATACATTATTGCCTCTTATCGACTGTGCTGCCTATCTTCTTATATGGAATACAATTTAAACTCCGGGTTGTTTACAGGACCGCTATATACTTGCTAACATCTGCACCACAAACACTTAAAAACACCAATGCACAAGCTAAACTCAATGACAGAAGAGCCAAAGCATCACAGGGAATTGCTTTGTTCCAGCAGGCGCTGTGCTTCCAGACAGCTCTTGCTCTCAGAGAGCAAAGCCAGCACTGAGGTAACAGCCTGCTATGCACTCAATAACTGCTGAGCTGCGAGGATTCACACGAACGTTTCCTTCCTGCTCCTCCCTGCTGGGGACAATGGGACATTCCTAAGTAAAATCAAAGACAATAAACAGTAAGAGGCTTCAAAGAAAACAGGGATGAGAACAATTCATAGACTTCATGGGAAGGTCCACATGCTCCCACAAGGGAGCCAGAACCAGGCACCTGCACAGTGTGAGTGCACATAACAGAGGAGGCTCTGCTTCTTCTAACAAAACTGGAACTGCAGTGCTGGATCCAAAGCATTTATAATCAGCAGGAGTCACAGAAGAGGAAGGCTGCATTAGGAAAACATTGTTAAGAATTACAACCTCAGCTTCTGCATTCAGCCAAATTGCTGCCTGCTTCACACAATTTGTGATCTTACCTCCAAACCACAAGGGGAAGCCAAAGCCACAACAGAAGGATCTCCTACAGCCTCACATTACTCAACTTTTAGCAAGGGATGTGCCCTATGATCGTGCCAGCCCAAGCACTTTACAGCAACCAGGGCTTTAGAAATACAGAGATAAGATTATTCTGTAACTGAAATTAAAGAAGTGAGCTGTTTCAACAGCTCACTTTGGACGGATAAAAAAGCCAACCAAACCAAACACACTACAGTTTTTGTTGAACCCAACTAAAAAAGAGACAAGCTGTGCCCGAGGCTCTGACTCAGGAGAAAGGCCAGACATGAAATGTATGCACACTTTTATAACCCATAATTTTTTAACGAAGTAACAAAAAAGGAAAGAGACAACATCAGAATCCCTCAGATAAAGGTTTGTATTTTTTTTTAAACACATCCTGTTACATGAATGCATTTCCTCTTTTTGTTCCAAAAAGGGAAATGAACACCTCATGATTTTGACAAGTTAAAATGTTAACGTTCAAACACGATGCTTTAGTATCAACACAACATCAGCATTTTAAAAACATGCTCCTTATCTTGATTCCCCAAAGCAGAGCCTTTGGATTTTCCTGATGCAGTTTGGAAAGATGCTTGACAGAGCTGCAACCCAGCCAGGTCTGCCTTCCAGCTACAGCCGCCTGCAGCTCCCTGGAAAAGCTGCAAGGTCAGCAGCAGGAAGCAAAGAGGAAGTGCTTTGCTTACCTGAGAAAGCAGCAAGAATCTCAGCAACAAACCTGCATGGCTATAGCTCTCAGGTTCCTTTCAAATTAGCTGAGCTCCCCACCACACAATGCCAACTCATAACATTCTGCAGAGCTCAGCCCCGGGCAATCTGGGCCAGTTTCTTTGCAGAGGATGAGCTCCCTGCAATGAAGCCCCCTCAACTATTGCAGAGAGGCAGCTTCCTCAATGATGGCCCTCCACCTCCATTGGTCTCTGCAGCCCAAGCATGCGTTGCATCTTGGTGCCAGCCCTGGAGCACAGCTTGGATGCAGCTGGCCAAACGCAATGGTAACTGGGTGCATGTCGGCTGGCCTGAAGACACAGCAATAGCAAGAGAACAAGTAAGATTCAGTAATTTCACAGCAATATTCTTCTGTCTTTCTGCTGCACACTGAGATCAAAGAAAGTGATTTACAAAGCCCAGGAGAGGTTGTGGTGTTGGTGGGACTCTGCTGCACCAGTTCTTTTGAAATACGGCACTGCCACATTGAAACTTCAATGTCCCAGCCAGGGAAAAGTAGCTGCCAACAGCAGAGGAAGATGCTTGTTGAGGAAAGGGGAAAACCCCAATCTCCAGTGCTGTGTAACTGCTCTCTTAAATATTTTTTGAAAAGGAAAGATTCCTGCATATTTGGTGTTGCTGGCAGGCACTAGAGAGGTCACAGGTTGGAGAAGAAAGAAGGAATTAAACCATGAGTTTGGCAGCTTCAAGCCAGAAGTCAGAGGGCTGTTGCCAGATCGGTCCTTACATCAGGTCTGACCTCATATGGAGATGAAACACATCTGATTTTGATTACAAAATTTACCAGCACTGCAGATCCCCTCTGACCCTTGCAGCATGGTTCCAAACCCTGCTGTCAGACACCTGCCCAAACCTCTCCAGCTTCAGCCAGCAGGCAGGCACTGCTCCTGGCCCATCTCACAGCCTCCCACTCAGGGCACTGCTCTGCTCTGCCCTCGGACAAGCTGGAACAAGGGCACTGCAAGCATGCCAAGCATTAACACACATCCTTTATGGCACCAGATGGAAACATCACCTCCCTCCCATGACTGTTACTTATTTGAAGAATGCAGGAATACATGTGCCCCTAAGAAAGCATCAGCTGAAAATGCTATGCTAGTGCCAAGACAAGGATCTTGTCACCTCACAAAATAAATAAATGCATGACTTTGGGTTCATCTGATGCTCTTGCTCATAAGCCCACACTGACTGACATGGAAAACACCCCTTTAATTCCAGGTTTTAGAAGAGCTACTGCTGGCTTCCCATTATTTTGCTTGGAAATCCTGTCTGGTTGGCTGGCCTGCAGTCGCTATCCTGTTGATCTCCTTTTGGGGCTGGAAGAAAGACACTGTCTTAGCAGCAGTCAGACTGTCACCCTCAGAGCCTGAAGGAAAAAAAATGAAATAAAAATCTGCTGATACTTAAATACCGAACTTCAGAATTAGCTAGCACTCAGCGTTTTGAAGCCTCTCCTTCCACAGCTATTAGAGATAAGGCTCTATCACCACTCTTGTATTTAAAAGGAAAGGCATTAGCCTTGGTCACTTTCTTCCCCCTTTCCAACCCTAATGCCAACATTCTCTGTACTAAGTTGCCTACGAGCATTTTCTCAATTCATCAAAACCAATGTGGTCACTTGTTTGCACCTGCCAGCAGATCAGAACAAAGCAGAGTGCTCAATACGACTCAAGGGTGACAGGGCAGATCCAAGAGAGTTTCAGCAAACGCTCCTCTGCTCAATCACATTTCCAGTGCTTCTGGTTTGTTCAGTGTCCTGCACAGACAGCAATCCCCTCTGTGCCAGGAAAAACAAGCAGCTGTGCAGCCAACAGCACCATTTTCCTGTTTCAGTGGTGACTCACCAGCAGTGAGCTAAGTGACCAGCTAGGTATAGTCAGCCAGTGTTGTAGGAACATTGCACATGGGGACAGATTATGCCCCAGCCCTTGTGCCTCTAAGCAAGCTCTGATCACTCTTCATCCAGCGTGACCACCCCATGGGGAGGAGGAGACAGGCTGTGGAAATGCTGGTAAGGCTTCTGCCTTTGGAGCCCCAGCACTGCAGGCTGACAGCCTGTCATTCCACCTGTGTCTGATCACACTGTGAGACATGCAGCCACTTACTAGTGCAATTTGACCCTGGAGAGGTTTTAGCATTCCCATCAGCAGGATAGATCACTGAGTCTTAATGCTACAGGCACTTGTTTGTTTAGCTACCAAGAGGAAGAACACGTCTGCATAACCAGTGAAATCCCTCAGAGGGCTGCATTGCTCCTGCGTACAAGCCTTCCCAAATCCATTGAAGATGGTGCAAATGTTCTCAAAAATACGGTTATAGTTGGAATAAAATACAGGTGATCAGGCATTCCCAGCTGACAACATCCACACACTCGTGTGAGAGACAGTCACAGAGCTGCTAAACCATTCAGCCCCCCAGCATCAGAACACTTAACACAGCAGTGCATCCTCAATTTCACTTGCCTTTCCTTGCAAGCCATGAGATCAGAAAAGCAGCACTGGATACTCCCGGCTATGACTCAAAGCCAGCAGAACCTCCAGCGCCCTGCAGACCTTTGGTACGTGCTGGGTGCTGCAGCAGAGCAGAGCAAAGCAGCGCAGAGCCCTCCTCGCCCCCAGCCCAGCTAGCAGCACAGGAGCCCAGCTTCCTGCTGCACCGCTCCAAGCAGCAGATGACTGAAATCCTAAAGCTGCTCTCTGTAAAGAAAGCAGCCATGTAAAAATCAGGCTATGTCTCAATATGCAAAAGCAATTATGATAGAGACAGAGAGAGAGCCCTGCAAGGTCCAGACCAAAAGCCAGAGACACTGGAGGGGAGAGAAAGGCCGATCAAATTTACCACACTTTTCCCAGCTTAAGGATCAGAAATGGAGTGTTCTGGCTCATAAATTCTACTTCCAGCAAATTCGAGCTTAAATCCCCTGAAGGCAATAAGGAAAAGGCAATCAACAACAACTCTAACCACTTCACAGATGCTCCTGTTTAGTTTTTACAGCACTTCTTACAGCATCCAAATGGGTGAAATGGGATTTCAACGCAGGGGGGCTGACAGCAGAAGGCAGGATTCCTCAGTGAAGATTCCAAGGGCAAAGGAAGTTCTGAGACACATCATATCGGTTATGATGAGTGAACTCAGCGTGCTCTGCCTTGGCTCATTTTAATCTGGCAGTAAGAAAGCTTGGCTAAACTGAATATCCTCCAACTACAGGGCCTTAAAAATCCACAGGAGCCACAAAAATGAGAGGAAAAGCGAGCAAACTGATGCGTTCCCTGGGAAGCCATGAGAAAACTAATTGCTGTTTGTCTCCAACTGTTGTTCCGCTTCCTGAGCCAAATGTTCCCAAGTCAGCTGCAGCGGCTGAGGAGTGACCAGATAGAGCTGGAAAGCTGTTGATTGAAAATTGCAGCTCAGACACTCTCAGACTCCTTAACATCTTTTATAGATCCAGGACCACCTGTCTGAAAAGCAAAGCCCTCCACTGCTGTGGCACGGGGCCATATGCACACATCTCCAGCTAACACCTCAGCTAACAGCCTCACCTGACCTGTGCTCACAGCTGGGAGGTGATGGCAGTGTGCCGGGAAGAGATGTGCGAAGGGATCGGCCGCTTCCTCCAAGCAGCACAGTCATTTGCACAGAGCACGAAGAAGCTTCCAGAGCCCTCACCATCCTCTAGTCTCCTCACAAATTTATGGGCACGAAAGATGATATCCATCGCCAGAGCACTAGTGATGACAAAGGAGAAGGAACCATTTGACACGGGGATAATGCAACGCTAACCCAAGTCAGCTTTACCTTGAATACGCTTTTACTCGCTCAGATTTGAACAGCATGGGGCATTCAAGACTAAATCACTATGATTTTTTACAGCAAGAAAGAGTCAACAGTGCAGGGATTCTGTTTGACAAAGCATCCTACTGTGAAACACACAATGTCTGCATTGTGCAAATCGATCTCCTGCAGGGCTAAGAAAACAAGGCAGGCTTGGAAAAAATACACACACTGATTGCAGCCCACAATGCCTCCTGGTACTTCACTCACAGTTTCTCTTCTGCAGGTGCCACATTTTCAGAGTTACACTGAGAATCGCCTGATAAAAATGCTTTTGTGAGGTCTGGACAACATGGAGTGCTGTTCCTCTTGAATCACAGATATCATCTCTACTCCCTCATTACTGCAAGTATTTAAGTGCAGCCGAGGCAGTTCTGCCTTAAAACCTGAATTCTCAGTATGAATGAGATTCCAGAGGATGATGTACTTGGAGATTCACAGCAGAAACACATTTTCCACTACTTCTAACACGATATTGAAGGATGCCCAACATATCCTAAAAAGCAGCCTCCTTCCTCTGAGTTTACGGAGCTCATCACCCAGGGAAATGAACTGTAGAGGAGAAATTGACTGAGGGGGAAAACAATCTCCTTATGTTTTGGGTCTTCGTTTCCCTTTCCAAGATTTTCACGCCTTGCTCATCTCAGACGCAGTTTTGCTTTGCTTGCTTAAAGCATTCATTACAACCCATCTAAGCCAGGTAGGGATTAGAGAAGCACTGGCAGGAGCTGCAAAAATGCAACGTTGTTAGATTGGAGAAGAGACTTTCAGAGGCATAAACAACAATTCAGCACAGAACTTGCACTTCAGAGAAAACAATTCCCTGTATATAAATTTTAAGCAGGTACATAGTAAGAAAAGCAAAATCATTCACAGAATTGCAAACCAGACGCTCTTGATAATAAAATAATTTTGCCCAGATGCCCATTCCCACACAACAGTACATCCACACTTTGCAGATGAGACAGGTTAACCACAGCAGTGTTACGCAGTGTCTCTTAAGTAAAGGACCAGATTCAACGCAGAGCCAGGTCACTTCAGGAGACAAGATCCCAGCCTGTGATCTGGCTGCGCTTCACCTCAAGTGCCACAGAGAAAATGCTGCCACTGGAACTAATTGAAGGCAAATTAGTAAAACCAGGAGCCATGATAGGAGAGAATGTCCTCTGTAGCATTCAAGAAAGCAACCAGACAATCTAAAGTCTGTCAGAGATCTCAGGGTGTGCAAGGCCGAGGCAAGCATTCCTTTTTCACTCATCCCCTATTTCTTCCCAAGTTAGCTACAGCATTTCCACAGCAAAACTAGTGCCCAAGTCCATGCAAACAGCTTCTAAGTACTCACTGGAATTCAAAGATCAAAAGCCAGATGATCAAAGATAACTTAAGTCCGCTAGACAGCTAACATTTAAAGCACCTATTTTTCTTCAAAATGCTTTCAATGCTCTCACAACCTACAGTGGTTCCTCACAAAGTGCTGTGATCACACAAACCTGTAGTAGCATTTTCCCAATAAACAGGTACTTATCCAATTTCCAGCGGCTATCCATTCCTGCAGACCAGGAAAAAAACAAACAAACAAAAAACCCACCCATTTGCAATGTCCCTCCTCCACTCTCTGCACTAAGGGAAGCAAGAGGAGGAGGAAGGCAACAGGGCCCTGCTGGCCAGATAAGTTGCAGACTTTAAGGACAGGCTTGTTTTCCTTCTACTGCTGATAGAATCATATTCTAGAAACAGATCCTGCAGAGAAGTCCATCACTGCAGGTTGTACTGATCACCGACAACACGGAAATCCAGGCTGCACAAGTGTCTCAAAAGAACATTAGCAGTCCATTAGCTGTCCAGGATGCTGTGCCACTCCCGGAGGCATGCATTTACCTGGTTTGTAAAATGGTTTATTCAAAAGAAAGATGAGCTTGTTGTATACAATTCCAAATTCACACTGTAATTCGTGTTCAAAAACATCACAAGAGTTTCCATCAGTCAATCAGAACAGCTTTGCCACATGCCCCTCAGCACATTCTATCAAGGAACGGCAGAAGCAAGTCCAGAATACAGACCCTCCTCTGGCAGCCCAGGGAGCCAGCAGACCCTGCACTCTGATGCTCTGCTCCACAAGAGGCAAGCAGCAGTCACAGAGGTGACTCACCTCGTCCAAACCCTGCCCCTCCATCCCCACCTGAATGACGTGTGCTGTCTTTATGCACTTTGGGCTGCCTTCTGCTCCTCAGCAGTGCACAGACGGGAGGCACATTTACCAACAGCCCCATCATTTCTACACAAATGGTCAGGCTGAATCCATTCTTCCTGAAAATTTACTCTTTGGGCAGCAGGAACAAATGGCTCACCTCACCATTCAAAGTTATAAACACCTTTTTTCCAGCAATGCTTGTAGAGAACATCACACTTTGCTGTTGTGTGCTCCCCCCATTTCCTCACTCACACACAGCAATTCCTTTTTACCTCAATAGCAGATGCAGTTGCTTTCACATAAGAATCCAGAATTTAAAGACGACGACATCTATTGCCATAATCCATTGTGTAGGAGAAACAGACAGAAAATATCATTGTTCCCTGCACAACACTACGAGCTGTACTTTCTGCACTGAACACACTGAGCTCCACTTGAGGCAAAGGAGAATTTTATATCTGATCTAATACAGGATAAATCAATGAGTACTCATTTATTTCTTACACTTCCCATCAGCTCAAGGAGAGACACTGTCCTAGAGTTTCAAGGCTATCCACGCTGCCTTTGTGTAGGAAAAACATACCTCACACTTTGAGAACTATTTGAACACTTCCTTGGAGTTCTGGGAAGGACCGGAAATCACCTGGCACAGGCTGCTGCTCAGCAGTTACAGTGCAAGACTTTGGGCAAGGTCATACAACAGCATCTCTGTTTCTGCTTTCTGTAAAATCCATTCATGACAAACAAGCGTTGGAAAGCTTACTTACGTGCACAGAGCATTCAGATTCTCAGATAATTTGTACTAAGGAAAGGCAGATTTGTATTAATTAGTGTATGCTACGGATTCAAGGGATGAAAGCTCTTCTCTGTCTCTTCCAGCTGCTGGAGCTTGTAAGAAAAATTACCCAGCCTCACAGTCCTCCACACTGCATTCAGAGAACCTTCTGCAACACAGTAACCACACTTCTCTGGCTGCAGCCTGAATTCCAGTTGGCTCTGCAGGACTCTGACCTTCTAGGGCAGAAAGCAGGAGCTCCCCTGCAGATATGTATTTCAGCACAATTCGAGGAAGGCAGAGCTTTAATATTCCTCCCCACGCAAGTATTTTCTTCCATTATGAACTAAAAGCTGCGTGATTAGGGAGATTAATTTTTGCAGCTGGACATTTTCTTTAAGAATGCCATTTTCCACATAGTTTTCTCATTTAGCTCCTTTATTCCAATCCCAAAGCAATCACTTACCAGTACAGACCTCTCCTGCAAGATTCTGAAAGAAACATACACTTGCTCTTCAGTCTTTTCTTTTTTACATCAGCAACAAGTTTGTTTTCAAAGAACTCTATTGCTACTAATTTCAACCTTGTAATTTGTCTGCATTTCCAGACAACCAAATCTAAGTCTAGAATAGAGATTCATTTGCCAAAGGATTTGGTGGCAAAAGTTGTGTTCTGGATCAACTTAAGAATGGCACAAGAAGTTCCTTCAAAAAACAAACAAATGAAAAACAGTAGTGAGATCTGAACACACATCTTAGTGAGAGAGGGCTGAGACAGCCCTGGTTAAAATTTGGAGTGGTGAATGACACAGCAACACAGAACAGGCGTGCAACTTTCAGTTACACTGAAACACATCGCACTTTGCCTTTCCCTCAGTCACCTGTGAAGTGAGGTGGGTGATTTGCTGTGAATAGCTGTTACCTGGGAATAAACCTGAACAAATGCATTACATTTAACCCATCCAGCCCCCCTCAGCCCACAGCCAGGCATAGTAACAGCTGAGCTGTTGCTCCAAGCTCTGGTTCAATGATTTCTAATCAGAGTTTGGGCAAAAGAAAAATAAAACAGGAAATAGCTCCTGTCTTCTGATTTTCCATATCCTCATCCCTCTGGCAAGCTTTACCTCTCAGGAAAACAGGACTTCTCACACACTTTATCCCTCCAGAGGACAAGCCTCTGATAAGAACAAAGAAGTGCATGCTTTTGTTTGTCCCCAGCAGAGCAGGGACACATTGGAATTCCTCACAGCCTCCACGAGGCACAACTTCTCTGTGTTGCACAGAACATTTTCTTCATAAGCAAGGAAGAAAGCTGGACCCCATGCCCCATTTTTAATGAGCCTATTTTGCAAGTGATGGCACTGGTCCACTCATTAGCTTAAGCCTCCCAGTTCACAGAGTTAAAGATGCCCCTCAAGGTGTTGATGCCAGCCTTCCTGTGTCAATCTGTCATTCCATGCCTGCAGCACCACTGTGCTCAGAGGGCTCCAGAGGGTAATCCGGGATCACTTCCATAGAACAGGCTTAATATTTTTTCAGCAAGCTCAACTTTAACAGTGATTAAAAACATATAGTGAAGTAATAGTTCTTCAATATCAAGAGACACCTAGGTTAAGGAATTCCAGGAAATGAATTCTCAAAAACCACAGGGCTATCTTCTAAGAAGCAGAAAATTAGTTCCTCAGCAATTTCACTGTATTTCAAAGGGAGCAAATTGTGGACTATTTTTACTTATTAATATGCTCATTCCCACACTTGTGCTTCAACACAACCCTGTTGGCTTTAATCAAACCCATATAAAAACCCATAAAGCCCGCGTAATTTCTTTAAAGGATGGAAGAAAAAGGGACAAAAAAGTTAATAATGTTATTCAGTAAAAAGCCTATAAATACATGACAAAACAGGGATGCAGTCTCTGCTTAAATTAAATTAAATTAAATTAAAACAAAAAGATATGATGGAGCAGCAATGAAGGACAGAGTGGTGATTTAGCCACAGACATATGCTGTAGGGTTGGGACAGAAGAGGAAAAACTGTGACTGTCAGAAACCAGGAACTAGCTCAGGAAGTCAGAGGAGGAGATAACTAAGGGAACTCGTATGACTGCAAGAGGAAATCAAACCACAGAAATCACAGAGGAGATGGGGAAAAGGGACAAAGCACAGTGAAGAGCTACAGGCCAGGAAACAATGCATCTGATAGAAATGCTGTGCTTGCAGAAGCAGAGCTTGCACAGGATCACAAGAGCCTGCATACCTGCAACATCAGCTGGGAGTTGAGAGATGCGTCCAACAAAGCTGCTAAACCACATTCATAAGGGGTCACATCAAACAGGAGTCCACAAGCACGCTTCAGTTACACCTGATGTCTGCCTCTCACCTGCTGAGGGTAACGGCTCTAGCAAACGCTCACTGAGGTGAAAGCAGAGCTGCTGAGCGATGGGAGCTTTTGTGTTCCCTCTCCCCAAGACTGGCTACGTCCCACTGAACAGCTGGGTTAACAGGGCTGCGTATAAATTGTCTCCAAACACTCCTGATTCTTCGATAACAACACAATAAGGATTTTAAGGGCTATCAGCACAAATCCGTGTCCTTACTGCAGAAGTCAAAACCTAAACTAGAAATAGGCAAAACAACGGCTGCAAAAGCCAGCTCCTGATGGAAAACAGCAAATTACATCAGCGCAGCTGCTGCACCTGACATTGCGATGGCACAGCAGCACGGCCGGTGCGAGGAGCAGCTCTGTACCAAACGGAAGAGCTGAGCGTGGCGGCAGGGAGTCACAGCGCGGTATGCAAAGGACAGGTAGAACGTGCTGGAAAAGGACGGCTGGTCCGCCCCGTCCTCTGCCGTGCCTGCCGCAGCACGGCTCTGCCCGCACCGAACTGCACCGCAGCCCGTGCCGAGCTGAGGCCCAAGGCAGGACGGCACTGCCGACACGGACATGGAACCGGGCAAAGGTGAGATAAGGCAGCACGCCTTACTTTAACCGGGCAGAAATAAAATAAGGCAGCACGCCTTACTTTGGCCAGGCAGCTCCTCCTGATCCGCGCTGTCCCTCGGGGCCGAGGCGCCGCTGCTGCCGTCATCCAGGGTGAGGATGAGCGGGACGTCGTCATCCATACTGACGGCCATCCCTGTCTTCCCGAACCTCGTTTCCCGAGCGGTTCGAACGAGGCCTTTTCCAGCTCCGCGCACGGCTGGGTTCCGTCAGATCTCTTTCCCGTTACGGCTCCCATCGGGGCTCTCCCTCAGCCGCCGGAACGCGGAGCCGCACTCCCTCATCCCCGCCCTTCCGAGGCTCCGGACGCTGCAGCGCGGTTCCCAAGCCCGGCCGCTCACGGGACGGCGCGGTGCCACGAGGACGGGACGGCCGGGCGTGGAGCCGGACGCGGGGCGCTAAGCATGGCAGGCCGGGCCGGGCGGCACGGCGTCGCGAAGTCCTTTCAGAGAGGAGCAAAGCGCGGTAAGGACGGGCCCCGACAGCGCCGCGTCCCCGCGAAGTCACGGCCGGCCCGCACCTCCCGCAGCCGCAGCCGCCGGGCTCGAGCCGCTCCGCCGCCCCGTGAGCAGCACTCGAAACCGGGCTGCTGCGTCCCAGCCTCTGCCGCCGGTACCGATACCCGTACCGGTACCCGTACCCGTACCCGTACCCGTACCCGTACCCGTACCCGTGCCCGTACCCGTACCCGTACCGCTACGGGCCCCACCGCCCCGCCGCGCCGCGCCGCGACTCCGTCCCGTCCCGCCCCGCCGCCCCTCATTGGCCGCCCAGCGGTACACCTCCTTCCAGCTCGCCAATCGGCGCTCGGAGCTCCTTACGCCCCGCCCACCTCCGACTTGCCGGTCCCCCAGCGAGAGGAGCCGGATTGTTCCCGCCTCCTTCTAGCGTTTCCTACCGTCATTGGGCAGCGCGGGTGTTTATCTGGAGAAGAGAGGATGCCGATTGGCTTGAAGTGACGCGTGCGGCATCACGGGGCGGGCCTACGCTTACTGACGGGAACGAAAAGGGCGGGTTCTCGGGAGAGCGACGTGGGCTGCTATTGGCTGCGCAGTGTGAGGATGCCTCGCCTCTTCCGGTCAGGGACGAATGTGAGCGCGGCGGTCACCCGGCAACGGTGGTGGGGGTGGAATCGTCGGTATGGCGTGCGGCTAACACTCGAGCAGTGGAGCGCTGAGAGTCGGGGCTGGCTGCCGGAAAGGCTCTGCAGGAGGACGCGAGGCCCGCTGCGGTGCTGCCATGTTGGGCTGCCGCCCGCGCGCTCACTGCGCGGCTCCGGTTACCTCAGGCGGTACGCGGGTGGCGCTCCGCCGTAGCGCGTCGCAGCAAATCGATTGCGAGCACCGAGCCGCTGCCTCGGCTCTGCCGCCTCCCGCTGCGATCGCTAGGCAGCGTGGCCAGCGGCTCTACGCGTCTGAGGCCGAGCTGACCGCACGTACGGCCGTGTGAGGGACGGATACCGGCTGCGCTGGAAGCTGGGCAGTGCCGTAAACGGGAAACGGGTGTGCTCCTGGGAGACATGGTGAGAGTCGGAGTTGGGTCAAAGGCAGGGAGAGTGCTGCCTGTGAGGGCAGGGCGTGGTGTCTGAGCACAGCAGCTGGTGCTGAGCCAGCCGCAGCTGGTCACACAGCAGAGCTGAGCTGCCATCAACCTGTTTCCTTAGATAAAATCTCATCATTTTAGAGGCTCCGTCCTTCAGTTTCTCCAGCACTTCGGCACTGCATTTTGCATCCTGCTCTTGGGTTCAGCAGTTCTCCCAGGCGGTTTCAGGACACTTACTTCAGTTTGTTGATTTGCTTCCCAGCATCCACCTGCTGCTTGGGAACTGCGCTCTCATGCGTCAATTCTTAATCCTGCTGTCTCCATCTAGTGTCCAAATTGCACCTCTGCTCCTCTCAGCCCCTTGGAAAAACTGCAGACGTAACAGCCTGTATCACTGCCCCAGTATCCAATGAAGCTTATCGGGCTCAAATTCGAGTCAGTATCCACGGTGCCTCCAAACGATAAGGGACTGCAGGAGTTTAAAGAAGCATAAAGGTATTTGGACAAGCACCTCTTGAAATATCAAATTGAGGCTTGTTTCCTGGCTTTGATTGCTCTGGAAAGGCTTGATTCTGCAGCCGCGTGCAGTTCAACCAGGGTTTGTGATAGCTGGCAGGTGTGCAGGGCACTTGCTGGAGGCTCCCCACTTTGCAGCTGCTGCCTTAGCAGGCTGAGTGTTGAACACTCTGCACCAAGGCCCATCTGGCTTTAAAGGAGAATCATACTGTGCTTGTCCTAGAATGGTTTGTCCTCAACTGGATGTGAGAGAGCATTTCTCTGGTATGGGAGGGGAACCACCAGACTCTCCCTCGCTACTTGCATTTCTTGATGCTTTTTTAGAAGCGCTCCCTTAAGTTCCTCAGAAAACCAAGTTACTCTTTACCACCTGTGGGGCAGAAAGTGGGTAGGGATGGTTTTGCTGAAACATTTGGAGCTGTGAGTTGTGCCCAGGCCTGGACTTGTCAGGGCAAGAACACCCAGCAGCACTCTGCATACAAAACACAGGCCCCAGCAAGTTTCCTTTTGATCATTTATTTGGTTACAATACTGCACTGCTGCAGCAGTACTCATAACCTTCAATATAAATCATGTTATAAATCCAAGTCAGCACTCCCCAATCACCAGAAGCTGTCAAAATCAGCGGTTGCCAAGGATCACAGAATATCCTGAGTTGGAATGACAAGGATTATCAGGTCCAACTCCTGACTCTGCCTGACAATTCAAAAGAAACCTCAGATGCCCTTCATGCTTCCTGCCCTCTGGCCTCTTCACCCAGTGTCTCCAGGATCCTTGCTGGCACCTGGAGCTCCACCTGGGATCTGCACCCCAGCCTGAGCCATGATTGACTGGCAGCCATGCCTTCTCCTGCAGCTGGACATCTGCTGGAAGAGGTCCTGTCCCCTGTGGCTCTGCCTTCCTGGCCAGACACCACAGCAAAAGGAATCTGACCTCGTCTTTGCTGAAGATTGCTGGTAGGCGAAAATTGCTGTTGCCACCACAGCCGCACATCACATCACCACAGCCAGCCATCCTGCCCTGCCGCCGCAGGGCTGCCTCCTGCCCAGCTTGCTGTCCTTCCGCGCTGTGATCGCTTTCTTCATCCTCCCCACGGCCCCGCTCGTGGCCTCCATCAGCCCCAGGTTCCAGCAGACGTCTTCGCCAGGCGGTCGGTGCTCGGCTCACGTAGATGAGGGCTGCACACACGCGGAGCGAACTTTCATTTTACCGCCACGGAGGCTTGGCCTTGCAGCCCCGCCCCGCCGTGCAGCTCCCGGCAGAATGCCCGCACGCGCTTTTCGGCCGAGCCCGAGGCGGAGGGGTGGCGGCTGCAGCAGGAGAGCCCCGCAGTTCACGCCTTTCTGCCTCGGCACGGCCTAAAGCGAGGCGAGGCCGATCCGAGGAGGCGTTCGGGCGCCCGAGGGACCGCAAGCATCCTCCGGGAGAAGCGGCTCGGACGCCGGCATCCGCGCAGCCCTCGAGATGCTCGCAGACGCCGGGCCGGCCCCGCCGAGCCGTCCCGGAGCCCGCGACGGGCCGCTCGGCGAGGTCTGGCGGTCGGGCGGCAGGCAGGGGGCCGCTCGCGGGGCCGCAGGGGAGGCCGGGCTGGCGGCGAGGGGCCGGCGGCGGGCTCCAGAACAGGGAGTGCAGCTTGGCCACGTCCGCTCTCCCCATCCGCAGCACCCGCGCCGGCTGCCGGCTGCCGAACAGAGACTCGTCGCAGTAGGACGGAGCGCGGCTCCGCGACCTGCATGGGGAGACAGAGGGGACGGACGCTGGGAGCGGGGCCGGCCGGGATCCGACGGCGGCGGCGCCTACTGCCCGGTCCCGCTCACCTCCACCGGCTGCCCGCCCTGGGAACGCTGCTGCGGCCGGCCGCGCTCCCGGCGGGCCCCGAAACCGCCGCCATAGGGCGGCAGCTCCGCCCCTTCCGCGCCGCTGTGCGGAGCCGCTGCACGCTTCCGCCGCCAGCAGCGCGACACGAACGGGTGGGATCGTGAAGGGAGGGGGGTTGTGGTATGGGAGGGAGAGGCCTGATAGGGGTGGGTCGGGATGGCAGGGGCAGGTCGTGATAGTCGGGACGGGTCGTTAAGGGGGAGGTCATGATGTCCGGGGCGGGTTGCGTCCCGTGGCTGCGTCCCGTGAGCCCGCAGCTTGGATCCTCTCGGTCTCCTCGTGGCCCTGGCCGCAGAAGTGGCGTTTCCAGTCCCTGTGACCACCGGTGCTGATGTCCATAATCCCTTCTTCCAACAATAATATTTCGACTTACCTGTGTGTGTGCGTGCTGGTGAAGACACCTAATGGTTGTTATTAAGCAGAAGTAAGTTTTCTCATTTGATTGTTAAAGTTATGTGTGACTTTGTAAAATAATGAGTTGGCAGGCCTGTTGCAGAGGAAATGTCCAAAATACTTGCATGGTGCTGACAACCTGAAATTTTCAACATCTTAAAGAACAAAAAGCAAAAAGTAATTTGTTGTTAATTAGTTATGCTGTATGTATTCAATCAGTGCTCTGCTATTCCAACCACATGGGGTTGCAATGATCCCCAGCAGGGAAGCAATGATCACTGAAGGAACACGTGGCTCTTTGCTCAGCCAAGCTTGCTAAATCTGGGTTTACAAGGATGTCACATCAACGTGACAGGCCCTGTATGGCCCAGGGAGGTGCTTTGCTTCGATGTGGAGCTGGGTGGGATCCCCTGGGAGGTAGCTGGGCTCCTCCTGGGACTCGCAGAAGGAGAACTGTTTGCTCCAAGGAGATGATTGATTTGATTGCCCTGGGGAAAAGCTCCAGGAATGTACTTGTGTGCCCTCGAGAGATGGTTGTGTGGTTAACAAATGTGCTTGGGTTCCACAAAGAGATGTGTGGATGTCAGGAACACGCTTGGTTACCTCAAAAATATCCTTGAGGAGATGCATTTTGTTTTCTTTGTGCAAAGAAACCCACGTCTGTGTGCAGCCAGTTCTGCAAGCAGAATTGGTGGGAACTGATGTGGAAACATTCAGCAATGGCTTTGTTGTGGGAAAAGCTGAGATTTTAACTAGAGTAGTGGAAGTCCCATGTGACTGATAAGAGAAATGGCAGGTTAGGAGGGCTGGGATGAAGGTTGCCCATACAGTATCTGACAAAAATCCTTTCCCACCTATTCAAACTTGAAATGCAACAGTCTGAATCCATATCAATGGGAGATTGTTGATACTGCTTATTCCTGAAGCAGAAAAACAAAGAATGCTGGAGAAAGAAGAAAATGTCTTGTTATTTCATGTTGAAATCATTCATTTACACCAAACTCCTGGAATCTCTCTAGTAGACCACACGGGGAGAACTCATTGCTGTCTATAACTACTTGAAGGGAGATTGTAGTGAGGTGGGGGTTGGCCTATTCTCTTGTGTGGACTAGAGGGAATGGCTTCAAGCTGCAGCAGGCTGGATTTAGGCTGGATGTTAGGAAATACTGCTTTTCTGAAAGAGTGGTCAGGCACTGGAATGGGCTGCACGGGGGGGTGGTGGAGTCACCGACACTGCAGCTGTTCAAGGAACAGTTGGATTTTGTGTTGAGGGACATGATTTAGTGAGAAGTATTGGTGATGGGTGGATGGTTGGACTGTTTGATCTTATAGGTCTTTTGCAACCTTGGTGTTTCTGTGATTTCTGTGACAAGAACAGAAGAGTTAATAATGTAGAAGATGCAGAGGCTTGTAACGGCGCAGTGCGTTTCCATGAGCCCTCTGGTGCCAAGTTTCCGAACTGCAGCTCCTAAAGACCTGAACGGAACAAGTCTCCAAGTATTAAAGTCAGTCACAAGCCTACAGGTTCTGGGGGTCTTAGTGTTTCTCTGGCGGCTGTCACTGATGATGAAGCCATGAAGGGAAGCGTTGGTCCAGGTATCTTTCCCTGGGGCTGAAAGAAAGTGGAAAGTAGTAAACACTGCTTACAGGTAGCACAGGTTGGTGCAGGTGACTGATGATGCCACCTGAGCCCTTGACGTATTTCACTGAACAGGACAGCCAATTTCAGACTCCAAACCCAGATATCCTGGATCCATCCCTGCTTCTTTTTTAACTCTATCCCAGAACTGAATTCCACATCTTCCTTCCTCTGCTTTCTCAAAGTACTCAAGTGCAACAAGACTCCCCCATGCTTTTTCACACTGCCTTTAGCACACTCCCTGCTTTGCACACATGTTGCTTAATCTGGAAGATCAGCACCACATAGTCATTCACTCCCCTCTCCTAGTGAGAAAGGGGAGAGAACTGGGGAAAAAAAAGTAGGACTTCTTGTAGGTTGAGATAAAATTATTTACTAAGAAAGAAGGGAGAAATAATAGCAGTGATGATGTTGCGCATGTATGCAATATCTACAAAACAAGTGGTGCGCAATGCGATTGCTCACCATCCACCCTTTTCCTGAGCAGTGGCTGCCCCCCAGCCGACTATCCATTTTAAAGCTTTCTCAGGTGACATCATATGGTAAGGAATATCCCTGGGTCAGGTGTCCTAGCACAGTCCACTCTCAGATCCTTACTGGCAGGACAGTATGAGAAGCTGAAATGTCCGTGGTTCGCCTCCAGTGCTGCATCCAGGTGTGCAGTGCTCAATGCAGGAGAGACATGGAGCACAAAAATGCTGCATGGGGTGGAACAGCTTCCTGCAAGCACAGGCTGAGAGCTGAGGCTGTTTGGCATGGAGAAGGCAGGCTCTGAGGTGACAAGAGAGTGGCCTTCAGTGTTGAAAGGAGCTGTAAAAAAGAAGGGAACAAACTCCTTTGCAGTGTCTGTTGTGGTTGGACGAGGAGAAGAGGTTTCAGACTAAAAGAGGGGAGATTTAGATGTCAGATAAGGAAAAAGTACCCTTACAGTACCCTTACAATAAGAGTAGTGAAGCACTGGCACTGGCTGCCAAGAGAGGTGGTGGTTGCCCTGTTCTTGGTAACACTGGAAGTCAGGCTGGACGGGGTTCTGCACACCTGATTGAGCTATAGGCATTCCTGTTCACTTCAGGGAAATTGGATTACATGACCCTAAAATGTCCCTTTCAACTCTAGGGATTCTATGATTGTCTGTTCAGCACTGCTCAGCAACAAAGAAAACATGGGTGTGTTGTCAACATTGTTTTTCTACCAAAGCCAGACACTATGAAGAAACTCTCCCATCTGAAAACAGTGCAATATCTGCTCCTTATTCCATATCATTTACAGCAAGTCCCACACTTACATCCTGATTGGTTACCATCACCTTTTCTGCCTTTTGATATATATACACACATAGCACTCCTGCAAGTGTGTGGGCTATCCCTCTAAATCACAAGTGCCAAACCTGTTGTGCCTGGCCACACTGAGTGAAAAGGAATTGTCTTGAGCTGCATGTAAAATGTATAATGGAGTTTATGCATATATTCACAATATATATAATATGACATAATTACTGTATATTTCTTCTGCAGTGAATATGCTAACTTATCAAATCATTTTATGAAATAGCACAAGCCCAAAATTAATAATTAAATAAGAAAACTTACGTATCTGCTTAATAACAAAAAATGTCTTTACAGGCAGACACGTGTGTAGATAAATTGAAATATTATCATTGTCAATCACCAGGTTCTACTCACAAATGGCAAACACGTGTGTCAGTGTAACATATGCAGGTCTCCTAGTAATGCTAAAAGTTTGCAGTCTTGTGGGGATGTGTTACTGACTGCCCAGGGCTGAATGTGGCCCACAGGTTGGACACACCTGCTCTAAATTGTCCGTGGAGTTCCTTTAGTCCATGACTTTGAGCTCCATCTGTCATAACAGACCCTCAGGGCTGGAGGAATGATGCATGCTGTTGGATTGCTGCATGCCATCCAGTGCCCAGGTAGCCAAGAGGGCCAACGGCATCCTGGCCTGCATTAGAAATTAGAAATAGCAGGAGCAGGGAGGCAATCATCCCCCTCTACTCAGCTCTGGTGAGGCCGCACCTCGAATGCTGTGTTCAGTTTTGGGCCCCTCACTACATGAAAGACACATGAGAGGCACTGGGACATGTCTAGAGAAGGACAACGAAACTGGTGAAGGGTCTGGAGCACAAACCGTACGAGGAGCGGCTGAGGGAGCTGGGATTGTTCAGTGTGGAGAAGAGGAGGCTCAGGGGAGACCTCATTGCAATCTACAACTTCCTGAAGGGAGGTTGTGGTGAGGAGGGGTTTGGTCTCTTCTCCCAGGCAACAAACAGGACCAGGGAAATGACCACAAGTTGTACCAGAGGAGATTTAGATTGGACATAAGGAAGAACTTTTTCTCTCAGAGAGTGGTCAGACACTGGAATGGCTGCCCAGGGAGGTGGTGGAGTCTCCGTCACTGGCAGTGTTCAGGAAGAGTCTGGATGAGGAGCTGTGAGATCTGGGTTAGTGCTTGTGGTCGTGATGGTAATGGGAGGACGGTTGGACTGGATGATCTTGCAGGTTGTTTCCAACCTTGTGATTCTATGATTCTGTGATTGTATGATTGTATGATTCTATGATTCTATGATTCTATGCTGAAGCCCATTCTTGTTCCACCAGAATTCATTCTTCATTAATGTAGATGATTCTTGAAGCAATAGCATTGATAAGGCATATAGCAAACCTAGTAGTGATGACATGCAGTATTAGGTAGCAATTAACACAATACAACTGAAATCATTGGTTATGCTCATTCATCCTCAAATCGCCTTTGAAATGAGAGATACACAGCAGACTTCCATATCCTTCTACATGACCCATCAGGTGCGCTCAGGTCCTTGAGCAAAATCAATCCCATGGATAGGCTAGCCTTTGTTCAAGGCAGGAAGAACCAGAACTATCTTGCCCAGCATGTTATTCACGTGCATTACAGGTACTTCATTTCCTTTTACAGGACACAGGAGTTTTGATTGGGCAGGGCCAGCTTGACTGGCAGATTCCCCAGTGTTTTCTAACCAGGTGGCTTTTACTAAATGTGTGTCCGAGTGTTTAAATGTGCCAGCACCCGTTGCTCTCAGAATAGTCTTGAACAGTCCATTGTATTATATGATGTGGGATAGGCTGTGTGATATACCTGTGCATACTACTTGGCCCAGGTGTTTGTGGGGTTGTTTTGGAAAGTCCTGTTGTCTGACTCAATTATTTCTGGGTACCATGTTACCACAAGACTTGCTTTTCAAGGCCCAGGATATGTTTCTAGCCATCCAGTGGTTGCTTCCACCACTGCAAGCACAGAACACTTATGACACTTGCCATAGCAGGTCTGTGGGAGTCTGATATAACCCACCTGCCAGGCCTTCCCATATTGATATTTCAGCCACTGTCTGCCATGTCAAAGAGGCATGTTTGGCTTGCTTGATTACAGTACATGTTTCATGTTCGTGGATAACCTGTACAGTAAGGTTCTCCCCTCAGTTCCTAGCCCATCTAACTGTTGCATCTTTTCCTTGGTGGCCTAGGGTGTCATAGGCTCAATGAGTTAAAAATAATTCACCCTTATGTTGCTAGTGCAGATCTACTTGAGTCATTTCAGTCCTACTGGCCTGATCCACCTGCTGCTTGTTTTGATTCTCTTCAGTTGCACGACTCTTAGGTATGTGAGCACCTACATGAGACCTTTACAACCAAGTTCTCCACTCAGACAACAGTGCCTTTCCACAGTGCAGGGGCCAGATGGGTTTGCCACTGTGCTGCCAGTTGTTCTGCTTCCATTGCAGTAAACCACACCCATAGGAGATGGCCACTATCCAGGAGTCCGTGTAGAGGTAGAGCATGGCACATTCACCAGTATCTGAAGCCTGCTGGATGGCCTTCACTGCTGCAAACTGGCCCCACTCATCTTCTCCTTCAGCAGTTTCTGTGATTTGTCACGTTGACTCTCCATATAGCAGCCTTCCACCTCTGATGCTTTCCCACAATGTGACAGGTTGCATCAGTGAACAAAGTATGCTGCTTCTTACTCTCTGCTTGTACAGTGGAGTGGAACAGTGGAGCCTAAAAATTCCTAAAAACTGGATTTCCTGTGTAGGTCCCTTGACCGTTGTTTATGACAAAACCAGATCTCATTAGGATTTGGATTATTTTCTTCCCTTTCTCAAAAACTTCTTCTGCTGTGTTGCTTGACATGGTGATGCCACCAATGACTGTGGGTGTTCAGAAGCTTCTTCCTTTTTCAGAGCAGTCTGGATCAGCCCATGACAAATGGTAGGGCTGTGTTTCCACCTCTGGGGCTGTCAATTCCAGGCATACTAGATGCCCCTCCAAATGGAAGCAAAATGTGGCCTCCACTCTGTTTCTCAATCCAGAGGGATTGAGAAAAAAGTATTGGTGATGTCAGTTGTGGCGTACAACTCAACTGCCTTTGACTCCAATTTGCATTGAAGTTCTAGCATGTCTGGCACAGCAGCCCTTAGCAGTAGTGTGACTTCATTCAGGCCATGATAGTCCGCTGTTAGCCTCCACTCTACACTGGACTTTTGTACTGGACATATGGGGCTGTTGGTGAGTGAAAGGGACTTTCACCTTGGTTCTTCAGTTGACAAATCAACTGATGAATGGGAATCAGAGAGTCCCAAAGGGTGCAGTATTGTCACTAGTGCACTGTTACAGCAGTGATCTGCACCTACTGTTCTACTCTTAGCAACCCCACAACAGAAGAGTCCTCTGAGAGACCAGGTAGGGTAGACAACTGCTTAATTTCCTCCATCTCCAAGGCAGCCATACCAAAAGCCTACCGATACTCTTTTGGGTCCTTGAAGTACCCTCTCCTGAGATGCATGGAGACTATGAGCCAGTCACTCATAAATGGAGTCCTTTTGCCATTCATTCATAAACCAGTGTTACACAGTACATAAAATTATTATCAATCCAGTCCCCAGAGGTGATAAGCAGCAGCACAATTAAATATATATAGAGTAAGTCAGGTGCATAGCACACCTCTGAAAACAGGCACGTCAACTCTGAGAGCAGAAAAATCAAGACCATGACGAGCAATTATGAAACTTAATGCTTATAATAATTTTGTTTTGACACACTCTGGTCAGATCTCTGTTGTCTTAACCTTTCGGGCCCCACAGTGGGTGCCAAAAGGATGGTGTGGTTTGACAGGCCGGCAGCCTGCTCCTGTGCTTTGAAGACTTACTCCTTGAACAGTGACCAGCATTCTGGGCCCCTTTATCCTTCAGGACTGAATCCCAAGGAATTCACCTTATCATGTTCCTGGACAGTTCAAAGTCTGCCCTCTGGAAGTCCAAGGCAGCAGCTTTGCTGCCTCTTCCCTGATTTCACCAACAACTCTACCATTTTGTGGTCACTCTGTCCAAGACAGCTCCTGATCCCCACATCTTCCACCAGACCCTCTTTGTGAACAGGAGTTCTAGAGGGGCACCTCCCCTGATATATTCTCTTACCAGCTGCATCAGGAAGTTGCCTTCCGAACACTCTGGAAAGCTCCTAGATTTCTGCTTCTGCGCAGCATTGTATTTTTTAGCACATATTAGGGAAGTTGAAGTTCCCTGTGAGAATATGGGCTGGTGATCACGAACTTCTGCCAGCTGCTTGTAGAACACCTCATCTGTCCCTCCACCCTGGTCAGGCTGTCTATTAGAGACGCCCACCAAGATGCCCGTCTTGCTGGCCCTCCCCCTGATCCCTACCCATGGAGATTCAGCCTTATCATTCCCAAGCTCAACAGCATTGAAATACTCTCCATATGCATATATATGCACGATATCCCCTTTTGCATCGGGTGCCTAAAGAATGCCTGTTTTCTAACTAAGTCTTAAGAGTTTCATGATGGATCAGTTTATAATAACATGCAGAGTAATGTAGTACATTGCTGTGGTTTAACCCAGCAGTAGCTTGAACACCATGCAGCCATTGATCCCCAACCTCCTCCCAGTCAGATGGGGAGAGAATTGAAAAAAAGAGAACTTTTGGGTTGAGATAAAAGCTATTTAATAAGACAGGAAACAAAGAGAGAAATAACAATTATATAAATTTATAATTGTCATATCATACGTACACAAATTAAGTGATACACAACAGAATTGCTCACCATGCACTGACAAATGCCTATCCTTTCACCAAGCAGTGGCTGCCCCTCAGCCAATTTCCCTCCATGTTATAGTTTTATCACATGATATAGGTTTCTCATATGGTACAGAATATCCCTTTGGGCAGTTTAAGTCATCTATCCTGGTACTGTCCCCTCGCAGCTCCTTGTGTGCCCTCTCAGCCCCCTCACTGGCAGGGCAGTACAAGAAAATGAAATGCACTGCTCTGCAATAGCTGCACAACAATGCTGTGTTATCAAAATTGTTTTTCTCCTAAAGCCAAACCATGGCATTATTCCAGACACTCTGAAGCAAATCAAATCAACTCCATCCCATCTGAAACATGGCCAATAACCACACCTTATTCTGTCTTTGAAGCATGTTCAGGTCCCACAGTTTCCCATACATCCCAATTACCATCACTCCTCTTTACAGCAGGTATCGTTCTGTAGTTTACAGGTTGTCCCTGCAAATGGATGTTATAGAGAGTGATGAAGTCTTCCCTCAGCCTCCTTTCCTCTAGATTAAAGTCACAATTCCCTTGTATGCCTGTGCCTTATTTTCTAGTCCCTTCATCAGCCTTGTTGCTCTTCTCTGCACATGTTCAAGCAAGTCAGTAACCTTTTTGTAGCAAAGGGCCCCAAACTAAACAAGATATTCACTGCACAGCCTCACAAGTGCTACACTTGTGAGGGGACAATTGCTTCTCTGGAAATGCAGGCGGGAAGAAGAGGGAAATGGGATTTCTGTAAAAATAAAATAATTAGTTTGTACACTTGAGAATGATCAAAAGGGGGAAATTTACAATTGCTGTGGTTTTTTTTTCCTTTTTTTTTTTTTTTTTTTTTTTTTTTTTTTTTTTTTCAGTGCCCTGTGTTCTCCAAGAGAAGGGCAGGCAAGACTAAGTTGCAGTCTAAAAAGACACTTGAATTTGCAAACCTGAGATGGAAGCAAAGGGAACAGAAGTGCTGACCCACTTGGAAAAGGAGAAACAGTCCTCTGTCACTATTTGTACCTCCGATGGTGGCTCATTTCCAGTCTGACAGCACGGTTACTGAAAAGACATCTTGATTTTCTTCCAAAGATATATTAAATCTGTGTTGTTGGCAAACCTTTTTTCTGTTCTGAAAGTTTAAGAAGGTCATGTCATGAATACAGATGTATAACTTAGCAGAGGACTGAGAACATTCTAGAAGAAATCTTTTCTTGAAACTTGAAACATCCCTGAAGCTGCTGCTCTTTTCTGCTATGCTTCAAAAAACAGTCCAGGACAAAATCTTTATGCATGGCTTTCTGTTTTCCAACTGAAAGTCTTTTTCAAAATTTCTTTCACCTCCTTGTTTCTGAACGTGTAGATGAAGGGATTTAGCAGAGGAGTTATAACAGTGTTTAAAATGGTGATTATTTTGGTCAGTTCCAAGGAAGCTTTGATGGAAGGCTTGACGTGGAGAAAGATAGTGGATCCATACCAAACAGTTATCACCATGAGGTGGGAAGAACAAGTGGAGAACGCTCTTCTGCGGCCTTGTGCAGATGGGATCTTCAGTACAGTATATATGATATAAGTATATGAGACCAAGGTAATGACACAGGAGCCAAGGATGACAATGGCAAACATGATGAAGCACACCATCTCCACAAGGGAGGTATCTGTACAGGAAAGGATAATCCAGGGAGAGATGTCACAGAAAAAGTGGTTGATGACATTAGAGCCACAGAAAGACAACCTGGAAATCAAAAATGTGGGCACTGAAATGGTCAGGAAACCACCTATCCAAGAAACTGCTGCCAGCCATGTGGACAGAGTGCTGTTCATGATGGTGGTGTAGCTTAGGGGGTGGCATATGGCCAAGTAGCGGTCGTATGCCATGACAGTGAGGAGGAAATATTCTGTGCAACCGAAAGAAAAGACGAAGTACATCTGAAGGAGGCAACCTGTGAAGGAAATGGATTGACTCTGTGACCCCAAATTAACCAATGTCTTTGGGACACAGGCAGTGGTGAAGCAAATCTCCAGGAAGGCAAAATTACAAAGAAAATAATACATAGGGCTGTGGAGATGACGGTGTGTCGTCACCAGAATGATAATGGAGATGTTGCTCATTACTGTCAGGACATATGCAAAGAGGAGGAAGAGAAACATCGTTAGCTGCAAATATGGAGAGCCAGGAAATCCAACCAGGATGAACTCCTTCACATGGGTGCAACTTCTGTTCCACATCCAGTCCTAACAAGCAAATAACGGACTCACTGAAGATGGATGCACCGGTGCACCCCTTCCAAACCGCCAGAGAAATGTTATACCCAACTTCACCATGGATTTGAGTGCAGTGAGAAATCAGTCACTTGAATCTGGATTCATTCTACTAAACCTTAGCCATGTTGCTAGAGGCAGACCTAGGAACAGGGACAATTCTGTGCACTTGCCAGGCAGTTAGCCTCTCTGAAGTGTAATTCAACTTACCTCTTCTCAGTAGGGTAATCGGGATGGGATGAAGAGCCTTGTGGAGAAGACAGTATTTCTCTTCTTTGGCCATAAGGGGGAACTGAGAGAATTAGCTTAAACCTGGACCACAAAGGTTGCAGTATATCCTATCTTTTTCTCAGCATTTTGATATGATTTGAGAGAATGGAGTCATCTTCATCTGAACTAGTTATAGCCAAAGGAGACAGACGGGCACTTAAAGGTGCAGTTTATATCAAAGCAAAATGTTTTTATGCTATTTTAATAAATCACATCCTAATCTGTATATCTTCCCACTGACAATGAGGAAACACTAGCAGCTGTTTCCAGAGGAGGTAGTTGAAATGTAGATTAGGTCAGCTCCTGGTGCCTGTAACAGCCAGACAGAATCTGAGCAAATTCAAGATCTGCTCTCTAACAGAACAGCAGAACAGGGTGCAGAAATGAACAGATGAACAAATGTGTATTTTTAAACAATTATTGTGCATAAAGCTTTCACTTTCAAAATTGATTTCATTTAAGATCATGAAGATAAACTCCAAGAAGACAGCAAGAAAAACAATAAGAAACACTAGTAAACATTAGTACACTTTTTTTTTTTTTTTTTTTTTTTTTGAAAAATCAAAGTATCTCTTTCCGTCTGAGAAGAAAATGAATCCATCTAATCCTTCCTGACCTCTGAGGGGAATCTCATCATAGTGATGCACTTTTCAATGCAAGTTGTTAAAGCTTTGCCAAAGAAACATGGTGATTTCCATGACTGCTAAATTTCCCACAGAATCAATCCATTTCTACAGCAGTTCTCTATCTCAGTACACACTACTTCTTTCATTCCTCTGCCTGGCTTTCTGACTGTAATTTTTAATTAATTGACTATACTGGACTACACTGTCTTAGCAAAAACTGAAATTGTATTACGCCCTTCATTAAAGCTTCATCTAGGCAAAGTGCTGAGCAGACAAGGCACTGTTATTTCACTCTTTCCTCAAAACCCTTGGGCCCCTCTGTCTGCTGAGAGTTATATTCCAATTATGCTTTCCTAAAATCGGAGTGGAAGAGTATGTTCTGCTCTTGAGGATATAGGAAAATTTTCACCTACTCCCCTGGCAGCAGAAAAATTTTCTGAAAAGCATCTGTGTTTTTCCAGAGTCTTCAGTAAGACTGATTGATCCATAAGTCTTAGAAAAAAGAAAGCAAGAGAATTAAATTGGTTGCATTCACTTTACAGAAGCTCACATTTATACTGGGATTTTTAGAGGGGAAGTCTTCACACACCTCCTAAAGTTGACAAGGTTGCCAATCATTGCTTGTAAGAAATAATGTTGCAAAATAGAAATGAGAAGATTGCAAATTAATGATTTAATGAGAAGATTGCAGATTAATGTAGGGCTTTTTAGGAAGATGGGATAATTTTGCTGGTCAGCGTAGGAGAGACATGGAGCTGTTGGAGCACGGCCAGAGGGGCCACTAAAATGCTCCAAGGGATGGAACACCTCTCTGCAAGGACAGGCTGAGAGAGCTGGGGTGTGCAGCCTGGACAAGAGAAGGCTCTGAGGAGACCTCAGAGCGGCCTTCAGTATCTAACAGGGCTGTAAGAAAGAAGACAGCTTTCACCAAGCCCATGGCCAACTTCCTCTGGGATATCAGGTCTATTTCCTATGCAAGTTATGCTGCCCGGATCTTTCTCATCACCACTGGAGCTCAATTTTCTTATCTCACTGTCATAGCCTATGACTGCTACGTTGCCATCTGCAAACCCTGCTCTATGGGACTCCTCTGGGCAGCAGTGCTTGTGCCAACACAGCAGCAGCTGCCTGGGGCAGTGGGGTTATCTGTGCTGTGCTGCACACTGCCAGTACATTTTCAGTACCTCACTGCCAAAATAAGTCTGTGGAGCAGTTCTTCTGCGAAGTTACTGGCCACAATAAGGTGGCCATTATCCTTATATGATAACCAATGTACCTCACATTAGCAAAGCCCATCTCTTCTTCATAGTTTTTGTAGTTTCATTGTTGTAATTGTGATAATACATGTGCAAAATACATGCTGTAATATCTTTCACTTCCTCTTTAACGTCTACCTTTATTTTTCTCACCCTAAATCCTTGTGCACTGATGGAGTCAGATTCCCTAAACACATAAATCAAGTAAGGATAATATTATTTTCCTTTGTTCCAACCTCTTCCTTTCTCCTCTGCAGGCAGGAGCAGGCGATGAGGCCTTCTGGGACACAAGGGAACACTGCTGTTTCATAGTCAGCTCGCCGCCCGCCAGGACGCCTCCGTCATTCCCTGCAAAGCTCCTCTCCAGCAGGGCAGCCCCTAGCCTGTACTAATGCATGCAGTTATTCCTCTCCACATACAGGACCTTGTGTTTCCCCTTGTTGAACTTCATGATGCTCTTTTTTGCCCATCCATCCAGCCTGTTGAGGTCTCTCTGAATGGCACACAGTCCTGTGGTATATCTTCCACTCCACCCACGCTGGTATCATCAGCAAACTTGCTGAGGGTACACTCTGTTCCTTCATCCAGGTCACTGAGGATTAAGTTGAACAAGATCAGACTCAGTACAGACCTGTGGAGGATGCCACAAGCCACAGGCCTCTAGCCAGACTCTGCAGCTGCTTACAGCTGTGAGCCCCGTCATTCAGCCAACTCTCAATCGACCTCACTGTCTACTCATCTAATCCACATCTTCCAAGATTGTCTACATAGATGTTATGGGGAAGAGTGTCAAAAACCTGGTCAAAGTCCAGGTAGACAACATCCATCCCATCTACCCAGCTAGTCATCCTGTCAAAGAAAGCTATCGGATTGGTTAAGCATGATTTCCCCTTGTTGAAAAAGTGTTGACTGTTCCTGATCACTTTTTTTGCCCTCCACTTGCTTTCTTCTTCCTCCTGATACATCAATTTTTTTGTCCATTACACCCCTTGACAGATTAAATACCAAACAGGCCTTAGCTTTTCTGCATATTCTGAGAACGCTCCTGTATTCTTTCCAAGTGGCCTGTCCCTTTTTCCACATTCTGTACACTTCTTTCTTTTGTTTGAGTTTTCTCATCATCTCCTTGCTCATCCAAGCAGTTCTCCTGCCTCCTTTGCTAGAATTCTTACTAGTGTGAATGCACTGACTCTGAGCCTGAAAGATGAGATGCTTGAATACTGACCTCCTCTCTTTAACTCCTCTTCCTTCTAGTGCCCCATCCCATGAGATTTCTCCAAGCAGGATCCTGAAGAAGCCAAAGCTGCAATTCTGTTTGTTGCTTTGCATCCTCCCTGAAAGAACCTGAACTCTACCATCTCATAGTTGCTGCTGCCAAGGCTACCCACAAATTTCACATTTCCAACCAGTCCTTCATATTTGTTAGTGCAAGGCCCAGATACATGTCTCCTTCTTGGCTTTTCCATCACCTGTGTCAAAAATTACCATCGGTTCTCTGCACAGACCCACAAACCTCTTGGACTGTTTCTGCCTGGCTATGAAATCTCTCTATCAGATATCAGGTTAGCTGAAGTCCCCATGCATGAAGTTCTGCAGGGGTTGTGATTGTGAGGATGCTTCCAGCTGACTGCAGAATGCCTCATCAACTTCTCATCTCAGTCAGGTGGCCTGTAGTAAAAACTCACAACGTATCACCTGTTAGTCTGCCCATTAATTCTTACCCATCACCACTTCTGTTGCCTTTCCTGCCCCTCCCTGTCCACTTCCTTGGCTCCATGTTTCTGTTGGACCACAACATCTACGGTCAAATGTATTTCTTTGCTATCATCTCCCCTCTACTTGCCCTGTGTGATGACACAGTCGGGGGGAACATGTTACATTTAGGCCTGGCAGTGTTCATGCTTAATGACTGTGACAAAGAGGCTGCTGAGATTGGATTCTATGGTACAGAGGAGACCTTATGAAGAAAAGTTTATGTTAAACAACAGTTTAAAAGCAGTGGTCTCCATATTGGTGCCCATGAAGAGGGTCTATTCCCCTGTTACAAAAAAGACCCACTGATATCAAGATGCACTTATTTTTTTCAATCTGTTGCTGACAGAGGTCAAGTCAGTCTGCACTCACTCCCATGGTCTCTTCTGTACATGATGCTGGCTTGGTGCTCTTCCTTGCTCTTTCTCTAGCATAACTGGCATTGGTCATGGCACAAGATCACACTGGAGATCTGCCTTCTTCGTCACATTAGGCTCTAAGACAGTGCCTTTCACTTTGCTTCAGTTGTTTGCTTTAAGATAAAATGGATTAGTTCTCTTTCACTAATATGAGGCACAATCCAATACTTGTTGCCTTCTGTCTCTACGGCACAATAAATTTTTATAGTTTTCCTTACTCTGAAGATAGACCTGAAGGGTTTTTTCACATGGCTTCCTTTAATTTTCCCAGCTAGAAGGGAACATGTTCCACACTGGGAGCATGGGAGGAAGCTGAAAGGTTCTGCCTCAGCCACTTGAAGTGATCTGCTCTGAATCTTTCAGCCTGTGTTTGCCACAGATGACCTAAGATGGTTCAGAGACATTTTGGTGTCATTTGGTAAGAATAAAGCCAAGTTTCTGAGGTTCCCACTGGCCATTTCAACTGTGGGTCAATCCTAAGAGCCCACCAACTTGTCTCTGGGAAGGTTTTGTGTGCTGGATTGGGCAGTTTGTAATAATTAATAATAATTAATAATAAATAATAATAATAAATAATAATAAATAATGCCATCCTCTCAATATAATGTAACACTGCTTGACTTCTGTCTTGAAGAAATATGAATTTTCAGAGTGCGTAATCACTGTAGAAGAATTACTGATCCTTCCCTTTACTTGCATTGCCACTGCTCAGTCATGGTGTGCATTTAGTCTTCTTAATCTTCCAGGTGCTTTTGTCTACCCTGATTATGCTGGAAAGCCACATTTCCAGAATCCTGCCTGGACATATGCACTTCCCATTGTTCTCCAGATATTTTATTATCTTACTCTTTGATCACTCAGATCCTTCTCACCTGCCCAGTTGCTGCTTTGAGTTTCAAAGCATTCAAGTTTGCTAGTCTTTCAGTAGTCTGTCTGTGTCCTTAGCCAGCTTCACAACGTGTTTATTATTTCCCATCTCTCTGTACAAAACACTTCTTGTAGAGCTATCTGTAGGGGAAGATGAGCCTCTCTGGAGATATACAGCTGAGGAGTGGACTGCTTTTCCTGCCTATCTAGTTCTTCACAGAATGCTACTTGGGTCAATATCAAGTGGAGGATGGTGCTTGAAAAGCACAAAATACTGACAAAGTTTCCAGTCTTCTATCAAATTATGGAAGAGATGTGACTCATTATTGCTTCTGCACTGCAATGAGCCCCATGGTGTGTTTGGTACTAAGTCTACTAAGTTGAGGTATAAGAATGATGTAACTCGTTGAGAAAGTAAACTCGGAAGGAAAAGTTGAAGAGACTTGCAGTGTTAATGGGCCCCATTGAGGGCCATTACTTACAAAACTCCCCATGGACGTTATAGAGCAGATAATTGAAGACAGGCAAAGAACTGTGCTGGGAAAACTGTCAGAAGGGCCAAGGTCTGATCTCAGACACTGGGAGAAGAGATCTGCCATTCATGCATTACTGAGGGCCTTTCCAGGGCAGCATGTGGGATGTATGGAGTGTTTCCAAGTGAAGGACGATGGTATGACACCTCTCAGCCTATGCAAGGAAGCAACAGGTCCTCCATGCCAGGAGTATAATGCGTCTCCTCATTAGCTATGGCTAAGGGATCAAAGATTTCAGTGCAGTTGAGGCCTTCCATCCTTGCCAGCGCCTTCTACCTGCTCTGCTGCAGGTTTTCCTGTGCTTCTTGACACCTACCTGAAGGCCCTAGACACCCAACTCCATTGCCCATCTTGCTCTCACCCTGGCATTTCCCTACAGTCATGCATGTGTCTCCACCTTCTTCAGCTGTTCCTTGAAGTACAAAGCTGTGAGCTGACCACAAACTATATCTAGGTGACCTCTGGTACCACAGTACTGTCCCCTTTTGTGACATTTCTTCCTTCTTGTGTACCTAGGCTGTACTTTTTTGGGCATTTTTTTCCCATTCATGCTTTTGCCATTAACGAGAACTCTGTTATCTTGAAAACCACTATTCAACAGGAATCCCATCCCATCAGCTTTCTCGTGGCCTGTTTCAGCTGAACAGAAGCAACCTCAGCACAATCATCCAAGGGGAATACAATGGGAAATCAATGGACCAGTGAAGGGGAAATCTATAGGAATTAAAGGGAACATCTAGGGGAAGGCAAAAGACAACCTAGGGGAAGAAAAGAGACACACTGGGTAGTGCATGGGTAAACCTAGGAGAAGACAAGAGGCAGTGCAGGGGAAGGCAAGGGGAAAGCAAGGGGAAACCTAGGAAAAGGAAAGTGATCACCGACTGGAAAGCAAGGGGAAGACAAAGGCAAGCTACTGCAAGGCAAGGTGCAACTTACGAGAAGGGAAATGGGAAACATAGTGGAAAATAAAGGGAAACCTAAGGAAAGGCAAAGGGAACACAGTGGGAAGGTAATAGACAGTCAATGGGAAACCTAAAGGACTTCAGGGGGAAACCTAGTGGAAGGCAAGAAGAAACCTAGGAGAACACAAATGGCAACACAGTGAAGGAAAAGGGAAACATCAGGGAAGAGCAGGGGCAACCTAAGCGAATCACAGAATTGCAGGGGCTTGAAGGGACCTCAAGTGTCCAACCCCCCAATAAATAGGACACACGGGTAGGCGTCCAGACAGTTATTGAATAGCTCCATAAAAAGAGACTCCACAACCTCTCTGAGCAACCTCTTCCAGTGCTCCATCACTCTTACTGTAAAGAAGTCCTTCTGCATCTTTGTCTAGAACTTCATATATTCAAATTTTTGGCTGTTGTTCCTTCTCCTATCACTGTACATCATTGAGAAGAGCCTAGCCTCATCCATTTGCCTCCCACCTCCCTTTAGATATTTAAAAACATTAATCAGATGCCTCCTTTGTCTTCCTTTCTCCAGGCTGAATAAACTCAGGTTACTCAGCCATTCTTCACAAAGGAGATTCCCCAAGCCCTTTATCATCTCCATGGCCCTCTGCTGGACTCCTTTTAGGAGATCCCTGTCTGGTTTGAAATGGGGAGCCCAGAACTGGACACAGTATTCTAAATGTGGCCTCACTATGGCAGAGTAGAGAGGAAGGATCACCTCCGTCGACCTGCTGGCCATGCTCTTTCTAGTGCATCCCAGGATCCCATTTATCTTTTAGGCCACAAGGGCACACTGCTGGCTCATGACCAAGTTGTTGTTCAGCAGGACCCTCAGGGCCTTCGCTGCAGAGCTCCTCCCCAGGAGGTCATTCCCTAATCTGTTCTGTTGCATATGGTTATTCCTCCCCAGATGCAAGACTCTACACTTGCTCTTTTAAAATCTCATCAGCTTCCTCTTGCCCAACTCTCCAGCCTGTCCACGTCTTGTTGAATGGTAGCACAGCCTTCTGGTGTGTCAGGCCAGTCCCAGTGCCCACAGTGTGCCCCCACAATCCCCATCCTCAACACTGGTCCCTCATTGCCCAAGTCCCCAGTGTGTTCCAACCACACCCATTACCCTGAATGCCATTCCCTTCAACTCAGTGTATTAGATGAGTTGGACAAGCTGAGTCCTGTATGGGGAAACTGGCTGCCTGTGGCCTGGACAGGTTACTTTGGGTAAGAAACTGGCTGAGGGCCATGCCCAGAGTGTCGTGGTGAATGGAGTGAAGTCCAGCTAGCAACCTGTTTCAAGTGGTGTCCCCCAGGGCTCAGTACTGGGGCCCATCTTGTTCAATATCTTTATTGAAGACCTAGATGAGGGCATTGAGTGCACCCTCAGTAAATTTGCAGATGACACCAAGCTGGGAGGTGGTGTGGATCTGCCTGAGGGTAAGGAGGCCCTTCAGAGGGATTTAGACAGGCTGGACTGCTGGGCTGAGGTGAATGGGATGAGGTTCAACAAGGCCAAGTGTCAGGTCCTGCACTTTGGGCACAATAACCCCATGCAGCGTTATAGGCTTGGGGACGAGTGGCTGGATGAGAGTGAAGACGAAAGGGACCTGGGGTTGTTGGTTGATGCTCAGCTGAACATGAGCCGACAGTGTGCCCAGGTGGCCAAGAGGGCCGACGGCATCCTGGCCTGCATTAGAAATGGTGTGGCCAGCAGGAGCAGGGAGGCGATCATCCGCTGTACTCAGCACTGGTGAGGCCGCACCTCCAGTGCTGTGTTCAGTTTTGGGCCCCTCACTACAGGAAAGACATTGAGGCACTGGAACGTGTGCAGAGAAGGGCAATGAAACTGGTGAGGGGTCTGGAGCACAAACCTTATGAGGAGCGGCTGAGAGAGCTGGGATTGTTCAGTGCGGAGAAGAGGAGGCTCAGGGGAGACCTCATTGCAATCTACAACTTCCTGAAGGGAGGCTGTGGTGATGAGGGGTTTGCCTCTTCTCCCAGGCAATGAGCAGGACCTGAAGAAATGTCTGCAAGTTGTAGCACAGGAGGTTTAGATTAGACATAAGGAAGAAGTTTTTCTCTCAGAGAGTGTCAACGGTTTACAGCTGGTTCAGCCCGGTTCTGTGAGCAGCGGGGTGGAGGGATCCGCTGATCCTTGCCTCCGGAAAAGGGAAAAAGGAGACCTCAAAATAATTGAAAACAGCAGCAGCGATCTGAGCTGGAACAAAGTAATTCACTAAATATAGTATCAGCGAAATATAATGAGAGAGAGAGAGTATGTCTGAAAGGTGGAATGACCCCACCGCAATGCTGAGTTGAGAAGTGCAGTCCACTTGAGCTGTGAAGAAAAACAGATGGAGAAAAGCAGGCGAAGAAGGTGACCTTGCTAGGAGTTGTATCTCCTCGCTGACTGCAAAGCCCCCTGGGGAATGTAGTTGTTCTTCCCCTCTGGACAGGCACCCGGAACTTGAGCATCAGCAGTCAAACCCCGAGTGCATTACCTGATGTTATGGTGTGGAATAGTTATAACCAAAAATCATAAAACCATGACATTCCACCCCTTATTCTACATCACTACATCATGCTTAATACATACAAACAAAATATAAACACAGGTACGTACAAACCTATGTATAAACACATAGAATTACTGACTGCACTCCCTCAACATCAAATTCCCTTGTGGTACACACTGAACATCCCCGTTTATCTGCATCACCCACCAAGTGGACCCAGGTCCCTAGGCAAAAACAGTCCCGTGAAGAGGTTTGCCCTTCCCAGGAGCTGGAAAGATCTAAACCGCTTTTCCCAACATGTTCTTTACATGTACTACAGGCACCTTATCTCCCTTGACAGTATGTAGGGAGTTAGCAGGACCATCGTGATTGATCAATCCTCTAGTATTGACCAACCAGGTGGCTTCTGCCAAATGCTTCTTCCAATGTTTAAATGTTCTGCCACCCATTGCTTTCAACATGGTTTTTAACAACCCATTGTAACGTTCAATTTTATCAGAAACTGGTGCATGATAGGGAATATGGTAAATCCACTCAATGCTGTGATCTTTGGCCCAAGCATTTACAAGAGAATTTCTGAAATGAGTCCCATTATCTGATTCAATTCTTTCTGGGGTGCCATGTTGCCACAGTTTCTTGAGAGCCAATATGGTGTTTCAGGTGGTGGCATGGGGTACTGCATATGTTTCAAGTCACCCAGTGGTTGCCTCTACCACAGTAAGCACATAGAGCTTACCATTGCGAGATCGTGGCAAGGTGATATAATCAACCTGCCCCACCTCCCCATATTTGTACTTTTGTCATCTCCCTTCCCCCCAGAGAGGTCTCATCCTCTTGGCTTGTTTGATTGTGGCGTATGTGTCACAGTCATGATTTGTGCAATGGCATCCATAGTTAAGTCCACTCCTTGGTCTCTAGCCCATTTGTATGTTGCATCTCTTCCTTGATGGCCTGAGGTCTCATGGGCCCACCGAGCTAGAAGTAATTCACCCTTGTTCTGCCAGTCCAGGGCTATTTCAGCCACCTCAGTTTTGGCAGCTCGGTCTACCTGATGGTTATTTTGCTGTTCTTCAGTAACCCGACTCTTGGGCACATGAGCACCTACGTGACGCACCTTTATAACCACATTTATTGTTCAGGCAGCAATATCTTTCCACAGTTCAGCAGCCCAAATAGGTTTACCCCTTCTTTGCCAGTTATTTTGTTCCCACTGCTGTAACCACTCCCATAAGGCATTTGCTACCATCCATGAATCAGTGTAAAGATAAAGTGTAAAGCGTTAGCCACCTCTCCTGTTCAGCAACATCTAAGGCCAGTTGGACAGCCTTTACCTCTGTGAACTGACTTGATTCTCCTTTTCATTCGGTGGCCTCTGCAATTTGTTGTGTGGGGCTCCACACAGCAGAGTTCCAGTTCAGCACTGGTAGTCGAGGTGCCAGAAGAAGCTGTGTTTCAGTACCGATTACTTCAGGAGCAGCCCAAACCCCCTCATACATGGCTAAGATCTCCTTTTCAGTTGCAGTGTAGCCCTCTTCTGACCCCCTGTGCGCCCAACTCCAGAATCCCAGGGGTTGGCCTCAGGTCTCTCCTGAGGCTCTTTGCCACAAACTCCAAGTGGGACCTTTCTCTCCAGCAGCAGTGTAGAGGATGTTCTTCACATTCTGTTCCATCTGTACTGGCCCCAGGGCCACAGCACGGGCTATCTCTTGTTTAATCTTCAAAGGCTTGTTTAATCTTTTCAAAGGCTTGGAGAGGGGTGGGGGGGATGCTGCTTCTCTTAAGTGCCTGTATACTAATGGGATAGCATGGGAAATAAACAGGAAGAGCTGGAGTTCTGCATGCGGTCGCGAGGTTATGATCTCATTGCAATCACGGAGACGTGGTGGGACAGCTGGCATGACTGAAATGTTGTCATGGAGGGCTATGTGCTTCTTAGGAAAGATCGGCTGGCGAGGCGGGGTGGTGGAGTTGCTCTTTATGTGAGAGAGCAGCTAGAATGTATTGAACTCCACTTGGGAGAGAGATGTAGCAGTGGAGAGCTTGTGGGTGAGAATCAAGGGGAGTCTGGTAAGGGTGACACTGTTGTGGATGTGTACTACAGGCCCCTGATCAGGAGGAGGAGGTTGATGAGGCTTTCCATAAGCAACTGGATGTAGCGTCACGTTCCCAGGCGCTGGTGCTTATGGGGGACTTCAATTATCCAGATGTTTGCTGGACGACCAACATGGCCAGGCACGCGCAGTCCAGACGGTTCTTGCAGTGTGTTGAAGACAACTTTCTGATGCAGGTGGTGGAGGAACCGACGCGGGGGGGGGGGTGTTACTGGACCTTATTCTCACCAATAAGGAAGGACTTGTTAAGGAAGTAAAGGTTGGGGGCAGCTTGGGTTGTAGTGATCATGAGATGGTGGAGTTCAAGATCCTGAGTGGAAGAAGCAAAGCAAAAAGTAGGATTGCTACCCTAGACTTTAGGAGAGCCAACTTCGATCTCTTCTGGGACCTACTTGGAGCTGTCCCATGGGCTAGGGTATTAGAAGGTAAGAGGGCCTCTGAGAGCTGGTCAGCATTTAAACCACTCTTCTTTCAAGCTCAGGATCAGTGCATCCCTGTGAGCAAGAAATTGGGAAAAAGAGGCAAGAGACCTGTGTGGATGAGCAAGGAGCTCATGCGCAAGCTCAAAGGAAAGAAGAAGGTCCATGAAATGTGGAAAAAGGGTCTGAGCACTTGGGAAGAATACAGGAATGTAGTCACGGCCTGCAGAGATGCGACGAGAAAGGCTAAAGCCTGCCTGGAATTGAATCTGGCTAAAGTGATAAAGGATAATAAAAAAGGCTTCTTCAAGTATGTTAACAGCAAAAGGAAAACCAAAGAGAATGTGGGTCCCTTACTAAGTGAGGGAGCGGTTCTGGTAACGGGGGATGCTGAGAAGGCAGAGATACTGAGTGCTTTCTTCACTTCTGTCTTCAGTGAAAAGGCTCTCCCTCAGGTTTCCCACACCCTGGAGGATAGTGAGAGGGTCTGGGGAATGGGAGACTTCCCTTTAGTCAGGGAAGAGGTGGTCCAAGAGCGCCTAGGCAGTACTAAGGTCCACAAGTCCATGGGACCTGAGGGGTGCATCCACGTGTGCTGAGGGAGCTGGCGGAGGTCATTGCCAAACCTTGTTCAACATCTTCATCAATGACCTTGATGAGGGGATAAGTGGCCACCCTCAGCAAGTTTGCTGATGACACAAAGTTGGGAGGATTGGCTGACATGCCTGAAGGCTGTGCTGCCATTCAGCAAGACCTGGACAAGCTGGAGAGCTGGGCAGTAAGAAACCGGATGAGGTTCAACAAAAGCAAGTATAGAGTCTTACACCTGGGGAGGAATAATTGCATGCATCAGCACAGCTGCTGGAGAGGAGCAGTGCAGAGAGGGACCTGGGCGTCCTGGTGGACGACAGGTTGGCCATGAGCCAGCAGTGTGCCCTCGTGGCCAAAAAGGCCAATGGCATTCTGGGGTGCATTAAAAAGAGCGTGTCCAGCAGGTCAAGGGAGGTGATCCTCCCCTCTACTCTGCCCTGGTAAGAACTCATCTGGAGCACTGTGTCCAGTTCTGGGCTCCCCAGTACAAGAAAGACTCTTGGACCTCTTGGAAAGAGTCCAGCGGAGGGCCACAAAGATGGTGAAGGGCCAGGAGCATCTCTGCTATGGAGAAAGGCTGAGTGAACTGGGTCTGTTCAGCCTCGAGAAAAGAAGACTGAGAGGGGACCTGATCCAGGTCTGTAAGTATCTGAGGTGTGGGGGGGCAGAAGGGCGAGGACAGACTCTTTTCAGTGGTAAATGGAGACAGGACAAGGGGAAACGGCCGGAAACTGCAGCACAGGAAGTTCTGCACCAATGTGCGAAGGAACTTTACAGTGAGGGTGACGGAGCACTGGAACAGGCTGCCCAGGGAGGTGGTGGAGTCTCCTTCTCTGGAGATGTTCAAGACCTGCCTGGATGCCGACCTGTGCAACCTGGTGTAGGGAACCTGCTTTGGCAGGTTGATGATCTCTGGAGGTCCCTTCCAACCCCTACAATTCTGTGATTCTGTGAACTGGGTCTATTTAGCTTTGAGAAAAGACGACTGATAGGGGATCTAATCCAGGTTTATAAATATCTGAGATGTGGGGGCCATAGTGGTGAGGCCAGTCTCTTCTCAGTGGTACATGGAGACAGAAAAGGGGAAACAGACATAAGCTGCACCATAGGAAGTTTTGAATGAATGCGTAAGAACTTCTTTACGGTGAGATGATGGAGCGCTGGAACAGGCTGCCCAGGGGGGTTGTGGAGTCTCCTTCTCTGGAGATACTCAAGTCTTGCCTGGACGCCTACCTGTGCGACCTGGTTTATAGGGGGTTTGGTCTGCCAAAGCCCCTGCTTTGGCAGAGGGTTGGTCTCGATGATCTCTAGAGATCCCTTCCAACCCCTACAATTTTGTGATTCTGTGATTCCCAGCAACATCCCAGCACATACCATTACCATCCCAGAATATCCCAGCACCATTCCACACCATCCCAGCACATGCCATTTCCATCTCAGCACAACCCCAGCACCATTCCACACCATCCCAGCACATCACAGCACAATCCCAGCATAATCCCAGCACATCACAGCCCCATCTATGCACCTTCCAAGCACATTCCAGCACATTCCCAGCACCATCCCAGAACATCCTAGCACCATCCCAGCACATTCCATTACCATCCCAGCACCACCGCAGTATATACCAGTACTATCCCAGCACCATACCAGCATATCCAGGCACATCCCAGCACATCCCAGCACCACAGCAGCACCACACCAGCACCATCCTAATACCATCGGACACCAACCTATGCCATCCCAGCACATAACAGTACCATCCCAGATCATCTCAGCACCATCCCAGCTCAAACGAGTACCAAACCAGCACCACTCCAGCACATCCCAGCATGATCCCAACACCTCCAAGCACCACCCCACACAATACCAGTACCATTGGACACCCACACCATCCCAGCACACACAAGTACCATCCCAGCACCACCCCCGTATATACCAGTACTATCCCAGCAGCATCCCAGCACATCCGAGTAGCATCCCAGGACCATCCAGAACCATCCCAGCACAACCCAGCACATCCCAGTACAACACACACCATCCAAGCGCATTCCAGCACATCCCACACTAACCCACACCATCCCAGCACGTCCCACCGCACACCAGCACCATCACAGCTCATCCCGGCACTATCCCTGCACACCCAGCACATCCCAGCACATACAAATACCGTCCCAAAATACCCCAGCACCATCCCAGCACATGCCATTTCCATCCCAGCACAACCCCAGCACTTTTCCACGCCATCCTAGCACATCGCAGCACAATCTCAAACCATCCCAGCACCATCCCAGCACCATCCCAGCACCATCTCAGCGTATACCGCTACCATCCCAGCACATACCAGTACCACCCCAGAGCATGTCAGCACAATCCCAGCCCCATCTAAGCACCTTCCAAACACATCTCAGTGCATTCCGTTACCATCCCAGAAAAACCCCAGCATATGCCACTACTAACCTAACACCATACCAACACATCCAAGCACATCCCAGAACATCCCAGCACTACACCAGCACCATCCCACACCATTCCAGAACCATCGGACACCATCCCAGCACTGTCCCAGCACCATACCAGCATCTCCCAACAGCGTTCCAGCACATCCCTGCACATACAAATGCCGTCCCAAGACATCCCAGCACCACTTCAGCACATTCCAATACTATCCCATCAATCTCAGCACATACCAGCACCATCCCAGCAGATACCAGTACCATCCCAGAACATCTCAGCACTGTCCCAGCACACTCCAGTACCATCCCTGCACCATGCCAGCACATAACAGCACCATCCCAGAACATCTCAGCACCACTCCAGCACATACCAATACCGTCCCAGCACAACTCCTGCACATCCCAACAAAATCATACACCATCCCAGCACATGCACATTCCAGAACCTCCTAGCACCATCCCAGAATATCCCAGCACCATCCCAGTGCATCCCAGCACCATCCCAGAACATCCCAGTATATCCCAGCACATTCCAGCCCCAACCCAGAACTTCCCAGTACATCCCAGCACATCTCATCCCAGCCACTGCATCCCAGAACATCCCACCACTTCTCAGCACATCCCAGTATGTCCCAGCACAATCCCAGCTGCATCCCACACCATCTCAGCACATCCCAGCTGCATCCCACAACATCTAAGCTGGTCCCAGCCCCATCCCGGCATAACCCAGCACGTCCCACACAGTTCCACACTATCCCAGCACCTGCCCATCACCTTCCCAGCACATTCACAGGACCAGCTCACAACACCCCAGCCACATACCAGCACTATCCAAGGACATCCCAGCACCATTCCAGGACATCCCAGCATATCCCAGAACCATTCCACACCTTCCAAGCTCCATCCCAGAACATCCCAGCACATCAAAGCAGATTCCAGAGTCATCCCACACCATCCCTGCACAACCCAGCACCATCCCAGCACCATCCCAGCCCATCACAGCCCTTTACCAGCACCATCCAAGGACATCCTAGAACCATTCCAGGACATCCCAGCATATCCCAGAACCATTCCACACCTTGCCAGCACCATCCCAGAACATCCAAGCACATCCATGCACCATCCCACCACCATCTCAGCACCATCCCATAACACTCCAGCATGTTCAAGGATGATCCCACACCATCCCAGCATGTCCCAGTACAACCCAGCACCATCCCAGCTGCATCCCACACTATCCCAGCACATCCCAGACGGTCCCAGCCCCATCCAGGCATAACCCAGCACATCCCATACAATTCCACACCATCCCAGCACCATCCCACAACACCGCAGCATGTTCAAGGATGATCCCAGCACATCCCAGCACATCTCATCCCAGCGGCTGCATCCCAGAACATCCCACCACTTCGCAGCACATCCCAGCACCATTCCTTCACATTCTCAAACCATCCCATCCCCAGCCCAGCACATCCCAGCACATCCCAGCACCATACCAACACATCCCAGAATGTCCCAGTATATCCCAGCACATTCCAGCCCCAACCCAGAACTTCCCAGTACAACCCAGCACATCCCAGCACTGCAAAGCACATCCCAGCATCATCCCACACCATCCCTGCACAACCCCGCACAATCCCAAAACATCTCAGCACTTCCCAGCCCCATCCCAGCACATCCCAGCACCATCTCAGCACGATCCCACAACACCCAACCATGTCCAAGGATGATCCCAGCACATCTCATCCCAGCTGCTGCATCCCACAACATCCCAGCACCATCCCAGCATCGTCCCGTCCCATCCCATCCCAGGACCGTCCCAGCCACATCCCAGCACATCCCAGTATATCTGAGCACCATCCCAGCAAAATCAAATCACAATCCCACACCATCCCAGAACATTCCCACAACTTCCCAGCACATGCCAGCACCATCCCAGCACCATCCCAGCACGTCCCAGCCCCATCCATGCACAACCCAGCACCATCCCAGCACCATCGCAGAGCCATCGCACATCATCCCAGCAAGTCCCAGCAAAATCCCATCACAAGCCCACACCATCCCAGCACATGCCAGCACATCCCAGCACGATCCCAGCATTGTCCCAGCCCATCCCAGGAGAGTCCCAGCCCATTCCAGGAGCGTCCCAGCCACATCCCAATACATAGAATCATAGAATCATAGAATCACCAAGGTTGGAAAAGACCTAAAAGATCACCCAGTCCAACCGTTCACCTATTCCCAATAACTCCTACTAAACCATGTCCCTCAACACAACATCCAGTCTTTCCTTGAACACCCCCAGGGTCAGTGACTCCACCACCTCCCTGGGCATCCATTCCAGTGCCTGACCACCCTTTCTGAGAAGTAATACTTCCTAATGTCCAGCCTGAATCTCCCCTGCCGTAGCTTGAAGCCATTCCCCCTGGTCCTATCACTAATGACATGAGAGAAGAGGCCGACCCCCAGCTCACTACAACCTCCCTTCAGGAAGTTATAGAGAGCAATGAGGTCTCCCCTGAGCCTCCTCTTCTCCAGGCTGAACATTCCCAGCTCCTTCAGCCTCTCCTCAGCAGCCCTGTGTTCCAGACCCCTCACCAGCTTTATTGCCCTCCTTTGAACACGTTCCAGGGCCTCAATGTCTTTCTTGCAGTGAGGGGCCCAAAACTGGACACAGTACTCGAGGTGCGGCCTCACCAGTGCTGAATACAGGGGAACAATCACCTCTCTGTTCCTGCTTGCAACACTGTTTCTGATGCAAGCCAGGCTGCCATTGGCCTTCTTGGCCACCTGGGCACACTGTCGGCTCATGTTCAGCCGAGCATCAATCAATACCCCCAGGTCCATTTCCTCTACACAGTCCTCCAGCCACACCGCCCCAAGCCTGTAGCGTCGCCTGGGGTTGTTGTGGCCGAAGTGCAGGACCCGGCATTTGGCCTTGTTGAAACTCATCCTATTGGCTTCAGCCCAGCTCTCCAGCCTGTCCAGATCCCTCTGTAGGGCCTCGCTACCCCCAGGCAGATCCACACTTCCAGCCAATTTGGTGTCATCTGCGAATTTACTGAGGGTGCACTCGATGCCCTCATCGAGGTCATCAATAAAGATATTGAAGAGGACAGGCCCCAGCACCGACCCCTGGGGAACACCACTCACAACCGGTCGCCAGCTGGATTTGACTCCATTTACCACCACTCTCTGTGCCCGGCCCTCCAGCCAGCTCCTTACCCAGCCAAGAGTGTATCCATCCAAGCCTCTGGCTGCCAGCTTCTGCAGGAGAATGCTGTGGGAGACAGTGTCAAAGGCTTTGCTGAAGTCTAGGTAGAACATCAACAGCCTTTCCCTCATCCACCAGATGGGTCACTAGATCATAGAAGATCATAGAAGGAGATCAGGTTGGTCAAACAGGACCTGCCCTTCATGAACCCATGCTGGCTAGGCCTGATCCCCCGATCACCCTGCACATGCCGCATGATCTCCCTCAAGACAATCTGCTCCATAACCTTCCCTGGCACCGAGGTCAGGCCAACAGGCCTGTAGTTCCCCGGATCCTCCTTACGACCTTTCTTATAAATGGGAGTCACACATCCCAGTATATCTGAGCACCATCCCAGCAAAATCACATCACAATCCAACACCATCCCAGCACATGCCAGCACCATCCCAGTACCATCCCAGCCCCATCCCTGCACAACCAGGACCACCCCAGCACGTTCCAGCACCATTCAAGCACATCCCAGCATAGCCTAAGTCCATCCCAGGTCCATCCCAGAACATCCCAGCACATTCCAGCCCGATCCCAGTACAACCCAGCCCCATACCAGCACAATCCCACGCCATCCCAGTTCATCCCACACCTGTGGGGCTCCAGCACAGGAGGCAGCCAAGGATTTTTGCCCAGCCTTCCCTGCAGGCACTTCTGCACGCAAAGGCTGAGGAGAACTTTCCATCACACGCTGCCATCTACACAGCTGCGTAGCAGAGTTATGTAAGTTGCAGTGCTGCCAGGTGGGCAGTTGGCTGGCACTCAGCAGCTTTCCCCATACTCTCTCCTGGCCATGTGAAACAATCCTCAACAGCAGCATGGAAGAACATTTGGGTTTTCTTACTGGAGAGATCTGTGATGCACAGAGACAAAGCCAACAGGACACTGGGAGCACGCAGCACACACAAAACAGGGACTACCCAGGCTTCTCATGGAGTAGAAATCACTGGGCACTGAAAAGCTGAACCCTGCCTGAACTACTGCAGCCACATACGAGCAGAGAGTGTGAGATCACAGAATCACAGAATCACAGAATCACCTGGGTTGGAAGGGACCTCAAGGATCATGTAGTTCCAACCCCCCTGCCTAGCAGGGCCACCAAACATCCACATTCAGATCAGGTTGCCCAGGACCCCGTCCAACCTGGCCTTGAACACGTCCAAGGATGGGGCATCCACAACCTCCCTGGGCAGCCCGTTCCAGGGCCTAACCACTCTCCTTGTGAAGAAATGAAGGCTGCTGACTCACCTTTGGCATCCAGCCCAGGCTCAGCAACAGGATTCTGCTTCGGTACTTCACCGAGAGGACCTGCAGGCACAGCTGTAATCAGACACAGGTGAGGACAGCTTCCACTGCACCTTGGTGCCTGCTCTTTCTGCAGTGACCTGCGAGGACTGGCGGCGGGTCGGGGAAAGACATGGCCCAAACGGCAAACGTAGAGCTTCTCTCCTCCAAAGAGTGGCAAGGGCTGCTTTCCCACTGAAATGGGACAGTTAGCCAAGTAAAGAAATACTCAGGACTGTTCCGTGTACAGAACAGGGCCTTTAAGGCACAAAGAAACTTGAAAGACCTTTGGAGGCTCTTAAGTACCTGCATAAACTACGACACCGCTAATTTTTCCTGCCTTCGAGGACACTCACAACTTACCTCTGGGTTTTCCCTGAGGCACAAAAGCAGTATCCACCCAATCCTCTGGATAAGGAGCATCAGTGCCATCATCTAGAATCCAGAACAGGTGACACATTCCCATGGCATGTTGAGATCTCCTTTTCCCCAAGGGACTAGGGAAGGCTCAGGTAAGGCGATGGGAGACTCGGGCTGTGATCGCCAAGGCTGCAGAGCGGCCAGGGCGACCTGGAGCCTGGCACTGGGCAGCTTTCCAAATGCTCTCTCCAGGCCATGTGCAACGCTCCGCTTGGACCGCTCGGAAGGGCAAACAGCCATCAGGGCTTTCGTACTGGGAAATCCCTGCTGCATCTCACACTAAAGCTTCTTCAGCCACATTTCCCCTTCAACTCTCCCCACCCCACCCACTCTCCCCTCCCTTCCCCTCCCCTTCCCCCTTGCCTTATGCCCAACTTACCTCTCCTGCTCTTCACGGAATTCATCTGGATTCTCCTGCTCTTTGCTGCTACTCTTGCCTGGCTTTCCTTCGCAATGCTGTGCATTACTCTTTCCATATTTCTTGCCAGCCATTCTTCTCTTAGCTCTTATTCTTCAGTTTTTACTTGGCTTTTTTTCGTTATCTTTTTTCCTTTTTTTTCCTTTTGTTTTTACAGACATCTGTACAACCACATTCTCCTATATCCTCCACCAGCCCCCTATATCCCTCCCCACAGCTCTCCCCAGCCCCTGGAGCCCATCCACAAACCCCCCCAAGATCCGTCCCAAAGAAGCCATGTGGTGAGCTGCAGCCGTACATCTCAGTCTGGGGAGCTGAAAACTGGCCAAAGAGGCCACGAGGACAGGAATGTTTCCCTATACCGTGTCCCCCCGGAACCTCCTCGCAGCCCTCTATTGCCCCAAATCCCCCAGACCCACCCCTGCAGCCCCGTGTACCCAATCCCCTGCCACAGCCCACTCCAGCCCCGTGAGCCTCCCTGCACCCCAACAGCCTTCTGCAGCCCCCTGCCCCCCCGCAGCTCTCCCCAGCTCCCCACAGCTTCCTCGCCCCCTCTATTTCCCCGTCAGCCCCCTGTATCTCTCCCACAGCTCCCGGGAGCCCCATACCGGTCCCACATCCACCCCACATCCACAGCCCGTCCCATATACATCCCACTTCCCCACACCTCATCCTGTCTCCATCCACATCCCCACATCCCCACATCCCAGCCCCGCTCCCAGCCCCTCACCCCACACGGAGGTGGCTGATGGCTGCGCACGCTTCCTTCCCTGTCCCGGAGCCGCTCTCCGTCCCTCCCGGCTCCGGCGCTGCTGTCCTCAGCGATTCTGTGCCGCAATTCCGTTTCGGTGCTGCCAGGACAGCTCCAAAGCGCAGCGGCTGTGGGACCGGCACCGTGTGAGGGGAGAGCCGGCTGCCAACGGCCATTCCCGCGCGCTGCGCCTCAGCCAATCGGAGCTGGCGGCGCTGCCGCTGACCAATGAGAGGCACGAACCGGCCGGAACTGGCCCTGACCAATGAGAGTTCGGGGGCGGAGCGGAGCTGCGATGGTGGAGGGGCTCGGGGTGTTTTTGTGGCAGAAAATCTCCGATTTAAGTGGAAAAACTGGGATTTCTGGGAGAAAATCCCAGATTTCAAGGGAATACCTGCGATTGCTGGCAGAAAACCCTTTAATCCCTGTTTTTCCCCCAAAATCTCGGGTTTTCTCCCAGAAATCCCTGTTTTTACCCATTAAATCTGGCTTTTTCTCCCAGAAATCCCTGTTTTTTCCCCTTCAATCTGGGGTTTTCACCAAGAAATCCCTGTTTTAATCCTTAAATCAGGGGTTTTCTCCAGAAATCCTGGTTTTTATCCTTAAATCAGGGGTTTTCTCCAGAAATCCTGGTTTTTATCCTTAAATGTGGATTTTTCTCCCAGAAATCCCTGTTCTTCCCCTTAAATCTGGGGTTTTCTCCCATAAATCCCTGGTTTACCCCTTAAATGTGGCTTTTTCTCCCAGAACAACACCTCATTGTGGACTCACAATACCCCATTGTGACATAGCAATGCCCTATTATGACCTCAAAATACCCCATTGTGACGTCACAATTCCCCATTATGACATCACAATGCCCTTTAATTCATTATGACATCACAGAGCCGTGTATGACGAGGGAGAGCCCCTTGTGCACCCTATGGGCAAAACGGGTTGACCTGATAGCCGTGTTCTGCCATAGAGTTCTACGGGTTGACCTGATGGCCGTGCTTTCTCTTTAGCTCTATACGGGATGATCTGATGCCCGTGTACTCCAATAAAGCTCTATGGGTTGATCTGATGTCCATTCTCTCCCATAGAGCTCTACGGGTTGACCTGATGACCATGTGCTCCTGTAATGCTCTGCGGGTTGACTTGATGGCCGTGCGCTCCCATAGTTTCTACTTCTCCTCCAGACAGGCTCCTGGAATTTGAGCATCAGCAGTCAAACTCCCAGTGCATTACCTGATGTTATGGTGTGGAATGCTGATAACCCAAATCATAAAACCATGACATTCCCCCCCTTATTCTACATCACTACATCATGCTTAATACATACAAACAAAATAGGAGTCGTCCCCAGACTCGTTAAGGAAAAGGGTGACAGAAAACAAAGGGGAAACCACTGGGTACCAATGTGACAGCTTTGTATGGGGGGGAGGGGTGGGGAAGTTTGGTGGGAAAGAAAACACTGGTGAATTCTATTTCTCTCCACCTCAATAAGGCTTTCCTCACTCTCTCCCACGACAGCCTCATAGGCAAGTTGATGACATACCAGCTAAAAAAGAGGGCTATGAGGTGGGCACAAAACTACCCCAAGGGCCAGACAGAGAGGGCTGCAAGAACTGGCAAAAAGCTCAGCTGGAAGCCAGTTGATAGAAAGGTGCCTTGGCCTCTACCCAGCACCAGTAACGTTCCACCACTCCACCAGGGACCTGGCAGCACAGTCTGCAGATGATGCAGAGGTACGAGGAGCAGTTGAAACAGCACATCATAGTGCAGTAATTCAAACGCAGAAACTCCAAGGAGCGACAGGAAAACACTTGGCAGAGCAATCGCCCCTCATGGCTCAGCAAAGTGCCCTCACAGCACCCTGGTACAACACGCGGCACTGCCGTAACGCGCTTGAAGCCACTGGAGCTGAAGCAGCGCAGCACGGCTCAGTGTCCTCCGAGGCACATTCCCCTGCCGCCCACCCGCTGCCCTCTCCTCCTCCCCGCTCCCAGCGCTGCTCTTCACGCCATCCCACCCACACCTCACCTCCTCGTGCCCCAACGCCAGGCTGATGTGCAGGCCACGGCTGCCCGTGTGCAGCTGGGCTTCCTGGGGCAAACAGCAACCCTCAGCACAGCCCAAGGCTGAGAAAGCCACCAGGAAGAGAGGCAAGCTCAAGGGGCTGAGTGCAGGGACACCTTTCTTCCTCCGGGGCCGCTTCCCCTCCTTTGTGCTTTTGCTAGCGATCCTTGGAGAGCAAAGGGATGCTCACAGCCTGTGGCCAGCAGTTACGGATGGGCTGAAAGGCCACCTGTTGGGAAGACCAACAAGGAAACGGGGGAAAACCAGCAGAATTTCAGGGGAGAGCCGACTGGTTCATGGCCCCGCGATTGCCAGCCCAAGCACGGGACCTTTTACCAGCTACAGAAAGAGGCAGCACCGTGTTTAAAAAGTTGGTTTTGCTTTTATTCAATACAAAAGGCTCTGGGTTGTATTTATCAACACAGCCCAAAATGAAACCCCAGCGTCCAGGGTTTCTGCTTAGCAATGAGTCATTCAGCCTCCAGGCAGACACAAGGAGAAGCCTGATCCTATGGCTACGTCAGCTCCTCTCCCTCCAGGCCCGGCTTGCCGTACTTCAATCTCACACTACACTGGCCCTGGCCCTGAAGAGACGCAGCCTGAAGGAACACAGCCTCTCCATGTCTTGCCATAGATGCAGACCTGCTGGCAAGCCCTCTTTGCTTGGAATGCAGCACAAGCCCTTCCCTTCCAGGTGCCTCAGTTCTGCGGCACTGTCTGTGACAGGGAAAGCACGGCCATGCCAGAAAACTGGACGCTGACTCAGTCCGCTGCCTTTGGTGCCACCTCTGAGGAAGCATTCCAGCTGATTCGAGTGTCCTGTGGGCCTTCTCGCTCAAGCCCTTCTCGGTTCTTTTTGCTCTCCTTCTGGGCTTTCTTCCTCAGCAGAGCAGCACTTGCCTTGGCTTTCTTCACTGTCTCGCCAGACAGAGTCCCAAGACTGTGCCAGTCCTACAAGAATCAAGGCAGAAACGGTCAGGGAACCTTCACAGGTAACAAGGGGCTGACAGCTCGCCTGGGGAGCTCAAGTCACCGCCCGGGCAGCTTTGGCTGCCAGCACTGGAAACCGCCTTCCTGCCATCAGGGCACGCCAGAAACTCCAACTCCACCTCTATCTCCTTCCCCAAAGTCCCATACGAACTGGAACCCAAAGCCATCTCCTGCAAGGCAGTGCCTGCACAGGGCTTGGACACTGCCTGGCAGCACACACAGCACAGCAGCAGCAGCAGCAGATGAGCTTGCACCCCAAGGCTCCTGGCGTGCATCAGGAACACGCGCACATGAAAGGAAGGGCAGGACAAACGACGGCACTCTCAGCAGTGCCGGGCACAGCACCGTAGGCCACAGCTACAGATTGTTCCCTCCCTGCCCATTGCCTGTGCCTTTCTATCAGCCTCAGAGAGCACGACTTACTGGCTTATGGCACCTGGAAACTGGCACAATTACAGCCAGCGCACAGAGCAGCTGCAAAGTGGCTCCACAGAAGAGATGGTGGCGCAGCACGTTCTCCGCCAGTGTGGGCTCGGGGATCTCAGCTGGGAGAAATGCCCTTCAGCAGCCACACAGCAGGCAGCCCGCTGCTCTCCTGCTCTCAAGGAGGCTGCTTTCTACAATAGGGGAGAAGGAGTCGTTATTCTCTCATGCACACTGTTGTTACAGGCTGACTTAGAGAGCTGTTCTGAACATCTCCTTGGTCTACTGACCCAATAACAATGAAGGACACGAAACTTGCAGCTGCGTCGTCTTTTACCGCCTGCCAAGGAAAAGATTCCTCAAATTTGAGCATTGCTCCACTTGCAGACGAGGGGAGCAGGAGCTGAAAAGGACAGGTGGACACAAAAGAAGGGCAAAGCTTAACAGAAAGCAGACCTGCTGCAGACAGTGCCACCAGCTGTGAACAGCAGTGCCTTAGTGCACGCTCACAGTAAGGCACACCTACCTTGCAAGGGCTGCTGAGGAAGGTTGTGACACAGGCACCTATTGCTCAATTGCTCCCCTGAGTCCTAACTCCATTTCTCAGCCACTCACATTCCTCGATGTTCTGCAACAGAAAAGTCACAAGATGGAAATTCAATTCATTGCAGACATCCTCAAACCTCCCTTCTCAGGGCAGTCGCACTCATTTCTCTGCATGAGAACTCGGGGAGGGCTTACCAAGTCAGCAGCATTTACTGCCAGTTGGCAGCAGCAACCTATGCCTAACTCTACACTCCTAACAGTAACCTATGCCTAACTCTAAACTCCTAACAGTAACCTATGCCTAATGCTAAAACTGAACTGAACACTAAAACTAAGCTAACACTAAAATCAACAACAAAGCCCAGAAGTGGCACCTAACTCCTACGGGGGGAAGATGGAACTGGGGGCCCGCAGAACCGCAGAGGAGCAACAAGGTGGAGGAGGAGCAGATGTCAGCAATGCCACCCAGCTAATGCCGGGGGTGGGGGCCGCGCAGCGGTTAAGGAGCCGAGCGCCCGGACCAGCGATGGTGAAGCTGTGAGCACGCCAACACGGGGCCTGGCACAGTGGTGTGGTGCCAGGCCAGCTGTGCCGCAGGCGGATCCACCTCCATGGGCTCCTCTGGAGGCGGATCCACCTCCATGGGCTCCTCTGGAGGCGGATCCACCTCCATAGGCTCCCCATGGTGGCTCACAGCGCTGGCCCGGGCGCGATGGAACCGGGCTCTCTTCCTCCTCTCCCTCCTCTGCCTGATGGTCATGGTGGGCCCCCTCCTCCTCTTCGGTTCTGGGGCCCCCAGCTCCCTCTTCCCATTTATAACTACGCTCTCTTCCACTCTCGCTCTCTTCGTGCTGGACATGGCTGCCACCTGCCCAGCACTCTCAGAGACGAGTGCGCCGGGTGGGGCGGCAGTGACCAAGGTGACGGCTGTGACATGGGCAAGGTTCCACAATGGCACCTGTGCTGCTGGGAGTGGCATTCCGCACGGGATGAGGAGGGGGCTGCAGGGCACGGGACGGCAGCGAGAAGGCGCTCCCTGTGCCCAGTGGGCAGCCCTTCTCTGCGGCCAGCAACAGGGCACAGAGGAGCCGAAGCCAAGGAAAGGGACCGCAGCCTCCTTTGCCCTCTGCACATCACATACAGGCAGTTCATTACCAGGGCACTGACGTTGCATTTCCTGAACATGCAGCGTTTGGGACGCTGCCTTACTCCTGTGTTTGCATCAAATGCAACACGGAAGAAAACGCGCAGTGATTTCCCATTTCTAATGAAATAAAAGTGGTGAAGCAACAACTGATGTTTTCAGAATTGCTGTCACAGTTATCCTGTAGGTACGGGAATCCAAGCCTCCACCACCTGCTGCTTTAACTGCAGCTACATTTAACTCACCTATTGTGCCACTCACATTAGGAAGCTCTTGCATTCCCTCACTCAGAGTACAGAAACATTTCTATTTCTCAAAGTTAAGATATTATTTATAATAAGATTTAATTTATTATAGGATATTATTTCATATCTTTGAGGCAACAGACCAATCATCGGACAAATTCCATGTGGGTATGAAATGTCTGCACCCACCCTGCTCTCAGGAGGTGCAGTGTATGAACGGTGACATTTAAAGCCACACAGCAGATTATGTCCTGCCACAGTGACTTTCCTTCTGCTCATTTATACCACTTCCTTACTGTTTGACTTCTTTCTCATTTGAGGACAGCAAGTCGTCTCACTGACTTAGCAGTTCACAGCAAGCATCATAACTCCTTAAAATTTAATTCCTTTCTTGATTAAACCACACACACACACACATACACACACATACTAGAAGGTCTACTAGGTCAAACAGTTTAGAAAACCCCCACTTTAAAAGCTTTTGGCAATTTCTGTTACGCAGCAAAAGACAGATGTGACATGTATTTCGGTGTGCTAAAAATAAGAGAAAAGAAAAGGCAGCAGAAAATTCATTCAGCTCATAGCCGGGTGGAAGAGGACCTTGGCTGACCGTAGTTATGCCCGAGTTGGAGGACTTGCTGGCTGCTCTTGTCTTGGTGTGGATGTGCTGAGCGCAGCAGCTGCAGGAGCTTTTGTTGTTGCTGCTGCTGCACCCTCAGGGCTCAGTTCTGAAGATGTTTTGCAGCTGCCAGTGAACTGCACTGGCCCCTCCGTTCTCTGTGGACGTGGATGCAGAACCGTTCACACTTCCTCACGCTAGACGTGTCAGAAGGAAAGAAAAATCTTTACTTGGTGTTTCTCTCCTCATTGGAAAGCTATTTCAGAATTTGTAAGTCACAAAAGTAAACGTGCAAAAGGTGGTGGTTTGAAGTCAGGCACACATGTAGCCACATTTTCTACTTCACACACAAAAGGCAGCTTAGCTGCACTCTGTAAAAATGCTTCAGTCCAAGAACTGCTATCAGCTGCACAGCTTTGACATTACAAAGAAAAGTTATTCACCAAACAACTTGTCTGCATTCTCTGAACATTGGATGATTGTAAAGAAAAAGCCACCTGCTTGCACTGATTGATTTCCCATTTACTATTTGCAACAACTTCAGAGGCAGCATGCGTAACAGTGTCAAGAAGAGATGTGACACAACATGGAAAAGTTAAGGCTGTGGAAGGGAGAATACATGCCTTCTGTAAACGCCGTCAGACTTTTTTCCCATGCAGGCCATTTGGGAGGCAGTATTAAGAACTGTACTCAAGTCTTATTACTAAGCTACACTGCCTTTATCTTTTCAAATAATTACTGCAGCCTGGTTTTCCATCCAGCCTCAGTACTTATGAACTGTGACAACGAGGTCACCAAAACACATGGCAGTGTATGCATGGGGAGGAGTCAACCTGAAAACACCTAGCACTGTCTTCAAGTTTTGTAGTTTCTAAATTATAAGATAGACTAAAAAACGTGTTTGTTTTCATGCAATCAATGTTTGAAGTGCTGCTGTTTCAAATAATTTAACCAGGACTGCAGAAACAAATTCCTAGTCTTCCAAGTCCCAGTATTGTCTACTTGAGACAGTTCTTTAAGTCCTTCAGCAGGTTTGCTCCCAGGTCTCATTAAAATTAATTGAATACAACAGCAGCACTCTCTCATGCCCTTTTGGCACCAGCTCCAACATATTTAGCAGCATGGCTACAATCATCACTTATCAGTTGCGGGAACAAGAAATTACTCATAAGAGGAACAATGATACAGAATGCAAGCTGTTAAAATAGAAGTTATGTATCCCAGAATTTACCATTGTCATGTTTCTATGCTTTTTTGTTTTTGGGTTTCAGTATTCCACATCAGAACATCATGTAGTGTACGGGGCATTTAAGTGTCACTGCCCCAATTCCAAGTACCTATCCCTGTACATTACAGAAGTCACGGGATCTGGCCCTTCCGGGTGGGGGGGGCGCTCTCTTGCTGCCTTGCAGTGGGTGCTGGAGGTGCTTTCCTGGCCGTTCCAAGCTTTTCAGGTTTGACTCGGTCCCGGGAACTCTCTCTCATATTATCTAATTTATTAATCTCAATTTCAATTACATTGCATATATTGTGTTATCTTGTATTCCGATATTATAGTAAAATAAGTTTTCCTCCATAGATTGCTGCCGCTGCTCTTTTCCTCCCTTCCTTCCTTCCCATTTTTTGTGGGACTGGGGTGAGGAGGGGGTGGGGGGGGGGTGGGGGGGAAGGGCAGTAGCCTGTTGCCCCGTCACAGACACAGATTGATCTGTTCAACCCCGTGACACTGTGCCTATGTGCCACCATTAAAGCCAGCAGAGCTGTGCCAATGTGCCACCATCAAAGTCAGCAGAGCTGTGCCAATGTGTCACCATCAAGCCCAGCAGAGCTGTGCCAATGTGTCACCATGAAGCCTAGCAGAGCTGTGCCTATGTGCCACCATCAAGCCCAGCAGAGCTGTGCCATGTGTCACCATCAAAGTCAGCAGAGCTGTGCCATGTGCCACCATTAAACCCAGCAGAGCTGTTCCATGTGCCACCATGAAGCCCAGCAGAGCTGTGCCAATGTGTCACCATGAAGCCCAGCAGAGCTGTGCCTATGTGCCACCATCAAGCCCAGCAGAGCTGTGCCATGTGCCACCATCAAGCCCAGCAGAGCTGTGCCATGTGTCACCATCAAAGTCAGCAGAGCTGTGCCATGTGCCACCATTAAACCCAGCAGAGCTGTTCCATGTGCCACCATTAAGCCCAGCAGAGCTGTGCCAATGTGCCACCATTAAACCCAGCAAAGCTGTGCCAATGTTACCATTAAGCCCAGCACAGCTGTGCCAATGTGTCACCATTAAACCCAGCACAGCTGTGCCAATGTGTCACCTTTAACCAGTCAAGTCAGACAGACCAAGACTACGATGCTGACCTGTAACCAGGCACAGTGCAGCTCCAACTCCTTCTGCAGTCACTGGAGCAGCTTCCCCACCTCCAGATCTACAGGCAATATGCACACAAAGCACAGCAAGTCCGTCCATGCTCCACACTCACAGAGAACAAGCTGACAAGTTGAACGTTTACATTAATTATGCTAAGTCACTATTCAATGCAATGAATAAGCTTTTTGGAGAAAATAAATAAAAAGAGAGAAATCCCCACCATCTTCTACTACTCACGAGCCAGGAAATGCAGCAGGCATCCCTTCATCCTCACCACCACAAAGTGTCAGCAGTCCCAGTGCCCGTCTCCAGTCCTGCCCCTTTTGAGTCCCTCTCCTGCCTCTGATGTAGCCCGACCAGGCCCTGTTCTGCCCCCATTCCGTTTAGCCCATTCCTAATCTCATCTTGTCCCTGGATCCTCCACCTTACCTTGCCTGTGTTCCTGTCCCTACCCCAACCCTACCACTACCTCCACACCTACTCTCACCCTTTTCTTTATCCTCCTATCACTGCCCGTCCCTCTCTTTTCCCTCTCCTGCCGATCTCTCCTGCCCCTGTCCCTATCACTCGTCCTGCCAGAGAAGGGCAGGACTGCCCTGACAAAGAGGGCAGAAGAGAAGAAAGTATAGAGGTAAGAGGAGCAGAGCCAATGGGGCAGGGGAAAGCAGGAGATGGTAGGGGAGAATGGACAAGAGGGAAGAGCAGAAAGGCAGTGAAAAAAAGGATTCCTTGAAATAAGTGTTTACAGCTTTATTTCAAGACAGGATGCCTCACAGTAAGATGGATGGTTTTCCAATTCCTGAATTACAGAGGATACATAAACAGAGGGGTTAAGAAACCTAGCAAGAAAATGCCACATTCTAAAGCAAACAGCCCAGGAACAATTCCAGCTACTGCACTCCCTTGAGAGCCTCAATGGGACTCTCATCTGCTCACAGGGCCCAACGCGAGAGGATCAGCTGCTCTGGGGGAAAAGGACTGGGAACCATGTTCCAGTTTGTATCCTTGGAAGGAGGCTACGGAAGCAGCTCCACGTAAAGACAAGAATGAAACGATGGCCAAGCTCCAATGCAACAGGTGCAGGACCAACAAACCCTCATGGAGCTACAAATATTTTGGAAAAACGGGTCCTCACAAACTGTAAGAGCCTTAAATGACCCCAGAGCAGAGGCCTCCTTAACATATGGGAACCCCAAGAAACGTGAACGACAACTGGTAGTTATTATAGGGTTGGGAGGGAAACAACCTGAAGCTGTACAAACACAAATAGAAATGAGAATAGAAAACCTCCCACAATGACTGCATCCTGTGATGACTGTCCCCGCCCCAGAATACATCGCAGGGATGGGCATTCTAAAATGACTAACACTGAATCTCCCCAGTGCTCAGCCCCAATTTGGAATAAGGAATTGCATTCATGCTCCGACAATTTCAGTGGGAAAAGTAACAATGCCTGCTGTGCAGATTCCTGCTGCAACTGAAGTAGCGACAGTGAAACAGTACAGGACCTGGGGGGGGGGAGCATGAAGAGATATCAAGGACAATTAATGATTTATTGGGTGCAGGAGTTTTAAGTCAGCTACTACAGCTCGGAACAATCCAACATGGCCTGTCAAAAAGCGGTGGGTTGTGGGAGGAATTAAACAAGCTCATCCCGCCTCACACAGCGGCTGTAGCAGGTAGTGTTGCTTTAACAGAAAAAGCTCAGAACCATTCAGAACAGGGCATGCTGTAATTGATTTAGCTAATGCTAGCTTCTTCACGATCCTGATTGCAGAGGAACGCCTTCCCGTGGCAGAGGTGACAAGATCCTGTCTGTAGATTGCCTCAGGGACGGCTGCACAGCCCAACCATCTGCCACAGAACTGTGGCTGAACATCTGCATGACACCAAACTGCCTCCTCACATGCAAACAGTTCATTACGTAGATGACGTCCTGACTCAGGGAAACCAAAGAAGGGGTGCAACAAATGCTGGCATTGGTTGTGGATCAGATGAAACAGAAAGGCTGGGAAATTCATCCTACTGAAATTCAAAAAGTGACATTTTTAGGAATTCAGAGGCATTTTGGGCATTGGGGAATACTACTCAAAACTCAACACAACGTTTTAGACTTGGCAGTACCCTGTAATAAGAATGAGGCACAACAGTGTATTGGGCTGTTTGGTTTTTGGAGACAGCACGTTCCATACCTAGGACAAATTTTAACCTGTTGTTTATATACAAAGCGACAAGGAAGAGTTGGAGGGGGAAACGAACAGCAGGTTGCCTTTGAATTAGCAACAAAGGCTCTTCAAAGGGCCTCAGACTTAGGGCCCATGCAAAAAGCAGAAACAGAGTTAAACGTGTCTGCAAATGGGGCACGTGCCAATTGGAGCTTCTGGCAAAAACATGGAAAGAAAAAGGTTCCCTTGGGTTTTGGAGGAAGAAAATTCATGTCACGAGAGGAGTAATGGATGCAGATTATCAAGGATGAATCAAATTCTGTTCAACAGCAGTGAACAAGATTTAATTAAACCCAAGATTTAATTCAAACCCATGACAGAACAGCACAGTTGTTGGTACTGCCAGTTTTAAAAACAGCTGTGAGAAAAGGAGATCCACCTCAGATCACCACCGCTCTGGAGAAATATGTACGTAGTACATAATTTTATTTTGCAGATCCTGCACGACTGGATTTACCCGCCTACCAGCACGGTCCATTTGGAAAAAGATACCATCCGTGTGCCTGGATGTGAAGAACGGCCTCACCTGAAATTATCCCCAGTGCCTGCTGTCAGAGCTTGTGACCTGAGTGCAGTGATGGTATTGCTAACGGCACGCTGCCACTGTGACCAAGGCACAAGCTGGATGAACAGATTGATAACTTTAGGACAAGGTTGAACAGCTTGCTCTTTCTTTGCTCTTTCTTGCTAACTGCCATGTGTGTGGAAGCCCAGGAGGATGGGAACAATGGACATGGATGGCCTGTGCAACCCAAATGGTGGGATAGCAAAACGAGTGCAGCCCATGAGGGAACAGAGCTCTGGGCCAGGACAGCAATCCCTGCCAGATGCAGCAATACAGAGAAATGATCAGAGAAACGGGGAAAAATACACAGAAATTGAAACATGTCCAGATTACTTCACGTGTCCCACACCTGTGGTGACTCAAAGACCACACCTGCTACGTTTCCCACAGTGAGGCTGTGTCCATATCAGAATTAAGTCTTGACACGAGATTTCTGACTTACGAATATTAAAGCCATCTTCATAGTCTGAAGGAAAGGGCTGAGCTGCTGGAGGCTCTGCTCAGCTACATTTCTGCCCGTCTCGAGTGCAGTTCAAGTGTAGATTTCATACACAGGAAGGTGTGAAGAAAAGCTCCCCCTCCAGTCCTAGAGTTAAAGTTCAAGCAGTAAATATCAGGCTACAACAAAGCCCAAGCTTCTGAGTTCAAGGACATCCTCTGAAACCTAATTTAAGGCAGTAAAATTCACCTTCTTGCCTCAGGTTAATATCTCCAAGCTATTTTCAAAGATCTTTTCATTACCTCCTGATACGTTTGCATACAGCTAGTAGAACAAACAGAGCTAATAAAGAGACCCAAACACACACAGTGAAGGCGTGAAAGTCCAGCAGTTCCAGCAGTGGGGGAAACACGCACCTGAGATCAGAGACTGCAGGGAATGCTCCTTTGTGGGTGGGATTTAAGTCACACCAGGCACAACGCTCTGCTTTTGAGAAAGGCTGCTTTAACAGCACGCCGTTTCGGAAAGCACACTCTAACCAGGTTTGTGAAGGGCCTCCCAAATCCTCACAGTCTTACTGCTCTGGGAAGCACGAGGTTCTCTTCTCAAAAACATTTCTTACCAGTGCATCCAGCGAGCACACACATCCGATGTTGTGACAGAGAACATGGGCAGAGACCAGCAGGTTGGAAGGTTGTCACCTTCGGGCCGGATCAATACTACAGATATCCGGCAAGCCCTTCTGTAGCAGAAACATGATTGCTAAAGCTGAGTAACGTCCAGTGGGTGAGTATGAGTAAGGTGAGGCTCAGCACAGTGCTGAGGGATTCGATACTGACATGCCACTGCAATTCAGTGCACAGGATGAAAAGGCAGTAAGGTGGGCCTGAAGATGGAAAAGGACAGCCATGTCCTGCACTGTCACGCTGGAACCACGTCAATCACTACTCTCAAAGCGTGTATCTGCTAAAAGGCTGCCGTGTTTGAGACCTCCAAAACAATCTGCATCACCAGACTAATCAGCACTTTATGAATGCACACCAAAGACCCCAAAATTCCTCTCAGAATACGACGAGTACAACTTACATTACATTACTTCCACCTACAGGATTCTACTTCTGACTTTGTAATTCTGTATTATAAAACAAAAGAAGGCTTCTTTCTTGCAATACCAGTTCTTAACAGCACTTTTACAATCGAGTATGAGAAGTAATCCACTTACCTTTACAGGATGGAGTTGCTCAAGAATACCAGAGTTGGCAGATTCGGAATGCCACACTTGAGGATTTTTCAGAAAATACTGCAATGAAACACAACATTAAATAAAAAATAACCCAACACAGCCAGGTAATCTAAACTGACCTTGAAAGCTGTCAGTGTCTAACTACTGTTTTCCTGTAGTTGTGGATCTCATTAGCAGCCACCAATTTACTCAGCCAGCCTTTATAAACCTTAATTTTTCATAACTACACAAGGGCTGATCCAAAAGTAATGCCTCCTGTCCTATAAAGCCGGCCCACAACATCACAGGTGGACGCTGGTGGGATGACAGCAGAGGCTGAACCTTCCTGCCAGCACTCAGTTACAGTTTGCAGCCGTGCCACAGACGGCAGCAGAGGGCCAGAATGACAGCACAGCACCAAGCTCGGAAGTGCTCATGGAGCACAGGGTGTCCCTGAACTCCTCCACACTGAAAAAATCGCACCACTGACATCCATCAATGCCTGCAGAACATTTATGAAGCCCGACACGTGGAGGTGAGTGCAGTGAAGCAGTGGTGGTGCATTTCAGCAGTGGCGCAGCAATGCAAGACGAGCCACCCAGACAGCAAAAGGATCTATTTTAATTATTATGATTTCTTTTTAAACAAGCACAGCACGCAGGCTCTCACTCAACACTGGAAGAAAAAAACAAAAACCAACAAAACGATAGTTAATGGTGGTGACCATGTTGAAAAACAGCTTTGTAGTTGAGAACTCGCCCTATGTATCCGTTGTCATTTCTGTGGAAATAAATAGGAGGCATTCCTTTCAGAGCAGTCTACGTTCCTCAATAAGCTATCATCCTAATAATGAAGTAACACTAATAATAGGAACAGAAAAACACAGATTCTCAGAATATCTTTTGTGGGGATGGAATAACAGGACCTGCAGTCAGCTGCAGCACCAGTCTTTTATGTGCACATCAATAAAGCAGAGAATACAGCTCTGAGCAGCCATCTGCCAGGACTCGTTTAAAGAAGCAGTCAAAGGAGTTGACAAGGCCCCATTTTCCAGGTCTTCTGACCTGGTCCTCAATGCAATCTGTCGCCAGGACCTTGAACTTCACAGCCACTGCATGCAAATACACTTTAATAACGGAGTCTTACAGAAAACAGAGGCTGGCCTGAAATCGTGCATCTGTACACAGATGAGCAAAAAGGGCTCAAGTCAAGGCTTAAGATTTATCACATCAAATACATGCACAATACATGCACTTCAGGAGAGATCCTGAATTCTCCAATAAATATGCTCATTTAAAAACAAAAAAAAGTTAAACTCAGTAGCTTCCTCAAATTAAAATCCCAAATATACCAATAGCAGTTGTTCAAACACACAGCGCTGGACATTTGCAGATGGCAACAACAGCGCAGATCATTATTCCTACTGCCGCGGCTGCAGTGATGCAGGTTATCACTTGACAGCTGTCAGCACTGTACCTCGCTAACTCGGGTGGGACTCTAACCCACAATCCCCGGAATTGACGTGAGTTCTAGATGGTTATGAACTCGTGATCACCAGTGCCCAAGCGCTAGCCTAGCTTACAAGTGCTAGCCAGAGGTGGGGCTCGAACCCACAATTCCTGCAATCAGACACAGTGCTACAAGGCACCTGTCCTTCCCGGTCATTACCTTCCCGTCCCGCACCCCTGCACCAGTCCACCCGCAGGGTAAAGCCCTCCCGCGTGGGGCGGCCCCTCACGTCTGACGGAGTCCCCGGCTCCTGCGTACGCCTTACGGAGCCTTCCCTTTAAACGTACCTGGTCCGCTTCCAGATGGTCCCCGTCTGTCCCCGCGGTGATCGGATGAGCAGGGGGAGTCCTTCCAAGAATTCTCGGGGCGCGCCAAAGGCGTCTCCCTCCTCAACTGGTCCTGCAGCCGAACAGAGAGTGTCCCATCTGGGGTGCCCAACTGCTCTGCGGAATCAAACTCTCGAACCTACGCCAGGTTAGGAGAGCAGAGACGTCTTTCTTTCAGCGCTGCGCCACACGCCGGGCGCAAGGGGGATCGCTCCTCCTAGCATGCGTGCCACAGTGGGGTCTCGTTAGCCCAGCCATACATGTCCAGTAGTGTTACCCAAAACGGGGAAGCAGCGCGGCTGTGGCAGCCCTGCGGGGAAACCTGCTGCGCTGCAGCATGTGCCCAGTGCCTCCGGTCCCGCTGCAGGGCACCGCCGAGTGCAGCCTGGCCCCGTCCTCTCCGCACCTACCTGCACGGGGCGGGCGGCGGCGAGGACGTGGAGCGGTGGGGCGGCTGGGCGGCTAAGCACCGCTTCCCCCGCGGGGAGCTCCGCGGCTCCGCCATCATACCGACCCCCTGTCCGAGGCCGCCATTGGCGGAGAGCCCGCTCTCGCCCCCCCACCTCCGCGCTGCCATTGGTCGGTCCGCCGGCTGGGGCGGGCGCTCCGTGCGGGCTCCGTTCCGGCCGCGGTCGCGCCGTCATTGCGTCATCTCCGCGCGCGTCCCGCATGGCCCTGGCCCCGCCCGGCCTGCCCGGCCCGGCCTTCCTGCCCGCCCGCCCACGGCGCTGCCCCGCGCCGTGCGCCCGCTCCACTTCCAGGGCCCCGGGGCGGCCGGGCCCCGGCTGGGGCTGCGGGCAGAGGACGAGGGGGGCGGGGACGCTGGGGACGGCAACGCAGCCCACCCCGAGCGGAGTCCAAGTGCCCGCACAGCAGCACCTCCACGAGGAGCGGGTCGGCATCGCTGTGGAGCAGCCGAACCTCTTGGAGGAGGATTAGAGTCAGGCAGCCGGTCCCGGGCACCGGGCAGCACACTCAAGCGTGATGCAGTCACAGTTCTCTCCAGATTCTGTGCTTGATTAAATCCTAAGAAGTCTTTATACCATGATGCTTTCAACCAAATGATGTCAAAATATTCTTTCTCTCCCTTCACTTCCCTTTCCTGCACTTTGATCATCGGGGGCTCAGTTTACTATCAGAGATTGTCAGTGGTCATCTGAAGGCTTTGTTGGCTGTCAGAGGGCTCCACTGATCATCAGAGATCTTCACTGACGCTTAGAGGGCTTAATTAATCAACGGTGTCATCGGTCATCAGAGAGGAGATTTGAGGTGCCTGAGAGAGGGGATTTGGGGACTCCATGTTGGGTAGTGATGGAGGGGAAGTGGGACTGAAGGTGGAGGGCTGAAGCAGATCCAAGTGAGGGGCAATTGGCTGCGATAAGGGAGGGGGTAAAAGGAGAGTGACCTGGGGACATCGTGCCCACGGAGGTGGAACAGAGGGTGAAGGGTTTGGCAGGAACTGGAAGGAGGAATTGGGAGAGAGCAGAGGGCAGGTACTGGGGCTGCTAGGCGGCATGGGGTGCTCCGTCCTTTAGGATTTTGGAGGAGGCAGCACAGAGGAGATGGAGAGATCCACGGGTGCAGGACGTGGAGTGCGGGGCACGGAGCTGGGGACCCCTCAAGCACCTAGGGATGGCCTCTGCCAGGCAGGGACAGATGTGAGCGGTTCCTGCTGAGCATGGGGATAAGGACGCAGACACACAGAGTGTGGCTTAGCTGAGGTCTTCATTGATCACTGGAGGATGTCAGCGATCATCAGGGTCTTCCTTCTTCTTCAGAGGGCTCCATTGGTCAGCAGAGGATGTCGGAAGGTGTCACTGAACATGGAGAAGCCGTGTCCGTGCAGGGTTTGTGCCCCAGGACTTTGGGCAGGAGGAGGGCTGGCAGCAGCCCAGGGCAGGATGTGGGTCCCCTGGGGACAGCAGCCACAGTCCCTGTCCCACCTCCACAGTGACCCTGGGCCATCCGTAGTCAGCTCGAGACCCTCCTCCTCTGCACCACAGAGCATGAGGGAAGGTCTGGGGGTGGCAGTGGTCCCCCTGGAAAGGGGTGGGGGTTGGTGCCTTCCATCCCATCCATGCCCAGTGCTCAGGGCTCTGGAGAGCCCCAGGGGCCCTCAGTGTCCCTGTTCCAGTGCCACGCTTATTGTAACGGACTTCATCCTTATGTCCAATCTAAAGATCTGTCCCTTGCTTTCTGCAGCCCCCCTTGAGATATTGAAGGCCGCCCTTAGGAGGTCTTCTCTTCTGCTGGCTGCCAAATTCGATGCGTATCATTAAGTGCTTCGTAAAGACAAAGCACTGGAACGTCTTTATCCTCAAGAGAATAATTTTTAAAAGCCAGATGGACTCTGCTATAGAAGCAGATGTCAAATGTGGCTTTTCTCCATTGACAACTGATGCCTGGCAACTTGGAGACTAATGTATATGTGTATAAAGATTTTTTTTTCCCTTTTAATTTTAATAGTAAACTAAGTCTATACTTTTAATTCGTGATGAAATGCTAAAAATGTGTACTCTTGTTTTCTGCCAGTGCTTGGCTGATGGAGTTTTTGGCCGTTCTGTGGCATGGAATGCAATCAGCATGGAAGCATCGTTTGTCGTTGTGGATTCTGAGTAAGATTTCTCACCCTCTGCTCATGATGGGTAAGAGTTAATTGCCCTTCATGCTTATTTCTCTTTTCTAATTTTTCTTATGATGCCTTATAGGGTGAGACATATTTTGTTAAAATAACATCTAAGGTTTAAATTCTCATCCACAGTTCAGTGCAGCTGGGGATGTTAAGAATAAAAGTGAACAGACTGGAGAAAAAGCGCATATGAATAGATAGAGGGCATTAACCAAATTTGTAACTCACCTTAGTTCTGTGACAGAATGGAGTTCTGGCACTTCTTAGCAGTGTGAAGTTTGGTCGGGAAGTCACGTGCTGTAGTTTTAGGGGGCAGGACCTCCTTGTGATGTATTGTGTGGGAAACCTGCGAGGTTCTGTTGGGAAAGTATTGACATGCTTGAGATTCCCGGAAATAAGTATGTTTTTGTCCATGCTGGCATCTGTACAGCTCCTGAAAATAGTAAGCAGAACTGAAGCGCTTCCATATCAAATAATTGAATTGGTTTGGCTCACTGAAGCAGTCAGCTCTGCTGAAGCCAGTGGCATCAGATGGGACACATATTCAGATGAGCTTCACAAAAGTTACTGGCTCCACATTTTGCTGTACAGTGGGGAGCAGAAAAGCACTTGAAGATTCAGCTTTCACACTGCGCTGTGTAGCTCTTCAGCCTGTTACCTGAACTGCGGGCTGTATGCAGTGCTGCAATTGCTGCTAGGATTTAAGCACATCTCCTGATCTTGGTCTCCTCTTTGTCACTTTCTCTCTTTTTTAGCAAGTCTGGAGGAAGCTGAGAGTACCAACCTTTTGTGTTTTCCGCTATAAATGTCATTCATCTTCAAGATTTTCCTTTCAGCTTGGTTAAATAGCATTCCACCAGGCTCACTCACTTGCTGTATGTTCCAGATTTGCATCCTGAATGTGGAAATGATTTATGAATTTCTCACATACTTTATCTTACACTAGATTAGTTGTAGATTTTTTTACATAAGTAAAGACTAAGTCCATATAAATGATGGTTGCTGCTCTGCTATCACCATGGAAATTAATGTTTTAATTCTGGTCTGTTATGACTGCTAAATATTTGTGGGCTGAACTTAACAGCCTCATCGTGGAGTTGGTTGGAAATTTATCAGTTGCTCTACGAATTGTTTTTACAGGCAGCTGTGAATGTTCTTTCAAAAAAGAACATTAAATAAAATTAGAACATTTGCCAAAGACCTTTTCTATCAAAGGAGTACCCAGCTTTCCTGGTGGCAGTCTGTTCATTTGTGCTAAGTTGGCCAAACTGCTCAGAATTCTTTCTGAGAATCAAAAGAAGAATTCAAAAGCCTTGGGACTTGCACAGTATTACAAAAACATTTCTGTTGCTTTGGCACGTGCTTTGGCATCCTTGACTCTCTCATTAAGAAACTAACATTTGATTATTAACAAGACAGACTTTTTTCTAAAATCCGTACTGACTTTTTGTGATCAAAGACACAATGAAAACACACGTTTTGTCATCAGGACAACGCTATTCTGAATGAAGATATATTAAGATATATTAAGCCATTTCTTCTGGAAATTGATTGAAGTTGAACCTGATGAAGATCAGCAAGAGCAAGTGTAGAGTCTTGCAGCTGGGGAATAAGGACTGCGTGCAAGAGCACAGTCAGGGGCTGGAGCTCTGTGGAGAAGGACCTGGGGGTCCTGGTGGACAACAGGTTGGCTGTGAGCCAGCAGTGTACCCTGGTGGCCAAGAAGGCCAATGGGATCCTAGGGTGCATTGCAGAGCGTGGCTGGCAGGTGGAGGGAGGCTGTCTTCCCCTCTGCTATCCTCTGGTGAGGCCGCAGCTGCAGTGCGATGTCTGGTTCTGGGCTCCTCAGTGTGCAAGAGAGAGGGAACTGCTGGAGAGAGTCCAATGGAGGGCCTCAAAGGTGATAATGGGCTTGGAGCATCTCCCCTGTGAGGAGAAACTGGGAGAGCTGGGGCTGTTCAGTCTGGACAAGAGAAGGCCGAGAGAGGATCTCATCACGGTGATCAGTGTCTGCAGTGGGAGAGTCGAGTCGGTGTGGGCAGTGTGTGACAGAGCCTCTGTGTTCTTCCAAGGCCACCCAGCCCAGCTTCCATTGCCTGTAATTCCTTCTTTCCCTCAGTCTGACCAGCAGGTACTTGCCCAGCCATGCCAGTTTCCTGCCTCCTCTACTTGATTTCTTATTCCAGAGGTTGCAGAGCTCTTGTGCTCTCAGAAAGAGAGCATCCTGAAAGAGCTGCCAGCTCTGCTCCGTTCCTTGTCCCTAAGGACAACTTCCCAGGGGATCTCGTACAGCAACTCCCTAAGCAGCCTGAAGTTTGCTCTGCTGAAGGTCAGGGTCCTGACTGCTCCTTGCCAGGCACATATTCCTTGAGGTCACAGACATGATCAGGGCATGGTAGCTGCAGCCCAACCTGCCTTTAATCTTAATCTCTTTATTGATCTCTTCTGAATCTGTGAGCTCCTGGCCCAGTAACCCTTCTCCTCTGGTCAGTTTGTCTGATACCTGGGCCAGGAAGTTCTTGTCAGTGGGCTCTGGGAGTCTCCTGGACTGCTTGCAGCTCACATGGGGAAATCAACAGGAGGAGTTAGAAACTGTGGCACAATTGGGAAAGCATGGCCTAATTGCTATTACAGAAACATGGTGGGATGAATGTCATGATTGGAATACCCTGATTGAGGACTACAGGCTTTTCAGAAGGGATGGACAGGGTAGGAGGGGTGGCGGAGTTGCCCTGTATGTTAGGAAGTAGCTGGATTGTGAAGGGCTGCATCTGAGGAACAGCCAGGATTGGGTCGAGAGCTTGTGGGTAAAAATTAAGGATTGGTCCAGCCGAGGGCATGCAGTGGTTGGGGTCCGCTATAGGCCACCCTATCAGGAGGAGCCTGTTGATGAGACCTTCTTGCTTCAGCTGCAGGAGGTGTCGTGCTCGCGGGCTCTTGTCCTGATGGGGGATTTCAACCACCCGGATGCCTGCTGGGAGGGCAGCGTGGCGCGTGGCAGACAATGCAGGAGATTCCTGGAGAGTCTGTTGAGGACAACTTCCTGGTCCAGGTAGTGGATGGACCAACCTGAGGTGAAGCCTTACTGGATCTGGTGCTCACTAATGCAGAGGAGAGCATCAAAGAGGTTAAGATTGGAGGCAGCCCGGGCTGTAGAGACCGTGCCTTGGTGGAGTTTGTGATCTGGAGGAACGCGGGCCTGCCAAAAAGCAGAGTTAGGACCCTGTGCTTTAGGAGAGCAAACTTCCAACTGCTCAAGGAACTGCTGAGTGGGATCCCCTGGGAAAGGTGTCCTTAAGGGCATGGGCACAGAGCAGAGCTGGCAGCTCTTTAAGGACATCCCTCTGAGAGTGCAACGGCTCTCCATCCCCCAGCAGAGGAAATGGAGCAGGGGAGGCAGGTGACCGTGGTGGCTGTGCAAGGACCTGCAGCTTAAACTGTGGGAAAAGAGGGAAACGCACAGAGAGTGGAAGCAGGGTTGTGTATCCTGGGAGGAATACAGGGCTGTTGTGCGTGTGTGTAGAGATAGGATTAGGAAAGCCAAGGCGCAGATGGAGCTGAACTTGGTGAGGGATGTGAAAGATAACAAGAAGGGGTTCTACAGGTACATGGGAAGAAAGAGGCAGGCCAAGGAGAGTATTCCCTCTCTGATGAATGGAGAGCTGGCTTCGTCAGACATAGAAAAAGCTGAGGTGCTCCATGAGTGCTTTGCCTCAGTCTTCACAGGTAGTCAGGCTTCCCGTGTCTGCCGAGACCTGGAGCCTCCAGATGAGGGTGTGGGGAGGGGTTTGTGTCCCACTGTAACAGTGGAACAAGTCCAAGTCCTCCTCATGCAATTGAACGTGTTTAAGTCCATGGAGACGGATGATATCCATCCCAGGGTTCTGAAAGAGATGTGGTTGCCGAGCTGCTCTCCATCATATTTGAAAAATCATGGCTGTCTGGTGAAGTCCCCGGTGACTGGAAAAAGGGAAACGTTTTTGAAGAATCCCATTTTTAAGGAAGGGAGAAAGGAAGACCCAGGGAAGTGCAGGCTGGTGAGCCTCACCTCTGTGCCTGGGAAGATCATGGAGCAGATCCTCCTAGAAGCTACGTTGAGGTACATACGAGACAAAGAGGTGATTGGAGACAGCCAGCATGGCTTCACCAGGGGCAGATCGTGCCTGACCAATCTGGTGGCCTTTTATGGTGGAGTGAGGGTACGTTCACCCCTGTACTTCCTGGCCTGCGGCAGTATGCAACAGGACCACTCCAGAACCACACTAGATGGTTCTGTGGCTGGGGTCTTAGTTGTCTTGGGTAGGTTGAGAAAGGGGAGGAGTGCAGTTGGCGCACATGTATGAAGTGAGAATGAATAACAGGTGAAGTGACACCTTAAAAATCGGCCTTTTTGGTGTGGACCCCACCCTGCTGTGTGACATGGGCTCTGGGATCCGTGCCTCTGCTTGTGACATCACTGGAAGTTCCAAGTGCTGTAGGTGTGGAGAGAGGTGTTAGTAGTGCAGTGGCCATCTGCACACGTCCCTCCTCCTGCTGCCCTTTGGCTCTTGTGCAGCTGATAGGTGCTCGGAGAGTGACCACCAGTAAAGAAGGACCTGTTATCCTCTAGTCGGTACCCGACCGTGGGAGAACAGAGGGAGCTGAAAGATGTTCATCCCTTGGACTGTTCCTGTCTGGATCTGGTACCCAGTGGGTATTCTGTTGGTGCTGTCAAGTGCTGACGGTTTTGGTCGGGGTTTTGGAGCGTGGCAGGTGAAGTGGAGCGGGTGGTAGATGAGGTCTGCAGGCGTGTGGGCCCTTGGCAGCGTGCCTTCGGTGAGCTGCGTTGGCTCAGAGACGGCAAGAGTCTGCTCTGATGCATTTTGTCAGCAAGAACAAACTTGGGAGATCGCAGATAAGCACTTTGTGTTTGGAGGGAGTTAGAACTGGATGTTTTGGGGATTTTTTTGCAGCTTAGGCTTTGTTCCCCAAGTCCAAGCCCTGTGGTTCCCATTGGGGAAGCAGTGTGAGGGAAGTGAAGCCCTAAGCAGAAAGGCGGCAGTGCCTGGAGCTCTCTGTCACATCTGTGCCCATCTCAGCAGCTTTGGTGCTGTCTCTGTGCACCTGGAGGATGTGGTGCAGAGCTCCAAGCCTGGTGTTGGTGGCACGCAGTGTGCAGTGGTCGTTCCCCTTGTCACAGAAGAGAAACCTTGCTGTTTCCAGCATGATCTAACAGGCTCCGTTGAGCCAGTCATGCCAGGACTTCCAGCCCTGAGGAGGATGAACTCCCCTGCCCCCTCCTTTGGGTCCCATGTTGTGTCATTTCTGGCACAATCAATGTAGATATCAGAGTTGGAAGGTGTCCTTTGGAAGGGTTTAGTTAGAAAAGCACTCTGTGCCTGGGTGTTTGGCATCCTGAGAGAATGATTTGGTAGGTGGAGAACAGCGTTGCACTCTGCGCTTCTGTCCTCCTGTGCGCAGGAATCACAGCTCTCAGCAGCATGGCGCTGCTGGATAGCACGTTACTGACAGTAAGGCGAGTCTCCTTCTTTGTGGCTCATCTGTCTCTCGGTGTTGCAGGACCCGTCTGGTGCAGGCAATCCGGTGCCGCCCCAAGTGCCCGGTGTGCAGTGGAACAGCTTCCTGCATCCTTCCATCAACCAGTCAGGCTTTGTGCAAGATCCAGGTATGTAAGTTGAGTTTGGAGCTCATGGTACAAGTCTGTTTGTGAAGCTGGGTGCGTAACTGAGAAGTGCCCGGCCTGATGACGTGCATTCTGTGCTGAGATAGCACCTGGAGGCTGTGCCAGCGCTGTTTGCTGCAAGCGTTCTGGTGCCTGGCACCACGTTTGACTGTTGCCAGTCCTTCGGCCTCTGAGTGTTCGATGCAGGCCAGTAGTTGGGCTTGTAAGATGTTTTCTCTGGCTTCAGCAAGACTTTCCTATGACTGCTGGTTTTCCAAGCTCCGTGACCTTAAGCTTCCCAACAAGGGGTGGCTGTGACACTGTTGGGTGGCATTTCCCTGTGTGACGGTAAGGGAAAATGAGCCCAGAGTTTCAGCCTTGGTGGCTGAAGGTATGTTCCTTGGGTGAAAGAGGAAATGGAATCTGTTATCTTAATGGGTAATGCTGGCACCCTACTAGCAACAACTGCAAAATGTGGCTGGGATGGTGCTGGAAGGGTTCTGTTAGTGGGCCCTGTGAACCGTTGTTGCTAAAGACACGCATGTCCAGTGGCACCTCTGGGTCCCTTACTCACTGCCTGCTCCTCTCCCTGGGTGACCAGGTTACTTGCAGAGGAATGCTCAGATGCTGCAGCACAGCTCTCCCCAGTCCAGCTCAGCCTTATTTCTCCATCTGCCTTCTGGAGGACAGATGCACGCTGCAGTGGGGCCATATCAGCAGAACTGCACGGGAAGCCACAGACCCCAGGCCGGGCAGCACAGCCCTCAAGGTGAGGCATGGGCAGCTTCTCAAGGGGGAATTGTGTGCAGCGAATGGGAAAGGCCTCAGTTGGAGGCAACGTCTTGTCTTTGGAGAAAGCATTTTGATTTGATTCTTCTTCACTTCTTGCACGGGCAATGCAAAACAGTCCACTCCTCGTGAGCTGGAACAACCTGTGCTCTGTGTATTATACTGGGAGTCATGAACGACATTGCTCTCAGGGCTGGCTGTACTTTTAACCATTGCATCTCTCCTTCTCACTTAGAAAGATACAGGCAGCACCTCCAGTGTGTTAAAGAGCCATTTCGCTATGCAGGGAAAGGAAATCACACGTTCTATGTTTTGGAAAGGGTTTAGAGGCTTTTTTACATCCTGTGCTATACTGTATAGCTCAGTGTGGTTGGCTGAAGTTTGAGAGAGTGCCAGACAGCTTTAGACTCGGTGTTGTTCCTTAGCTGTGTCAAAACGCACATTACGTGGCTCCTATCCAGGCGCTTTGACTTTTAGCACAGGTCCTAAGTCTCTCCCTCTTCTCTGTGAGTGACCTTTAAGTATCTGCTGACAGGAGGTCTGTATGGCGGTTCATGAACGAACTTGTTGAACGATGCCGTCTTCCCCTCTTGCCACCCCTCTAGGAGCTTATCCCGTGAGGCCCAACCGCAGTGCTCTGCCCGGTGCCAACTTCTGCAGCGCAGGACTGGGAGGAAGCATGAACCTGGCGGCAGCAGGGAGCCAGTTGCGTGGCAGCGTTCCTCCTCAGCGGGGGGCAGGGATGCGCCCCACAGCAGGTGGCATGGCTCACAGAGCACAAGGAGCAGCCGCCGTGTGTGCTGCTGCCAGCGCCATCCAGAACTGGTGAGGCTCGAACATTCCCTTGGTCTCAACGTATCAATCCATTCCCTCTGTCGTAGCTGGCTTTGAAAGCCATGGCTGCAGTAGCCCAAAGCTGGGGTGATAGTCAACGTACACTTCCTTAAAGATTTGCCTTCTGGAAGGCTTTTTCCTCTCCCTTCACTGGTAACAGAAGAGGCCCAAACACCAATCAAAGCATCTTTATTTGGAGTGAACGCCTGTTTTTTCCTTGCCTTCTCCAGGCCACCCGGTTATCCCAGTATGAACCAAGGGGGAATGCAGGGCACTGGACCTCCTTACGGACAGGGAACTAACAACATGGCTGGTGTGATCAACCACCAGGGCCCGCCTTATCCCATGGGTGGGAACATGGCTAACGGCTCTGCAGGTAAGGCTGGGCTGAGTGCTGGGCTTTGAAGACTTCACGGCATGGAATGAAAAGCAATGTCACAAATTCCTGTGACTTCCTAGGGGTGGCAGCAAGTCCTGAAGTGATGGGTCTGGCGGATGTCAAATTAACTCCTGCAACTAAAAGAAGAAAGAAGGGAGAAGAGACCCAAAAAGCAGAACTCCAGTCAAAGGTAAAACTTCTGTTTGTTTGTTAGTTTGTAAATGACACAGTGTATGTATCTAGTAGTGAGTGCAGCGCCCGAGAGAAACCCAATGTGACTTGCCTTCTACTGCGAGCAGAGCTGCCATTAGCGTGGCTGTTTGTGCAGGATGTGATCTTGCTGCTCCGTGTGAGCACAGTGTTACATCAGCAGCGCGGCCAGTGAGTGGGATATCGTCTGTTGGGATGTTTTCTCTTTTGGAGAGTGGCATATGCTGGCATCTCCTGCCAGGTGTGAGCAGCCGGGATGCAGCACTGTCCTCCCCATCCCTCTGCAGAGATCGGTTTGTCCCCAAGTCAACGCTGGGCCGGCCTTGCCGTTATTAGTTGGAGGGAATGGACCGGACCAGATGCTCCTGGTGGGTCGGTCGGTCTCTCCCAGTCTCCAAATGCAGTCCATAGCTAATGAGACTGTTGCTCGAATCAGACGTGGTCTCAGAAAAGTAGAGACTGTGCCAAAATCTACGTCGTGCTGCAGCCCTGGGGAATGCCATGTGCAGCTGGCTGAGGCATTTCCTGACGTATGGAGCAAATGAGGCCACAGGAGGTCTCTCAAAGAGGTGGCTCTGCAATGTCTCCGTGAGGTTTTCTTGGTGAAAGCTTTTCCTTTTTAGAAATGCATGTTCTGCAGCTGGTTCCCTGGTACCTTTGTTGAGTCGTAGTTGTCTTTTAAACTGACATGAACCTGATCTGAGACAAGTGTGGGTCTAGCAGAAAGCTGATCTGAATGTAACAGCAGAACCTTGAGGTCTGACTGCTCTTAGAAGCCATCTAGGATGTGATCCAGGTGTTTTTGTGCTCCTCAGTCCTGATGTGTTTCCTTCCATCAGTCCAGTTCCTCTGCTACGGCCAGCGAGATCACTGAACCCTGTGAGCTGGGTGGTGAGCCTGAGAGGAAGTGTCCTCTGGTGCTGAGCATTTCTCCCCACTGAGTCTGTGTTGCCTGTTTCTGGCTTGATGACCTCATGTTGCTGATGGCTTTACTTTCCATCTAGAATCCCAGGCGACTGATGGACAGCAGCTGCACCCCACCTGCCAAGCAGCTCAAAGCGGGGATGCACAGCGTCCAGTGCAGCGCCGGGCAGGGGCAGCTGCAGCAGCAGCCCAGAGCTCTGGAGAATCGCACCACTCCCAGCAAATCTGCATCCCCGCAGCCAGGGAGGGGAAAGAAGGCAGAACCGCCGATCCCCGCCGTGCACGTGGCACTGGCAGCGGAACGGCCTGCCAGGAAGCGACGGGCCGTCTCCTTCCCTCCGGGATCGGTGGAAGCTGCCAAGCCAGTATTACAGAAAAGGAGGCGGATGACAGCAGCAGATGTTGGTAAGAGGAAACTCCTGCTTTTCTGCCTGTGTCCATCGAGAGGCTGGGTGTTGCCATCCCTCTTTGGTACAGTGCTGCCAATTGGAAGGGCTCTGCCAGCTCTGCAAGAGGTCTCCTTTGCCAAGTTAGTTGGGATGTTCTGTCGTTCTGTGATAACGCAAGGGTGAAGGGACCCAGAAGGACTGGGTATAACGTTTGTGTTGGGCACTGTCTGTGTGGAGACTGCTTTTGCATGGAGTCTGTGCAACGTCTTCAGCAGGCTGTGCTTTGTGTGAGACAAAAAAGCAGTATCCAGTCCCTCCTTTTCGGTTTTGAAGTCCAGGGTCTGGAAAAGTATGACGTGTTTGTGTTCCAGGAGCTCCTGCAGCCTGGAGGGTGATGATGTCTCTGAAGTCTGGGCTGCTCGCTGAAAGCACGTGGGCCTTAGACACCATAACTGTCCTGCTCCACGACGACAGCAACATCGCATCCTTTGACCTCAGGCAGGTGGGTGCAGATGCTCAGCACCGAGTGCTCGCTGAGCTGTGGATTTGCATGTGGTTGGTGTGCAAGCGCGTGGTCTCTCCTCTCTGGTGGGACGTGTCGCCTCTAAAGCAGAAAGGGAACCATGGTGGGGAGGCCAAGAGGGGCTTTGTAGCAGAGCGCTGTGAAGGGCTGAAGGCTGCTCACCTCTCCTGGTGCAACAGCTCTGTCTTTTCGCACGGGTCAGCGTGCAGTGTGGCTTGGGTGCCTCTAGAAGGGGCAGCCTGTCTCCATGATTTGCCTCGTGCCTACAAAGCTGTTGTAAAAACTGTTCCACTATACTTTAGAGGCTGCTCTACTTAGCATTGCCTCTCTCCTGAGCGTTACTCAGAGAGGAGACAAAAACCGAGAGCGTGCGTGTTTACACAGGTACAAGCTGGCTGGATCCTGACATTCAGGGACCCCTGTTTCTGTTCCAAGCGGACAGAAAGGTCTCTTTTGCAAAGAGCTTATTGCCAGAATGAAAAGATTCCGTTAATAAGCAGCTCCTCAAGATCTCTGCCCTTTATGCAGTGGTTGTCCAATTGCTCACAGCAACCTCAGTTATTTTGTGGTCACTGATCCATCTTTCCTTCCTTCCCCTCCCGTTTTTCTCCTCCCCCATAGCTTCCAGGCCTGCTGGAAGTCCTGGTGGAATATTTCCGGCGCTGCCTGATCGAGGTCTTTGGAATCCTGGAGGAATACGAGGTGGGTATTTGCCCAGGGCAAAGATCACTCTGTGGGTTGGAGGGCGCCCGCCTGCTCTGGCAGCTTGGCGGCGGAGATACCACTGAGCACATCCAGACCCACTTTGAGAGCAAGAGAGAGCGCTCCACGGCTGAGAGCAATGGAAATGCTCGGGAAGGGCAGGCTCCTCCATCTGACAGCTCCTCAGCAATTCTGGAGGATGAGCCTTGCAGCAGAGACGAGGCCCCACTCTGCCTCACCCACGACTGGCAGGGCTCTCTGGCGAAGCGCTGCATCTGTGTCTCCAACATCATCAGGAGCTTGTCGTTTGTGCCGGGCAATGACACCGAGATGTGCAAACACGCTGGGCTGCTGCTCATCCTGGGGAAACTGCTGCTCTTACACCATGAGCACCCAGAGCGCAAGCAGGCAGCCCTGAGCTCGGAGAGAGAGGAGCTCGAGCAGGACCAGGGGCTGAGCTGCGACCAGGAGGAGTGGTGGCAGGACTGCCTGCAGGAACTGCGTGAGAACACACTGGTGACGCTGGCCAACATTTCTGCCCAGCTGGACCTGTCCCCTCTCCCAGAAAGCCTCTGCTTGCCCATCCTGGACGGACTCCTCCACTGGGCAGTGTGTCCATCAGCAGAGGCCCAGGACCCTTTTCCAGCACTGGGGTCGAATGCCGTCCTCTCTCCTCGGAGCCTGGCTTTGGAAACACTCAGCAAACTGAGCACCCGGGACACCAACGTGGATTTGATCCTTGCAGCTCCCCCCACCAGCCGCTTGGAGATGCTGTACAGCACCCTGCTGCGTTTCCTCCACAACAAAGAGAGCCCAGTGTGCCAAGAGATGGCGGTGGTCCTACTGGCCGCCTTGGCACAGGGGGACAGCCTGGCAGCGAGGGCGATTGCCTCACAGGAGAGGAGTGTTGGCGACTTGCTGGGCTTCCTGGAGGACGGCCTGGCTGCCGCGCGATGCCAGCAGAGCCAGGCTGGCCCGGTGCCCGAGCAGAATGCGCCCTGCGAGCTGCCGAGTGTGGACATGATGCGCCGAGCGGCTCGGGCGCTGCTTGCCTTGGCTGAGGCGGGCGAGAGCCACTCACAGTTCACGCTGCACGAGTCACGGCTGTTGGACATCTCCGTGTCACCCGCAGTGGATTCCTTGGTCTCCCAGGTTATCTGCGACGTGCTGTTCTTCATTGCCCGGCCCTGACAGCTGCGGGGTGCAGCTCACCCTGTGAGCATGCGTGAGCGGAGAACTGAGAAGCCGACAGTTGCCCTTTATTTATGCACAGCCACCTCGGGAATCCGCTGCCTGCCCTGCGCTGTCCTGCTTCTCTCTTGGAGGATGGTGTCCCCATTTCCTTTCCCCTTCTCCTTCAAATTTCTTCAAATTTGTCCCAGATCCCTAATTAAAAGAGACAAAATTCTTTCTACGCGGAGGACTCTCAAATTTTGTTTTAGCCAAAGTTACTGTCTTCTACTGTGCATGTGGGGAGAACAACTTGTCCCCCTTTCCCCACCCCTTTCTAGCATGACGAGTCACTGCGCTGATGACCTGCAGAGTGATATGCAGGTATTTGATTTCTTGCCAGGCGTCCCTCCCTGGGGGATGCTGTACAGGGCTTTGCCTTTTCAGTCATTGCTGCCTCAGCACCACTCAACTTGCAGTGTCTTTTTCCTGCTTTTGTTTCCTTTCTAATTGAGGTGTGAGAAAGCCCTAGGACTTCCAGCCCAAGTTGCAGATGCAGACACACAACTGTGATTTCTCAGCAATGATTTCTGCACTGGGAACCCAGAGCGACTGGGGAGGGAACAAAGGGGGACACTGAGGGGGCCCCCAGAGCCACAGGTCCCTCGGACAGGGACCGAGGGGACATGGAGGCACAGAGCCACCAGGGAGGGGACAATGGGGGGACGCTGGATGCACCAAAACCACAAGGGACAGCAGGAGAACATGGGAGTAATGCGGGGCCCCAAAAGAGTGAGATTATGGGGGCATCCCATTGGGGTTAGGGGCTCCCAGAGGTCCTGACTTTGGGGGGAGGTGATGATCTTGGTGGTGGGAGGATTAGGAAGTCGCTCATTGGGGCTGGGGACTCCGGGGACTCCAGGGTCTCCTATACGATTTGTTGGAGGGGATCTGACTGGTCTTGGGAGGACTGGGGAGTCCCATTGTGGCTGGGGGTCCCGTTGGGTTGTGGGGCTCTCTGGGCTCCTGTTTTAATGGGGAGAGTCCTAGAAAGGGCTGGGAGGTGTGTGCATTCCCAGGGGTCCTGTCTTTCTTCCAGGGGCTTTATTATATTTGGGAAGAAATGGGGAGTCCCGTTGAGGCTGGAGTTCCCATTGGCACTGAGGGATTTTGGAGGGGTTGAGAGGTCCTGGGGTAACGTGAGGGGACTCCATAGGGGTTGGATCCCCGGGTTTGCAGTCACCTCCCAGAGACCTGCAGCCTAGAGCTCCGGCTCCAGCCCTTCCATCTTGCCCCCCCCGGCAGCCCCTCGAGACACCTCAGTGTCCCCTCAGTGACTCCAGGAGCCCCTGCTCTGTGGCAGGATGCAACAGGACTGCTCCAGAACCACACTGCGTGGTTCTGTGGCAGGGGGCTGGCGGTGAAACCTGTCACCTCCCTGCAGGGTCTGGGGGTCTCCAATCTCCTGCCATTTCAGAAGGGGACATGGTGGCATCAAGGGGACACGTGGTGATGCGCGCAGGAGGTGATGGGTACATGGTCACCATGGCCTTGGTGATACCAGGAGCCCCATGGGGAGCCCAGAATCCCCTTGTGGGGTCATGGTGGCTTTGAGCATCCTGGAACCAACAATGAGGATGCCAGGAGCTCTGCCATGGGGACCCCGGGACCCCTTGGTGTGCTTGAGGTGGCTTTGGGGATACCAGAAACCATCACGGGGCCACTGGGAAGCAACATGGAAAGCATACAGTAGAAGTGACATAGAGAGACACAGAGGGGGGCGTGGAAGGGACACACGATCTCTGATGATCAGTGGAGCCCTCTGACAGCCAACAAAGCATTCAGATGACCACTGACAATCTCTGATGGCAAACTGAGCCCCCGATGATCGGCTGGCTGCTGCTTCAAGTGCAGAAAAGGGAAGTGAGTGGTGAGAAAGAATATTTTGACATAATTTGGTTGAAAGCACCATGGTATGAAGATTTCTTCGGATTTCATCAAGCACGGAATTTGGAGAGAAGTGTGACTGCATCACGCTTCAGTGTGCTGCCCGGTGCCTGGGACCGGCTGCCTGACTCTAATCCTCCTCCAAGAGGCTCGGCTGCTCCACAGCGATGCCGACCCGCTCCTCGTGGAGGTGCTGCTGTGCGGGCACTTGGACTCCGCTTGGGGTGGGCTGCACTGCCGTCCCCCGCGTCCCCGCCCTCCTCGTCCTCTGCCCGCAGCCCCAACCGGGGCCATGCGGGACGCGCGCGGAGATGACGCAATGACGGCGCGACCGCTGACGGAACGGACCCCACGCGGAGCGCCCGCCCCATCCGGCGGATCGACCAATGGCAGCGCGGTGGAAGGGGGCGAGCGCGGGCTCTCCTTCAATGGCGTCTGCGGATGGGGGATCGTCACGGTGGTGCCGGCGCGACGGCGGAGCCGCGGGACTCCGCGCGGGGAAGGACGCGCTTAGCCGCTCCGCCGCCCCAAGTCCTCGGCGCCGCCCGCCCCGTGCAGGGAGGTGCGGTGAGGACGGAGCCAGGCTGCACCCGGCAGCGCCCAGCAGCGGGACCGGGGGCACTGGGCACACGCTGCAGCGCAGCAGGTTTCCCCGCAGTGCTGCAACGGACGCACGAGTTCGAGAGTTTGATTCCGCAGAGCAGTTGGGCACCCCAGATGGGACACTCTCTGTTCGGCTGCAGGACCAGTTGAGGAGGGAGACGCCTTTGGCGCGCCCCGAGAATTCTTGGAAGGACTCCCCCTGCTCATCCGATCACTGCGGGGACAGACGGGGACCATCTGGAAGCGGACCAGGTACGTTTAAAGGGAAGGCTCCGTAAGGCGTACGCAGGAGCCGGGGACTCCGTCAGACGTGAGGGGCCGCCCCACGCGGGAGGGCTTTACCCTGCGGGTGGACTGGTGCAGGGGTGCGGGACGGGAAGGTAATGACCGGGAAGGACAGGTGCCTTGTAGCACTGTGTCTGATTGCAGGAATTGTGGGTTCGAGCCTCACCTCTGGCTAGCACTTGTAAGCTAGGCTAGCGCTTGGGCACTGGTGATCACGAGTTCATAACCATCTAGAACTCACGTCAATTCCGGGGATTGTGGGTTAGAGTCCCACCCGAGTTAGCGAGGTACAGTGCTGACAGCTGTCAAGTGATAACCTGCATCACTGCAGCCGCGGCAGTAGGAATAATGATCTGCGCTGTTGTTGCCATCTGCAAATGTCCAGCGCTGTGTGTTTGAACAACTGCTATTGGTATATTTGGGATTTTAATTTGAGGAAGCTACTGAGTTTAACTTTTTTTTGTTTTTAAATGAGCATATTTATTGGAGAATTCAGGATCTCTCCTGAAGTGCATGTATTGTGCATGTATTTGATGTGATAAATCTTAAGCCTTGACTTGAGCCCTTTTTGCTCATCTGTGTACAGATGCACGATTTCAGGCCAGCCTCTGTTTTCTGTAAGACTCCGTTATTAAAGTGTATTTGCATGCAGTGGCTGTGAAGTTCAAGGTCCTGGCGACAGATTGCATTGAGGACCAGGTCAGAAGACCTGGAAAATGGGGCCTTGTCAACTCCTTTGACTGCTTCTTTAAACGAGTCCTGGCAGATGGCTGCTCAGAGCTGTATTCTCTGCTTTATTGATGTGCACATAAAAGACTGGTGCTGCAGCTGACTGCAGGTCCTGTTATTCCATCCCCACAAAAGATATTCTGAGAATCTGTGTTTTTCTGTTCCTATTATTAGTGTTACTTCATTATTAGGATGATAGCTTATTGAGGAACGTAGACTGCTCTGAAAGGAATGCCTCCTATTTATTTCCACAGAAATGACAACGGATACATAGGGCGAGTTCTCAACTACAAAGCTGTTTTTCAACATGGTCACCACCATTAACTATCGTTTTGTTGGTTTTTGTTTTTTTCTTCCAGTGTTGAGTGAGAGCCTGCGTGCTGTGCTTGTTTAAAAAGAAATCATAATAATTAAAATAGATCCTTTTGCTGTCTGGGTGGCTCGTCTTGCATTGCTGCGCCACTGCTGAAATGCACCACCACTGCTTCACTGCACTCACCTCCACGTGTCGGGCTTCATAAATGTTCTGCAGGCATTGATGGATGTCAGTGGTGCGATTTTTTCAGTGTGGAGGAGTTCAGGGACACCCTGTGCTCCATGAGCACTTCCGAGCTTGGTGCTGTGCTGTCATTCTGGCCCTCTGCTGCCGTCTGTGGCACGGCTGCAAACTGTAACTGAGTGCTGGCAGGAAGGTTCAGCCTCTGCTGTCATCCCACCAGCGTCCACCTGTGATGTTGTGGGCCGGCTTTATAGGACAGGAGGCATTACTTTTGGATCAGCCCTTGTGTAGTTATGAAAAATTAAGGTTTATAAAGGCTGGCTGAGTAAATTGGTGGCTGCTAATGAGATCCACAACTACAGGAAAACAGTAGTTAGACACTGACAGCTTTCAAGGTCAGTTTAGATTACCTGGCTGTGTTGGGTTATTTTTTATTTAATGTTGTGTTTCATTGCAGTATTTTCTGAAAAATCCTCAAGTGTGGCATTCCGAATCTGCCAACTCTGGTATTCTTGAGCAACTCCATCCTGTAAAGGTAAGTGGATTACTTCTCATACTCGATTGTAAAAGTGCTGTTAAGAACTGGTATTGCAAGAAAGAAGCCTTCTTTTGTTTTATAATACAGAATTACAAAGTCAGAAGTAGAATCCTGTAGGTGGAAGTAATGTAATGTAAGTTGTACTCGTCGTATTCTGAGAGGAATTTTGGGGTCTTTGGTGTGCATTCATAAAGTGCTGATTAGTCTGGTGATGCAGATTGTTTTGGAGGTCTCAAACACGGCAGCCTTTTAGCAGATACACGCTTTGAGAGTAGTGATTGACGTGGTTCCAGCGTGACAGTGCAGGACATGGCTGTCCTTTTCCATCTTCAGGCCCACCTTACTGCCTTTTCATCCTGTGCACTGAATTGCAGTGGCATGTCAGTATCGAATCCCTCAGCACTGTGCTGAGCCTCACCTTACTCATACTCACCCACTGGACGTTACTCAGCTTTAGCAATCATGTTTCTGCTACAGAAGGGCTTGCCGGATATCTGTAGTATTGATCCGGCCCGAAGGTGACAACCTTCCAACCTGCTGGTCTCTGCCCATGTTCTCTGTCACAACATCGGATGTGTGTGCTCGCTGGATGCACTGGTAAGAAATGTTTTTGAGAAGAGAACCTCGTGCTTCCCAGAGCAGTAAGACTGTGAGGATTTGGGAGGCCCTTCACAAACCTGGTTAGAGTGTGCTTTCCGAAACGGCGTGCTGTTAAAGCAGCCTTTCTCAAAAGCAGAGCGTTGTGCCTGGTGTGACTTAAATCCCACCCACAAAGGAGCATTCCCTGCAGTCTCTGATCTCAGGTGCGTGTTTCCCCCACTGCTGGAACTGCTGGACTTTCACGCCTTCACTGTGTGTGTTTGGGTCTCTTTATTAGCTCTGTTTGTTCTACTAGCTGTATGCAAACGTATCAGGAGGTAATGAAAAGATCTTTGAAAATAGCTTGGAGATATTAACCTGAGGCAAGAAGGTGAATTTTACTGCCTTAAATTAGGTTTCAGAGGATGTCCTTGAACTCAGAAGCTTGGGCTTTGTTGTAGCCTGATATTTACTGCTTGAACTTTAACTCTAGGACTGGAGGGGGAGCTTTTCTTCACACCTTCCTGTGTATGAAATCTACACTTGAACTGCACTCGAGACGGGCAGAAATGTAGCTGAGCAGAGCCTCCAGCAGCTCAGCCCTTTCCTTCAGACTATGAAGATGGCTTTAATATTCGTAAGTCAGAAATCTCGTGTCAAGACTTAATTCTGATATGGACACAGCCTCACTGTGGGAAACGTAGCAGGTGTGGTCTTTGAGTCACCACAGGTGTGGGACACGTGAAGTAATCTGGACATGTTTCAATTTCTGTGTATTTTTCCCCGTTTCTCTGATCATTTCTCTGTATTGCTGCATCTGGCAGGGATTGCTGTCCTGGCCCAGAGCTCTGTTCCCTCATGGGCTGCACTCGTTTTGCTATCCCACCATTTGGGTTGCACAGGCCATCCATGTCCATTGTTCCCATCCTCCTGGGCTTCCACACACATGGCAGTTAGCAAGAAAGAGCAAAGAAAGAGCAAGCTGTTCAACCTTGTCCTAAAGTTATCAATCTGTTCATCCAGCTTGTGCCTTGGTCACAGTGGCAGCGTGCCGTTAGCAATACCATCACTGCACTCAGGTCACAAGCTCTGACAGCAGGCACTGGGGATAATTTCAGGTGAGGCCGTTCTTCACATCCAGGCACACGGATGGTATCTTTTTCCAAATGGACCGTGCTGGTAGGCGGGTAAATCCAGTCGTGCAGGATCTGCAAAACAAAATTATGTACTACGTACATATTTCTCCAGAGCGGTGGTGATCTGAGGTGGATCTCCTTTTCTCACAGCTGTTTTTAAAACTGGCAGTACCAACAACTGTGCTGTTCTGTCATGGGTTTGAATTAAATCTTGGGTTTAATTAAATCTTGTTCACTGCTGTTGAACAGAATTTGATTCATCCTTGATAATCTGCATCCATTACTCCTCTCGTGACATGAATTTTCTTCCTCCAAAACCCAAGGGAACCTTTTTCTTTCCATGTTTTTGCCAGAAGCTCCAATTGGCACGTGCCCCATTTGCAGACACGTTTAACTCTGTTTCTGCTTTTTGCATGGGCCCTAAGTCTGAGGCCCTTTGAAGAGCCTTTGTTGCTAATTCAAAGGCAACCTGCTGTTTGTTTCCCCCTCCAACTCTTCCTTGTCGCTTTGTATATAAACAACAGGTTAAAATTTGTCCTAGGTATGGAACGTGCTGTCTCCAAAAACCAAACAGCCCAATACACTGTTGTGCCTCATTCTTATTACAGGGTACTGCCAAGTCTAAAACGTTGTGTTGAGTTTTGAGTAGTATTCCCCAATGCCCAAAATGCCTCTGAATTCCTAAAAATGTCACTTTTTGAATTTCAGTAGGATGAATTTCCCAGCCTTTCTGTTTCATCTGATCCACAACCAATGCCAGCATTTGTTGCACCCCTTCTTTGGTTTCCCTGAGTCAGGACGTCATCTACGTAATGAACTGTTTGCATGTGAGGAGGCAGTTTGGTGTCATGCAGATGTTCAGCCACAGTTCTGTGGCAGATGGTTGGGCTGTGCAGCCGTCCCTGAGGCAATCTACAGACAGGATCTTGTCACCTCTGCCACGGGAAGGCGTTCCTCTGCAATCAGGATCGTGAAGAAGCTAGCATTAGCTAAATCAATTACAGCATGCCCTGTTCTGAATGGTTCTGAGCTTTTTCTGTTAAAGCAACACTACCTGCTACAGCCGCTGTGTGAGGCGGGATGAGCTTGTTTAATTCCTCCCACAACCCACCGCTTTTTGACAGGCCATGTTGGATTGTTCCGAGCTGTAGTAGCTGACTTAAAACTCCTGCACCCAATAAATCATTAATTGTCCTTGATATCTCTTCATGCTCCCCCCCCCCAGGTCCTGTACTGTTTCACTGTCGCTACTTCAGTTGCAGCAGGAATCTGCACAGCAGGCATTGTTACTTTTCCCACTGAAATTGTCGGAGCATGAATGCAATTCCTTATTCCAAATTGGGGCTGAGCACTGGGGAGATTCAGTGTTAGTCATTTTAGAATGCCCATCCCTGCGATGTATTCTGGGGTGGGGACAGTCATCACAGGATGCAGTCATTGTGGGAGGTTTTCTATTCTCATTTCTATTTGTGTTTGTACAGCTTCAGGTTGTTTCCCTCCCAACCCTATAATAACTACCAGTTGTCGTTCACGTTTCTTGGGGTTCCCATATGTTAAGGAGGCCTCTGCTCTGGGGTCATTTAAGGCTCTTACAGTTTGTGAGGACCCGTTTTTCCAAAATATTTGTAGCTCCATGAGGGTTTGTTGGTCCTGCACCTGTTGCATTGGAGCTTGGCCATCGTTTCATTCTTGTCTTTACGTGGAGCTGCTTCCGTAGCCTCCTTCCAAGGATACAAACTGGAACATGGTTCCCAGTCCTTTTCCCCCAGAGCAGCTGATCCTCTCGCGTTGGGCCCTGTGAGCAGATGAGAGTCCCATTGAGGCTCTCAAGGGAGTGCAGTAGCTGGAATTGTTCCTGGGCTGTTTGCTTTAGAATGTGGCATTTTCTTGCTAGGTTTCTTAACCCCTCTGTTTATGTATCCTCTGTAATTCAGGAATTGGAAAACCATCCATCTTACTGTGAGGCATCCTGTCTTGAAATAAAGCTGTAAACACTTATTTCAAGGAATCCTTTTTTTCACTGCCTTTCTGCTCTTCCCTCTTGTCCATTCTCCCCTACCATCTCCTGCTTTCCCCTGCCCCATTAACTCTGCTCCTCTTACCTGTGTCCTTTCTTCTCTTCTGCCCTTCCTGTCCTCCCCTCTCATTCATCACACTTCTCTTCTCCTTGCTTACAATTTCCCTTCAACTTTGTGGTGGGCTGCCAGGGGATTCTGTTGTCAGCCTGGAGCAGGGACAGCACAGGGATAGGGAAGGGAAGGAAACAGGAGAGGGAAAGGGGTGGGATAGGGAAAAGTGTTGGGGTAGGGGCAGGACGAGTGATAGGGACAGGGGCAGGAGAGATGGGCAGGAGAGGGAAAAGAGAGGGATGGGCAGTGATAGGAGGATAAAGAAAAGGGTGAGAGTAGGTGTGGAGGTAGTGGTAGGGTTGGGGTAGGGACAGGAACACAGGCAAGGTAAGGTGGAGGATCCAGGGACAAGATGAGATTAGGAATGGGCTAAACGGAATGGGGGCAGAACAGGGCCTGGTCAGGGCTACATCAGAGGCAGGAGAGGGACTCGAAAAGGGCAGGACTGGAGACGGGCACTGGGACTGCTGACACTTTGTGGTGGTGAGGATGAAGGGATGCCTGCTGCATTTCCTGGCTCGTGAGTAGTAGAAGATGGTGGGGATTTCTCTCTTTTTATTTATTTTCTCCAAAAAGCTTATTCATTGCATTGAATAGTGACTTAGCATAATTAATGTAAATGTTCAACTTGTCAGCTTGTTCTCTGTGAGTGTGGAGCATGGACGGACTTGCTGTGCTTTGTGTGCATATTGCCTGTAGATCTGGAGGTGGGGAAGCTGCTCCAGTGACTGCAGAAGGAGCTCGAGCTGCACTGTGCCTGGTTACAGGTCAGCATCATAGTCTTGGTCTGTCTGACTTGACTGGTTAAAGGTGACACATTGGCACAGCTGTGCTGGGCTTAATGGTGACACATTGGCACAGCTCTGCTGGGTTTATTGGTGGCACATTGGCACAGCTCTGCTGGGTTTATTGGTGGCACATTGACACAGCTCTGCTGAAGTTATTGGTGACACATTGGCACAGCTCTGCTGGGTTTATTGGTGGCACACTGGCACAGCTCTGCTGGCTTTAATGCAGGCACACTGGCACAGCTCTGCTGGCTTTAATGCGAGCGCACTGGCACAGCTCTGCTGGGCTTGATGGTGACACATTGGCACAGCTCTGGTGGCTTTGATGGTGACACATGGGCACAGCGCTGCTGAGATTGATTCTGGCACATAGGCCCAGCTCTGCTAGGCTTGATGGTGGCACATTGGCTCAGCTCTGCTGGGTTTATTGGTGGCACATTGGCACAGCTCTGCTGGCTTTTATGCAGGCACACTGGCTCAGCTCTGCTGGCTTTGATGGTGGCACATTGGCAAAGCTCTGCTGGTCTTGATGGTGACACATTGGCACAGCTCTGCTACTTTTAATGGGGGCACATTGGCACAGCTATGCTTGGTTTAATGGTAGCACATTGCACAGCTCTGCTCGGTTTATTACTGACACATTGGCACCACTCTGCTGGGTTAGTGGTGACATATTGGCAAAGCACTGCTGGGATTAATGGAGGCACATTGCACAGCTCTGCTGCAGGGTTTCTTAGTGACACGTTGTCCCAGTTCTGCAGGGTAAAATGGGGCCACACTGGCACAGCTCTGCTGGTGACACTATGCCTGGCTCTGAAGGTTGTGTCCATGCCTTTCGATCCAGCGACAGTTTGTTGCAGTGTGGTTCTCCGTGACTGCACTTAGGCATTCTGTGGCCACAAGGGTAGAAGGGAAAACTCTCTCTTCAGAGGCAACTGGAAATTCGAGGAGCGACAGATGTTGTGCTCTCAGGGAGCACGTTCAAAAAAGTCGGGAGCACTGGTAAGGGACCTAGAGGAAAAACGCCCACCAAAATATTGTGAAATGTGCCACCATTAAGCCTCGCAGAGCTATGCCACTATTCAACCTAGCACAGCTGTGCAATGCGTCACCAGGAAACCCAGAAGAGATGGGCCAGTGTGTCTCCATGAAACCCAGCATATGTTTGCCAGTCTTTCACCATTCAACCCATTAGAGCTGTGCAGGTGTCACTATTGAACAGAGCAGAGCTGTCAGTTGTGTTACCATTAAGAACAACAAAGCTGTGCCGGAATAAACCCAGCAGAGCTGTGCCAAAGTCTCACCATTAAACCCAGAGAGCTGTGCTAATGTGCCACCATTAAAGCATGCAGGATTGTTCCAGTGTTCCCCCATTAAACCCAGCAAAGCTGTGCTAATGCTCCCCCATTAAAAAAAACATAACCTTTGCCACTGTGCCACCTTGAAGGCATAAGAGATGAGGCATATGGTGACGCAGAGCCAGGCGTAGTGCAATCTTCGTATTTTCACACGAGGCGAAGTCCGAACATCTCTGTTTGTATGTGTGCAGAAGAGCCCGGTACTCGGAGAAAAGCAGCCGACTGCAGTCACCCTTTCCCGGCGACCGAGAAGCACAAGACCGCTGCTGGAGGCTGCAAGTGGCATTCGGGGAGAATAGCAAATTCTTGGTGGGGAGTGCAAACGCTCCGGAGCGGTTCCCCCTAGTGTTGTTTTCGAACAGCGTGAGGGAAGAAGTGCCATTCCAATGCTGAGAACATGCGAATTTGGCCTGCCTTCTGTGGTCCTTCAGGTGGGGTATTTTCTCCTTGCAGTGCACACTACATTGCTCTGGACATTTACGATTGTGCTCTCAAAGAGCACAGCATCTGTCGCTGTTCGCATTTCCCGTTTCCTCTTCAGAGAGGCTTATCCCTTCGACTCTTGTCGTCACAGAATGTAGACCTGAAGCCACGGAGATGCACACTACCACGAATTGTCGCTGGATCGAAAGGCATGGACACAACCTTCTTGCCAGGTGTAGAGTATTCTGCTTATTTTTACATGAGGCGAAGTCCAAACCACTCCATTCCTACGTGCGCAGAAGAGCCCGCTAATGGGAGAAAAGACACCGGTTGCACTCGACCTTTCCCGGCGATCGAGAAGAATGGGACTGCTGCTGGAGGCTGCAAGTGGCATTTGGGGAGAAGGGCGATTTCTCGTGCGTTGAGTGGAAACGCTCCAGCGCGGTTCCCGTGAGTGCTGTTTGCGGACACGAGAGTGAAGCAGCGTTTTCCCTGTGCTGAGAACGTGCGAATTTGGCCTGCCTGCCACGATCCTCCTGATGGGGTTTGTATGTCAGCACTTCAGGAAGGATCCCTATAGTCTTTTTCGAATGTGCTCCCAAACATTACAGCATCTGTCGCTGCTCGCATTTCCCGTTTCCTCTTCAGAGAGGGTTATACCTTCAACGCTTGTCATCACAGATTGCAGAACTGGAGCCACTGAGAAGCACACTATCACGAATTGTTGCTGGATCGAAAGGCATGGACACAACCTTCATGCCAGGCGTAGAGCTGTCTGCTTATTTTTACATGAGGCGAAGTCCAAACTGCTCCGTTCCTATGTGAGCAGAAGAGCCCACTACTGGTAGAAAAGACGCCGGTTGCACTCGACCTTTCCCGGCGACCAAGAAGAATGGGACCGCTGCTCGAAGCTGCAAGCGACATTCGGGGAGAATAGCGAATTCTCGGTGGCGAGTGCAAACAATTCGGAGCGGTTCGCTCCGAGTGCCGCTTTCGAACAGTGAGAGTGAAGTAGTGCCATTCCGATGATGAGAACTTGCGAATTCTGCTTGCCTTCTGCGGACCTGCCGAAAAGGTTTTTTTCTCCGCAGTGCAGACTACAGCGCTCCCGACTTTTTCGAATGTGCTCCCAAAGAGCACATCTGTCACTCCTTGCTATTCCCCTTCCCTCTTTACAGATTGTTATCCCTTCGACTCTTGTTGTCACAGATTGCAGACTTGGAGGGATAAACTCACTACCACGACATGTCTCTCAATCGAAAGTCATGGAGACAACCTTCAGAGCCAGACGTAGTGCAATCTTCGTATTTTTACACAAGGCGAAGTCCAAACATCTCCTCTCCCACATGTGCATAAGAGCACGCTATTCGGAGAAAAGCATCCGACTGCAGTCGACCATTCCCGGCGACCGAGAAACACGAGACCGCTGCTGGAGGCTGCAAGCTGCATTCGCAGAGAAGTGTGTTTTCTCATGCAGCAACGGCAAGCACTCCGGAGCGGTTCACCGCGAGAGCCGCTTACAAACCGTGACAGCGCGTAGTGCCATTCCGATGCCAAGAACTTGTGAATTCTGCCTGCCTTCTGCGGTCCTTTTGACGGGGTTTTTTCTGTAGGCAGTGCGGACTACAGCGCTCCCGACTATTTCGATTGTGCTCCCAAGGAGCACAACATCTGTTGCTCCTCGCATTTCCCGTTGCCTCTTCAGAGCGTTTTCCTTTTGACTCTTGTCGTCACAGAATGCAGACGTGGAGCCACGGAGAAGCACAGCGCATCGAATTGTCGCTCGATCCAAAGGCATGGACACAGCATTCAGAGCCAAGGGTAGAGCATTCTTCGTTTTTTTACACGAAGCAAAGCCCTGTAAGCAGACAAGCTCAGCCTGATCCCGCTTTGGGTTACGGTTAAGTGCTACTATTCAGTATTACTGCTAATTGTGAAGGGTTACCCTTCTGCACGGGCTTTAGAGTTACTGTTTTAGATTAGATTTTAAGGTAAATATTAGCGATCTGTTTTAGTGTTAAGGTTTAAGGAATCACGGAATCATAAGAGTTTGAAGGGACCTCCAGACATCATCGAGTTCCATCCCTTGCCAAAGCGGGTTCTCTACATCAGGTCGCACAAGTAGATGTCCAGGCAGGTCTTGAACATCTCCAGAGACTGAGACTCCACCACCTCCCTGGGCAGCCTGTTCCAGCGCTCCGTCACCACACTGTAAAGAAGTTCTTGTGCACATCTGTGCGGAACTTCTGCAGTTTATGCTGCAGTTTCTGGCCATTCCCCCTTGTCCTTTCTCCACTCACTGCTGAAAACAGTCTGGGTTTACCACTCTGTCCCCACACCTGAGATATTTATAGACCTGGATCAGGTCTCCTCTCAGTCCTCTTTTCTCCAGGCTGAATAGACCCAGTTCATTCAACCTTTCTTCATAGGAGAGATGCTCCAGGCCCCTCACCGTTTGTGTGGCCCTCCGCTGGACTCTTTCCAAGAGATCCTTGTCTTTTTGTACCAGTGGGCCCAGAACTGGACACAGTGCTCCAGATGTGGACATACAAGGGCAGAGCAGAGGGGAAAGATCACCATACTTGTCCCCTCCCTGCTCCATAGGCCGTTTTCTGGATCTTTTGGCTGTAAATGTGGAATGCTTGTTACTTTACTGCAGGCCATTTTGTGCTGGATAGCCTTGCGGAGTGTCCGGCAAACATGTTCCAAGGAAAACGTTCCATGGTTTTTGGTTGAAGCGTTCAGACCTGAGAAATGCTGCATTCAGTATCACACCTCTCTTTTTGCTCTTGTTACAGGTTGGATTTTTCCCTACAGAGTGTGTGGAACTCATTAACAACAAAGTTCCCGAGGCTCTCATCAGTTCGGTGCCAAAGCCAGGTATGGATGTTCCATATGATGGTTCGGGGAAGCAAAATAGAGTCCTTTTTTGGGTGTGTTCCGTGTTTAATACCTCCCTTATCCATCCCACCTTATCCTCTGCGCTGATGATCCTTCATGCACAGCACGGGGCGTATGGCTGGTGTTTGTAGGCAATTGAGAATGAGGGAAGGCAAAGGCAGTTGTCCTTCAAGTCAGTACGAGGCTGAGAACAACCAGCGTCCCTGGTGGACAGATAGAGGTCTGGTTGTGCTGGTGACAAGCTTCATCAGAACGTGGCTTTTCAAGAGGGTCCTTAATACCCAAGTTGAGCAATCTGAGCAAGAGGAGTGCATTAAACTCCATCAGAACCTGCGGAGATTTGACCCAGTCCTCCAGTGCTTATGACTGGAGTTGGGGAAATCCCAGAATCCTCGTAGAATGGCTTGGGATGGAAGGGAGCTCAAGGATCATCCAGCTCCAACTCCCCTGCCTCAAGCTAGGCTGCCAACCAAGCTCCACGTTCAATGCGAGACGAGACCCCGCTGTCCAGGTCCCCATCCAACCTGGCTTTGGATTCCTCCAGAAATGGGGAAAATCCATGTTTGTATGCACTTGCTCATCGTGTTCTTCCCGTTTTGACGTGCGCTGTTGTCATGGTTCTATGTGTTTGTTTGCTTTTATTTTGGGTTTCAGTATTCCACATCAAAACATCATGTAGTGTATGGGGCATTAAAGTGTCACTGCCCCAATCCCAGGTACCTATCCCTGTACATTACAGCAGTCATGGGATCTGGCCCTTCCGGGTGGGGGGGGCGCTCTCTTGCTGCCTTGCAGTGGATGCTGGAGGTGCTTTCCTGGCCGTTCCAAGCTTTTCAGGTTTGACTCGGTCCCGGGAACTCTCTCTCTCATCTTGTCTGATTTATTAATCTCAATTTCAATTACATTGTATATATTGTGTTATCTTGTATTCCAATATTATAGTAAAATAAGTTTTCCTCCATAGATTGCTGCCGCTGCTCTTTTCCTCCCTTCCTTCCTTCCCATTTTTGTGGGACTGGGGTGGGGGGGGAGGGCAGCAGCCTGTTGCCCCTGTCACGGACATAGATTGATCTGGTCAACCCCGTGACAGATTTTTGGAGCCCAACGTGGGGCAGCTGCTTTTCATCTTCTAGAACGAATCTCTTTTTCTCTCTGCTCTTAGAGAGCTTCGTTAGGGAGCATTATCAGTAGTTCAGGTGTAGTTCAGTGCTGGAAATCCTGACCTTGAAAGATTAGGCGTAATGCCACTGTTCTGGGATATTTGTAAACTTTGAGCACTACTTAGTCTGGGTAGTGCCTTTTTTTCTTTTTTTTCCCTCCTCCTGTTAGCTTCAATTCATTAACCCCTTTTTAGCAGGCACCACTGATGAACCCACTCGTTATCGTGGGGGTGCTGGGTAAAGGATTTAAAGCAATGGTGTTACTCACAACCTACTGGCCAATAATCCATCTCATACTTACGTGTTGTGGAATTGCATTCATATATAAATACCTAAGGGCACTGATGGAGAAACCTATATTTTACTTATATGCAATGTGATATGATTTGAATTTTGACATTTACATCCCGGAAGGAATGGCTAATTTCACAAACAATTACATCCCAAATGGAATAGCTGATTTTACAAACAACTTAATCCCAAATGGAATAGCTAATTTTACAAACAACACGATGTTCAGACCAGTCTCCTGGTTTTCTTCTCGGTTTGTCAAACGTTTTTCGAATCTTGAATTAATACTCATGTTGGTGTGCATGTCATTAATTCTCCTGAATGTACTCCAATGCATTTTTAATAAGGAGTCTCCTCCAAAACTAGAGAATGATGACTGGCAGGGAATATGGAGAGGTTAGGAAAGGTCTTAGAAGCATGGGGACCTGCAGTGTCATGGGATTTTACTCTTGAACACTTGTAGGATCCTGAGAAACTAAGCCAGTATTTGAGTCAGGGACGATGCGGCTTACATAAATCTAAGGAGGTACAACTTATTTGGCGTTTGGCTTGTGCTTACCGTGCCCTATATAACACCATTCTGGAGAGACAGAGTTTCTGAGCTGAGGTTCAAGCCAAAGGGGAAATCCCCAAGTCAAATCTAATCAATCACAGGAGACACCAGTAACAATACCAGTTGCTCCTGTGGAGGGCAAGAAATGGAAACGAATGTCTTTGCGTCTTGAACGAAAAAGAGAAGAGGAGGAGGAGGAGGTGGAGGAAGATCCAGGCGAGGGGCCCTCCTCAGAACCACCACCATCGCGAAAGGCAAAAGGGAAAACTAAGAGACGTGCAGAAGAGAGTGATGAAGAGGAAGTCTCTATTACTACTCGCCGGCCTCTAAAGATGACTGAAATCCAAGGTTCAAGAAAGGAGTTTACACGGCGCCCAAATGAAACTCTTGTTTCCTGGTTGGTTCGCTGTTGGGACAGTGGGGCCCATAGCTTGTCTCTGGATGGTAATGAAGCTCGCCAACTAGGCGCCATTGCCAGAGATCCAGCTATTGATAGAGGAATTAGTTGATGTTCGGATGAGGCTGCCTCCCTCTGGGAGCGAGTGTTAACAGCTGTGAAGGAAAAGTATCCCTTCAAAAATGGCTTGAAGATTGCAATGAAAAAATGGGATACAGTTGAAAAGGGTATCCAGTATTGGAGGGAAATAGGCGTGGTGGAAATTTTGTATGACCCTGACTTTGTTCCTAGCCATCCATACCGCGACCTGAAAAAGTGAGGACAACGCCTGAGATATGGCAGAAAATCGTGACAGCAGCGCCGGACAAATATGCCTCTACACTGATGTCAGCGTGTGACAGATACAACGAACAACAGAGAATGCCCTTAGTTTATGAATTAATTGTTACGCTCCAAAACTACGAACAATTGCTGTCCCCAATTCATGCTGCCGTGGCTGCTATATCAAAAATGACGGAGCAAGTGTCTCCACTGATTAACCGTGACAAACCTGTAGCAGTATCAGAGACGCGTGATGAAGATCAGGATAATCAAATGAGTCTAGCGAAGGATGTGAAGGAGGTGAAGGAGATGATGAAATTTGTGCAAGCCCACCTAACTAAAGACAATGAACCTTCCTTCCCACGTGCACCATCAAAAATAGCTGTTAGAGGCAAACGCTCTCCGGCTCAAGTAAGGGATAATACACCGCGAATTGTCTTATAGTATTACCTATGTGACCATGGAGAAGACATGGGGAAGTGGCACGGTCAACCTACTCCTGTACTACGAGCCCGGGTGAAAGAATTACAAAGCAGATCAACCACCAGTGCAATTGCTCCAGTTACTACAGGTAATGAATAGAGGGGCCCTGCCCTCAGTCAGGGGGGGGAAAGGGATAATAGAGTATATTGGACTGTGTGGATTCGATGGCCTGGCACATCAGAACCACTGAAATATAAGGCACTGGTGGACACTGGTGCACAGTGCACTCTGATGCCCTCGAGTCATGAAGGGACAGAATCAATCCATATTTCTGGAATGACAGGAGGCTCTCAAGAATTGACTGTGTTGGAGGCTGAGATAAGCCTCACTGGTAAGGACTGGCAAAAACATCCTATTGTGACGGGCCCAGGGGCTCCATGTATACTAAGTATTGATTGTCTCAGAAGGGGGCATTTCAAGGATCCTAAGGGGTATCGATGGGCCTTTGGAATAGCTGCTGTGGACACAGACAACATTAAGCAGCTGTCTGTTTTGCCTGGCCTGTCAGAAGATCCGTCTGTTGTGGGGCTGCTGCGAGTAAAAGAGCAACACGTACCGATTGCTACAAAAACAGTGCACAGGCGGCAGTACCGCACCAACAGGGATTCTTTGCTCCCCATTCATAAGTTAATTCATCAGCTAGAGAGCCAGGGAGTGATCAGCAAAACTCACTCGCCTTTTAACAGCCCCATATGGCCAGTGCGTAAAGCCAGTGGAGAATGGAGGCTGACGGTGGACTACCATGGCCTGAACGAAGTCACACCCCCACTGAGTGCTGCTGTGCCGGACATGTTAGAACTCCAGTATGAACTGGAGTCAAAAGCGGCCAAATGGTATGCCACCATTGGCATTGCTAATGCCTTCTTTTCCATTCCTTTGGCCAAAGAATGTAAGCCACAGTTTGTTTTCACCTGGAGGGGCGTTCAGTATACCTGGAACCGTTTGCCCCAGGGGTGGAAACACAACCCGACCATTTGCCATGGGTTGATCCAAACTGTATTGGAACAGGGCAGTGCTCCTGAACACCTGCAGTACATTGATGATATCATTGAGTGGGGCGATACAGCAGAAGAAGTCTTCACGAAAGGAGAGCGAATGATCCAAATTCTTCTGAGTGCTGGTTTTGCTATTAAGCGAAGCAAAGTGAAAGGACCTGCCCAAAGGACCTGCCCAGGAGATTCAGTTCCTAGGCATAAAGTGGCAAGATGGCCATCGTCACATCCCGACAGATGTGATCGACAAAATCACTGCTATGTCTCCACCCACTAGCAAAAGACAGACACAATCTTTTCTGGGTGCAGTGGGCTTTTGGAGAATGCATGTTCCAAACTATAGCCTCATTGTAAGCCCCCTTTATTATGTGTTGCGAATGAGAAATGAGTTTACATGGGGCCCTGAGCAGCAGCAGGCTTTTGAACAGATTAATCAGGAGATAGCCCGTGCCGTGGCCCTAGGGCCAGTTCGGACGGGACAGGGTATAAAGAACATCCTCTATACCGCTGCTGGAGAGAACGGTCCCACTTGGAGTTTGTGGCAAAGAGCCTCAGGAGAGACTCGAGGCCGACCCCTGGGATTCTGGAGTCGGGCGTGGGAGCCTCAGGAGCGGACACTGGCATCCACCAGCGGCTGTGCTTTCCTGCTGCATCCAACAAAGTCTTTCTCGCAGTCCTCACGCTGCTTAGAAGAGCAAGCCGTGTCCGGAACCTCGAGCCAAACAGAATGCGATGAGCAAGGAGCTGGGCATCAATCTCAAGGCCAACAACTTGGTCCCTCCCAAACCTCACTGCTCACCCAACCTCACTGACACCAGAAGCCCAGGCACACATCTGAGCCCTGCCATTCCCAGCCCTTAAATGAGCTCAGGCAGGGCTCGGGCTCCACCCAGTCCCACCCCCGGCTTCATAGCACCCACCTGGGCTTCCACCCTGCTGCTGCCATCCTGCACCAGCTTGTCCATCATTCCTTCACTCTCTTCTGTAACAGGATGAGGGGGAAGAAAGGAGAGAGAAAGCAAAGAGGAAAAAGGGAATAGGGGACAGCAGAGAACAAAAAAAGGGGGTGGGGAAAAAAAGGGAAAAATGGGGTACAGGGACAGAAGAAAGGGGACGTGAGGTCGGGGGGAAGCGGAGCTGGGGATGAAGAAGAGGAAAGGGGAAAAAAGAACAGGGGAATGCGAAGAGAAAAAAGGATGAGGGGAGAAAAAGGGGGCAAAGAGCGCAAGAAGCGATGAGGGAAGGCGGGGAAAAGGCGGGATAGCAGGAAGTACATGAGAAGGACAAAAGGAAAAGGGCGACGAGGGAGGAAAAAAAGGAAAAGGGGGACGAAGGAGGAAAAAGGGGGACGAGGGAGGAATCAGGGCTGTCGCATGCAGCAGCGCTGTCCCGGTGCATGGGAACGCGAGGAGGCTGTGAGTCTCAAAGCTGCTCCCCTCTGTCCTCCTGCCGAGCTCAGCGCTGCGGAAGGACTGACGGATGAGCAGAAAAACGAGCAGCGGGAAGGGCACGAATGGCAGGGGGTAATGAAGCAATTCAGAGGCTGTGTCTGTGTTGATGCTGAAAACCTGAGAGCCGCAAGTTCCGACCGCACGTTGGTTAAGAGAGCAGTGGTGAGAAAACAATGAAGCAATGAATGCCTGGGTGTGTTTGGGCAGCAAAGATGTGCGTCTGCTGGCTGTGCGAGTGGTGAAGTGTTGCCAAAAAGGGGAACCTGCAGCGCTCAGCCAATGAGGAGCCAGGGCAGGAAGAGCTCAGCAGCGGGCAATGGGGGAGCCAAGACACAGCGCTGCTGCTCGGGGCTCGGCTGCGCGCAGGAGCCGCTATCGCACTGGGAATGGAATGGGCTTTGGAAGAAAAGGGGACGATGGGGAAGGAAAAAGGAATGGGGCCGAGGGGGGGGGGGGGAAGGGAAGGGGGAGAAAAAGAGGAAAAGGAAAACAAAAAAAGGGGATCGGGCGAAAAGGGTGATGGGGAGGAAAAGGGGTAAAGGGATTGAAAGGGGAAGTGGGGATGGGGGCAAAAAGAAGAAGAAGGGGGCGAAGAAGAGGAGAGTAAAGGGGGCAAAAGGGAAAGGAAGACAAGAGGGGAAAGGGGAAAAGAAGAATGAGAAAGGGAGGAAAAAGAAAAGGAGATGAGGAGGAGAAAAGGACAGAGGAGAACAGGGGGAAAAAGGGGTAAAAAGAGGGGAGATAAAAGGGGGGAATGGACAGTAAAAAGGGGACCAGGAAGGAAAAAACAGGACATGAGAACAAGGAAAAGGCGAAGGGGAAAAGGCGACGGGCAAAAGGCGAAGGGGAAAAGGCGAAGGGGAAAAGGCTGCTGCTGTCCAATGAGATGCTGGCGGAGGTGGGACGGAGCTGCCCAAGGTCAATGAAAGACTAGCGAGGACGGGACAGCGCTGCTGATGACCAATGAGAGGCACGTGAAGGTGGGATGGCACTGCCGGTGACAAATGAGAGGTACATGGGGGCGGGACGGCGCTGCTGATGACCAATGAGAGGCATGCGGGGGCGGGACGGAGCTGTTGATGACCAATGAGAGGCAATGTGGGCAAGATGGCACTGCTGATGACCAATTACAGGCTGGTGAGTGCGGAACGGCACTGCTGAAGACCAATGAGAGGCTGACAAGGGCGGGACGGCGCTGCCGGTGACCAATGAGAGCCTGGCAAGAGAGAGACGGTGCTGCCGATGACCAACGAGAGGAAAGTGGAGAGCGCTTTCTGGAAGGGACAAAGGTGTCACTTACCCCTCTGCAAGGATCAGGGCGCAGCAGTACAGCAAATCAGGGGGGCCAAAAGGCAAACAGCATCTGGTGGGGGACTGGGCACATGGGCAAGGCAGGAAGATAGATACCTTCGTGTCCAGGAACGCCCACACCTTTACCAGGAACAGGACACGTTCACTACGGAACCTTGGACATCCCAAAATGCCTGCTACTTCTGGTGGTGGAGTCGCCAATCCTACAAAGAAAGAAGAAAGCCTCACACGCCGTCCTCAACAAAGTGGGTTAGAAAAGAAAGGTGGGCATTGGACAAACCCCAAGACGAGGACAGCACTCAGCACAAGCCTGTTTAGGAGATGCCTCTTTTTTTGGCACCTCACTTGGTCACAAGTGGGCCCGGGGGTCATGGGAACTCCAGCGAGGCACCGCCAGGCAACATGGAAAAAAGAGAAGAGAAACAGAACACACGTGTAGCAAACACTACAGGAGCCAAAATGAATTGAACCTGCCATTTATTGAGAGCAAAAAGAAAAAAGAACAAGAAGAGAGACAGAAGGAAAGTGTAGCAAATGCTATGGAAACCAAAAGAAATCAAACCTACCTTTTATTAAGAGCAGCAGGTGGCACAGGCATCCAATCAGCACTTGGGAAGAACTGAGCATGGGGAGAGGAAGAACACCCGGTGACAGCAACGTGAGCACGAGGGACAAGCGACACCAAGCCCCAAAGGACCTCAGCGAGCGTGTGAAACAGGAGATGGCAGGGATCCACGTACCTTGGCGCAGAGCCTCAGCAGCGGACACTGGCATCCACCAGCGGCTGTGCTTTCCTGCTGCATCCAACAAAGTCTTTCTCGCAGTCCTCACGCTGCTTAGAAGACCAAGCCGTGTCCGGAACCTCGAGCCAAACAGAATGCGACGAGCAAGGAGCTGGGCATCAATCTCAAGGCCAACAACTTGGTCCCTCCCAAACCTCACTGCTCACCCAACCTCACTGACACCAGAAGCCCAGGCACACATCTGAGCCCTGCCATTCCCAGCCCTTAAATGAGCTCAGGCAGGGCTCTGGCTCCACCCAGTCCCACCCCGGGCTTCATCGCATCCACCTGGGCTTCCACCCTGCTGCTGCCATCCTGCACCATCTTGTCCAGCTTGTCCATCATCCCTTCACTCTCTTCTGTAACAGGGTGAGGGGGAAGAAAGGAGAGAGAGAGCAAAGAGGAAAAAGGGAATAGGGGACAGCAGAGAAAAACCAAGAGAAAAATTGCGTGGGGAAAGAAAAAAAGGAAAAATGGGGTACAGGGTACAGGGACAGAAGAAAGGGGACGTGAGGTGGGGGGGGAAGCGGACCTGGAAATGAAGAAAAGGAAAGGGGAAAAAAGAACAGGGGAATGTGAAGAGAAATAAGGATGGGGGGGAGAAAATGGGGTCAAAGAGTGCAAGAAGAGATGAGGGAAGGCGGGGAAAAGGTGGGATAGTAGGAAGTGCATGAGAAGGACAAAAGGAATAGGGGGACGAGGGAGGGTAGCCCACCTGGGCTTCCACCCTGCTGCTGCCACCCTGCACCAGCTTGTCCATCATTCCTTCACTCTCTTCTGTAACAGGATGAGGGGGAAGAAAGGAGAGAGGGGGAAGAGGAAAAAGGGAATAGGGGACAGCAGAGAAAAACCAAGAGAAAAAGGGCGTGGGGAAAGAAAAAAAGGAAAAATGGGGTACAGGTGTTGCAGTACGCGCCCGTTCCGCTTCCCCAGGAGACCGCAGCTTGGCCAATTACCGAGGTGACACCAGTATGATGAGCAGTAAAATGGCGTTTATTACACGTATTAACTACCTTATATAGCCTAATTACTTCGTCTACGCCCCTAGGGGCCTACATCACACATCAATCATTAGAGCAGGGAGGGAGCTTAGCACATCAGACCCCGCGGGGGGGTCTCGCAATTTCGCTGTTGCTGACAACATCTCCCCCTCTCCATGCTCAAAAAAGCAAACTGCAACTCGAGAGGACCCTACCCGCGTACACCCCGAAATCCCCGCTTTGCGCCTATACGTGCCATTGTCCTCTCGGTTAAGCCTTGCCCCGTTACAACCCGATTCGCAAAACATCCTATCCTAATAGCCTATAATCTATCAACTTAATAACAACCTATTTAACTTAATAATCCTAAAATCTTAAAATCTTATATCTTAAAATCTTATATAAATTCTACCTTAACGTTACAACCGTCTATTAGCCTTAAAATAAATCTTACAAGAAACGATGCAGTGTATCCCTATTTAACACTAAATCAAGCTGGGACACTTGCTTTAGCAAGCGCCATGTCTTTATATATAATATAACTATAAGAACTAAGCATAATAATATTAAACCTAATATAACAACTACCGGATGCAGTATAAAGTTGAATATTCCCGTTGCTGTGGGAGACCAACCAAAAAGAACCTCCCACCAGTGATGTTCTCCAGCCTTCATTACTCTCTCCAAGACACGATGTATCTCTTTCACGTCATGATGAATGGTGATTAAGGTCTTTTGTCCGTTATCTTTGATGCGATTTAATAGTCGATGCAGATCATCATGTTGTAGAAGCTTCCTTACTAAGGCGAGATTCATCCCAATTAGCGCTGGACGCAAATCTTTGATCAGAGTGTAGTTGGACTGCAGAAGCTGATATGAAATTATAGGAACTGTATAGTTAAAATCACATCCTAAAATATTAATAAAATTACAAACACAAAGATTTGAATGATTGGTAGTATCCACAATCATATCCCCTATTTGTATGGAATTGCAATGAGTTCTGATGCAAGCACATCCTTTTCCAATATATACAAGCATTGATTTGAACATCCTACCAGGTTGGACCTCAAAGTGACAGATATTTTGTTCAGTGTCAAGACAGATATCTTGAGTCTCAAATATATTACTTTCACAAATAAATCCTCGTTGTTCTCGCATGGCACATGAGCTAACGTCCACAGTTTGCCATTTCTCATTCTTTTGAAGAGCCCATATCCGATGTTCAATTGGATACAGAGTAGTCTCATCATGATTTAATCCTAGAGCTACGATTGGATATATCGTGTATGCTGAAGCATTACTTATCGTCAAAACAAAAGCCATGGCATAATTGGTGACAGGGTCATAGGTGAAGTTAACTAAATGCCACCATGATTGAAACTTCCTTTCAAATCTATTTGCATTGTCCCAAATTACTTTTCTAATTTCAGTGGGTATAGTGCCATCCTCACCTTCTCTCACGATTGTTGCTGCTATAAATTGCATCCACATCTGGGCCTGGATGCAACTGAGGGCTAAAGAGGTGTTACCTTGGACTGCTGAAAGCGCATCCATAATCAGCTGATGATCTTTTCTATCTATCCTTTCCCATTGCGGTAATACATCTGATAAAAGCCATTGACTTGTTCCTAGAGCCGATAGGGATGACTGTAGAGGATGTTGTAGTTTATGTATATTACTTGTAATGGTATTCAATTTACTCATGAGTATTTCAGTGTCTATACTATTTAAGACTCCTAAACCTGTTCCCAGAATACCGGAAACATCTCTTCTTATTCTTCTAGTTGTATCAAATGACTGTCGATGAAGCCATGCTGACCATCCAGCATATGACATGCCTAAAAACAATGTACAATCTGGTTTGATAGCTGAAACATTAGTTTGCAATAATAACATCACTCGTTTAAGGGACCATGTTGGATTAAAGATTACCTGTTGCTGACCTGTATTCTTTATAGCGTACGGTCCAATCTGATAAATTTGTGGAGAGATAACACCCTTCAGTCTCCTAGTGGGAGTTATATATGGGACATCAGTTGTATGTTGATTAAAGAGATCCACCTTAAATTTAAAGATCGTCCTAAGGTGTCTTGTGTCCAAAGGCACGTTATCATTACAGGTTGGGTTAGGGTGAAATTATACCGACAATCTCCCTGTTCAGTAACACAGGATTTGCGATCCCTTACGCCTGATATAATATCTGTTTTTGAAATTTGAGTAGCCTTCTTATATTGAGATCCATTTACCATCCAACATTTTACTTCTATATTTTGCCCAAGTTTACCCCAAATTCGAGGAGATCTGGTGACATTATCCCATCCCCATTCACTTCTGTCATATGGTCTATTTTCACGTAACACTACGGTCAGCAAAGTTAAGTTATTCACTGGTCCCATCATTCCTGTATATTCTTCATGACCATGCCATAAGTCACTGTCTGTTATGCCCTCTCCAGGAGAAATAGCTGTAAATAGCAAAAGACACACAGATAACAACACAGGAGAGATTGATCTCGACGTTATCAGTGGCTCTTTATCTGCCTCCTTTCCTGAGTCGGGCTTTGGCTTCGGTCGTGGGTTTGGTGTTTTCTCTTGACGAGTTCCAAACAGCAATGCACTGACGTGCGACATGTCCGGCTCCGCCACAGAATTGGCACCGCTTCTCTAGTCCTTGCCCCATCCTTATAGGGCACTGCGCCTTGAAATGGCCACGCTGCCCACATCTAAAACACGGGCCTTTATCCTTTCCTCCCCCAGCCTGAGTGACTGCCATTATCGCGGTCTTAACTGCAGAATTAACCGAAGTAGCCATTCCTTGCATGGCGGCTGCTAATCCCTCATTAGTTAATGGTGCGACCTTTCGATGATGTAACACATACTTAATAAGCTCCCCTGGGGAAGTTAGGGTGCCCGGTGCCGCTCTGATGATTTGCTGGATGTCTGGCAATGATTTCTGCTTAAGACATTCCATTATGACTGCGGATTGGACCTCCCTTGGGAGATCAGATCCCTCCACTGCATGAATTAGACGATTCGCAAAATCAGAAAATGACTCAGAGAGGCCCTGCTTTATGTCTGCCCACGGAAGCACAGGTTCCGCAACCTTAGCTAATTCTCGCAGGGCTTGAAGAGCTGCAGCTGTAACGGCTGCCAGCTCTCCTGCTCTGAGCATCGCTGCTTGGCCCTCCGGGGATCCCACCATTCCATCTGCCCGGCCCTGAAGACGTGCAAGATTAGTTCTATCGCCTCTGCGCTGGCCGTTGGCTGGATGGCGGGGGTCATGGGTGGCGGCAGCCACCACAGCTTGAAGTAATCTATCCCATTCATCATGCCACAGGGTGTATTGTACGGGCTCAAGAATAACATGCATAAGGTTCACCACATCATATGGCAAAAGACTAGAAGCCATAAGAGCTTCCACTGCTGCCATAGTGACAGGGGAACGCAGGCCTTTGCTCTTAACTAAATCCGCAAGACGAGTAACCGCTTTGGAATCCAGAGGAATCCAAGCTGGATCTTCTGGTCTCATCACCACCGGCAAAGTGAGAGCGACACCTGCTGGGTCTGCAGCCTGTATGTCCTCCCTCACTCGAGCCCAATCAGCGAGGGTAGGAGGGCCCCATGAAGCTGTCGATATGGGACCACGCCCCTCCTGGGCAGACGCGGGACAATCCACGCCCCGTGGGGGGTGGCCGCAGCAGCAGGCAGAATCGGACAGTAGGTGAGTCCCGCCCCCACTGTCGCATTCCACAGGTCGTATCACAGCTCCCCCAGACATCTCTCCTTCCTCAAGGACCCTCTTATCAACTGTACTAGAAGTTGTACCGCTTTCCTCCACCTGCCCCCCTTCCCCGTTATCTTTACAGGGCTTAAGTGAAGGATATATGCTGTGAGCCGGGTATGGAGGTGGGTCCTCCTCTTTATGGTATGACCGCTCCTGCTTCACTTCGTTCTTCTTTATCTCCAGGGTTGTTGTTTCTGGTGGGGCCGAAGGAGTCAGCACCATCTTGCCCTCCGGCGAATCTGTAGGGGAGACAAGACCCCCCCCGGCCCTAACCCCAGAAGCTCCTTAGCACGGTCACCTGCGATCTTCTCCTCCTTTGCTTTCTTAAGAGCTATTAAAATCAATCCCCACACCTTAAACTCTGCTGCTTTCTGAGTAAGCATTGCCCTCTGTGAGAGAGCGGCAGTAAACGAATCCCATTTATCAGAATCATATAAGTCAGAAGGGGATGATAATAGCCCCTCTTTCTCCAGCAACGAAAGTGTCGCCGAAATCTCCTTCTTAGAAGGAACATTTTTCCCGCAATAAATTTTGCATGCATGTAAAATCACCTTTATAATGGCTTCTATAACGCCTCCGGCCGAGCGTACACCTGGCCTCTTCTGGCGTCTTTCCCCTAGCGTCCTAGGGGGATCTTGGCTCCTTTTCCCGAGCCTCCCGCCTGACGAGGAGTAATGGCCACCACCTCCCCGTCCCCGGGCTTCCACTATTCCGCAGATTTGAATTTACCGCTACTGCAGTGGGTTCCTGCTTCTGGCAGACAGCTGACTCACTCCCAGGGATCACGTCGGTCGGGGTCACCACTTGTTACAATACGCGCCCGTTCCGCTTCCCCAGGAGACCGCAGCTTGGCCAATTACCGAGGTGACACCAATATGATGAGCAGTAAAATGGCATTTATTACACGTATTAACTACCTTATATAGCCTAATCACTTCGTCTACGCCCCTAGGGGCCTACATCACACATCAATCATTAGAGCAGGGAGGGAGCTTAGCACATCAGACCCCGCGGGGGGGTCTCGCAATTTCGCAGTTGCTGACAACATACAGGGTACAGGGACAGAAGAAAGGGGACGTGAGGTGGGGGGAAGCGGAGCTAGGGATGAAAAAGAGGAAAGGGGAAAAAAAGAACAGGAGAAAGTGAAGAGAAATAAGGATGGGGGGGAGAAAATGGGGTCAAAGAGTGCAAGAAGAGATGAGGGAAAACGGGGAAAAGGCGGGATAGTAGGAAGTGCATGAGAAGGACAAAAGGAATAGTGGGATGAGGGAGGATAAAAAGGAAAAGGGCGACGAGGGAGGAAAAAAAAGGAAAAGGGCAACGAGGGAGGAATCAGGGCTGTCGCATGCAGCAGCGCTGTTCCACTGCGTGGGAACGGGAGGAGGCCGTGAGGCTCCCAGCTGCTCCCTCTGTCCTCCTGCCGAGCTCAACGCTGCGGAAGGACTGCCGGATGAGCAGAACGACGAGCAGTGGGAAGGTCACGAATGGCAGAGGGGAAGGAACCAATTCAGAGGCTGTGCCTGTTTTGATGCTGAAAACCTGAGAGCCGCAAGTTCCGACCGCACGTTGCTTAAGAGAGCAGTGGTGAGAAGACAATGAAGCAATGAAGGCCTGCGTGTGTTTGGGCGGCAAAGATGTGCGTCTGCTGGCTGTTTGTGCAAGTGGTGAAGCATCGCCAAAAAAAGGGGAAGCTGCAGCGCTCAGCCAGTGAGGAGCCAGGGCAGGAAGAGCTCAGCAGCGGGCAATGGGGGAGCCAAGATGCAGCGCTGGTGCTCGGGGCTCTGCTGCTGGCAGGAGCCGCCATCGCACTGCGAGCGGTATCGGCTTTGGGAAGAAAAGGGGACTATGGGGAAGGAAAAAGGAATGGGGATGAGGAGGGGAAAAAGAAAATGGGAAAAGGGGGACGGGGCAAAAAGGGAGATGGGGAGGAAAAGGGGTAAAGGGGGTGAAAGGGGAAGTGGGGATGGGGGAAAAAGAAGAAGAACGGGGGGAAAAAAGATGAGGGAGAAAAAGGAAAAGGGGAAAGGAAGACAAGGGGGGGAAAGGGGAAAAGGAGAATGAGGGGGGGAGGAAAAAGAAAAGGAGATGAGGAATAGGAAAGTAGAGAGGAGAAGAGGTGGAAAAGGAGAATGGAGGAGAGCAGGGGAAAAGGGGGCATAAAAGGGGAGATAAAAGGGGGGAATGGACAGAAAAAAAGGGGACCTGAGGACAAGGAAAGAGACAGGGGAAAAGGAGAGAGGGGAAGGTGAAGAGAAATGGGGCAAAGGCAGGGGAGAAAGACGGGGGAGATAAAGGGGGGAGAAAGAGGGGGGAAACGGGGTTGCGGAGGAAAAGGGGATAAAGCGGAATGAGGATGGAGAGGAAATGGAGATGGAAAAGGGAAAGATAGAGGAGATTGGGCTTTACCAACATCCCGTAGCTGCGCATCCATGGTCTGCTTCCTGTCATTCCTGGGAACATACCAACTTGCTTGGCAGTTGGTAGCTCAGGGGTTTTGCACAAGACATCTTTCCTGGCAGCCCTTAAGGCAGTCAAACCAGCAGTTATCTGCTGCCAATGCAGCAACTCAGCGGAGCCCCGAAGGCCAACAGTATCAGGTGGGGGACTGGGCACATCGGAAAACGCATGAAGATATCTTCACGTCCAGGAACGCCCACACCTTTACCAGGAACAGGACACCTTCAGTGCAGAAGATTGGGCAGCCCAAGATGCCTGCTGCATCTGCTACAGGAGTCACCTATCCTAGAAAAAAAGAAAGAAAGAAGAAAGCTTCACTCGCACTACTGAACAAAGTGGCTTAGCAACGAAGGGTGGGAATGGTACAAACCCCAGGTCAAGGACAGCACTCAGCAGCAGCCTGTTCAGGAGCCTACCTCTTCATCTGCATCTCACTTGGTCCGAAGTGTGCAGTGGCGTCCAGGGAACTCCAGCGAGGCGCCAGCAGGCAACATGGAAAAAAGAGAAGCGAGACAGAACAAAAGAGTAGCAAATGCTGTGCAAGCCAAAAGGAATTGAACCTGCAGTTCATGGAGAGCAGCAGGTGGCACTGACATCCCATCAGCACTGGGCAGAACTGAGCATGGGGAAAGGAACAACACCCGGTGACAGCAACGGGAGCACGAGGGACAACCAAGACCAAGCCCCGAGGAGCTCAGCGAGCGTGTGAAACAGGAGATGTCAGGGATCCACGTACCTTGGCGCAGAGCCTCAGGAGCGGACACTGGCATCCACCAGCGGCTGTGCTTTCCTGCTGCATCCAACAAAGTCTTTCTCGCAGTCCTCACGCTGCTTAGAAGACCAAGCCGTGTCCGGAACCTCGAGCCGAACAGAATGCGACGAGCAAGGAGCTGGGCATCAATCTCAAGGCCAACAACTCGGTCCCTCCCAAACCTCACTGCTCACCCAACCTCACTGACACCAGAAGCCCAGGCACACATCTGAGCCCTGCCATTCCCAGCCTTTAATGAGCTCAGGCTGGGCTCGGGCTCCACCCAGTCCCACCCCCGGCTTCGTCGCACACACCTGTGCTTCCACCCTGCTGCTGCCATCCTGCACCAGCTTGTCCATCATTCCTTCATTCTCTTCTGTAACAGGATGAGGGGGAAGAAAGGAGAGAGAGAGCAAAGAGGAAAAAGGGAATAGGGGACAGCAGAGAACAAAAAAAGGGGGTGGGGAAAAAAAGGGAAAAATGGGGTACAGGGACAGAAGAAAGGGGACGTGAGGTGGGGGGAAGCGGAGCTGGGGACGAAGAAGAGGAAAGGGGAAAAAAGAACAGGAGAAAGTGAAGAGAAATAAGGATGGGGGGAGAAAAAGGGGTCAAAGAGTGCAAGAAGAGATGAGGGAAGGCGGGGATAAGGCAAGATAGCAGGAAGTGCATGAGAAGGAAAAAAGGAAAAGGGGGACGAGGGAGGAACAAAAGGAAAAGGGGGACGAGGGAGGAAAAAAAGGAAAAGGGGGACGAGGGAGGAATCAGGGCCGTCGCACGCAGCAGCGCTGCTCCGCTGCGTGGGAACGTGAGGAGGCCGTGAGGCTCCCAGCTGCTCCCCTCTGTCCTCCTGCCGAGCTCAGCACTGCGGAAGGACTGACGGATGAGCAGAACGACGAGCAGCGGGAAGGGCACGAATGGCAGGGGGGAATGAAGCAATTCAGAGGCTGTGTCTGTGTTGATGCTGAAAACCTGAGAGCCGCAAGTTCCGACCGCACGTTGGTTAAGAGAGCAGTGGTGAGAAAGCAATGAAGCAATGAAGGCCTGCGTGTGTTTGGGCGGCAAAGATGTGCGTCTGCTGGCTGTTTGTGCGAGTGGTGAAGCGTCGCCAAAAAGGGGAAGCTGCAGCGCTCAGCCAATGAGGAGCCAGGGCAGGAAGAGCTCAGCAGCGGGCAATGGGGGAGCCAAGACGCAGCGCTGCTGCTCGGGGCTCGGCTGCTCTCAGGAGCCGCTATCGCAGTGCGAATGGAATGGGTTTTGGAAGAAAAGGGGACTATGGGGAAGGAAAAAGGAATGGGGCCGAGGGGGGGGGGAAAGGAAGGAAGGGGGAGAAAAAGTAGAAAAGGAAAACAAAAAAAAGGTATCGGGCGAAAAGGGAGATGGGGAGGAAAAGGGGTAAAGGGGGGTGAAAGGGGAAGTGGGGATAGGGGCAAAAAGAAGAAGAAGGGGGCGAAGAAGAGGAGAGTAAAGGGGGCCAAAGGGAAAGGAAGACAAGAGGGGAAAGGGGAAAAGAAGAATGAGAAAGGGAGGAAAAAGAAAAGGAGACGAGGAGGAGAAAAGGAGAGAGGAGAAGAGGGGGAAAAATGGGCAAAAAAAAAAGGAGATAAAAGGGGGCAAGGGAGAGTAAAAAGGAACCTGGAAGGAAAAAACAGGACATGAGAAGAAAGAAGAGGAAAGGGGAAAAGGGGCTGGGGGAAGGTGAAGAGAAAGGCGGGCAAAAGGCGGGCAAAAGGCGGGCAAAAGGCGGGCAAAAGGCGGGCAAAAGGCGGGCAAAAGGCGGGCAAAAGGCGGGCAAAAGGCGGGCAAAAGGCGGGCAAAAGGCGGGCAAAAGGCGGGCAAAAGGCGGGCAAAAGGCGGGCAAAAGGCGGGCAAAAGGCGGGCAAAAGGCGGGCAAAAGGCGGGCAAAAGGCGGGCAAAAGGCGGGCAAAAGGCGGGCAAAAGGCTGCTGCTGTCCAATGAGATGCTGGCGGAGGCGGGATGGAGCTTTCGATGACCAATGAGATGCTGATAGGGCGGGACGGTGCTGTCGATCACCAATGAGAGACACATGAGGGCGGGACGGCACTGCCGCTGACCAATGAGAGCCTGGCGAGAGAAGGACGGCGCTGCCGGTGACCAACGAGAGGAAAGTGGAGAGCGCTTTCTGGAAGGGACAAAGGTGTCACTTACACCTCTGCAAGGATCAGGGCGCAGCAGTACAGCAAATCAGGGGGGCCAAAAGGCAAACAGCATCTGGTGGGGGACTGGGCACATGGGCAAGGCAGGAAGATAGATACCTTCGTGTCCAGGAACGCCCACACCTTTACCAGGAACAGGACACGTTCACTACGGAACCTTGGACATCCCAAAATGCCTGCTACTTGTGGTGCTGGAGTCGCCAATCCTACAAAGAAAGAAGAAAGCCTCACACGCCGTCCTCAACAAAGTGGGCTAGAAAAGAAAGGTGGGCATTGGACAAAGCCCAAGACGAGGACAGCACTCAGCACAAGCCTGTTTAGGAGATACCTCTGTTTTTGGCACCTCACTTGGTCACAAGTGGGCCCGGGGCTCATGGGAACTCCAGCCAGGCACCGCCAGGCAACATGGAAAAAAGAGAAGAGAAACAGAACACACGTGTAGCAAACACTACAGGAGCCAAAATGAATTGAACCTGCCATTTATTGAGAGCAAAAAGAAAAAACAACAAAAAAAAAAAGAAGTGAGACAGAATGAAAGTGTAGCAAATGCTATGGAAACCAAAAGAAATCAAACCTACCTTTTATTAAGAGCAGCAGGTGGCATTGGCATCCCATCAGCACAGGGCAGAACTGAGCGTGGGGAAAGGAACAACACCCGGTGACAGCAACGAGAGCACGAGGGACAAGCGACACCAAGCCCCAAAGGACCTCAGCGAGCGTGTGAAACAGGAGATGGCAGGGATCCACGTACCTTGGCGCAGAGCCTCAGGAGCGGACACTGGCATCCACCAGCGGCTGTGCTTTCCTGCTGCATCCAACAAAGTCTTTCTCGCAGTCCTCACGCTGCTTAGAAGACCAAGCCGTGTCCGGAACCTCGAGCCAAACAGAATGCGACGAGCAAGGAGCTGGGCATCAATCTCAAGGCCAACAACTCGGTCCCTCCCAAACCTCACTGCTCACCCAACCTCACTGACACCAGAAGCCCAGGCACACATCTGAGCCCTGCCATTCCCAGCCCTTAAATGAGCTCAGGCAGGGCTCTGGCTCCACCCAGTCCCACCCCGGGCTTCATCGCACCCACCTGGGCTTCCACCCTGCTGCTGCCATCCTGCACCAGCTTGTCCATCATTCCTTCACTCTCTTCTGTAACAGGATGAGGGGGAAGAAAGGAGAGAGAGAGCAAAGAGGAAAAAGGGAATAGGGGACAGCAGAGAACAAAAAAAAGGGGGTAGAGAAAAAAAGGGAAAAATGGGGTACAGGGACAGAAGAAAGGGGACGTGAGGTGGGGGGAAGCGGAGCTGGGGACGAAGAAGAGGAAAGGGGAAAAAAGAACAGGAGAATGTGAAGAGAAATAAGGATGCGGGGAGAAAAAGGGGTCAAAGAGTGCAAGAAGAGATGAGGGAAGGCGGGGATAAGGCGGGATAGCAGGAAGTGCATGAGAAGGAAAAAAGGAAAAGGGGGACGAGGGAGGAAAAAAAGGAAAAGGGGGACGAGGGAGGAATCAGGGCCGTCGCACGCAGCAGTGCTGTCCCGCTGCATGGGAACGCGAGGAGGCTGTGAGGCTCCCAGCTGCTCCCCTCTGTCCTCCTGCCGAGCTCAGCACTGCGGAAGGACTGACGGATGAGCAGAACGACGAGCAGCGGGAAGGGCACGAATGGCAGGGGGGAATGAAGCAATTCAGAGGCTGTGTCTGTGTTGATACTGAAAACCTGAGAGCCGCAAGTTCCGACCGCACGTTGGTTAAGAGAGCAGTGGTGAGAAAGCAATGAAGCAATGAAGGCCTGTGTGTGTTTGGGCAGCAAAGATGTGCGTCTGCTGGCTGTTTGTGCGAGTGGTGAAGCGTCGCCAGAAAGGGGAAGCTGCAGCGCTCAGCCAATGAGGAGCCAGGGCAGGAAGAGCTCAGCAGCGGGCAATGGGGGAGCCAAGACGCAGCGCTGCTGCTCGGGGCTCGGCTGCGCGCAGGAGCCGCTATCGCACTGGGAATGGAATGGGCTTTGGAAGAAAAGGGGACGATGGGGAAGGAAAAAGGAATGGGGCCGAGGGGGGGGGGGAAAGGAAGGAAGGGGGAGAAAAAGAGGAAAAGGAAAACAAAAAAGGGGGACGGGGAGAAAAGGGAGATGGGGAGGAAAAGGGGTAAAGGGGGTGAAAGGGGAAGTGGGGATGAGGGCAAAAAGAAGAAGAAGGGGGCGAAGAAGAGGAGAGTAAAGGGGGCCAAAGGGAAAGGAAGACAAGAGGGGAAAGGGGAAAAGAAGAATGAGAAAGGGAGGAAAAAGAAAAGGAGACGAGGAGGAGAAAAGGAGAGAGGAGAAGAGGGGGAAAAATGGGCAAAAAACAGGGAGATAAAAGGGGGCAAGGGAGAGTAAAAAGGAACCTGGAAGGAAAAAACAGGACATGAGAAGAAAGAAGAGGAAAGGGGAAAAGGGGCCGGGGGAAGGTGAAGAGAAAGGCGGGCAAAAGGCGGGCAAAAGGCGGGCAAAAGGCGGGCAAAAGGCGGGCAAAAGGCGGGCAAAAGGCGGGCAAAAGGCGGGCAAAAGGCGGGCAAAAGGCGGGCAAAAGGCGGGCAAAAGGCGGGCAAAAGGCGGGCAAAAGGCGGGCAAAAGGCGGGCAAAAGGCGGGCAAAAGGCGGGCAAAAGGCGGGCAAAAGGCGGGCAAAAGGCGGGCAAAAGGCGGGCAAAAGGCTGCTGCTGTCCAATGAGATGCTGGCGGAGGCGGGATGGAGCTGTCGATGACCAATGAGATGCTGATAGGGCGGGACGGTGCTGTCGATCACCAATGAGAGACACATGAGGGCGGGACGGCACTGCCGGTGACCAATGAGAGCCTGGCGAGAGAAGGACGGCGCTGCCGGTGACCAACGAGAGGAAAGTGGAGAGCGCTTTCTGGAAGGGACAAAGGTGTCACTTACCCCTCTGCAAGGATCAGGGCGCAGCAGTACAGCAAATCAGGGGGGCCAAAAGGCAAACAGCATCTGGTGGGGGACTGGGCACATGGGCAAGGCAGGAAGATAGATACCTTCGTGTCCAGGAACGCCCACACCTTTACCAGGAACAGGACACGTTCACTACGGAACCTTGGACATCCCAAAATGCCTGCTACTTGTGGTGCTGGAGTCGCCAATCCTACAAAGAAAGAAGAAAGCCTCACACGCCGTCCTCAACAAAGTGGGCTAGAAAAGAAAGGTGGGCATTGGACAAAGCCCAAGACGAGGACAGCACTCAGCACAAGCCTGTTTAGGAGATACCTCTGTTTTTGGCACCTCACTTGGTCACAAGTGGGCCCGGGGCTCATGGGAACTCCAGCCAGGCACCGCCAGGCAACATGGAAAAAAGAGAAGAGAAACAGAACACACGTGTAGCAAACACTACAGGAGCCAAAATGAATTGAACCTGCCATTTATTGAGAGCAAAAAGAAAAAACAAACAAAAAAAAAGAAGTGAGACAGAATGAAAGTGTAGCAAATGCTATGGAAACCAAAAGAAATCAAACCTACCTTTTATTAAGAGCAGCAGGTGGCATTGGCATCCCATCAGCACAGGGCAGAACTGAGCGTGGGGAAAGGAACAACACCCGGTGACAGCAACGAGAGCACGAGGGACAAGCGACACCAAGCCCCAAAGGACCTCAGCGAGCGTGTGAAACAGGAGATGGCAGGGATCCACGTACCTTGGCGCAGAGCCTCAGGAGCGGACACTGGCATCCACCAGCGGCTGTGCTTTCCTGCTGCATCCAACAAAGTCTTTCTGGCAGTCCTCACGCTGCTTAGAAGACCAAGCCGTGTCCGGAACCTCGAGCCAAACAGAATGCGACGAGCAAGGAGCTGGGCATCAATCTCAAGGCCAACAACTCGGTCCCTCCCAAACCTCACTGCTCACCCAACCTCACTGACACCAGAAGCCCAGGCACACATCTGAGCCCTGCCATTCCCAGCCCTTAAATGAGCTCAGGCAGGGCTCTGGCTCCACCCAGTCCCACCCCGGGCATCATCGCACCCACCTGGGCTGCCACCCTGCTATGCCATCCTGCACCAGCTTGTCCATCATTCCTTCACTCTCTTCTGTAACAGGATGAGGGGGAAGAAAGGAGAGAGAGAGCAAAGAGGAAAAAGGGAATAGGGGACAGCAGAGAACAAAAAAAAGGGGGTAGAGAAAAAAAGGGAAAAATGGGGTACAGGGACAGAAGAAAGGGGACGTGAGGTGGGGGGAAGCGGAGCTGGGGACGAAGAAGAGGAAAGGGGAAAAAAGAACAGGAGAATGTGAAGAGAAATAAGGATGCGGGGAGAAAAAGGGGTCAAAGAGTGCAAGAAGAGATGAGGGAAGGCGGGGATAAGGCGGGATAGCAGGAAGTGCATGAGAAGGAAAAAAGGAAAAGGGGGACGAGGGAGGAATCAGGGCCGTCGCACGCAGCAGTGCTGTCCCGCTGCATGGGAACGCGAGGAGGCTGTGAGGCTCCCAGCTGCTCCCCTCTGTCCTCCTGCCGAGCTCAGCACTGCGGAAGGACTGACGGATGAGCAGAACGACGAGCAGCGGGAAGGGCACGAATGGCAGGGGGGAATGAAGCAATTCAGAGGCTGTGTCTGTGTTGATACTGAAAACCTGAGAGCCGCAAGTTCCGACCGCACGTTGGTTAAGAGAGCAGTGGTGAGAAAGCAATGAAGCAATGAAGGCCTGTGTGTGTTTGGGCAGCAAAGATGTGCGTCTGCTGGCTGTTTGTGCGAGTGGTGAAGCGTCGCCAGAAAGGGGAAGCTGCAGCGCTCAGCCAATTTGGAGCCAGGGCAGGAAGAGCTCAGCAGCGGGCAATGGGGGAGCCAAGACGCAGCGCTGCTGCTTGGGGCTCGGCTGCGCGCAGGAGCCGCTATCGCACTGCGAATGGAATGGGCTTTGGAAGAAAAGGGGACGATGGGGAAGGAAAAAGGAATGGGGCCGAGGGGGGGGGGAAAGGAAGGAAGGGGGAGAAAAAGAGGAAAAGGAAAACAGAAAAGGGGGACGGGGAGAAAAGGGAGATGGGGAGGAAAAGGGGTAAAGGGGGTGAAAGGGGAAGTGGGGATGAGGTCAAAAAGAAGAAGAAGGGGGCGAAGAAGAGGAGAGTAAAGGGGGCCAAAGGGAAAGGAAGACAAGAGGGGAAAGGGGAAAAGAAGAATGAGAAAGGGAGGAAAAAGAAAAGGAGACGAGGAGGAGAAAAGGAGAGAGGAGAAGAGGGGGAAAAATGGGCAAAAAACAGGGAGATAAAAGGGGGCAAGGGAGAGTAAAAAGGAACCTGGAAGGAAAAAACAGGACATGAGAAGAAAGAAGAGGAAAGGGGAAAAGGGGCCGGGGGAAGGTGAAGAGAAAGGCGGGCAAAAGGCGGGCAAAAGGCGGGCAAAAGGCGGGCAAAAGGCGGGCAAAAGGCGGGCAAAAGGCGGGCAAAAGGCGGGCAAAAGGCGGGCAAAAGGCGGGCAAAAGGCGGGCAAAAGGCGGGCAAAAGGCGGGCAAAAGGCGGGCAAAAGGCGGGCAAAAGGCGGGCAAAAGGCGGGCAAAAGGCGGGCAAAAGGCGGGCAAAAGGCGGGCAAAAGGCTGCTGCTGTCCAATGAGATGCTGGCGGAGGCGGGATGGAGCTGTCGATCACCAATGAGAAACACATGAGGGCGAGACGGCACAGCCGCTGACCAATCACAGGCTGGCGAGGGCGGGATGGCACTGCCGGTGACCAATGAGAGCCTGGCGAGAGAAGGACGGCGCTGCCGGTGACCAACGAGAGAAAGCAGGAAGTGCATGAGAAGGAAAAAAGGAAAAGGGGGACGAGGGAGGAAAAAAAGGAAAAGGGGGACGAGGGAGGAATCAGGGCCGTCGCACGCAGCAGTGCTGTCCCGCTGCATGGGAACGCGAGGAGGCTGTGAGGCTCCCAGCTGCTCCCCTCTGTCCTCCTGCCGAGCTCAGCACTGCGGAAGGACTGACGGATGAGCAGAACGACGAGCAGCGGGAAGGGCACGAATGGCAGGGGGGAATGAAGCAATTCAGAGGCTGTGTCTGTGTTGATACTGAAAACCTGAGAGCCGCAAGTTGCGACCGCACGTTGGTTAAGAGAGCAGTGGTGAGAAAGCAATGAAGCAATGAAGGCCTGTGTGTGTTTGGGCAGCAAAGATGTGCGTCTGCTGGCTGTTTGTGCGAGTGGTGAAGCGTCGCCAGAAAGGGGAAGCTGCAGCGCTCAGCCAATGAGGAGCCAGGGCAGGAAGAGCTCAGCAGCGGGCAATGGGGGAGCCAAGACGCAGCGCTGCTGCTCGGGGCTCGGCTGCTCGCAGGAGCCGCTATCGCACTGGGAATGGAATGGGCTTTGGAAGAAAAGGGGACGATGGGGAAGGAAAAAGGAATGGGGCCGAGGGGGGGGGGAAAGGAAGGAAGGGGGAGAAAAAGAGGAAAAGGAAAACAAAAAAGGGGGACGGGGAGAAAAGGGAGATGGGGAGGAAAAGGGGTAAAGGGGGTGAAAGGGGAAGTGGGGATGAGGGCAAAAAGAAGAAGAAGGGGGCGAAGAAGAGGAGAGTAAAGGGGGCCAAAGGGAAAGGAAGACAAGAGGGGAAAGGGGAAAAGAAGAATGAGAAAGGGAGGAAAAAGTAAAGGAGACGAGGAGGAGAAAAGGAGAGAGGAGAAGAGGGGGAAAAATGGGCAAAAAACAGGGAGATAAAAGGGGGCAAGGGAGAGTAAAAAGGAACCTGGAAGGAAAAAACAGGACATGAGAAGAAAGAAGAGGAAAGGGGAAAAGGGGCCGGGGGAAGGTGAAGAGAAAGGCGGGCAAAAGGCGGGCAAAAGGCGGGCAAAAGGCGGGCAAAAGGCGGGCAAAAGGCGGGCAAAAGGCGGGCAAAAGGCGGGCAAAAGGCGGGCAAAAGGCGGGCAAAAGGCGGGCAAAAGGCGGGCAAAAGGCGGGCAAAAGGCGGGCAAAAGGCGGGCAAAAGGCGGGCAAAAGGCGGGCAAAAGGCGGGCAAAAGGCGGGCAAAAGGCGGGCAAAAGGCGGGCAAAAGGCGGGCAAAAGGCTGCTGCTGTCCAATGAGATGCTGGCGGAGGCGGGATGGAGCTGTCGATGACCAATGAGATGCTGATAGGGCGGGACGGTGCTGTCGATCACCAATGAGAGACACATGAGGGCGGGACGGCACTGCCGCTGACCAATGAGAGCCTGGCGAGAGAAGGACGGCGCTGCCGGTGACCAACGAGAGGAAAGTGGAGAGCGCTTTCTGGAAGGGACAAAGGTGTCACTTACCCCTCTGCAAGGATCAGGGCGCAGCAGTACAGCAAATCAGGGGGGCCAAAAGGCAAACAGCATCTGGTGGGGGACTGGGCACATGGGCAAGGCAGGAAGATAGATACCTTCGTGTCCAGGAACGCCCACACCTTTACCAGGAACAGGACACGTTCACTACGGAACCTTGGACATCCCAAAATGCCTGCTACTTGTGGTGCTGGAGTCGCCAATCCTACAAAGAAAGAAGAAAGCCTCACACGCCGTCCTCAACAAAGTGGGCTAGAAAAGAAAGGTGGGCATTGGACAAAGCCCAAGACGAGGACAGCACTCAGCACAAGCCTGTTTAGGAGATACCTCTGTTTTTGGCACCTCACTTGGTCACAAGTGGGCCCGGGGCTCATGGGAACTCCAGCGAGGCACCGCCAGGCAACATGGAAAAAAGAGAAGAGAAACAGAACACACGTGTAGCAAACACTACAGGAGCCAAAATGAATTGAACCTGCCATTTATTGAGAGCAAAAAGAAAAAACAACAAAAAAAAAAAGAAGTGAGACAGAATGAAAGTGTAGCAAATGCTATGGAAACCAAAAGAAATCAAACCTACCTTTTATTAAGAGCAGCAGGTGGCATTGGCATCCCATCAGCACAGGGCAGAACTGAGCGTGGGGAAAGGAACAACACCCGGTGACAGCAACGAGAGCACGAGGGACAAGCGACACCAAGCCCCAAAGGACCTCAGCGAGCGTGTGAAACAGGAGATGGCAGGGATCCACGTACCTTGGCGCAGAGCCTCAGGAGCGGACACTGGCATCCACCAGCGGCTGTGCTTTCCTGCTGCATCCAACAAAGTCTTTCTCGCAGTCCTCACGCTGCTTAGAAGACCAAGCCGTGTCCGGAACCTCGAGCCAAACAGAATGCGACGAGCAAGGAGCTGGGCATCAATCTCAAGGCCAACAACTCGGTCCCTCCCAAACCTCACTGCTCACCCAACCTCACTGACACCAGAAGCCCAGGCACACATCTGAGCCCTGCCATTCCCAGCCCTTAAATGAGCTCAGGCAGGGCTCGGGCTCCACCCAGTCCCACCCCGGGCTTCATCGCACCCACCTGGGCTTCCACCCCGCTGCTGCCATCCTGCACCAGCTTGTCCATCATTCCTTCACTCTCTTCTGTAACAGGATGAGGGGGAAGAAAGGAGAGAGAGAGCAAAGAGGAAAAAGGGAATAGGGGACAGCAGAGAACAAAAAAAAGGGGGTAGAGAAAAAAAGGGAAAAATGGGGTACAGGGACAGAAGAAAGGGGACGTGAGGTGGGGGGAAGCGGAGCTGGGGACGAAGAAGAGGAAAGGGGAAAAAAGAACAGGAGAATGTGAAGAGAAATAAGGATGCGGGGAGAAAAAGGGGTCAAAGAGTGCAAGAAGAGATGAGGGAAGGCGGGGATAAGGCGGGATAGCAGGAAGTGCATGAGAAGGAAAAAAGGAAAAGGGGGACGAGGGAGGAATCAGGGCCGTCGCACGCAGCAGTGCTGTCCCGCTGCATGGGAACGCGAGGAGGCTGTGAGGCTCCCAGCTGCTCCCCTCTGTCCTCCTGCCGAGCTCAGCACTGCGGAAGGACTGACGGATGAGCAGAACGACGAGCAGCGGGAAGGGCACGAATGGCAGGGGGGAATGAAGCAATTCAGAGGCTGTGTCTGTGTTGATACTGAAAACCTGAGAGCCGCAAGTTCCGACCGCACGTTGGTTAAGAGAGCAGTGGTGAGAAAGCAATGAAGCAATGAAGGCCTGTGTGTGTTTGGGCAGCAAAGATGTGCGTCTGCTGGCTGTTTGTGCGAGTGGTGAAGCGTCGCCAGAAAGGGGAAGCTGCAGCGCTCAGCCAATTTGGAGCCAGGGCAGGAAGAGCTCAGCAGCGGGCAATGGGGGAGCCAAGACGCAGCGCTGCTGCTTGGGGCTCGGCTGCGCGCAGGAGCCGCTATCGCACTGGGAATGGAATGGGCTTTGGAAGAAAAGGGGACGATGGGGAAGGAAAAAGGAATGGGGCCGAGGGGGGGGGGGAAAGGAAGGAAGGGGGAGAAAAAGAGGAAAAGGAAAACAGAAAAGGGGGACGGGGAGAAAAGGGAGATGGGGAGGAAAAGGGGTAAAGGGGGTGAAAGGGGAAGTGGGGATGAGGGCAAAAAGAAGAAGAAGGGGGCGAAGAAGAGGAGAGTAAAGGGGGCCAAAGGGAAAGGAAGACAAGAGGGGAAAGGGGAAAAGAAGAATGAGAAAGGGAGGAAAAAGAAAAGGAGACGAGGAGGAGAAAAGGAGAGAGGAGAAGAGGGGGAAAAATGGGCAAAAAACAGGGAGATAAAAGGGGGAAGGGAGAGTAAAAAGGAACCTGGAAGGAAAAAACAGGACATGAGAAGAAAGAAGAGGAAAGGGGAAAAGGGGCCGGGGGAAGGTGAAGAGAAAGGCGGGCAAAAGGCGGAGGCGGGCAAAAGGCGGGCAAAAGGCGGGCAAAAGGCGGGCAAAAGGCGGGCAAAAGGCGGGCAAAAGGCGGGCAAAAGGCGGGCAAAAGGCGGGCAAAAGGCGGGCAAAAGGCGGGCAAAAGGCGGGCAAAAGGCGGGCAAAAGGCGGGCAAAAGGCGGGCAAAAGGCGGGCAAAAGGCGGGCAAAAGGCGGGCAAAAGGCGGGCAAAAGGCGGGCAAAAGGCTGCTGCTGTCCAATGAGATGCTGGCGGAGGCGGGATGGAGCTGTCGATGACCAATGAGATGCTGATAGGGCGGGACGGTGCTGTCGATCACCAATGAGAGACACATGAGGGCGGGACGGCACTGCCGCTGACCAATGAGAGCCTGGCGAGAGAAGGACGGCGCTGCCGGTGACCAACGAGAGGAAAGTGGAGAGCGCTTTCTGGAAGGGACAAAGGTGTCACTTACCCCTCTGCAAGGATCAGGGCGCAGCAGTACAGCAAATCAGGGGGGCCAAAAGGCAAACAGCATCTGGTGGGGGACTGGGCACATGGGCAAGGCAGGAAGATAGATACCTTCGTGTCCAGGAACGCCCACACCTTTACCAGGAACAGGACACGTTCACTACGGAACCTTGGACATCCCAAAATGCCTGCTACTTGTGGTGCTGGAGTCGCCAATCCTACAAAGAAAGAAGAAAGCCTCACACGCCGTCCTCAACAAAGTGGGCTAGAAAAGAAAGGTGGGCATTGGACAAAGCCCAAGACGAGGACAGCACTCAGCACAAGCCTGTTTAGGAGATACCTCTGTTTTTGGCACCTCACTTGGTCACAAGTGGGCCCGGGGCTCATGGGAACTCCAGCCAGGCACCGCCAGGCAACATGGAAAAAAGAGAAGAGAAACAGAACACACGTGTAGCAAACACTACAGGAGCCAAAATGAATTGAACCTGCCATTTATTGAGAGCAAAAAGAAAAAACAACAAAAAAAAAAAGAAGTGAGACAGAATGAAAGTGTAGCAAATGCTATGGAAACCAAAAGAAATCAAACCTACCTTTTATTAAGAGCAGCAGGTGGCATTGGCATCCCATCAGCACAGGGCAGAACTGAGCGTGGGGAAAGGAACAACACCCGGTGACAGCAACGAGAGCACGAGGGACAAGCGACACCAAGCCCCAAAGGACCTCAGCGAGCGTGTGAAACAGGAGATGGCAGGGATCCACGTACCTTGGCGCAGAGCCTCAGGAGCGGACACTGGCATCCACCAGCGGCTGTGCTTTCCTGCTGCATCCAACAAAGTCTTTCTGGCAGTCCTCACGCTGCTTAGAAGACCAAGCCGTGTCCGGAACCTCGAGCCAAACAGAATGCGACGAGCAAGGAGCTGGGCATCAATCTCAAGGCCAACAACTCGGTCCCTCCCAAACCTCACTGCTCACCCAACCTCACTGACACCAGAAGCCCAGGCACACATCTGAGCCCTGCCATTCCCAGCCCTTAAATGAGCTCAGGCAGGGCTCTGGCTCCACCCAGTCCCACCCCGGGCTTCATCGCACCCACCTGGGCTGCCACCCTGCTGCTGCCATCCTGCACCAGCTTGTCCATCATTCCTTCACTCTCTTCTGTAACAGGATGAGGGGGAAGAAAGGAGAGAGAGAGCAAAGAGGAAAAAGGGAATAGGGGACAGCAGAGAACAAAAAAAAGGGGGTAGAGAAAAAAAGGGAAAAATGGGGTACAGGGACAGAAGAAAGGGGACGTGAGGTGGGGGGAAGCGGAGCTGGGGACGAAGAAGAGGAAAGGGGAAAAAAAACAGGAGAATGTGAAGAGAAATAAGGATGCGGGGAGAAAAAGGGGTCAAAGAGTGCAAGAAGAGATGAGGGAAGGCGGGGATAAGGCGGGATAGCAGGAAGTGCATGAGAAGGAAAAAAGGAAAAGGGGGACGAGGGAGGAATCAGGGCCGTCGCACGCAGCAGTGCTGTCCCGCTGCATGGGAACGCGAGGAGGCTGTGAGGCTCCCAGCTGCTCCCCTCTGTCCTCCTGCCGAGCTCAGCACTGCGGAAGGACTGACGGATGAGCAGAACGACGAGCAGCGGGAAGGGCACGAATGGCAGGGGGGAATGAAGCAATTCAGAGGCTGTGTCTGTGTTGATACTGAAAACCTGAGAGCCGCAAGTTCCGACCGCACGTTGGTTAAGAGAGCAGTGGTGAGAAAGCAATGAAGCAATGAAGGCCTGTGTGTGTTTGGGCAGCAAAGATGTGCGTCTGCTGGCTGTTTGTGCGAGTGGTGAAGCGTCGCCAGAAAGGGGAAGCTGCAGCGCTCAGCCAATTTGGAGCCAGGGCAGGAAGAGCTCAGCAGCGGGCAATGGGGGAGCCAAGACGCAGCGCTGCTGCTTGGGGCTCGGCTGCGCGCAGGAGCCGCTATCGCACTGGGAATGGAATGGGCTTTGGAAGAAAAGGGGACGATGGGGAAGGAAAAAGGAATGGGGCCGAGGGGGGGGGGGGGGAAAGGAAGGAAGGGGGAGAAAAAGAGGAAAAGGAAAACAGAAAAGGGGGACGGGGAGAAAAGGGAGATGGGGAGGAAAAGGGGTAAAGGGGGTGAAAGGGGAAGTGGGGATGGGGGCAAAAAGAAGAAGAAGGGGGCGAAGAAGAGGAGAGTAAAGGGGGCCAAAGGGAAAGGAAGACAAGAGGGGAAAGGGGAAAAGAAGAATGAGAAAGGGAGGAAAAAGAAAAGGAGACGAGGAGGAGAAAAGGAGAGAGGAGAAGAGGGGGAAAAATGGGCAAAAAACAGGGAGATAAAAGGGGGCAAGGGAGAGTAAAAAGGAACCTGGAAGGAAAAAACAGGACATGAGAAGAAAGAAGAGGAAAGGGGAAAAGGGGCCGGGGGAAGGTGAAGAGAAAGGCGGGCAAAAGGCGGGCAAAAGGCGGGCAAAAGGCGGGCAAAAGGCGGGCAAAAGGCGGGCAAAAGGCGGGCAAAAGGCGGGCAAAAGGCGGGCAAAAGGCGGGCAAAAGGCGGGCAAAAGGCGGGCAAAAGGCGGGCAAAAGGCGGGCAAAAGGCGGGCAAAAGGCGGGCAAAAGGCGGGCAAAAGGCGGGCAAAAGGCGGGCAAAAGGCGGGCAAAAGGCGGGCAAAAGGCTGCTGCTGTCCAATGAGATGCTGGCGGAGGCGGGATGGAGCTGTCGATCACCAATGAGAAACACATGAGGGCGAGACGGCACAGCCGCTGACCAATCACAGGCTGGCGAGGGCGGGATGGCACTGCCGGTGACCAATGAGAGCCTGGCGACGGCGCTGCCGGTGACCAACGAGAGAAAGCAGGAAGTGCATGAGAAGGAAAAAAGGAAAAGGGGGACGAGGGAGGAAAAAAAGGAAAAGGGGGACGAGGGAGGAATCAGGGCCGTCGCACGCAGCAGTGCTGTCCCGCTGCATGGGAACGCGAGGAGGCTGTGAGGCTCCCAGCTGCTCCCCTCTGTCCTCCTGCCGAGCTCAGCACTGCGGAAGGACTGACGGATGAGCAGAACGACGAGCAGCGGGAAGGGCACGAATGGCAGGGGGGAATGAAGCAATTCAGAGGCTGTGTCTGTGTTGATACTGAAAACCTGAGAGCCGCAAGTTCCGACCGCACGTTGGTTAAGAGAGCAGTGGTGAGAAAGCAATGAAGCAATGAAGGCCTGTGTGTGTTTGGGCAGCAAAGATGTGCGTCTGCTGGCTGTTTGTGCGAGTGGTGAAGCGTCGCCAGAAAGGGGAAGCTGCAGCGCTCAGCCAATGAGGAGCCAGGGCAGGAAGAGCTCAGCAGCGGGCAATGGGGGAGCCAAGACGCAGCGCTGCTGCTCGGGGCTCGGCTGCGCGCAGGAGCCGCTATCGCACTGGGAATGGAATGGGCTTTGGAAGAAAAGGGGACGATGGGGAAGGAAAAAGGAATGGGGCCGAGGGGGGGGGGAAAGGAAGGAAGGGGGAGAAAAAGAGGAAAAGGAAAACAGAAAAGGGGGACGGGGAGAAAAGGGAGATGGGGAGGAAAAGGGGTAAAGGGGGTGAAAGGGGAAGTGGGGATGAGGGCAAAAAGAAGAAGAAGGGGGCGAAGAAGAGGAGAGTAAAGGGGGCCAAAGGGAAAGGAAGACAAGAGGGGAAAGGGGAAAAGAAGAATGAGAAAGGGAGGAAAAAGAAAAGGAGACGAGGAGGAGAAAAGGAGAGAGGAGAAGAGGGGGAAAAATGGGCAAAAAACAGGGAGATAAAAGGGGGCAAGGGAGAGTAAAAAGGAACCTGGAAGGAAAAAACAGGACATGAGAAGAAAGAAGAGGAAAGGGGAAAAGGGGCCGGGGGAAGGTGAAGAGAAAGGCGGGCAAAAGGCGGGCAAAAGGCGGGCAAAAGGCGGGCAAAAGGCGGGCAAAAGGCGGGCAAAAGGCGGGCAAAAGGCGGGCAAAAGGCGGGCAAAAGGCGGGCAAAAGGCGGGCAAAAGGCGGGCAAAAGGCGGGCAAAAGGCGGGCAAAAGGCGGGCAAAAGGCGGGCAAAAGGCGGGCAAAAGGCGGGCAAAAGGCGGGCAAAAGGCGGGCAAAAGGCGGGCAAAAGGCGGGCAAAAGGCGGGCAAAAGGCTGCTGCTGTCCAATGAGATGCTGGCGGAGGCGGGATGGAGCTGTCGATGACCAATGAGATGCTGATAGGGCGGGACGGTGCTGTCGATCACCAATGAGAGACACATGAGGGCGGGACGGCACTGCCGGTGACCAATGAGAGCCTGGCGAGAGAAGGACGGCGCTGCCGGTGACCAACGAGAGGAAAGTGGAGAGCGCTTTCTGGAAGGGACAAAGGTGTCACTTACCCCTCTGCAAGGATCAGGGCGCAGCAGTACAGCAAATCAGGGGGGCCAAAAGGCAAACAGCATCTGGTGGGGGACTGGGCACATGGGCAAGGCAGGAAGATAGATACCTTCGTGTCCAGGAACGCCCACACCTTTACCAGGAACAGGACACGTTCACTACGGAACCTTGGACATCCCAAAATGCCTGCTACTTGTGGTGCTGGAGTCGCCAATCCTACAAAGAAAGAAGAAAGCCTCACACGCCGTCCTCAACAAAGTGGGCTAGAAAAGAAAGGTGGGCATTGGACAAAGCCCAAGACGAGGACAGCACTCAGCACAAGCCTGTTTAGGAGATACCTCTGTTTTTGGCACCTCACTTGGTCACAAGTGGGCCCGGGGCTCATGGGAACTCCAGCCAGGCACCGCCAGGCAACATGGAAAAAAGAGAAGAGAAACAGAACACACGTGTAGCAAATACTACAGGAGCCAAAATGAATTGAACCTGCCATTTATTGAGAGCAAAAAGAAAAAACAACAAAAAAAAAGAAGTGAGACAGAATGAAAGTGTAGCAAATGCTATGGAAACCAAAAGAAATCAAACCTACCTTTTATTAAGAGCAGCAGGTGGCATTGGCATCCCATCAGCACAGGGCAGAACTGAGCGTGGGGAAAGGAACAACACCCGGTGACAGCAACGAGAGCACGAGGGACAAGCGACACCAAGCCCCAAAGGACCTCAGCGAGCGTGTGAAACAGGAGATGGCAGGGATCCACGTACCTTGGCGCAGAGCCTCAGGAGCGGACACTGGCATCCACCAGCGGCTGTGCTTTCCTGCTGCATCCAACAAAGTCTTTCTGGCAGTCCTCACGCTGCTTAGAAGACCAAGCCGTGTCCGGAACCTCGAGCCAAACAGAATGCGACGAGCAAGGAGCTGGGCATCAATCTCAAGGCCAACAACTCGGTCCCTCCCAAACCTCACTGCTCACCCAACCTCACTGACACCAGAAGCCCAGGCACACATCTGAGCCCTGCCATTCCCAGCCCTTAAATGAGCTCAGGCAGGGCTCGGGCTCCACCCAGTCCCACCCCGGGCTTCATCGCACCCACCTGGGCTGCCACCCTGCTGCTGCCATCCTGCACCAGCTTGTCCATCATTCCTTCACTCTCTTCTGTAACAGGATGAGGGGGAAGAAAGGAGAGAGAGAGCAAAGAGGAAAAAGGGAATAGGGGACAGCAGAGAACAAAAAAAAGGGGGTAGAGAAAAAAAGGGAAAAATGGGGTACAGGGACAGAAGAAAGGGGACGTGAGGTGGGGGGAAGCGGAGCTGGGGACGAAGAAGAGGAAAGGGGAAAAAAGAACAGGAGAATGTGAAGAGAAATAAGGATGCGGGGAGAAAAAGGGGTCAAAGAGTGCAAGAAGAGATGAGGGAAGGCGGGGATAAGGCGGGATAGCAGGAAGTGCATGAGAAGGAAAAAAGGAAAAGGGGGACGAGGGAGGAATCAGGGCCGTCGCACGCAGCAGTGCTGTCCCGCTGCATGGGAACGCGAGGAGGCTGTGAGGCTCCCAGCTGCTCCCCTCTGTCCTCCTGCCGAGCTCAGCACTGCGGAAGGACTGACGGATGAGCAGAACGACGAGCAGCGGGAAGGGCACGAATGGCAGGGGGGAATGAAGCAATTCAGAGGCTGTGTCTGTGTTGATACTGAAAACCTGAGAGCCGCAAGTTCCGACCGCACGTTGGTTAAGAGAGCAGTGGTGAGAAAGCAATGAAGCAATGAAGGCCTGTGTGTGTTTGGGCAGCAAAGATGTGCGTCTGCTGGCTGTTTGTGCGAGTGGTGAAGCGTCGCCAGAAAGGGGAAGCTGCAGCGCTCAGCCAATTTGGAGCCAGGGCAGGAAGAGCTCAGCAGCGGGCAATGGGGGAGCCAAGACGCAGCGCTGCTGCTTGGGGCTCGGCTGCGCGCAGGAGCCGCTATCGCACTGGGAATGGAATGGGCTTTGGAAGAAAAGGGGACGATGGGGAAGGAAAAAGGAATGGGGCCGAGGGGGGGGGGAAAGGAAGGAAGGGGGAGAAAAAGAGGAAAAGGAAAACAGAAAAGGGGGACGGGGAGAAAAGGGAGATGGGGAGGAAAAGGGGTAAAGGGGGTGAAAGGGGAAGTGGGGATGAGGCAAAAAGAAGAAGAAGGGGGCGAAGAAGAGGAGAGTAAAGGGGGCCAAAGGGAAAGGAAGACAAGAGGGGAAAGGGGAAAAGAAGAATGAGAAAGGGAGGAAAAAGAAAAGGAGACGAGGAGGAGAAAAGGAGAGAGGAGAAGAGGGGGAAAAATGGGCAAAAAACAGGGAGATAAAAGGGGGCAAGGGAGAGTAAAAAGGAACCTGGAAGGAAAAAACAGGACATGAGAAGAAAGAAGAGGAAAGGGGAAAAGGGGCCGGGGGAAGGTGAAGAGAAAGGCGGGCAAAAGGCGGGCAAAAGGCGGGCAAAAGGCGGGCAAAAGGCGGGCAAAAGGCGGGCAAAAGGCGGGCAAAAGGCGGGCAAAAGGCGGGCAAAAGGCGGGCAAAAGGCGGGCAAAAGGCGGGCAAAAGGCGGGCAAAAGGCGGGCAAAAGGCGGGCAAAAGGCGGGCAAAAGGCGGGCAAAAGGCGGGCAAAAGGCGGGCAAAAGGCGGGCAAAAGGCGGGCAAAAGGCGGGCAAAAGGCGGGCAAAAGGCGGGCAAAAGGCGGGCAAAAGGCGGGCAAAAGGCGGGCAAAAGGCGGGCAAAAGGCGGGCAAAAGGCGGGCAAAAGGCGGGCAAAAGGCGGGCAAAAGGCTGCTGCTGTCCAATGAGATGCTGGCGGAGGCGGGATGGAGCTGTCGATCACCAATGAGAAACACATGAGGGCGAGACGGCACAGCCGCTGACCAATCACAGGCTGGCGAGGGCGGGATGGCACTGCCGGTGACCAATGAGAGCCTGGCGAGAGAAGGACGGCGCTGCCGGTGACCAACGAGAGAAAGCAGGAAGTGCATGAGAAGGAAAAAAGGAAAAGGGGGACGAGGGAGGAAAAAAAGGAAAAGGGGGACGAGGGAGGAATCAGGGCCGTCGCACGCAGCAGTGCTGTCCCGCTGCATGGGAACGCGAGGAGGCTGTGAGGCTCCCAGCTGCTCCCCTCTGTCCTCCTGCCGAGCTCAGCACTGCGGAAGGACTGACGGATGAGCAGAACGACGAGCAGCGGGAAGGGCACGAATGGCAGGGGGGAATGAAGCAATTCAGAGGCTGTGTCTGTGTTGATACTGAAAACCTGAGAGCCGCAAGTTCCGACCGCACGTTGGTTAAGAGAGCAGTGGTGAGAAAGCAATGAAGCAATGAAGGCCTGTGTGTGTTTGGGCAGCAAAGATGTGCGTCTGCTGGCTGTTTGTGCGAGTGGTGAAGCGTCGCCAGAAAGGGGAAGCTGCAGCGCTCAGCCAATGAGGAGCCAGGGCAGGAAGAGCTCAGCAGCGGGCAATGGGGGAGCCAAGACGCAGCGCTGCTGCTCGGGGCTCGGCTGCGCGCAGGAGCCGCTATCGCACTGGGAATGGAATGGGCTTTGGAAGAAAAGGGGACGATGGGGAAGGAAAAAGGAATGGGGCCGAGGGGGGGGGGGAAAGGAAGGAAGGGGGAGAAAAAGAGGAAAAGGAAAACAGAAAAGGGGGACGGGGAGAAAAGGGAGATGGGGAGGAAAAGGGGTAAAGGGGGTGAAAGGGGAAGTGGGGATGAGGGCAAAAAGAAGAAGAAGGGGGCGAAGAAGAGGAGAGTAAAGGGGGCCAAAGGGAAAGGAAGACAAGAGGGGAAAGGGGAAAAGAAGAATGAGAAAGGGAGGAAAAAGAAAAGGAGACGAGGAGGAGAAAAGGAGAGAGGAGAAGAGGGGGAAAAATGGGCAAAAAACAGGGAGATAAAAGGGGGCAAGGGAGAGTAAAAAGGAACCTGGAAGGAAAAAACAGGACATGAGAAGAAAGAAGAGGAAAGGGGAAAAGGGGCCGGGGGAAGGTGAAGAGAAAGGCGGGCAAAAGGCGGGCAAAAGGCGGGCAAAAGGCGGGCAAAAGGCGGGCAAAAGGCGGGCAAAAGGCGGGCAAAAGGCGGGCAAAAGGCGGGCAAAAGGCGGGCAAAAGGCGGGCAAAAGGCGGGCAAAAGGCGGGCAAAAGGCGGGCAAAAGGCGGGCAAAAGGCGGGCAAAAGGCGGGCAAAAGGCGGGCAAAAGGCTGCTGCTGTCCAATGAGATGCTGGCGGAGGCGGGATGGAGCTGTCGATGACCAATGAGATGCTGATAGGGCGGGACGGTGCTGTCGATCACCAATGAGAGACACATGAGGGCGGGACGGCACTGCCGGTGACCAATGAGAGCCTGGCGAGAGAAGGACGGCGCTGCCGGTGACCAACGAGAGGAAAGTGGAGAGCGCTTTCTGGAAGGGACAAAGGTGTCACTTACCCCTCTGCAAGGATCAGGGCGCAGCAGTACAGCAAATCAGGGGGGCCAAAAGGCAAACAGCATCTGGTGGGGGACTGGGCACATGGGCAAGGCAGGAAGATAGATACCTTCGTGTCCAGGAACGCCCACACCTTTACCAGGAACAGGACACGTTCACTACGGAACCTTGGACATCCCAAAATGCCTGCTACTTGTGGTGCTGGAGTCGCCAATCCTACAAAGAAAGAAGAAAGCCTCACACGCCGTCCTCAACAAAGTGGGCTAGAAAAGAAAGGTGGGCATTGGACAAAGCCCAAGACGAGGACAGCACTCAGCACAAGCCTGTTTAGGAGATACCTCTGTTTTTGGCACCTCACTTGGTCACAAGTGGGCCCGGGGCTCATGGGAACTCCAGCCAGGCACCGCCAGGCAACATGGAAAAAAGAGAAGAGAAACAGAACACACGTGTAGCAAACACTACAGGAGCCAAAATGAATTGAACCTGCCATTTATTGAGAGCAAAAAGAAAAAACAACAAAAAAAAAAAGAAGTGAGACAGAATGAAAGTGTAGCAAATGCTATGGAAACCAAAAGAAATCAAACCTACCTTTTATTAAGAGCAGCAGGTGGCATTGGCATCCCATCAGCACAGGGCAGAACTGAGCGTGGGGAAAGGAACAACACCCGGTGACAGCAACGAGAGCACGAGGGACAAGCGACACCAAGCCCCAAAGGACCTCAGCGAGCGTGTGAAACAGGAGATGGCAGGGATCCACGTACCTTGGCGCAGAGCCTCAGGAGCGGACACTGGCATCCACCAGCGGCTGTGCTTTCCTGCTGCATCCAACAAAGTCTTTCTGGCAGTCCTCACGCTGCTTAGAAGACCAAGCCGTGTCCGGAACCTCGAGCCAAACAGAATGCGACGAGCAAGGAGCTGGGCATCAATCTCAAGGCCAACAACTCGGTCCCTCCCAAACCTCACTGCTCACCCAACCTCACTGACACCAGAAGCCCAGGCACACATCTGAGCCCTGCCATTCCCAGCCCTTAAATGAGCTCAGGCAGGGCTCGGGCTCCACCCAGTCCCACCCCGGGCTTCATCGCACCCACCTGGGCTGCCACCCTGCTGCTGCCATCCTGCACCAGCTTGTCCATCATTCCTTCACTCTCTTCTGTAACAGGATGAGGGGGAAGAAAGGAGAGAGAGAGCAAAGAGGAAAAAGGGAATAGGGGACAGCAGAGAACAAAAAAAAGGGGGTAGAGAAAAAAAGGGAAAAATGGGGTACAGGGACAGAAGAAAGGGGACGTGAGGTGGGGGGAAGCGGAGCTGGGGACGAAGAAGAGGAAAGGGGAAAAAAGAACAGGAGAATGTGAAGAGAAATAAGGATGCGGGGAGAAAAAGGGGTCAAAGAGTGCAAGAAGAGATGAGGGAAGGCGGGGATAAGGCGGGATAGCAGGAAGTGCATGAGAAGGAAAAAAGGAAAAGGGGGACGAGGGAGGAATCAGGGCCGTCGCACGCAGCAGTGCTGTCCCGCTGCATGGGAACGCGAGGAGGCTGTGAGGCTCCCAGCTGCTCCCCTCTGTCCTCCTGCCGAGCTCAGCACTGCGGAAGGACTGACGGATGAGCAGAACGACGAGCAGCGGGAAGGGCACGAATGGCAGGGGGGAATGAAGCAATTCAGAGGCTGTGTCTGTGTTGATACTGAAAACCTGAGAGCCGCAAGTTCCGACCGCACGTTGGTTAAGAGAGCAGTGGTGAGAAAGCAATGAAGCAATGAAGGCCTGTGTGTGTTTGGGCAGCAAAGATGTGCGTCTGCTGGCTGTTTGTGCGAGTGGTGAAGCGTCGCCAGAAAGGGGAAGCTGCAGCGCTCAGCCAATGAGGAGCCAGGGCAGGAAGAGCTCAGCAGCGGGCAATGGGGGAGCCAAGACGCAGCGCTGCTGCTTGGGGCTCGGCTGCTCGCAGGAGCCGCTATCGCACTGGGAATGGAATGGGCTTTGGAAGAAAAGGGGACGATGGGGAAGGAAAAAGGAATGGGGCCGAGGGGGGGGGGAAAGGAAGGAAGGGGGAGAAAAAGAGGAAAAGGAAAACAGAAAAGGGGGACGGGGAGAAAAGGGAGATGGGGAGGAAAAGGGGTAAAGGGGGTGAAAGGGGAAGTGGGGATGAGGGCAAAAAGAAGAAGAAGGGGGCGAAGAAGAGGAGAGTAAAGGGGGCCAAAGGGAAAGGAAGACAAGAGGGGAAAGGGGAAAAGAAGAATGAGAAAGGGAGGAAAAAGAAAAGGAGACGAGGAGGAGAAAAGGAGAGAGGAGAAGAGGGGGAAAAATGGGCAAAAAACAGGGAGATAAAAGGGGGCAAGGGAGAGTAAAAAGGAACCTGGAAGGAAAAAACAGGACATGAGAAGAAAGAAGAGGAAAGGGGAAAAGGGGCCGGGGGAAGGTGAAGAGAAAGGCGGGCAAAAGGCGGGCAAAAGGCGGGCAAAAGGCGGGCAAAAGGCGGGCAAAAGGCGGGCAAAAGGCGGGCAAAAGGCGGGCAAAAGGCGGGCAAAAGGCGGGCAAAAGGCGGGCAAAAGGCGGGCAAAAGGCGGGCAAAAGGCGGGCAAAAG